>NC_080542.1:33670564-35063064 GCF_028640845.1 Ahaetulla prasina | reverse complement strand
ATGTTGATAATCTTTGGGGGGATGTATCAAGCACCAGCAGCACGAGGAAAGCAGTCGCTTTATATTCTGTTCTGAGCAGCCTAAAGCCACCATTTAAATCATTCCCTGGAACTGTAAGCATTTAAAATAGCAATTTCCCACGGAGCCCTGCAGCAATGCTACACTCGGGCATTTTGAGGAATGTTTAAAAGGTCAAAAATGTGCAGTGATACAGAGGAGTGGAAAGCCAGGCCGGGATTTAGTTGCAGCTGTGTACTCTGGGCAATTGGTAACTGCTAAATGATGGCATGTGGTAATGTCATCTCCTTCCTTTTCAACCATCAGAATGAATCCACGTGACTCCTAGACTGGCTTGCAATTAGTTGGGACCTCTCTTTTTTATATATTACTTGTTTGAAATATATATTTTACATGCATAAGTGTTCTACTCATTGCAGGACAACAAATGAAAATGGAGCCTATTCAATATCAGTTCTTCTCTAAACAGCATATGCTTCCTTGCTCTGTAATATTGTATAACGTGGCCTGCATCACACATTGAATTCCCTTTTACCCATAACTGTACACAACTCATATAAATAGATGCCAGATGTGAACTCACTAAAGGCACAGAGGAACAGTCACAGAAGATAAACTGACTGACAGAGCAACAGGTAATTGAAGTTAAATAAATCGTCTAAGTCTGAGATAGTCGACCTCAGCAGCTCAGAGGCTGAATGGGCCAGATTTGGCTGAGATGTGGCGGGAGAGAAAAAAAAATCTCAACGCATTTCAGGTTACAACTGGGAATAGGAACGAATGCAGAATGTCCAAGGTGAGAATAAGAACCATTTATTGAACATAAAGGTAAAGGTAAAGGTTCCCCTCATGCATATGTGCTAGTCGTTCCCAACTCTAGAGGGCAGTGCTCATCTCCGTGTGAAAGCTGAAGAGCCAGCGCTGTCCAAAAAAGTCTCTGTAGTCATGTGGCTGGCATGACTCAAAGGCCCACAGAACGCTGCTACCTTCCCACCAAAGGTGGTCCCTATTTTTCTACTTGCATTTTTTATGTGCTTTCGAACTGCACTAGGGATTCGAACCGTGAACTGCCAACTTTTCGATTGACAAGCTCAGCGTCTTAGCCACTGAACCACCATGTCCCTTACTTATTGAACATAGTGAGAAACGAATTTACACCCCCCCCAAAAAATTTTTAGCAACTGTGGTGATTCAAGAAACCATAGTAGAAATGAAGTCTAATGGACTCTATTCTCTATTTGATGGAATCTTGCTCATCTACATTTGCTGTGCTGGATCTGTATAATAGTATTCTTTACGAATAGTGTTCAATGTAATGAATAAGGCACCAGGCTGGCACTGGGAGCACAATAAATTCTAGTTCTGCCTTAGGCACAAGCTTGGGCAAGTCACTCGCTCAACCCTAGGAATAACCGATAAGAGCAAACCACTTCTGAAATCTTGTCATTAAACCTGCAGGGATTAGTCCAGGCCAGGGGTCTCCAACCTTGGTCCCTTGAAGACTTGTGGACTTCAACTCCCAGAGTCCCTCAGCCAGCAAAGCTGGCTGAGGAACTCTGGGAGTTGAAGTCCACGAGTCTTCAAGAGATCAAGGTTGGACACCCCAGTCCAGGCACTCCCCCGGGAGTCATGATTAACTTGAAGGTGTGCACATGCACACACATTGTGTGAGACCCATCACTATTCCTAGGGGACAAGCAATACAGCAGGAAGTCAGGAGGTTGGTGACTGTTCTATTCTTAAGCATTCTTCCTTCCTGATGATATGGCACAGAGTAGAGTTTTTACTTATTTAATTTATATGCCACCCATCTCAATCTGAAAAACAATTAAGAGATTGCAAAGAATACCAGAAGCCATACTCTGCATGTTTTCCCTTCTTTCTTCAATTTTTCTAACTTTGCCATGAGACCGTATATGCTAGTATGTGGTGTTTTTTTTTAACCCATATACTAATCTCAACTCTGTTGAGATTTTTGAGGTATCAGCTCATATTTTAAACCTAACATACTCAACTTGGTGTCAGCCCTCTAGAAGTGTTGAGACTACAATCCCTTGGCTATGCTAAATGGGAAATCTCAGAGCTATATTTCCAACATATCTGGAAGGTTTCCCCCACTACTGAAGAAACCCGGGCTATTTCTTCAGGAAAATGAAATAATTAAATAAAGATGTTTAGGCTTAATAGGGAGTTAAGGAGATTTGCCAAAATGTATGCATCTTTACCAGAAAAATGGGTTGCATTGGGTGGATCCAGATACTATGATTGAAAAATGTGAATCCAGCCCACATAGCTTGTTGAGAAAGATTAAACAAACTAGGTTTCTTATGCAATATATAAACTGATGTAATGTATAAACTTGGTTAAAAAATTTAACAGCTAAAAGTAATATTCCCTTAATTGGTACAATCACATATCCTTTAAAACTTTCCTTCCACATTTTACCCCCACCCCATTAATGTGTGCTAGCAGCAGAGACAAGAGGATAAGATAACTGCAGTGGTTATAGCAGCCTTCTCCAACCAAGTGATCTCCAAATGGGCTCTAACATCTTCTAATTTCCAAACAGCATGGCTACGAACTGTATTGCTCTAAAGATTAACTCAAAATTCAGCACTTTCCAGTGGGGCAGGATAGCCTACAATAAAAATACAGTCCCCTTTACTGATCAGATGACACGTGAATTCTGTTGAAGCCATGAATTTAAAGCACAAAATCCACCCCATCCTATTAAAAATCTTAGCAATAGTTTGTCATTCTGGTGGAACTTGTCTAAGTAGTTGTTTCCAAAGCCCTTGGAGTTAAAGACCTGAGATTCGGATGCTCGGTCAAAATACTTGAAACCATCTGGTTAGTGCTCAGCCTTTACCTTCTGTCTTCCACCTCCACCCCAACAGTAGATTTATTTTGATTTACACAGATAAAGATAAGAATCAAACCAAACTGTACCAAAGAAAATTCTGCCTACATGCAAGCTGCCAAGTTATACCAATGAACATGTCAACCTACTAAGCAGTATATGACTCAACTGGCATGCATATGGTGGAAGTCACACATGCAAACTAGCCAAGGCCAGGATATCAGTCATAATTCAATAGGATTTCCAGCTAGTTATATGTACGGAACAAAACAAAACTGCAGCCTTCAGAGGAAACAACTGTACCACCTAGAAAGCATTCATCTCCTATATCAGGGGTGTCAAACTCGCGGCATCATGGCGGCGTCATGTGACATATCGGGATTTTTTCCCTTTTCGTTAAACCAGGTGGGGCTGGGGTCAGCAAGTGACGCATCTGGCCCGCAAGTTTGACACCCCTGTCCTATAGTATGCTTTTCTAGAATGACTGTTGGATTCAGGAACAAAAATCCAGAATACTTGGAGGCAAGCCTGAGTCCTTCAATCTTTTCCAGTACAATGCAGTACTGGAAGAGAAAGCTTTACTTCACTACAGAATAACTACAACGAAGCTCTCTATCTTGTACAAGCAAAATTCCTATACTCCTTGGTACTCTCTGAGCTTGGTTGTTTTCTTGCAGACGTTTCATTACCTAAACTAGATAATATCATCAGTGCTAGTGATTACTACCAGCACTGATGATGTTACGTAGTTGGGTAATGAAACATCCACAAGAAAACAACCAAGCTCAGAGATCACCAAGGACTTGTCATTTCAAAACTGAGCTACAAATATTCTACAAATGGGCCTTCCCCACCTCCCAGGAGGTCCTCTGGAGGCTGGAAATAGCCCATTTGCTGACTTCCGGTGAGACAGGAAGGCCCGTTTTTTGCTTTACCCAGGCTCCAGAGCCTTTCTAGGAGCCTGGGGAGGACAAAAACGGCCTTCCCCACTCCAAGGCCCTCCAGAAACAGCCTGTGTTGACTTCCAGTGGGATCTAGAAAGCCTCTGAAGCCTAGAGAGAATGAACCTTCCCACCACCTCCCATCCCCGGAAGCCAGAAACAGTCTGTTTCCTGACTTCCGGTGGGCCCAGAAGGCCCGAAAATCAGCTAGCCAGCATGTACATGCACACCAGAGCTGAGCTAGGGCAACACTTGCATGCCCACTGATATGGCTCCACGTGCCACGTGTGGTACGCATGCCATACGTTCGCCAACAGAGTTCTAGATAATATGTCAGCTTATAGAGAGCCCACTTTGTGCAATGATTAAGGCATCAGGCTAGAAACCAGGAGACTGAATTTTAGTCCAACCATAGATACACAGTCACCTGGGGAATCTTGGCTCCAGGAAAGAGGCAACAGCAAACCACTTCCAACACCTACAGGGACTTATCAGACTGATTCAAAGAAAAAACAGTTCTTACATATTTCTATGCATTATGGGAGAACAAAGAAGATTTTTTCTATCTCATCTTTAGTGCTAATATATGATTTTATATTTAAGGTTCACATATCTTTGCTTAGTAACAATTTGGTTCAAGTTCATGCACTTTATTTTGAAACCTAGTTTTGGACTTTACATTTGTAGTTGCTCTTTCCTTATTTATGCAGGAAATAATGTTTATTTGGTTTACTTATTATTAATTTCTTGCCCGACTTGCTTTCCAAGTGTGTTAGAGTGAAATCCTATAAACCCAATTATCATGTAGGCTAGAAGTGATGAGACTGTGGTTTAGTACATCTGGAAGACTTCCAGGTGGGGGAAAGTGGGTTATTTTATTGTTTTATCCTTTTGGCCTATATGTATAATAAGTGACTTAGTTCAATCATAAACCCAAAATACTCCCCTGTGGTTCCCTGAAGGAAAGGCACATTTCATATTCAAATCACAATAAAAAATTAAAGTGAAACTCTTAAGCATGCTTACTTGGAATTTATTTCCATCAAAATCAATAGATTTACTTGCATTTAGAATGGGGCTATTATAGTGAAATATGTCCTGTCCTCTGCCATAAATCTCATAGATGGAATATTGCTCACCCCCTATACAAAATTATATGTTATGAAATTGACTAAGGAAAGACAAAGTACTAAATGGTATCCAAAGTGAAGCCATATGTTCCCTCTTGATTTCACTTTCCTTCAACAGCAAATATGAGAAGTTACAAGAAATACATACAAATGTAGAATTGGTGGTTTCAACTTATTATTGAGAAAATTGGATGATGTTAAAACACACATGCGCACACATATGCCAGTAATTTTTAGATGTGCTTGATGTTTGAATTCTAAACAAAAAACAGGTACATTATTGTGCATATCCAAAAGCAGCAATTGCGATTTGGAAAGTTACAGCTGTTATGATAAGCCTTTACAAAAAAGGGCTCTACTACAGACCCTGTGCTAAATTTTGATGGCAATACTGATAAAAGTATGGAAAGCAATTAAGACACATTCTTGGTTATTTTCCCAGTGAAAGAGAAGCATATTTCGCTTTTGAATGTTTGGTCAATTAATAATTTGAGAAATCCCCTTTTTATGTTCAAGTGATTAAAACGTTGGCTTTTTTTTTATCTACTTGCACGTTCTGCATTGTGGTACATGAAAGTGTGCTAAACCTCACTACATACACACAATTGCTCATTATCTATTGCACCATTTTATCCTTTTGATAATTTCACTGAAATCTTATTTATAAAAAATAGTGAACTTGTAACCCTCCATAAATTACCCAAACTACAGTACTATTTTTTGCATGTCTCACAGCTGACTATGCAGGTTGGGCTGCGGGAAATTGTAATTCAGTATATCAGATAGTGATAATTTATGCATGCTTATATGATAATATGTTTCACTTACCTTGACATGGGTTACTTTTTCAATAGACATGTAGTGCCAACTGAGTAAATATCTGAAACAGTTCTGCTAATTACCTGAATGACTAGCCTTGTCTATGCAGAACAAATGTCAAGAGAGAACCACATAAAAAATAAAATAAAAACAAACTGCTATACTGTATCTGTTGCCCTTAAAAATCATTTGCTCAGTTTTAATAATGAATTGCTTTTTCAAACTTCATCATCATTTTCCTGACAGAGAAGATTTCTGAAATGCTGCACAAAACAAGATGGAAGAACACTGGAACATTACTTCAGGTGAAGTGAAATTAGGAGAAGGATATTAGCTAAACCTTTTCTCCATTTACTGCTTGGTCAAAGAATACACCCAGCTCTGGAGCAAATGTCAAGAGTTGCTTGATATGTTGAGCTTCCAATAGACCAGGGGTGTCCAAAGTTTTTTTGGTGAGGGCCAAATACAGAAAAATAAGCAAAGGTCCGGGCCACACCATTGAACGAGGGGGGGGGGGAAGGGCTAATTTTTTTCGTACCAGTTCTGTGGGCGTGGCTTATTTTGGGGTGTGGCTGAGGAACTCTGGGAATTGAAGTCCACAAGTCTTAAAGAGACCAAGTTTGGACACCCCTGATCTTGGCTTTTGTTTTGTATTTGGTATGAACTTGAAACTCCCTTCATTATTCCCTGCCCAAGGGGTGGAGGCGCGAGGAGCCTCGCCAGGCGGCCCGAGGAAGGCGAGGGTAGAACTGCTGGGGTCGGGCACGGCCAGCAGCCTCTTTCCCGCTCGCCGCCGCCTCCTCCGCTCCCTCCCTTCGTTATTCCCTGCCCAAGGGGTGGAGGCGCGAGGAGCCTCGCCAGGCAGCCCGAGGAAGGCAAGGGTAGAACTGCTGGGGTCGGGCATGGCCTGCAGCCTCTTTCCCGCTCGCCGCCTCCTCCTCCGCCCCCTCCCTTCGTTATTCCCTGCCCAAGGGGTGGAGGCGCGAGGAGCCTCGCCAGGCGGCCCGAGGAAGGCGAGGGTAGAACTGCTGGGGTCGGGCACGGCCAGCAGCCTCTTTCCCGCTCGCCGCCGCCTCCTCCGCCCCCTCCCTTCGTTATTCCCTGCCCAAGGGGTGGAGGCGCGAGGAGCCTCGCCAGGCGGCCCGAGGAAGGCGAGGGTAGAACTGCTGGGGTCGGGCACGGCCAGCAGCCTCTTTCCCGCTCGCCGCCTCCTCACCTGTTTCTCGATGGCTGTCACTGCCGCCATGCGTGTCCGACATGGGGAGGCACGAGGAGCCTCGCCAGGCGGCCCGAGGAAGGCGAGGGTAGAACTGCTGGGGTCGGGCACGGCCAGCAGCCTCTTTCCTGCTCGCTGCCTCCTCACCTGTTTCTCGATGGCTGTCACTGCCGCCACGCGTGTCCGACATGGGGAAGCGCGAGGAGCCTCGCCAGGCGGCCCGAGGAAGGCGAGGGTAGAACTGCTGGGGTCAGGCACGGCCAGCAGCCTCTTTCCCGCTCGCCGCCTCCTCCCTTCATTATTCCCCGCCCATGGGGAGGATCCACGAGCCTCGCAGCGAATCACCGGGCAAGTACCGGGAGGCGGCCGAAAAGGGCCATATTCAATTATACTTTCAGAATTTGCTGCGGGCCAATAAAAACTGACCCACGGGCCGCAGTTGGCCCGCGGACCGTTGTTTGGACACCCCTGCAATAGACACTTAAGTATAATCCTACTTTTATTATGAAGATATATAAACCCTGATCAGGAGTGGGCTGTTGGGGGTTCACAGGGGTTCGGGAGAACCTCTAGCTAAGATTCTGTGTATTCAGAGAACCCCCAAATCCCACTCCTGGCTGGTCCCATCCACTCCTCCCCTCCCCCCCCCTGAGTCCCCATGCAGCCTGTATTAGATGCAGGTAAGTGCAGGGTGTGCGGGGAGGCTCATGGAGGGCAAAAAACAGGCCTACCAGAAGTTTGGGCCTGTTTCCAGCCTCCAGAGGGCCTCTGGAGTCTGGGGAGGCTGTTTTCACCCTCCCAGAGGCTCGAGGAAAGCCTCTGGAGCCCAGAGAGGGAAAAAACGATCTCCCCACCATGGTCCAGGAGGCCAACTAGGCCACACCCACCATGGCCACGCCCACCCAGCAACCCAGCAGAGAACCCCTTGCTAAAATTTTTGAAGCCCCACCCCTGATCCTGTTCCAAGATTTCCATGAGTACAACTTTAGTAATAAGATAAAAGCACAAGGGTACATGTTATATTATTTGGAATAGCTATTGGTTAGATCAATCATGTATGGAAAAAAACGCTGATAATTTCTGATCCTTCTGTAATAGTTATATTCATGTGGTTTACATTCATTACCACTTGCTATCTTGATCAGTACTACTCACATCATCTCCAGTTTAGTGCCTTTGAGATTTCAGACTTCAAGCACAATCAGTCCAGCAAGCATGGCTCATGTTCAAGGATGATGGGAGTTATAGTCCAAAGCAGCCAAATGCAGCATTTTCTGTGAAACTGATCTGTGCTGACCGGCAGTAATTTTCTGAATTTTAAACAGTTCTTTTCCATTTATGCCTGGGGATGCCAGAAATGGATCTTGTGATTTCTGCCTTGAAAGCATGAAATATTTCAAAGAGAAATATTGTGTATTAAATTAAGACTCAATGAGACCTTCAAACCATACATGTTAACATGTGCCCAAACAATAAGGCCTTGCATTTGGCCTTCCCTCTTCCATGTGTTTGTGCTTGTTACATGATGCTGACAATCCTTCTATAGGTTTTCCCACAGTAACATGCAACATTGAGGTGCAACATCTTGATGGTCACCTCATCAGTAAGAGGAAAATTTTGCACCTTGCAAGTTGTAGTTCATTTTTTTATCAAGAATCAATGAAGTAATAAAAAGAACCAGCAGTCATTCTGCTTGCACAGTCTTCCCCAATAGGACGTCAGCTGGCCTTACGCTTTGGTACTTCAAAAGTATTTTTATATATCATGTGGGTGACGGTGACCTTCCTCATTATCTTCCCCTCCAATTTTTTTCTGTATACTTTCTTTTGTTCTTGGGGAGAGGGTTTCCCAATTAAAGCAGCCGAGTTAGGACTGGATATGTTATTACTGATAAAATAAAATGGGGCTGCAGGATTTTGTATTTGATAGATAGATACATTGCACATAACCCAAACAAAAGGCTGAAAGAAGGGGCGGTATTGCTTTAATCCAGCTGTTAATGGACATATGCTCCAATAATAGAACTATTCCATCTCACTTCCCTTATCACCAACACAAAACGCTGTAGGATGATTCTCCGCTGACTCTTACACCTACATTTTGTCAGTTCATGTGAATAGCAGTAAATTTTTTTGGGGGAAAAAAAACCTCCCCAAAACAGCCACAACAAGACAGACATTAAACTCACAAAAGGATTTCCCCTAGCAATTGCTCCTCTACAGAAAAAGAAGTATCCTTGTAAAATTGCCCAGAATATTCTAACACATGTCAGGACAGATAGTACAGAATATTTTTAAGGTTGCTAATTAAGACTTCATTTGAATCAGAGATTATTAGATTCAGCTTTGGGATAAGGCCTCCTCTGGTGCACTATGTGTTTTTACAGAGAGATAGCGGAAGCCACTATCATGAATTATTTTTGTGTAGTTGCTCTGAATAAATAAGTACAATCCTTTGCTTCAGTATTTTCTAAACTTTTTTTCCCTTCAGGACCCCTTTGCACTATTAAAAATTATGGAGTATCCCATATGAGCTTTTTTTATATGGGTGATATTTACAGATATTTATTATATTAAAAATAAAATTCACTGTTGCTATTTTTCATAATTGTTTTATGGGATTTTGATATTGTGTTATTTTTCAACATGGGCTGGCAAATAATTTTCATTTCACGGACCTCTGAGAGTGTCATGTATTGGGGCAGGGTTCCCAGGATCATACTTTAATAAACACTGCCTTAGATAGGCATATATATCTGCTATTAGGAGGGGACATGTTTCTTTTTTTAAAAAAAAATCTGTTTTGGGGGATGGTTTGGTGGGGGTGGTTGAGACTCAGGGCATATTGGTTTGGAATTTGTTTTGTTTTGTTTGTTTGTTTTTAAAAAGAGGCTTGCATGTTGTACCTTACTTTTAGTGGCATGATCTTCAGGTGCTCTAGGGCAGTGATGGCTAACCTTTTTGCCATCACATGCCAAAAGCAGGGGGTCACAGGCACATACGCACATGCCCACATCCATAATTAAATGCACCCTGCCCCCCCATTCGCATGTGACACTACCCCCCACGCTCCCCACGCTTTTGCATGCAATGGCCTGGCCATTAAGGTTGCTAGGCCCGTTTTTCACCCTCCCCAAGCTCCAGGGTCTTTCTGGAGAGGGCGAAAATGGCCTTCCCTACCCCCCCTGGAGGCCCCTTGGAGGCTGAAAAAAGCCCGTTTCCCTACTTCCGGTGGGCCTGAAAGGCCTGAAAATCAGCTGGCCAGCACGCACATGCACACTGCTGCTGAGCTAGAATGCCTGCGTGCCCACAGATATGGCTGCGCATGCCACTTGTGGCAAACGTGCCATAGGTTCGCTATCATGGCTCTAGGGAGTGACAAACAAAGGCTAAGGGATTATGCAAAGTTAGAGGTAATAGGTGGGGATATTGAATTCTAGCATATCTCAAAAAAAAAATAGTCTCTTAATTGGATGAAGAAGCTGTTCTAAAATATTAGAGTTCATGAAGTGAAGATCATGACCAAGAATACTTCTGAGAATGGGCAGATTACTACCTTTGTTTTTCCAGCTCTGTGTGTTTCAGTCTGGGATTAGACGGAGTTTATCTACACAGGATGCAATTTCCTTGGATGTAAGGAATAAAGCTACAAAAAGGGGCGTGCAAACAACTCTTCTGTGGCCCTCAGAGTTCCCATGAAGCCTTTCCTTCTTCAGACATTGGGGAGCCCCATAACAAGTAAAACAGATGACTTAAGCCTTACAAAAGTTTCAACCATATGCTGAACTCCTTTAAAAAACACAATTATCTATCTGAAAAATGGGGAACTTGAAGTTGTGGGTCTGGAACAGTTCTAAACATGCCACAGGAGCCACATAAATCCCACAAAATTAATCCTGCTAATATAGAAAAAGCCTTAGCGATTTTTCTTTAAATACACATATAAGCTATCTTTTGTGTAATTGCATATATGATTCCAGGTGGGGAGCAAGAAACAAACAGGTGCATTTTACCTTAAGCATTTCCTTGTGCCTCTAACAAAACTATAGCACGCAGTTATAGACAGACACTTAATTTCATAAAAGAAAAGTCTTCTTTCTCCTGGCCTCACTCCCACTTTTTGTTTCTCCCTTACCCATTTCTTCTTCCTTATCTTTCTTTCTTGAATATTTAAGTTGTTGCAATTCTTCTTTGCTCCAGTTTCCAGATGACCTTCAACATCTTATTCAGGCCCAGTACCTACTCCTTCCCTTCTTTTAATGACAAAAAGAAATTAGTTTAAAACATGCTGAAAGTGCCTCAGTTCTTGCACCTCTGCAAATACTCATTTGTCTTGAACAAATTCCTCCATGGACGTAGTTCTAGTACAGTGATGGAGAACCTTTTGGGCTTGGCATGTCAAAAATTTGAAAAATGCCTAACTTGGCTCTGTTGGTGTGTCATCCTCCCAATAAAGAAGAAACAATTCTCCTTCTTGCCCCAACCTAGGCAGGAGGCATTCGGCATCAGCGCTGAATCTGGGCCTGAAGCAGATGCCAGCTTTGGAAGCCATACTAGCCCAGAAGCTTCCCTGCTGCCACTTTCTCATGTGTGGGAAAGTAAGAGGGAGGAGGGGGATTTAGTAGAGGGGGCCATTAGATAATAACATTCTTCCTGCCGGTCAAGGTCAGGCCGGTCCTGCAGCTGGAGAAGGAATGGTCGGAGTGATGTATCAGGATGGGACGTTGGCGACTGGAGCATGTGATCGGCAGAGAAATTGGGGTTGGGTTTGGAGTTTTGATTTACTGAGGGAAAACCTGGACCTCTCAGATTCGGATTTTCCCAGATGTGCCAGTTTACCTATCCTAGTAAAAGTACTTTGAAAGATGCCTGCTTCGGAGTTTTTACTTGGGGAAGGGATTTTCTGGAACGCCGACAGTATTGGGAAGAGCCTCAATTTCAGCCTTAGTTCTACTGCTGCCACTTAAAAAGGCTGCTTCATGCCATTCCTCAAGGGGTGTGAGTCTCAGAGAACAATGCAATTGACCCATGATCCAGTGCTCCCCAGAAACCTGTGTGAGAACAGGGCACTGCTTTCTATCATAATAGAAATAATAATATCTGGATGGGGAGGAATAGGCTCCAACTCAACCCTACCAAAACAGAGTGGCTGTGGGTTCCGGCGTCCTGGTACAGTCAGCTTACGTCTTCACTGACTGTGGGGGGTGAAGTTCTGACCCACAGGGGAAGGGTGCACAACTTGGACGTTCTCCTGGACGATCGGCTGTCTTTAGAAGAACATTTGACGGCCGTCGCCAGGGGAGCATTTTATCAGCTTCGCCTGATGCGCCAGTTGCGCCCCTTTCTTGACCGGGACTCCTTACGCATGGTCACTCACGCCCTCGTTACCTCTCGCCTGGACTATTGCAATGCTCTCTACATGGGGCTCCCCTTGAAGAGCACCGGGAGGCTCCAGCTAGCCCAGAATGCGGCTGCGCGGGTAATTGTGGGAGCACCACGTTGCTCCCATATAACACCTATCCTGCGCGGCCTGCACTGGCTGCCGGTAGCCTTCCGGGTGCAATTCAAGGTGTTAGTGCTCACCTTTAAAGCGCTCCATAGCTTAGGACCGGGCTATTTACGAGACCGCTTTCTGCCACTGATAGCCTCCCAACGACCTGTGCGCTCCCACAGAGCGGGCCTGCTCCGGGTGCCATCAGCCAAACAGTGCCGGCTGGTGACCCCCAGGGGAAGAGCCTTCTCTGTGGCAGCACTGACCCTATGGAATGAGTTACCCTGGGTTACGCCAACTTCCCGACCTCCGTACCTTCAAGCGGGAACTGAAGACTCTGCTATTCAATCGGGCGGGACTAGCCTAAATATTATTTTAATTTGATATTTTAGTTTAACTTAGTTTTAATTGAATTTTAAATTGTATTAATTTATTTATAATTTTATAGTTTAGGGTTTTATATCGGTCGTTTGACCGTTTTTAGTTTTAAATTGGCCGGTTAAATATTTCATTTTAAATGTATTTTAAATTTATTGTGTACCTATGTGTTTTAATAAGGCTGTACACCACCCTGAGTCCTTCGGGAGAAGGGCGGTCTAAAAATCTAATAAATAAACAAATAAATAAATAAATAATTGTGCTTGGAAGTTGCTGAATGCTGGTGTGTCACCTCAAACGTTGTGGCATGTCATCTTTGACACATAGGTTCACCATCAGTGCTCTAGTAAGTAATGTGGATTGCATTTTTTTCCTTGGTCATCCTGTTTCCTTTCTTTCTTTGAAAGAAATAGATTCACTGTTGGAAATCAGGAAGACCAAACAGGTCATCTGAAGCTGAGGTTCTTTGTTTATTTAAAATGACATAGTAACACATGCTACTATACTGTACAATAATTACCATTTTGAACCCCACTCTGCAAATAAGGAAATGAGGCTGAAAGCTCAGCTGGCAAATTCATGATAAAGGTGAAATCAGAATCTTCACTGCCACATTCATAGACCAGTGTCACAACTGATATGTTATACCAGCTCTTTATAATTACTTTTATAGTTAACAAAGTTAAAGATATCAACATATTAGTAATATTTAAAAATGAAACATAACAGCAGCTCAAAACTTGGGGACCATGAGAAACAGAGGCATTTGTCATAAATGACACACTGCTCTGTTCTCTGGAGTTATACAAGATAATGGATTTTATGGAAAATAAGAATGAAGATCCCACTGACTGCCATTATTAAACTTCCACAATACCCAGAGAACCATTATACCCTAAGTATTTTAGAAAATTAAAATGGCCGCTCCTCCAGCCTGCAGATACCCACATCAGAGCACCAGTTTTTTTAAAAACTCATCGATGATTATAAAAACAACAGGCTGATATAAGGCCTGATTGGGTAATTAGTGGTTTAGAACAGGGGTCTCCAACCTTGGTCCCTTTAAGATTTGTGGACGTCAACACCCAAAGTCCCACAGCCAGCAAAGCAAAGTCCACAAGTCTTAAAGGGACCAAGGTTGGAGACCCCTGGTTTAGAATGTTGCAGGAAACCAGTTAGTCTCTTAGCATCTTATGCAAACCAGGTGCAAGTCATGATGTAGTTTACTGCTTGCTAATCGAAGAAGAATTGATGCCTTTAAACTGTGGTGCTAGCGTAAATTACTGCATATACCATGGACATCCACAGTAACTGACAGAGAGGTGTTAAATCATATAAAACCAGACACATCACTGAAGCTAAAATCATAAGGCTATGTCTGATTTACTCTGGTCAAGTTATGCGTGCAAATTCACTGGAGAAGGCAATGATGCTAGGAATGGTTAGCAGACAAAGAAGAATTGGCAAGCAAAGAACACACTGGCTTGTTGATGCAAAGTTGAATATACAACAATTGAAAGAAGCTGTGCTTGACTGGATAGCATGGAGAGCACTTGCCTATAAAGTCACCAAATCATACATGACTAAATAGTTAAAAACAACAACTATTTACTGGTTGGGCAGAGATTTATGTGAGTACAATGATTGTGTTATGTTTACCCAAGTTCAGGGTTAAGCCAAACTCTAAACTTGAGATGAAATATTAATCATAGAACTCTGCAATCTCTTTTAATAGAATCCCTACAATGTGAATTATGATTCAGCTTTACCTTTTACTTGTCTATCAAAACTACGATGAAATGATGGACTGTAGTTACTGCATCAAAGGAAGGAAAGATTTAATAATTTCATTATTCAAAAGGCAGAAAACTCAAGAAATTTTCATGTTAGGATATGAAGGGCAGATGACAGAATAAAAAAGGAAAAAGAAATAACCTGGGTTTTTTTTAAAAAAAGAGAAAAACATTGATAGCTTCTCCTGATAATCATTCTATAATTAATCATCCAGGAGTTTCTTAAGTATTCTACACAAAAATAATTTATATCCCACATGAACGTACACCAATAATTAAATAACATATTTATTGTTCAAAGTCAACTGATCCTTTCAGTAACCTTCCCGCAATCCTATACTACAAAACCAGCAACCAACAAGAGAGAGTTTCATCATAAAAACTCCTACACACACCATTTTGAGATGGGAACACTGACTTTGTCTCAGTACTAGGAAGGAGGTAAAGGTAAACCAGTTCTGAAAAATGCTGCCAAGAAAACTCTAGGGGTAATTGCCAGAAGTCAAAACTGATTTGAAGGCATAATTTTTTAGATCTCCAAAATGAAGTTGGAATAAATTATGATATTGTTGATCAAATAAATCTAGATTGGCTACACTTTTTACTTTTGTTTTAATTTAGACCAGCATGGGTATGAATAAATGCACTCTTCCTATTTTATATACCCAAATCCACTTACATAACAAAAACCATTACAAAAATGCTCCTGAAATTGGGAAAGTTCATTCTTGATATACGAGTACTAGTAAATAAGAAAAGCATCTTACATATACTTAAGCCTTCTCTTTCCAAATGGTACCTATAGCAAACATAAAAGAAGGAATGGAATAGCTGTATTTTTATATTGAGAGCTGTGATTTATATTTTATATTTACAGAGATATTTTCAAATTATATTACAGCTCTCAATATTTCATTTATATTCACTCTTCCACTGTTGAATATATGATTCAGTCAAGCCCAGAAGCTTCCTTCTATTTAATATAAGGTATGGGGAAAAAGATGAGTAATTGACAATTAGTTGTAATTAGCTATCATTTGCTCTATATCTGGAACCTACTTAGACATTTTTCTGCTAACATGGTTCGCATCACTGATGGCGTTCTTCTGGTCTAACTGTGGAAATCCATTTGAGTTTAGGTACAACCATAGGGAATTCCAAATATGAAGGGGCAAAGCTAATTCCGTGTTGCTTAGTTACATGCTGATGTGAATGATTGCTAGTGGTCTCAAAACAGCCACATTTCTATGGCTTAATAAGGTAGATGATATGCATTATAGACACACACATCTCATTCTTTCTATATAGGAGTATTGTTCCTATTCCGATAAACAAAATTTCTTAGTATGGCAAAAAAAAAAAAATGCCGCTTACTTGTTTGGAAATAATGAAAAAAAATCAATATACAACTTTTTTCTTTGGTATGAGCCAGACTGGCTCATATCACATTTTAATGTCTTGTTTTTTTCTAGTGCTGACAACTAATTTCTCAGTTTTGATAAAAGGGAACCTAGAAATTAATTTTGCATTGCATTCAGGGATTATGTTCATGTATTGTTTTATTATCTGGTCATACAAACTAAGGTGATCATTGAGTGTTCTGGAGAATGGTACAAAAGCCCAGAAGCCAAAGTATTGCTGATTAATCTATCTAATAAAATTCTTGGTGGGTCTTGGACAGAAGCATGTCCACAAACATATTAAGAAAACTACACAATAATTTTTTGAAAAGCAAACAGGTAGCTTAGTTGGGAAGTTCTCTAGGCGATAGTCAAAAAACTCATTTTGAAGAGATTCCTAATGGTCATTCATTTACCATTGGAGAAGGGATGATCTAGGGCAGCTACTGTTATCAGTGCCAAGCTTTTATTCTTTATATCCCAACAATGGCTATTATTGCTATAATTATATAATACTTTGCTTTGCCATATTTGCTCTTTCTTGTAGACCAGTTTGGTCTCTCCAGTACTTAGTATGCCTTTATGGTGTCTTTTACATATTTTTAATGCCCTTTTTTTCTTCTTCAACTGTCTGGTATACTTGCAACAATCCTCACCCACCTATTTTCTTTAGTAAGTAGAGCCTGCCAGTATCGCTGTGTGGAAGAAGGGCATGATTCATTGTCACTGTTTTTCTAGTCTTTCTATCCAGGGATTTTAATTCTGCCTGAGTCCAGTCCATTATTCCAGCTGTTATCTAATGACTGGAATTGCCCACGAGTTCGGCCTTTAAGATCTTCTTCACTTTCATGATGTATTTATTTATAACCTTCTTGACTTCAGTGTTCTTAATTTGTTAGCCTGCATGATGCCTATGTATTTGTAGTGATTGTCTTCACCCAGAGTCTTGATCTTATTTTCATAGGGCTTCATAATTCTTTCACTTTTTTCACTATTTATCCCCTACTGATGGAATGGTGACACATTTGTCTAGTCCAAACTCCATTGCCATATCTTAACTATATAGACCAAGTAGGAATTCTATTTCAGATGGTCAGATTCTTTTCATGCAGCTTCAGATTGTCCATGTGAAGGAGATAAGATAGCATGGCAGATGTTTTTGATGTTTTACAGCCATGGCATGATTTGTTCAGTATTGTTGAGAGCAATCAGTGCAATGACAAACGATAGTGGTGATAGTGAGTCTCCTTGAAAGATTTCTCTTGATATTAGCCTCTCCCAACCTATCACCATTGATAAGCAACCATGTCTTCCATTGAGCCATTGATCGTTACACAAAGCTTCAGATATTTCTACTAACTCCTGTTATTTCTAGGTATTTAATTATCCAATCATGTGGCAGGGAGTCAAATGCCTTCTTGTAATCAATCCAAACTACATTCAAGTTGGTCTTCTTCCTCTTGCAGTTTTCCAAAATCATCTTGTCAATTAGAAGTTGATCTTTTGTTCCTGTGCTATTTGGACAGATTCCTTTCAGCTCAGGTGGAAAGAGCTTGTTTTCAACTAAATGCTGCTGGACTGCATCAGCTACCACACCAGTTAGCAAACTGAAAGTTATTATTGCCGGAATGATGATTAATAACAGAATTAAAGTACTGGTTAAACCAGGCGGAACATTAGCTCACATGGGAGAGTCACATAAGAGAATCACACCAAAACACAATTCACATTGTAATTGGGCTTGATTCATCATTGCTTGGACTTGCAAAATGAGGGCTGAAAAGAAAGACAAAATAAGATTTTCCCAAAATAAAATGAAAGTTTTTTGATGTAAAAAGAATTAAGGGCGACTGTATACAAAAGGGAGCTGACAGTAAAGAATTAGGTATTCTTAACTCACTTCTTTCCCATTATTCAGAATTCTCAGCTGAATATGCCAGTGAAGATATATAGTGGAATTATATTGATTTAATTTGTTATGAGATATTAACCAGTGAACATAATGTTAATTGAATATAATCTCATAGCTCCCTTTATCTGTAAACCAACATTAGGCAGGACAGCTCTTCAAATAAATGAAACCGTATAATACAGAAATATTTTAAACAAATCTGTCCTACCCAGAACCGTGAGTTTTCGATGCTGAGATCTTCTGTATTTTTGAGCTGTAGAACCTCTGCAGATCAGCTACAATCAGAACTGATCAAATGAAAAAAATCCCTAAAAACCAGTGGGGAGGGAAATTGCAGAGGAAAAGGAGCAGAAAGATTAATTCTACAAACATCTGCTGTTTCAAGCACTCAAGCCCTTCCTTTCCTCTGTACCAGATAGAACTCTTAGTATCAGTAACAACTTTCCCTCTTCAACTTCCATTATATTGAAAAAGCATAAAATGACAAAGCAGTAATAAAATATTTCTTCCTTTGTCAGAAATAAGCAACTCATATCCTTCCAACCCCAATTTATTGGATTACAAGTCAAGCTGCCATAGCCACTAGATACACTAAGTAGGAATGCTGGGAGTTTTAGAAGCTGCATGAAGAGAACATTGTGAAGATGTCCTTCACCTCCATAATGGCTAGGAAAAAAATCTGCCATTCCTGTCAGCAGATCTGGGTTAGGGAGGATGCTAAATTTCTTCTAAACCACTGGGATATGAACCAAAATCCTTCTTTCACCCTCTTCCCCCCCACCCAATCTCTCTTGAGAGAAGCTTGATTTCAAAGCAGATGAGAACACAATAAAGTAATAGCACTGAATTCCCCTCTTAAATGCTAAGAAACAATTTTCACACTTCTCTGAATAGGATGAGAGCTGCTTTCCCATGTGCTAAAGAAACTGATCCTAAAATATAAATCAAAATATAGCAAGCCATCTTCTTGCTTAGGCTTATTTCTATGGTCGTAATGATAGAGTTCAATAAACCATAGACCATAGGAGTTGCAATCTAACCTGGCAGTGAATTCTGAGAATAGTAGGCCAAACGTAAGAGGAAAGCACCAGATTAAGATGTCTTTAATACTTTATAAAAATGATGTGTGGAGAGAGTAGGCAGAAAAAGCTACCCCCATCTTTCATAATACTTAAGCTTCAGTTCCCAATAACAGTGATTAGCAGATGATTTCAGTTAGACAATCCATGGCATTGCTTGCTGTGGGATGCACTAACAGCCACTAGGTCAAATATTTTTGAAAAGTAATTAGATTCATCAGACTGCCAGTGGCAATTAGATGCAGTGGCTATATGCAATCCCTGAATTAATGGGGGAAAGCAAGTGGAGAGTTAGATTGCTTTCACACTAACTTCAAAGGCTTCCTGGATGCACATTTTTAGTCATTATGGGAAGGAAAATGGTTTTTGGATCTAAGCAGAACAGTTATCAGAAGTATCCTTCCCTTTTTCTCATGACCTGCTCACTACACCAGAAATACACATTATGCTTGAATTCAACATCCTATGTCCAAAACAATAGGGCCAGTAAGCATTATGCCTGGAAAGGATGGGCCTTTAGTCCAATACATATGGAGGTTATGAGGGTAGGGAACATTGCTTTGATAGACTTTTATGCAGAGGACACCAGCAATAAGATATTACATATCTATATATCATTAATACAAATCTATTTCAAAGACTGGTTCTTAATTTTGGTTTGCTATATAATAGCAAATCACACTATGTCAATTCAAATATCAGGCTAAAACTATTCAGGTTATCCTCTGACAGTGTTTCTCAATATTGACAACTTTGAGATGTGTGGACTCCAATTCTCAGAATTCCCCAGCCAGCATTGTTGTAGCTCTGGCTTGATGTGACATTTGTATTGATTTGAATCTAGTTATTATGAAAAGAGTTTTTTTCTCAATCTCCAGATATATACAATAGCTCACAAAATTAATGAAACTTGCCTATGAACACAAATGTGTTTAAGAAACAAAATAATAGAGAATGTTATTCACTTACCTATGTATTAACATACTCTGGAGTTTAACACATATCCTATGAAACATCAAATATCCCTATTGTTACTTTTCTTTTGGCTGTAGAAATAGTAGGAAAGCTTGCAAAACTCAAAATATGGCATTCTATGTTTTGTTTTTAAAGGGATGGTCTCATAATTGTTTCCCTTCCTCTGATGTCCATCTCATGTTCAGGAACAAAACTGAACAGATGGCTTTTCAGCCAGCAAATAGAAGCTACTAACCAAAGGGATAAAGCAGGCTATCTCTTGAGGAGGGGGTGGGAAAGGATTATAACAGCAGGGGTTAAAGACAAAAGACAGCAACATCACTCAAAAGACCCTCTGGTTCAAAGATTAAGTTCCCATATACCTGTTGCTCCAGACCCTAGAGAGCCAAGGCAAATTTCTTCCCTAATATTATTGTCTGGATTCTCATTTGTAAAACCTGCAGGTGAATATCCTCTGGCTATTTTTGAAATAGACAAATTGTATTTAATATCCCAATTTATTTGCTTTTACAGGTTACCATCATGTCAGTTGATATCTCTAATTGGCACTGATCATTAAATGGAGGATTATTTGGGTATTTAACTATATCAATCTTACTAATAACTGGTGTGTAGGTGGCTTTTTAAAATGTTTTATTTCGGGGGATGCTTTCAAGTTTGGCTCTTCTGACAAACCCTCCTGCAACCTATTAGGCTGGTGCTAGCATATACAATATTTGGGCACCTGATAGGGTACCATGGTTACCCAAGATCTATAAACCATTTAATATTTCTTTAAAAGGCTTAAAATGCTTGTTTCTCACAATGTTCCAAATACACAACATCATAAAATGTGAGGAAATATTAAAGTGAGGTTTTGAGCTACTTCAATGATAGAAGCCCTGTGGCTGGATGGCTCATTAGGTGGCACTCTTCCAAATTCTTTTCCCAAATTGAAGCTGTTCCTGCACATTAAAGAGTCATTGTTTTAAAATCCACTGTATCTGTGACTCATTGCAAGCTAAATACACAGGCAACCCTGACATGTCATACTATAGAGATTTTTTTTTCCAGTTTAGAAAAGCTAATCTGCCATTTCTGTTGTCTCTTTTGGTGAAAAAAAAAATCCTAAAATAACCAGGCTTCCCCAGGTGGCCAGGTGAAAACTACTGATAAGGCATTTTGCTGTTTAGATTGTTAGTGAGAACAAGATTTCATACTCAATGGAATTTAATTGTTTGTTCATTTTAAAATCAAATAATGTATGGTGTCTGTTATACTACAGTAATCAGAATTTGACAGAATTTAATGCAAAGATGGCAATTCTGTGATTCTTCCCATGTAGTTAAACTTAATTTTGCTGCATTTTTCACCACTGGAAAATACTGGGCTTGACTGCTGGGAGTTGGATTTCCTCAACTTCTGAAAAGCTACAGGTTGCTGAATTTTGATTTAACAGATGACTGAATTAGAAGCTTGCTGAAACAGTGTAAAAATAAGTAATTCAAGTCTTAAAATACAAGATATACAAGGTATGGTCCGCTGAACATTTCCAGACAGAGCAAGTTTGGAAAGCTTGAGTATATTTATTTTATCTCTAAATGTGAGGTTTTCTGATGGGATCTGGACAGATCAAAAGGAAGCTCATTTCTAAGAAGATACAGGGCATGTTAAAGCATAGTCCTTTCCTTCTCATGAGAAAGCTCCGCTTTTGATTTCTAGTGAAGTTGTGATGGCAGCTTACAGCTTCACAGTCCTGAAATTTTGTGCAAGCTTAAGAGCACCTTTTTTGTGTGTATTAGTCTTAAGCCTGCCTAAAGCTATCTGGAGCAGACAGATGCACATTAAGGATTATTGTACTGGGAAATCCACTCCAAACAGGGATGGCCAAAGAGATTGGCTTTGTACAGAAAACCCTCAACTACATTAATTTCAAGTGGATTCCTATTTATTAACTTGTTACTACCACTGGGAAATCACAACTTCATGTAGTCTTAGAAATAAAGCCAGGTCAACAGAAAGTCAGACAGAAAGATGAATAACTTGTTAACTTGTTAATTTTTTGTGCATTACTTTCATATGATTTGGATGAAAGGTCCTTCTCTAAGCTAAATTTAGAGAAGCACTGTAGCACTGAACGTAGAATGTATTTTCCTACAAGATGTTTCTTTTCTAAACTCAGTTAGGGAAGAAAAACCTAGATCCTAAATAAACTGGATCAGGGTCAACCATGGTGGGTTAGATCAACCAATGCCCAGATGTAGCATTAGGCCACTTCCTATGTTCTTAAGATCAGTTTTTCAAATTCCTGACAGAAGACAGCAAGTTCATGTAGTGTTAAGACATCAGGGTAGAAACCACCACAGGCATAAAAGCTGGCTGAGTGACTTTGAGCCAGTCACTCTTTCTCAGCTCAACTTACCTTACAGGGCTGTTGTGGGGAAAATAAGAAGAGGAAAGAGTATTGGGTATGTTATCTGCCTTGAGTTATTTATAAAAAAAGTAATAAAGAGGGGATAAAAATGTAAAGAAAAGCTGTTTCACATTCATTTGAAATGCAACTTTCTTTTTAGGCAGTTCCAATGCCTGAATGTCTGCCTCACAAAATCTTCTACTATTGCTTTGTGTTGTACAGGGGGCCCCCAGGGCTGTGTGCTTTCCCCACTTCTCTTCTCTCTGTATACCAATGACTGCATCTCCAACGATCCATCTGTCAAGCTATTGAAGTTCGCAGATGACACAACAGTGATTGGTCTATAACTATGAGGTTTTATGGCAAAAAGTTCAGAAGGAATTGATTGTTTGGAAAAAATTGCAATTATCATTGCTGGGGAGAATAGCTGCTATTAAAATGAATGTTTTACCTAGATTTTTATTCCTCTTTCAGATGATACCAATAATTAAGAAAGTTAAGAATCTTGAGGAATGGCAGATGGGAATTAACAAATTTATATGGGAAGGTAAAAAAGCTAGGGTTAAAATGAAAATAATTCAAGATTCTCGGGAAAGGGGAGGTTTAAAAATGCCCAATTTTAAATTATACTATGAAGCAGC
Source organism: Ahaetulla prasina (assembly GCF_028640845.1). NCBI lineage: Eukaryota > Metazoa > Chordata > Lepidosauria > Squamata > Colubridae > Ahaetulla > Ahaetulla prasina. The sequence continues at coordinate 35,040,020 of NC_080542.1, read as the reverse complement.
TGCGCTCTCTGCAATAAGTGATTGGTTTAATTTAACGGAGGAAAGAATTCTGAATATAGAAGGTTATGACTTGCTATATGGATGGCGTGCATATTTAATTTATGACAAAAAAGTGGATAAGGCCTTTAAAAATCATGCGTTAAGAACTGCTCTTCTGCGTGTTTGGAAAAAATACTCTTATAAACTAAATTATAAGATTCCTATGTGGGCAAGTCCTAGATATACAATAGAGAATATAAATATAGACCAGAATCAGGAAATGATTACACATAAAGATCTTTTGTATACTGAAAGAGGTAATTTGCAATTAAAATCTTTGCACATACTAAAAGAAGAAGGGAAAAATTATACTTGGTTTCAATATGAGCAACTATGTGCTAGATGGAAGGAAAATCAGAAAATTGGTATAGAGCAGAACGAGGGAAATTTGGTAAAGCAAATTAGAAATCAGTCTCAGGAGCATATAAAGAGATTGTATAATGTGTTACTTGAAATAGATTCTGAAAGGGACTTGGTAAAGGACTGTATGATAAAGTGGGCACAAAATTTTCAGGAGCCAATATTATTGGAAACTTGGGAAAAAATTTGGGTTAGAAATGTTAAATTCATGCAGGCACAGAATTTGAGGGAAAATTTTTATAAAATGTTTTATAGATGGCATTTAGATCCTAAAAAATTATCGTGTATGTATCCAGATATGCAAGCAAAATGTTAGAGATGTAATTGTGATGACGCTACATATTTTCATATTTGGTGGACTTGTAAGGATATAAAGGCCTTTTGAATAAAAATTTGGTGGATTTTACAAAATGTTTTGAAAAAGAAGATAAAGTTCCTGCCGCAATTTTTCCTGTTGGGAATTATTACGGCCTGTACAGTAATTGAGACTAAATTGATTTTAAATCTAATAACAGCAGCAAGATTACTAATAGGATAGTAGGATAGTATTGGAAGAAAAAAGAAGTACCTACAATAGAACAATGGATATTGAAAGTTGCCAATTTGGCTGAGATGGCGAAAATATCAGCCTTTTGGAAAGACAATATGCAAGAAAGATACTTAAAGGAATGGAAAAAATGGATTGACTATATTCAAAGTAGATATCAGACTAAGAGTTATCAGACTTCTTTTGAATGATTATGATGTATTATTCTTCATTGTTTTCGGGGGAAGTTAGGAACTGATGAGAATTGTAGGAGTATAATTAAGCTGGGACAAAAAATTTTTAGCATATGTTTGTTTTATTTTTAACTATACCTTGTGCTCGTTCCGGGAAGTCAGGGGGGGAAGAGGGTTGTGAAGGGAGGGGGGAGGGGAGGGGGGGGGAAAGGGGGGGGAAATTTTCTGTAAAACTTTTTGAATTAAAAAAAAAAACAGTGATTGGTCTCATTCGAGACAATGACGACTCTGCATATAGACGAGAAGTCGAACGACTAGCCTTGTGGTGCAACCAAAACAATCTGGAACTGAACACGCTCAAAACCATAGAAATGGTGGTAGACTTTAGGAGAAACCCTAACATATTTCCACCTCTCACAATACTAGACAAAACCTTTAAATTTCTAGGTTCTATCATATCGCAAGATCTAAAATGGACAGCTAACATCAAAAACATCATCAAAAAAGGACAACAAAGAATGTTCTTTCTGCACCAACTCAATAAGCTCAAACTGCCCAAGGAGCTGCTGATTCAGTTCTACAGAGGAATTATGGAGTCTGTCATTTGCACCTCTATAACTGTCTGGTTTGGTTCTGCAACCCAACAAGAAAGACACAGACTTCAGAGGATAATTAGAACTACAGAAAAAATAATTGCTACCAACCTGCCTTCCATTGAGGACCTGTATACTGCACGAATCAAAAAGAGGGCCTGAAAATATTTACAGATCCCTCACATCCAGGACATAAACTGTTTCAACTCCTACCCTCAAAACGACGCTATAGAGCACTGCACACCAGAACAACATGACACAAGAACAGTTTTTTCCCGAAGGCTATCACTCTGCTAAACAAATAATTCCCTCAACACTGTCAAACTATTTACTAAATCTGCACTACTATTAATCTTCTCATCATTCCCATCACCAATCTCTTTCTACTTATGATTGTATGACTGTAACTTTGTTGCTGGCAATCCTTATGATTTATACTGATATATTGACCATCACTTGTGTTGTAAATGTTGTACCTTGATGAAGGTATCTTTTCTTTTATGTACACTGAGAGCATATGCACCAAGACAAATTCCTTGTGTGTCCAATCACACTTGGCCAATAAAAAATTCTATTCTATTCTATTCTTGTATGTACGGTATATCATCTCAGGATTAGATCATCTTGATACTATAGTTCATGCCAGCCATTCCCACCTTGAAGACTTCCAGCTGCCTTAGGAACCGCAAGCCTCAAAATTCCAAGTCAACACTGCAGCTTGAAAGGTACTAAACCAGAGAAAGATATATTTTATTAAATTTAGGCAAGACAACACCATAAATCCAAACCTCAGTGAACAATGATTGTTCACTGAATGATTTTGTATTCTGGATTCTTAAATGATATTGGAACCATTGGATATTGGAGCTTTAGAGAATCATTTACTTCATCCTTGACAAGTAGCATGGGACATCATGAAACAGAACATATGAAGAAAGTAGTCATGATATATGCAAGGACACTGATGTGAGAAGGTAACCTTACTTTCATAGCACATATTTTTTTTCTTCGATAAGAGTTTTGTTTAGAAAACAAACACAGATAAAACACTGAATTTAAAAAAAAGTAATGTAAGTCCAGAGTTACAAGTACAGAAGCATCAGCCTCCTGGTGAATATAAACCAAATCAAACAAAATCTTACAGGATATACCATGACCACATTATAGCATCATAATGTAGCATCAAACTGGCAGATATTTGGGCTGGAACAAGTTAAGGTAGGCCTTGATTTACACCTATTTGTTTAATGTCCATTCCAAGTTATGGCAGTATTGAAAAACGTGACTTATGATAGGTCCCCACACTTACGACTGTTAAGAGTGTTTCATGGTCACATGATCAAAATTTGTTTGTTTGGCACCTGGCATTTATTTACAATGGTTGCCATGTTCAGGATCACATGATCCCATTTATAAACAGAGGACTTACAAGAAGTATAATTAATGGGAGAAGCCAAATTCTCTTAACAACTAACATTTAAAAAATCATAAAATCAAGTATGACTCACAACAATCACATCATTTAGTAATGGAACTTCCAGTACCAATGATGTTGAGGCCTATCTGTATAGTGAATTTTGTTCAGATTATACTTGAAGACAGGGATTTTCAATCTTTTTGTTTGTTTGTTTGTTTATGGGTTCCTGAACCTCATTTACTTCTTTGACCCCCATCAAAATCACTTTTAGCTTAAAAAAATTGAACTTTATCATCAATAATGCTTATTAATCCGAAGTATAGTATATAAAGACCATGCCCCACTAGAAAATACCATGGCCCCTGAAGTGGGGAGACATCTGACCCATGTTAAGAATTACTGCTCTTAGATATGGATGGCCAACTTGCAACCAGTTAGCTCCAGGCAGTTATTATATTTTCTTTAATGAAACCATTGGCCTAATTTCAAAAGCATTCTTTATTTTTTATTTTTTTTATTTTTTAAATTTTTATACCGCCCTTCTCCCGAAGGACTCAGGGCGGTGTACAGCCAAAAATAAAAAACAGAATATATACAATTAAGACAACATTTAAAACATAGCAAATATAAAGGCTGATAATTAAAATTTAAGTTTAAAAATTTTAAATATTAAGAAAACCCAATTAAAATTCAATACTATTATGCCAGTCGCGCTTGAATGAATAAATATGTTTTGAGCTCACGACGGAAGGTCCGAAGATCAGGCACTTGACGCAGGCCAGGGGGAAGTTCGTTCCAGAGCGTCACTGCCCCCACAGAGAAGGCCCTACTCCTGGGGGCCGCCAGCCGACACTGTTTGGCGGACGGCACCCTGAGGAGACCTCTGAAACTAATGGTTCTAATTTCTGCCTTTATTTTTTTTTAAAGTCCACTATGTAGAAGGAGAAAGACAGAGAGAGAGGGAGAGAGAAGAGGTTCAGAGAAAAAAACAGGATACCTGGAAAAGAGAATTAATGCCCTCACCTACTTCTGGCTCTGGTCCCCTCATGTATCCTTCAGTCTTGCCAACCACTGGAATGCATCTCTTAACTGATTGTACCCTGAACAAAAAAAGAAAAAAGATCCCTGCGCTAGGATGGCAGAAACTGTTTGGCCTCTACTAATAGAATGATGTACAATTCTGCAAAAGAGTTTAATGCAGACTTTTCCTACTGCCATACTATTATCCTGGCAGATGAAACCATGCCAGCATAATACATAGTGGGTTCTGTTATAAAGTATTATTTCAGTTTTTGTGAGAAAAAACCTTTTAAGCTTTTTTTGGGAGGTGTCAGAGCTGTAGGAGTAGAGGTCAATGTAACTGCTTTTAATTTTTTATAAGAGTAAATGATAAAGTCCTTTGGTGTATGAAAAAGTAACTAAGGGGACATATGCTAGTCATAGGAGTGGGGGCACTGAAGCAGTGAAAACAGAAAAAGAAATTGGAGGTCGAATCTGAAATCACATACAGAAAGGACCAAAGTACCACATATTTCTAAACAGCTTTTTACCATTCTCCCATTAAGAATGTGGTTCAGAAATCTACACTATTGTATTGTAATGGTGAAAGGGCATATCCTGGGATATGCTAGACAATAATGCTACCTGAAAAGAATTTAAAAAATGGTCTTGTTCCACAAAAAAGATTTGTGGCATACTTTTCACAAACTTATACAAGATATTTTGCTTTTTTTAATAGAAAATATTAACACAGCCAACACAGGTATAAAATTTGACTAGTTCAAAATTTCTCCTCTCTTTCTCTGTGATGTGTGGTATATTCATATATATTAGTATGCTATTCTCTTGCAATGCGCTCCCATTAAAAGTTTTAATCCTCTAGTGCCTTATTTTTACTTGTGTTTTAGCAGATTCAAGTAGAATCTTCTTCTGACCATCGATTGAGATGTCCTCCAAATAAAACAGAATACCCTGCAACATTGGTATCTGAATTCCCGTCAACAATCTGGCACTACCAGGATGGAGTATTAGAATTTAGAGTGGACTGCTCCATTTTCTACTCTATATGGCAAATCCCATTTTTAAAACATTCCTCTATGATATAAAGGGAGAAAAAAAATCATGTGGAATAATATATCTAATGTATGGCATCATCTTAATATAATATTCTAGATATCAGAGTATTTCCAGGATTTCGGTAATCATGATATTTTGCAAAATCTTTTGTGGAAATGCCAGTATCTTGCAAGTTGCAAGATTCAGCAGTTTTGTGAAATTACAATCATTTAGAAATTAGGACAATGGCTCCAGGTTGCTCACTCTTGACTTAAATAATTAGCCAGTGTGGTGTAATGATTGGGTTTTGATAGAGTTACTCTACTGTAATATGAAATTCCTTGGCAGGCCTTAGGCAAGAACAAGAGCCCATCTGCCCAGCTTTTTCATACCATGGTGTCCAACCTAATTATCAATATCCTATGACACTTCAGAAGCAGAGCATGAATGAATATATCTTCTCACTAAAATATCTCAGCTTCTTACTAAAATATCCCAGCAACTGGTATCCAAATGCATACTTGAAGACACACACACACACACACACACACACACACACGAGAGAGAGAGAGAGAGAGAGAGAGAGAGAGAGGGGGGGGGGGGGAGGGAGGGAGGGAGAGAGAGATGGAGGGAGGGACAGAGAGACTGTTTATATGTGTATGCATGCATGCATCAACTGGTCCTCTTTTAAAGCCATTTCAGCAGCCAACTTATGGTATTTATGCCAGTCTATAATCATAAAAAACCGATTGTTTGACCGGTTACAATAACAAATTTCACAACTTAACTAAAATAATGTAACAGGTCTGTCCATCAAACACAAAATCAAATTCCATAGTCAGGTAATGCTCTTATTAGGACCAACCAAAGTGACACAGAAGAACGTAGTGAGTAGCTAGATCTTGCTTACCAAATTCCTTGTTTAGTGATCCTTTGAGTCTATAATATTTTAAAAAATATTTCTCGCATTTATAAATCCTCGTATTTATGACTATCACAAATTGCACAGTGACAGATTGATATTTGGGCGCTTTGCAATTGTTGCTCATTTATAATTGTCGCCACATCATGTGACCATGTGATTGTCATTTGTATGTTTCACCAATGACTTGCAATACAGAGTTAACAGAAAAAGTGAAAATAAAATTGTAAATTGCAGTCATGTAATGTTTCTGCTAGCAACCATAATAATTTGCTTAGCAACCAAAGTGAAAGGATGTTATAGCTCCATTGCAGTCATGTGATTTTCTGCTTAGCAATTGTGCCCTGAGCAACGATGTTGCCAGTCCATATTGGGGTTGATAAGTAAGGAACTACCTACATTTGGGTTCAAGGCCTCTAAATGGTTCCATCAGTTAATATTGCAAAAAGTTAAAAATCAGAGGAAAAACAAGGCACCCAAATTTAGTTTCAAGATGGGAGTTGTAAACAATGCATTTCTTTGTGATAGGTGAACACAATATGAAGTTTCACCTAGAATACAAAAACAAAAATAATAAGTGACTCTTCCTCTGCCAGGAGTGAAATCACAAAAATAGTAAGTTATCATTCTTTTACCATCCTATCTTCATTGAATGTCCCATGTAGAAATAGGAGTATTATCTCCTTATATTTTCTGTACATTGTACATCCATTTACATTTATGCATCTTCTTTGCTTTTTTTTTGAATCAAGAAGGACCAAACATTCTAAGTATTACTTCTTGGAGGAATTATTTCAGCTTGTCATTACCATTACACTTTAACCCAAAATTTAATCAGAAATGAAAATCCATGCATTTAGCACACCCCAAATGATCACTAGATTGACTACAATGCTATATATAGCAATTTTCTTCTGTCAAATGTGTCATAAAATGTATTTGTTTTTTCATTTTAATTGACTCTCCGATTTGGTAGTCCTTGACCTATGACCATAGTTGAGCCCAAAATGTCCATTACTATGCAAGACAGTTCTTCCCCATTTTATGACCTTTCTTGGCAAAGAGTTAAGTGAATTACTGCACTTATTAACTTCGTAACACGATTATTAATTGGCTTCCCTATTGATTTTGCTCATCAGAAGGTCGCAAAAGGTGATCACATGTCCATGGGACACTGCAGTCCAGTTGCCATGTGCCTGAATTTTAATCACATGTTCATGGCAATGCTGCAATGGTCATAAATGTGAAAAATAGTTATAAGTTCCTTTTTAGTGCCAAACAGTAACTTCGAACAGTCACTAAACGAATGGTTAAGTCAAGGACTCCCTGGGCAGCAAGCAGCAAGTTTCTCTTTTTGTATGGAATTAATGCTAGCCTATGATTTTAATAGGTCTTTACATAATTTTAATTTATAAACCATTCCTGACAGCAGTGGGGTACTGATATAAAAGGATTAAGTAATCCCGTCTTTAATGGACAAGATGTTGCATTAGAAGTAGAGAGATATCAGTTCAAATCCATCCTCAGCTTTAGGCCATCCATTAGCCACATTCACACAACATGTTTAACTAGGTTCATTAAAACCTAGTAGTGCACCCACATAATATGTTCTTTATTGTGTGCCTCAGCTCAGCATATTGTACAACTGTAGTCAACTGGATTAAGTCTGAATGGCTGAATTGATCAATATAAGCATGTTGTATAAATTCGCTCTTTGCCACACCTATCCCATTGGGCAGTGGTGGTGGTGGTGGGAAATAAAGAAAACACTATTATGTACACCACTTTGAGTTCCTGGAGAAAGATAGATATAAATTTAATAAAAATGAATAAATAGGAGGAGCTATTCCCTTTCAAATTCTAACTTTGTTTATATACTGAATAAACTCCTACTTTGCTTGATAATAGTTGATAATATTCCTTCCATCCATACTGCACTGTCCACATTTCCCCGCCCACTGAGTGGGAATTCATTTGGTTCATGCTAGGATTGCATTTCCTGGAGATATGTCCTTTCATTCCTTGTTGATACCTGTGAGAGTAACAGAATTTGTCCATGATTCACAGATAGGTTATGGCATGGTAATCTTTTTTTTTTATTAGTTCAGGATTGCTTGTGGTCCCAATATCAATGAAGTTTGCAGCATTTGGACTGCAGCATTTGAATCAAGCCACATATGTCCAGTAGAGTTCATGCACAATTGTGTACTTGTACTCCAGAAATCCATCGGACTTCCAGTTTGAATTTAAAAGTTTCCCTCTGCCAGGTATAATCCTTCCCCTAGTTATAATAAACAAAAGCTTTAAGTCTCCCATATACTTAGGATTGTCTCCCCTTTTGCACTGATATCTTTGTAGAATTCAATGCCAAAAATGACAAGAGGATGGGCAGTGTCTTAGATGGCTTGAAAAGGCATGTAAGAAATTTGTAACTAGAATCATCATATGCAGCAACAATGTACATTTATACATTTGGATGGTGGAGCCACATAACAGTACAAATAATTCATCCATGACTGTAACTGGGACTAGTTTCTGGGCTAAGAGAGTCATGCCCAATTTTATGACTCTTTTGCCACCATTGTTAAGAGAATCACTGTAGCTGCTAAGGGAATCATTTGGTCATTAAGCAAATCTGGCTTTCCCCATTGACCCGACTTATTGGAAGCCGGTTGAGAAGTTACAAATGGCAATCACAGACCCCAGGTTGCTGCAACATCATAAATGTGTGCCAAGCACCCAAATTTTGATCACATGACTGTGAGAATGCTGCAAAGGTAATAAATGTGAGAACTGATCGTAAGTCACTTTTTTCAGTGCCATTGTAACTTCAAATGGCTGCTAAATAAATGGCTGTAAGTCGAGGACTTGTATTACCTGTATGCTTTATTTCATAGCAGCCTCTAGACCAGAGGTGTCAAACTTGATTTCATTGAGGGCCATATCAGGGTTGTGTTTGACCTCAGAGGGCCGGGGGGGGGGAGCGTGGGGTGGCCATGACATGGAACTTTTGTTGGGGGCGCCTGTGGTGACCAAGTGCTAAGGCAGAACTTCCCTAAGATCCTCCCTTACTATCATTATAATCTCCCTCCTTCCTTCCTTCCTTTTCTTCTTTTTCCTTCCATCTTCATTCTTTTTTCTTCTTCCTTCCCCTCTTTCCTTCTTTTTCCTTCCTTGCTCTCTTCCCATCTTTCCTTTTTTTCTTTGTCTTTCCTCTTTCCCTTTCTCCTTTCCTGTCCCTTCTTGGATGCTCAAATGCAAAGGAGGAGACATTTCTCCTTTTGTTTCGTTATTAGTTTGTTTTGATAGTCCTCTGCCAGCAAAAATGCATGGCCCACCCCAGCTCTATTTTCACTAGCAGAGGCACCACGGACCAGTCCTTTGCTGTTTCCAGGCAAGCCCCACAGGCCAGATCTAAGCACCCTGTGAGGCAGATCCAGCCCCCAAACCTTGAGTTTGGTACCTCGGCTCCAGACAGTCACTATTGTAAACAAGGGGCTATGCGTGATTTGTTCTGAATCAACGGCATTTTTTTATATTCTTGTACTGCACTCTAAATTCTACCCCATGCAGATTGTCAAAATATATCTTGGGTGAGATTACATAGTTCTCTATGTACACTACATGCTGACCTTTGATTTAAAGTAAATGGCAAGTGAGGGAAAGGTGAAAGGGAGCAATAGTCAGCGAGTCCTCTTCCCCTAGGGTCTGTCCTTGTAACCTAGAATTGATGCTAAATGTTAGACAGTAGCTGGCAAATGGAGCATGAAAGGCTGCCACTCTTATTATAGGGCCAGCCTTTGATTTCACATATCACGATTCAGTTCCATGGGATTTGGGTCATATGTAATGGAGATTGGCAAGTACCCCGACTGCTTTACCCAGAATGAAAATTAAGAGTGGGATGGAACAATGTTTTCCAATATACCTGAAGGAAGTGTGCTTGAACACTGCTTTCTGCTCTGATACCTTGTTGCCACCTACAAAAATCTGCCAGTTGAGATGGTTGCATCACCCTTTCCAATGCTATTGAAACAAATAGAAAGACAGGATACACACTGACTGAATAAATGAAAGGTAGGACAATTACTAACCTTGTCCTCAAATCCTCCTTATGCCCACATTTAGCTGCATAGCAGAAATATTCTAACATCGTCAAGTGTTTGGATGAGCACAGAACAGAACAAAGAATACGCTCGCATTCTAAGAGTTTGGGATCACATACTTAATTTCTAAGCTAGACTTCTCCATGTAGCAAAGTCCATCCATAAACAAACCAACCTACATGAATATGAGCCACGGTGGCGCAGTGGTTAGAGTACAGTACTGCAGGCTACTTCTGCTGACTTCTGACTGCCTGCAATTTGGCAGTTCAAATCTCACCAGACTCAGCCTTCCATCCTTCCGAGGTGGGTAAAATGAGGACCCAAATTGTTGGGGGCATTATGCTGACTGTGTAAACTGCTTAGAGAGGGCTGTAAAGTACTGTAAAGTGGCATATAAGTCTAAGTATGTGATGATGAACCTATGGCACGCGTGCCAGAGGTGGTACACAGAGCCCTTTCTGTGGGCATGTGCATCGTTGCCAGCTGGTCTTCGGATTTCCGGTGTGCACGTGCACACCGGCTAGCTGGTCTTCACACACATCGGAGTGCTGGAAATCCAAAGACCAGATGGCTGGTCCATGAATTTGCACTGGCCAGCTGGTCTTCGGGTTTCCGGCACACGCATGTGCGTGCACATATTCCAGTTTGGGCATTCTGTGCCAAAAAGGTTCACCATCACTGGGCTAAGTGCTATTGTTATTGGTATATAGCAAGAATGGATCAAGAACCAGCATATCTGATTATCCAAGATAGCCTTGCCTAAGAGAAATGCTCATAGAATTATGGGATGTAAGAGTTGAAGTCTACTAAATTGGTGGCTATTTAGTTCCAGCTTAAGAACCTCCAATGGGCAATGGCAGGAGGCCATCATTATTTAAGGTAGGCTGTTTCACTGCTTTAACAGCTTTAATCATTAAGAAATTCTTCCTAATACCCAGTCTGAACTCTTTAATTTCAGTCTGTTGGTCTCTATTTTATTCTCAGTTTCAGCAAAGAATTGGGCAATTTCTACCCGGATGTGAATGTCTTTCAAATATTTATGGACTGCTACTGTATCTTCCTTTAATTTTCTTTTTTATGAACTAGTATTTTACAAACTTGTGATTGCACAAAACAAATATAACTTCTAATGTAGGGTCTCTTAATATAATTTGCCAAAATTCTTTCCAACCTTCAGTGTTTTACATGCTTAACGTCATAACCTTCCAGAGTCACTGCAGAAAGAACACACATCATCAAGCAACGTGGTGATGGCAGCCCTCAGTTTTCTACAGCAAAGGTGGCTAAAAGTTTTGTGCTGCTTGGAACACTTGTCCATTCACAAAATGGCTGTAATGGAAGAATATAACCAGTTATAAAGCACTGATTTACAAGCATGTTACTTACCATCACCTACCTCATGCAAAATGCTTCCACCTATGCCTGATTTCATTTTTTGTATACAAGGAGATATATCTCTAAGTAATGAATTACATCAAACCCCTATAAAATCTAGATACTGATGTTGGATAAGGATACTTTCTTTGCTGTATGCCAACTTTCCATTTTTTTTAAAAAAATCTTACTTTAAAAATTATATGTAATTTTTGGAGCTGTGAATGGGTGCCAAGAAAGACGTATTCTGAAACTAAACATCACAGTGGCCAGCTTTTATTGTTCAAACGTGTTGAACTACAACTGCTCAACCTTCTTGAGTAAGAGGCTCACATATGGAATCCATTTTTGTTGTTCTGAATCCCTTAGAAACTTGAATATTCACAAAAGCTTGCCTGTCAGATATGTCCCTTCTTCCATGACATTCACCAAACAATAAATAACAAACCATCTTCCAAAGATCCAGTGTTTATGCCACTTCTAACTGAGAGACATTTGACTTTTTCAGGGCGCATCTAAACTTACACAGACAGGAAGCAAGTTACCTTTCATAAGTGAAGTAGTTATCCATGCCCATTTCTAACTTGCAGAAACAACTCACAACTTCCAGATTCTTATCTGTGGCTTATCTATATATTGTTCAGATTGTGCTAACCTATGGCATGTTTTAATAATGGTACCATAGTGCCCTAGTTCACATAATGTCTGGATTAATAAATCACATTTTGATTTGTTGGTTTCTAAAGTTCTGGATTCACATAATATGCTAGACTAGGCCAATATGATGTTGGGTAACTGGTATTTCAGCATGTTTTGGAAACCCAAACATTATCTTAGTATATTATATGAGTTAGACCATCCACAATGAGCCAGCATAGTTTATTTGGGCACTACATGTTGTAGACCTTTGTATTGCATTAACCTGGGTTTACAAATTGTAAATCTTGATTTACAAAATTACAGTCACTCAGTTCATCACACTGAGCTGAAACCAAACAAACCTTATTATGGCCTCCTGCTTGTATAAACCTGAGCAATCTCACCTTAGATTTCATCAAAAGTTATATCCCTGCATGTACTATTTTTTTGTCTGGATGGGAGTCCATTTTTCTCTCAATTCAATCGTCTTTTCCTGTGTAAAAGCAAAAGCCCACCATCTCTGATCTACCTTGGCAAAATGGATCTTACAGTGTCAAATGAAACCCAGTTTGATTTGGGAAATTATGCCTGTATGCCTTTTATTTTTCCAATTTGTTTGGCATGGGGTGGGAACATAGCTAATCAAAGAGTCCAAAGGGGAAGGAGAGGGGGGAAACAGATTGCAATGGTGCATGTTCCTTGATTTGTGTCGGTGACTTAATCCGAGAGTGGGGGGGAAGGAGGGAAGGAGGGAGAGAGAGAGAAAAATGCATAGCCCCAACTCAATAAATGAAATGTGAGAAACTGAGATTTCACATCAAATGTGTTATTCTTACTACCAGCAGCCTGCTGCAAACGTGTCCATTTATATACCTTCCCTACTTCAATGTTTCATAAAAACCATGCTTTGCAAAAAAAAAAAAAAGATGAAGAACTGTGTTTGTCTTCCCATTCTCCTTTGTAAAATCAAGTCTCTTCAGCATCTCTAAGTCTGTTGGATTGTCAAACAAGAAAATGCTGTTTGAAGTCACCATCCCTTCCCTGCTTCTCCTATTCCTGGTTTTTGCACATAAAACAGAGGGGGAAAAACATTGGTGAGATCCATGATGGCACTTTCGATCATGACATTGGTATAATTTTTCTAAAATCACCTTAGTTGATATATAACCTACAAAGGCAATTCACTAATTCAGTGAACTCAAGTGAAAGGCTAATCCCATCAAAAGTATCCCTGTCCCATTACCCCTAAGATAGAAGAATTTTACTACATTCTCTCTTCAAAATTTAAAGGTAGAAACAAAAGCCAATACAAACACTAACAGGTTTTAATGAATTAAGGGGACATTTGTTTTAAGCGTTGAAAAATCAAGGCCTTCCAAGAATAGGCATCAGTGAGGATCAGGTGAAACGGTCCTCTTTGCCTAAGAGATGTAGGCCTTCCCAAAATTAAGAAGTAAACCTGTAACTTGGGAGCTATTTCAGATGGAAGATGGAGATTGGCACATCTAAAGGATCCTCCCTGCAAAATCTCCCTTGCACAAACTTCCTCATCTAGAGAAGAGGAGTGCACCAGGGAGAATACAGAGAACAGTATTTAATGAATGAACAGCAATTCTATATGAAAAAGAAGTCTTCCCAATTATCCTTACTTAGAGGTCTTGAACAGGTTTAATGTAGTCAGAATATAGGTATTTATTCTCAATCACTATTTTGTGAAAACTAGGCCCTAGAGCAGATCCTTGGATCTTTCATGTTGATAATAACAACCATGTACAAGGACCACCAGACTTCCCAGAATCCAGGTGTCTTTTATAGTCACAATAAATACTAGATTCAAAGGCCTACCTGTATTGGGGCTGTGCTGAAGTGGATCTTGCGATTAGGGGCAGCCTCATCCTCTTCTGACAGCCCAGGGATCTCGACACAGCTAGATTCCGGTGCATACAGTCCATCACCATCCTCGTCTTCATCCAGCCCACTCCCTCCCGAATCCTCCCCCAGTCCACTGTAGGCACTAATGTCCACCAGGTCAGCCTCAGAGAAGTCCTCCTTCTTAGACTCATCACCCAGGTCATTCTCCTCTGGTCCCTCGGCCTTGGCCACTTCCTCACAGTAAGTGTCTGCCAACGGGCCTGGAGTTTCTAGGTATCTTTCACCACCCAGCTGGCCATTTTCCAAGGCCGCATGCACTGTGACCTCAGCCTGAATCACCTCTGCCCTGAGAGGGTCAGACCCCTTAGGGGCCTTGCTGTTCTCATCTGCCACTGCTGCTGCTGCTGCTGCTGCTGCCACTGCCACCTCAGCTGCCTCAAACTCCTGTTCAGAGTCTCCACTCTCTTCCACTTCCACAGGCTTGATCTTGCGCACTTCTTGGACCTTCTGAGGACGTAGCCCCATGTTGGAGTCCTTATCCCCTGGCTTTGCTGCTACTGACCCACCGGGCACCAGCTTGTTTTGGGTTTTGTCAGTCTCAGGCAACCTTGCTCTCAGTTGGAGCGCAGGCCCATCACTATTCCTGGTTTCTACCTTGGCACCTCCTTCTGAAGCCTGGAGGAAAACCCTGGACCTTTTGCTAACAATTTTGGAGTTGAGAGGCCCAACTTTGCCAGGGGCTTTATGGAGGTTATTCCTCAGGTCAGCTTTCTCAAAGACAGCACTGAGTTGGCTTACAGTAGGAGACACAGCCTCTGTGTCTAGCTTGTCCAGGGATTCTGTACTGCCGTTGAACCTCACCACCACATCCAACTTCCGGTCTTGGAAGCCAGCTCTCTCTTTCCTCAGAAGCAGTTTGTTGGTGGTCTCCTTCTCCTGGAGACTCCTCTCGAAGATCTTCCGTGTCTCCTGGAGCTTGGACAATGGCTTATCTGTTTTGGAGTCAAACCGGCTCACCCTCTCAGATACGCTGGTGCCCAGTTTCAACAACGCACTATGGTCTACATTCTCGTTCAGACTGCTGGCCCGGGGCAAAGACAACCGGACCGGCTTCTCCTTCATCTTGGCCAGATCAACTGCTCCCTCCCCTGGCGGCGGCGCAGTGCCCATTTGCAGGAACATATTTTTGATCCGATGGACATTGGACCCATATTTCTTGTTCCTGGCTTTCTTGGCCTCCTCACTGTCAGCTTGGCCCAGGGCATCCTTGGAGGCTTTCAAAGCTTGGATGCCAGCTTCGTAGGCGTTCCGGTGAGGTGAGGCACTCCTCAGGCTGCCTCCAGCCCCATTGCCACCGGTGGTGCTGCCCCCACTGCTGCTGGTGCCACTGCCGCCAGGAGTATTATGGGACTCGGTCTTCATCATGGTTCACCAAGTCTTCTGGTGTCGCTGACACCACATAGCCTCAGGCTTCCTCCACCTCCCCCCCCCCCGTCCCACTCCGGGCCACGCTGCCTCCTCTTCCTCCTTCACCTCCAGCAGCCGCAATAGAATCACATCGCGAGAACCCGAAAGGGGCAAGGCGGCACGGCACGCCGCTTCTTCTCTACCAGGCGGCGCTCATTGTGTGCCAAGGAAAAATGTGGTCAACCGGCGGCGGGGGCGGCGAGGAGAACCGAATCCAAGGAGCTTCTGACCCACGGCGGTGGCAGCGGGAAGGCAGATCCTCCGAAGGGTCTGGATTAGCTGAGGCCCATTGCAGCCGGCTCGTCGGATGTGTTACACCTCCCCTTCATCCCCCCCCACCTCCTCCTCCTCTTCCTCTCCCTCCTTGTCGCTTTCGCTCGCTCGCTCGCTTTTGCAGCGCGATGACGGAGACCAAACCCTTCTGCAAACGCCACAGCCTGTCGCTCCTTAAAAAAAAAAAAAAAAAAAACTGGAGGGGGGGAGAGAGCAGAAGAGGGGAAACGAAGAGAAAGAGGAGAGGAAAAAAAAAAACCCTCTGGGTCTTAAAGTGATCACACTCCTTGCACCTCCCTCGTTTTCTGCTATGGCAGGAAAGGAAGCAAAAAAAAAAAAAAAAAAGGGCAGCGACGCGTTCTTCCTCTCTTTTTCTCCGCCCCCCCCCAACCCCCCGTTGCTTTCTCTTTACCGAATAAGCGAAAATGAGTCCATCAATCCAATTGTAAGAGGAAGGAAGAGACGCGGTGGGGAGGGAACCTAGGCTACGCCAGCTTTCGGATTTACCTCGCCGATGAATTATTAAAAAAAAATAATCATGACAATGTAATCCAATCCCTTCCGCGTGTCATCTGTTTCACGCCTTACTGGCGTTTTGGGGGGTGGGGGGAGGAGGCGCGGTTTAAGCACTCGTGTCTACGCACACATATGCACCCACCTCACGTGTCCTTGCTCCAAAATTGGATTAACCGTGGACGCCCCTTCCCAGACATTGGCCCACCCTGATATTTTCCAGCTCTTTGGGGACAGTGTTATCTCCGAATCGCTGGCGGTGACACTGATGCTGTGGGGATCCACCTCCATTTTAAGGCTGAGTTGTCTTATTGAATCTGTAGAAGGGGAACACTTTATCTGACCCTTCCACCGGGAGTGTCTAACCTTTGGGCCTCATGCAGCCTGGTGATTTGTATATATATTATATATATACATTATGTGATTTGTGTATGTATATATGTATGTATGTATATACCACAATATACTTAAGTTGTGCAAAACAGCTGCCAGCATGTTAACTGAGCATAGCCAAAACCTCTGCCCAACCCAATGAATTTATTAGGGCCTATGGGGGGAAAAAGTACATAAATAACCAATTAAAATGCCACTACTATTTTCTAGTAAAATCTTTTTTGACTCTAATAAAGGCATTGCCACCATGCCTGTGTATTTTACTGGCATCTTTATCTCAGACAAATGTAATTGTTTATGCTCTTTTTACACTATTACAAAGTGTGCTTGGATAAATACAGTGCATTTAAGGATTGTAAGTGAGTTTACAAATGGAATATGTGGGGGTTAGAGGAAAAAGTGCTTTGTGAATATGGCTATAGGGGAAAAAAATCCAGTCTATATTTAACTTCAAGGAGAAGGTTC
Source organism: Ahaetulla prasina (assembly GCF_028640845.1). Taxonomy (NCBI): domain Eukaryota; kingdom Metazoa; phylum Chordata; class Lepidosauria; order Squamata; family Colubridae; genus Ahaetulla; species Ahaetulla prasina. Next base: position 35,022,812 of record NC_080542.1, on the reverse strand, counting down.
TAAGTTTATAAAAGAGGAAAGGCCTGAACATTGATGCTACTGCTGAATATGAGCACATAGAATGAATATCACCTACCTCAACAATAGTCCCTCCATTGAGAACTAGAGAAAATAAATTACAAATCTTTTTCCTTGTGCAATTGTTAGTCTGTATGCACAAACTGGCATTTGCTCAATTCCTTCATTCAATAAAGGAAAATACACAGTAGCATGATCTGATAATCCTTAACAGTTATTCAAAATATTATTGTTAATGAAGCTATAAATTACAATTTTCCAACTTAAAATATGAAGCAAAAGCATTCAGTACAATTTCCTGTGCTTTCAGAAATAATTATGATTGATAGTGAGATGAACATATTCTAAATTAGGAATAAAGACAGAATCAGGCCAAGATATTATCTAGGTTCCAAAGTGCCAAGAATGACTGGCAATGGGACTCCTAAAAGTTTTTTTTTTCAACTAGAGGTGTTAATTTTGTCATAAGTAGTGAATAACTGACATGATGCATCCACCCTTGTACTGATTTAACCTTAATGTAAAGTGGGACAGGGTGAGGCATATGTAAGTGAGTGCTTAGAACAATACATTTAGCCAGCTGTCAAATGATTGACCTACAAGACTGATGTGGAGAAGTAAATGTGGTGAAGCAGGCTATGCACCCCAAGTGAACTTGTTTTCAGTTAAAATTCATATCTTCATGTGTGACCTTCTAGTCAGACTAAACATGGATCTAGCACACTTCTGAAAGAATGCTAAACTCATATAAAAATAGTGTAAGAAGTAGCACAAAAGCAGAGCCCCGAATAAAGCAGGAGGCAATGATAATGAACAAGCTATATTCTCAACTAATGTTGCTGGCAGTGAGTAATCGAAGAGTTCAGTTCTGACTTCATTGTTAGCAGCATCCAAGGAAAAAAAAACCCATTAGATGGCTATGTGGCACAAAGAAGAGTGACTGACCTGCATGTATTAATTACAAAAATTATCACTATGGCATCTAGCGCCTCCAAAAACCATGTTGATAAAGCAAAATCTATCCCCCAAATAATAAAAACAGTATAGTTGTGTATAATTTCTCTTTGGCAAAAACAGTGGAAAGCTGAAACTGAGGCAACAATAACAAAATGAACAAAACATAGCTGGCAGAATATGGCTCTTTTTCCTAATTTAAATCAACTTACACAGGTTGGGTCTAGCTTGCTTGAAAAAGACTACTAAGCCTATATTTATAAGCGCCAATTCAGAACTTGCAAACTCTTAGAAAAATGCTAGATAAGCATTGTCCATTCTCTTTTATAATCCAAGACAACCTGGTCATGGAAGGGGTTTCCTAGGAACTAGAAGGGAAGGGGCATATCTGAAGCAGAACATATCTGTGTCAGAACATATCTATTGGGAAAAGAGGAAAATACTGTTTTAAATCTGGAGCAGCTAAACATGATTCTAACTGGAGAGATGCCAGTGTAGCTGGTGGTAAGTATAAGATGAAGATAATATTATGATGATATGGCATTAAAACCAGTTACCATGTATCTGCCATAGTCAGGGGAAAATGAGGAAGAACCCAAACGCATGAGAAAAATGTACCTAGTCTCAGTATGTTGTACAAATATAATTACTAAGTTTTGGTTAAGGTTATCATTTGAACACTCACAAATACTGATATTGTATTATCTATAAACTTCCGAACAGCACCTTAATTGCTTTCTAACATTTTGATTATTGATTTATTCATTAATTCATAGAGTCATTCCTTAATTCTCATCAACAAACATGTAAAATGGCAACAAAAGGACTACTACTGGTCCATCATCAATTTTTGTGATGAACTGATACCATCATTTGAAACATACAAAGCAGAGACTGCTTGCAACAAATTATTTTTACTTTCTTGTGATTCATTAAAGAAAAATACTATAGGTTTGTGATTTGCATAACACTGGGACAGTTTGGAGATCATGGTTCATCTTATGAAGTTCATTCATTTAAGAGTAAACTTCATTTTACTCTTAAAGGCTACAACCAGATGACATGACTGTTCTAAAATTATTCATTGCATAGTACGGAGACTGAAAAACAGGATAATCTCAAGGATGTACATATGGCAATAGATATTTACAAAATAAACTTTAGCAAACACTCATGGATAATGTCCTTTTTAAATGTAGTATTGTTTTATTAAGAGTGTATTTAAGATTTCTTGTGGCTATACATTTTCCAATTACATTGAAGCATACATGTTTTGGAAGAGCTACTACCAATATTCTTTTGATTTCCTTATGATGTATAGCAGAGTTTTTCAATCTCAGGAACTTTAAGATATGTGGACTTCAATTGATAGAATTCCCCAGCCAGGAAATTCTGAGACTTGAAATTCACGTATCTGAAAGTTGCCAACTTTGAAAAGCACTGATCACTGTCCTGATTTTTTTTTATTGTCGATTTAGGCTATCTAAATGGGAGATATGGTGCTCATTTTTGGCTTGTTGTAAGTATAGCTGGATTACATATATGTTTACACTTTCTGGGAATTTTACTAATTTTACAGAAATTACATATAAGATCTAAATTAGTCCTCACGTAACCTTTCAAAGAACCCAAAGCTTCTTTTTTTCAGCTGAATTATGTTATCTGTGAACAATGATACAAAATGAGGAAAAGATAACTTTTGAACTAATACAACATAAGTAAAATTGCCTTACATGGACACAGGTTTCTAGTAGTTTGCCTTAGTCAATGGCTTCTTTCAGGGTAGCTTTTCCACTTCCTGCAGTCCTGGTCTTTCCAAACAGATTCTCATCCGAATGGTAACCTAAGCCAGCTCTATTTAGTTCCCTAGGTCATCTGATTGGCCAGATGCTATGTTTTGCACCCTTTCTACTTCATTGCTCTTTCTCATATTGTTCAGTAGCGAATTTAGTTTGCCAATTTCCTGATCTATACATAACAAGTCTGCATCCATAAGGGGGCCTTTTGCTTAGTATGATAAATGAACTTTCCCATAATGGCTAAGCATTCTATTTGAGCCAAGCCATTATAAGTTGTATAAAAAAAAAAGTTAACAATGAACTTAATATGAACCCAGCTTTATTGGACTTGCTGTACCTCCATCACAAAGACATTAATAAATGCATGTTGGTTGCATTGACAAAGTGCTTGGTTTCCTCAAAAGTTTTCATGTTGTGCTCTTTCTGGGAGTTCCTGCCTAACCACAAACGTTTCATATCTGTCAGTCCTCCTATAGTTCACACCCACTTATCATCATGCATGTGGAGAATGAAATCCATAGATAGAAATAAGTAACTGGCCACATCAGACAAAAGGGGAACATCCTAGTTGCAAAAGAGGCTGTTTTAGAAGGGGAGGAGGTAAGGCATTAATGCATCACTCTGAGGGATCACATGTAGGTTAAGCTTCTTGGTTAGGCACACCCTCTTCACAAGCTGAATAGCATGTGCTTTGTTGCCTCTTTCTGCTTGACACATGGCTATGGCCTTTGGGTCTCTGTTGAAACAGGCATTGTAAAGAAAATACTTGCTGAGACTCAAAGAAGGACTGAACGTCAAGGAGATATTTTGCACCTTAGCTCATCCAAGGTCGTATCCTGTCCTTGAGCCTAGGTTTGGGAGGAAAGGAAAGGTAGAGACAGAGAGACAGAGAAGGAAGATGAAAAGGGGGAGCACCAGGACCCTGAGGAGCAGGAGGCTGACTTCCCTTTTATGTTTATGATTTCCTTCATGCATCCATGCCAGAAAAAAAAATCCTATTCTAGCTTCTTCATTGTGCTCCTCAGTTCAATCATTGGCTTCAGTCATTCCAGCAAGAGATATTGTGGAGGAACTCATGATTGCAAATTATTTTCATCCCAGGAAAAGGCTAGAATTTCTTAGAAACGTGGAGGCGATGTGATGCTTCTAGATGACTCCTGTAACAAAGGGGAAATCCTCTGCATATGACCGGAAGCTCTTTCAAATCCTCAGTTTAAATCCTGAAACCTGAAGTTCAGAAAATGTACCCTGATGCTAATGGATGAGAAAATTGAAAGGGTAGCAAATACAGTTTTCATAACTTGGGGAAAAAAATTTCAACCAAATGATTTCAAATTATATTCCTCCATTATATATCCCATTCTTTCCTTTTAGCAAAGTACACTTTCATTTTATTTCCACACTTTCTTTTCAGCTGAGTTTATTTGTTTACACCAAAACTTATTCAAAGAGCAGAAAGGTAGGTGGGTGGGTGGGAGAGGTAATGAAAGCAGTAGCCTAAAGTTAACTTCTTTCAACCTGCACCTTTTAAACAATAGAAGCTATGCTTTTGTTATCCTCAGACAAATTGGCAGTGATGGGATTCATTTTTCAACCAATCCATAAAGTAGTATTCTAAGGGAAACCGCCTTTAAAAAAAAAATCAAAGTGAGTGAGTTAGGCCCTAATGTTTCACCATCCCAACAAATTCTTGCATTGCACAGGAACTGTGAAAGAGGAAGTGGAAACCCCTGATGCTTTTACTGGAGTCTCTTCTGCTACTCCTAGTCTGAATATAACTAATCATACAAAGAATCTGAAGACATGTGACAGAAGCAGCAGCTAGGGATGTTTTACTGTTTCCATATCAAAGGGAATAAAGACCTTATTCTGAATTCTGGTGCTCAACATTTAAAATTCGTGGGCTATGTTAGTTAGGGATGATTTCTGGTATTCTTTCCAGCCTATAAAGATACAGGAAAGGAATTGTATTTATTTATTTTTCCATTGTCTCCATCCTGATCTGATTTAATTTTCATATTTGAACTTTCTTTTGCTGGCTTTTCCCATCCACAACCATCACCATGCACACCTCAATTTTGGTCTTATTTGTCCAATTATCCTGATGACAGAATTCAGAAGCCCTTTGCCTCATTTCTAACATTTTGTTAGGCTGGGGAGAATTTTTTTAAAATAGCCCTGTTAATTTTAAGCTGTGGACAAATCATTTAAGCTCTCCCTAACCCTACCCACTAACAGAATCTGGTGAAACAGCAAACTCAAAAACCATACTGTCTTTGGACATTCTTAGTCATCCAGGTCATGTTTGTCCCAAAGGTGCTTTTTCAAGAGACGACTGGACTTTCTGGTTTTTCTTTGAAGACGTTTCATTTCTCATCCAAGAAGCGTGAAGAATCCAGAGTTGAAGAAGCTTCTTGAATGAGAAGCAAAACGCCTTCAAAGAAAAAGAAGAAAGTCAAGTTGCCTCTTGAAAAAGCACCTTTGGGACAAAAATCTTACCTTTCCTCCAGACCATGACTCCAAATCAGGCTTTTAAGTATTCTCTGCAGCAATGGAATAGATGAAGCTCAGAATAATAAAATAACAGTATTAGAAGGGACGTTGAAGGTCTTTTTGTCCAACCACCAGCTCAACCAGGAAATCCTATACTATTTCAGACAAATGGTTGTCCAATTTCTTTTTAAAAACCTAAATATGTGTTAGAGCACCCACAATTTCTGGAGGCAAGTTATTCCAGTGACTAATTGTTCTAACTGTTAGGAAACATATCCTTACTTCTCGGTTGGTTCTCTCTTTGATTAGTTTCCATCCATTGCTTCTTGTTCTGCCTTCAGGTGCTTTGGTGAATAGGTTGACCTTCTCTTCTTTGTGGCAATCCCTGAGATATTGGACTACTGCTATCATATCACCTCTAATCCATCTTTTCATTAAGCTATACCCAACTACTGCAACTGTTCTTCGTATTTTTTAGCCTCCAGTCCCCTAATCATCTTTGTTGCTCTTCTCTGCACACTTTCTAGAGTCTCAACATCTTTTTTTTTTTGTTGTTTACATTTATATCCCGCCCTTCTCTGAAGACTCAGGGCGGCTTACAGTGTATAATCTTCTGTATATTGGGGCAATCAAAATTGGATGCAATATTCCAAATCATTATAAAGTGGTATTAACACTTCACATGATCTTCATTCTATCCCTCTATTAATGCAGCCTAGGATTGCATTGGCTTTTTTGGCACCTGCAGCACACTGCTGACTCATCTTTAAGAGATTGTCCATTAGGACCCCAAGATCCGTCTCCCAGTTACTACCTTTGAGCTAGGTATCACCTATTCTATTCCTGTGCATTTGGTTTTTCTTGCCTAAATGTATGTCACTCAGTAGGTTTCACTCAGTAGATGAAATGTGGACAATCACTAGCTAGACTTGTACATCACAAAACCTGATTGATTAATTGTTTGATTGATTAGCTGCCCAACTAAGATGGGCTCTGTGGTTTGGTTCTAGATTTCATCATTTTCCTACTAATGCCTCAGTCTTCTTCATCCAGCCACTACTGATGTAATGTAAAGCTTGTCTTCATTGCTGTTACAAGGCAGCTGGAAGGACACTGTTCAATGATGTATTAAGGATTAGTCTTAGAATATTGTGATCTGGGCCCAGCCATTTTGTCTTATAAACAGCAGCTTATAATGCAATGTGTGACATTTTTTTATATCCCCACCTAATGTACTTTAAAAGGTTGTACAAGTGGAAGACTGGTAAAGCAAAAATGAGGGCCTGTGTCAGTAGCTCCAGTATTACTGATCTTCTAACTCCTCTCAATTATTCTACCTACAAAATTAGCTATCAACAAGTAGAGTGCAGGATTTGTGTGTGTTTTCCAGTAAACTCCAACTATCATGACCTAATGGCTCCAAACATTAGTAGAAACAACTAGGAAGATAAAAAGCCCAGAAAAAAATCCTTAATGGCAGGTGGACTTGTCTTATCGTATCTTTTGACATAAGGAATGATCTTGGCTACATATTCAACTATTGAGGAATGCAGGATCATAGTCCCTGGAGTTTCCAGAGACCAGTTCTCTTCTGAGATCTGGAGAATGGTTGCCTCTCATTGTTGTTCATCTTTGCCAACAGTGGTAGCCGTTAGAAGCACTGAAATCCAACTTCTCTAGCTGTCATCAGACATGTCTGGTGATTAGAACACTGGAAAGGCTTTGTTGGCTGGAAATTCTGGAATTTGTAGTTTCATCACAACTTTTGGACCCAACATTGGGCAAGGCTGCTTAAGACAATCCTGAGCTAAATGGGCAAAATCAGCTTCCAAAGTCTTGATACTTCCTGTACTAGTTCATGGAACTGACAACTCTGAATCTTCATTAAGCAAATACATTCTGAGTGCAGAAAGGTAAGTTTATTCTCCACAAAACCTGCAAAATATTCTCAATCTGGGAGAGGGAAGTATGAAATTTCAGAAAAGCATTACTATCTAATTGCCTGTATTATTCCAGAAAAATTCCTATGTTATTTTTTACCCATAATCCCATTTCTTGGACCTGTGATTACAACTGTGCTCACCTAGCTGAATGTTCATTTCTGGATTGTAGGTCATCAGTAGGTCAGTAGGCTTGTAAGTCATCAATAAGTTGTTTCTACATGAAGCTTCCAAATCAGCAATATGAGTTAAGATTTGAGTGTATTAATCCAGATCTGGATTAGAATGATGCTGTATGAAGGTGCAGAAAGGTCATCTACCTACCTCTGCCATCAAGCTGGCTGTTTCACCACTGTCTTCTCTAGGAGTCAAATTTGGCTGAAGGAGATTTCATCTCTGTATCTTCCAGAGTAGTAGCACTGCTACAAGGAGAAATATTTCAGGATGTGGTAGGAAAGAGTGGCATCAAAGAGTTGAGTCAGCTCTGATTCATATCAGCTCCTCTTCTCTTCCACCCACCATGGGATTTGCAGTAAAAAGGAGGGATAAGATTTAATAGCAAGATCTTGCCGATTACAGTTACATGATGACTGGTTTCCAGCACAGTTTGAAAAGACTAGGGGTGTGAGGCTCTGTTTTCACTGACGTCTCTCTCATGATGTATTTTTTTAAAATGTATTTTGTCATAACATTATATACAGGAACATATATTGAAAGGAAACAATAGGACAGGAACGGTAGGCACTTTTGTGCACTTATGCACGCGCCTTATAGTCCTCTTAGGAATGGGGTGAGTTGAATGGTAGACAGTTTTTGGTTAAACTTTTAGGAGTTGGAGAGGAGACCACAGAGTCAGGTAGTGTATTCCAAGCATTAACAACTCTGTTACTGAAGTCATATTTTCTATCATTCCTACAACATATTAGATCCCCTGAGCTTCGTTCTGAACTCAAACGATGGCAAGAAGAAGGTGAAACCAACCTTTGACATTGACTACCGTGCTGACTGCATAAAAAGAAAATCCTACAATCAAATAGCCATCACTCAACCTCATTTCAATCAAAACATCCAACAATCCATCAATCAAGGCATCCATCCATCTATCAATCGAAACATCCAACCACCCATTCAATCAACTATAGAACAACCAACTAACACCTTACCACCCGTACAAAACCTCCAATCATCCAATGAACAACCACTCAATGCTCAACCCACCTTCCTTCAACCACCTGTTGTTCATAATCCTCAATCAACTATCAATCAAAACTAGGTATGCACACCCCTTATCTCTTCTGCACCAAACACTGCAGGTCTCAAATGTAAATTAATAAATGCAAGAAGTATTGTAAACAAATTATCTGAATTTATCCTATTGTTAAACAATGGTACATTTGATATTATATTTGTTTGTGAAACATGGATAAACTCATCCCTCCCTAACTCCATCATTTCAAACAAAGAATATTAAATTTTTCGATCAGATCATGAAAACCGCAGAGATGGTGGAGTGGGTATCTTTTACAAAAAATCACTGAACCTAAAAAATATTCAAGTTGCACATAAACTTTCTCTTCCTGAAACTATTGTATGCGACCTGTCCATTAATACCACACTTCAATTCTTACTATGCTACAGAGCACCTGACTACGACATCGATCACACAAATAAGTTAACCACACTGCTAACATGGGCTACCTCTTGCCCATATCCTCTCATTTTCCTGGGTGACCTAAATCTACCTTTTATTAACTGGATAACAAATCAATGTACAACTGAACCAATCCATACTACACTATACAACACCGTTACAGACCTAGGTCTTGAACAACTAGTAACTAACAATACAAGACTCAACAACTGCCTTGACCTCATCTTTTGCAATAACACAAACTCAATTTATGAACTACAAATAAAAGAACCCTTTTCCAACAGTGACCACTGCATGATAGACTTTTGTCTCAATATACGCCCTTACATAAATCGTCATAATAATAGTATTCCTAACTACAATGTCAAAAAAGCCAACTATGACCTTATAAACAACGACCTCTCATATATTGACTGGCAAAATCTATTCTCAACCTGTCTCACTGCTGAAGACCACTACAGAGTTTTCCTACTTGAAATCAATAGAATCATCAAACAATACGTTCCACAAATCACCACCAAAATAAAAAAAAAACAAATTACCCATATCAATAAAGAAGCTTCAATCCAAAAAAAAATCCCTATGGAGAAGAAACAAAAAGGGCCATGTAGCAAACTTCAAAAACCATTACAGAAATATTTGCAACCAAATAAAAACTGAATGCACCATTTACCACACAAAGCAAGAAGAAGATCTTCTATGCACAAATTCCAATCGTGCTTTCTATAATTTTGTTAACAATAAACTTAAAGAATCAAGATCCATCCCACCACTAAGAGAATCTAACGGCAATGAATATAATGATGAAACAGTTAAAGCAAACCCCTTTAACACATTTTTGGCTCAGTCTTTGTTAACAGTGATGGCTCATATCCGACATTCCCCAATTGTACTAACAATGATTACAACGACTTAACTCATATAGACTTCACAGAAGATTATGTTGAAAAAGCTCTTTGCAAACTGAAACCATCTTTATATATTGGGTCTGATGGACTATGTGCATACTTCTTAAAAAAACTTTCCACTAATATAGCAGAACCCCTAAGCATAATCTTTGAAAAAGCTTTCATGACTGGTTCCCTTCCCAAACTTTGGTCTCTAACCACAGTCATCCCTATCTTCAAAAAAGGAGATCCCAGCCTAGTTGAAAATTACAGACTAATCTCTCTATGCTGCGTCACCTGCAAAGTAATGGAATCTATCATCAACCAATCCATTATCCTCCACCTAGACACAAACAACCTACTCTCTAATAAACAATTTGGTTTCAGAAAAAAATTATCATGTAACTTACAACTTCTCCACTGCAAAAACATATGGACTACTAATCTTGATCAAGGCAAAGCAATAGATGCAATCTACATAGATTTTGCAAAGCTTTTTTTTTAATTTGAATTTTTTATTTTTTTATATTTTTTTTGTTTACATTTATATCCCGCCCTTCTCCGAAGATTCAGGGTGGCTTACAGTGTGTAAGGCAATAGTCTCATTCTATTTGTATATTTACAAAGTCAACTTATTGCCCCCCCAACAATCTGGGTCCTCATTTTACCTACCTTATAAAGGATGGAAGGCTAAGTCTACCTTGGACCTGGTGGGACTAGAACCTGCAGTAATGTTGTGTCTTGCCCGCCCTCAGAGCAGCCGGGGCCTTCTTACCTGCTCCCGAACACTGAGGAATGTATGCCTCCCGGCCCAAGTCCTGGCTCCATGCCCACACAAACTGCAGAAGAAGGAGCATCTCCCTGCCCCAGCCCTGACTCCATGCCCAGGCAAACGGAGCAGCTAGACCCCTCCCCCTCCTCCACAGCAGGTGAGCCTGAGGAGGGTTTACTCCCAACAGCTGATTGGAGTAATCCTCGCATCAGAAGATTGGAGAGGCGGAGGCAACAGAAGGAAGGGAGGGGCAGGCCTTAATGAGTGCTGAGTCATGGAGCCACACCCCATGGCCTATATAAAGGATCTACTTTCTGGCAGTCTCTGAGTCAGGCAAAAGTCGAACTTATCTTGCTAAAGTCATTTACTGGTCTCCTGCCTGCTCTGAGGACTTTGCTAGGACTTTGGGCAGAGCTGCAGAGGCAAGCCTGATTCGGATTTCCCTGACCCAGCCGTCAGCGGAGGAGTGGGACACGACAAGTAATTGCAGGCAGCTGTGTTTTAATAACAGGCTTCTTACAGCCTGAGCCACACCGCGGCCCTTTGAATTTTATATCCCGCCCTTCTCCGAAGACTCAGGGCGGCTTACACTGTGTAAGCAATAGTCTTCATCCATTTGTATATTATATACAAAGTCAACTTTTTTATTGCCCCCAACAATCTGGGTCCTCATTTTTATTTCTATTTTTATTCAGTGTTGTAGCAGCATAAATGCTAACATCAGCAACTTCCACAATATTAAAATACATATACCTCATAAGAAAAATGAAGTGATGAAATATTGAGAGTCAGTACTTGAAGAGTCAGAGAAACAAGAACCATTTTAGACCAATGACTTTGAAAAATAAAACAGGTATCTAGAAAGAATAGATTGTAGAAAAAGAGTTATTTTATAATCAGAGAGGGGAGAGATAAATTTAGAATTGTACTTCTAATAACTGTAAAAAAAAATTGAAAGCTGTTTCTTTGTATCTCTCCCCCCCCCCCACTTTTGGACTTTTGGCTCTTTCTTTGATTTCTTTTTTCCCCCTAGTTTTTGTTAGTTTCTATCTTCTTTCCTTATGTGAATGAAGCAGATATCCAACCAAATGACTGAAAAATGAAAAAAGCTCACTCACAGCTTGGGTGCTGTTACTGAAAAGTCCCCATCCTTGTCACCACGAGCCAAACTAAGTATAGGCATTTGCATTTAAAGAAGAATAGCAAAATCTGAGTGGGGGGGGGAGTAATTTATTCATTCAATCAATCGAATTTGTAGGCTGCATCTGTCACAGTTGCAATTATAAGTGGCTTCCAAATGTAAATAAATTTAAAAATGTCTTATGATAAAAAAAAATTACTAAGCACATCAAGGATAAAAATAAAACCAATTATAACCTTTCAAATGTAATGCAATATCTTGCTGTATGCAGGTTATCCTTGATTTACAACAGTTCATTTATTTTAGTGACCCTGCTAAGTTACAACAGCACTGATAAAGGTGGGCTTCTAATAGTTTTTCATACTTATGACCATTGCAGCATCCCCACGGTCACATGATCAAAATTCAGCTGCTTGGCAATTGGCATGCATTTATGACGGTTTCAGTGTCCTGTGGTCATATGATCACCTTTTGTACCTTCTGACAAGCAAAGTCAATGGGAAAGCCAGAGTCACTTAACAACCATGTTATTAACTTAACACCTGCTGTGAGTCACTTAACAACTATGGCAAGAAAAGATATAAAATAAGGCAAAATTCACTTAACGAATGTCTCACTTAGCAACATAAATTTTGGGCTCAGTTGTGATCATAAGTCGAGAACTACCTACGTGAGGGAGCTGTATCATTCAGAGTCTGCTGGAAAAGCCAAGTCTCAAAGGTTTTATGAGCACCCGAGCATCAGTGTTGTATGGATTTCAAAAAAATTGCTGTCCCATGCCAACCAACCTCGTGTCACTAGAACATTCCCCTGTTCGCTTGGTGATCACCAAATGATACCTTAGATATGTATCATAATCCCAGCCGTTTGCTATTGTAATGATAGCGCAGCACAGCGGAGGTAGAAGATACTTCTTATAAATACAGTTTATTGCTCCAATCCCAGGCTTTTCAGATATAGAACAGAATTCTGTTTTTAAAATAACAATAAACACTACGCCTAGTCAGAAATTAAAACCAAAACTTTCGTGAACCAGCATTTCATTCTTTATATTCTACAGGAAGCAAAGGAGGTATAAAGTTAACTAGAAATGAAAAACATGTGTAAAGTGACCAGATTTCAGCGATGGCAAAGCGGGACACCATTGACGGGGGGGAAGGGGGGGTTGTGCATGCGTGCTGAGTCTTGCCATCTGCCTGAAGAAGGAGGAGCGGCTGCTGCTTCTCTGCTCTTCCAGGCAGGCTCGGCTCTCCTCTCAGCTCTTTTCTTCCTCTCGGGTGAAGTCAAGCGGCGTCTCTCCTCCCTCTCGTGCCCCCTTCTCTGCCACTCCCCCTTCTCCGCCTCCTCCTCTTGCATTGCCACCTCCCATTTTCAGAATGGGAGTGAAACAAAAAAAGAATCAGGACTTTTTGGAATTGCCACGGGACGCGGGACAAATTATTAAAAAGCGGGACTGCCTGCCAAAAGCGGGACATCTGGTCACTATAAAAATGTGCCTTTTTTGAAATATGTGCCTGTGACATCTCATTATCTCATGGAGAAATAACCATGATAGAAAAGTGCATGTGGCTATGACAAGTGTATAAAAAATGAGGAAAGTCAGTAAGAATAAAATCCTCTCTCATTTTGTTGGGGTCTTGGTCCAATTCACAACCCAATGACAGACAGACAGCAAACAAACGAGAGTTACTTATTTTTATATGTACAGCTTTTATTGAAAGTTTGAAAAGTAAAAACTAATACAAACAAATATAGAGTAAGGAACAAAAAAGAAAAAGAAATCAAAGAAGAAGCTAAAGTGCAAGAAAGGAAGAAAAGAAAAAAACATACAAATTGGCTTCTGATCCTCTTTACAGCAGATATAAGTAAATTATAAATTTACGTTTTTCTCTAAAGTTATATCATAACTTTCTTCCTTCTATAATGTAGCCTATCAAACCGTGAACCGTAAGTTTATTTCTTTCTGTATACACAGAAGTTCCATAAGGGTTTTCCAGTCACCAATAAATGTATCTTTAACTAAACAAGTCAATTTAGCTGTTTCAGCTTCACCAACCAGTCCTCCACTGTAGGTATTGCCAAATCTTTCCATTTTGTGCATATAGTAACCCCCCTGTGGTTATCATACACAAAAACAAAGTTCCATGCCCTTTTTTAAAATGTTTATTTTCAGCCCGAAGAGGAAGGATTTTAAAAACCTCTGAATCATTGTATGTATTTGAATGCAAAATTTTCTAGCTTTTTTGCACATCCACTAAGCACAAAATTACTTTTCCAGGGCTTTTTAATGCAAAATAATTTATCACAAGCAGGGAATGGCCTTTCAGAAAATTCAAAGGGCATCAGTTTTTACTCCTTATTTGAAGCTATTTCTTGGTTTGAACTTTTTACACTAAGTGCCTGCATCTTCGCAGCCCTGACTGCCCTTGAAAAAGCTAAAGAAGTCAGACTGGTTCATATTTAGATTAGAGACTGTAAAGAAATTTCAGAACTAGGGGCTAGACTGGGAAGTTTTAAAAAAACATAGAAAACAATAGCAAAGTATTTCCATATTATTGCCCAAGAAAATAGCCGGGCGGTTCAGCCATCTTTACAGAGTTTCCAGTATTACCAGCAACTATTCTGGATTTTTTCATATCATCACTGAATTACAAAGAATACAGGTAGTCCTCAACTTACATAACTGGGCCCAAAATTTATTTTGCTAGATGAGAAATTTGTTGACTGAGTTTTGTCCCATTTTACGACTTTTCTTGTTGTTAAGTGAATCATTGCAGCTGTTAAATTAGTAGTTAAATGAATCAGGATTCCCAATGGATTTTGCTGGTCAAAAGTTCGGAAAATCACATGACCCTGGGACACTGCAACCGTCATAAATATGAACCAGTTGCCAAGCCTCTGAATGTAAATCTCATGACCATAGGGAATGCTGTAACAGTGTGAAAAAGGATCATAAATAATTTTTTCAGTGCCATTGTAACTTCAAATGGTCGCTAAACAAACTTGTTAAGTTGAGGACTACCTGTACATAATCTCATACTTCACTCTTGCTTCCTTGAAACTGTGTCCAGGTTTTAAAAACTAAGTTGGAAAGAGGAGGTTACAATTATCTTTAAAAGAATAAAATGCCATTGCAAAGAACATAGCTTCTCCAAAAACAAGCTTTTCCTTGTAGCTACTATTGTAATTAATGTTATTTAGGCTTCAACCTTCAAAACATCATTAGAAAAACCAGATTGCATCTATCGTTAAAAAAAGCTATTTTTTCCTGTTAAAAATCTGCAGACAGAATTTATTGTCACAGAACAGCTTCTTCCTTTCCATTCCAAAGGAAACGGTGATACAGCACAATATAAGCTGACATGCCTGGATGGGAATGGAGGTTTGTACTGTTTACATTTCCAATGAACAGCAGGAAGGGGGAATGAATGCAGTCATCCCAGCTTCACCCACCACCCAGGTTCTCTCAAAAAGAGGACACATTGTTCACATACAATCACTCAACCATCTGTGATAAGGACAGATTTTTCTTAAAAAACAAAACAAAACAAAAAAAACCCACACATAAATTAAATCTCTATGGAGCTTTCAGCAGAACTGTGCCATGAAAATGTCACTATTTGAAGAAACTAAAGAAAAGCCAAGGATTGCTCTTGATTTCATCATGAGCTGGAAGATTTCCAACATGCAAAGAGGACTAGTAATGATGACTCAAGGTTTTTTGAGATGTTAGGTCATGTCACTTCTTTCTATGTCCACTAACTTGCAAGGGGGAAATTAAAGAAATTGAGGATCCTCTTAAATTGCACCTGATCTTCCTAAGATAGTATGAACAAAGTGAAAATTGTTGCAGGATTAATGAAGAGTTGCCTAAACTCTCTTTATTGCAAGTGATAATACAGTCAAACGATGAAGGAACCCCCTTACATTAGAAAATGTTCTTCTATTGGGAGAACTCAGTGGCACAGTACAAAAATATTAATTTAATCAACACACACAAACACCTTTCAAGTCCTTGCTTAAATACTGAGTTAGTCAAAATTATTGTAAGTTCATTGAAAGTGGTAGGATAAGTTCAATTCAACTAGATTCAAATTCAGTTTTTTCTGTGAATGCATTTGAACTGCTTACCCTAATGTCCCACCAGCCAGTTTTACAGAATGTACTTTCATGTCCTAGCCTTTGTCTCATTTTCAACCCACTGTTGTGGCAGCTTATGTTCATCTTTAGGAGTTCAGGTTTTTTTCCCCCACTTCTCTTCTCCTGACACAAGTTCAGTCATGCAAACATTCTGTAATGTCTCACTGACAAGACAGGTGATGATAAAGTCAGGGGCCAGGGATCTGCCCAGCTCCCAATGACTAACTACAGTTTGCTGCAGACAGTCACCCCCTTCTCCTTTAAGTCCCTGGGTACATTGTTCCATGAGCTGCAGAAAACATCAGACTCCTGACTCGTGTTCAAAGGAAGGACTTTCCTCTGTCCTTGTGATTGACACTCAGGCTATTTCTGCACATGCATCTACTATAATGGTCTTCTGCAAGATCAGTACTATATACCTGCAAGCGAAGTAGCCCAGGTGACATGTCAATGTCTCAGAACACAGCCCCAAGGCTGAAGCAGAAGGAAGCTCTTTTAATGCATCCCTTCAAGTTTCTCACTGCAATGCTGCTCCTGCCCATCAGCTTTTTAGCCAGGTTGTTTGACACAACTTTATTGGTTTTTCAGAGAACCACTAGTCTCATGTTTGGAAATAGACTGAGTACAAGTTACCAATGCAGAATATCTCCATGCTGATGACCAGTCACACTTATTAAGGAAAATATTTGGTTCTGTTGTTTCCACTGCAGGTGAAGACACATAGGAAATAATTCTAAGTCAGAGAATCCACCAGTCCCTATATTTGTATGGTTCCACAACTAAGCTGTAATGACAGGTCTCCTTCAAGCTTCATTAGGGAAGCATATTAGAGCTTAGCTGTTAGGACAACACTAATTATACAGGTGAGAGCCAGTGTGGATACTGGTTAAGGCTTCAGCCTAGAAACCAGGAGACTATGAATTCTAGTTCACACTGAGGCACAAAGCCAACTGGGTGACCTTGGGCCAGTTACCTTCTCTCAGCCCTAGGAAGGAGGCAATGGCAAATCACTCCTGAAAAAACCTTGCCAAGAAAATTGCAAGGACTTGTCCAGGAAATTGAACAGAAGGGGGGAAAGTATTCTGATAGAGTTTTCTGCCACACCAAGGGCTGAAGGAATGCACATTCATGTTGTTGCAAGGAGCAGTCTTGAGACTGCAATGATAGAACACATTCAACTTAGTTACTGAATTGGTCCTTTTTCTGGGCTTACACAGTACATCAAATCCACGTTTTTCAATTTGGCCATTTTAAGATGGATGCCTGTCAGTTCCCAGAATTACCCAGCTGTGAGGTTATCAAATGCCTTTTAAATGTGTCCTTTGAATAAAGCTGATGTGTGGCTACGTTCAAATTCAAGTGTTTCTAGCTACTTATGATTATTTCAGATGATTTTTTTTAAAAGAAAATCTATTTGTCAGCTATCTCGAAATCACTCCCAGATGTTTGTTTTATAAATTAGAAACAGGTGTTCTCAAAATCCACTGGCAGTAACTGGGTTTAGAGAAGCTATAGTGAACCCTTTGAGCTTGATGTGTCAAAAATGTGGAAAATGCCTAACTTGACACTTCTGGCATATCACTCCCCGTCTCCCAGGAACAAAAAAGAAACAATTCTTTATATTCACATTTCTTTTAAAACAATACACTTCAATTATGTGTGGTGCTATGTATTATATGAAAGATGTCAAATAATTATAAACATGAAATAGAAATAAAACAAACTAATTTTCAGAGGCTCTGAAGGCTGTGTGAGAACACTGCTCTCTCTGCCCTGTTAGATCTGTTGAGAAATGCTGGCATCTCACCCAAAAGTTTATGACACACATTTGCCTTTATTGTTTTAGAGAGAAAGGGAAATTTCATTTGGGTTTCCAAATGTATATATGCAGATGCACTGTTCCCTGCAGTGGCTCTTGTATGATAAGTTCTTTGTAACAGGGATTGCAATGGGTCATGCATTTGAGGTGTGAACCCCAATGTCTGAAGCCCAGAGAAGTGGTCTCACTTTGCTGCTCTCTGTAGTTTGGGTTCAGTTCCATTTTCTTCTCTTTAACAAGAGATACTCCACTCCTCTGAATACAACAAAATACCTTATGCCACCAGACTTGAAATCCTGGGTTTAGAAAATTTAGAACTAAGCCACCTTCGACATGATCTGAGTTTAACTCATAGAATCATCTATTGCAATGTCCTTCCTGTCAAAAACTACTTCAGCTTCAATTGCAACAATACACGAGCAAACAATAGATTTAAGCTTAATGTTAACCGCTCCAATCTTGATTGCAGAAAATATGACTTCAGTAACAGAGTTGTTAATGCTTGGAATACACTACCTGACTCTGTGGGGGCGTGCATAAGAGCACAACTGTGCCTACCGTTCCTGTCCTATTGTTTCCTTTCATTATATCCAATTAATATAGTTATTACATACTCATACTTATATATATGCTTATATATTGTATAATTATTTCATGCTTATGCTTATATATACTGTGTGACAAAATAAATAAATAAATAAATAAATAAATAAATAAATAAATAAATAAATACTTAAAATGTTCAAAAAATGCAATGGCCCCATGAAAACATTTATTCACACAGTTCATCCACACAGTATGCTTTAAAAGGCAGGGACGCTTCCTTAATTAATTATATAAGTGCCCTTAACTAATTATATAATGACCGGAAATAGCCTAAATATTATCTGGACCTAACCTAACTTTTCCCATGCTGTACAAGTTCCTTACTGAGGTTTTATTGCCCCTCTCTGATTTGAAGACAGAAATGAAATCCTAGAGAAGACTGTTAAACAGGCTCCTCTAGGAATCCCACTTCTGTCACTCTCTTACTCTCTATTCCCTACAGCAGTTCTTCTCAAAATGTGGACTAAGGAAGGGGTCTCCAAGATCCTTTCAAGAGGTCTGCAAAGTCAAATAAAGAAATATATTAAAACTTCTTTGTTTAATTGCTAATAAATATCAGTAGATAGAACTCACATAAACAAAAGCTTTTTGGGGCCATCAATCATTTTTAAGTATCTAAAAGGGTTCTGAGACCACAATGTTTAAGAGCTGCTGCTGTACAACTACAGGGAGGAATAAAAATGAGACACAAGACATACTTGCTATTCCTGGTATATTAGATGAGATAAAGTATTACGTGGAGAAGTTCATTCTGATCCGCAAAAATATATTGAATAAAATTGCATCTTTAAACCTATCCACTAAACCCTTGCTGTCCATTTTAATATTATGTGGTATGTGTACAATCACAGGACATAATGCAAAACCTATGGGTTTTAAAAATATTTTTCTAGAATTTAGGTTGGAAGCAGGAAAAAATATAAGAAAGAAAGTCATCTGCCTATTTCAGGTACAGGCATTGCCCCACGTTACATCTACTGTTGTAACAAAGGGCAGATAACTGCAATGGATAAGGGAATAAAGTAGAGTGGGCAAAGTTCATGAACATGACTGCATCATGCCAAGATTTTCTGAGACAGCTAATTCTAGTTTTTCTCTTTTTAAATTCTATCAAACTTTCCTTGATTTCCATGATTAATATCCAAACAATTATACACACATGTGCACACACACACACACACACACAAATACACATAGAGAGATTCCTCTCTTTCTCAACACACACAGGCATGCCCTTATTAATACCCTTATTAAATAAATAATAAGCCCAATTGGGCTTTTGAGTGCATGCACTAAAATAAGCCCTCCCTAAAAATAAGCCCTCCCTGAAAATATTTAAACACATGCACAGCCGGTCCTCACCATTTCCTCTGATTAGGGTTAGGGAGACAAAGCTAGAAATCAGGTAAGATGGCAAAAGGAGCTCTGTCTTGCTCCACGCACCCCAAAATAATAAGACTTCCCCAAAAATAAGGCCAAGCGCTTATTTCAGGGTTCAAAAAAAAAAGTAAGACAGGGTCTTATTTTCAGGGAAACGTGATATACAGTACACACAAATGCACATATTTCTCTCTCTCTACACATACACATACACACACACACAGAGAGAGAGAGAGAGAGAGAGAGAGAGAGAGAGAGACTCCAATCCATTAAGTTTAGTCTATATTTGTGAGAGTTGGAGGTGAGACTATTAGAATAAGACATAATTAAGAAATCCAAGATAAATTATGTTATAGGTAGTCCTTGACTTATGACCACAATTGAGCCCAAAATTTCTGTTGTTGAGACATTTTTTAAGTGAGTTTTGCCCCATTTTATGACGTTTCTTGCCACAGTTGTTAAGTGAATCACTGCAGTTGATTAATTAGTAACGTGATTGTTAAGTGAATCTGGCTTCCCCATTGACTTTGCTTGTCAGAAGGTCGTAAAAGGGATCACATAACCATGGAATACAGCAACAGTCATAAATATGAACCAGTTGCCAATCATCCAAAGTTTGATCACATGATCATTGGGATGCTGCAATGGTTGTAAATATGAAAAATGGTCATAAGTCACATTTTTCATTGTTGTTGTAACTTTGAATGTACTGTTGTAAGTCGAGGGCTACTTGTATTTCCAAAACCTTCCATGGAGCAAGCATGAAAGGTCCTGCACGATTTTGAGATGATACATTAGAAACATGGAAAAAGAGAAATGGGGGGGGGGAGTTATTCAGGTCGAACAGCTGATGCAAAAGAATGTGCTGAGACAGCTTGAGGGGGATGTCAAGATGAAAGGGCCAAGATAAACGGCAGCGGCCTACAATTAATTATTCATCAAGTTATTAATAGTTGCAGTTGTTCCTTTAGCACAACGATCCCACCCACCCCAGTCCTGGGAAACAGGAAATCTTCTGTTCAAATAATCACACTCCTTTCCAAACCAAACTCATTCTGCTCCTAAACTAAATGTAGATTTAGGAAGAAAGAAGGCCCCAATTCTGATAACGGTGAGTTTTCCAAGACAGTGGGAGTTGAATGCATTTTAAGTTTTTGAGCGTTGTTAAATCACTGAAGCTTTTTGAAATATAACCCCAAAAGAGTTCCATTGACGGCATTAAAATTACAATTCTCAGGGCAATGAATTGGGTTGCATCTGGAAGACCCTGAACTAACCTTTTTTTTCAGTTAATAGTTCCTAGTCTTCATAAATCTCTTGGACATGTTGCCTGTGCAAAGCCTATTTTACCAGCGTGGCCTGATGGGAAAAGCAAAAAAAGTGCACTAGAACAAGTAATATAATCAAGCACTTCCACAATGTTTCTCCACATTATGTAGTATAGAATTTTATATCTTGGTATCACAACCACTTTTATTTGCCTTTTGTCTAAACAGTAAAAACATGTATTGCAATTTGTATTAGTGGGGTGATTTCAAACTATTTGATAATTTGTATAGCATATTTTCTATTTTTCTTCTTCTACGCATGCGCAAGAATGGCGGCGTTTTGAAATTCATACTGACGGTGGGTCGGGTTTTCCTGGGCCGCGATGCTGTGGAGGTCGAGCGCCGAGCTACCTGAGCCCTCTGCCCCGTATGTCATCTTTCCGGCAACCGAAGGGAGACCTTTGGGCCTCGTTAGACCCTCGGTTGCCGGGAACGGGGCTGGAGTTGCGGACGGGTAGCGGACGGCGGATGGCGGTGGCCATTTTGGAGAGGCGTGGAGGGGCGCGGAGCGGCGCTCGCTGGAAATGGCTGGGCCAGATCGCGGTTTGCTGCTTGTCGGCCGTGCATGACATCGGCGGCTGGGTGTTTGCCGCTTCGTTCATCAGTGGCATTGTCTCAGCGGCATTGATACCAGCGATACCATCGGCATTATCTGTGACCGTCTGACCGCGTTATGGCTGCACTCGTCATCAGCGGCTTTGATACCAGCGGCTTTGATACCAGCGGCCTACTATCCGCGTTGATATTGGCGGCTGGTTTGTTCGCCGCATTTGTCATCAGTGGCTTTGATACCAGCGGCTTTGATACCAGTGGCCTACCAGCCACTACTAGAGGCTTGGATACCAGCGGCCCACTAGCCGCGCTTTATCGCGCTTGATATTGGCGGCTGCTGTTTGCCGCATTTGTTATCAGCGGCACTGATACCAGCAGCTTGCTAGCCGTGTTTGATATCGGCGGCTGGACTGTTTGCCGTCTCAATCATCAGCGGCATTGATATCAGTGGTGTAGGACACAGGTGGCTATGGCAGGCGGAATTTGATTTCAGCTGACTTCTGGCCGCATATGACATCGTGTGACATCGGCAGCTAGAAATCCTTTTTCTGCTTTCGGTACTGGCAGCATCAATTATGGACGGCTTCAGACTTAGTCATGGTTGGCGGGCGAAACTTTTGCTGCTTTATCCTTGGCGGCATCCATCAGCCGAACGGGCGATATCCATCAGCCGAATTTCCATCTTTACTATGCCCCTCACCGGCTGTTTTTGGCCTTGGTTCGTGACTGTCCTGGCTCTATCCGTAGGCCGCGATATCATCTACCGACCAGAGAAGCCCTTTTTTCCTGCTGTTATTTATAATCTTTGCATGAAATGTTCGCCTGCTGAACTTCTTCGATTGCGAGGTTCCCCCGCCTCGCAGGAATGGCCCTCCGGGTTATCGAGGACCTGCCTTAACGAGGGGTCTTGGGACCCGGAGAGGTGGCATGCGATGAAGAAGAACCTCTGGTTTTGTAAATAGGTTTTTTAAAAAGGGTTTTTTAAAGTGGGGGAGGGAAGAGACGGGTGGGGGGAAAAACCCGTTGGGGAGGGAATGTCCAGTCCCGGGGTTGGCTCACGGCATTTTTTCATCTGGTCGGAGGGCAGGGGGGAAAGGGGTGTGTTCCAGGTGTTGAGGGCCGTTCCATCTGTACGGTAAGTGGGGGTGGGCAGATATGGCGGAAGCAAGGGGCCATAACATTTTTTGGGAGCACGTGCTCGCTGTTTAAAAGCAATCATGTGCTCCGGCCCCTTAGTCCTTACCCGTTCCCCGGAAGGTCAAGATCCTCAGAGCTTGGGCCTCCGGTTGATGTTGTGCAATGCCCGGTCCGTGGTTAATAAGGCCCCCCTGATTTGCGATCTTATTCAGGGGGAGTCCGTGGACCTTATGGGCATTACGGAGACCTGGTTGGGCACAGAAGGGGGTGTACCCCTGGTTGAACTGTGCCCTCCGGGATTCCGAGCATTCCATCAACCGAGGGCCCAGGGTAGGGGTGGAGGGGTGGCGGTTGTGATTAGGGAAGGTCTGGAGCCGAGAGAGTCCACTGTGCCTCAGATAGCCGGTTGTGAATCCCTCCTTGTGAAGTGGGGCCATAGGAATCAGGTGGGTCTGTTGATCACGTACCTGGCTCCTTGCTGCGTGACTACAGCCCTGCCTGAGCTACTGGAGGTGCTTGCCGGAGTGGCGGTTGAGATTCCCAGACTATTGGTCATGGGGGATTGCAACTTGCCATCGGCCGGTTTGTCATCAACGGTGGTCCAGGAGTTCCAGGCTTCCATGACGGCCTTGGACCTGATTCAAGTAACTGATGGCCCTACACACATTGGGGGGTCCACACTGGACTTGATTTATATCTCTGGACAGTGGTTTAATGATCTGGTATTAGGAGATTTAGTGACGGTACCGGTGTCATGGTCAGATCATTTTCTCCTCCGCCTAGACTTTCAGACCGCCACTCACCACCGCAGGGAGATGGAACCAATGCGTTGGTTCCATCCCAGGCTCCTGATGGACCCCGAAAGGTTCCTGACGGAGCTTGGGCCATTCCCTGAGGATCTTGCCCACGGCATGACCGAAGAACTAGTTGCGGCCTGGGAACAGGCTGCGGCTGGGGCTTTGGACCGTGTCGTGCCTTTGCGGCCTCTGACCCGGCGCAGATCTCAATTGGCTCCTTGGTTCTCTGAGGAGCTGAGAGAGAAGAAACGCTGGAGAAGACGCCTAGAGAGTACTTGGAGTTCCAGCCGTTCCGAGGCTGATCGGACACTAGTTAGGTCTTTCTCAAAGACCTATCTAGTGGCACTGAGGGAGGCAAAACATTCCTACGTTTCCACCCTCATTGCGTCGGCAGATAACCGCCCGGCCGCCCTGTTTCGGGTGACCCGTGCTCTCCTACATTAGGAGGGACGGGATGACCCCTTGCAGGGACGTGCTGAGGAGTTTAGTGGTTATCTATATGATAAAATCGCTCAGCTCCGGGATAGTTTGGACTAAAATTGCGATGATCCAGGTGAGATGATGGAGACGCGTCTTGTCGATGTTGTTTGGGATGAGTTTGATTCTGTGGCTCTCGAGGATGTGGACAGGTTACTGGGGAGGTTACATGCCACTACATGTTTACTGGACCCATGTCTCTCCTGGCTGATGCTGGCCACTCAGGAGGTGACACGAGGCTGGCTCTGGGGAATTATAAATGCTTCATTGTTGAAAGGGGTTTTCCCCGCTGCCTTGAAAGAGGCGGTGGTGAGACCCCTCCTCAAGAAGCCTTCCCTGGACCCAGTTATTTTGGGTAATTATCGTCCAGTCTCCAACCTTCGCTTTGTGGTGAAGGTTGTAGAGAGTGTGGTGGCATTGCAGCTTCCCCGATACCTGGATGAAGCTGTCTATCTAGACCCGTTCCAGTCCCGCTTCCGGTCCGGATATAGCACGGAGACAGCTTTGGTCACGTTGGTGGATGACCTCTGGAGGGCTAGGGATAGGGGTTGTTCCTCTGCCCTGGTCCTGTTAGATCTCTCAGCAGCTTTTGATACCATCGACCATGGTATCCTGCTGCACCGGTTGGAGAGTTTGGGAGTGGGAGGCACCGTTTATCGGTGGTTCTCCTCCTATCTCTCCGATCGGTCTCAGATGGTGTTGACAGGGGGGCAGAGATCGACCGCGAGGCGCCTTACTTGTGGGGTGCCTCAGGGGTCGATTCTCTCGCCTCTCCTGTTCAACATCTATATGAAGCCGTTGGGTGAGGTCATCAGTGGCTTTGGGGTGAGTTACCAGCTGTACGCTGATGATACTCAGCTGTACTTTTCCACCCCGGGCCACCCCAACGAAGCTGTCTAAGTGCTGTCCCAGTGCCTGGAAGCTGTACGGGTCTGGATGGGGAGAAACAGACTCAAGCTCAATCCATCCAAGACGCAGTGGCTGTGGATGCCGGCACCCCGGTACAGTCAGCTGCAGCCGCAGCTGACTGTTGGGGGCGAGTCATTGGCCCCAACAGAAAGGGTGCGCAACTTGGGTGTTCTCCTGGATGGACGGCTGTCGTTTGAAGATCATTTAGCGGCCGTCTCCAGGAGAGCTTTTTACCAGGTCCACCTGGTTCGCCAGTTGCGCCCCTTTCTTGACCGGGATGCCTTATGCACGGTCACTCACGCTCTTGTCACTTCCTGTCTGGATTATTGCAATGCTCTCTACATGGGGCTACCCCTGAAGTGCACTCGGAGGCTTCAGTTAGTCCAGAATGCAGCTGCGCGGGTGATTGAGGGAGCCACACATTGCTCCCGTGTAACACCACTCCTGCGCAGTCTGCACTGGCTACCTGTGGTCTTTCGGGTGCACTTCAAGGTGTTGGTTACCACCTTTAAAGCGCTCCATGGCTTAGGGCCCGGGTACTTACGGGACCGCCTGCTGTTACCTTATGCCTCCCACCGACCCGTACGCTCACACAGAGAGGGTCTTCTCAGGGTGCTGTCCGCCAAGCAATGTTGGCTGGCGGCCCCCAGGGGAAGGGCCTTCTCTGTTGGAGCACCTACTCTCTGGAACGAACTTCCCCCTGGTTTGCGTCAATTACCTGACCTTCGGACCTTTCGCCGTGAATTGAAAACGCACTTGTTTATCCAAGCGGGACTGGGTTAATTTTTTAAATTTTTTGAATTTTAATAATTTTAATTGGGGTATTTTATTTATGGGTCAAATTTGACAGTTTTAAATTTTCGGCCACTAATAGAATATGTTATTTTAACTGTTGTTTTAATCTGTATATTGTATTGTTTTAAATCTGGCTGTACACTGCCCTGAGTCCTTCGGGAGAAGGGCGGTATAAAAATCTAAATAATAAATAAATAAATAAATAAATAAATATTTTTAAATATTTAAATAAATATCTTTTTTGGAAAAGTGGTGGTTAGGAATTTACACAATATCCCAAATATTGCTGCATTACTGTCACTTTTAAGGGATGCAGTGGTTCAGGGGCTAGGACGTTGAACTTGTCGATCGGAAGGTTGGCAGTTCAGTAGTTCAAATCCCTAGTGCTGCATAACAGGGTGAGCTGCCGTTACTTATCCCAGCTTCTGCCAACCTAGCAGTTTCGAAAGCTCGTAAAAATGCAAGTAGAAAAAATAGGGACCACTTTTGGTGGGAAAGTAACAGCGTTCCGTGCACCTTTGCCGTTTAGTCATGCTGGCCACATGACCATGGAGACGTCTTCGGACAGTGCTGGCTCTTTGGCTTTGAAACGGAGATGAGCACCAACGCCTTGAGTCGGGAATGACTAGCAGACATGTGTGACGGGAACCTTTACCTTTACCTTACTGTCACTTTTATTCCAATTCCTTTTCTGACATAGGGCCTTTCCTTTAAAAAAAAAAAACTGCTGAAAATTTTTATTAAGCACCATACCACAAGCCCTAAGATTCCTTTTCTGATCAGTCACTATGACTTAAACCCCATCATCATGTTTACTGCAGAATATCTTTTGGGTCATAATTAATTTTTGGGAAGGAACAGAGGGCTGCAGGGCAGTGGCTGTAAAAGCATTTATAAATGAATTGGTAATTATGCAACCCCCCCTTTCCCTCCTTATCTTTCTGAGGGAGGGTAGTTTTTACTATTGTTGTTTCAGGTATTAAATTGCAATATAGAGTATACACAACAGGTTTTTTTTACACTGCCTATCTATATATGCTAGGAAGATGTGTGGACTCCAAACTATGAAAATATCGGTCTTCATGCCATGAGCCTAAAGTTTGCTTGGCAACATGAAAGAAATGGCTTTCTCCTGCCTTTTTAAAAAAAAGTGTTTTCAACTTCCCCGTCCTGCCTAGAGCCTTGATATTTTTGCTGGTGTTATCTGGGTAATTTGTCTGGGTTCAGGATCTCAACAGAGCCTGGCAGAATGTTTATGAAGCACTGTCTTCTGATTGCCATGTACATCAATGAAATTTGTTTCTTTGTTTGACTAATGGCATAGTAGATTAACATGTGCTAGAAACTTCAAACCTGAACAGACTTGTAAGTGGATCACAAGCTTCCTAACAAATAGGAAGCAGCAGGTGAAGCTAAGCAGGATCACATCAGATACCTGTACAATTAGCACAGCGGCTCCCCAAGGCTGTGTGCTCTCCCCACTTCTCTTCTCTCTGTATACCAATGACTGCATCTCCAATGATCCATCTGTTAAACTACTGAAGTTCGCAGATGACACAACAGTGATCGGTCTCATTTGAGACAATGACGAATCTGCAGAGAGAAGACTAGCCTTGTGGTACAACCGAAACAATCTGGAACTGAACATGCTCAAAACCGTAGAAATGGTGGTAGACTTTAGGAGAAACCCTAACATACTTCCACCTCTCACAATACTAGACAAAACCTTTAAATTTCTAGGTTCTATCATATCGCAAGATCTAAAATGGACAGCTAACATCAAAAACGTCATCAAAAAAGGACAACAAAGAATGTTCTTTCTGCGCCAACTCAGAAAGCTCAAACTGCCCAAGGAGCTGATGATCCAGATCTACAGAGGAATTATTGAATCTATCATTTGCACCTCTATAACTGTCTGGTTTGGTTCTGCAACCCAACAAGAAAGACACAGACTTCAGAGGATTTCTGCAAATAGAACTGCAGAAAAAATAATTGCTACCAACCTGCCTTCCATTGAGGACCTGTATACTGCACGAATCAAGAAGAGGACCGTGAAAATATTTACAGATCCCTCACATCCAGGACATAAACTGTTTCAACTCCTACTCTTAAAACGACTCTATAGAGCACTGCACAACAGAACAACTAGACACAAGAACAGTTTTTTCCCGAAGGCCATCACTCTGCTAAGCAAATAATTCCCTCAACACTGTCAAACTATTTACTAAATCTGCACTACTATTAATCTTCTCATCGTTCCCATCACCAATCTTTTTTCACTTATGACTGTATGACTGTAACTTTGTTGCTGGTAATCCTTATGATTTATATTGATATTGATTGTTCCTGATTGCTTATTTGTACTCTATTGTTATCATTAAGTGTTGTATCATTAAGTGTTAAATTGTACCCTATGACCATCATTTGCGTTGTAAATGTTGTACCTTGATGAAGGTATCTTTTCTTTTACGTACACTGAGAGCATATGCACCAAGACAAATTCCTTGTGTGTCCAATCACACTTGGCCAATAAAAATTCTATTCTATTCTATTCTACTGCTGCAATTCTGATTCATTTTATTATCTTGAAAAAAAACCAACAGTCTCTGGGTTTGTTTCACATATTGAGACATACCTTGGGTGGGCCCCATCCATAGTTGAGTTTATGGTCACTGCTCTCTAACAATGCTGTTCTTTAACTTACTGGATCTGATGTTCTGTTGGCCTAGAAAGCCACTCCTCATAACACGGAAGGCAAAAGACAATCTTAAATGCATTATTTAATAAATCATGCTTGGAA
This sequence comes from Ahaetulla prasina, assembly GCF_028640845.1. Lineage (NCBI taxonomy): Eukaryota > Metazoa > Chordata > Lepidosauria > Squamata > Colubridae > Ahaetulla > Ahaetulla prasina. Next base: position 34,994,417 of record NC_080542.1, on the reverse strand, counting down.
GACAATGGTGACTGTACAAGAATTTCAAAGTTTGCCTGGTTCAGCAAATGGGGGTGAGGATAGTGGAAAAGGAATTGCAATGCTGCCATTGCAAACATGACAGAGCAGAACAGTGCAACATGGATAGGTTGATACTATCTTTACTTTGGGCCTGTCATCCACCTTTCAAATCTTTCCTTTCTGACCAATGGTTTAGGAGTATGTGTGTCTCATTTTAGGAAACATGGGGGGAAATTCTTTCTTCTTTCTCAACTCTTGCTTGTAGCTGCCAGCATTTCGCGCCCACTCAACAGTGAAATTTCTGCTTTGTTGCTCATGCAAACTCCTTCCTTCCCTCAAAGCTCTGTAATTCAAATACCCATTTTTAATATACCACCTAAGCGGTATCCCCTTTAGGCAGCAGAGAGGAGCATTTGCCTGCACACAGACACAGACACACACAAATAACATTTATATAATTGTTGGATTATCTCTGAAGATTTCTGCAGAGAGTTTTCCTGCATAGTTTTGGTTAAAAAGAAAGAAAGATCAACATACGCTTACAAAAAGCATCATCTAAGAACCCTATACAATGCATAGCATGTATCTATAGGTATCAGAAGCGTAGGGAGAGGAAGGAAGGGCAAATGTCAAAATATATGGTACACTGTGACATCACAACAGATACCCTATTATATATATGTTTGTCACAGCTCATATCTTGTTTTTATGTCCTGGTAGTTAGTAATGGACATTTAATTCTTGCAGACTTATTTCAATTACCATCATCATCATGACTATCATCCCTCCTCCTCCTCCTCCTCCTCCTCCTCCCTTTCATTCTCATTCTGATTCAGTTTGATGGAAAAGGAAATCAGCTTCTTTTCTTCTATTTTTCCTAAAGAAAATACTAGTGAAATTCTTGGAAATTAGTCTGAGAATACTTTCATTCACCTTGATTTTGAGTAGCCATCTGGATTTAAATGAAAGGATTGCCTTTTAGTTTCCCCAGAGTTATCTACAGCCTTTCTCTGTCATTCTCTAAGTACTTGAGAAATATTTGATACTCTCCTTTAAACTCTTTAAAATTCAAGCCCCTATGCTTTCTGTACTGTTCACTTTTGAGTTCATGTGATTGAAAACAAATGTAATCATAATCCATCAGAACAGTGGAAATGAAACAGTTTGTCCAGGATCTAATATTCTGTGTTACTGCAACATATTTATGAAACAATAGTAGAAACAGCAATGCAAGGTTTTCAGTCCTGCAGCCATTCACATGCACCCAATGGAGATAATAGCCGATACTAATTTATATTCTCATCTATTTTTTGGAGGGAGGGGGCAGTTAGACCTCAGCTTGTATCTTGTTGAAATTCTTCCTCCAAAATCAATTGCTTTAAGGAATGCTTCATTTCCTGATTGCTCTTTCTCCAACTTATTTATTTTTAAAGTAGATAGAGCAGGGAAAATAAAACAGGGACAGAGGAAAACTATTTTATGAGAAGCAATTAAAATAAAATATGAATAATATGAATTGTATTTAAAATAAAATACAAGTTTTATGTGCATTCAAGAAGCAAGACCATCCATCCTGCTTCTTTTTCTTTGAAGCAGCTTGAAATATTTTCTCTACCTATATGAGAGAGAATTAGCTATCAGTCAATTTTTTTAATATTTTGCTTTATTGTGGGTCCAATAGAAGTAGGATCACAGAGCCCCCAGAGAATTTTGGATATTGGGCTAGAAAGAAAATTAAGGACAAGGCATTCATGAAAAAATAATAACTGATATGATAGTAGATTAGTACTTGCCTATAAACGTCTTTCTTCCTTCCTTCCTTCCTTCCTTCCTTCCTTCCTTCCTTCCTTCCTTCCTTCCTTCCTTCCTTCCTTCCTTCCTTCTTCCTTTCCTTTCCTTTCCTTTCCTTTCTTCTCTTCCCTTCGCTTCCCTTCCTTCCTGTCCCCTCTCCTCTCCTTGTAAAATGTTCAAAAGTGAAGTTTTTATTTTTTTCACAGATTGTCAGAACATATTTTCCCAATGGCTGGATTCACAAAATAAGCTAAACCGAAACCCAGGTGAATAAAACTTAATTGCTGTGGTTACATAATATGTGTTGGAGACATCACCCCTATTCACCAGATTGTTTCTTTAATGGGGAAGAAGAGACAAATATGTCCTACATTACATCTCTTTTCTGCTGCTGCTGTTATATGTGGGGGAAAGGCTTAAGGCCAGTAACGCTAAATGCTTCTCTCTTTGGGATGATCCATGTAAATTATCCACAATGTGTTTTCAAGCCTGGACAGTTTTGTCCCTTTTTGATATATAAAGATACCAATACATCACATAAACTTCTCATTGTTTTTCCTGTCCTCCTCTCCCTGCGTTAGTCTGGCTTTTATTCCACTGTACCAATTTATTGGTATGATGTTTGCTAAGAACATTAAACTGCATTTTTTTGCCAAGTGAACTGAATGGTCTGGATGCTTGGTCTGGTCTGGGTGTAATGATTAACTAAGAGTATGTTGGGTACAAACAAACTTGGATAATACCCCCAGTCATTTGTCAACACTATGCAATGCCCAGACCAATAAATTGCATTATGGACTATTGGAATAGCTTGATGCATACATAGAAAGACAGTGATTGAGTTCCTTTAGGCCAGGGCTGTCAAACATGTGTAGTCACGGTGGTGTCACATGACGTATTGGGACTTTTCCCCACTTTGCTAAATGGGGTGTGGCCGTGGCCAGCACGTGACACATTCGGCCCACCACTTACCCACACATGTAGTACAAACCTGGCCAGTGTTTCAACCAAGCCTACAAATAGTTCTACAGACTGTCCTGTTAACTTATCTCCTGTAATATCTGTACAAAGAGGGACAACTAGTTTGGTCTTGAATGCTAGATGAAGAAATATGTTTTATAGGCTGATGCAGACAGTGATTCATTGGATTGCAACCATGGCTTGTGGGAAGGGGGTCTATGTTTCCACTACAGAACTACCCTAATGCTGACTTCCTTGTGCTTACTTGCAACAGGAGGAAAACTTAGACTGTGGCAGTTGTGCATGAGCAGCCAGGCTCCTATTGCACTCTCTCTGACATGAAGATTTATCACAGTTTCTACCTATACTCATCTCAGAAATGAAATTTATGCCAGTACAAGGGACAGTTGTATGTCCTCTATGTTATGTACGAAGTCAGATTGTCTGAAATTTTCCATTTCTGCTAGAAAGGAAGAACTTTTATCTTTGAAAAAACACAGGCAGATTTTTTTAAAAACAAAACAAAACCCAAGGTTTGTGATGAGGTAGATGGAGGAGTTAAGATTTTCCCTCAACTTCTGATTAAAATTATAATCCGAGGGAAGGATTTTCCAGCCTTCTCCAGGTAACAGATTAATACAGGATAATATGCATTTTAAGAATCTGTTTTCTAGTCTAGAGGAATTAGGAAACCATTAGCTAAGAACTACACTAAACTTTATTTATCTCTGTATGTTTAAGTCTAATTGATTGTTTCTGGGATGTCCGGTACTGTCTCTTCAATTCCATTCATTTCAATTCCATTCCATTCCATTCCTGCCTTTTTCTATGATGTAGAACCTATGATCCAAGTTAGTTCTAAAGAACAAAGTAGCATAATCATGTGATTTGCTTAGAGCCTGAAGTCTGATATATGTCTGTATTAGAAGTTCCTTTAAAATGCTGTTTGTGTTTTTAACAGCCTTATTTATTTATATCCCACATTTATTATTTTTATAAACAATTCAAGGTAGCAAACATATCTTATACCAGTGATGGCTGACCTTTTTGGCACCGAGTGCCAAAAGCGAGCACAGAAACCCCCAAAATGCAATGCAAGCACCCCACTGCCCATGTGCTCCACCCCTGTGCATACACCCCCCCCACGCATGCACCCTCCCTAGTACATGTGCAGCAGAGACCTGAAGACCAGCTGGCTGGCGGAAGGGGCGTGCGCGTGCGTGGTAGAGCTTGGCAGGGGCGACAACTGGCATGCCCGCAGAGAGGGCTTTGCGTGCTACCTTTGGCACGCATGCTATAGGTTCGCCACCACGATCTTATATTCTTTCCTCCTTCTATTTAGCCCACATCAGCAACCCTGTGAAGTAGGTTGGGCTATATTTTTATTTCATTCAGCTTTGGTTATTCTTCATGTAACTATGTAGAGTTAAAAAAGATTATTATCTTTTATCTTCTTCCTTTTAAAAATAAAATCTATATCTATTCAGCCCCTTATGAAATTAATGTATTCCCTAAAAGCAGGGAGGAGCTGATTTCGTTAGCTATACAGCTCAATGTTTTTGGGCCAGACAGAGGTGCTTCAAAATGCTTTTCTTTTTTCAAACCCCATTTTCTCGCACAGTCGCCTGTGCGAGGCTTATCCTACACATACTAGGGTTCGGGGTGGGGTAGTATGGTAGTATAGTATAGTATGGTATGGTTAGGTGGTATAAAACCAAGGCTAAACCAAGGCAAGATCTCTCTCTCTCTCTCTCTCTCTCTCTCTCTCTCTCTCTCTTTCTCTCTTTCTCCCTCTCTCTCTCCATGACAGAATATCACATTAATAATAAAATTCACAAAAACAGCATATAAAATGAGCATCATAAAACATCAGACAATGGATTATTTTAAAAACACTATGAGTGAATGAATAAATTTATGAATAAAATTGAATTAAATTATGTATGAGCAGTTACTGGGGTGGCTATGGCCGGATACCTAGATAGTTTAGCTCTTGGACAGCAATCCCCTCAAGATGACTTATTTCATGCAGGAATCCAGGAAACCTTCTGAAGTTTGTGGGATATTTCCACAGTCACATTCAGAATTATCAACTAGCCCCCATTTATATTTCCAATATTGGCACCAGTCATAGTTGGTTCAAATCCAGTTGAGCTGAGGTAGGTGCTGAAGCTAGGAAACACAGACCAAGGAGAGTACTGGAAAAGGATTTTGAGACCTACAAACCTTCAACCAGTTGAACCAGCCTTCAGAAGATGTGGGTGCTCCATTACTGCAGGTTTTTAAGAAGAGACTGGATACCACTTGTTGGAAATGGTATAGGTCTCCTCAGTGGTGGGATTCAAGTAATTTAACAACCGGTTCTCTGCCCTAATGATTTCTTCCAACAATACGTTTGCCAAACTGCTCAGAAAGTTAACAATCGGTTCTCCCGAAGTAGTGGCGCGAACTGGCTGAATCCCACCCACTGGGTCTCCTACTTGTGCAGGGAGTTGGATTAGAAGACCTCCATTGTCTTTTCCAGCTCTATTCTGATTGATTGATTGATTGAAGCTGTGGTCTCTGCTACACTGATTTGGAAACATTTCAAAAGTGAACTAATGCAGTTCACATGGGATTATCTTTAGTCATAAAGCTGGAGACAGGGCAAACTGTAATACAGTCCATCAGAAGGGCAAGAGCTGGTGAACTGTATTTTGGGGTGTAGGCTATTGAGGTGTGTGAGGAAGTTGTCAAGTTTTCTTTCCCGTGTATATAAATAAATAAATAAATAAATAAATAAATGCCACCGGTTCCTCCAAACTTGACAACTTCCTCACACACCTCAATAGCCTACACCCCAAAATTTGTGTACATTTCAACATCCAAATGAATCACTTCCACAGAAGGTCTGGTGGGGAAAGAACAAAAGCAATCTAATGATGAAAATAGTTCATTTGACCATTGGACACTGACCATTCATTATCTTAACCTGTCTAAGCTAGACAGTCCCCCCCACCCTTCATTGAATCATTTAAGCTCTGTGTTTGGGATTCTTTGCAGAGTTTCTCCTTTACAACCAGTTGCTTAAATCTTCTGGAGGCTTATCCTACACATACTAGGGTTCGGGGTGGGGTAGTATGGTAGTATAGTATAGTATAGTATAGTATAGTATAGTATAGTATAGTATAGTATAGTATAGTATAGTATAGTATAGTATAGTATAGTATAGTATAGTATAGTATAGTATAGTATAGTATAGTATAGTATAGTATAGTATAGTATAGTATAGTATAGTATAGTATAGTATAGTATAGTATAGTATAGTATAGTATAGTATAGTATAGTATAGTATAGTATAGTATAGTATAGTATAGTATAGTATAGTATAGTATAGTATAGTATAGTATAGTATAGTATAGTATAGTATAGTATAGTATAGTATAGTATAGTATAGTATAGTATAGTATAGTATAGTATAGTATAGTATAGTATAGTATAGTATAGTATAGTATAGTATAGTATAGTATAGTATAGTATAGTATAGTATAGTATAGTATAGTATAGTATAGTATAGTATAGTATAGTATAGTATAGTATAGTATAGTATAGTATAGTATAGTATAGTATAGTATAGTATAGTATAGTATAGTATAGTATAGTATAGTATAGTATAGTATAGTATAGTATAGTATAGTATAGTATAGTATAGTATAGTATAGTATAGTATAGTATAGTATAGTATAGTATAGTATAGTATAGTATAGTATAGTATAGTATAGTATAGTATAGTATAGTATAGTATAGTATAGTATAGTATAGTATAGTATAGTATAGTATAGTATAGTATAGTATAGTATAGTATAGTATAGTATAGTATAGTATAGTATAGTATAGTATAGTATAGTATAGTATAGTATAGTATAGTATAGTATAGTATAGTATAGTATAGTATAGTATAGTATAGTATAGTATAGTATAGTATAGTATAGTATAGTATAGTATAGTATAGTATAGTATAGTATAGTATAGTATAGTATAGTATAGTATAGTATAGTATAGTATAGTATAGTATAGTATAGTATAGTATAGTATAGTATAGTATAGTATAGTATAGTATAGTATAGTATAGTATAGTATAGTATAGTATAGTATAGTATAGTATAGTATAGTATAGTATAGTATAGTATAGTATAGTATAGTATAGTATAGTATAGTATAGTATAGTATAGTATAGTATAGTATAGTATAGTATAGTATAGTATAGTATAGTATAGTATAGTATAGTATAGTATAGTATAGTATAGTATAGTATAGTATAGTATAGTATAGTATAGTATAGTATAGTATAGTATAGTATAGTATAGTATAGTATAGTATAGTATAGTATAGTATAGTATAGTATAGTATAGTATAGTATAGTATAGTATAGTATAGTATAGTATAGTATAGTATAGTATAGTATAGTATAGTATAGTATAGTATAGTATAGTATAGTATAGTATAGTATAGTATAGTATAGTATAGTATAGTATAGTATAGTATAGTATAGTATAGTATAGTATAGTATAGTATAGTATAGTATAGTATAGTATAGTATAGTATAGTATAGTATAGTATAGTATAGTATAGTATAGTATAGTATAGTATAGTATAGTATAGTATAGTATAGTATAGTATAGTATAGTATAGTATAGTATAGTATAGTATAGTATAGTATAGTATAGTATAGTATAGTATAGTATAGTATAGTATAGTATAGTATAGTATAGTATAGTATAGTATAGTATAGTATAGTATAGTATAGTATAGTATAGTATAGTATAGTATAGTATAGTATAGTATAGTATAGTATAGTATAGTATAGTATAGTATAGTATAGTATAGTATAGTATAGTATAGTATAGTATAGTATAGTATAGTATAGTATAGTATAGTATAGTATAGTATAGTATAGTATAGTATAGTATAGTATAGTATAGTATAGTATAGTATAGTATAGTATAGTATAGTATAGTATAGTATAGTATAGTATAGTATAGTATAGTATAGTATAGTATAGTATAGTATAGTATAGTATAGTATAGTATAGTATAGTATAGTATAGTATAGTATAGTATAGTATAGTATAGTATAGTATAGTATAGTATAGTATAGTATGGTATGGTTAGGTGGTATAAAACCAAGGCTAAACCAAGGCAAGATCTCTCTCTCTCCATGACAGAATATCACATTAATAATAAAATTCACAAAACAGCATATAAAATGAGCATCATAAAACATCAGACAATGGATTATTTTAAAACACTATGAGTGAATGAATAAATTTATGAATAAAATTGAATTAAATTATGTATGAGCAGTTACTGGGGTGGCTATGGCGGATACCTAGATAGTTTAGCTCTTGGACAGCAATCCCTAAAGATGACTTATTTCATGCAGGAATCCAGGAAACCTTCTGAAGTTTGTGGGATATTTCCACAGTCACATTCAGAATTATCAACTAGCCCCCATTTATATTTCCAATATTGGCAACTGGACTTTCTTTGTTTCTCCTTGAAGATGTTTTGCTTCTCATCCAAGAAGCTTCTTCAGTTCTGGCTGAAAAACACTTTTGGGATGGTTACAAGAACCTAATTCTTCTAAATCTGCAGCATGATACATTTTGTTAAGGGATTGAAGGACCAAAGAGGATGGTAGAGGACAGGAAGGCCTGGAGGAACATTGTCCATTGGGTCGCGATGGGTAGGACACAACTTCACAACTAACAACAAAGAATTGTTTAGGACAAGCTGGAATATACCAAGTGTGATACCAGTATATCTACAAATTTGTGGAAGGATAAAATCCCATTTTAAGAATGAGGGAAGGACAGAATTTGAAAAGCTTATTTAAAATTCATACCATGTACTAGGGCTTATATAAAATTCCTACATAGATACGACAGAGAGATGGAACAAATAAATAACTGCATGATAAAATGGATGCAAAAGTTTAAAGAAATGCCACAACTACGGGAAGAATTATAAATCAAATCCATAAAATTTACTCCAAGCTGTGACCTAAAAGAAAATTGGTACCAAACATTTTACAGATGATATACATATGATATTCCATATAATTCTATGAATAATCTTCAGGATACATAAATCTTATAGTAATGAATGTTGGAAATGGTATGAAAGAGAAGGTATATTTTATCACATGTGGTAAATGCTTAACTCCCCCTTCCTCAAAAATACCGGAAAGATATACACAAAATCAGTGGTGAAATCTGAACTGGTTTGCTATTGGTTCGCTGGCTGCGCATACGTGGTGGGCATCATGTGTGCACATGTGTAGTGCGCGCCAAACATGCACTTCGCTCAGAAAAAGGAGGCTTGAGAAGGTAAGTTAGTGGGGGAACAGCTGTGCTGCATGATTTAGATTCAGTAGGATCTCCTGCTTTCTAAGGATTTTAAATCATGCGGCACAGCTGATCGTCAGAAATACCGGTTTGGCGGAACCGGTAGCATTTATTTATTTATTTATTTATTTATTTATTTAGTCACAACAATATATATAAGCATCATACAAAAAAGATTATATAATGTATAAACATATATATGAGTAAATATTAGGAGGAATAAGCATATATATATATATATATAGGTCTTTGGTTGTTCGGGTTTTCTCCCGTGTAAAATTGGAAGTGTCTTGGCGACGTTTCGACGAAGTCTCATTCGTCATCTTCAGGCTTCAGCTTCGTGCTTCTGGGAGCAATGTGTGATCGCAGCTGTTTCTTCCTTTTAACTGCTAGTGGGGGTTTGAACTGATTGGGTGGGAGCTTGGCTGTGCTCTGATTGGATGGGGGTTTTTTTGTGCTCTGATTGGCTGGGGGTGTGTCCTGTTTGGGTGGGGGCTTGGTTGTGCTCAGTTTAGTCTGTGTTGCAGGGGGATTTGAGCTGGTGAGCTGCATAGCTGTTGTTTGGCTTTGTGGTCGTGCTACATCTTCATAGTGGGTGTCAGTCTGCTGCATGTATGGATTGGAGGGGTTTGAAATGGCTAATGTTGCAGCTGCGGTCTGGCTTCTGGTCCTTGGTCGTGCTTCATGATCAGTGTGGGTTTGGGTCTGCTTTCTGGGTGGATGTGCGGTGGTGACATCCTGTGTGGACCTTGTGAGTGTGGGTCTGGTGTCATTCCTCGTGTTAGGGACTCGTTTGTCAATAAGGCGGGTTTCCAAATGGCTGGTAGGCGGAGGTATCATCTCGTTTGTTCATGCTGTGTGGGCGTTTTCTATCTCAATGGCTTCTCTGATTATTCTGTTGTTAAAGTGTTCAGTTTTGGCGATAGTTCTGGTCTTTTAAAGTCAATATCATGTCCTGTGACTTTAAAGTGTTGGACCAGGGAAGAAGTTGGTTCCTCTTTTTTGAATGAGTTCTTGTGTTCTTCAATGCGTGCACTTATTCTTCTGTTGGTTTGTCCAATGTATGTGGTGGGGCAGGCGGTGCATGGGATTTCATATACTCCTTGATTTTCTAACTCAATTTTGTCTTTGGGGTTTCTTAGGATGGTGGATATTTTTCTGTTTGTGCAGAATGCTGTCTTGATGTTGTGTTTGTGGAGGATCTTGCTGATTCTGTCTGTGGTGCCTTTTATATATGGGAGGAGGGCTGTGCCGTTTTCTTGTTCTCTGTCTTGGATTTTAGTGGGGGGTTCTTTTTGGATTAGCTTGGTAATCTTATTTCTTTGGAATCCATTGGATGTTAGTACGTTAGTGAGAGTGTCTAGTTCGGTTTTTAGGTGTTGTTCATCAGCTAAGCATTTTGTTCTGGAGATGAGTGTCTTGGCTACGGAGTTGATCTGTGCTGGGTGGTGGTGTGAGAGTGCGTGCAGATAGCGGTTTGTGTGTGTTTTCTTCTGGTAGATGGTGTGTCCTAGGGAGCCATTGGGTTTTCTGTAGACTAAGACATCCAGGAAGGGAAGTTGGTTGTTAACTTCTGTTTCCATGGTGAACTGTATTTTGGGGTGTAGGCTATTGAGGTGTGTGAGGAAGTTGTCAAGTTTTTCTTTCCCGTGTATATAAATAAATAAATGCTACCAGTTCCTCCAAACTTGACAACTTCCTCACAGACAACAAGTGGTCAAAATTGGCAATGCTTTATCAAATCCTGTTCCTGTCAAGAGTGGCGTTCCTCAAGGCAGCGTCCTTGGACCAACACTCTTTATACTATACATTAATGATCTCTGTGACCACCTCTCAAGTAATTGTGTTCTCTTTGCTGATGATGTCAAACTATTTAACACCACAGACAATACTTCTATCATTCAAAACGACCTTGATCATCTATCCGCTTGGTCTAAAAATTGGCAGCTCCAAATTTAAACCAGCAAATGCTCAGTCTTACATATAGGAAAAAAGAACCCAAAAACTAAATACATACTAGATGGACATTACCTTACAGACGACCCCCATCCCGTCAAAGACCTTGGAGTTTTCATGTCAAATGATCTAAGTGCCAAAGCCCACTGCAACTACATAGCAAAAAAAGCTCTAAGAGTTGTAAACCTAATTTTGCGTAGCTTCTTTTCCAAAAACACCACATTACTAACCAGAGCATATAAAACATTTGCTAGACCAATTCTAGAATACAGCTCGCCAGTTTGGAACCCTCACCACATCTCTGACATCAATACAATTGAACGTGTCCAGAAATATTTTACAAGAAGAGTTCTCCATTCCTCTGAAAACAATAAAATACCCTATCCCACCAGACTTGAAATCCTAGGCTTAGAAAACTTGGAACTCTGTCGCCTTCGACAAGACCTAAGCTTAACTCACAGAATCATCTATTGTAATGTCCTTCCTGTTAAAGACTACTTCAGCTTTAATTGCAATAATACTAGAGCAACTAATAGATTTAAACTTAATGTCAACCGCTTTAATCTAGATTGCAGAAAATATGACTTCTGTAACAGAATCATCAGTGCTTGGAATACTTTACCTGACTCTGTGGTCTCTTCCCATAATCCTAAAAGTTTTATCCAAAAACTTTCTACTATTGACCTCACCCCATTCCTAAGAGGACCATAAGGGGCGTGCATAAGCGCACAAACGTGCCTACTGTTCCTGTCCTATTGTTTTTCTTTTCTTCTTCCTATATATATGCCTATACCGCCTTATATTTACTCATATATGTGTTTATTTACTATATAATCTTTTTGTATGATACCTACATATATTGTTGTGACAAAATAAAATAAATAAAATAAATAAATAAATAAAACAAGTAACGGGAGCTCACCCCATTACGCAGCACTAGGGATTTGAACTGCTGAACTGCCGACCTTTCAATTGACAAGCTCAGTGTCTTAGCTACTGAGCCACCGTGTCCTTTTTATTCTCTCTCTCTCTCTCTCACACACACACACAATTTATTTTGAGAATGTTCTGTATTAAAAGATGAATCTTACCCCGTACATCTTTGCATTGTCACAACATACATTTGAAATACCTTTATATATTATTATATATATTCTTTTACAACATCAGGTGTTAAATATCAATAGTACATTATTTTATAAAAGTTTTTTTCAAGATTATTTTTATTTGATATAAATTTTAGATTGTTCATCCACATGTTTTCCAACTGTTCAAATATTAAATTATATCCAAAATTCTTTGCCCATTGAATCACACAGTGCTTCATGATTTATATTGATATATTGATTTATTTATTGATATATTGATATATTGATTTATATTGATATATTGACCATCAATTGTGTTGTAAATGTTGTACCTTGATGAACGTATCTTTTCTTTTATGTACACTGAAAGCATATGCACCAAGACAAATTCCTTGTGTGTCCAATCACACTTGGCCAATAAAAATTCTATTCTATTCTATTCTATTCTGTATTCATTCTCCAAATTCAGTTTCAAGAACAATTTATAAAGCTTCACAATAACATGTGAATCATTGTCACAAAATACAATTTCAAATTCATTTTTTTATAAAATCATAACGTTTTGTGTAGTTTGAATCTTTCTTTCAATTGTAAGTAAATAAACCAAGAACAGACGTGTCCTTTTGACCTTAACTCTTCTTTGGATTTGAGAGGAGGTTCTCCTTGATTAAAAAATATTATTTGACCACAAGACCACTCATTTAGCCTCATCATTGTTTCTTTTTCCTGAGGTGATACCCAAAGAGATACCTTCGTAGAGAACCATTTTTCATTTATTCCAGGCCCCTAGGATGACATGCCTAACAAAATGATTCTTAAAATCAACATTTGTTTTAACCTTGTCACAGCATAAGAAGGCGTGCCATCCAAATGTTAGTTCATGGCCTCTAAGTCAAGTATTCCCTTGTTTTAGAGCAGGGGGTCTTCAACCTTGGCAACTTTAAGACTTGTGGATTTCAACTCCCCGAATTCCTCAGCCAGCAAACTCTGGGAGTTGAAGTCCACAAGTCTTAAAGTTGCCAAGGTTGGAGACTCCTGTTTTAGAGAGTTACCCATTCTTTCAAATCTGATAAATCCAAACTTCCTCTTTCTTTTTTTAAAAAATAGTTCTTATTAAACATTTTTCACATTTAAAAGCAAAAAACAGAAAAAAACAAGAAAAAAACAAGACAAACATAACAATGTTGAGTAATTTTACAGCCTTCCCTATCATCATATATCTTCTGTTTTTATAGTTCGCTCTTCTAAATTGCCTTCTTATCTGTTATAACAACTATAATGATATAATAACAATTATAACAATACTAGTTACTCATATCTAAATTATATTTACATTACAATCAGTAATTTAAATTTAATAATAATTGGTAACTTTGGTTAATATTTAATCAATACTAATTTAAAACTCCTATTTCTTGCTTTGGCTTCTGTTCTCTAACCACTTATACATTCTATTCCGAACTTTATAACAATCCGACACTTCTCTTTCTTTTAACTCCATGGTCATTTTGTCCATTTCCGCACACTCAAGTATCTTTCTGATTATTATTTTATCTGAGGGTGTATTAGTCTGTTTCCAATTTTATACGACGGCGATTCTAGCAGCATTTAATATGTGTAGTGTTATATATTGAAAACTTTTATCCATTTTCAGATCTAATATTCCTAGTAAAAACAATTCCGGTTTCAGTTATATCTTTTGCTCCATAATTTCTTCCAGCCATTTCTTAATTTTACACCAGTATTTCCTTGTATTGGGGCACATATGGTAGAACGTTCTTGACTTGGAACCGCCTCTCCAACACTCAGGGGATAGATTTGGTAACATTTTGGCCAATCTTGCTGGAGGCAAATGCCATCTATAAAACATTTTGTAGAGATTTTCTTTATAGCTACTGCCATCGTAAGTTTCTTTCCCATAATTTATCCCATTGTTCTAGCTCTATATTATGACCAAAATCTCTGGCCCAACTGATCATTGTCTCCTTTACTGTCTCTTTCTCCATTTTGTATCTTAAAAGGAAAATTGTGTGTATATATATATATATATATATATATATATATATATATATATATATATATATATATATATATATTTAATTGAAAAAGTTTTAAAACAACAATTAAATTTTTCCCCTCCCCACCTTCCCCTCCATCCAAAACCCTCCCCGACTTCCCGGGCAAACACAAGGTATAGTTCATTAAACAAACAGTCATACATTAAATTTTTAAAATCTAACACAATTATAATCCTTCTCTCCCACATAACCTGACTTCTTCCATTAAAATCAAAAACAAAATCCTTCATTCAAAGGCAATCCGAAATTTCTTAATCTGATATCTATTTTGAATATAATCAATCCAGTTCTTCCATTCATTTAAATATTTTTCTTGAGTACTGTCTTTCAAGAAGGCTGAAATTTTAGCCATCTCAGCCAAATTGGAAACTTTCAATATACATTCTTCTATTGTGGGTAATTCTTTTTTCTTCCAATATTGTCCAATCAACAGTCTTGCTGCTGTTATTAAGTTCAAAATCAACTTAGTCTCAATCACTGTACAGTCCATTGTTATTCCCAAAAGAAAAAATTGCGGTAGGAACTTTATCTTATTCGTATATTGTTTTTTATGTGCCTATTAGGTAGAAATCCACTTTGGTCCGGGTGTATGATTTTGTTTAGTATATTTTTAATTCTTTCCGCTATTATTGCCATAAATATTTTATATTTTATAATCAGCATCTAACAGCGAGATTGGCCTATAGCCGTGATGACGAACCTATGGCGCGCCATATCAGTGGGCACACTGGCTCAGCTCCAGCGCGCATGCGCACACCAGCCAGTTGATTTTTGGACCTTCTGGGCCCACCAGAAGTAGAGAAACAGGCTGTTTTCTTGTCTCTGGAGGGCCTGCAGGGAGTGGGAAAGGACCGTTTTTTCTTTCTCACCTGGTTCCAGATCCTCTCTATGCGTTTAGGGAGGGCAAAAACAGCCTTCCCCAGGCCCTCTGGAGGCCCAAAATGTCCCATTTCCCAACTTTCAATTGGACAGAACGTAATCTTTTTTGCTGTCCCCAGCCTCCAGAGACTCCTAGAAACCTCACTTCCTGTCCAACTGGAAGTTGGGAAATGGGCCGTTTTGGGCCTACGGAGGACCTCCGAGAGGGTGAGGAACGCTGTTTTCACTCTCCACAGATGCATAGAGAGGACCCTGAGCCAGGTGAGAAAGAAAAACGGACCTACCGGGCCATCGCGTGCCAAGGAGTGGGGGGGAGGTGGGTTGCGTGCACATGCACAGGGCGGTTTGCAAAAAATTACGGGTGTGGGCATGCTTGTGCCTGAATAAAAATTATTCAGTATAAAAATTAAATTAAATTAAATTAAATAAATAAATAAATAAATAAAATCTTAAATAAATAAATAAATAAAATCTTCCACCCACCCACACCACATCCTGGCACACGATGGAAAAAAGATTAGCCATCACTGGCGTATAATTTTGGATCTTTTGTTTCTCAGTGTTATATTTGGGAATGAGTGTTATTAGTGCCTCCATCCAAGATTTTAGTATCTTAGCTTGTTCTAATACTTCATTGTATGTTTCTAGTAATAGGTTGTCTAACGGTTTTTGAATTTCTTTATAAAATTCAGCTGGAATTCCATCCAGGCCCGGGGTTTTATTGTTTTTATGCTTCTGGATTGCCCTCTTCAACTCTGACATTGTTATTCTCTCATTTAGTATTTCCTTTGTTGAGTCCAGTAGAGTTGGGAGATTCCTCTCTTGTAAGTATTGCTTGATGTCCTCCTCTTCTATTTTGTCTCGACTATACTTTTTTTTTTTCCTATACTGGGGTTATTACCTCCTCCAGATCTCTGTTTGCTGCTGTCAGCCTTTCTTCTGTTGCTTCCAAGTTCTTTTCAGTTTTTCTGTTCTTGCTTCTATCATTTTTATCTTCTGCTCATTTTTGGCCATTGTTTCCTGAATCTTCCCCATTCTATTGTCCAATTTCTTTATATCTTCTTTCACTTTACCTAGTTCACATTTCATTTTCTCATGGTTGTTGTTTATTGATTCTTGTGTTTTCATCCTAACCTCCTGAATCCTATTTAATGTAGCTTGCATATATTGTAGGGTTAATGCAGATCCAGGTTTTTCACTGCTTGACATGTCTGTTTTTGACTTCTGGCCTGCTGGAGTGGCTATCGTTGGCATTGTTTTCTTTACAGTTTTGGTAATTGTAGATGTGTTTGACATCTTTAGCTTTTTGAAGAGATTATTCCACAATACCATGAATTTTTAATCTTTCACTCTAATAGATCTTTTCCTAGTCACTGCCCCTGCTTATATCCCTTTTTGTAACCAATAATTAGCAATAGAAATGTAATATAATTCACTGATTAGGGTCCAACAATTAATATCAATTATCTTTATACAGTTGTATATACAATATAAGTCACAGTTATAAATTATTATATTTATATTTATTATTATTGTTATAAATTTAGTATGGATTGTCCTAACTTAATTATATTAAAAGGAAAGAAAAAAGAGGTAAATATATATAGGTTATTGAATAATCTATTAGGGTTTTTTTTGCTATATATCAAATCTATATAAATACATAAATTGTTATACACAATTAATTGAATATAAGTTAATGCTAATCAACAGTTCCTATTTTAAACTAAGTAAATTTTCAAATATGCGGTAATAAACAAAGTAACTATAAATTTTAGCCTATTTTTAAAATGCATGTCTATATTAAGTGTAAATAAAATGTATGTATATGTATGTATGTATGTATGTATATATATATATATATATATATATATATATATATATATATATATATATATATATATATATATATATATATATATATATATATATGTTTTCTGAGGTTTTCACGGGTGTTTGTATATAGGTCTTTGGTTGTTCGGGTTTTCTCCCGTGTAAAAATGGAAGTGTCTTGGCGACGTTTCGACGAAGTCTCATTCGTCATCTTCAGGCTTCAGCTTCGTGCTTCTGGGAGCAATGTGTGATCGCAGCTGTTTCTTCCTTTTAACTGCTAGTGGGGGTTTGAACTGATTGGGTGGGAGGTTGGCTGTGCTCTGATTGGATGGGGGTTTTTCTGTGCTCTGATTGGCTGGGGGTGTGTCCTGTGTTGGTGGGGGCTTGGTTGTGCTCAGTCTAATCTGTGCTGCAGGGGGATTTGAGCTGGTGAGCTGCACTGCTGCTGTTTGGCTTCGTTTTCGTGGTCGTGCTACATCTTCGTAGTGGGTGTCAGTCTGCTGCATGTATGGATTGGAGGGGTTTGAAGTGGCTAATGTATATATATATAATATATATATGTCTTTGGTTGTTCGGGTTTTCTCCCGTGTAAAATTGGAAGTGTCTTGGCGACGTTTCGACGAAGTCTCATTCGTCATCTTCAGGCTTCAGCTTCGTGCTTCTGGGAGCAATGTGTGATCGTTATATATATATATATATATAATATTAAATTTTTAAAGCTAAAGATTCTGTATAAATATCACAATAATAAATATCTCTAAATAATATAAAAATATTTAAACTATAAAAAGTATTTGAGTAATCAGTATACACAGCTGGTTGTAGATAAATCCAATCCAAAGTCCTTCGTCAGAATCACCAAAAGTCTTTATTCTTCTATCTCTCTACTTCCTCTGCAACTTCCCCATTCTCCACATTTAAAATGACAGCTTCCCTCAATTTGTAGTCACTGTCCCCTATCTTCAGTTTTTTCCATCTCTGTCACTAAGAAGACTCTTTCTTTTCTTCTTTTTCCAGTCCACCTACACAGATTTTCAACACATGTCCCACAACTTCAGTCTCAGAGATCTATACAATTTTCCAACATAACAGTCATTCGAATCGCCACTCGCAGACACTTTCACTCTCTACCGATTCTGTGCTGATTTCGTCTTCTTTCTTTTTCCGCTCCCACTGTTAAGGTGCTGCTCTTCCCACTTAATTACTCATTTGTAAATACCACCATCTTAGATAATTAACTCGGTATCTCACTTTGTTTTGACACTCTCCATTGTTACTTCTTGCTGTTTCTCACTTTTTGCTTCTTCCTCCATTCAATCAGGCCGTCATGCCTCTGGACCTAGCCATGACAGCTGGTTTCTTCTGTGCCGGATTTCAGGGATTCCACCCTCCGCAAGTGGGGGGATCACTCTTCTCCACGTCACCCCTGGATTATCCTCTCTCTATCGTTGACCTCTCCAAAGTCCAACTTTGCCATTGTCGGCCCCCAAACACGAAAAGAGCGAGTCCCATTCTCTTGTACTGCACCACCATGTCATCATCACCGGAAGTCCCCCAAGCTTCCTCTTTCTTTAGCATCTTGCATTAGTTTGCATCTAAACTTGGGTTTTTTTCTTTTTGCTATTGTTTAAATAGAATGTCAGTGGTCAATATCAGTAAATTCTGAAATAAAAACAGTATCTTTGGCAAGATGTTCATTTTAATTGCAGAGATTCCACCTAATAGGAAGAAATACTGACATACAATTTGCTTTCTATAGGCTTATACTATAGGCATCAAAACTGGTAAAGGTACCACGTTGAAATTAGAAACCAAATAGCTTAATATTTTTTCTTCTGATTATTTTTTCTTTTTTTACATGCATAAATAACAATATTATAACAATATAGCAGAGACTTTAGTATTAACCATTAAGCTTAAGATAGAAAGCTTTATTAAATAATTAATATATTTTGCAGTTGTTTATCAATGCCACATCCAGCTTTAGAAATTTCATGCTTATCAGTATTAACATTTTAGAATTCATGGTCGGTATTGACATTAACTTTCTTTTTTTCTTTAAAGTTAATTTAAACAGCAGTATTTATAATCCCCAATCAACATTGTTTAAATGGCACTGGAAATATAATGTAATGTTGTCTTTATAATACAATAAAATGGGGTGAAAGTCTTATAATTTTTCTCTTTTTAAAAATATATCCTTTTGTTGGCCTCAACAGGAGGAAGTGTGAATATATTATGTGCAAAGTGGAAGTACTTTTTTCACACTTTCTGGGTGAATCTAACAGAAAGGAAAGCTTTGGCAGAGACAAGATTTTTCTCCAAGCTATTTATTGTCTCTCCAATAATTTTCCTCATTGTAAGATGAGATGATGGAGATGCATTTCAGGAGCAAATATTTGAGAACTTTGAAGATTAATATCTGGTACAAACATTGGGTTTTTAAGTGGTAAGTATTATGAATGTTGAGTATGCATGCATGGTATACAGGCAGTCTTTGACTTCCAAGCATTCACTTAGTGACCGTTCAAAGTTACATCAGCGCTGAAAAAGTGACATGACCATTTTTCACAAGTACAACCGTTGCAACATTCCCGTAATCATGTGATTAAAATTCATATGCTTGGCAACTGACTCAGATTTATGACAGTTGCTATGTCCTGGGGTCATGTGATCACCTTTTGGGACCTTCTGACAAGCAAAGTCAATGGGGAAGCCAGATTCATTTAACAATCATGTTACTAACTTAATAACTGCAGGGATTCACTTACCAACTGTGGCATGAAAGTTGTAAAATGGGCCCAAATGGGCCCAAATTCATTTAATAAACTTTTATTTATTTATTTATTATTTAAATTTTTATACCGCCCTTCTCCCGAAGGACTCAGGGCGGTTCACAGCCTGATAAAAAATACAAAATAATACAATATAAATACGATTAAAATATAATTTAAAAACTTATTAAATTGGCCACGGTTAAAATTTAGAATAAAAACCCATTAAAAACCCATAAGTTTAAAAACTAACCCAGTCCACCATTATTACTTTTAATTTAGTAATAAAAATTTGGGGCTCAATTGTGGTCATAAATCGAGCACTATTTGTGTATGTATGTATGTATGTATGTATGTATGTATGTATGTTTATATATATATATATATATATATGTAGGTCTTGGCATATTCGGGTCTTTTCCCGTGTAAGGTTGAGAGTATCTTGGCAACATTTCGATAAGGTCTCACTCATCATCTTCAGGCTGGTGCTTTCGGCTTCATGCTTGTGTGAGCAAAGCGTGGTTGGAGCTGCCGTCTCTCTAAATACTGGTGGGGAGGTGGGGAGTGTTGCTGTAAGTGGGTTGGTTGGCTGTGTGGTTGCATCTTGATTGGTAGATGGAGTGGGTGTTTGCAGATTAGTCGGCTGTTTCATAGCATCCTGTGTGGGTGTGGTCCTAGTCTTTTGTGTTGTAATAAGCTGTGACAGACGAAACACAACCACCATCCAGAAGCCAGATCATGCTGGCATCACTGGCTACTGTGCCCCACTCCGATCCCCACACAAAGCAAGCTGACACATGCTAGGAACACATGACAAGACCTTGGACTCAGAGCCAAACCAAAACCCGGGATGCTGCATCACAGCCATCTGCTCAAGACATCACATCACAGAACTCCAGAGGCCACAACACCAAAGCTCAGGAACAAAAGACTAGGGCCACACCCACACAGGATGCTACGAAACATTTAATTTTTAAAAGATGGAGGATGCTGATAGAGCCACTGTAGTGTAACCTACCATCAGTCATGAAGCTCCATGATTAACTTTGGGCTACTGCCGTGCTCTTAGGCAACTGCCAATGGAGTGCAGTGATGAAAATGCTGGATCAAGAACAGGGAGACCCAGCTTCTAATTCATCTCCCGCTAATGAAGCTCCCTGGGTGATTTTGGACTAGATGCTCTCGTTCAACCCCATCTTTCTCTGAAGGTTGTTGTGGGGAAAACTGGAGGAGGGAATGCTTTATATGCAGCCTTGAGCTCCTGAGGAAAGGCTGGGTATCAATCTAAGGAATATGTGTCCTGCAGCTCATTCTGTTGTAGCCCAATGTGAGACTTACATGGACATAGAGGATACAGTATTTATTATTTGTTAGACAGATTAGTTGCCTTTCCTCCAGATCTCAAGGCCACCCATGTGTCACTGAATAATGCTTTAAGAAGAAGATTGGAGTCATGAAGAGAGTTGAGTTACAAGCAACATTTTTTTTACTTAGGGCTTCTCTCTCCTTCCTTTCCTTCCTTTATATAAAAATCAATAAATGCTGATTTCCAGATTCCTCTGTGTCAAGAAGGCAAGGAGAGGCAGAGGGTTAGGTGTTCCACTGTTTTATTCTTTCAGCCTACATTTTTCACTGTTAGACAATTCAACTTCTATGCTATTTAAACCTTGTGCAAAATTGAGAAGGGACTTAAAGTTAAAACCCTGACAATACTGCTGGCTGAACAGACTAAGGCGAAAATACAAGCCTGATGGACCTGGAATAGTGATAGTACATTTAACTGCTTTAGGAGAGCACAGCAGAATGGCAGCAGATGAGGCCAGTGGTATCCAGAGTAAAATCTGATGTCAAAAATGCCAACTCACCATGCAATTGTTGTATCATCACATCATGAGACATGCACCATCATTTCTCTGTCTCCTTGTCAGAGTGGAGAGACATTGTGGAGTTGATGTTTGTGGATAAAATTGATGCATGATCAGAAGGAAGGCATGAGCTGCTATCTGTATGACATGGTCAATGAGACTATTCCTCTTCTACCCGCTATAAGTTACCTCATTTCATCCCCAGTGTAGTACAGATGCTCCCAGAATGTCAGTCTCCAAGCAATATGATCATTAAGCAAGTCTTAATGTGATCAGACCATTTTACTATGGTCATTAAGCGAATCACCACAGTTGTTAAGTGAATCCAGCTTCTCCAATTGACTGCCTGGTGGAAAGCTGGCTGGTAAAGTTGCAAATTATGATCGCATAACTTCATGATATTGCTAAATATCGTAAATGTGAGCTTAGTGCCCAGATTGCAATTGTATGACCAAAGGGATGGTGCAATGGTTGTAGCTTTGAGGATGCGTCATAAGTTATTTTTTGCAAGGCTGTTGTAACTTTGAAACATCATTAAATGAACAACTTTAAGTTGAGGATCACCTTTAGATAACAAAGCATAACACCTTGTGACAGTTATTGGATGCTTAGTAGCTCAAGGAGGAAACCATCACTTTAACTATGGTAAAGTTGGAGAAACCGGAAGCATCGTGGCAAGATTGGCTGGAAAATAGTGGGCTCCAATGAGCCCCACAAAAATCCAGCCAGACAAATCGCTGTCGGGGTCTTCGGACCGGAACCGTCCTGTAGGGATAGTGAAGAAGGAGAGGCACCTTGGATGATCAAGAGGAACAGACAAGTTCCTCGAAAGGTCAGAGGCAGCTCTTCGAACTGGCGACGGGGGTGGCAGCCATTAAAAGCGACTGCTTTGAAGCTGGGGCAACCGGAATAAGATTTTGTGCAGGAGCGGTGTCTGAATGGAGTACCGATACCGGGAGAGAGAGGCCAACTCTCAGGTAAAAAAGGAATTTTTTAAAAAAAACTTTAAAAGGTGTCCTGGTGAGGAAACAAATGGCTAATTGGCACTTGGGAATTTTAATGGAGGGAGAAGAATAAATAAGTTAAAATACTGAAGCCCAAATAAGAAAACTTTATATTTGGATTTAAAATTGGATTTGGAGAAATTAAAACTAATACAATAAAAAGGAACCTGAGGGAAAGCAGTTTTTAATGAGGATTCAAATTATTTTTGATAGTTTTAATAAGTGAAGGAAGAACAAAGAGGAGGTCAAAATATTAACGCCCAAGAAAGGAAATTTTACTACTGGATTTAAAACTGAACTTGGAGAAATTAAAAACAATAAAAGGAAAAGAAAGCTGAGAGAAAATATTTTCTATGTGGATTTAAAATACTTTTGTAAGCTTGATACTTTGTTGCTCTGAGAATGGTGGATTGGAGAGAGACATCTGCTGGTGGAAAGAAAGCAGTACTACGACTGGGCTGAAAATTGAAGGAAATAACAGCAGTGACCTTGATCAATATGTGAGAAACTTTAAGGAGTATTTGTTTCTTTTTAAACTGCTAGGTCTCAACTTTTAAAGGAGGTGAAAAACAACACAGTTTTAAATTGGGGTAGTTTGGACAAACATTTGAATGGGATATTATCTGGAAATAAAAAAGAGACTACATGGACTTAAATCTTAATTAAATATGTTAAAATATCAATATTTTTTTAATTGATAATATGGAGTCTTGGATGTGTGAGGAATTAATTGAGATGCTTAAAAGCATGCATGAATCATTAAAGGGCAATAAAAAGTCAGAAACTTTGTTAGAACACACCAAACAGGAAAAAGAGAATATAAATAAGAAGCAAAATAATATTGAAGGAAAAGGAAGATTAAAAGTTAGATGATTACACTGGGATTTACAGTGATAAAAAAAAGAATGGATGGGGGGAATATTCCCCAAAAAAGAATCAAAGGGAAGAGAAGGAAATGGAAAAAGATTACCTAAAAGCTTGGGGAGAATTATACGAGTAATAGACTCAAAAGTTAGAGAAAGGATTCAGGAGAAAAGATACAATAAATATAAAAATAGAAGAAGAAGATAAGAGAATGGGATGAAGGGAGTAAATTATTAAGAAGTGGAATTTTAGAGAGATCAAGAGAAAATGGTTAAAAGAGGAAGAATAGTGGAAAGGAAGAAGGGAAAATAAGATATATATTAGTAGATCTAAAGGAACTGTATTAACATTAGTAATAGTGAATGTAAGAGCAAATATGATGATGTATAGTGTTTATTGTAAATGGAACAGCAGATGAAATATGAGGTGGTAATTTGGTTCATTTATGAAAATAACTGAAATCAAGAGAGAAAATTGAAATGTTAAAAAGTGTGATGGGGATTTTGAAAAAATATGTTGCAAATGATGAAATAAAATAATTAATTGATGCTATAGTAAGAAATTAGGAATTAAGGGTGGATAGTGATATTGCTTATTATGTACTAAGTAGAGATTAAGATAAAATGTGGAAGGTCAATTAAATTAAAGGGTTTCAATGTAAGACTTGAATAAGATGAATAAGTACATTGTTTATAGTCAAAAAGTGTGATGGGGATTCTGAGAAAAATATTTTATAAATGGAGCAGTAAAATAATTAATTGAAGTAATGCTATGAAATTAGGATTTGAAGGGTAGAAATTTGAATGGAAAAATTGTTTATATACTATATATTAAGAAGAGATTAAGATAAGATTAGAAAATAGGGAAAAAGTATATTATGGCAGAAATTGAAATATGTAAATTGCATTTGGAAAAAACAAAAAAGAAGATTGGAATAGATTATAAAAATTAACACATAACTATGTTACAAGTTGTATAAGATATGACCCGGTCAATATTCTCTTCATAAAATATGTATGTATTTAATAAATTTTATAAAACTTGTTTTTTTTAAAAAAACAGCGATAAAGCCAAGGGTGATTTAAGTCTGCCTCAGTACTAGGCTGGGATTAGAAGAAGACAGTTCTGTACTTAGTAAATAAATGTTGAATACATATGTTCAAAGGCCCCTAGTCCAGTGATGGGACTAAGAAAAACAAACACACAAACAAACACTGACATGCCTCAATTTTTAGTATCACAGGTCCTTAGAAATGAACTCTAATTCAGCCTCCTGTCCAGAATGAAATCTAGACTGAATGCTTAGAATCTATTGAATTCCACTGTTGGCGTATGACACTACTTCGTTTTTTATTAGACATTATAAATTACCTTTTTTTATGGGTCTTAATATGTCATACTTTGTCAATAGTGTATCATTATTTAATATCATCCTATTACATTTAGTTCAGTTATATAGCTAATAATTATACATCAATTTATTACTTGTCATTACCTTTTCCTTTAATTCTTTAATATTTAGTGCCCTATGTACTTTGTTATTAGTATTGTTATCAGAGACATTGGCTAGCCTCCTTCTTCCCCACCCCCAGAAATAATACTATTTGGTTGCATTGTATAACATCATTTGGTTATTGAATTACCCATTTTCTGGATTTGAGGTTTTGAATTACTTTACAGAGCACAGTAAATCCCCTATTCCACCCTAACCCACCCCGGCATTGATTAACATTTAGCACCTTGTGCAGATGTCCTAATATAATATGTATTTTGTCTGAATGCTGCACTGCACTGCCTCTCTGTATTATCTTACCTACGCTATTTAAATGCAAACACATTTTGGAATGAAGGACAAATTTAAGCTTAACATATGTATGCTGCTTCTCTATGGAGTATCTATTCCTGGAATAGGTTGATGCTGCCTCCTTGTGGCAGTTATGGGGCCTAAAACATGCCCCCCAGTTGGCACACATTATCTTAACCTTTGTTGGCGACAACACACATACATACACTGTCTCCCCATTTTCACACCAGCCTGCCCCTGTCAATCAAAGTTTTCCACTTGCAAGATGGCGGGACAGTACCTAACTGGGAGCTGTTTCCTCACAGGCAAGTTTATTCCTAGTTTTCTTCTGTATATGGAAGGATAGAAATGTGCAGCACCCTGGGTGTGCTTGTGTGTTCTTCTCTCTCTGGCTTAACTCTGTCCTGTATGAAGGTGCAGCTTTGCGCAGGGGCTGTTTATAAGGCTTCAAAAAGCCATGAGCAAAGATTGGAAAAGGAAGCTACAGTGAAAGTTGTTTCAAACTCGCTCAAGAGAAAATTCTCGTATGAATTTTCTTGCCTTTTGTACCTTTCCAACTTCCCAGGAATTGTATGCATTGTCAAAATTTCATGGAGATCATGTTTTATCTGCTTTCTCACGGTCTCTATCAGGCACCTTCTAATTTTAGTGAGCTGCAGTTCCTTTTGTGGTTTGGAGCAGATGGTTGTTCCCTGTTTGCTGAAGAAAATAGAGGAACATAGAATGGGTGGTGGCCTATATAAGAGGGGCCCAAAATCCAATGGTTGTAAAGTGCTGACTTTTGAGTTATATAGAGCTCTGGACAAAATAGGGGGGAAAAAATTCAGTAAGACATGGAGCCAAAATTCAGGAAAGTATCTTTGCTTGGGGGGAAAAATAGGGGTTTTTTTTGTTTTTTGTTTTAAAAAAGCAGGACCCATTATTTTTGAATGTTTTTATTTTTAGCAATGAGTAGGAGACGTGAATTTGTTCCAAGTATTTATTTATTTGTTTGCTTAGGTTTAGAGGCACTGGATTCTTGCTTTACTTATTATTATTTTGCATTAGTTTTTATTTTCTTTTATAACACTTTCATAAAATTATTAAAAAGAGTGAGAAAAAAAGTAAAGGTTCCCTATGAATTTTACACCATTAGTTGTTACTGACCATAGGGGGCAGTACTCATCTCCGTTTCAAAGCCATTAAGCCAGTGCTATTGGAAGACATTTCCATGGTCAAGTGGCCAGCATGACATCACAGCACTGTTACCTTCCCACCAAAGTGGTACCCATTTATGTACTTGCACTTGAATGCTTCCAGACTGCTAGTTTGGCAGAAGCTGGGGCAAGGATGGGTGCTCACCTGGACACGTGATGCTCGGGTTTTGAATCTGGACTGCCAGCTTTCCAGCCAATATGCCCAGTGTCTTAACCACTGAGCTACCGCAGAGAGGGAGAAGGAAGGAGAGCGGGAGGGAGGGGAGGGAGCGGTGTGGGGAGCAACCAACAGCTCATCTGCAGGACCAGGAAAAAGACCCAGGTTACTGTGACAAAGAACCCAACTTCCATGGCCCTACAAAATGACATTTTGATTAAAAATGTCCTGGAGTGCATCCACTTTGCCTGATCTTACTGGGCAGGCAGAAGTAGATGGTCTCTCAATAATTATGAGGTGTGTGTATGGGCATGTGTGTTAAGTCCTTCCCTGTTCATTACGCTAAATTTCCCTACTTGAAATTTTTATCCCCTGGTATAAAGTATATAATTTACCCCTTTAGTCTGAAGATCTGGCTGTTCCTCCAAGCAGCAGGATGGGGGATGAGGCAAGAAGCTGTTGGATGTGGTACCTGCTGGGAAAGGTGGCTTTGTTTATAATCTCTGTTTTTATTTATTTTTGTGAGATGTCTAGAATTTTTATGTGAAATAGGTAGTTGACTACAAATTGTCCACAACTTATAATCATTTGTTTAGAGACCATTCAAAGTTACTACTGCACTGAAAAAAGTGACTTATGACTATTTTTCATACTTATAACCATTGCAGCAACCCAATGGTCACTATAAAATTTGGATGCTTGGCAACTGGCTCATACCATTTATGCTGATTGTAGTGTGTCCTGGGATCATGTGATCACTTTTTGAAACCTTCTGTCAAGTAAAGTCAATGGGGAAACCAGATTCATTTAACAACCTGTGTTACTAACTTAACAATTGCAGTGATTCACTTAACGACTATGGCAAGAAAGGTCATAACATGAGGCAAAACTCATTTAACAACTGTCTCAGTTTAGCAACAGAAATAGAATAGAATAGAATAGAATTTTATTGGCCAAGTGTGATTGGACACACAAGGAATTTGTCTTGGTGCATATGCTCTCAGTGTACATAAAAGAAAAGATACCTTCATCAAGGTACAACATTTACAACACAATTGATGATCAATATATCAATATAAATCATAAGGATTGCCAGCAACAAGTTATAGTCATACAGTCATAAGTGGAAAGAGATTGGCGATGGGAACTATGAAACGATTAATAGTAGTGCAGATTCAGTAAATAGTCTGACAGTGTTGAGGGAATTATTTGTTTAGCAGAGTGATGGCCTTCGGGAAAAAACTGTTCTTGTGTCTAGTTGTTCTGGTGTGCAGTGCTCTAAAGCATCGTTTTGAGGGTAGGAGTTGAAACAGTTTATGTCCAGGATGCGAGGGATCTGCAAATATTTTCACGGCCCTCTTCTTGATTCGTGCAGTATACAGGTCCTCAATGGAAGGCAGGTTGGTAGCAATTATTTTTTCTGCAGTTCTAATTATCCTCTGAAGTCTGTGTTTTTCTTGTTGGGTTGCAGAACCGAACCAGACAGTTATAGATAATAATTCCTCTGTAGAATTGGATCAGCAGCTCCTTGGGCAGTTTGAGCTTACTGAGTTGGCGCAGAAAGAACATTCTTTGTTGTCCTTTTTTAATGATGTTTTTGATGTTAGCTGTCCATTTGAGATCTTGCGATATGATAGAACCCAGAAATTTGAAGGTTTCTACTGTTGATACTGTGTTGTCAAGTATTGTGAGAGGTGGAAGTATGGAAGGGTTTTTCCTAAAGTCTACCACCATTTCTACGGTTTTGAGTGTGTTCAGTTCCAGATTGTTTTGGTTGCACCACAAGGCTAGTCGTTCGACCTCTCGTCTATATGCGGATTCGTCATTGTCTCGAATGAGACCAATCACTGTTGTGTCATCTGCGAACTTCAGTAGCTTAACAGATGGATCATTGGAGATGCAGTCATTGGTATACAGAGAGAAGTGGGGAGAGCACACAGCCTTGGGGGGCCCTGTGCTAATTGTACAGGTATTTGATGTGATCTTGCTTAGCTTCATCTGCTGCTTCCTGTTTGTTAGGAAGCTTGTGATCCACTTACAAGTCTGTTCCGGTACCCGTAGCTGGTTTAGCTTAGTTAGAAGAATGTCTGGAATGATGGTATTGAATGCTGAACTAAAGTCTACAAAAAGGACCCTTGCATAGGTCTTTGGAGACTCAAGATGTTGTAGCATGTAGTGCAGAGCCATATTAACAGCATCATCTGTTGATCCATTTGCTCGGTATGCAAATTGCAAGGGGTCTAACAGCGGATCCGTGATGGTTTTCAGGTAGGAAAGCACTAGCCTTTCAAAGGTTTTCATGACTCCAGATGTTAAAGCAACTGGTCTGTAGTCATTCAGTTCCTTGATGGTGGGCTTCTTCGGCACTGGGATGATGGTAGAGCGTTTGAAGCAAGAAGGAACATAACACATCTCTAGTGATTTATTGAAAATATGGGTGAAGATGGGGGCCAATTGGTCAGCACAGACTTTTAAGCAAGAAGGAGTTATCTTGTCTGGGCCTGGAGCTTTTCCTGGCTTTTGTCTGTGAAATAGGTCCTGCACTTCCTTTTCTGTGATCACTAGGGGTTGTGAACCCAATGAAATGGGGTCAGTTGTAGGAGGCTTGGCTGTTGTTGATGTGTCTGAGATGGGGGTTGTGGAGATAGGTGGCTGTAGTTTCCTTTCAAACTTGCAGTAAAACTCATTCAGATCATCTGCCAGTTGTTGATTACCTTCAGCCTGGGAAGGAGGTTTGCCATAGCCGGTGATATTTTTAAGAGTTTTCCACATGTTTGCTGGTTCATTTGCTGAAAACGGATTCTTTAGCTTTTCAGAGTAGCTTCTTTTTGCTGCTCTTATCTCCCTTGTTAGTGCATTTCTGGCCTGATTGTATAGCAATCAACAATTTTGGCTTAATTGTAATCATAAATTGAGGTCTATCTATACTGTAAATTCTGTGAATAAGCAAACCTGATTTAGTTTTTTGAATTTGTTTGGTGTTCCTTCCTTCCCTCCCTGTGACTCCTGGTAACTGCCTTGACAGGTTCCTGTAATTTTCTTGGCAAGTTTTTGGATATGGTTTGTCTTTACCTCCTTCCTTTGAGCTTTAAGAAAATTATTGGTCCAAAATCACTCAGCTGGCTTAGTGCCTAATGCAGAACTCAAACTCCCAGTCTCTTACTTTCTAGTTAGGTCCCTTAATCACTACACCAAACTGGAGATCTTTTCTGTCATAATAAAATGGGGGAAATAAATGCATGACATCTTTAAAGATCAACAGATTTATTTTTACTTTAAATTGTCTTCATGTTTTTAGGAATTACACCCAAATGTGTGCATATGCTTGTCTATCTATATGCATCGTCCAAATAAATCTATTACAGAATGAAGATTCATTGAAACTTGTGCTATATTTTATAGTACTGGTGCAGCTGATAAAGTTGATAAATAGATTTTTTTTCCAACTTCCCAATATACAGTGGATCTGAGATAAACTAACCGTATCAAAAGTCACCTAACTGGCTTAAAGGAAGTCTAATTTCCCCCTGTCCAGCACCTGAACCACTACATTGCATTGATTCTCACACAGGTGCATATGTACAGACCCACCCACCCACCAAAACTTATTTAAAAGTAGGTTCCATATATCACAAAATTAAATCTTTATGTGTGCTAAGCAAGTCACATGCTCTCAGTAAGAAAAGAATTGCTTTACTTAAAATCCTACATTGTTTGCACTAGCAATAAAGAGTGTTTCCTCCTCCTTTCCCTGGATAAGAGGGTTCTTCTCTCCAAGAGGAGAGGAATTTGATATTTTTGATTCTCTGTATATTTCCTGCCCAGTCTGGAAAAATAGGAACCGGGAAGGTTTTGAATCCAGCAGAGTCAAATTTCTGATCTGGCTATGATACACTTCTTGATCTATTATCCACCTTCTGACATTCTCCTTCTCCTGATAATATCCCATGATATCGATATGGATCTCTATTAATGGATGGGAATAAGGAAATTATAAAGAACTGAAGGAATTCTGCTTGGAGGATTCCAAGAAGAAGAAATAGTATTTTCATCCATCCTCTTGGGGGCGACAGGGGCCTTATTGGCGTACACAAGATATTCAGGAAATGGGAAAAGGAACTTCTTACTCAATAGGTGTTAAGCTTTCTGTATCAGGAACTTTTCTGTGAATCTTGCTGATGTGAGAAAATAAATATTCTAAGGGAAAAAGATCTAATCATGTCTGGAAATAAATCAAGCAGAGCTGAGAAAAGTCTGTAACATTAACATTGTTTAAATATCACAACAACAACAACAAAAAGAAAATTGAAGCTAGAGAGCAGATAAAACACCATCCTTCCATCAAAACTAATGATTAGAAGCACATAAAGTAAAAAAAAAATCAGTTTAGTTGGACTTCTGCACAAATAGAAGTTGGGTTTCAATATATAAGCTCTTACTTGCATAAAAGTAATGACTATTGGACTTTGAAGAAGCAGGGTGGGAAAAATATTGACTCCTTTGAACTTTGAAGATTCATGAGAATTCCATAGACAGCTGCAAAAACAAACAAATAGATCATCAAATAAATCAAAGTTTTCACTCAAGGCACAAATTACCAAATAAAAATTATTATACTTCAAACACATTATGCAAAGACCTAGCTCTGTGGAGACAATTGTAATACAAGGAAAGGTGGAAGGAAGGTGAAGAAGAGGGCAGCCAGAAGCAAACTGAATAAAGTCAATTACAATGGTGATGGGGGCTCCATCGGAAGAACTGAAAAACCAAGTTAGGGGCAGATAATCAATAGAGATATTTATATTCTGTTTAGTACCAAAATTTTCCATCCAATTTAAAACAATTTGGAACCACAATTAAAGAAGCCAACCCAAAATGCAATGGATTAAATTGAACAACTGTAATAATTAGAAATAAACAAATAAAAGAAGAAATGATAGGAGGGTAACTTAGGGAACATAGAATGGATTTTTCTCTGAAGTCAAAGAAAGGTTAGTGATTTAATAGCTGATCTTTTTTTTTTTTTTTTAATAAAAAAAGTTTTATTTTTACAATCTTATCAAATAATTCATCCAATGTACAGTTATATACAATTAGTCGGGCCTGCCCAGTCACCACCCCCCTTTTTAACCTTCTTCCCTCTTCTACCTTCTTTTACTTTCCA
The DNA here is from genome assembly GCF_028640845.1 of Ahaetulla prasina. NCBI lineage: Eukaryota > Metazoa > Chordata > Lepidosauria > Squamata > Colubridae > Ahaetulla > Ahaetulla prasina. The sequence continues at coordinate 34,962,619 of NC_080542.1, read as the reverse complement.
AACCTTCCTCTCCTTCTCTTATCTACCTCCTCTCCTCCCTCCACCCTACACTCTTCTCCCTCTTCTACCCCTCTTCCTTCCTCTTCTCCTCTTTCCTACCTCCTACTCTCTCTTTTTTCCCTCCCCACCGTTCTAAAATGGCAACTGGTCAGACCCGACCCTACATTAATTATATTTATACATCTTCAATAATCCCTGTACATTAACCATCACTCCATCACTAACCTCAACCCCCAATTCCTTCCCTTTACCCCCACCCCCCACCCCGACTTCCCAGAACAAAATGCAGGGTATCAAAACTAACAATCATAATCTAAAATCCTAAATTATAATCTCTAGTCTCTCCACGCTTATTCACACTCTCAATTCCCCTCTCCTTCAAAAATATATCTAATACAAATTATTTCCTAAATTTACTCATATGCTATTTGATATTTTTTTATCTGATACTTATTTTGAATATAATCAATCCACATTTTCCATTCTAAAATATATTTTTCTTGTGTATAGTCTTTCAAGTAAGCAGAGATTTTGCCATTTCTGCCAGATTTGATACTTTAAGAGTCCATTCTTCAATTGTAGGTAATTCTTCTTTCTTCCAATATTGAGCAATCAAAAGTCTTGGCTGTTATTAAGTTCAGAATCAATTTAGTCTCTATAGCTGTACAATCCATAATTATTCCTAGTAAAAAGAACTGCGGGTAAACTTAATCTTCTTTTCAAAATATTCTGCATGATCCACCATACTTTAATCCAAAATGCTTTAACTTTTTGCAAGTCCACCATATATGATAATAAGTAGCATCTTCACAATCACATCTCCAGCATTTAGCCTGTACATTAGGATACATACATGACAATTTTTGGGGTCTAAATGCCATCTATAAAACATCTTATAAAATTTTCTCTCATATTTTGCGCTTGTGTAAACTTAACATTCCTCACCCAAATTCTTTCCCAAGTTTCCAACATTATTGTTTGCTGAAAATTTTGTGCCCACTTAATCATACAATCCTTAACCTAATCAGTCTCTGAATCTATTTCTACTAATACATTATACAACCTCTTAATATGCTGTTGACCTTGATCTCTCATTTGTTTTAACAAATTATCCTCAATTTGCTTAACACCTATTTTTGATCTAATTTCCATCTAGCTTGTAGTTGTCCATATTGGAACCATGTATAATTTTTCCTTCTTCCCCATCTTTTCTCTAGATTTTAATTGTAACTCCCCTTTTCCATACAAAGAAGTTCTTTATAAGTAACTACCTCCATCTTTTGATATATATTTATATTTTCTATCATGTGTCTCGGTTTGCCCATATTGGAATCTTTCCATCTAATTTGTATTGATATTTCCTCCAAACCCTCAATAATGCATTTCTAATTATATTATTTTTAAATATTTTATCAACTTTCTTATCATATAATAAATAGGCATGCCACCCATATAACAAACCATAACCTTCTATATTCAGAACTCTTTCCTCAGTTAAATTAATCCAATCAGTAATTAATGATAAAACAACTGCTTCATAATACAATTTTAAATTAGGCATTTTAAGACCCCCCCTTTCCCTTATATCCTGCATTATTTTTAATTTTATTCTTGGTTTTTTGCCCATCCATACAAATTTACTAATCCCCTTTTGCCATTCCTGTAATTTAATATCATTCTTAAACACCGGTATCATTTGAAACAAAACAAAAACCTGGGCAAAACATTCATTTTATAGCCGCTATTCTTCCCAGCAAAGATAGTCGTAACTTCTTCCAACTCTCCATTTCTTTCCATACCTTCTGCCACAATACCTCATAATTATTTTTGTATAATTTAACATTTGAAGCTGTAATATATATTCCTAAATATTTAACCTTTTTAACGATTTCAAAACCTGAAGTTCTTTCTAACTCTTCTTTTTGTTGTATATTCATATTTTTAGTTATCATCTTTGTCTTTTGCTGATTCACCTTAAATCCAGATACTTTACCATACTGACCAATTATATCTTTTAAACCAGTTACTGAGTATATTGGTTGAGATACAGTAACAACCAGGTCATCTGCAAAAGCTCTTAATCTATAATCTTGATGTTTAACTCTAATTCCCTTTATTCGATCGGAACCACGTATGTTATTCAGAAGAATTTCTAAAGTTAAAATAAAAAGTAATGGGGACAAGAGACATCCCTGTCTCGTCCCTTTCTCAATTTTAAAAGTTTCTGTTAACCCACCATTTACTATTATTTGTGCTGTTTGCTTCTGATATATTGCTTTAATTGCACGAATAAAATAATCCCCAAATTGCATTTTTTCTATTACTTTAAACAAAAACTGCCAATCCAATCTATCAAAAGCTTTTTCAGCATCCAAAAAAAGGAATGCCGCTGATACTTGGTTGTTTCGTTCCAAATATTCAAGTAAATTTACGATTTGCCTCACATTATATCTCATCTGCCTACCCTTAATAAATCCTGACTGATCATTATGAATTATTTGATTCATCACTGGCATTAATCTATTAGCCAATATCTTGGTAAATATCTTGTAATCAGTATTTAAAAGTGATATAGGCCTATAATTCTCTGCTTTAATACCATCTCGATCTTCCTTCGGTATTAACGAAATAAAGGCTGTCCTCCATGAAGGGGGAACATCTCCTCCCATTTGAATTTTATTAAATAACTCTTTAAGTGGTTCAACCATCTCATTTTGTAAATTTTATAATAAACAGCTGTTAAACCATCTGTTCCTGGTGCTTTACCGATTTTAAGTTGTTTAATTGCTAAGAAAATTTCCTCTGAAGTAATTAATTGATTCAATTCTTCTCTTTGATTTTCTGTAAGCTCACAAATATTTTGTTGTTGTAAATATCTTTCTATCTCTGTATCATCAACCATATCCCTAGAATATAACTTACTATAATACTCTAAAATGCTTTTTAATCAAGTTCTTTTGATAAACTTCCTTACCCTATATTCTATTTTATCAATCGTTCGTGATTTCTGTTTTTCCTTATTAAATAGGCAAGCCATCTTCCTGGCTTATTGGCATTATTAAACGTATTATGTTTTACATATTGTAAATTAATTGCTACTTGATCTGCCATCAACATATTAAACTGACCTCTCAATATATTTATTGATTCTTTTATTTTACTATTTCCTGGGCTATTTATCAATAATTGTTCTTTCTTTTAATTTCCTCTTCCAGTTCCTTTTTCTTTTCTGCAATTTATTTTGTATTTAATATTCATTTGTATAAGATTTCCTCTCATATAAGCCTTACTGAGTCCCAAATCATCTCTATAGATGTCTCTTTTTCATATTCATAATAAAAATTCTTTCATTTGTTTTTTACATTCATTTACATTTTGTTCATATTTAAACAAATTCTCATTCAACCTCCATGATCTCCTAGCCTCCTTTTCCCGATCAAATTCAATCCAAACTGGACTATGATCAGATAAAGTTCTTGAACAAATCTTCGTCTTCTTCACTCTAGAATACAAATCATTAGTAATCAAAATAAAATCAATCCTCGAAAATGATTGGTGCCTATCAGAAAAGAAGGTAAAATCCCTCTCTTCTGTATTATGTTCTCTCCAAATATCTCTTAATTCCAAGTCCTCCATCATTTCAAAAAGCCTTTGGTAATTTACCGCTTGATATCTTCCTTAAGCTTTTTTTGTCTTTTTGAGTATCCAACACACCATTCCAATCACCCATTAATATATATGATTTATAATCCCAAAATACTATTCTTTTATGTAAAAACTTGAAAAAATTTTCTTGTTGTTGATTCGGAGCATAAACTCCTATTAATAATGTCTTCTTTCCCTCCAACAAGAGTTCAATAGCAATGTATCTTCCTTGCTTATCCACCTCAATTAATTTTGCTGATATATCCTTCTTTATATATATAACTAAACCATTTTTTCTCCAAGAGGAGGCAACAAAATGTACTCCCAGTTTTGAATTTATCAAATATTTCTGGTCTAAAGATCTAATATGTGTTTCTTGTAAACAAGTAATGTCATTTTTAAATTGTTTCAAATAATGAAATACTTTCCTTCTCTTCTGCGGTGAATTCAAACCATTAACATTCCAAGATAATAGTTTAATTGCCATTATCGGCCAAAGGAAACTTTTGGAACACTAGCCGCAGATCACATTTTGCTTTAGGCCTTGCTCCTCCCACTGTTTCCGTTGTAGTAGTTGCCAGTTGTTGTTGTGCCTTCATCTCTTGTTCCTTGCGTTTAGCAGCAGCTCTTGTCAGCCTTTGTTCTTTTGAATCTGGACCCGTCATAGGTATTTCCAACACTTGTAATAAATCTTCTTCCATCGCAATCTGTTCTTGAACCTGCTTCACTTCTCTTTCCTTCACTTCAGTCTCCTTTCTTCTAGCATCCAGTGGAGAAAGACTTCCAACTTTTAATGCCTCAACATAAAATTCTCTCGCTTTTCCAACTGTATTGAGACGATGTACTTTCCCTGCATAATATACTATTATACCAGTTGGAATATCCCATCTATATTCAATCTGACGTTTTTTAAGTTCATTCACCAGGAAGGCAAATTCCTTTCTAGCCCTTAACATTTTTGGTGGAATTTCCTTTAATATTAAAATATCCTGACCAGCAATCTGAATCTTCTCCCCCTTATATGAGGCTTGCAAAATCTGATTTCTCACTGTTCTATTTGTAAAATAAATAACAACATCCCTTGGCAACTTTTTTTGCCTTGCTATCCAAGAATTCACACGATATATTTTATCAATTTGATAAGCCACATCTGCTGGACGAGCTGCTAATATCTCAGCAAATACTTCAGAAAAAATTTCCCTTAAATCCTCTTCTTTATTCTCTTTCAGACCACGAATTCTTAGAGCAAATTCCATATTTCTGTATTGTATCAAAACTATTTCATCATCTGTCTTTCCATTTTACTTTGAAATTCAGCCATTTTATTATCTAATTTTGAATTATGTTGCTTAATTTCTTCAACCTCCCCTTCCAATAAAATCACATTATTTGCCAAACTTTGTACTGCAATTACAAATCCTTCCTTAACTTCTTTATTTCCCACTTGAATTTCTGATATCTGCTCTTTCATTTCCAACATCTCCTCAGTTATTACTTTAAATTTTTCTTGCATAAAGTCTTTTAAATTCTCTTGTACCGCCTCTAAGTTCAATGTTCTAGTCTCCACTGTATGAGCTGGAGAGGCACCAGCTGAGGAGATTCCAGAGCCCTTTGTTACAGTAGACTTTAATTGTTTGGCTGCCATCTTCTATAAAATTATTTATTTATTTCCAACTTAATATTCAGTTTAAATCTTCTTAACCTCTGGGAAACACAGTCCTTTAAAGCTTTTAAAGCAATATTTAAAAAGAAAATCTCTCCTAGATTCTAGGCAGCAAAGAGTTAAAGAGTTAAAGCAGCAAGTAACATGCAAATTACCAACTGCAGACAAACGGGGAAAGTATCACTTTCGCTTTCCACTCGCTAACTTGTTAACAATTACTCCATTTTCTTGCTGTTTTCAAACTTGTTACAAAGTATCGGGAATCGCTTGGTTACTTGCATAAAGTTCTCCCACTTTCGTTCTGTCCGGTATAATCCTTTATTGTCCAAAATAAATCTCGGCGTTTGGTCGTGGTGATTGGTTCCGCCCAAGCAGAAGAATCCTCGGATCTGGAGCTCTTCGGGTTGCTGGAGGGAACTTAACCCTTCAAACCCCTTTTTTCTCAGGGGCTTTAGGGAAATTCAACCTCTGCCCTCAGCTCACCCCCTCCTCTTCTCCCGAAGAGAGGGTTTTTCGAACCGCTGGACTGCAGATTTAAGCTGTCCTAGCGATTCCACAAAATCCAGAGGTTGGTGATCGTAAAGATCACCGCCATCACCTACGGTGCCAAACCGGAAGCCCCGATTTAATAGCTGATCTTACAGCACAGATAAAGATTTATTTGAAATGCCACTTGGAAGGAGAAATCAAAATGTTGAAAACCTCCTACTACTGTTTTCTCACTCTCAAATAAAGACTAGCATTGGAAGTGATGCAGTAGTGGGTTTCAATTTTGGCCGCTACTATTTCGCTTGTGGATGCATGTGGGCGATGCTTCTGCACACGCACAGAGATGTCCGGGCGGGTGGGTGGAGCCTCCTGCCACTGCCGCTACCAATTTGCCCAATCCGGTAGCAACCCACCACTGAAGTGATGGCACATGAAGACCTATGACAAGACTGAGAAGCTTTCCCATTCCTTCTGAAACAGTATTAAATACATATTTAATCTGTACCAGTGTTACTCAGTCTGTATAATGTTAAGATGTGTAGACTTTAATTCCCAGAATTCCTTTAAAAGGAAGCAGGTATAAATATCTCTGTGTACTAATATCTCTGTGTACTAATATTACAAATTTTCATCTCTACTTCTCTTAATAAATACTAATCAAACTTTATTACAGCCAGAATCAAAAACCCTCCCAGAGCCCCAACTAATCCAACAGAAAAATCAGCAGGTTTTGATACTACCCATTAGTACTGGAAAACTTAGAATCAAATTCATATCTTACATCAGGGGTAGTCAACCTTTTTATACCTACCGCCCACTTTTGTATCTCTGTTAGTAGTAAAATTTTCTAACCGCCCACCGGTTCCACAGTAATGCACCGTGTATCGTCATCTGCACATGCCTCTCACACAACGTGGATTGGGGTTGGGGGGGCGCTGTCTACCAGCTCTGCTTGTCTGTTACAGCTGGGTGGTGTGGGGGGAGATGCGCGAGCTATTCTGGGACGACGCTCTTTTGTTTGCGGTTGCACTATAGCGCCATTTAGTTTCACTTATGTAATGTGAACTAAACTTACGCGCGGGCGATACAAATAGTATATTTTCAGAAATTTAAATTGTCACAGGGAATTTTATGAAAATGTTTTTAAATAATGCTATGAATTTTTTTTAAAAAGTCAATTAAATTTAAAAAAAGGAAAGTGCTTCAGTATCAGACAAAACCCCTACCGCCTACCATGAAACCTGGAACACCCACTAGTGGGCAGTAAGGACCAGGTTGACTACCACTGCCTTACATGGTATGAATGACTCTGTTTAAATGGGGCAGAGTATCCTCCCCTGACTATGGGGCTGTCCAGCACGCACTGGTTCACATAGTGACTACCTGGTGTCTGAGAGCTTACAAGCAGGAAAAGCAAACTTTCTCCAATTAACAAATACTACGCTTAATTAGAAAAATGGCCTAGATATTAATATAAAGAACACTTTTTTATTTACACGAACTAACAAATTTTAAAATGTAGTTTATAACTTAATATACAACTTCTTGAATTTCTTATGCCTTACAAAATTGGCCAAACATCTCCACTGTATGTATATCATATTATTTGTGTTCCTTTTATATATTCTTACTATTGCTACTATTGCATATATTTCATGTTGTATGCTAAATAAATAAACGCAAAATCTCATTTAAAGTTTTCATTTCCAGTCCTGCTTACATTATAATATGATTTTATAATTCTTCTTCAAGAGGTTCTCTTCGTAATTATCCAAAAAAGTTAAATCATTGAGAAAACCAACTAATGGAGCCTATAAATAACCTATAGAAATCTATTAAATAAAAAAAACCCAATCACTAGGAGAACATCATAATCACTATAAAAATGGTTTAATGCAATTTAAAAGGATTTAAATCCAAGGAAATTTTATGTATTATCTGTGTTTAAGGCACATTCTGTTTAATCTATTTCCAGGCCACATGATTTCAAATTTCTGTTTCACTTTTAGCTGGAATACAAATGTGCAGTTTTTTGCAGATATGCAAAAATCTTGCTTCAACTGGATATACAAATAGTCCTCGACTTACAATAGTTCATTTAGTGACTGTTTGAAGTTACAATGAAATTGAAAAAAGTAAGACCATTTTTCACACAACCATTGTAGCATCTCCACAGTCAAGTGATCAAAATTCATATTTATTTATTTATTTATTTTATTTATTAAATTTATATTGCCACCTATTCACCCACCTCAAGGTGGCTTACAGAATATGCTTGGCAACTGACTCATGTTTATGACGGTTTGCAGTATCCCGGGGTCATGTGATCACTTTTTGTGACCTTCTGACAAGCAAAGTCAATAGGGAAGCCAGATTCAGTTGACAGTCATGTTACCAGGGGTGAAATGCTCCCGGTTCAGACAGGATCGCCCAATCCAGTAGCGATGGCGGCAGGTGGTTCGGAGAAGTGGTAGCAAAAATCCCTGCTCCTCCCCCCCCCATGCTCAGCTGAGGCGCGCGATCATCAGAGGTTTTTTTTTTAGTTTTAAAAGCATTTTTTCTTCAGCTGAAAAAATGCTTTTAAAACTAGGAAAAAAGCCTCTGATGATCGTGCAGCTCAACTGGGATCGTCAGAACCTTTTAAAGCATATTTTCTCTTTGGCCACTGTAAAAAAAATGCTTTTAAAAGGTTCTGGCGACCAGGCAACTCAGCTGGGATCGCCAGAACCCTTTAAAAGCATTTTTTCTACAACCTCTTTGGCCGAAGAGGTTGTAGAAAAAATGCTTTTAAAAGAAAAGAAAAAGTTAGCCAGGCCCACCCACACTCACATTTCCCCCATAAGCCACGCCTACTGGTAATAACAAGTTTTACATTTCACCCCTGAATGTTACTAATTTAACAACTGCAGTGATTCCTTTAACAATTGTGGCAAGAAAAGTTGTAAAACGGGGCAAAATTCAGTTAACAAATTTCTCGCTTAATAATGGAAATTTTAGGCTCAATCTAATTGTAAGTCGAGGACTACCTGTACTGTAAGTTTTCCTGAAGCTCAGTCTACTGAAAATAAGGAAGATAAAATAAACATTGTCTTTGTACCGAAAGAGATTTTGTTTCTAAACTTCTACTTTCTCTACTTCCTGCTAGGAGTTATTTTCATTGGGGGTTTGGCAGCCAGTCTTCCTATTCTCAATCTCCATGCGGAGGTTGGAGTAATTTTCATCCATGAGCTGGAGAGAGAGGACTTTAAGGATACTTTCCCTTTCTCCATGGAGGACAATGGTAAGCAATTCAAACATGTTCTTTTATTTTGTTTTCTTTCTGCCCTCCATGAGTTTTGCCATACATTTGTCATTATATTGTTGGTATCATTTATGCACACACACACACACACACACACACCCCTTCTGTCTTTTGCCTATTTACCTATCTACCTTTCTCTCTCACTCTCATGCACACACACAAGTAAAATCTAATCTTCTCTCTTTGCCTTCCTGCCTGCCTGCAAGTTAAGAGCACCAGTTGCTACCCAGCTGTTCCTAATGTGATCAAATTACAAAGCTGGTTGCAATGGGACAGAACTTTGCCTGAACTGAGCCATTCTCATTTTTTCTAAGGTCTTGTTTTTCTTGGAGCTCAAACCAGAAAACCTTTGAGGGATCAAAGATTATATTTTTTTTCCTCCCAAATTTATTGTTTCGTATATTATAGGTTGCTAATAATGTTATACTATCAAGTGGTATTTATATTATATTAACTAGTATTTGTTAACACTATGATCACTTAGATAATAAGGAAACATGGCTTAGGGCCTGGGTACTTACGGGACCGCCTGCTGTTACCACATGCCTCCCACCGTCCCGTACGCTCTCACAGAGAGGGACTTCTCAGGGTGCCGTCCGCCAAACAATGTCGGCTGGCGGCCCCCAGGGGAAGGGCCTTCTCTGTGGGGGCTCCCACACTCTGGAACGAACTTCCCCCGAGCTTACGCCAAATACCTGACCTTCGGACATTTCGTTGCGAACTGAAGACACACCTTTTTATTCGCGCGGGGCTGGCTTGAATTGAATTTTAATCTTAAATTTTGTAAATTTGATTAATTTTAAATGGGGTTTTTAGCTCACGGCATATTTTAATTTTTTCAGGCTAATTTAAAATAAGTTTTTTAAATGCATTTTAACTTGTACATTGTATGTTTTATCTTGCCTGTACACCGCCCTGAGTCCTTCGGGAGAAGGGCGGTATAAAAATCAAATAAATAATAATAATAATAATAATAATAACAATTATATCAATATTAATATAGTTTTTGAAATGTTAATGAATGTACTGTTGCTTGAGTTATATAAGGTGAAACTCAAAAATTCGAGTATCGTGCAAAAGTTCATTTATTTCAGTAATGCAACTTAAAAGGTGAAAGTAATATATGAAATAGACTCATTACATGCAAAGTGAGATAGTTCATGCCTTGATTTGTCATAATTTTGATGATTATGGCTTACAGCTCATGAAAACCCCAAATTCACAATTTCAGAAAATTAGAATATTGTGAAAAGGTTCAATATTCTAGGCTCAAAGTGTCCCACTCTAATCAGCTAATTAAGCGATAACATCTGCAAAGGGTTCCTGAGCCTTTAAGTGGTCTCCCAGTCTGGTTCAGTACGACTCACAATCATGGAAAAGACTGCTGACCTGACAGTTGTGCAGAAAACCATCATTGACACCAGGGATGGGTTCCAATTTCTTTTACTACTAGTTCTGTGAGTGTGGCTTATTTGGCGGACGTGGCTTGGGGTGGTCATGTGACTGAGTGGGCATGGCCAACTTGAAGTCACTCAGGGCAAGGTGGGGTGGCACTTTGCTCTGAGTGACATCAAGTTGGCCATGCCCACTCAGTCACATGACTAATGCTGCAGAGATAGGGCGATTTCTCCCGGGGGATAGCCAGAGCTTCGCTGCCTCCTCTTCCTCAGAGGAGCTGCCTCCAAGTCCTTGCGAAGGGACATACACACATACACACACACACAACACAACACAACACAACAGACTCACACACAATGTAAAAACAGCCACAAAAAGCTCAAAAACCAACTTTCACACTTTACACACACACAACACAACACAACTGACTCTCTCTCTTACACACACAAAATGCCACATACAGCTGTGTGAGATTTTGTGTATTTGTGTAGTTAGAGTGAAACACTACAAAAACCCACCAAATCTCAGGAAACTGCACAAATATTTTATTTTATTATTTTATTTTATTTATATATTTTTTTACATCAGGAGTCTCCTACCTTAGTAACTTTAAGGTTTGTGGACTTCAATTCCCAGAGTTCCTCAGCCAGCAAAGCAGCTGCTGACTGAGGAGATGGATTCCAGGCAGGCAGATTCAGTTGCTAGCTGATGCAACTGATGTAAAGCATGGCTTTGCCAGCCCAGAAGAAGCTGTAATGAGGTAAGTGAGGAGGGGGGATTGGGTGGGCCAGAGGAATTTTTTTTTGAAAGGCTCCTCTGACGATCCAGCTGAAATTACCTAATAGCAGCCCAGAAGCTCTTAACTCAGCTGGGATTGCCAGAGGAGCCTTTAAGTCTCCCAGTCTGGTTCAGTACGACTCACAATCATGGAAAAGACTGCTGACCTGACAGTTGTGCAGAAAACCATCATTGACACCAGGGATGGGTTCCAATTTCTTTTAATACCGGTTCTGTGAGTGTGGCTTATTTGGCGGATGTGGCTTGGGGGGGGGTGTCATGTGACTGAGTGGGCATGGCCAACTTGAAGTCACTCAGGGCAAGGTGGGGTGGCACTTTGCTCTGAGTGACATCAAGTTGGCCATGCCCACTCAGTCACATGACTAATGCTGCAGAGATAGGGCGATTTCTCCCGGGGGATAGCCAGAGCTTCGCTGCCTCCTCTTCCTCAGAGGAGCTGCCTCCAAGTCCTTGCGAAGGGACACACACACATACACACACACACAACACAATACAACACAACAGACTCACACACAATGTAAAAACAGCCACAAAAAGCTCAAAAACCAACTTTCACACTTTACACACACACAACACAACACAACTGACTCTCTCTCTTACACACACAAAATGCCACATACAGCTGTGTGAGATTTTGTGTATTTGTGTAGTTAGAGTGAAACACTACAAAAACTCACCAAATCTCAGAAAACTGCACAAATATTTTATTTTATTATTTTATTTTATTTATATATTTTTTTACATCAGGAGTCTCCTACCTTAATAACTTTAAGGTTTGTGGACTTCAATTCCCAGAGTTCCTCAGCCAGCAAAGCAGCTGCTGACTGAGGAGATGGATTCCAGGCAGGCAGATTCAGTTGCTAGCTGATGCAACTGATGTAAAGCATGGCTTTGCCAGCCCAGAAGAAGCTGTAATGAGGTAAGTGAGGAGGGGGGATTGGGTGGGCCAGAGGAAATTTTTTTTTAAAAGGCTCCTCTGACGATCCAGCTGAAATTGCCTAATAGCAGCCCAGAAGCTCTTAACTCAGCTGGGATTGCCAGAGGAGCCTTTTAAAACCTTTTGCTTTAACAATCTCTGATGATTGGGGAACCAGTTCAGGGGCGGCGAGCCAGCCATTACTACCAGTTCTCCGAATGCCAGCAGATTTTTACTACCGGCTCTACAGAACCGGAGCAAACCGGGAGCAACCCCCCCACTGATTAATACCCTCCATAAGGAGGGAAAGCCGCAAAAAGTAATTGCAAAAGAAGTTGGATGTTCCCACAGTGCTGTATCAAAGCACATTAATAGAAAGTCATGTGGAAGGGAAAAGTGTGGAAGAAAAAGGTGCACAAGCAGCAGGGATGACTACAGCCTAGAGAGGATTGTCAGGAAAAGGCCATTCAAAAGTGTTGGGGACTTTCACAAGGAGTGGACTGAGGCTGGAGTCAGTGCATCAAGAGCCACCACATACAGACGGATCCTGGACATGGGCTTCAAATGTCGTATTCCTCTTGTCAAGCCACACTTCTGAACAACAAACAACGTCAGAAGCATCTTACCTGGGCTAAAGAAAAAAAAGAACTGGTCTATTGTTCAGTGGTCCAAAGTCCTCTTTTCTGATGAGAGCAACTTTTTCATCTCATTTGGAAACCAAGGACCCAGAGTCTGGAGGAAGAATGGAGAGGCACACACTATAAGATGCTTGAAGTCCAGTGTGAAGTTTCCACAGTCTTTATTGATTTGGGGAGCCATGTCATCTGCTGATGTTGGTCCACTGTGCTTCATTAAGTCCAAGGTCAACACAGCCATCTACCAGGAGATTTTGGAGCACTTCATGCTTTCTTCCACAGATGAGCTTTATGGGGATGCTGACTTCATTTTTCAGCAGGACATGGCACCTGCCCACACTGCCAAAAGTACCAAAACCTGGTTCAATGCCCATGCGTTTACTGTACTTGATTGGCCAGCAAACTCACCTGACCTGAACCCCATAGAGAATCTATGGGGCATTGCCAAGAGAAAGATGAGAGACATTAGACCGAACAATGCAGAAGAGCTGACGACTGCTATTGAAGCATCCTGGTCTTCCATAACACCTCAGCAGTGCCACAGGCTGATAGCATCCATACCACGCCACATTGAGACAGTAATTGATGTAAAAGGGGCCCAAACCAAGTACTGAGTACATATATATGCTTATACTTTTCAGAGGTCCGATATTGTTCTATGTACAATCCTTGTTTTATTGATTTCATGTAATATTCTAATTTTCTGAGATTGTTAAATTGGGGTTTTCATGAACTGTCAGCCATGCCTTGATTTGTCATAATTTTGATGATTATGGCTGACAGTTCATGAAAACCCCAATTTAACAATCTCAGAAAATTAGAATATTACATAGAACAATATCGGACCTCTGAAAAGTATCTGATGGGTTTTAAAAGTAGAATGAGAATAGTTTGCCTACTATACTATTTTTAAAAAAATTCTGAAAAACCAGCCTACTAAGCGGTTATTTTGCTGCCAGATTTTAGCAGCAGAATCTTAGAATGCTGCAGATTACAGAGAGATGCAAAGGGTCTGCATGGTTTAAAGTAGTATTTCTGAAACTTGGCAACTTTAAGTTATGTGGACTTTAACTCCCAGAATTCTCCAACCAGTATATGTCTAGACCGGGGGTGGGTTCTAAATTTTTTTTACTACCAGTTCTGTGGACGTGGCTTATTTTGTGGGTGTGGCTTGATGGTCATGTGACACTGGGCGTGGCTTGGCGGTCATGTAACTGGGTGAGAGTGGCTTGGCAGTCATGTGACTGGGTGGGCGTGGCCAATAATAATAAATAAAAATAATAAACAAAGTATACAAAACAATAAGAGGTACCAAAAACCAACTTTCATACTTTACACCCACACAACACAACACAACTGACTCACACACAATGTAAAAGCAGCTGCACTTCACCCAAAATGGCCTCTGCAACAAGCAGGAACCTCACACAGCCACAAAAAGCTCAAAAAGCAACTTTCACACTTTACACACACACAACACAACACAATACAACTGACTGACACTGTTGTGTATGTTCCCATTGGAGGGGAATTTCAGCGGGAGAACATTTGAATCCTATTGGTTGTCAACTGATCCAGGTGTATATAAAAGGAGAGCATCCTGCCTGTGTCTTAGCTGAAATCTCACACTAAATAAAAGAGCTGCTGTCACTAGTCTGGTCTCGAGTCTCCTCTTTATCCAATCTAACATTGGCGATGAAGGTGAACCATTGACCAGAACCACCCGGGCCGGCTGTACGGACCAGAGACAAAGAGAACCAGCCCTCTTGAATAGCTGCCAAGATGCCTAAATCTGCCAACCATTTGAGACCTTTCGATTCGACAGAAGAATCCTGGGACATGGTCATGTCCAGATTCGATTGTTTCCTCAAGGCAAATGACAATCATCTACTGCATCCACTTTTGTCATCGACAATCGGAAAAGGGCACTTTTTCTTCACAATTGCGGTCCGAGGGTTTTCAGAATGGCGACTGCTCTAACATCTCCCAGACCGCTCCAGCAAGTCGATTGGAATGTCCTGAAGGATACACTTTGTGCCCACTACGTGCCAGCCCCATCAAAATATACCAAGCGCTACGAATTCCACCAGTAGTTCCAGCTCGAGGAAAATCAATCACCGACTTCATCGCCGTGCTCCGCCATGCAGCCACCATGGCTGACTACAGGGACTCCCTAGACGAAGCCCTGCTAGAGCAGTTCCTTTGTGGTGTCAGGGATGTCCAGTTGAGACAATTACTCCTACCAAAGCACAATCTATTGCTGCAAATCACAATTGATGAAGCTAAGGGATATGAACTGTCCAACCTAGCTGCCACAAACATGCAACAACCAGGGGCAAGCAAAACTTTGGCAGCCACACGAACTGCCCCGATTCACTTTGAATCCACCCAAATTGAGCCGCCAGATACCGGCTCAAATGAAGAGTGGGGGGGGGGAGAAGAAGACGAGGCAGAGACTGTTTGCCGAACAGACTGTTCCCCCCCCGAAAGAGGGGATTTGCCTGTTCCAGCTGCAGGGGAGGCCATCAAAGGAACAACTGTTGTTTCCGAGATGCAACGTGTTGCCGCTGCAGAAAGAAAGGCCATTTGGCTCAGGTATGCAGGGCTACACTGCCGATTCAACTGTCCCGCCAAAGAGACTGTGGGGAATGGTGGCCAGCTAGCCAGCAGCCATTATTGCGCAAACGCAAGAAAAATGGCCACCACAAAAAGAGCGCGAATTCAAACCAAGTCACCATTGGCAGAGCCGGCACAAAACCCGAAGAAAAAATGTACACCACGGTCACCATGGACAGACACAGGATCAAGATGGAGATTGACACCGAATCACCCATTACCATCGTATCCTGGTCCACGGTTCACGAATTGCTACCACACATAAAGAGGAATCAATTACAACCGCAATACCTGCGAGTGCGCGTGTTGTGCCTTGTCCTCCCTCCTCTCCTCAGCCGGGCCCCTCCCATCTTCTGCTATCCGATTCAGAGTCTGATAAGGAAGAGGAATGGCCTGGCATGCCTCCAGCCCCCAGCCCTGGCACCATGCCCGGACAGAATGTCAGGAATGAACAAACAAACCTCACTCCTACAGCATGTGAGCACGAAGCCAGCCATGTGCTAGAATTGCCAGCAGCAGATCAAGAGGAGGGAAATTCAAAGTGGACGGATCTCCGCTTCCGGAGAATTGAGAGGCGACATCAGCAAAAGGAAGGGAGGGGCAGGCCTAGATAAGTGCTGAGTCATGGAGCCACACCCCATGGCCTATATAAAGGATCTGCTTTTTGGCATTCCTTGAGTCAAGCACAGTCTCATCTGGTTTGCTGAAGTCACACCTTGGATTCCTGCCTGCCCTGAGAAATCTGAAAGGAATTTGACAAAGCTGCAGAGGCTTCGTGGCCACGCTTGATACAGACTTCCCAGACCTGGCCATTGGAGTGGGAGTGGGACACGACAGCATGACTTCCAGGGGAACCGAGTCCCCGTGGATGGCATCGTCACTGTAAATGTTATTTACAGGCAACACAAAAAAAAGCTGCCAGTCACCATCGTACGAGGCGACCTCCCAAGCCTCATGGGCTGGGATTGGATCTGTCCCCTAGGAATTGGTCTTTATGGAGTGCTAGAAATTCAGGCAGACTGCCAACACATGAAGGATGACCTACTTCGCGAATTTCAGGATGTTTTCGCCGGAACTTTGGGCAAGTAGGTGGGGACCCCTATTTCTTTCAACCTAGACCCTGGGATAACACCCATTAGACTAAAAGCAAGGAGGGTCCCCTTCACCCTTAAACCCAAAATAGATAAGGAACTGGACAAGTTAGTCCAGCAGGGAATCCTCTTTCCCATCAACCATGCTCAATGGGAAACTCTCATAATAACTCCCATCAAATCCGATGGGTCTGTCCGCATCTGCGCGGACTACAAGGCGATCCTAAATAAAGCGCTGCAAAAGAGTGCCTATCCAGTGCCAGTAGTACAACATTTGTTGCACTCTGGGGTCGGGAAAAGTTTTCGCAAAACTTGATCTAGCCCAAGCTTACCAGCAATTACCCATCGACGATGCCACAGCGGAAGCACAAACGATAGTGACCCATAGGGGAGCTTTTAAATGCACTCATTTGCAATTCGGGGTTAGTGTGGCACCTGGGTTGTTTCAAAACTTGATGGAGAGACTATTGCAAGGGATCCCTGGGGTGGTGCCTTACTTCGATGATGTCCTAGTATCTGCTGAAAACCATCACCAACTAAAGTCTAGACTTTGAGAAGTCCTGACTATATTTAGAAACGCAGGACTTCAACTAAAATGAGAAAAATGCCAAATAGGGGTGCCATCAGTCAAATTCCTGGGCTACAGAATTGACCAGGCAGGCATTCACCCCACTGAGTCTAAAGTCAAAGCAATAAAGGAGGCACCCACTCCCAGGGATAAGACAGAACTGCAAGCCTTCCTTGGTCTTCTGAATTTCTACGTTGTTTTCTTAAAAACAACAGTGGCTGAACAGTGGCTGAACCCTTTCACAGACTGTTAGCTAACAAAACTCCCTGGGTCTGGGGCAAGAAGGAAGCAGACACATTTTCTAAAGTCAAGGGACTCCTGACAGAGAACAGTCTCCTAATCCAGTATAATCAAACCCTACCTTTGGTCCTAGTTTGTGATCCTTCCCCTTTTGGAGTGGGGGCTGTCCATGCCATCGGTTGCCGAATGGGTCTGAGGCACCCATTGCTTACTTCTCCCGAACCCTGTCCAGCCCAGAAAGGAACTATAGCCAGCTGGACAAGGAAGCCCTGGCTGCAGTCTCTGGGGTAAAGAAGTTTCACAAATACCTTTTTGGGAGACGATTCGAACTCGTTACCAACCATCGCCACCTATTAGGATTGTTGGCTGGGGATCGACCCACTCCCATCGCACTATCACCTAGACTGACAGGATGGGCGTTGTTCTTGGCAGCCTACGACTACAAGCTGGTCCACCACCCTGGCAAAGACTTAACCCATGCCGATACTCTAAGCAGGAGCCCACTTCCAAGGCTGGTAGATGACTCAACCCCGGGGCCACCGGCTCTGCTCATTGACTCTATAGCGATGGGTCCATTGACTTCAACAGCACTAGCAAAAGCATTGCACCGCGACATTCAAATAAAAATGGTTATGGGTTGGGTCCTGAGAGGGTGGCAGATTGGCAGATGAGTTCAAGGATTTCAGCAATAAGCAGAACGAGTTGGCCACACAAGGGGGTTGTTTGTTTGTTTGGGGGGACAGGGTTGTAGTACCTGTAGCATTAAGAACCAGGGTTTTGGAAATGTTGCATGAGAGCCATCCTGGAATAGTTCACATGAATGGTCTCGCCAGAAGTTACTTTTGGTGGCACAAATAGATAAGGACATAGAAAATTGGATTGCACAATGCCCACCATGCCAAGAGTCTAGACCAGCGCCCCCCTCCCACTGCCCCTGTTAAGGAATGGGAACGGCCTCGGAACCCATGGTCCTCAATCCACATCGATTTTGCTGGCCCCTTTTATGCTCAAAACTTCTTAATTATCGTGGATGCATATTCAAAATGGTTAGAGGTGTCCCTAATGAAATCAACAACTACTGAGGTAGTGGTCAGAGTCCTCTGGAAGCTATTCTCCATACATGGCCTTCCCGACATCCTAGTGTCCGACAGTGGTCCCCAATTTACCTCCCTACAATTTGAGAGCTATTGTTCTGTTTCCCTTCCCCCAATACTCCCAGCAAAGAGTCAGTCAGAGGCCTCTTTTTCTGATTTATTTACATATATATAAATGTCCTGGCCACGTCTACCCACGGGCCTGCCAAGTTTCTGGAGATAACAAGGAAATTACAGATAAGGCCAGAATTACTCACGAATATATTCTTCCCTCCATTGATACAGTTTGCCCGCGCAAATTCATTGCTTTGTCCAAGACAAAAAACCAGGAAGTCCCGCCTCCTATTTATAGTCTCTGCAGATGTCACTGCATGACAATTATGACTTGGCTTTGTCCCAACACTTCCTCTGCTGCGCGCGCCGGTCACGCCTGCGCAGTCTTGCATCACTCCAAAACTGTTCTTGGGGCGTTGCCAAATCAGAAGAAGGCTCCAGGGAATCAGGCTTTGCCGGCCCCTCCTCCTCCCTTTGAGTGGGTGCCAGGGAGGGAAAGGGCTCAAGAGAAGCAGGGCTTGCCAGGTCTTCTCCCTCACTTTCTGAATCATCCGAGTCCAGGAGTCCGGGTCCAGGAACCTGGGTCACAACACTATCCCTCACCGCAGGGCCCTTCCCCCGGGGCTGACGATCGGGATGCGGTCGGGCTGGGTTCTGCTCATGGAAGGCCTGCACCAGGTCAGGGGCATGAACGTCGGAGGCATCTACCCAGGAGAAATCAATCCCGTATCCCTTCCACACGATCAAATATTGGAAACGACCCTTCAGCCAGCGGGAGTCTCGTACACTGTGGACTTCGTATTCCTCTGACCCGTCCTCGGCGACAATGACGGGTGATGTTGGGCACCGAAGGGGACTCGGTGTGGCCTCAGGAACCAGAAGGGACCGGTGAAAAACGGGGTGGATCCGCATGGATCGTGGCAGGGTCAGTCGGTAGGCTACCGGGTTGATGACTGCCTCGACAGGGAATGGGCCGATGAATCGGTGGTCCAACTTCTTTACCTGTCAGTCGGACGGGAGGTGTTTGGTGGAGAGCCACACCCGGTCTCCAACTGCCAGCGGGGGCGTTGCCCGTCGGGAGCGGTCGGCGGACCGTTTGTAGTCCTCCTTTGCCCGATTCAGCTGCTGACGTACCAACTGTTGGACCGCATGCAATTCTGTCAGGAAGGTCTGCGTTTCGGGAACAGGAGAGTCCGGTGGTGCCAGAGGGAAGAGCCGCAGATGGTACCCCACATTGGCAAAGAACGGGGTCATCTGAGTAGAGGTGTGCTGAAAGTTGTTAAAAGCAAACTCCGCCAGGGACAGGTAATCGGCCCAGTTGTCCTGTTGCTGGTTGATGAAGCAACGGAGATACTGTTCCAGTATACCGATGACCTTCTCTGTACCCCCGTCGGTCTCCGGATGGTGCGATGACGACAGACACACCTGCACCTCCAAAGCGGCCATCAGGTTCTTCCAGAAGCGAGCTGTGAACTGAACTTCGCGGTCCTAAACCACCCTGTCCGGTAGACCATGGAGGCGGAAGATGTGCTGCAGAAAGAGACGGGCCGTTTTTGCGGCTGTGGGCAGTCCGCGGCATGGGATGAAGTGTGCCATCTTGGTGAGCATGTCCACCATCACCAGCACCGTGGTGAACCCAGAGGACGGCGGCAGGTCCATCAGGAAGTCCATGGAGATCGCCCCCCAGGGTCTGTCGGGTGTCGGCAAGGGCTGGAGGAGCCCGGGAGGGGCCCCCGTGGCGGCCTTGGCTTGCCGGCACGGTACGCAGGATGTCACGTAGGCATGTACATCATGCCGCACTCGGGGCCACCAAAAGGTCCGTGTCACCAGGTGGAGGGTCTTGAAGAACCCAAAATGTCCTGCTGCAGGGTTGTCGTGGCACTGGGTCATGACGAGGGCTCGGAGTGGTCCTGTGGGCACATATAATCGCCCCCGAAACTTGAGTAAGTCCTCCTCCAAGGTCCAAGGAGACGTGGGGCCCACCTCCACTCTCCTTTGCTGCGACCAGGCGTCCTGGCGCTGCGCCTCTCGAACCTGGGCCCGCAAGTCTACTGGTTCCCGTGCTCCGGCCAAGGCTTCTGCCGGTAGCACTGTCCGTGGAGGGAGGGAGTCCTTGGCGGAGAGGTACTCTGGCTTGCGGGATAGGGCATCCGCCCTCCGGTTGTGACCGCTGGGAATGTAGGTCACGCGGAAGTTGAACCGGGCAAAAAACAACGACCACCGGATCTGCCGCTGGTTCAACTTCCGAGCTGTGGTGAGGTGCTCGAGATTCCGATGGTCCGTTCGGACCTCCACCTGATGTCGGGCCCCCTCCAGATGGTGTCACCAAGCCTCGAATGCAGCCTTGATAGCCAGCAACTCTTTTTCCCAGAAGGTGTAGTTGCGCTCGAAAGGATTGAGTTTCCGGGAGTAGTAAACGCAGCGAAAAAGTGTGCCTCCATTCATCAGAGCCTGTAGCAGCACCGCTCCCAGAGCCACATTGGACATGTCCGTTACCACCACAAAAGGACAGGTTCCGTGACGAAGGCTTTCTTGAGGGCTGTGAATGCTTCTTGCTGCGGGGGACCCCACCGGAACGCAACCTTCTTCCTGAGGAGCTGGGTAAGTGGAGCCGTCAGTGTGGCGAAGCCCGGGATGAAGGTCCGGTAGTAGTTGGCGAAGCCCAGCAGGCGCTGAACATCCTTCACCCGACGAGGGGCTTCCCAGCTACACAAAGCTTCTACTTTACATGGGTCCATGGCTATGCCCTCGGGCGAGATGATATGCCCGAGGAATTCTATGGAAGTCTGGAAGAAGATGCATTTCTCCAGCTTCGCATTGAGTTGTTGCTCCCGCAAGCGTTGCAGAACCAGACCAACGTGTCGAAGGTGGCTTTCCCTGGACCGGGAGTAAATCAGGATGTCGTCCAGGTAGATAACCACGAACCGATCCAACATGTCTCGGAACACGTCGTTCATGAAGTGCTGGAAAACGGCGGGAGCGTTGGTCAACCCAAATGGCATGACAGTGTATTCGTAGTGTCCGTATCGGGTGCCGAATGCCGTCTTCCATTCGTCTCCTTCTCGCATCCGCACCAGGTTGTAGGCCCCCCGGAGATCGAGCTTGGTGAAGATCGTGGCCTCCCGCAACCTCTCCAGTAGCTCCGGGATGAGCGGCAGGGGGTAGCGATTCCGCATCGTAATGGCGTTTAGCCGGCGGTAATCACAGCACAGGCGCAAGTCCCCTGTCTTCTTCTTCACGAAGAGGACCGGGGCCGAGAGAGGGGACTTTGAAGGCCGGATGAACCCTCGGGCCAGGTTTTTGTCCAGGAAGTCCCTGAGGGCGGCCAACTCGGGCTCCGACATGGAATACAGGCGTCCCACAGGCAGTGGTGCGTTGGGCAGAAGGTCCACGGGGCAATCGTAGGGCCGATGCGGGGGTAGTCGGTCCGCCTCCTTCTCGCTGAACACGTCGGCGAAGTCCGTCAGCTCAGGAGGCAAGGTGATGGCAGCGGTGGGGCGTTCTGGCGGCACAGGTGTGGCGGATGTGATCGACGCACTGCAGACTCGGGAAAGAGATGGCGTTCGCGACCAGGCCACCTGAGGATCGTGGGTCCGAAGCCAGGCCAACCCAAGGACCAAGGGAAAATGAAGGTCCGCCGTGACATAAAACTGGATCGCCTCCTCATGGTCCCCAATAGCCAGGCGCAAAGGCTGGGTGGCGAATTTAATGGGGCCGGACACCAGTTCTCGTCCATCAATTGTTTCTACCCGCATCGGAGGGTCCACGGGAACCACGGGGACCGCAAACTGGGTCACAAAGGCCTGGTCCATAAAGTTTGTTGTGGCCCTGAGTCCACCAGCGCATGCGCCTGGAGCCCGTCCGACTGGTTCCCCAACCATATCCGTGTGTCCAGAATCAGATGCCGAGGGGCCCAGAGTCTACTTCCATAGCGTCCAGTGGGGGCTTAATGCGTGCCCGACCTAGGGTTTCCCAGGTCGGGCCTGCTCCGCTTCCGATTGGTCACGCTGTGATTCGGGACGGCGTCGTGCCCCACCGCTTTCTGGGGCAAGAAGCGGTAGTGGCGGGCTCCCACAGTACAGGCACAATCCCCTTGGCGCCTCCGGTTCCGCTCCTGGGCTGTCAGGCGAGGTCTGGCCGCTCCCAACTCCATGGGCTCTTCCGCAGCGGTTACAAAACGTGGGACGACCCGGGGTGCTGGGGGTGCAGGAAGTGGGGGTGCAGATGTCGACGGCAGGTCCCGGGGGGTGCGACGGGACGGTCGCCGTTGCAGATGGGCATCAAGTCGGAGACAAAGGGGCACCAAGTTGTCAAGGGTCCGCGGCGCCTCCACCCGGGCCAGCTCGTCTTGCAATTCCTCTGAGAGTCCCTCCTGGAATGCGTCCACCAGCGCTGCATCATTCCAGTCAGAGTCCTGGCACAAAAGACAAAATTCGGCAATGTACTCCTGCAGGGGGCATTTCCCTTGACAGAGTTCCTTAAGGCGCCTGGTTGCCGTCAGCATTCAAACGGGTCCTCGTACATGGTGCGCAGGTGCTGCCAAAAATGCTGTTGGTCCGTCAGCAGGGGGCTGTCCTGAAGCAAGAGGGGCGTGGCCCATCGAGCAGCTGAGCCGGAAAGAAGGTTAATCACGAAGGCCACCTTAGCCCGGTCATCTGGGAAATCCTCTGGCTGCATAGCCATGTAGAGCTGGCACTGTCCCAAGAAGGTCGGGAACATCTCAGGCTGCCCAGAAAACTTATCCGGCACGGTTATCGGGCACTTGCGATGAGGAGGAGGAGTGGGAGGACTGGGGGGGGCTGCAGGCACATTCCCGGCAGCAAGTTGGCCTGCCAAGTGAGCCACTTGCTGCTGGAGCTGTTGATTAGCCGCTTGTAGCTGCTGTAACTGCTGTTGTACCTGCTGCTGGTCCATCTTTGGTGGAAGATGTTTTAGTCGGGGTCTTGGACAAAATGTTCTGTTTCCCTTACCCCAATACTCCCAGCAAAGAGTCAGTCAGAGGCCTCCTTTTCTGATTTATTTACATATATATAAATGTCCTGGCCACGTCTACCCACGGGCCTGCCAAGTTTCTGGAGATAACAAGGAAATTACAGATAAGGCCAGAATTACTCACGAATATATTCTTCCCTCCATTGATACAGTTTGCCCGCGCAAATTCATTGCTTTGTCCAAGACAAAAAACCAGGAAGTCCCGCCTCCTATTTATAGTCTCTGCAGATGTCACTGCATGACAATTATGACTTGGCTTTGTCCCAACGCTTCCTCTGCTGCGCGCGCTGGTCACGCCTGCGCAGTCTTGCATCACTCCAAAACTGTTCTTGGGGCATTGCCAAATCAGAAGAAGGCTCCAGGGAATCAGGCTTTGCCGGCCCCTCCTCCTCCCTTTGAGTGGGTGCCAGGGAGGGAAAGGGCTCAAGAGAAGCAGGGCTTGCTTCTCCCTCACTTTCTGATCATCCGAGTCCAGGAGTCCGGGTCCAGGAACCTGGGTCACAACAGCTATCTGGCCGGGTTGGGAATCCGCCATGCACTCTCGGCGCCCTACAAACAAATGACAATGTCAAGGTTCCAGAAAAACCTCCTCTGCATAAAAAAAACTCAGAAGCCATTGCCTTTCAGAGTTCTTTACTAGCATAAGGAAACTGGCACACGATGAGTGAAATTCCAAAATTGAACTTCCGGATTTTTCCCCCAGTTATACAAACCCCAAGAGTCCCACCCCCCTAACCCCTTTGCTGGTCACATGGTCCAACGTCCTTCCACTTTATTCGAAACCTCTTCTTGCCCTCCTTCTGCAGATGTGAACACAATCCGACCTTGACTGCTTGAAGAATGTTACCATACCCCTCAACCCCCCTTCTTCCCCTCAGGGGAAAAATGTGGCAGCATCTGGAAACCTAAGGCCTAGTATGGTTTCCAGGCCTGATAGACGAATGGTTTAGCTGAAAGATTTGTACTATCCACAAAGGAAGCTTTAGCACATTTGGGTCCAGGGGACTGGCAAGAACGAATTGACATTTTCTTAACCACTCAACGTGGCATGCTTTGGCTGGCCATGGGCCTAAGCCCAGCCAAACTCCTCATGGGATGCAAGCTTCCTTGTACCCTGGACTGCCTTAATCCTAATTACTCCCCCGATAATTACCGGGGGGGAGGAGAGGGAACTAGGGAGTTTGAAATAGGCGACCCAATTTTTGCACGAAATTACTCGGAAAGCGCAACATGGCTAGCCGGGCAAATGGTAGAAAAAACCGGTCCCAAATCATATAAAATCGACACAGGAAACGGGAAAATTGAACGGAGACATATCGATCAACTCTGTAAGCGAACAGTCCAAAACTCCAGCCCTAACTACAATCCGATTGTTCCAACAACTAACTCAAACCCAACAGATCCGGTTGACTTACCTGAGGTCTTCGGTGTCAAGCGCTGCTCCGGTCCGCCGCTAGAATCCACCACCGACCCAGCAGCAAATAATCCACAAAGGTTTGAAGAAATAACCGCCAATAATCCACAAAACAGGGCCCCAATGGAAGATGTAGGAAGTGCAGAAAGCACCTCTGACCAGCATGCTTCCCCCGCCAAAACTGAACTGCGCAGGTCAAGTAGACACAGGGAACGCCCTAGTTATCTACGTGATTATGTATGTTAAAACATGCAAAGCCAAGGCGAAGTGCATTCTGGGAGGGGGCGAAGAGTGTTGTGTATGTTCCCATTGGAGGGGAATTTCAGCGGGACAACATTTGAATACTATTGGTTGTCAACTGATCCAGGTGTGTATAAAAGGAGAGCATCCTGCCTATGTCTTGGCTGAAGTCTCACACTAAATAAAAGAGCTGTTTTCATTAGTCTGGTCTTGAGTCTCCTCTTTACCCAGTCTAACAGACACACATACAAAATGCCACATACAGCTTTGTGAGATTTTGTGTGTTTGTGTAGTTACAGTGAAATACTACAGAAACACACCAAATCAGAAAGCTGCACAAATATTTTATTTTATGACTGAGAACTCTGGGAGTTTAAGTCCACAAGCCTTAAAGTTACTAAAGTTGGAGACCCCTGTTTTAGATAAAACCAGCTAAATTTAAAACTTCCTTAACTTTTAATTGCTGTCTAAAAACCCAACTCCTTTAAAAAAAACCCAGATCCTAGAAACTTGAAGGTCTCTATTGTTGATGCTGAGTTGTCTAGTATTGTAAGACATGGTAGTATAGGAGGGTTTCTCCTAAAACCTACCACCATTTCTACGATTTGAGTGTATTTAGTTCAAGATTGTTTCAATCTAGCCCACACAAGGCTAGTTCCCATCTTGTATGCAGATTTGTCGTTGTCTCAATTGAGATCAATCAATGTTGTATCATCTGCAAAATTCAGTACTTTAACAGAGGGATTTTTTGAGATGCAGTCATTGGTATATAGATAGAAGAAAAGTGGAGAGAGCACACAGCCCTGGGGCTAATTATACAGGTATCTGATGTGATTTTGCCTAGCTTCACCTGCTGCTTCCTGTTTGTTAGGAAGCTTATGATCCATTTACAAATGTGGTCAGATACAGCTAGTTGATTTAGTTTAGTTAGAAGAATATCTGGAATGATGATATTGATGAGATGAAGTCTATAAAGAGGACCCTTGCATAGGTCTTTGGAGATTCAAGATGTTGTAGGATGTAATGCAGAGCCATATAAATAGCATCATCTGTCGATCTATTTGCTCGGTAGGCAAATTGCAAGGGGTCTAACAGTGGATCCATGATGGTTTTCAGGTGGGCTAGCACCAGCCTTTCAAAGGTTTTCATAACTACAGATGTTAGAGCAACTGGTTTGAAGTCATTCAGTTCCTTGATGGAGGGTTTCTTCGGCACTGGGATGATAGTAGAGCATTTGAAGCAAGAAGGAACATAGCACAACTCTAGTGATTTATTAAAGATGCAGGTGAAGATGGGGCCCAGTTGGTCAGCACAAGCTTTTAAGCAAGAAGGAGTTATCTTGTCTGGGCCTGGTGTTTTTCCTGAATTTGGTCTGTAAAATAGACTTGTAATCACCAGAGGTAGGGGGCCCAATGAGATGGGAGTTGGAGGAGGCTTGGCTGTTGTTGGTTTGTCTGAGATGCGGATTGTTGAGATAAGAAAATAAATATGTAATTAGTTGTTAATGGAATCTGCTGCTATTATCGTAATATTAGCCTTTTAAAGAAAATTCTGCCCATTTTAAATTAAAATTATTTAGGTGAAAAAACAAATCATTTTGTATACGTATTGTTTCACTTGAGTTCAGAACTTCACAATAGCATCTCCTTTATTGTGGGAGAAAACCACATTTAACTTGAACTGCATTTAAAATCTTTCAGAAGAATCTCCGTTTGACCCTCCCATCACTTTCCATGCTAATCTTCTGCATCACCCTGATCTGCCTCGCTGGATACGCTACATTCAACGTACCCCCTTTGACACAGGATACCTTTATGGAGCTCCCACAGATAAGGACATCGGCAAACAGATCATTGAGGTTTCGTGTCTTTTCAGAATGTTATATTTGTTGAGAAAGCTTTCTCAACACTGTATTTTATTACCTTTTATAGTAGGGGCTTAAAAATTTAATAACTTAATTAACTATGAAAGGTTTTGGGGGCCACAATCCAGTTTAGATTAAGCTTCAGCAGGTGTATTTATTTTTATTTATTTATTTATTTTATTTATTTATTTAGTCAAACACAATAATATATATAAGTATAAGCATGAAATAACCACACAAATTGAATACAACCAAAGGGAACATTGAGACAGGAACAGTAGGCACGCTGGTGCTCTTATGCACGCCCCTTACAGACCTCTTAGGAATGGGTGAGGTCAACAGTAGACAGTCTTTGGTTAAAGCTTTGGGGATTTTGGGATGAGACCACGTATTTGGTTGAATGTGTCTGGGCTTGAAGCTCAATGGGGCTGGGGTTGGACACCTCTGGGACAGAAATCACAAAGGTTGCGATTTCAAAAGTGCTATGCCATTACCTGCTTCATAGGGCTGAGAAAGAGTGATTGACTCAAGATCTTCCATCTGGCTTCAGGCCTACTACACATAGTTTCCTGGTTTCTAGCCTGATGCCTTAACCACTGTATCCAACAGGCTCTCAACCGTCAGTTATAATACAGTAATATTTCTGTGTAATGGATTTCTCTGAATCTGGAAAGAGAACGATAGTTTCCAAAATATCACAAGGCTAGAACAGCTACATATGCCTTCCATATCAGGGAGGTAAATAGTTACCTTCCAGCTATTTCAGAGGCAATCAGCAAGAAGATCAAAGAATCCCTGCCCTAATGAGCTTACTGATGAAAATCATGCTAATGTATATATACAAGGAGACCTTGACAACAATTAAGTCCAAAATTTTATTGCTAAGCAAGACAGTTTTATTGCTAAGCAACTTTTGTCAGATTTTACAATCTTTCCTGCCAGAGTTGTTAAGTGAATCACTGCAGTTGTTAAGTTAGTAACGTTGCTGGTACATGCATTGAGCTTCCCCATTGACTCTGCTTGTCAGGAGGTTGCAAAGGGTGATCACATGACCCTGGGACACTGTAACCACCGTAAATATGAGTCAATTGCCAAGCATATGAATTTGTGTGAAAAACGGTCATAAATCACTTTTTTCAGTGTTATTGTAACTTCAAATGGACACTAAATGAACTATTGTAATTTGGGGATTGCCTGTATACAGTTTTCAAGATTTGGTAACCTATTTTTTTTCTCGTTGCAATAAATCTGGTTAATAAGATGTGAGAATCTAACCTTCTTGTTTGTGAACATTTTAAGGTTTGGCTTTCTGATTCTGAAATGTTTGCTATACTGGGAAGCCTCATCTCAGATTTCCAAATTGATGGAAGAAAGATTTGCCTTCCGGCATTTGTGTTCTGAGACAATTATTTGGCTTTAATAACTGTATTTTTTAGAAAATGAGGAAGAATTTTCTTTCTTTTCAGGCAATAGATACTGTATTTTTCGGAGTATAAGACATATTTTTTCCCCCCAAAAAGAGGGTGAAAATCTGGGTGTGTCTTATATACTCGGAAAGTAGCCCCGCCCAGCCTCTCAAACGGAGATTTCAGAGGCTAAAAAAAGCCTCTGAAAGAAGCTTCAGAAAAAAAGCCTCCGAAACAGAGGTTTAGAAAAAAAGCCTCTGAAAAAAAGCCTTTTTCTGAAGCTTTGTTTCAGAGGCAGAAAAAAAAAGTTTTTTTCTGAAACAGAGTTTCAGAAGTTTCAGGCACAGAGCTCACAACCAACGAACCTGTTGCTAAAAGGAATAGCTGATTGGGGGTATTCTGGGAGGCCGATCCATCTGCCAATCAGCTTTTTTCTTATTTTCCTCCCCAAAAACTAAGGTGCGTCTTATACTCCAAAAAATTACGATAAATAGATATACCAAAAGGGAGAGAAGAACAAACACCTGTACAATAACTCAGTAACCTGTTGCTTCTCTGTTGTAGGTGATGGCCTATAACAGATATACATTTGAGACTGTGAGGCAAACAATGGAAATACGCATTTCATTATCTCCAGGTAAATGGTTCGTAAGCAATAAATATACCTGATAGCTTTAACATGGATATGATCTTTGATTAACTTGGCTTCTAACTTCTAGCTTTGAGTCATGAAAAATCCCTTAGTTAACATTACAATATTAATATCTCTTTGAAAGAAGGCAGGTTGTCTGTTTGCTTAAAGCAGGCAATGTTCAAACTCTTTTTTAAGAAGCATGCCATAAATCCCTCAGAAATGGGTAGTTCTCACTTGCCTTTCCCCACCTACCTTTTTTCTGTCCTTTACCTGAAGATGGAGATATGCCATACCAAGCCGATTTCTTTGTGAAGAACTGGGATGTTGAGGAAATGCTTCCGAAAGATGCCCAAGAACTTTTCCAAGAAGCTGTAGGTAGCATGTGGGAGCAAGAAGGCTTGACTGTCATTAATATTACCTCAGCGTTAGACCGGGGAGGCCGTGTACCTTTGCCAATTGAAAACAGGAAAGAAGGGTAAGAAACGTGATCCTGGAAATGACAATCAAAGCACAATTGTTAAAATTTTGAGTAGCAATTGCTCAAGAAAACTGAGGTAAGTTTATAGCAGAATTAAGATCTTTGATTGGAAGGACTTAATTTACTTCATTTTGTAGATTTCTCTCCTATCTACGTTTTCCAGCAAGAGTGTACAGTCTGAAGCATCAGGACCACCTGTAGGCAAGCCCTTCTAAAATTTGTCATTGAATTGTAATCATTGAGGTGGTGAATTATTGAGTAATCCAACCATGAAGAAGTTAAATTGTATTGCAATTACATTTAATTCAAGTATATTTTTCTTTCTGTCCTGACTCTGCCCAATTCTTCATTCCGGTCTTATCTATTTATTGGAGTGTGCTCCTCGGTATACTACTCAGTGGCCAAGAGTGGATTTCAAGTTGAAAAAAAAAAAAAGGATGCACTCTCCCAGGTCTGTAATCATTAGTATGTTCTATGTTTATCCCTCAGGGTTTATATTAAAGTGGGGTCCAAGGATCCATTCACTACATGCTTAACAGAGGCAAAATCACCTGACAATCTTTACCGATGCAGATTGGAGCAACAGCCTATCATTACCTGTTATGATCACTTCAGTCCTCAATTCCAAGTTGATTGGTGTAACCTTACTTTGGTGAGACAATGTTGGAGAAAATTGTGTATTGTAGGGAGAGGGAGAGCAATTAAGGAATCCTGGGATCTAAAGTGTCACCCCTTTTCTCATTTTTCTTTATTATATTCCTCAGATAGACCTTACAACTATAAACGATACAGAAATGGTACCAGTTTATGGAGATGGAGTGCTTGAAGAAGGGACTGAATTTAATCCTCCTGATGATGCTCCTGATAGGATATTTTTCAGTGATTTCTTACTTACTTTCCTTCTTCCATTCCTCTTGGGCTTTCTACTCTTCTTAATCTTGGCCTACATCATGTGCTGTAGACGAGAGGGCGTGTAAGTTGGGCATGAATCTACTAAAGGAAGTTATCTGAGTTTATTAACATACTTGGGTACATGTGATGTAAATAAGAATGCAAAATACAGAATGACTCAGAAGGCTGTTTCTTATTTCTGCATCTCTCTCTCTCTCCCTCCCTCCCCTCTCTCCCTCCCTCCCTCCCTCCCTCTTCTCTTCCCTCCCTCTCTCTCCTCCCTTTCTCTCTCTTTGGTCATCTTCTTTCTTTTATAAGTATGTTGGGTTGCATTCAGTTGTGTTTCAGGAAGAAGGTTGGTCTCTCCATTTGATACCCTACTGCAACTACCAAGATATATCATCCAACCTAATATTATTTCCCAGGAGCACAAACCAGGAATTTAAAATCATAGTACAGGTAGTCCTTGACTTACAATAATTAATTTACTGACTGTTTGAAATTATAATGGCACTGAAAAAAGTGACTCATAGTTTTTACACTTATGACCAGGGGTGGGTTCTAAATTTTTTTACTACTGGTTCTGTGGGTGTGGCTTATTTTGTGGATGTGGCTTAATGGTCATGTGACACTGGGCATGACTTGGCGGTCATGTAACTGGGTGAGAGTGGCTTGGCAGTCATGTGACTGAGTGGGTGTGGCCAATAACAATAAATAATAAAAATAATAAACAAAGTATACAAAACAATAAGAGGTACCAAAAACGAACTTTCACACTTTACATACACACAACACAACACAACTGACTCACATGCAATGTAAAAGTAGCTGCACTTTACCCAAAATGGCCCCTGCAACAAGCAGGAACTTCACACAGCCACAAAAAGCTCAAAAATCAACTTTCACACTTTACACACACAACACAACACAACACAACACAACTGAAACACACAATGTAAAAGCAGCTGCACTTCACCCAGAATGGCCCCTGCAACAAGCAGGAACCTCACACAGCCACAAAAAGCTCAAAAATCAACTTTCACACTTTACACACACACACACACACACAACACAACACAACACAACACAACTGAAACACACAATGTAAAAGCAGCTGCACTTCACCCAATGGCCCCTGCAACAAGCAGGAACCTCACACAGCCACAAAAAGATCAAAAATCAACTTTCACACTTTACACACACACACAACACAACACAACACAACTGATACACACAATGTAAAAGCAGCTGCACCTCACCCAAAATGGCTCCTGCAATCTGGCTGAGGAATTCTAGGAGTTTAAGTCCACAAGCCTTTAAGTTACTAAGGTTGGAGACCCCTCTTTTAGATAAAAGCAGCTAAATTTAAAACCGGTAGCAACCCACCACTGCTTATGACCATTGCAGCATCCCCATTATTATGGCACTGAAAAAGGTGATTCATAGTTTTCACACTTATGACCATTGCAGCATCTTCATGGTCATGTGATCAAAATTCAGATGCTTGGCAATTGTTTCATACTTATGAGCATTGATGTGTCCCAATGTTATGTGATTATCTTTTGTAAGCTTCTGACAAGCAAAATCAGTGGGGAAGCCAGGTTCACTTAACTGCCATGTTACTAACTTAATAACTGCAGTGATTCACTTAACAACTCTGGCAAGAAAGATCATAAAATGGAACAAAAACTACTTAACAACTGAATTTTTGCAGTCATAAGTCGAGGACTACCTGTAAAATAAATTAGACTATACCAAGTCCAACCCTTCATTCTGAGTAGGATTCACATTAAAACATTAAAGATAAATGTCTGTCCAGCCTCTGTTAGGACTGAATTATATGTAGAAATAAAAATACTTACATTAACGTATGACTACAAGAGCCCAAAATTTCTTTTGCTAAGTGAGGCAGTGGTTAAGTGAATTTTATCCCATTTTATCACCTTTCTTGCCACAGTTGTTAAGTGAATCACTTCGATTAAATAGTAACACTGTTGTTCAGTTAATCTGGCTTCCCCATTGACATTGCATGTCAGAAGGTTGTGAAAAGGGATTGCGTGTCCCTGAGACACTGCAACCGTCATAAATATGAACCAGTTTCTAAGTGTTCTAATTTTGATCATATGACCATGAGAATGCTGCAATGGTCATGTGAAGAATGGTCATAAGTCCCTTTTTTCAGTGCAGTTGTAACTTCAAATGGTCGCTAAGTGAGTGGTTGAAAGTCGAGGACTACCTGTAATTTAAAGAGACAGTCCCTCCTATCTGGATTAGTTCTGCTCCTCTCCATAGTAAACAGCTTTGGAAAGAATGCACATGGAGGAAGAGTGTACTTTCCTCAACTGAATTGATCCTGGGAATCAGTGGTGTAATCAAGGAAGGAGTGCTCCAACAATTTATCAAACATATCAGTCCCCTTATTAATAACAGTAGCATTTATATTGGAAAGATCCAGTGGGAAATTGCCCTATACATTGTAAGCCGCCCTGAGTCTTCGGAGAAGGGCGGGGTATAAATGTAAACAAAAAAAAAAAAAATTGTTTTCCACTGAGGCTTAACATTAAAGTTCATCGCAGAGAGAATTGAATCACTTTGCAACTAAAGAAATGTTAATATCTGCCCATGAAATATTCTCAAATTCTTTTCTCTTTTGAAATAATTTCTATTTTCTTACTATGTACTGGGATTAAGTCTAGGAGCATTTTTCAAAACATAACAATAACTTAGTAGGCTGTGGGTCTCTTATTGGGTATGGGAGTAAATTGTATATATGAGGATGGTTGGTGGTGGTGTGGGGGGTAAGGAGTTGGGCTGCCATGTAATTTTGGATGCCTGATGACTATCTGGGCTCGTCCCTGCATTTTTCTTTGTAAGATTTTTGAAGTGGTTGATCCTCATCGGCTTCCTAAGATTGAGAGAGAATGACTGGCCCAGAGTCACCCAGGTAGCTTTGTATCTAAGGTAGGATAACAATCCACAGTCTCCTGGTTCTTACCATGGGGCTTTAAACCACTATGCCATACTGTCTCTCATAAAGGAATGTTTGCCATTCTCAAAAATATATTACTGAAAAATAAAATGATTTGCTTTTTTTCTAATTTTATTTATTTATTTATTTATTTATTTTTCAAATTTATATACCGCCCTATCTCCCTAAGGACTCAGGGCGGTTCACAGGCAGTTAAAATACATATAAATACAAATTAAAAAACAACAATTAAAAAACTTATTCTATTGCCGAATTTAAAAAACAATATAAATAATAAAAAAAACCTTAAAACCAATAACTTTAAAATCTAATCCAGTCCCGCGCAGATGAATAAGTGCGTTTAAGCTCACGAAAGGTTCGAGGTCCGGAAGTTGACGAAGTCCTGGGGAGTTCGTTCCAGCCCCACAGACCCTTCCCTGGGTGTGCCACAGCACTGCCTAGCTGACGGCACCCTGAGGAGTCCTCTGTGGGAGCGCCTGGTCGGTGAGAGGTATTTGGTAGCAGTAGGCGGTCCCGTAAATAGACCCTATGCCATGGGCGCTTTAAAGATTGTCACCAACACCTTGACGCGCACCCGGAAGGCCACAGGTAGCCAGTGCAGTCTGCGCAGGATAGGTGTGCACGGAGCCCAAGGGGCTCCTCTATCCTAGCAGCCGCGTTCTGGACCAACTGAAGCCTCCGGATGCCCCTCAAGGGGAGCCCCATGTAGAGAGCATTGCAGTAATTGGATATAATACCTCTGTTTCTTTGAATTGTAGGTACAAGAGGGACCTGAGCACCTCAGAGTAAGTTGCTTTCTTTCTGTCTTTTGTCTTTGCTTTTATTTATACTTGAATGTAAAAATAAATAAATACATCATTTGTTTTGTTCAATTGTCTCCATTTCCCTTGTCACACCTTCAGCATGTTTGCACTTTCAAAATCTCCTTTCATTCTAGCTAAATTTTATGAATTTGTACCTTCTATTATATTTGCTTAACAGTGAGGTAACCAGTGAGTCAGTCTAAATCATGGATTTCAAACTCGCAATGTCACGTCGTCACATGACATATTGCAACTTTTCCCCCCTTCACTAAACCTAGGATGGGCGTGGCCAGTGCATGATGCATCCGGCCTGCGAGGTGTGAGTTTGGCACCCCTGGCTAAACCATTAATCAAGAGACATACATATAGACACATAACACACAGAGAGAGGAAGGCATCACAGAGCAACTGTGATACCACAATCTACCAAGCTGTTCCCATGGCAACTCTTCAATAGTTTCAAGCACTTTCTCCACTGCTATCATAACTGTGGCAAAGTGGGATGGCCTTGCACAGGAATCCCACCCAACATCTTACTTTCTGTGGCAGTCAGTCAGTCTTGGGGATTCCTGGAAGAACCATCAGAGTAAACTAACGTGGCACTCAGGAAGGAACCTCTATTAATAGGAAAACAGGAAGAGAGCTAAGCCACCCTGAAACGTGGGGTCATGTTGAGGAAATAGCAGACCAAGCTGAGTTTGAGAAGAAAATGGGTACCATAAGTGAAAAACAGATGACTTTTTCTTTGGCTAATTCAGAATCTTCAGAAGAAAGCATTCCTGAACCAATATCAGCCAACATCTTTACCCCAAAACTACTTTCAAATAATGATTTTGATGAACCTCAAGCCTCTTCTTCAGGCCTACACATGAAACCTGTATCTACTTACAAGTCAAAAGATAGAGGTAAGCCTTCTTTTCCCTGGAAATTCCTTCAGCCAAAGCGTGGTGTCTCCAAACTCATTTTCCAAGTGGTGGCTTCCACTGAGAAACGCAGTGGTGTCTCCCTGCAAGCCCTCAAAAAGAGTGTTGCAGCCACTGGCTACAGCCTGGAGAAGCGGAAGAACCATTTCAAAAGAGTCTTGAGGGCCTTGGTGACCAAAGGATTGTTGAAGAAGTTGACTGGGCGTGGCCTGACAGGCTCCTATGGGATTAGTAAAATAATGTTGAAAGTACTGAGAAGAAGAAAGAGAAAAAGGAGGAGGAGGAGGAGGAGGAGAAAGGCAATAGCTATCCTTAAGAAAAAGAAACTTGCCAAGCAAAGGAAGAGGAAGAGGAGAAGGTCAAAGAAAGAAAAGGCCAAGCCTGAACAGTCGGATCCATCCAATTGTTGTAGTGAGAAGTCAGTGACGACATGAGGTTTCCATAGCTGAAGCTGTGTGTAAGGAAAAAGAAAATAAAGTGCCGTAATTCAAATGTCTATTCTGACTATTATTTGAAAAGGGAAGAGTAATGACAAATAAGGTAACATGGGCAAACCTATACGGAACTCTGAATGTATTCTATCCTTTGTATGTGTTACTTTTATATTATTATGAACATGTGCTGTTTATAAATAATGTAGAAATGAAAGCTGTGCTTAGCCTGTTGGATTGTAAACTTGGAGAAATATTAAGAATGGTTTTATTTGCATGAATGTGTGTGTGTGTGTGTGTGTGTGTGTGTGTGTGTGTGTGTGTGTGTACTATAATAAATTTTCTTTTCTCTATATATTGTATGGTAAATTCTAGACTGAAGGAAGGGAGGGAGGGAGGGAGGGAGGGAGGAAGGTGGAAGGAAGGGAGGGAGGAAGGGAGGGAGAAAGTAAGGAGGGAGGGAAGGGAGGGAGGAAGGAGTTACATACATGGGGTTACCCTTAAAGAGCATTCAGAAGCTTCAACTGGTGCAGAGTTGTGGTGGCATGCACAGTCTTCGGGGCTCTTCAAAGTGGCCCATGTTACAGCACTGCTTTGAGAGCTGCACTGGTTGCTGGTTTGCTTGTGGATCCAATTCAAGATGTTGGTTATAACTAATAAAGCTCTTCATGGCACAAGTCCAGGTTATTTGAGGAACCACCTCAACCCTATGGGACAGGCCTGTACAGCCTGTGCCAGCAGAGAGGAATGCAATGGGTCCTATCAAGGCTACCAGGGCCCATGAGAAATGCCTTCTCAGACGTAGCCCCAGCCCTTTGGAACATCTTGTCCCATGAGTTTTGCTCCCATCCTCCAGACTTTCTGTAAGAGCCTGAAGACCTGGCTCTGCCAGTTGGCTTGGGGCCCTAATGAAGGACTATCACACTGGAAGTGGTTGTTTGACTAATAGCGGTTCCCACCCACCCACAACCCCCATAGATTCTCTTACTCCCCATCTCTAGTTATAACCTGTATTTTATTGTAATTTTAATATTTTATATATTTATTCATATATTTATGGTTTCATTTTAATGTAAGCCAGAGTCATCTTGTGGCAAGATGGCAAACAAATTTAATAATAAACCCCTAATTAATAAACACCATATTAGAGGTGTCTGACATGATTAGGCCGAGAGACCTGGGCCACAACATGTTTGATACTTTTTATGCCTTTTGTCAGAGAAGACTGTGGCCTAATGTGTTAGTTACGAGTTGGGGAAGATTTGACTGATCAGAATGTAAGTGCTCACAGGATTGTCTTTTGGTACCGTGGAACAGCCATCCATTTAAGCATATAAAAACATGTACTTTGATTGAGTATATATTTTGAAATATAATTTTTTTAACAACTGCACAGATAAATTATGTTTTGGTTGGAATATTCCCATC
Organism: Ahaetulla prasina; assembly: GCF_028640845.1. NCBI lineage: Eukaryota > Metazoa > Chordata > Lepidosauria > Squamata > Colubridae > Ahaetulla > Ahaetulla prasina. The sequence goes on along the minus strand of NC_080542.1, from coordinate 34,925,618 downwards.
TGAATAGGAGGACAGTTGTTTTGGAAAGTCTGATGTGGCAGAGCTGACATAAATGATCTATAAAATAGATCAGGTTTTGTTTCCCAAAGAGTGAGTGTTATTATTTCTCCTTTGGAACTTTAGAGTTCAACTTTAGTGTTGTGTAGAAATTGAAAAAGTACAGAAATAATTTTAATGTAGTATTTTAAGACATTTGTAAAGTTGAGAGCATGCTGTGGGGTGATTCATATGAAATAATTGCTCTGGGGGAATTAAATTGCTATTTGAAGATAGCTGCATTGTGGGTGTAACCATTCACTATATTGCCATTTATTTAATGGCATACCAGCAAGTTTGTTCCTAATGATCCCATTGACTCAAGTGAGTATTATGTTTTGTGGGACATATATCAAAATATTTCCAAAGGGAGAATATTGACAACTATCTTGTGTTTTTATTTATACTCCATAACTATATATAATATATATCCCACAACCTCCCTCCCATAATTATAATATGCTTTATTTTTCAAAGAAATGATATGGACATGGTTGAATTTCAAATACAGTGATTGCTTTATTATTCAGATGTCATTGTGAAAGATAGCTCAGACATCTTGGTTTACACCTTGACTTGGGTTGAAGCAGCCCGAACAGAAGACATTTTGCCTCTTTTACAGGGTTTCTTGACATTTGCCTTCGCTTGCTTCTTGGCAGCTTCTTGGGCTTTCTTAGACCTGGCAGCTCTTTTTTTATTTCTCTTGGAACGTCTGGCCTTCGCACGTTTCCTTTTCACTATTGGTGGATTCTTCTTTTCAATCTCAGGATTGACCTTGAATGAGCCAGTTGCTCCAGTGCCCTTTATTTGCCATAGTTGACCTTTTGCCACCATATTCCTGATGGCTCTTAGGAAATAGTGCTTCTTTTTGGCCATGTCGTAGCCCATGTTTTCCACGATTTTCTTAAGAGCTTGCACAGAAATACCAGACTTCTTCTTGGAGTTGGCAACAGCATTGAAGATCAATAAGGAAAGGCTGGAAGTAGGTGGCTTAGGTACAGCAGCTTCTGATTCATTTAACTCTCTTCCAGATTTTTCAGAAGGCAGGGTGGCTTTTTTCTTGGAACGTTTTTTTCCACCACGCGGCAAAGGATCTTGTGCAGCAGCAGGCTCGGAAGGACCCGGAATATTCTGGGGATCTGGACCTTCACCTGCATCTTCAGTTTGTGGAGACTCAGCCCCATCATCGGATGTATCTAGAATAGGACCCTCAGGAAAATCGCTCATCTCCATCATTTTTTTCAAGAAGGAACTTTCTGTCACTTCTCTGTCAGATCAGGGGGATATTTTAGCAGTTTACAGTTCTCTCGCCCTGTTTGAAAGAGAGAAAAAAATCAGTTTGTTCCCTCATACTTTTCAGATTTCAGTTGCCTTTCCTACCCTCCTCCTACTGGCCTGTATTGTCCACACATGCCTATCACATCATGGGTATACATTTGCAAATTTCCTAGATCTGAGGATTGTTTTCCCTTCCACAGCTTCACTCACTCAGTTCTTGCCTTGATACTTGGTGTTCCAGAAAAGATGCTTTTTCTTAAGTGTTTTTCTTTTAAGTTCTATAAGCACATCTAGTACATATATTTTTTAAAAAATGGTATGTCTTAGAGGATCTCAATTGATGGTGCTCAACTGCAAGGCAAATAAAGCCTATCCATCTCTCACAAGCACTTTTTGAGTGCTTAGCTCTAGCTGGTTGTCAAGACAACACATGTAGGTTCTCTATGATGTCGAGTTTCTGCACTATGATATCATGAGTGCAGATACACCCTTGAATAATCCTCTTTAGTTTTTAAGTATTTTTCCTTTAGAATTTTTTTAAATAATAATTAAGTAAATAAATGAGTATCCCCCTGACAATATTACCACAGTATTCAATAATTAAAACAGAAAAAAATGTGTATTTTGAAAACAATTGGGGTAGATTTGGGAAAATGGGCTATCTAGATCATATAACTTTCCTCACACTACCTGCTATCCCTTCTTGCCAACTAGCTGTCCCTGTGAGGAGCCAAACACAATTGGGGGAGATAGTTGGGGAAGTCCCATCTCTCCTATATTCTTTCAGAAGCAAAAGAAGACACGTCAGTTTGGGGGCTAAATTAAAGGCTTCCATCATCCTGGAAAAAATGATGTGGTCCCTAAAAGAATCTGCATGACTTTTTTTTTTCCTTTTGAAAGAAGAAATTAAAAAAGGAGGACAATTCCAGAACAGCCGATCTATTTGTTCAGAGAGTTGCATGGCTAGAGTAGTCCTTGCTGCTTTGCAGTAATAGACTTAGTTACATAACTTGGTTTGTTAAGAGTAATCAAAGGCCAGTCTTGATGAACTTGGTTAGCTTAATGTTGGCTTGGATTTTTGTGCTTTAATATATTGTGCAAACTAAGCATATTTTATTAAACTATAGTTCAGTTTATCATGTTATTAAAGAAAATTGGTTAATTTGGTAACCAAAGTCAAACACAGCTAATGAAATTCTTTGCTCTGGAATAAATTGTTTGAGAAGTGCAGCAATATCTGAGTTATTGGAATAGGAGTAAATAGTCTTCTCTAGCTTGGCTGTACTCACTATTGAAGGGGGAGATTTCCCTATACCTCCACACAGCTCATTTTTGTGCTATTAGACAGTGTTTTAAGTGTTTAAAGTTTAAACTAAAATGTTTAAAGTTGAAGTTTAAACTAAAATGAAGCTTTAAGTGTTTAAAGCTTCATTTGCTTTAGCTTCTTATTTTTTTAATATATTATCAAAACAAATCATTTTTACATGACTATTTTTCATTACTTATTGTAGATTCAAATTGGGAGGATAAATACAAATACATATACAAATTTATATTGATCAAAGTTTCTACTTTAACTCCACAAAGACAAATCCTATTATTTCTAAAGTACATTAATGGTGTACTTTAGCAGGAGAAATTCCTCTATTATTATAGGCTCTGTAGTGTGTTGTTATTTGTTGCGACCCATCTCGACCCCATGGACAATGTTCCTCCAGGCCTTCCTTTCCTCTACCATCCTCTGGAGTACATTTAAACTCATGCCTACTGCTTCAGTGTAGTGAGATTAAAAGTCCAATTTATAAATAACACCTATTGAATAATTTACTTCTCTTAAAAAAAAGTTCTATTTCCAAGACAGGACTAGAACTCACAGTGAGGAAATCATGGCTTGCATGAAGACACAGCCAATTTTATGTCAAAGAAGCAATAAAGACTACCTTACTAAGGCAGCAAAAAAGGGAGCTGCCTTAATTTTGACTTTAGAAGATAACATTACCACATTGAATATTAAACAGCAACAGAACCTGTTTGTTGAATTAAGCTGCTTGCAAGATTCTTTTTGGAAAGGACCATGAAAGGAAAGACATAACTAAGAAATAGTCCACTCAGTAGTACAAAAGAAAGCTGAGGAAGCAATAAAACAAGGTTGAAAAACAACAAGAAATTCTTCTCTTCCTATCACCCGTAATTCTCACCAACTTGTAAGTACACCCTTGCTTAAGAACAAGTGTGCTACCTCAAGAAAGGAAGACTCTGCTTCTTCTCTGAAGACAATTGAGGAAAGATCAGCTTCCTCTTTATAGCTCAGCACGGTTCCTTCTAGCCCCGCCTTTCATCAATTACAAGACACAGGTGAAATGGGAAAGGAATGCAAAAAAAAAAAAGCCATCCAATCCATCATGCTATACAGACTATTCTAAAGCCGTTAGGAAAACTTTGTTTACACACAGTTATTTTTACTTCTCTGAATAATATTCAATCCAAACCTGATAAACCTATGTAGGTTTTGACAATATCTAGTGATGGTAGTGATGGTATTATTTTTATTAACAGACCCTAATGTAAGGTCTGTTAATAAAAATAAACCCAAGTTGATTTTTAACAAGCCCTACATTATAGAGTGTTTCAGAAGAACCACGTTCTGTTGCCTATCCCTTTCAATACCTTTCTTGCTAGGGATCTTCCACAACCCTAACCCTAAACTGTCATCCCAAACATATAGATGTGCATATGTATCTTTTTTTTTTAACCTAGTTCTTTGGGGTTTAAAAGATTTTGTCTTCTCTTTAATAATCCAAGTAATGTACAGAAAATGTTCAGGATGGCAGAAATCTCTTGTCAAAAATATAGTGTTTTCCTTTCCAGAATTTTTAGACACCTCAATTCACCCCCTGATTCAGCTACATTCTCCACATTTGATTATGTATGCAGCTTCCTGCAAAGAGCAGAGGAAAATTACCACAGAAATCACTATTCTGGTGCAGAGAGAATGCAGTTGCTCTTGCCTCTCTCATAGTGACTCATAATGCTCAACTAATAGATCTCCAGAGCAGACTCCATATTTTAAACCAACAAACCTCACCATTGACATCTCTTATCCCTTGGCTGGACTTAAGTGAGAACAGCTCAGACAAGAGATAATTCCCTACCCTAACCGCTTAAGGCAACTCCAAGAGAGGAAAACTATTCTAGTGGTTTTACATCTACATCGTGATCCAGCCTCTGGAGTAATGTACTCTCCAAAGGCAGAATTGCTTGCACCTCCAATACAAATCTAGATAAGGGTTCTGATACACAAACTAAGTTGCTGGATAATGATGAATCATAATCTCACCTATTTGGAGGAAAGCTGCTAATTCCCTCCCTAGATCATGGGTTTAAAAGTTTTTCTTTTTAATAAAAGAAAAAGCTGTTAATGGCTTAGTCCCTCCTAATCAAGTTTGTATAAACCCATTATCATTGTCAGGATTGGACAAAGCTACTAGTCAAGAAAATATGAAGAAGGGACCACTTAACATTCAAAAGCTGCTTATATATGATTCAGAAGAGAGGTAACTTTGAATCTCAAGGGATGCAACTACAAGGTTTCTGTGCCCCAAACAGAATATATCATATCAGAAAGGTGGTTATGAGGCTCACTTTCAGGGCCATATAGAGGACTGACCTGAAAGGCAACAGAACAAAGTCACTCGGATTAGTTGGAATGTGACTAACTGGTTGTCCAAATGCAGAGATACTACTTTCATAAGCTTTATAACTACATTTGATGTCATCTTGTTGCAAGAAACCTGGTTCCAACAGCCCTGACATTAAATGGATATATAGCTTACTCTCTAAATGTGTAGCAGGGACTATGATTCTTTTAAAGTTTGACACCCCCCTTAAATCATGATTGTGATCATTTCCCACTTATTCAGTGGTTGAGGGGTCCTTGGTGTTCTCTGAACTTGGTTGTTTCAGAACCCAAACTAGGTCATATCATCAGTGCTAGTAAGAAGTGGGGTTTGTTCTCAGTTTATATTCCAAGTTTGCCTTGTCAGTATTGGTGGGGATTGTCTAGGACATGAGCATCAAATTTGTGGCATCACGTTGCCACACATGTTTTTTTCCCTTTGCGGAACTGGGGTGGGCGTGTCCTGCACATGATGCATTCGGCCCTCGGGCCACCAGTTTGACACCCGTGGTCTAGGAGATCCTTTGGTTGGGCAATTTACTGTCAGTTTGTTTGGCAGTTCCTTGATTGGAGTATTGTTTAGTCATTGATTGTTAGTCTAATGTTAATCTTGGAGTTAATCTGTGCTCACCTGGGTGCTGATTGCTAATGGGGAGATATCTTGGCCTTTTTACTCGTTTTTTGGTTTGTTGGTTGTCTTTTTTCATAGTATAGATTTTGTTTATGTCTCTGTGTGTACTGAGGCTAATTTGTTGGAGTGCCAGGTTTCTAGAAATTCCCTAGTGTTTTTGGACTTGGCTTGGTCTAGGATGTCACAGCTTCCCAACTGAAACTATGTTAAGTCTGTCCATATGTTGTGAAGTTAAAGAGTTTTAACATGTCTTCTGACTGCTGGTTTGTTTTCATGGATGCGCTCTGCCAATCTTCTGCTTGTTTGCCAAAGGTAATGGCTTTTGCAGTCGTTACACTATATGTTGTAGATGAGTCCTGTTTTGTCTTCTGAGACTGCCAGGTCTTTTGATTTATTTAGAATATTTTGAAGGCTTTAGTTGGCTTGTGTGCTACGCTGATTCCATGTGATTCTAAACCATAAAAAGAATAACACTGCCACACTTAAGAACATTTCAGAAGCCACCAACAGGCTACTACAACTACATGGAATCAGCATAGCACACAAGCCAACTCAAGCTCTTCAAAACATTCTAAGTAAAGCAAAAGACTTAGCAACCCCAGATCAAACTAACAATCAGACCCAGATGAGCATAGATTAACTCCAAGATTAACATTAGACCAACAATCAAGAACTAAACAATACCCCAATCAAGGAACTGCCAAACAAGCTGACAGTAAACTGCCCAACCAAAGAAACTCCAAGACTGTCCCCACCAACACAGACAAAGAAAACTATTAGAATATAAACTGAGAACAAACCACACTTCTTACTAGTACTGATGATGTCACCTAATTGGGTAATGAAACATCTGTGAGAAAACAACTAACTTCAGAGAGCACCAAGGACCTCGCAAGCATAGAGTAAGTAGAAAATGATCACTATCAACTTTGGGGTGGGGGTGGGGGGCAAACTTTAAAAGAGTCAAGAACCTAAAAATTTCCAAATACAATTACATAGTTTATAAAGCTACTCTTGGACTCAATTCAGCTCTACAAGTTGGCCTGATTTAAGGGACCCACTTAAGATGCTATTCTTTTATTATACCTGTGGAAGACAATATATATATGCAGCCATCAAATGTGGATAGTACTGTTTATTATTTATTTTTTTATTTTATTTTATTTTATTAGATTTATAAACCGCCCTTCTCCCGAAGAACTCAGGGCGGTGTACAGCCAAGGTAAAAAGAGACAATATACAGTTAAAATAAATTAAAAAACTTATTACACAGTGTGGCCGAAATTAAAATAGTTAAAAAATCTAAAAAAAAAAAAACCAGTTAAAACTAAAAAGAAGTTTTAAAATTTTAAACTAAACAATTTAAGAAAGCCCCACACGAACAAACAGGTATGTTTTCAGTTCGTGGCGAAAAGTCCGAAGGTCAGGTATTTGACGTAAACCAGGGGGAAGTTCGTTCCAAAGAGTAGGGCCCCCCACAGAGAAGGATCTTCCCCTGGGGGCCGCCAGCCGACATTGTCTGGCGGACGGCACCCTGAGAAGTCCCTTTCTGTGCGAGCGTACGGGTCGGTGGGAAGCATGAGGTAGCAGCAGGCGGTCCCGTAAGTACCCAGGTCCCAAGCCATGGAGCGCTTTAAAGGTGGTAACCAAAACCTTGAAATGCACCCGAAAGGCAACAGGAAGCCAGTGCAGTCTGCGCAGGAGGGGTGTCACATGGGAGCTGCGTGAGACTCCCTCTATCACCAGCGCAGCTGCATTCTGGACCAACTGAAGCCTCCGAGTGCATCTCAAGGGGAGCCCCATGTAGAGAGCATTGCAATAATCCAGGTGAGAGGTAACAAGAGCATGAGTGACTGTGCATAGGGCATCCCGATCAAGGAAGGGGCACAACTGGCGAACCAGGCGGACCTGGTGAAAGGCTCTCCTGGAGACGGCCACCAAATGGTCTTCAAGCGACAGCCGTGCATCCAGGAGAACACCCAAGTTGCGCACTCCCTCCTTTGGGGCCAGTAACTCACCCCCAACAGTCAGCTGCAGCTGCAGCTGACTGTATCGGGGTGCCGGCATCCACAGCCACTCCGTCTTGGAGGGATTGAGCTTGAGCCTGTTCCTCCCCATCCAGACCCGTACAGCTTCCAAGCACCGGGACAGCACTTCGACAGCTTCGTTGGGGTGGCCCGGGGTGGAAAAGTACAGCTGAGTATCATCAGCGTACAGCTGATATCTCACCTCGAAGCCACTGATGATCTCACCCAACGGCTTCATATAGATGTTGAACAGGAGGGGCGAGAGAATCGACCCCTGCGGCACCCCACAAGTGAGGCGTCTCGGGGTCGACCTCTGCCCCCCTGTCAACACCGTCTGCGACCGGTCAGAGAGGTAGGAGGAGAACCACCGATAAACGGTGCCTCCCACTCCCAACCCCCCCAACCGGTGCAGCAGGATACCATGGTCGATGGTATCGAAAGCCGCTGAGAGATCTAATAGGACCAGGGCAGAGGAATAACCCCTGTCTCTGGCCCTCCAGAGATCATCCACCAACGCGACCAAAGCTGTCTCCGTGCTGTATCCGGGTCGGAAGCCGGACTGGAACGGGTCTAGATAGACAGCTTCATCCAGGTACTGGGGTAGCTGCCGTGCCACAGCACTCTCTACAACCTTCGCAATAAAGCGAAGGTTGGAGACCGGACGGTAATTACCTAAAATAGCTGGGTCCAGGGAAGGCTTCTTGAGGAGAGGTCTCACCACCGCCTCCTTCAAGGCGGCGGGGAAAACTCCCTCCAGCAAAGAAGCATTGGTAATCCCCTGGAGCCAGCCTCGTGTCACTTCCCGGGAGGCCAGCACCAACCAGGAAGGGCATGGGTCCAGTAAACATGTTGTAGTGTGCAGCCTCCCCAGCAACCTGTCCATGTCCTCGAGAGTCACAGGATCAAACTCATCCCAAACAACATCCACAAGACGCGGCTCTGCCCTCTCACCTGGATCATCCCAATTTCGGTCCAAGCCGTCCCGGAGCTGAACGATTTTGTCGTATAGATAACCACTAAACTCCTCGGGACGGCCCTGCAGCGGGTCATCCCGCACCTCCTGATGCAGGAGAGAGCGGGCCACCCGAAACAGGGCGGCCGGGCGGTTATCTGCCGACGCAATGAGGGTGGAAGCATAGGAATGCCTCGCCTCCCTCATTGCCACCAGGTAGGTCCTAGAATAGGATCTAACTAGTGTTCGGTCAGCTTCGGAGCGGCTGGACCTCCAGACACTCTCTAGGCGTCTTCTCCGGCGTTTCATCTCCCTCAGCCCCTCGGAGAACCAAGGGGCCGGTCGAGATCTACGCCGGGTCAGAGGCCGCAAGGGCACGACACGGTCCAAAGCTCCAGCCGCGGCCCGTTCCCAGGCCGCAACTAGCTCTTCAGCCGTGCCGTGTGCCAGGTCCTCAGGAAACGGCCCAAGCTCCATCAGGAACCTCTCCGGGTCCATCAGGCGCCTGGGACGGAACCAACACATTGGCTCCGTCTCCCTGCAGTGGTGGATAGCGGTCCGAAAATCTAGGCGAAGGAGAAAATGATCTGACCATGACACCGGTTCTGTTTCTAACTTATCTAATTCCAGATCATTTAGCCACTGACCAGAGATATAAATTAAGTCCAGTGTGCCACCCCCTGTGTGCGTGGGGCCATCAATTACTTGAATCAGGTCCAAGGCCGTCATGGAAGCCTGGAACTCCCGAGCCGTTGTCGATGACAAGCCCGTCGATGGCAGGTTAAAGTCCCCCATGACTATAAGTCTGGGGGTCTCAACCGCCACCCCGGCGAGCACCTCCAACAACTCGGGTAGGGCTGTAGTCACGCAGCAAGGAGCCAGGTACGTGATCAACAAGCCCAGCTGATTCCGATGGCCCCACTTCACAAAGAGGGATTCACAACCGGCAATCTGAGGTACAGTGGCCTCCCTCGGCTCTAGACTTTCTCTAATAACAACCGCTACCCCCCCACCCCTACCTTGGGCTCCCGGTTGATGAAATGCTCGGAAACCTGGCGGGCATAACTCCACGAGGGGAACCCCCCCCTCCGGACCCAACCAGGTCTCCATAATGCCCATAAGGTCCGCGGCTTCCCCCTGGATAAGATCACCAATCAGGGGGGCCTTATTGACCACGGACCGGGCATTACATAACATCAACCGGAGACCCAGGCTCTGAGGACCATGGCCGCCCGGGGAGCGGGTAAAGCCTGAGGGGCCGGAGCACGTGATCGCTTTGAGACAGCGAGCACGTGTTCCCAACACTTGATATGGCCCCCCGCTTCCGCCATATCTGCCTCTCCCACCTACCGTACAGATTGCACAATTCTCTACTCCTGGAACGAACCCATCCCCCTCTGCCTTCGGACCAGATAGTATAATGCCGCGAACAGGCATGGGGGCTAAATCCCTCCCCGACGGGTTATTCCCCCCACCCGTCGTATCCCTCCCTCCCCTTAAAAGACCCCTCTTTAAAAACCTATTTAAAAAACCCCAAAAACCCTTCTTGGCCGCATGCCACCTCTCTGGGTCCCAAGACCCTTCGTTAAGGTAAGCTCTCAATAACCTTGAGGGCCATTCCTGCGAGGCGGGGGAACCTCGCAGTCGTAATAGATCGGTGGATGAGTATCTCATGAAAGAATAACAGTTTACGACAGCAAAAGTGTACATCCCAAGCCGGCATAGATGTTAAACAGCTTCTGGACCAACCGAGTTGACTGTTCCGCCCAAGTCCAGATGAGCCCAAAACCGGCCAAGTCCAGATGATCCAGGAGACTGCCAAGGGGTCCAGGGGTCCGGCCAAATCTAGTGCCCCCCCCTAACAGTTGGTACAATAACATCCTCCTCGGTTGCCGACCACTAAGATGGAATAGTGGCCCTTCAAAACCCGGCCCTAGTCCATCCTGGAAAAAGGCTCCTGCAGCTCAGTGGTCTGATGGAATATCGCACGCTCCAGTACCGCCAGTACCGCAAATGCCGCCAAAGTCACCGCCGTTCCAGAGGCCGCCATTAATAGCGCTGGATCCATGTTAAATTCATGTTCCAGCATGCCGCAGATAGAAGTCGAGGACGCTCCGCTAATGAGCCGCTGGTGGAAAATGCGGCACAAAATCATGCCGCTGAGGAACATTTCCGCGAAGGCCAGGCCTGACCAAAAAGTCAGCTGGGGGGGGAGAAACGGCCGATCTTCGGGCCCTCCAAAATTCCGGCCTGAGCGGCCCACCACACTGCCGCCAACCTTGTAAGCGGCCAGGGGATTGAACTAAGGCCCGTCCGGGGCGACTGCCCCACCCCAAGATGGCCACCGCCATCCGCTGTCCCTCCGTTGGCAAGAAACGCGGTTCAGAAATCCTGTCGCTGGTGGAAATCACGACCGAAGCTAGACCTACCCAAAAAGTCAGCTGGGAGGGAGAGAAACAGCCGATCTTCAGGCCCTCTAAAACTCCGGCCCGAACGGCCCACCACACTGCCGCCAGCGTTTGCTCACGGCCGGGGATCGCAAAAGCCAGTCCGGGGCGGTAATCCCAGCCCTAAAATGGCCGCCGCCATCCGTTGCTCTCCCCAGACTCCGGTCCCAAACTCAGCAGCCGAGAGACCACCGAGGTCCAAAGACCTCGCTCTCGGCTGCCGGCATGATGACCCACCTGGGGCCGAAGTCTGTGCAGCCCGGCGGGCGTCTGAACGGCATCTCGGCTGGGAAACAGCAGCCGCCGTCTTCACGAGGAATAAAACACCACCGCCATTACGCGCATGCGTAATGTTCAGCTTCCCATGATGGAAAGTCAGAGATGCATCCTGGCACCAGCCATGTATCTCACACACCTTGATACTCTCCACCAGAGAAAGGCTTCTGTCTTAGTCCGATGCAATACCTTACCTACAGTACTCCTACCTGGAAAATACAAAAAGATAGCATTACTCTTTATGAGTATGCCTTTGTGACTCAGGACAGGTAAAAATGATTGAACATGTTCTTTTGTATTGCCAGTTTTACACAGCATCCCAAAACACTTTTAATTGCCCTACTCCTGAGTAGTAAAAACAGGATATAATGACCAGCAGTAAAAGCAATTATTTTCTGAAATTACATTTAGTCCACAACTTGCAACCATTCGTTTAGTGACCGTCCAAAGTTACAATGGCACTGACTTATAACCAGTGGTGGGATTCAAAATTTTTTAACAACCAGTTCTGTGGGTGTGACTTATTTTGGGGTGTGGCTTGGTGGTCATGTGACTGGGTGGGCGAGCGTAGCTACTCATGTGACCGGGTGGCCATGGCTATGGGCATAGAAACTAGTCAGAGGGCTAAAAAAGTCATTTTTGATTGGTCATCGCACTTATGACCATCCTCACATTTATGCCCATTGCAGCATTTTTAACAACCATGTCACTCATTTCACAACTGCTTCTCTTCACCACGGTTACAAGATAGGGCGCAAAATGTAAAATGTGAGGACAGTTGTAGGTGTGAGGACCAGTCAAAAGTGTGAGGGCAGGTCAAAAATAACTTTTTTAGCCCTCTGAGTAGTCCTTATGCACAAAATGCTGCAACAGGCATAAATGATGACCGGTCATAAGTGTGAGGACTGGTCAAAAGTGTGAGAATCACTTTTTTCAGCCGTCTGGGTAGTCCCTATGCACATAGGGACTACCCAGAGGACTGAAAAAAGTGATTTCTGACAGGTTCTCGCACTTTTGACCTGTCCTCACACTTATGACCAGTCATCATTTATGCCTTTGCAGCATTTTTAATAACCATGTCACTCATGTCACAACTGCGGTGCTTCATGTGATCAGGTGGGCATGTCCAGGCGGTCATGTGACATAGTTTCTTTGCCCTAATGACTGTTTGCTGCAATGTTCTTAAGTGTGAAAAAACGGTCATAAGTCACTTTTTCAGTGCCATGCTTGTTAAACCAATTACCAGAACAAATCCATTCTCCCTCCCTCTTTCTCTCCATCTCTTTCTCCTCCTTTCTCTCTTTCTCTCCTTAATCTCTTTCTCCCTCCCTCTCTTTCTCTCCTTCATCTTTCTCCCCCCTCTTTCTCTCAATCTGTCAAGGTTCCAGAAAAACCTCTTCTGCATAAAAAAAACTCAGAAGCCATTGTTTTCCAGAGTTCTTTACTAGCATGAGGAAACTGGCACACGATGAGTGAAATTCCAAAACTGAATTTCCGGATTCTTTTCCCAGTTATACAAACCCCAAGAGTCCCACCCCCCCGACCCCTTTGATGGTCACATGGTCCCACGTTCAACCATGGATGGTTGAACACCATCCGACCCTGACCGCTTGAAGAATGGTACCATACCCCTGGCCCCCCTTCCTCCACTCAGGGGGAAAATGTGGCAGCGTCTGGAACCCTAAGGTCTAATATGGTTTCCAGGCCTGACAGGCGTCCCCCCTTGGAAAAGAAGCTATATCCTAGGAAAGAAAACAAAGAATCGATAAAGAAGAGTGTTAGTGGTCCACAGTTCCCTTTTACCCCCCCTCCCCTCTCCAAGAGGTTTTTTAGGTTTGTCAGGGAAACCTCTCCTTAATTTCGCTTTAATTTCGCTTTCTCCCTCCCTCTCTTTCTCTCCATCTTTCTCCCCCCTTTTCTCTTCTTCATCTTTCTCCCCTTCTATCCTTCATCTCTCTTTCTCTCCATCTTTTTCTCCTTAGAAGCCGGTTTGCCCTGCCCCTTGCCCCTCCCCTCCCCACCATTATTTACCGGTGTTGGGTGGGCAGGGAAGTGCATGAATCTGTGGGCAGCGGCTTGTGGCCGCTGCCCACCGATCCATGCACCTCGCTGCCCCCCCGATCCAAGCGCCACACAGCTGCCGACAGAAGCCTGCCTGCATCCAAGTGTCTCTCTAGCCAATGATTAAAGCGCCTCACTGGCCACGTGGCCAGCGAGGAACTTGAATCGGCTAACTAGCAAGAGGCTTGGATGCAGGCAGGCTTCGGTCGGTGGCCACGTGGTGCTTGGATTGGGTGGGTAGCGAGGTGCATGAATCGGGTGGGCAGCAGCTTGTGCCCGCTGCCCACCGGATCCATGCACCTCCCTGCCCACCCGACACCAGTAAGTAATGCTGGAGAGGGGAGGGGCAAGGAGCAGGGCGAACCGGCAATTTAACAAATGGTTCGGCCGAACCGCCTAGAACCGGCAGAATCCCACCACTGCTTATAACTGTTTTTCACACTTATGACCATTGCAGCATCCCCATGGTCATGTGATAAAAATTCAGACATTTGGCGATTGACTCATATTTATGATGGTTGCAATGTCCTGGGGTCAAGTGATCATCATTTGTAATCTTCTGACAAGCAACGTCAATGGGGGAAAGACGGATTCACTTAACAAAGTTAACATGTTATTAACTTAACGATTGCAGCGATTCACATAACCACGAGAAGAAAGGTCATAAAATGTGGCAAAACTCACTTAACAACTATCTCGCTTAGCAACATAAATTTTGGGCTCCATTGTAGTACTAAATCGAGGACTGCCTGTTATACTAAAACAACCTAAGATTTCTAGGCATACAAAACTAGACAAAGAATAATTAAGAGCAATTGAACTTATTTGAGTAGGGAATAGCTTTTCTTCCGCGTGGTCTTCTTTTCCCACTGGTCTTTTTTTTAACGTCAGCAACTATACTCCTCAGATTTGTGTGGGGCTCTATAATTCTACATTTTATGTTAGTTTTAACTCCTAAGAAAGAAGCATGTCTTTCTGTGCATGGCTCGTATAGTTTTGGGTGTCCTGGTTAATTTGAAAACTTTTTCTTTTTTCTTTACATTTATATCCCGCTCTTCTCCGAAGACTCAGGGCGGCTTACACTATGTTAGCAATAGTCTTCATTCTATTTGTATATTTATATACAAAGTCAACTTATTTTTCAACTTTTCTTTCTTTCTTGCTGGTTAATAACCATCGTACAGTTATTTGTTTTGATTTAGTTCTGTTCCATTTATTTCTTCTCCTGCAGCATCCAAATGGTGCATCATCACACAATCCATGACAATACAGAGGAACTGAGGCAGATGGCTGGTACTCGGGATGTGCCCCGTCCCCTCTCTACTTTACCCATGTTTAATATCCGTACGGGCGAGAAAACAAATCCCATGCAAAATAACCGCTATGACAGTGCCCAGGTGCCTCTCATTTTGGCTCAACAATGAATAATTGATCAGGTTGGTATCATCTCTTTGAATCTGCCTGCCCATAACTCCAGCCATTTGAGAGCACAGAAGGGGTACAGCTATGATTCTAGGTAAAGAAACCAGATAGCAGGATGCAAAATCCATATATAGCAATTCTATCACTCTCCCCTTCCCCTAGATAAAACAAGAGGAAGCTTAGTATTATCAAGTTGCATTTTAAACTATGGGTTGTTGTTGTTGTTTTTTCTCAACAGGCCAGCCTGTGCCCATTTTCACTGAGAAGGGTTTTTCCACCAAAGATGTTTCTCAGGATTGAGACAACTGTTGACAAACCTTGGCATGAGAGATCTGAGCTTATTGCAGTGTTTTATATTGATAATAGTGAAGCTTGGAAATGAACGACATGTGTGTGTTCAGTAATTGTTGGTCTAAATTTGTAGGGTGCGTTTTCAGTCCTTTTGTTTCTACATATTCAATGGATGGGAGATATTCAAGGTTAGTATAGCAATGCTGTGTGTTAGAGATGGCTAGCCTTCCCACGCAACTATATTTTCTAAACTTCTTGCCAAAAGTAATCACAGTTAATATGTGTTTGATATTACACAATACATAATTTCCCTCTATCTTCCTCTTGTAACTTGGCATGATAAAAGATAAACTCTTTTTCCTGTATTTTGTGTTCCTCAGTGAATAAATTGGCAAAACCTGGATTTCTTTATAAATAATATTTACATTCACACATACATAACCATCACATTATACCGTTTTGAGTAAACAACATTGTACAAAATACAGAAAACAAGAAGTACCATGCCAAAAACAAAAAACCTGAGACATGAAAATAGAACTACATTTAATGGAAATAAGGATTCATTGTAGCTCTTTTTTTTCTATCCTTGGGAACCTCCTTTACAAATTTTAAATTACTTTGAGATCTTTTAGTTGGGATTAATATAAAATGATTTAAATAAAATATACATCCGTGCATATTATCCTTATTTCCACCATGAGATCATACTGATTCATGTACTATCTTTGTTTTCTAGAATCTTCTTTCCTTTCTCTTTTCAGGAGTCTAATAGCAATGGCAATAGCAATAGCACTTAGACTTATATATGGTTGCACAGTGCTTTACAACCGTCTCTAAGCAGTTTGTAAACTGTCAGCATATTGTCCCCAGCAATCTGGGTCCTCATTTTACCCACCTTGGAAGGATGGAAGATTTAGTCAACATTGAACCTGGTGAGATTTGAACTGCCAAATTGCAGGCAGCTAGCAGTCAGCAGACATAGCCTGCAGTACTTCACGCTAACCCAGTGGTCACCAACTGGTGGTTCGCAAGAAAATTTTGGTGGTCCGTGGAGAAATCTTCATATTTTTGCTGGTGCACCCTGGTGGAGGAGCTGTGGTTGCAAGCAGGCCAAAACAGCGATTGTGATGGCTGGAAGCTGTGGGAGCGAAGCACTACTTGCACTTGCGCAGCATCAGTGTTCTGCCTTAGTATATTTGCCCAGCCGGTGGCGCAAAGCAGCTTTCATCTCCTGCCGCTTGGGATTCGGAGCGGTAAATGGTGACTGGTCCAGGGAGCAGCCAGATTTTGCTCTCTATTGCAGACACCAGATCGGCCCCCTGCAAGCTCTCATCTCTCAAGGAGCGCTCGCTGAAGCAATGTGGAAAACTTTGATCGGGCTCCTTGGGAGATGAGAGCTTGCAGGGGGGCGATCTGGTGTCCGCAATGGAGAGCAAAATGCAGCTGCTCCCCTGACCAGACACTGTTTACCGCTCCGAGTCCCAAGCAGCAGGAGACAAGGGCTACTTTGCTCTACTGGCTGGCACAAATATACTGAGGCGGAATGCTGATGCTGCACAAAATAAAATAGAGAAAAAGAGACAGAATGAAAGAGAGAGAATGAGAAAGAGAATGAGAGAGAGAGAGAGAGAGAGAATCAGAGAGAACCAGAAAGTGAGAGAGAGAGAATCAGATTGAGAGAGAATGAGTCAGAGAGAAAGAAAATGAGAGAATCAGAGAGCGAAAGAGAGAGAGACAGAATGAAAGAGAATCAGAGAGAGAGAATCAGAATGAGAGAATGGGGAGAGAGAGAATGAGAGAGTGGGAGAAAGAGAGAGGGGGAGAGAGAGAGAGAAAGAATGAGGGAGAAAGGGGAGAGAGATGAGAGAATGAGTGGGAGACAGAGAGGGAGAGAGAGAGAGAAGAGAGAAAGAGTGAGAGAGGGAGAGATGGGGAAAGAGAGAGAGAAAGAGAGGGAGAGAGAAAGAATGAGGGAGAAAGGAGAGAGAGAAGAGAGAAAGAGAGAGAGAGGAGAGAGAGAATAAGAGAGAAAGAGTGAGAGAGAGAGGAGAGATGGGGAAAGAGAGAGAGAGAGAAGAGAGGGAGAGAGAGAGAGAATGAGAGAGAGAAAGAGAGAGAGAAGAGAGAAAGAGTGAGAGAGGGAGAGAGAATAAGAGAGAAAGAGTGAGAGAGAGGGGGGAGAGATGGGGGAAAGAGAGAGAGAAAGAGAGAAGGGGAGAGAGAGAGAGAGAAAGAATGAGGGAGAAAGGGGGAGAGAGAGATGAGAGAATGACTGGGAGAGAGATAGAGAGGGAGAGAGAGAGAGAATAAGAGAGAAAGAGTGAGAGAGAGAGGGGAGAGATGGGGGAAAGAGAGAGAGAGAGAAAGAGAGAGGAGGGAGAGTGCCTGAAGGACCCCATCCTGTCACTGGGAGTCCAGGCGCTTCAGCAAGCAGCATGCTGGATTCATATTAGTAGTCCGTGGGATTTAAATTATGAACTTGGTGGTCCATGAGGTCCAAAAGGCTGGGGACCCCTGCTCTAAACACTGTGTCACTGCGGCTAATCAAGTCTTACCAAGCCACTTCTAATTATTCTACTGTCTCTCAACCCATTCACTCATTTTTTTTGCAGATTATTCTTTCTCTCTGCATAAGCAAACCACCCCATATTGATATTATTAGTTTCATACTGATATCTCATTTTTATATGCAACTCATGATTGCTCATCATCTTGTTATCCTTGACCCAACCTCTTTTTGTTCCACAGTGTGTATTTCTTAAGTAACCCATTCCTGAGATACCAAATTTTAGCTTCCTTATAACAAAATGAGCGGAAGCATGCTCTTATAGGAGTCATCTTTGCTATTTTCAACAAATGTTGATATTATATACTATCCATTCCTTTTCTATGAGCAATGGTATGTTTGGAAGATATATTGAAATATTATTTCACCTGAGGGGGAAAATACTATACAGAAGTTTACTAAAGTTTGCCTAAGCAAGAAATATGGTAGTCAAGATAACAGCTGCACTTCAGTGTTCAAAGGCTCAGCATAATGGGTATACGTTCCTGTAACTCATTTCAGATCTTTATATATACTGTAGAAGGGGTGGTATTTACTTATCTTCGCTACCAGTTTGCAAATATGAACATGTGTAGAGCGTCAAAAACGGGATGTAATGACATCTGGGTGGGTGGGCGGAGCCTCCCACAGCTGCCACTACTGGCTCATCTGAACCGGGTGGAACCAGCTGAATAGCACCACTATACTGTAGGTGTGTTATTTATACTTACTGATTAGTATCAAGAACATCACTGGAGCAACATGCTTTTTGAATGTTCAGAACAATTTTTTTACCACTGCAAAAGTGAATACTGGAAAGTCCTCAATTTACAACCTTTCGTTTAGTCACTGTTTGAAGTTACAGCTCCACTGAAAAAAAGTGACCTAGAAATGGTCCCCATAGTTATGATCATCACATAATGATCATTTGATTCACTTAACTGCAGTGATTGGCTTAACAAGTAGGGCAAAAAAAGATCCTAAAATCAGACATAGCTCAATTAATAACTACCTTTCTTAGCAGCAGAAATTCTTGTCCCAATTCTGGTCATACGTCAAGGACTATAAGTTGTTAAGTTAGTGGCATGGTTGTTAAGTTAATCTTGCTTCCCCATTGACTTTGCTTGTCAGCCGGTCACAAAAAGTGATTGCATGAGGCACATAAATAAATTTGAGCTGTTACAGCTGTTCTTCCAGTCTGAGTTCTTCACTTATCCAACTGTTCAGTGGGAAGTGGGAGACAAAATAGAATAGTTCTATGGGTGGATATGATATTTCAGTAGCAATTAGCATTTGTATTTATGTCATTAAATACTGTCCATTTCCACATTAAGTGAAAAGTTTGATGTCTGGCATTATCTGGATTTAATTCCCCTTGGGAAGAAAGCATTTGATTCTTTTTTTTTTTTAATAAAAAGTTTTTTATTTTGAACACATTAAAACACAAGACAAACATACAACATTTATATACATATCACTGTTTCTTATCAGTTATTCAAAGCAGTCCTTTCTTACTATTTATACATATTTTAATTCTATCTTATTCTACTTTTGTATTATCTATCTTCTTTTATTTCATCTACATTTCATCTAGATTCATCTACATTTTCTTTATTTCATTTACATACAGATTTTACCCTGTTGTTCAGTTTTCATTATCTTTCCTATTTTCCAACCATTCATACCATCTACACCAGGCCTTATAATATCCTCATTTTCTTTGATTTCTTTTGTGAGTTTATCCATCTCTGCACATTCTAGGATTTTCTTAATTAAATCTTCTGTTGGTGAGTTCTCTTTCTTCCAATTTTGCACATAAGCTATACATGCTGCTGTTAGTATATGTAGTATTAAATATTGTGTATCATTTGTATAGTTTTCTGTTGGAATCAGGAGTGAAATGCTCCTGGTTCGGACCGGATCACGTGATCTGGTAGCAATGGGGGCGGGTAGTTCGGAGAACTGGTAGCAAAAATCCCGCCCCCCACACCGCCCACACCTCGCTGTTCCTCTTCTCTTTCCCTGAAGCTCTCGGTGGTGATATAGCTGCAAACAGCCTTAAATGACTGCCACGGTGTTTCAAAGGGCCATACTACAGCTGATCAGAGCTGTAGGTGGCTAGTAGACCGGTGCCTCTTTTTTTGAAGAAGGTAGACCAGTGCACTCCCAAAAAAGGCAAGTAGACCGGTATGGCTCTGCTAGACTAAAACAAGCCTGGTAGACTGATATGTTTCCTGATTAAAAAAAAGAAATTTTTTGGTCCAAAAACTCACAGTGCCTCTGAAAGAATCGAACAGAAATTGGCTGGAAGCCAGACTGAGTGAGGTGCAGCTGCTTTTACATTGTGTGTGAGTCAGTTGTATTGTGTTGTGTTGTGTTGTGTTGTGTGTGTGTGTAAAGTGTGAAAGTTGGTTTTTGGTACGTTTTGTATACTTTGTTTATTATTTTTATTATTTATTGTTATTCACCACACCCCCCAGTCATCTGACCACCAAGCCACACCCACCAATTAAGCCACGCCCACAAAACTGGTAGGGAAATTTTTAGATTTCACCCCTGGTTGGAATCCCTAATAAGAATTTTCTGGCTCTCCCTTTATTGATTCCTGTATTATCTCCTCTAACCACTTGTTTTGAATTGTTTTGCCACCGGACAGGTCCACCAGAGATGATAATATGTTCCATAGTTACTCTTACATTTCCAACACTTTGGTGAGTTACTGGGGAACATCTTCGCTATTCTAGCTGGTGGAAGATGCCATCTGTGAAACATCTTCATCTGGTTTTCCTTGTATGCTGTCGATATTATCAATTTCATGTTTGTTTTTGGCTCCAGTGACGTCACCGCTCCTGCCGGGTGCTCTAACAGGGCACTCCGCGTTAGAAGATCGTAAAAGTCAGTGAAACAGTATAAATTACTGTTCACTGAGCTTAGCATACCCTTTGGGCATAAGAGGGTTATGCAGAGTTGTGGAAAAGTGGTAGATCTAGACAGGGGGTTTGCTCTTAAGAGCGAATTTTCCTGGATTTATGATCCCACCGAATTCCACTATCTCCAACTTCAAACGTGCTCCTGTTTTTTTTCAGGAAAAAGGAGTAGGAGAGTCACTTCTGCTCAAAAGGACTTATTAAATTGATTGATTTTATAAGCAGACGGGAATTTCACAAGCGTTAGATCTTTGATGTAGAATCAACACGGCAAGTATACCGACTCCCTTTTTGAAACCTGAAACCTTTCTTTGTCTCTGATTAATTGACTTTTAAAATGGTGTCTGAAAGTGAAAGTAAAATTTTTTAGTACAACAAAGTAGCGTTATTTGTGGATTGTTACAAACGGAGTTCTCTTATACTGAATGGAGTAAAGGAAAGTTGTTAAGTTTAAATTCCTGATTCTTTTGAAGACAGAATGGCAGCTAAACCTTTAAAGCCTTCTGGAAGAAGGGGATCTGAACCAAGTCTTGAGGATATATTGAAAGTACAATTAAAACTTTCTGAAGATAGGCAAAAAGAGATGATGGAGAATTTTAATGCAAAAATAAGAGAAGATATTCTCATGGCAGTTCAAGGACTGAGTAAAAAAATTGAGGATTGGAAGAGGAAATGCAACAGATCTCTCAGTCAAATAAGCATTTAGAAGATAAAATGCAAGGTGTTCAGAAAAAAGTGGATCAAAATGAAGATCAGGTTGTGATATTACAATATAAACTTATGGAAGGAGCTCTTAGAATTCGTGGTATGCAAGAACAGCGAGGAGAAGACTTAAGAAAAATTATATCAGAAGCATTGGCTGAATTTATTGAAGTGGAACCCCAAGAGGTAGCTTACCAAATTGATAAAATATATAGAGTTAATTCCTGGATCGCAAGACAGAGAAAGCTTCCTCGGGACATTGTGGTTTATTTTGTGAAAAGGACTATGAGAAATCAGATTCTGCAAGTTTCATATCAGACAACTTTAAAAATTGGAGAACAGGAGCTGAAGGTGTTGAAAGAGATTCCTTCCAAGATGTTAAGAGATAGGAAGGAATTTGTTTTTTTTACACAAGAACTTAAAAAACATCAGATTCAATTCAGATGGGAGGTGCCAGTTGGACTGACAGTATTTTATCAAGGAAGGAGATATAGAATTGACACTGTTTTAAAGGCAAAGGATTTTCTTTCTACAGTTTTGAAAGTTGAAACAGAAATGATAGAAAAACTTCAAGAGATTCAAGAAGGCGTGGTGATCCAAGAGCCTTTATTGCTGCCAGCATTAGAGGAACAAGAGCAAAGGGTGACAAGAGGAGCTCTTAAGCGTAAAGAAGAGCAACAGTCTCAAAGTAAAAGTCAGGACCCCAGTATGGAAGCTGTGGGAGGAGCCAGACGGAAGATACCGGAGGAGGATCTTCCGTTGTTTGCTTCAAAGCTTCAGGAGGCCAGTAATGGCAAATAGAATTTTGTCATGGAATGTTAATGGCTTGAATTCAGCTCAGAAAAGAAGGAAAATATTTCACTACTTGAAACAATTTAAAAATGATGTGATTTGCCTGCAAGAGACATATATAAAATTATCAGACCAAAAATACTTAATTAACTCAAAATTAGGTAAACATTTTGTTGCATCAGCTTTGGAAAAGAAGCATGGAATTGTTGTATATATCAGGAAGGATATACCAGCTAAGTTAATTGAGGCAGATACTCAAGGAAGATTTATTGCTATTGAACTGGTGATAGATGCAAAAAAGACTTTGCTGATAGGTATTTATGCACCTAATCAGCAACAAGAAAAGTTTTATAAAATGTTACACGAGAGGTTGATCCTCTGGGATTATAGTTTGTTTATTTTATTAGGAGACTGGAATGGAGTAATTGATATAAGAAGTGATAAGAGAACCTCTTCCAAGAAGATACCTATACATGCAAAACTACCAAAATCCTTTTTTGAAATGATGGAAGACTTTGAGTTTAGAGATATATGGAGGTTACGGAATCCAGATGAGAGAGATTTTACTTTTTTCCCCGATAGGCACCAATCTTTCTCACGATTTTATTTTAATTTCTAATGACTTGCTTTCTAGGGTGAAGAAAATGAAGATATTTCCGAGGTGTTTAACTGACCATAGCCCAGTATGGATGGAATTATTACAAGGGAAAAAAGGTGGTAGAACATGGAGGTTGAATGAAAATCTGTTTAGATATGAAGATAATGTAAATCATTGTAAGAAACAGTTGAAAGAATTTTTTGATTTTAATATGCACAAAGGGACACCTATAGGAACTGTGTGGGAGGCGAGTAAAGCTTTTATTAGAGGGATATTGATATACTTGGACAACAGGCAAAGGAATAATAAACAAAGGCAGCGTGTAGGTACTTGGAAGAAGAAATTCAAAGGAAGCAACAGTTATTAATTCAAAACCCACAGGATCACAAACTTAAAGAGGCTATAAAAATATTACAGAGTCAATTTAATATGTTAATGGCAGACCAGGTGGCAACAAATATACAATATGCTAAACATAATACCTTTTGTAATGCAAATAAACCTGGGAGATGGTTGGCATATAACTTAAGGAAAAAACAGAAAGCACGTGTCATACAAAAAATAGAATATAAAGGCAAAGAGATATATCAACAGGATAAAATTAAAAAGGCATTCTCAGAATTTTATACTGCTTTATATGCAAAAGACAAAATATTGAATAGGGACATTTATGATTATTTGAAAGATTATAAGGTTAATATTCTAACATTAGAACAGAGGGAGGAGCTGAATCGGCCGATAGCTACTGGAGAAATAGTGGAGGCAATTAAACAATTAAAAATGGGGAAAACCCCTGGTACAGATGGTCTTACAGCAAGTTATTATAAAAAAATACAGGATGAAATATTAGGCCCACTTAAAGAATTATTTAATCAGATACAACTAGGAGTGGGAATACCCCCGTCATGGAAAACATCTTTTATTTCACTGATACCAAAAGAGGAGCAAGATTGCTCTAAACCCGGTAACTACAGGCCGATTTCACTTTTAAATAATGATTATAAGATTTTTGTAAAAATAATAGCAAATAGATTAATGTTAGTTTTACAACAAAGAATTCATACTGATCAATCTGGTTTTATAAAAGGGAGGCAGATGAGGAATAATGTTAGACAGATTATTAATATATTGGAATATTTGGAAAAGAAGAATACTTCAGCAGCACTTATTTTTTTGGATGCAGACAAAGCTTTTGATCGATTGCATTGGGATTTTTTATTTAAATTAATAGAGAAAATGCAATTTGGAGATTGTTTTGTTAGAGTAGTTAAAGCAATTTATGGAGAGCAAACAGCTCAGATTATAATAAATGGTAGTTTGACAGAAGTTATTAAGATTGCGAAAGGAACGAGACAGGGATGTCCCTTATCACCACTATTGTTTGTTTTGACTCTGGAACCATTATTAGATAAAATACGAGAATTAACGAAAATAGAGGGAATTAAGATTAGACAATATGAGTACAAAGTTAGAGCTTTTGCAGATGATGTAGTGGTTACCTTAACAAATCCTATAAATTCAAGTAGATTTTTGTTGGAAGTAATTGATAAATATGGAAAGGTATCAGGATTTAAAATAAATCAGAATAAAACAAAAGTGATAATTAAAAATATGTCTATACAACAGAAACAAAAACTAGAGGAAATGACAGGATTTGAGGTGGTAAAAAAGGTTAAATACTTAGGGGTTTATATTAGCTCATCGAACAAGAAACTTTATAAGAATAATTATGACTTGCTATGGCAAAAGTTCAGAATGATATGAGTGTCTGGAAAAATTGCAGTTATCGCTATTGGGAAGGATTGCGGCTATTAAAATGAATGTGTTACCTAGATTTTGTTTCTGTTCCAGATGATACCAATAATTAAAAAGGATAAAATTTGGAAGATTGGCAGATTGGGATTAATAAATTTATATGGCAGGGTAAAAGGCGAGGTTAAAATGAAAATAATACAGGACTCACGGGAAAGAGGTGGCTTAAAAATGCCTAACTTTAAACTATATTATGAAGCAGTAGCCCCTTCAGTAATAAGTGACTGGTTTAATTTAACGGAGGAAAGAATTTTGAATATAGAAGGTTATGACTTGTTATATGGATGGCATGCGTATTTATTTTATGAAAAAAAAGTGGATAGGGCTTTTAAGAATCATGTGTTGAGAAGTGCTCTTTTGCGGGTCTGGAAAAAATATTCTTATAAATTAGATTACAAGATTCCTATATGGGCGAGCCCTAGACATGCAATAGAGAATATAAATATAGAACAGAAACAGGAAATGATTACTTATAAAGAACTTTTATAAGTTGCTTAACTTTTATAAGAACTTTTATAAGTTGCTTTTATAACTTGCTGAAGGAGGTAGATTGCAATTAAAATCATTACAGGTATTAAATGAAGAAGGGAGGAATTATACTTGGTTTCAATATGGGCAAATAAGTGCTAGATGGAAAGAAGATCAAAAAATTGGTATAATGTAAAGGGA
The DNA here is from genome assembly GCF_028640845.1 of Ahaetulla prasina. NCBI lineage: Eukaryota > Metazoa > Chordata > Lepidosauria > Squamata > Colubridae > Ahaetulla > Ahaetulla prasina. Next base: position 34,900,473 of record NC_080542.1, on the reverse strand, counting down.
GGAAAATTTAATAAAGCAAATTAGAAATCAGACCCAGGAGCATATAAAGAGATTGTATAATGTTTTTTTTGTTTTGTTTTGTTTACATTTATATCCCGCCCTTCTCCGAAGACTCAGGGCGGCTTACAATGTATAAGGCAATAGTCTCATTCTATTTGTATATTTTTTACAAAGTCAACTTATTGCCCCCCCAACAATCTGGGTCCTCATTTTACCTACCTTATAAAGGGTGGAAGGCTGAGTCAACCTTGGGCCGGGCTCGAACCTGCAGTAATTGCAGGCCCTGTGTTCTAATAACAGGCTTCTCTATTGCCTGAGCTATCCCGGCCCCTTGTTGCTTGAAATAGATTCGGAAAAGGATTTGGTAAAGGACTGTATGATAAAATGGGCACAGAATATTCAGGAACCAATAATGTTGGAAACATGGGAGAAAATCTGGGTTAGAAATGTTAAGTTTACACAAGCGCAGAATTTAAGGGAAATTTTTTATAAGATGTTTTATAGATGGCACTTAGATCCCAAAAAATTATCACGTATGTATCCTAATATCCAAGCGAAATGTTGGAGGTGTGATTGTGATGACGCTACATATTTTCATATTTGGTGGACTTGCAAGAAAATTAAGGCCTTTTGGATAAGAATTTGGTGGATTATTCAAAATGTACTGAAGAAGAAGATAAAGTTCCTGCCACAATTTTTCCTTTTGGGAATTATAACGGATTGTACAGGGATTGAGACTAAACTGATTCTGAATTTAATAACAGCAGCAAGACTGTTGATTGGACAATACTGGAAGAAAGAAGAGGTACCTACAATAGAAGAATGGATACTGAAAGTCATTAATTTGGCTGAGATGGCTAAAATCTCAGCTTTTTTAAAAGACAATACGCAGGAAAGATATTTAATTGAATGGAAAAAATGGATTGATTATCTACAAAACAGATATCAGATTAAGAAATATCAGATTGCCTTTGAATAATTAGAAAGTTATTTTATCTAATGGGGAGGGGGTTGGGAGATGAAAAGCTTTGGATGAGGTTAATTGGATTGGAAGGGAAAATTTTATTCTATGTTTGGTTTATGTATAACAATACCTTGTGATTGACCCGGGAAGCCAGGGGGAAGGGAGGGGGGAAGGGGGTTTTCTGGGAGGGAGGGGGGGAAAAAGGGGGGAAAATGTCTTTGTTTTTTTAAAAACTTTTTCAATAAAAAAAAATCATGTTTGTTTTCAACATCTTTTCCCACTTCTCTAGTTCTATTGTATAATTAAAGTTTCTTGCCCATTCAATCATAGTATCTTTCATTTTTTCCTCTTCCATTTTATACCGTAAGGAAATTAAATGTTTTACTAATTAATTTTTGGTCCTTCCCATATATTATTTTATCCAATTCATTTTGCTCCAATTATATCTGATTAGTCTTTGTATCTTCGATATATTTTGATCTAATTTGGAAGTACGTCCACCATTCGACTTCCCTATTCAAATCCTGTTCCAATTCTTGTTTTGTTTTTAATTTTCCCAATTCATTTGATATATCCCTGTACCTAATTATTTTGATCCAATCTATTAAATTTGGATGTATTAGTGTTTCATTGTGGGAAATCCAAGATGGTATATTATATAGTGTTGTTTTTTAATTTTATTTCAAATTATTAATAATGAATTCCTAATTATGTGTCTTCTAAAATACCTATGGGTTTTGTACTTTTCACTCCACAAGAATGCATGCCATCCTATCTGTAGGTTGTGGCCTTCTATTATTAAAATCCTTTTGTTTCCCAACTCCATCCATTCCTTTAACTATGTCAGGCATGCTGCTTGGTAATAAATTTCCCAATCTGGTAGGGCTACTCCTCCCCTATCTTTGATATCCTGTAGGGTTTTTAATCTAATTCTAGGCTTTCTTCCTTGCCATATAAATTTTCAGGTCAATCTATTTAATAAATTTATTTATTTATTTATTTATTTAGATTTTTATACTGCCCTTCTCCCAAAGGACTCAGGGCGGTGTACAGCTAAATTATAAAACAATACAATATACAATTAAAACCAAGACTTAAAACAAGCATATTCCATAAATGGCTGAAATTTAAAACAATCAAATTTAAAACCCTTAAAATTCATAAATAGTAGTCCCAGTTAAAATTATTTAAGATTAAAAATTTAAGCCAGTCCCGCTTGAATAAATAAATGCGTTTTCAGCTCATGGCGAAAGGTCCGAAGGTCAGGTAATTGGCGCAAACCAGAGGGAAGTTCATTCCAAAGGGTAGGAGCTCCGACAGAGAAGGCCCTTCCCCTGGGGGCCGCCAGCCGACATTACTTGGCGGACGGCACCCTGAGAAGACCCTCTCTGTGTGAGCGTACGGGTCGGTGGGAGGCGTGAGGTAACAGCAGGCGGTCCCGTAAGTACCTGGGCCCTAAGCCATGGAGCGCTTTAAAGGTGGTAACCAAAACCTTAAAGCGCACCCGAAAGACCACAGGAAGCCAGTGCAGACTGCGCAGGAGCGGTGTTACGTGGGAGCAACGTGTGGCTCCCTCAATTACCCGCGCAGCTGCATTCTGAACTAGCTGAAGTCTCCGGGTGCACTTCAAGGGGAGCCCCATGTAGAGAGCATTGCAATAATCCAAACGAAAGGTGACAAGAGCGTGAGTGACCGTGCATAAGGCATCCCGGTCAAGGAAGGGGCGCAACTGGCGGACCAAGCGCACCTGGTAAAAAGCTCTCCTGGAGACGGCTGCCAAATGATCTTAAAACGACAGCCGTCCATCCAGGAGAACCCCCAAGTTGCGCACCCTTTCCATTGGGCCCAATGACTCGCCCCCAACAGTTGCAGCTGACTGTACCGGGGTGCCGGCATCCACAGCCATTCCATCTTGGTGGGATTGAGCTTGAGCCTGTTTCTCCCCATCCAGACCCGTAAGGCTTCCTTGACCGGGATGCCTTATGCCTTATGCACGGTCACTCACGCTCTTGTCACTTCCCGTTTGGATTATTGCAATGCTCTCTACATGGGGCTGCCCTTAAAGTGCACCTGGAGGCTGCAGCTAGTCCAGAATGCAGCTGCGCGGGTAATAGTGGGAGCAACTCGTTGCTCCCATGTAACACCAATCCTGCGCGGCTTGCACTGGCTCCCTCTGGTCTTTCGGGTGCGCTTTAAGATTTTGGTCACCACCTTCAAAGCGCTCCATGGCTTAGGGCCCGGGTACTTATGAGACCGCCTGCTGTTACCGCATGCCTCCCACCGACCCGTACGCTCTCACAGAGACGGTCTTCTCAGGGTGCCGTCCGCCAAACAATGTCGGCTGGCGGCCCCCAGGGGAAGGGCCTTTTCTGTGGGAACTCCTACGCTCTGGAACGAACTTCCTCCTGGACTACGTCAAGTGCCTGATCTTCGGACCTTTTGCCGTGAGCTGAAAACGCATTTATTCATTCAAGCGGGACTGGCATAATATTAATATTTATAATATTTTTAATATTTCTAATATTTTAAAATTTTAACTGGGGTTTATTATTATATGGTTTATAATTTCAAATTTTAAACTTTTTAAATATGGCCATTTTTTCTAAATATGCTCGGTTTTAAATTGTCGTTTTAATTGTACATTTCTGTGTTTTATTTTGGCTATACACGCCTGAGTCCTTCGGAGAAGGCGGTATAAAAATTTAATAAATAAATAAATAAATAAATAAATAAATAAATAAATAAATAAATAAATAAATAAATAAATAAATAAGGCACCGGGACAGCACTTCGACAGCTTCGTTGGGGTGGCCCGGGGTGGAAAAGTACAGCTGCGTGTCATCAGCGTACAGATGGTAACTCACCCCAAAGCCACTGATGACCTCACCCAGCGGCTTCATATAGATGTTGAACAGGAGAGGCAAGAGAATCGACCCCTGAGGCACCTCACAAGTAAGGCGCCTCGCAGTCGATCTCTGCCCCCCTGTCAACACCGTCTGCAACTGGTCATAGAGATAGGAGTAGAACCACCAATAAATGGTGCCTCCCACTCCCAAACTCTCCAACCGGTGCAGCAAGATATCATGATCGATGGTATCAAAAGCCGCTGAGAGATCTAATAGGACCAGGGCAGAGGAACAACCCCTATCCCTGGCCCTCCAGAGGTCATCCACCAACGCGACCAAAGCTGTCTCCGTACTATGTCCGGACCGGAAGCCGGACTGGAACGGGTCTAGATAGACAGCTTCATCCAGGTACCGGGTAAGCTGCCATGCCACCACACTCTCTACAACCTTCACCACAAAGCGAAGGTTGGAGACTGGATGATAATTTCCTAAAATAGCTGGGTCCAGGGAAGGTTTCTTGAGGAGGGGTCTCACCACCGCCTCTTTCAAGGCGGCGGGGAAAACCCCTTCCAACAATGAAGCATTTATAATTCCCTGGAGCCAGCCTTGTGTCACCTCCTGTGTGGCCAGCACCAACCAGGAGGGACACGGGTCCAGTAAACATGTGGTTGCATGTAACCTCCCCAGTAACCTGTCCATGTCCTCGAAAGCCACAGAATCAAACTCATCCCAAGCAACCTCTACAAGACGTGTCTCCGTCATCTCACTTGGATCATCGCAATTTTGGTCTAAACTATCCCAAAGCTGAACGATTTTATCTTATCTTAAAGTTTATCTTAAACTCCTCAGCACGTCCCTGCAAGGGGTCATCCTGCCCCTCCTGGTGAAGGAGGGAGTAGGTCACCCGAAACAGGGCAGCCGGGCGGTTATCTGCCGACACAATGAGGGCGGAAACGTAAGAACGTTTCGCCTCCCTCAGTGCCACTAGGTAGGTCTTAGAAAAGACCTAACTAGTGTCCGATCAGCCTCGGAACGGCTAGACCTCCAGGTACTCTCTAGGCATCTTCTTGGGCATTTCATCTCTCTCAGCTCCTCAGAGAACCAAGGAGCCAATTGAGATCTACGCCGAGTCAGAGGTCGCAAAGGCACGACACGGTCCAAGGCCCAAGCCGCGGCCTGTTCCCAGGCCGCAACTAGTTCTTCAGCCGTGCTGTGGGCAAGATCCTCAGGGAACGGCCCAAGCTCCATCAGGAACCTCTCAGGGTCCATCAGGTGCCTGGGACGGAACCAACGCATTGGTTCCGTCTCCCTGCGGTGGTGAGCAGCAGTCCGAAAGTCCAGGTGAAGGAGAAAATGATCTGACCATGACACAGGTTCCGTCACTAAATCTCCTAATTCCAGTTCATTAAACCACTGTCCAGAGATATAAATCAAGTCCAGTGTGCCTCCCCCAATGTGTGTAGGGCCATCAGTTACTTGAATCAGGTCCAAGGCCGTCATGGAAGCCTGGAACTCCTGGACTGCCGTTGATGACAAGCCGGCCGATGGCAAGTTGAAATCCCCCATGACCAAAAGTCTGGGAATCTCAACCGCCACTCCGGCAAGCACCTCCAGCAGCTCAGGTAGGGCTGTAGTCACACAGCAAGGAGCCAGGTACATGATCAACAAACCCATCTGATTCCTATAGCCCCACTTCACAAGGAGGGATTCACAACTGGCTATCTGAGGCACAGTGGACTCCCTCGGCTCTAGACTTTCTCTAATCACAACTGCCACCCCCCCCCTACCTTGGGCTCTCAGCTAATGGAATGCTCAGAAACCCAGAGGGCACAGTTCAACCAGGGGTACGCCCCCTTCTGTGCCCAACCAGGTCTCCATAATGCCCATAAAGTCCGTGGCCTCCCTCTGAATAAGATCACAGATCAGGGGAGCCTTATTAACCACGGACCGGGCATTGCACAGTATTGCAAATCAAAGTAATTTTTTCTATTCTTATTGGTATAACCTGGAAGAGGAACAAGATTTTGGGTAAGATATTCATTTTTATTGCTGCCATTCTTCCCATCCATGATATTTTTAAATTTTTCCAATTTTCCAAGTCTCCCAATTTGCAGTATTAATTTGTCATAATTATCTTTTTAAATTGAGGAACCTCTTGCTGTTAGCCAAATCCCTAGATATTTTATTTTTTTTTGTTGTCTGAATGTTCATGCTATTTTCTAATTCTGTCTTTTGTTTTTTTGTAAGGTTTTTTGTTAGTAATTTGGATTTCTTCCTATTAATTTTCAAACCTGCCACTATACCAAATTCTTCTATTTTTTAAATCAGTTTGGTGCCTGATTTTAAGGGTTCCTCAATTATAAAAACCATATCTGTGAAGGCTTGCAATTTATACTCCTCATTTTTTATTTTAAATCCTTTTATCTCCTGATCCCCCTTAATTTTTTTAAAGAGTGGCTTCAATGATAGTATAAAAAGAAGTGGGGAAAGTGGGCATCCTTGTCTTAAACCTTTTGTTATTTCAAATCTATCTGTCATGTCTTGGTTAATAATCACCCTTACAGTTTGCTTTGAATATATTTTTCAATCATCTTTTCAAATTTGGATCCAAATTCTATTTTTTTAATTTGTTGTGTCATGAATCTCCAATTCAAATTATCAAAAGCTTTTTGGGCATCAAGGAAAACCAGTGAAACTTGTTTCTCTGGGTGTACTTCATAATACTCTAATATGTCAATTATGGTCCAGGTATTATTTTTGATTTGTCAACCAGGCAGGAAACCATTTTGATTTGGATGTATATATTTGTCTAAAATTGTTTTTAACCTTTCCGCAATAATTGACATATATATTTTATAGTCAGAATTCAATAAAGAGATAGGCTATAGTTTTGTACTAATTGCTGGTCTGTGTCTTCCTTAGGTATAAGTGTAATTAATGCTTCTGTCCATGTGTGGAGTATGTTTGTATGTTGTATGCTTCGTCGAATATTTCCAGCATTAATCCTCCTGTTTGTTTTTGAATAGTTCTATATAGCTCACCTTGTTTGCATGCTCAAAATAATTTTGTTTAGCCATCTTTATTTTCAATGCCACTTCCTCTTGAATTATGAGATTTAATTTAAGTTTAATTATCCGCCTTTCCTCTTTTATTTTTTATTTTGGGGATCTTTTTGCAATTCTTGTTCTGCTTTTTTTAAAGCTCTTCTTGTAGTTTGTTTTGTTGGGACCTTTTCTCTTTTCTTTTTTTGTCATATATGCAATCATCACCCCTCTAATATATGCTTTTAATGTGTCCCAAAGATTTTGGATCGACTTTTTTATTTATACTTAAGAAAATCTCTAATTCTTTTTCCAGGTATTTCTTATATTCTCTCTCTTTACATATATTTTGGTTTAAGGTCCATCTTTTATATCTTTTTTGTCCCTTCTAGTAGATGATTATTGGATTATGGTCAGCCCATTCATTTGTTCCTAATTCTATTTTTAAAATTTCTATTTGTGATTGTGTTGTCATCCAGGCCATGTCAATCCTGGACCACGATTGATGGGGATGGGAATAATATGTATATTGCCTTTCTTCTTTGTGAATTTCATTCCATAAGTCTCTTAACCTTAGTTCTAATGGCAGGTTAAAGAATTCTTTGGGTAATATTTTCTTTTTTATATATTTTTCTTATTGCTGTGATAATCTCTTTTACTATCAACTATGGCGTTATAGTCTCCTATAATACATACATTTTCTATTTCTTGTTCTGTTATTGTATCGTGCAATTTTTTGTAGTTGATTTTTATTTGGAGCATATACAACTACTAATAAAATTCGTTTATGTTCCATGTCTAGGTTTATTATCAAAGTTCTCCCCTCATCATCTGCATACGCTAATTCTGAATTTATTTTTTCTTTTATATACACTGCTATTCCTCTTTTTTTCTATTGTGATAATGATACATATTTATTTATTTATTTATAATTTAATTTCTATACCGCCCTTCTCCCAAAGGACTCAGGGCGGTTTACAGCCATCTTAAAAACACAGAATATACATAATATAAATAACAAATTTAAAAACAAATTTAAAAACAAATATTTTCTTCCATATAGTCTTCCCAATTTTTTATTTTCCAATAGTTTTTGGAATCCTTTTTTTATATGGACCTCTTGCAAATAAATCACATCTATATCTAGTTTTTTTAATTTTGTAAATATTTGTGTTCTCTTTTTCTGTGCATTTAAACCGTTGATGTTCACTGAAAATAGGGATAATGTCTCTTCCATATCTTATTGTATTTGTTTCTCGGTGTTTCTTGTTTCGTTTTTTTCTCTTTTTCTTGCTCCTTCTCTTCTTGTTTTTTTTTTCTTGAGTTCTCCTTAACTTTCTCTCTCTTTCTAATTCCTCTTGTAGGTCATCTTCTTGACTTCTACTTTCTAATTCATCCTTGCTTTCTTGTTCCTCTTACAAATAATTTTTATAAAATTCTTGAGCTTTTCTTATCAAGTCTACTTTGAATTTCTTATCTTGCCATGTAATTAATATACCTTCGGGGATAAGCCACCTAAACATTACTTTATATTTTCTGAGACATGGTGTTAGAAGATGGTACTGCTGTCTTTGCTTTCGAATTCTGCGTGGGATTTGTGTTAAAATTATAATTTCTTTCCCTTTATATGTTACAGTCTCTTCTCTTGATTTGTTTTAGATTTCATCTCATTGGGTTTTTTTGGTGAACCTTATATGCACTTCCCGTGCTAAGCAATGCCTTCTTATATAATTGTTGTGTACTTGATAGATTCCATCTATGGTACCCCTTATTTCCGATTTATCTCTCTGTACTAGCTCTGCTATGATTTCAACCATTTTCCCCCCCAGGTCTTCCTCTTTTTCTTCCATGACATTCTGGAAGCGAAGGAAAAGTGATGCCTTCTCCATTTCCAGGAAAGCGATTGAATCCATTAATTCTTTATTCAATTGTGATGCCTTCTGCTCCACCATTTCTACTTTGAGGTCTAGTTGGTCCACCTTCATTTCTATTTTTATAACTTTTTGCTCATTTTCTGCAACTGTATGTTGTATATTTTCCATATTTTCCTTCATATTTTTTAAATCTTCCTTTACTTCTCCTATCTCATTTTTAATTTCCTGACCTCTTCTTGGTTATCTGCCATTTTTTCTTAGAACTTCATTAGTGTCCCTTAAATAATTTGGAGCATATTTTGCATACTCTGCATTGTCGATTCTGTTTTGTCTTTTTCTTTCTCTGAAATATTTTCAATTGACCGTTGGGTTGTGGGAGATGCTGTAGAAGTTGGGTTAGAGATGGGCTTTTTCCTGGTTCTTGTTACTATTGATGTGGTTGACATTATTAAATTCTTTGTAAGATTTTTCCACAATATCATAAGTCTTCTAATACTCAGTATTTACTTCTTACCCCTAATTCCTATATATATATCAATTCCTTTAATTAATTATTTATCATCACAAAAATCAAGCTCTACCTTTCAATTACACTTTAACAGTCTCCCCCCTTTTCCCCCAGATCAAATTAGCTAATCAATTAATTATTCAATTAAATATTATAAACTTCTTCAAGTATTTTCACTGTAATTATTATATATTATAAAATAATCAAAATATATCCTCCCCTTTAATCCTTTCAGCACTTATCCAAACAGTTCTTTAAAATTAGGTTGTTCTTAATTGTATATTTTTATAACCTCTCCTTTTTCAAGGGTTATCAACAAACCAAGTATTCCCCCCCCCAAATAAATTTATCAATGTATATATATTAACTATAATGGATTCCAACCAGACTTTTCTTTTTTTTAAGTTCTTTTTTGATTTTCTTTTTCTTCTTTCCACTCCCTATTGCATCAGATTGTCCATTTGGGCTTAGTCACTTTCAAATCCAGTGTACAGTCTCTACGTCCTCCCAGTCTCTCTTTTTGTATTTTGTATTTGTTTCTTCTTTATCTTTTTAACCTCTTTATTCCAGTCCACTCTGTCATCTTCTTAATAGTTATAAATCCACAATTGTCCATGTATCTATCTATTAATCTCTTTCCAAATTGTTCCCTCTTCGTTTCACTAAATTCTTCAAAGGCACCAAGTCCGCTTATCTAAGCATGAAGACTCCTTACTTTAAACTTTAAATCCACTGTGTATTATATCTTCACTATTCTTCCTTCTCATAATGCAGTTAGATCTTTAACTCAAGTCCAATTATTATTATTTTTTATTGAAAAAGTTTTACAAATTTTAACAAATATCTCCCCTCCTTCCCCCTCCCCCCTCCCCCCCCAGACTTCCCAGAGCAAAATACAGGGTATAACAAACATCTAACAATCATAAGCTAAACATATGCTAACTATCCATAAACTCTCATCCTCCCCTAGGACCTTAACTCTCCTTTTACATGCAGAGAAATATAAATATAATTCTTGCAGTCTGTTCATTCAAAAGCTATTTGATATTTCTTGGTCTGGTATCTATTTTGAATATAGTCAATCCATCTTCTCCATTCCACTATGTATCTTTCTTGTGAACAGTCTTTCAAATATGCTGAAATTTTTGCCATCTCTGTTAAATTTACAACTTTTAATATCCATTCTTCAATCGTAGGCAAATGTTCCTTCTTCCAATATTGCACTACCAATAGTCTGGCTGCTGATATTAAATTTAAAATCAATTTACTCTCTATTATCGTACAATCCGAAATTATACTCCAATTGTGGAGTAAACTTTTTCTTTTTCAAAATATTTTGCATGACCCACCAAATTCTTATCCAAAATGGTTTAATTTTTTTACAAATCCATCATATATGATAATAAGTAGCATCATCACAATCACATCTCCAACATTTAGCTTGCAAATTCGGATACATACAGGCTAATTTTTTAGGATCTAAATGCCATCTATAAAATATTTTGTAAAAATTTTCTCTTAAATTTTGTGCTTGTGTAAATTTAACATTTCTAACTCAAATTTTCTCCCAAGTTTCCACCATTATAGGTTCCTGTATATTTTGTGCCCATTTTATCATACAGTCCTTAACTAGTTCTGTTTCTGAATCTATTTCTAACAATGCATTATACAACCTTTTAATATGCAATTGATTTTGGTCTCTAATCTGTTTTACCAAATTTTCCTCGTTTTGCATGATACCAATTTTCTGGTCCTCTTTCCATCTAGCTTGCAGCTGTCCATACTGAAACCAAATATGAATTATCCTTTCTTCTTTCATTATGTTTAGAGATTTCAATTGTAATTTACTCTTCTCCATAGAGAGAAGCTCTTTATAAGTAATCACCTCCTGTTTTTGTTCTATACTTATGTTCTCTATTGCATGCCTGGGACTTGCCCATATAGGTATTTTATAGTTTAACTTATATTATACTTTTTCCAAACCCTCAACAAAGCATTTCTAAGTATATGAACTTTAAAAACTTTATCCACTTTTTTATTATACAATAAGTAAGCATGCCATCCATATAACAAATCATAACCCTCTATATTCGATATTCTTTCTTTTGTTAAGTTGAACCAATCACTAATTAGTGATAGGGCAGCTGCTTCATAATATAATCTTAAATTAGGCATTTTAAGACCCCCTCTTTCATGTGTATCCTGTATTATTTTCAATTTTATTCTCTGTCTTTTACCAACCCATATAAATTTATTAATTCTATTCTGCCATTCCTTCAAGTTTGCATCTTTTTTAAGTATTGGTATCATTTGAAACAAAAATAAAACCTGGGCAAAACATTCATTTTTATTATTGCTATTCTTTCTAATAAAGATAACTGCAACTTTTTCCAATTCTTCATTTCCTTCTGCACTTTTTGCCATAAAACTTCATAGTTATTTTTATATAATTTCACATTTGAAGCTGCAATATACACTCCTAAATATTTAACCTTTTTTACTATTTCAAATCCCGTTATTCTCTCTAATTTTATTTTTTGCTGTATAGTCATATTTTTAGTTATTATTTTTGTCTTTTGTTGATTTACTTTAAATCCAGATACATTTCCATATTGACTAATTATATCCATCAAGTGTACAACTGATTGTATTGGTTGGGATAAAATAACAACCAGGTCATCTGTAAATGCCCTTAATCTATAATCTTGATGTCTAATTTTAATTCCCTTTATTTTATTTGATCCACGTATTTTATTCAGTAAAGGTTCTAACATTAGAATAAACAATAGTGGTAACAAAGGGCATCCCTGCCTTGTGCCTTTTTCAATTCTAAAAACTTCTGTTAAACTACCATTAACTATTAATTGTGCTGTTTGTCCCTGATATATTGCCCTAATTGTTTGTGCAAAACATTCCCCAAACATTCATCTTTTCTATTAATTTAAATAAAAATTTCCAATTCAATCTATCAAATGCCTTCTCTGCATCCAAGAAAAAGAGCGCTGCAGGGACCTGGTTGTTTCTCTCCAGATATTCCAGTAAGTTCACAATTTGTCTAACATTATTTCTCATTTGTCTCCCTTTTATAAAACCTCATTGATCATTGTGAATCTTTTGTTGTATAACTAACATTAATCTATTTGCTAGTATTTTAGCAAAAATCTTGTAATCAGTATTCAAAAGTGATATTGGCCTATAATTTTTTGGTTAGTGCAATCTTGATCTTCCTTTGGTATCAATGAAATAAAAGCAGATCTCCAGGATGGAGGTACATCTCCTCCAAGTTGAATTTTATTAAATAACTCCTTAAGTGGATCCACCATTTCAAGCTGTAGATTTTTATAATAAACAGCAGTTAATCCATCTGTTCCTAGAGCTTTACTTGTTTTTAACTGCTTAATAGCTAAAATAATTTCTTCAGAGGTTATAGATTGATTCAATCCTTCCCTTTGTTCTGGCGTAAGTTCAGAGATATTCTCTTCCTGTAAATATATCTTGAATTGGGTCGCTAGCATATAATTTTGTATAAAATTCTAAAAAAGCTTTTTTAATCATATTCTGTTAATATACTTCTTTACCTTTATATTCTATCTTTCCAATAATATGTGATTTCTGTTTTTTCCTTATTGCATATGCTAACCACCTACCTGGTTTGTTGGCATTACAAAATGTATTATGCTTAACGTATTGTAAATTAATTGCTACCTGATCTGCTATCAGCATATTAAACTGCCCTTGTAATATGTTTATTGTCTCTTTAACTGTTTTATCTTTTGGATTAAGAATAAGTAATTGTTCTTTCTTTTTTATTTCCTCTTCTAACTCCCTGCGCTTCTTCTACTGTTTAAGTCTATATTTATTATTCATATATATTAAAATTCCCCTCGTATATGCTTTACTTGCATCCCAAACCATTTCTGTCAGTGTACCCTTATTCCTATTCATAACAAAAAACTCTTTCATTTGTCTTTTACATTCCTTTACGTTTTCTTCATATCTAAACAAATTTTCATTTAACCTCCAGGATCTCCTAACTCCCTTTTACTATTTCAAATCCGTTATTCTCTCTAATTTTATTTTTGCTGTATAGTCATATTTTAGTTATTATTTTGTCTTTTGTTGATTTACTTTAAATCCAGATACATTTCCATATTGACTAATTATATCCATCAAGTGTACAACTGATTGTATTGGTTGGGATAAAATAACAACCAGGTCATCTGTAAATGCCCTTAATCTATAATCTTGATGTCTAATTTTAATTCCCTTTATTTTATTTGATCCACGTATTTTATTCAGTAAAGGTTCTAACATTAGAATAAACAATAGTGGTAACAAAGGGCATCCCTGCCTTGTGCCTTTTTCAATTCTAAAAACTTCTGTTAAACTACCATTAACTATTAATTGTGCTGTTTGTCCCTGATATATTGCCCTAATTGTTTGTGCAAAACATTCCCCAAACATTCATCTTTTCTATTAATTTAAATAAAAATTTCCAATTCAATCTATCAAATGCCTTCTCTGCATCCAAGAAAAAGAGCGCTGCAGGGACCTGGTTGTTTCTCTCCAGATATTCCAGTAAGTTCACAATTTGTCTAACATTATTTCTCATTTGTCTCCCTTTTATAAAACCTCATTGATCATTGTGAATCTTTTGTTGTATAACTAACATTAATCTATTTGCTAGTATTTTAGCAAAAATCTTGTAATCAGTATTCAAAAGTGATATTGGCCTATAATTTTTTGGTTAGTGCAATCTTGATCTTCCTTTGGTATCAATGAAATAAAAGCAGATCTCCAGGATGGAGGTACATCTCCTCCAAGTTGAATTTTATTAAATAACTCCTTAAGTGGATCCACCATTTCAAGCTGTAGATTTTTATAATAAACAGCAGTTAATCCATCTGTTCCTAGAGCTTTACTTGTTTTTAACTGCTTAATAGCTAAAATAATTTCTTCAGAGGTTATAGATTGATTCAATCCTTCCCTTTGTTCTGGCGTAAGTTCAGAGATATTCTCTTCCTGTAAATATTTATCTATATCTATATCTTGAATTGGGTCGCTAGCATATAATTTTGTATAAAATTCTAAAAAAGCTTTTTTAATCATATTCTGTTAATATACTTCTTTACCTTTATATTCTATCTTTCTATGTGATTTCTGTTTTTTCCTTATTGCATATGCTAACCACCTACCTGGTTTGTTGGCATTACAAAATGTATTATGCTTAACGTATTGTAAATTAATTGCTACCTGATCTGCTATCAGCATATTAAACTGCCCTTGTAATATGTTTATTGTCTCTTTAACTGTTTTATCTTTTGGATTAAGAATAAGTAATTGTTCTTTCTTTTTTATTTCCTCTTCTAACTCCCTGCGCTTCTTCTACTGTTTAAGTCTATATTTATTATTCATATATATTAAAATTCCCCTCGTATATGCTTTACTTGCATCCCAAACCATTTCTGTCAGTGTACCCTTATTCCTATTCATAACAAAAAACTCTTTCATTTGTCTTTTACATTCCTTTACGTTTTCTTCATATCTAAACAAATTTTCATTTAACCTCCAGGATCTCCTAACTCCCTTTTCCTGATCAAATTCCATCCATACCGGACTATGATCAGTCAAAGTTCTTGAACATATCTTCGTCTTCTTTACCCTGAAAAGAAAATCAGTAGAAATTAGTATAAAATCAATCCTACAAAAAGGATTGATGTCTATCAGAAAAAAAAGGTGAAGTCTTTTTCTTCAGCATTCCGTTCTCGCCAAATATCTCTCAGCTCCAAGTCTTCCATCATATCAAAAAAAGCTTTAGGCAATTTCGCACGACTTGAAATATTTCGAGAAATATTTTTTTTATCTTTTCGTGTATCCAGTACTCCATTCCAATCTCCCATTAATATAAACAATTTATAATTCCACTGTATTATTTTGGTATGCAAAAATTTATAGAATTTTTTTTGCTGTTGATTAGGTGCATATACGCCAATTAAAAGTGTTCTCTTCCCCTCTATTAAAAGTTTAATTGCAATGTATCTTCCTTGAGCATCTGCCTCAACTAATTTAGCTATTAGTTCTTTCTTTAGGTATATAATTATACCATTCTTCTTCTCTGAGGCAGATGTGACAAAATGTGTGCCTAATCTTGAATTTATCAAATATTTTTTATTCTAATATGTGTTTCTTGCAAGCAAATTAAATCGTTTTTAAATTGTTTAAAATAATAAAATATCTTTTTTCTTTTTTGTGGTGAATTTAGACCATTAACATTCCAAGTTAAAAATCTAGTTGCCATTCTTGGCACCTTGAAGCTTTTGAAGCATCGGCTGGAAGTCTTCCTGCATCTTCCTCTTTGGCCTGGCCCCTCCCACAGCTTCTGTTTTAGTAATTTCTTGAGTTTTTGCTTGAGATTGTTGTATCTTTTCTTGTTCTTTACGTTTAATAGCTGCTCTGGTCAATCTTTGCTCTTTTGCATCTCCTATTTTTTCCATTAATTCTGGAATTTGGGGAGTACCCAATGATTGTGATAAATCTTCTTCAGTTTGTGCTTGTATCTGCTTTCCTTCCTTCTCAGACTTTTTTGCCATCTCTGCTTCTCTTCTCCTCCTGACATCTGGTGATGGTGGGCTTCCAGCCTTTAAAACATTAGTATAGAAATCTCTTGCCTTCCAAACTGTATTAAGGTGATATCTTTCTCCTGTGTAAAATAATATTAATCCAGTTGGAACATCCCATCTAAATTGTATCTGTCGATTTCTAAGTTCATTCACCAAGAAAGTAAATTCTTTTCTATTTCTTAACATTTTAGGAGGAATTTCTTTCAACACTAATAACTCTTGTTCTGCTATCTGGATTTTATTTTTGTAGGAGGCTTGTAAAATTTCATTTCTAATCCTCCTAGTTGTAAAATAGATCACAATGTCTCTTGGTAATTGTCTCTGCCTAGCAGCCCAGGGATTGACACGATAGATTTTATCAATTTGGAATAAAAGGTCTATTGGTTGCTCTCCAGTCAATTGTGCGAAAGCCTCTGGAAAAAATCTCTTTTAAATTCTCTTGTTTATTTTCTTTCAATCTTCTCACTCTCAGGGCAAACTCCATCGATCTATATTGTAACAAAACCACTTCATCATCTGCTCTGTCCACCTTGGTTTGAACCTCCTCCATTTTATTTTCCAAATTCAAATTAGATTGATTAATTTCTTCCAACCTTTCATCCATCTGGATCATATTATTTACCATACCTTGAAATGCAGACACTATATCTTCTCTTATTTCTTTATTGTGAACTGCTATCTCCTCTGCTATTTCTTTAAGTTTTTCTTCCATAATAGCAGTTTGGAATTTTAAAGCTTGCTCTATTGATTCCTTTAAAAATTCCTTCAGAGATTCTTGTAAGGCTTCCAAATGTAATGCTTGTTGGTTAGCTGTATGAGCTGGAGAACCTCCAGCACTTTTTGAAACTCCAGGCTTTAATTGCTTAGAGGCCATCTTTCTTTAAATATACTTAGATAACTCCAATTCTCCTTGCTTCTTCAAAAACACAGTAATTGAGTTAAATAAGTCAGTTCTATCATCTATAAGGGTTTCAGTTTCCACTTTTAAGCCTCTCCATTTCAATATAAAATCCAGCAGCCTTAAACAGCACTGAGAGCACTAACAAGCAGTTCCTTAACTTTCACTTTCACACCCTATTACATTACAGGTGCCATTTCCTTTGTTATTCTTAAGTTGATTCAGAAGGAAACAATGTAGAAACAAAGTTAAGGTTTGGTACTTGCAGTTACAATTGCCAGTGGTCCTGTTTTTGCTCCGTCTGCATTGGGATCAGGTTAAAACTAATATTAGGCACAGAAGTGGTCGCAGCGTCTTGTTCTGCTTAAGCAGAAGCACCCTGGATCCGGAGTTCTGTCAGGCTTCTAGGGAGCTCATACCCTTCAAGCCCCTGGCTTTATTCCAGGGGCTTTCGGGGAGCTCTACCCTCACCCAACTGCTCTCCTTTCCCTCTTCTCCCAAGGAAAAGGTTTCCAAACCGTCAGACAGCCGATTTGCACTGTCCAAACAGTTTTAAACTTGATCACAGGGCTGGCGATCCAAAGGATCATCTTCAATGCCACCGGTGCCACCGGAAGTCTAACTCAAGTCCGATTATTACAGTTTATAGTTTATTATTTTGTATCTTCTTGTTAATTGCTCCTTCCGTACCTTCTGTTACTTTTTTGCCTTCATTCGGTCATCTCCTGTTAAGCGCTCTCCTTCCCAGCCACTGCTCTTTTTACCCTCTGCGACTCTCTCATTCGTGACTACTTTGATGAAGTTTTCACTTTTACTTTCTCCAATTCTTTGCAACCGCTGATACTGAGATCCTTTTCCCCCCCACGCTATGTGGCTGCCATTGCTCTCGATCTGCCTTAAAGACAGATTTTTTTCCTGCCAGATTTAAGGCATTCAGCTTTTTTTTCTCCAGGACGCTAGCGTCTTGTCCAAAGAACAAAGCCTTCCCCTTTAGTTTCCCAAATCCTCCGGGTTTGAGAATGCCCTTAAAAGGGCTCCTTTTCAGGAATTAATTGGGCTTTCAGGAGCTGTAAATTGTACCCTCACCCACTTCGCTCTGGTGCCACCACTGGAAGTCGAAAGCATTGGATTCTTAACCCATTTTGTACATTCAAAACAGCTTGAGAATCCAGTTTTATTTATATCAACATTATTAGCAGTCTACCCAAGAGTATATCCATGCATATTTCTAGCCATTTCTTCTAATGCACATGTATGACTTGAGAATAATCTGTGCAGTCTTTTTATGCATAGTAGTTAGATACATGGAATGAGACAAATTACCGTATTTTTTGGCATATAAGACACCCCTTTTTACCCCCCAAAAGAGGGTGAAAATCTGGGTGCGTCTTATACGCCAAATGTAGCCCCACCCACCTGCCGCCCCGCACCCTTCAGAGGTTGTCGGCCTAAAATCCCAGCTGCTGCATTTTCCTGAGGACAGAGCGGGGCTCTTCCCAGTGCGGAGGTGGCAGCGAGGCACTCTTGGGAGACTCCCTCTCTTCTCCCCCTTTGGGGTGCCCTCGGAGGCGGCAGTGACAGGGCTGGTGCTGGTAGAGACGACAGGGGAGTCACCCAAGCGGGCTGGGGGAAGGGGGGTGCGCTGGACAGCTGCTCCCCTGTGATACCCGATCCACCAGCGGTGGGGAGGAGGTGGGCACCAGAAGGGCCAAAGGCGCAGTGGCAGGCTTCCTCTCCCTCACTTCCATCTGCTCGTCATTCAGCTCTTTGTCCTCATCTTCCTCCTCCTCGTCCTCCTCGTTCTCCGGGTCCCTCACAAACTGGTACTGGAAAAGGGGCTGCTGCAGTTGCCACCAGTCCTGAGGACATGCGGCTGTGTGAATTGCATCTGAAAGGAAAACACGATCCATGGAGGCAACAGTCTTTTTCCTCCCCCATTGCCCGAAGCAATTCGCAAAGCCACGTACCGCCCTCCTCCTTTTCTGCAGTCTCACAATTGTTCCTGAGAAAAGAGCCCGGAAACCAGCATGGATGACCCGAACCAATCTCCCTTGGTCTCTTCCACCCGGCCACTTCAGAACAGGACTGGCAGCAGTCTTCTGTGCATGCCCGATATGGCAGCGTCTTGAGCTCCTCAGCGACAGTGGGTCGGGTTTCCAGAGCCGGGAAACCGCATGGAGCCGACCACCGAGCTGCCGAAAGCCCTCCATCTCTTACTTAAGCTCTCCGGCGGCCGATGGAGAGGTTTTTAACCTCATTGGATTCTAGGCCGCCGAGAACGAGGCTGGAGGTATGACTAGGCAGCGGGTGGCGGCAGGCGGCGGCGGCCATCTTGGGGGGGTGCAGAACGGCGCTCCCTGAAGATTCGGCGGCCAGCTGGCTCTCCGGACTGCTGGATGGCCGGATTGTTGACTTGCGGGCCTTTGGGCTTGCCGGCTTGCAGGAGTCGGACGGCGACGCTCATTTTGGGGGGGGGTGCGGTTTGGCGCTCCCCGGAGATGGATGGCCGGCCTTGCGGGCCCTGCTGGCTTGCGGGCCTGCCGGCCTGTTGGTTCCTGGCCTGCTGGCCTCCCGGATTGCCGTTTTGCCGCAAGTACCATCAGCGGCTGGAATTTCTCCGCTGGACCTAATACCATCAGCCTGGTCATGAGCCTGGACATCGGCTTCATCATGAGCCTGGACATCGGCTTGGACATTGGCCCTGACATTGGCTGGACATTGGCGGCTTGGACGGTTTTTTGGCTTACGCTACTCACCTCACCGCGAAGGACATCAGCGGGATTATCATCCTAATAGAAACGGCATCGATGGCCTTTTACCATGCTAGGCTTTAAAGGCTTAGATTATGGTTGACGTTAAGTTAACAATATCTGCCGCTATATCTGTCATCAGCAGCATTGCAGACATAATTGTTAACTGTCTGATGTAGTTAACTCCGAATATGGCCGTTCCTTACGGTGATTGCCTGGCAGCGGTGTACCGGTCCGCTAATTCCATCAGCGGACTTCGGACAGTTCGATCCCAGTTTGAATACATTTTATACGGACAGTGGGGTTAGTTTTATTACACCTGTAGAGATCTTGCCGGCCTGGGACACCCTTTTTTTCTGCTGTTATTTGATTTTTTATGAGTTACTCGGCGCTTGAGCTCTTACGGCTGCGGGGTTCCCCCGCCTCGCAGGAGTGGCCCTCTGCTTTATCGAGGGCCTACCTTAATGAAGGGTCTTGGGACCCAGAGAGGTGGTATGCATCGAAGAAGAATCTTTGGGGTTTTTTTAATAGGTTTTTAAATAAGGGATTTTTAAGGGGGGGAGGGGATTGACGGGTGGGGGGAGTAACCCGTTGGGGAGGATATGTCCAGTCCCAGCGCTTGCTCACGACACTATTTTATCTGGTCCGAAGACAGGGGGGGAGGGGATTGTACAGAGCAGAGAATGCTACTCCATCTATACGGTAAGTGGGAGGGGCAGATATGGCGGAGGCAGGGGGCCGCATCGTTCTTCGGGAGCACGTGTTCGATGTCTAAAAGCGATCACGTGCTCCGGCCCCTCAGTCCTTACTCATTCCCTGGGTGGTCAAGACCCTCAGAGCTTGGGTCTTCGGCTGATGTTTGCAATGCCCGGTCCGTGGTCAATAAGGCTCCCCTGATTTGTGACCTTATTCAGAGGGAGTCCGCGGACTTTATGGGCATTACGGAGACCTGGCTGGGCACAGAAGGGGGTGTACCCCTGGTTGAACTGTGCCCTCCGGGTTTCCGTGCATTTCATCAGCCGAGGGCCCAAGGCAGGGGTGTGGGGGTGGCGGTTGTGATTAAAGAAGGTCTGGAGCTGAGGGAGTCCACTGTTCCTCAGATAGCTGGTTGTGAATCCCTCCTTGTGAAGTGGGGCCACCGGAATCAGATGGGGCTGTTGATCACGTACCTGGCTCCTTGCTGCGTGACTACAGCCCTACCTGAACTACTAGAGGTGCTTGCCGGCGTGGCGGTTGAGATTCCCAGACTTTTGGTCTTGGGGGATTTCAATTTGCCATCAGCCGGCTTGTCGTCAACGGTGGTTCAGGAGTTCCAGGCCTCCATGACGGCCTTGGACCTGATTCAAGTAATTGATGGCCCTACACACATCGGGGGAGGCGTGCTAGACTTGATTTTTATCTCTGGTCAGTGGGTAAATGATCTGGATTTAGGAGATATAGTGAAAGAACCAGTGTCATGGTCAGATCATTTTCTTCTTCGCCTAGACTTTTGGTCCGCCGCTCACCACCGCAGGGAGACGGAGCCAATGCGTTGGTTCCGTCCCAGGCGCCTGATGGACCCGGAGAGGTTTCTGACGGAGCTTGGGCCGTTTTCTAAGGATCTTACCCATGGCACGACTGAAGAACTGGTTGCGGCCTGGGAACAGGCTGCGGCTGGGGCTTTGGACCGTGTCGTGCCTTTGCGGCCTCTGACCCGGTGCAGATCTCAATTGGCTACCTGGTTTTCCGAGGAGCTGAGAGAGATGAAACGCCGGAGAAGACGCCTAGAGAGTACTTGGAGGTCTAGCCGTTCCAAAGCTGATCGGACACTAGTGAGGTCCTTTACTAGGACCTACCTAGTGGCAATGAGGGAGGCGAAGCGTTCCTACGTTTCCACCCTCATTGCATCGGCAGATAACCGCCTGGCCGCCTTGTTTCGGGTGACCCGTTCCCTCCTTCACCAAGAGGGACGGGATGACCCCTTACAGGGACGAGCTGAGGAGTTTAACGGTTATCTATACGATAAAATCGTTCAGCTTTGGGATAGTTTGGACCAAGATTGCGATGATCCAGCCGAGATGACAGAGACTCGTCTTGTTGAGGTTATTTGGGATGGGTTTGATTCTGTGGCTTTCGAGGACGTGGACAGGTTGCTGGGGAGGTTACATGCAACTACATGTTTACTGGACCCGTGTCCTTCCTGGTTAGTGCTGGCTGCTCAGGAACTGACACGATGCTGGCTCCAGGGGATTATAAATGCTTCTTTGATGGAAGGGGTTTTCCCCGCCGCCTTGAAAGAGGCGGTGGTGAGACCCCTCCTCAAGATGCCTTCCCTGGACCCAGCTATTTTAGGAAATTATCGTCCAGTCTCCAACCTTCGCTTTGTGGTGAAGGTTGTAGAGAGTGTGGTTGCATGGCAGCTCCCCCGGCACCTGGAGGAAGCTGTCTATCTAGACCCGTTCCAGTCCGGCTTCTGACCCGGTTATAGCACGGAGACGGCTTTGGTCACGTTGGTGGATGACCTCTGGAGGGCCAGGGACAGGGGTTGTTCCTCTGCCATGGTCCTATTAGGTTCTCCTCCTATCTCTCTGACCAGTCGCAGACGGTGTTGACGGGGGCAGAGGTCGTCCTTGAGGCGCCTCACTTGTGGGGTGCCTCAGGGGTCAATTCTCTCGCCTACCCTGTTCAACATCTACATGAAGCCGCTGGGTGAGGTCATCAGTGGTTTCGGGGTGAGTTATCATCTGTACGCTGAGGATACTCAGCTGTACTTTTCCACCCCGGACCACCCCAACGAAGCAGTCGAAGTGCTGTCCCGGTGCCTGGAAGCTGTATGGGTCTGGATGGGGAGAAACAGACTCAAGCTCAATCCCTCCAAGACGGAGTGGCTGTGGATGCCGGCATCCCGGTACAGTCAGCTGCATCCGCAGCTGACTGTTGGGGACGAGTTAGTGGCCCCAAAGGAGGTGGTTCGCAACTTGGGCATCCTCCTGGATGGACGGCTGTCTTTTGATGAACATCTGGCGGCCGTCTCCAGGAGGGCCTTTTACCAAGTTCGCTTGGTCCGCCAGTTGCGTCCCTTCCTTAACCGGGATGCCTTATGCACGGTCACTCACGCTCTGGTTATGTCTAGGCTGGATTATTGCAATGCTCTCTACATGGGGCTGCCCTTGAGGTGCACCCGGAGGCTGCAGTTAGTCCAGAATGCGGCTGCGCAAGTAGTAACGGGAGCCGCTCGTGGCTCCCATGTGACATCGCTGCTCCGTAGTCTGCACTGGCTTCCTGTGGTTTTTCGGGTGCGCTTCAAGATTTTGGTTACCATCTTTAAAGCGCTCCATGGCTTAGGACCCGGGTACTTACGAGACCGCCTGCCGTTACCCTATGCCTCCCACCGACCCGTACGCTCTCACAGAGAGGGGCTTCTCAGGGTGCCGTCCGCCAAACAGTGTCGGCTGGCGGCCCCCAGGAGTAGGGCCTTTTCTGGGGGGCAGTGATGCTCTGGAATGAACTTCCCCCTGGCCTGCGTCAAGTGCCTGATCTTCGGACCTTCCGTCATGAGCTCAAAACACATTTATTCATTCAAGCGGGACTGGCATAACTAGTGTTGGATTTTAATTGGGTTTTCTTACTATTTTAAAATTTAAAATTTAATTTTTAACTATCAGCCTTTATAATTTGCTTTGTATATATTATATTATATATATAATTGTATATATTTTGTTTTTTACCCTTGGCTGTACACCGCCCTGAGTCCTTCGGGAGAAGGGCGGTATAAAAATTTAATAAATAATAATAATAATAATAACTGCAATAGCCCCTTTTCCAGTACCAATTTGTGAGGGACCCGGAGAAAAAGAAGGAGGAGGAGGAGCTGGAAGTGTAAAATGTCTTCTGAAGTACCCCTGTGTTTTTGCTTCCTTGTACCATAAGAAGGTGTGCCATTCTAACAACAAATCATGTCCTTCTAAAGTCAATATTCTAATATTTCTTAGCATTATCCATTCCTTGATCCACATCAAATTTGTTGCTTGATAATATAATTCCCGATTAGGCAATCTAAAACCTCCTCATATTCTAGCTTCTTGCAACAATTTTAGTTTTATTCTCGCTTTTTTGCCCTGCTAAATATATTTCAGCACTATTTTATTCAATTCTTCAAAATATTCTTTCCCCAATTGTCCCCAATTGTCTGGAACAAATATAAAATTCTAGGCAATATCTTCATCTTAATCGTTGATATTTTCCCTATCAGTGATAGCTGTAAATTCTCCCACTTTGCCAAATCTGTCACTATCTCTTGTTTGAGTTTATTATAGTTATTCTCTTTAAGTGTACTACATCTTGCTGTCAAATATATTCCCAAATACTTAACCTTATTTGTGACCTGCATCTTTGATAGTTCTGCCAGTTCTTCTTTTTGTTTTGTTAACATATTTTTTGTCAAAATCTTTGTTTTATCTTTATTTATTTCCAAACCTGCTACTTTTCCCTATTCTCCTATCTTGCCTATCAGTTTAGTTATTGATTCTAATGGATCTTCAAGAATAAAAACCAGGTCATCAGCGAATGCTTGCAATTTGTATTCTTCCTTTTGAATTTTCATGCCTTTTATATCTTTTTCTTCTCTAATGTTTCTATTTAACACTTCTAATGTTAATACAAAGGATGACAGTGGACAACCTTGTCTTGTTCCTTTTTTTATTTCAATAGACTCTGTCAATTCTCCATTTATCATTACTTTTGCTGTTTGTTTATGGTATATAGCTTCTGTGGCTTGAATAAATTTTCTACCAAAGCCCATCTGTTTCAGCTATAATAACATAAATCGCCAATTCACATTATCAAAGGTTTTCTGTCCATCTAGAAATATCAAAGCCATTTGCTTTTCAGGATGTGCCTCATAATATTTCAAAGTATCCAGAATTATCCTAATGTTATCTTTAATCTGTCTTTTTGGCAGAAACCCATTTTGATCAGAATGTATAAAATTATTTAAATATCTTTTAAGTCTTTCTGCCAATATTGAAGCAAAGATTTTATAGTCTCCATTAAACAGTGATATAGGCCTATAATTCTTGATTTGTTGTGTGTCGGTATCCTCCTTTGGAATAAGTGTAATGTAAGCTTCTGACCATGACTGAGGTAATTTCTTTTTTGACATGACTTCATTCATGACTTCTAATAATGGGAGGCTCAATGACTCCTGTAGTGTCTTGTAATATTCCGCTGGTAGTCCATCTGGGCTTCCATGATCTGATATTATTCACCAGTGCCATCAAACCTGTAAATGTGCTTCACGAAAGGTTTTGCAAGCTTTTTGGCAGAAGGTAGTCTGTTGCAGGCAGTGAGATATGCTCGTTTGAGAATAAATCAACGACAGTCCAACTTACAGTATTTCCTCCACTTTCCAGGAGTTTGACAATAAAGTCCATTGCAATCTCCTCCCAGGGTTTTGTGGGTTCGGCCACTTGCTGGAGAAACCCAGGGGGTTTCCCTGGTACAAATAATACAGCTTTTAACAGAGTCCTCTATGTCGGTTTTCCTCCTTGGCCACCAGAATTGTCTTCTGACCAAATGGAGGGTTTTTAAAAATCCAAAGTGCCCCCCTAGTCGAAATCATGACTACGTTTTAGCACCATTAGTCTCATGCAACTGGAGACATAAATCTTACTCCCTTTCCAAGCCAGTCCCTCCCTCAAAGTTATGTCCGTTTGGTTTTCTTTAAACCACATATCATTTGATAGCACAACTTTTAACTCTGCTGTCAGCTTGTCTTTGGGGAAGTCAGAATGGTGTCTGGTTTGTGCTCTAGGGCATGTTTGGGCTGCTGATTGCACTTCAGAGATCGTGGCATGTATTATCTCTTCTCGTCGGCTGTCAAATTGAGGTTTACTGGACAAAGCATCAAACAATAGGTTTTTCCCCCTAGAATGGATTTTAGGTTGAAGTTAAAGTGTTTAAAATACTGAGCCCAGCAAACTTGTTTGGGGGAAAGTCTTCAAAGGGTCTTCAGCACCTCGAAGTTTTTATGATCAGTCTACAGTTCGAAGGGCTCCTTAACCCCCTCTAGAAAGTCTCTCCAGGATAAGAGAGCCTACTGCACTGCAAAAGCCTCTTTCTCCCATACCGCCCATCTGCATTCAGTGTCCATTAATTTTTTTGACACATAAGCACAAGGCATTAATTCATTTTGAACGTTCTTTTGAACATCTGCTATCACCACATCACTAGCATCAACTTGGATTATAAAGGGTTTATTTGGATCAGGATGCTGGAGGATCGGTTTCGCTGCAAACAGGTGTTTTAAAAGTTCAAAGGATTTTTGACAGTCCATTGTCCAAGTGAGAGGTTGGCTAGGTTTTGGCTTGGTCAGAGAAGAACCAGTTTTTAGTAACTCATTTAAAGGGAGCACAACCCCTGCAAAGGAAGAGATGAATTGTCTATATAAATTTGCAAAACCCAGGAACAATTGAAGTTGCTTACGCGTTCGTGGGGGCTGCCAATCTAGCACAGCCTTCATCTTTCCAGAGTCCATTTTGATCCCTTGATAGTCCCTCAGTAGCCTAGATAGTCCAAAGACTCCTTATGGAATTCACATTTTGACAGCTTCGCATAGAGTTTGGCTACTAAGAGTATTTTCAGCATTTGTCTGACTGATTTGACATGGTCTTTCATATTTTCACTGAATATAAGAATGTCAATCAGGTAAACTAGGACTCTCTTATACAGGTGTTCATGTATACCACATTGATAAGTTGCATAAATACTGCGGGAGCCCCTTAAAGTCCAAAAGGCATGACCCGGAATTGGAAACTGCCCAGTGGACAATTAAAAGCTGTTTTCCATTTGTCTCCCTCCTTTGTGCGGACTTGGTAATAGGCTTCCCTTTGATCTAGCTTGGTGAAGATCTTGCCTTTTGACAAGTGGTTCAGCAAGTCCTTCATTAGGGGTAGGAGGATATGTATTTTGTATACATATGGTGTTGACACCTCCTAAAGTCCATGCATAATCTGAGCCCCCCCCATCTTTCTTCTCTTTAAACAATACTGGGGCTGTCTAGATTTTAGTATTTAAACAATACTGGGGCAGTCTAGATTTTGCAGTCCCAATGAATCCTCTGGCTAAGCTGGTATCAATGTACCTTCTCAACTTGGTCATCAATGTACCTTCTCAACTTGGTAGGTATCATGGAGTACATTCTCGGTTTTTGTAGCTTGGCCCCAAGTTCTAATTCAATGGTACATTAGTGGCTTGATGAGGGAGGGTGGATGTTACATTTCTCCTCACTAAATGCCTCAGCTAAATCTCTATATTCCTTGGGAATCTGGGGTTCACCTGGAGGTAGGTCTGAAATGGTGGCTGCTGTTTCTGGTGGTTGGCCCCTATTGGTTGGCAGTCTCTTGTGAGGAGGGTCAGGGAGTAGTGGGCCAATGCCAATTATTAACTTTCAATATCTATCTTCCCATTTAATGGTAGGGGCCCATTTGTCAAGCCAAGCAAGGCCCAATATGACAGATTCTGATATCTTTGGCGCTACTACAAATTGTATAAGTTCACAATGTCTTCTCATTTCTAATCTAATCAGTTCTGTAATTTGGGTGGCTGGGACTCCTCCAATTAGCGTTCCATCTACCTGTTTGAACTTAATTGGGCATTTGAAGGGTCTAGTTTTTATCCCTAATTGTTCAGTGATTGGCAGCCCAATTAAACATCTGGTACAGCCTGTATCTATTATTGCTTCTAATTCTCCTTGCTCCCCAGTCTCAGGCACCACCAATTTCACTTTAATTGAAAGGGGGGGCTGCACTCACCATTGGGTCATCTTCATCGTTAGCCTTGCCAGGAGTGGTTCCTTTGGCCGGAAGTTTCTTTTTCTCTTTGATGGGGAGGGGAACCTCTACGGCTTGTCAGGCAAATTGGCTGGTATCTGGAGGCTTTTGTGGAGCCCTTCTGCCTCTGGCAGCTGTGGAGGGACTTTCTTGTGGAACCAGCACAGGTGCCAGACACTTGGAAGCCTGATGACTTGTTTGTCCACAACAGTAGCATTTGATAACTATTGTAGGTTGAGTAAGAGGGGCCTCAGCAGGCTTAGTCAGAGGATGTCTAGCCAAAGTCCTCCCTGTGGGCTGCTCAGCTGAGGGTTTGCGGTGTGGGTGAATTTCTCTATCCAGACCTATTGACATGATATACTAGTCTTGCAGTCGCTCTGGCACCCCTCGGATGCCTTAGGCTTTTCTGACTTCCTGATCAATGGCTTCTTTAAAATAGCATAGAAGTATTCTGTCCAGCCAATGCCCAAGATTCCTGGCAACCCATCTAAAATCCCATGCAAAGTCATCACCTTTATCATGGCTTCATTTTCATTGATTCAGTCAAGGTCTTCAAATCTGGCCTGGAGCAGCTCAACAAAACCTTCAGCATCATTTAGTTCAGCAGCCCCCTCATAGTGTAGCTGGGCTATCCAGTCATAAGTGACTCCTTCATTCAGCCCATCTGTAATTGCAGATACTTAATCGTGATCTGTTTCGTATTGTTCTCCATACTGATCTATATGAGTCCAGATTCAGCTGAGGAAGTAAGCCAGTTTGGTAGGCTTACCATCAAATGTTGCTCTAAATTGGGGTGGTGGTGGCCTTGCTGGTAGAATTGCCATGGTGACTGGTGGGGTAGGGACCTGCTGATGCACTGTGGTGGGTGGTGGGGCAGGGACCTGTTGGGGTGCTGCGGCATGCGGTGTAGTGAACATTAGTGGCTGAGCTGGAATCTGTGGCAGCACTGCTGCTGGCTGCTGGATTGCAGTGGGACAGGGGCTGGCTGCTGCACTAGTTGTTGAGCTGCGATGGGGGAGGGTGCTCCAGCCGGCTGCTGGATCAGACTGCTGTGCCAGGATCGTTGGGGCATATTGGGCCCATGGTGATCCTGAAAAAAGTGGAGCAGATGGTGCTGGCGTCCACAGGCACTGGACCCAAATGTCAGCATTCCAGAAGAACCCAACCCCAATTAAAACTCCGAGACAGGCATTTTCTCAAAGTTCCCATTTATTAGAGTAGGTATATTGGCACATCTGGGAGAACCTGAATCTGAGAGTTCTGGGTTTCCCTCAGTAAATCAAAACCCCAAATCCAGCCCTTACATCCATCAGTCTACTACATTGTCCAATCACAATCCTTCCCAACTTGAGACACCATTCAACCACTCCACATCCTCCAGATGCAGGCATACCATGACCTTGACCGAAAAGAAGAATGCTATTATGTCTAGCTAATTCCCACTACTACATCCCCCCACCTAGTTTCCCAAGCACAAGAACGTAGCAGCGTGGAAGCTTCCGGTGTTATTTATTTTTTCCCCAATATATATTTATTTTTTAACAAAAAAGAACAGCAATACATAACATACATTGACATAAAACATATGACAAAAAGGAATAACAATACATAGCATATATTAACATAGAAACTATGTTCCTTCTTTTCATCAGCTTTGTTTCCTTATTCCTCTCATCCTTGTTCCCACTTTCATTTCATTTAAATTAAACTTTTTTTGTCCCATTCTCTCTTGTTTCTTTTTATCTTCTATCTTATCTATCCTTCTGACTATTCATTTTCTTTCATATACATTCATATATAAACTTTTTGCCTTTTTCCATCATCTAATATTTTTAGTCTCTAGCCAATTCCCTAATTTTATGTTTTCTAGCAATTTTCTGTAATCCTTTTTGATGTGGACCTCCTGTAACCATATCACATCTGTTTCTATTTTTTTTAATTTGTTGAGGGTTTGAGCTCTCTTTCTTGACATTTTTAAACCATTAATGTTTACTAAAGACACCTTATTTGCCTCTCCCTTTTTTATTTGTTCTATCTTTTTTTTGTGTTTCTTGTCTCTCTTACTCGCCTTCCTCCTTCTCCTTCTCTTTCTATCCACTCTTTTTCTTTTTCTTGTCTCTTTTGAGTTTCTCTTTCTTGTTCTATTTCCACTAGTATCTCTTCGTCTTGACTTCTGCTCTCAAGTTCCTCCTCACTTTCCTGTTCTTCTTCCTGTGCAAAGTGTTGTTCAAAAAACTCCTGTGCTTTTTCAATTGTGTCTACCTTATATTTTTTTGCCTGCTGCGTAATGCCTTCCGGTATTAACCATCTAAACCTGACCTTATTAATTGTGTTGTGAGAAATTGGTATTGTTGTCTCTGGTCTCTTATTCTACCTTTGTATATTATAGGTTCCTGTCTTGTTTGTTTGTATATTTCATCTCTCATTGCTCTCTTAATAAATCTTATATATATCTCTCTTGCCTTTCTATGCCTTCTTGCATATTTTGTGTATACTCGGTAAACTTGGTCCAATTCTCTTCTTATTTCTAGTTTGTCTTTTCCTATGACTTCTGATAGCATCTCTGCCATTTTCTCTCCCAAGTCTTCATCCTTTTCTTCTGGAATATTTTGGAATCTTTAAAATAATGAAGCTTTTTCCATTTCCAGATGCGCAATTGATTCGCTTAACTCTCTATTTACTTGTAGGGCTTTCTGCTCCATCTTTTCTATTTTATTGTCAACTTGCTCTATTTTAGATTCCACTTTTGAAATCTTAAAATAATGAAGCTTTTTCCATTTCCAGATGCGCAATTGATTCGCTTAACTCTCTATTTACTTGTAGGGCTTTCTGCTCCATCTTTTCTATTTTATTGTCAACTTGCTCTATTTTAGATTCCACTTTTTGAAATCTTTGTTCATTTTCTAGCATTACTTGTTGAATATCATTAATTTTATCTTTGATGTTTTTAATTTCCTCCTTCATTTCACCAATTTGTCTTTAATTCTTTGTGTAGCGTTTTTGTTTCTTCATGGTTGTTGGCTATTGCTTCTTGAGTTTTATTCATTATTTCCTGTAATGTTTGTAACGTTACTTGCATGCTTTGCATGTTCATTGCCAGATCAGATTTATCTTTGCCATGTGCGGTCATAGGTGAAGCTGTAGTAGGTGAAGGAATTGTCGCTATTTTTTTACCTACTTTAGTTGCCATGTTTATCATTTGGACCAAGTTCTCCCACCTTCTCATATGAGAAGGTATATCTAGGTGTTCTCTTTTTAAGGTATTTTTCACACAGGATATTCTATATTTAAATACACAAACATATCTTATTTTTACAATCTTTGTATCTCTATTCTTTATGCAGTTTTCCCCTTTCTTCTCCCACACTTGTAACACTTTCTTATGTATATTATATTTATATGTATAATTCTTAATCATCCTATGTAATACATATATTTATACGATTCTATATTTTTTAATGTTCCTCTTAATTTCTTAGATTAATTTTAACAATATTTCTTTACTCAACCTTAATATAAATATATAAAGTTGTCAGTGTAAATCCAGTATTGTTCCAGTTAATCCAATAATCAATTTAATTCAGTTCAATAATTCATTCAGTTCCGTTTGGTTTATACCCCCCTTTTTTTTTTAATCCAAGGTGTTGCAATGTTACATCAGTCTTATTTCCAATTTCCTCTTCAAACTCAGCTTTTAATATATCCACAATTCCACCAGACATCTCCTCTTATTTCTTCTTCTACTTCTTCTCCTCTTTTTATTTTTCCCTCCTTTTCTATAAGTCCAATCAATCCACTATTCCATTTTACAGAAGTATTTGTCCATCAAAGTTCAAATTTCACAAATCGTTTGTCTTGTCAAATTATATTTCATTAGCCAATATTTTTAGTCTCTATTTTCCGGTTCAAATTTAAATCTTTAGTTCTAATCAGTCCTTATTTATGTTTTCAAATTCTCTTCATCTCCTTTTATTTATCTTAGCTCATTTTTCTTTAAGTCTCTCACTCACCAGTCGTTGGAGTTTGTGGATTTCAGTCTGGGCCCCAAACTGCTGTGCGCTGTTCTCAGTCTCTTTTATCACTCTGGTCTGCAGTTTACTCCATTTTAGCCGCCTTCCCAGACATGCTGTGTCACTCTTTCTCTGCCATTTTTTTCTTCTGCGCCTTCTCTTTATCACATGCCTCTAATCTTCTTCTGGGGTTTTTCCTCTGTCAAACACAAGAGTGTTGCTTTTCACTCTTTGCTTCCCACTTGTGCAGTATTTATCGCTCCAGGCCGGTCATAAAGACTGACTTCTCTCCATCAGTTTTAAGAGTGCTGCTCCTGACTACTTGGGTGGTTGTTTTCCATCCCCTGCGCCTACAGAGCTTCCTCTTTAGTTTATCAATCCCTCCAAGATCGATAGTGCCCTAAAAATGGACTCTTAGTGAAGATTTTTCAGGGTTTAGGGATAGAGATCTGTTCCCTTGCCCTGCTCTACGATGAGATCCCTGCCGGAAGTCCGGAAGCTTCTGATGTTAATATGGCTTCCAAAGCTGACACCCATACTTTGTCTTTTACCATGTTTCCTTGTTGTGTTTTATTTTGCAATAAATGAAGCTGGGAGGGGAGAGGGTCGATAACTGTAGGGGGAAGGAGCCATCAATTCATAAGGAGAAAAAAATCAAAACATTATAATGCTTGGACTTTAGATGGATGAGGAAAATTTAACAAGCCAGGAAATGTGAAGCTGAGAGTTCCTGTGAAAGGGAAGCTGAGTACCTGCATCTCCAGGAGAATGGCCTTGCCAGCCTTTACTCTGGAGCAGGAGCTGAGATGAATGTGAATGGGCCCTGGCAGTTTCACTGGGATAAAAGAAGACTTCACATTGGAAGAGGACTAAATGTAAGTACTTCCTGCCCTACCTATTAGAATCTTATTGAAATGCTCTTCTCCTTTTAAAAAGTATCCATCAAATTGAAAAGAATGTCTGGAAAAACTGAAGAAAAAAATGTCAACATAGCATCATTGGAAGATTTGACTTCAGCTTTTTTTAAAAAAATAATAGAATAATAACTTTATTGTCACTTTAAATTTACACTAATCAGCATACATTAAAATGAAATTTCATTGCATACAACTCTTAAAGGGTCACCACCTCCAATACACACTACAAAAACATGACCGAATGAATGAATGAATTATTTTATTTATTTTATTTATTAGATTTTTATACCGCCCTTCTCCTGAAGGACTCAGGGCGGTTCACAGTCATAATAAAAAATAGAACAATATACAATTAAAACAACAATTAAAAAACTTATTATATATGGGCTGAGATATAAAACAATATCCTATTAAAATTAAACTCTCTAAAAATATAAAATTATAAAATTTAAAAATCACGAAGCCAGTCCCGCACGGATGAATAAATAGGTCTTGAGCTCACGGCGGAAGGTCCGAAGGTCAGGCAGTTGGCGTAATCCAGGGGGAAGTTCGTTCCAGAGGGTAGGAGCCCCCACAGAGAAAAATATATTTTCCCATGATTTCTGCTGGAGTGGGAATTCTTAATGAATGAATGAATACAAAATTATGCATATGTCCACATATATTAAATTACACAGTCTAGTTTTGATGTATATATGTACATGGCGAGAAAAAAGAAGTTTACCAGGCAGATGGCATAGGGAACATAACTGTTACAGAATCTGGTAGTTCTCCTAGAAATATTTTGAAACCTTCCCCCAGAAGGAAGCAACAGAAACAGACTGTAAAATGGGTGTGTGGGGTCTCTCACAATGCTAATTATAGTTTCCTATAATCTTCTTGGCTGTCCTTATGGACTTTCTATCTCAGGAATTGCAGCCACCAAACTAAACAGTTATGCAGTTTGTTAAAACTCTTTCAATCGTGCCTCTGTAAAAAGTGGCAAGGACAGAAGGAGAAAGATATGCTCTCCTCAGCAACACAAGAAATGTAGGCGCTGGTTTGCACACTTCACTAAGGATGATGTGTGGAGAGACCAGTTTGAATTGTTGACCACCTCTACAGCTTCATCCTTGATACTAAGTGGAATATGATTATGCCAGCTCTTTCTAAAATCTACAATGACCTCTTTTTGTCAGGGTTCCAAGGAACACCCACAACGAAATAAAGCTGTGAGGCTTGAGGTTCCTCAAAGTTCCAATTTATTAGAGATGTCATATTGGTACAGCTGGGAAAACCCGGAATCTGAAAGCTTCCAGGTTTTCCACACCCAGTTGACAGTTCACAGCCCTGCCCCACACCCACAAATTCATCACATTGTCCAATCAACTCTTCACACTCAATTGGATATAATCTTCAGGCAATCTCCATCAGATGCAGGATGTCCTTGAATGTGGAATGTTGTTATGACTAATTTTCTACCGCTCCAAGAACAACCCCCTCCCAACTTCCCCAGCTAAAATATGTGGCAGTTAAGTTAAGAAGCAAAAAAGAAAATTGTCTTCCAAAACTGACACTTTTGTTTTATTAAAATTTAGAATCAGATTACTTTTATTGCACCAGTCTACCCGAGCTTTCACCCCACTACTACTGGGTCATCCACATAATTCACAATATGATTTGAAGCAAATTTGGCACAGCAATCGTAAGTCATCAAGGTGAACAATAGCGAACTCAAGACACAGTCCTGTGGAGTTGGAAACGTTTCTTCCAGCTCATAAAAACTGGAGCCTATCAATAAGGAAATCCAGTATTCAAAGGAGCATTAAAACCTAATAAGCCCAGTTTGTTCACCAAATGCTGAGGAATTATTGTGTTGAAAGCCAAACTAAAATCAACATCAGCGTTCGCACATGAGTATTCTTCTCCTCCAGGTATGCCAAGCTAAGATGAAGCACACAGAAAAGTGCATCTATAGAACGGTTCTTCTTATAGGCAAACTACAAAGAGTCAAATGTAGGGGGAAGATATGAAACCATATAGTCCTTTACCAGTTTCTCAAAACACTTCATCCTAATGGAAGTAACTGCAATTGGACAGTAATCATTAAGGCATGTGATAATAGAATCTTAGAATAAAATAGAATCAATAATAGCTTTTGGGGGCACTGACGCAATAATTGCAGTTTTAAAACATGATGGGACCATGGCTTGATGCAACAAGAGATTGAAGATTTCTGTGAGAACAGTAGCCAGCTGGTCAGCATACTCATTAAGTACCTGTCCAGGGATATTTATTTATTTATTTATTTATTTATTTATTTATTTATTTATTTATTTATTTATTTATTTATTTATTTATTTATTTATTTATTGTTTCAATTTCTATACCGCCCTTCTCCCAAAGGACTCAGGGCGGTTTACAGCCAAAGTAAAAACAATTAGTACAATTTTTAAAACCAGTTTAAAAGGAAAATTTAAAGTTGGTTGAAGACTTAAACCCAATAGAACCCCATTATTAAAACCCCATTAGGCCAGTCCTGCACGATGGAAAAGAAATGTTTTCAGCTCGCGTCGAAAGGTCCGAAGATCAGGGGGTTGGCAGATACCTGATGGTAGCTTGTTCCAGAGGGTTGGTGCCCTCACAGAGAAGGCACCGCCAGCCGACATTGACTGACCGACGGCACCCCGAGGAGACCCTCCCTATGGGAGTGCACTGGTCAATGGGAGGTTGCCGGTAGCAGCAGGCGGTCCCGTAAGTAACTCGGTCCTATGCTATGGAGCGCTTTAAAGGTGGTAACTAACACCTTGATTTGCACCCGAAAGACCACCGGAAGCCAGTGCAGCCTGCGCAGGAGAGGTGTTATATGGAGCAACGATTCGCTCCCTCTATCACCTGCGCGGCTGCATTCTGAACCAGTTGGAGCCTTCGGGTGCTCTTCAAGGGAAGCCCCATGTAGAGAGCATTGCAGTAGTCCAGATGGGACGTGACGAGGGCATGAGTGACTGTGCACAAGGAATCCCGGTGTAAGAAGGGACGCAACTGGCGTATCAAAGCTCCTCTGGCGACGGCCGTCAAATGCTCTTCCAATGACAGTCGTGCATCCAGAAGGATGCCCAGATTGCAGACGTTCTCTGTGGGGGCCAATGCCTCGTCCCCCACAGACAGTGATGGCCTCAGCTGATTATACCGGGATGCCGGCATCCACAGCCACTCAGTCTTGGCGGGGTTGAGTTGGAGCCTGTTTTTCCCCATCCAGACCTGCATGGCCTCCAGATAATGGGACATCACCTCAACGGCTTCACTGGGGTGGTTAGGGGTGGAAATGTACAGCTGCGTATCATCAGCGTACAGATGACACCGCACCCCAAAATCATGGATGATCTCGCCCAGCGGCTTCATATAGATGTTGAACAGGAGAGGCGAGAGAACTGACCCCTGGGGCACCCCACACAAGAGGCGCCTCGCAGTCGATCTCTGCCCCCCTGCCAACACCCCCCTGCCAACACCGGTCAGAGAGGAAGGAGGAGAACCACCGAAAAACGGTGCCCCCCACTCCTAGCCCCTCCAGCCGCCGCAGCAAGATACCATGGTCGATGGTATCAAAAGCTGCTGAGAGATCTAATAGGACCAGGGGAGAGGAACAACCTCTGTCCTGGGCCCTCCAGAGATCATCCATCAATGTGACCAATGCCGTCTCAGTGCTGTACTCGGGCCGGAAGCCAGACTGGAACGGGTCCAGATAGACAATTTCATCCAGGTACTGAGGGAGCTGATGCGCTATCACACTCTCAACAACCTTCGCCACAAAACAAAGGTTGGAGACTGGACGGTAGTTCGATAAAACAGCTGGATCCAGGGAGGGCTTCTTGAGGAGGGGTCTCACCACAGCCTCTTTCAAGGCTGTAGGGAAGACACCCTCCCTCAGAGAAGCGTTAACAATTCCCTGGAGCCAGCTCGTGTAACCTCCTATGTGGCCAGTACCAGCCAGGAGGGACACGGGTCCAATAAACATGTTGTTGCATTCTCAGTATCCTGTCCATGTCCTCAGGAGCCACAGTGTCAAACTCCTCCCAGATGACAGCCTCAAGAACCGCCTCCATCATCCCATCTGAGACTACCCAATCTGTGTCCAGCCCATCCCGAATCTGAGCAATTTTATCATGCAGATATTGTCCAAAGTCCTCAGCACGACCTTGCAAGGGGTCTTCCCTAGCTCCCTGAGTAAGAAGGGAGCAGGTTACTCTAAACCAGGTTGCTGGGCGGTTATCTGCCGACGCAATAAGAGCGGAGAAATACTCATGCTTCGCCACTCTTATCGCCACTAGATAGGTCTGAATATGAGACCTTACTAGTGTTCGATCAGGTTCAGAATGGTGGCCCTCCAATTACTCTCTAGGCGTCTTTTCCGGCACTTCATCTCTCTCAACTCCTCGGAATACCAAGGAGCCGGTCAAGATCGGCACCGGGTCAGAGGCTGCAAAGGCATCACGCGGTCCAAGGCCCCTGCCGCCGCCCTTTCCCAGGCAGCGACGAGTTCTTCAGCCGAGTCGTGGGCTAGGTCCTCAGGAAGTGGCCCAAGCTCCGTCAAAAACCTCTCTGGGTCCATCAGGCGCCTGGGATGGAACCACCGCGTCGGTTCCGTCTCCCTGCGGTGCGGGTTGGCAGTTCGAACGTCTAACCGAAGGAGAGAATTACATTACCAGGACCAGAAACTTTTTGAGTATTGACTTTCTGCAGGACCTGCAGTTGGATCAAACCTGAGCACCTACTCATCAGGGACGGGGAAAAGCCTGCCTTGTTGGAACGTTGTATGTGGCCTCTAACCATCCAAAAAACATTATTTAGCTTGTTTAGAGAATCTGTATCACCCTTACAGGTCAGGGAAGCTTTATTTATCAGAACTGAGTTCCTTCGGTAATGGATGTTCTATGATGGGCTACTTCTAGTCAGATTCATCTTGAATGCTAAAAGGAATAAAGGGTCCATTACTGAGAAACTGGGTGGGGGGAGATCCAGAATAATAGAAGTGTGACAACAGTAGGATGAGAGATCAAATGGCAATAGAAGAGACAAGATGAAGTTTTGCTCGATATATCACTATGGAATGGCTTGAACAAAAGACTGAGAAGCCTGAAGAAAGAGAGATGTTGGCAGCAT
Source organism: Ahaetulla prasina (assembly GCF_028640845.1). Taxonomy (NCBI): domain Eukaryota; kingdom Metazoa; phylum Chordata; class Lepidosauria; order Squamata; family Colubridae; genus Ahaetulla; species Ahaetulla prasina. The sequence goes on along the minus strand of NC_080542.1, from coordinate 34,863,098 downwards.
CAGAGGGAAAAGTTATTGAAACAATTGTTTTATGTCTTGCATTTGAGCCTTGATCTAAATGCAGAACTCTCTCTCTCTCTCTCTCTCTTCGTTGTGTGTGTTATAAGCTCAATATTCATGAGTTTTGGAGGCCGTGCATTTCTCTATCTGGCTTCTTTTGGTAGGGCAAAATATTTGCTATGTGTGATGTCTCCAGCTTCTGTTTATAAAGCAGCCTTTCATACAAAGAAACCCACTCCTTGCTAGCTTCTGAATGAGGGCTATTGAACTTTGTTCAGCTTTCTGGGCAGGTGGGGGGAAGAGGATGCCCCATTGGATGGGGAAGATTTTTTTTATGCTCAGAATATCAGGTAAGCAAGTAGAAGGAAAGCTCAACTCCATTTGCAAAGTTCTCAGAGAAGCCAAAAGAGCTATAACAGAACTTGTAAGAAGGGAAAAGAACATCATAAGAAAATCATAAATAGAGGGCATAAATGGAGAGAAAGGTGAGGATGGGAATGAATATCCTAGGAGAACATGAAGAAGAAGAGATAAAGAAAAAGCTACGGAAATTTGTGTTGAAGCAAGGATATGTATCTCATTGAAGCTGGAGGAAAAGAAAGGAGGCTGTGGAATCTGCAAAGACTGACTACAAATTCCATGTGGCAGGATCCAGGGAAGAAAAGTATCAGTTCTTGGATTTATTTTTAGGATCATGTGAGTACCATCCAAACATTTTGGTAAGTCTACTACTTTGTTTCTCCTAATCTTGCACCCATTGATCCTTTGTCCTGCCACTTTACTTTTCTGTGGTTATAATCCAATAATATCTTACCCATTTGGGGTTCCCCTTCCCCAACAAACCTTTCAGCTTTTATGATTTAAAAAGAGAAAGAATGAATGAGAGAGAGAGGAGGGTTGGGAGACGGAGTGATGGTGATGGGGAAGACTTTATGATAAAATAAGAGAAAGTCCAGAGAGACAGAAAATGACAAAGCTAAAATGAAATGTTGGTGAAAAATACCTTCTGCGATACATAGAAGGGGAGAAATGAACGGTTCATTTCCAATACCCTGTTAGGCCCCAAGAAGTGGAGAGATGCCCACATACTAAATGAATTTTTATTTGGGGGAAGGAGCCAAGAGAAATCCACGAAGGGGCCATTTTGTTTAATATTTGTGATTTTAACTTCAGCCGGTTAAAAAAAGAAAAGAAAAAGGCAAGCTCCATGGTGGTGCTGTAGGGTGAGAGAAATAGTGAAAAAATATAGATGTCACTATAGGGGAATAGCAGGGGAAAGAATAGTTGGCATATAAGGAGAAGTAGGTCAAAGCAAGCAAAGTGAGAAACAATAGCAAAAGGAATAATGATAAAGAAAAACTATTAAGCTTTTTTGGACTCATTTTCTCTGGCTAGAGTTATATATTTTTAAGAATAATATTTTTTTTTAAAATTGTTGTGGTTTCTTCTACTGAGATACATAGAAAGGAAGGACCTCTAGTGAAAATTTATCAGCGTCCTTACAAATCTAGTCTCATGATTCCTTCTAAGAAGGCAGGGTTGATGTCTTCAGTGGTAAGACTACTAGATCTGAGCTGAAAAATATCTGGGTGATTACTTGAAGGATCTGATAGCCTTATTTAAAGGCTGTTATGCTTGCAAGTGTGGACATTTCCAAAATGTATATAAATTATGGTCCCAATCCCTCCCATCAGCCAGCACCCCAACCACCAGGAGTGGTACCTCCTGGTCTTGCATGACAGAAAAGTCTGAAGAACAACTGGTATATTTGGATCATTTCACATGCTTTATTTCAGCAGTCAAAATAATTAAAAACATCTCAAATTATTATACATATACAAAATAGGTACAGAATCTTCGGTCGGTCATACTCCCTAGAACATCTGCCTCTTGTTACAGAGAAGAATGGATTTGCTTGAACTTGAACCCACAGGGGAAAAAAGAAGAAGAGTTAAGGTGACAAAAGTTGAGAGCAAAGAAGAGGTAGAAGAAAGGAAAAGGTTGTGGTTTTTTTAGCAATGAATGAAGACCATTAAGGAGCAAGATGACTCAGCACAAGAATTTGCTAGCAGGGTAAAAAAAAGAAGGGAGGGAGGGAAAGAAAGAGTGATGGTGATGGAGAAGACCCGGATGGAGGGAAAAAGGGCAAGCCAAAAAGGAATCCACCTGCTTTACAAGAGAACAACAGAAAATTTTCAGACCTTGATCCCTTGCAGCAATGTCTAATTATTATTATTATTATTTTTGTCATCCTGGTTTCTTTTTGCTTGTTAAGAAAATTAGCACCGTTTGAAAATTCACAAGTATCTTTGGGCAGCAAGACACTAATTCTATTTCCCACCCACCCCTTCTAATACTTCCATTTCTATAGCACCAAACAGGCTGCTCTTAGCAACAGAGTTTGCTTGGAGCAAAAGTTGTTTTAAGTTTCACCACTTCAAAAATAATTCCATGGGACCTGAACATTATTAACATAGCAGACTAAAAGAATAAAATAAAATAAAGAGACACAGTTAGCACCTTTTGCTAAACTTGGAACCCTGCTTTGTTCCCTGTCCCCCTCAGCCTGGTGATGGCATTGAAAAAAAAACTCCAAAATTACCGCAAAGAACTTGGAAATCACAATTGTGAGGTAGCTGTCCATTACAACAATAACATACATTTAACATTGCAATTTCTCTGCTTTCTGTATTAGCCATTTATTTTTCTTCCCTTGTTCACCGACAACATATTTGTAGCTCTTAACCTATTTTCTCCATGTGTTCTGCTTTTTTAAAAAAATAACCTCTAACCAGCTTTGCAGGTATATCAGTATTATTAGTTGTTAACACTTGTCCAAATTTGTATTTGTGTTGAAAATCATTCACTGCCACACCTATATTTAGAAGTAATTAAACTCCTTTCTATTGCCGGCTGAACAAAACAGAAAAAAAATACACTTACAATGGCTGAAATAATAATCTTTTCTGTGGTATTGCTCTGTATAAAAACAAATAAAAAATGTAAAATTGCCAGCAGAGAAAGATGGCCTATAAGGAAATTTTGGGGTCTTTTTTCACTTCCAGGTTAAAGGGTAAGTTTACAATAATTAGGAGGATGTTATGGGCAGGCTGTAAGACTAGTTTAGCATTGCTTTTTTGTTGCTTTGGAAGCAACAGATTTTTTTCTCACCCCAAGAACTGTAGTTAATATTCAGGTGTTCATTAGTTGGTACTGATTTTTATCATTTTGTATGGTATTTGGAATGTGCAAATTGTGATCCCAAGATATTACATGATTTTAAAAATGAAGAAGGTAAAATCAAGCCATTCTGTCTTCGGTGTTTCTAATTAAAAAAAAAAAAGTCAAGCAAGTGGATGCATTTCCTTAATTATTTTTCAAAAGTCATTTATTTTTATTTTTTTTGGTTTAATGCTTTTTTTGGTTTTTTTTTAACGGAAACGAAAATAGTTTTAGAGATGATGGATAGAAAAAGACACAAATTCAAGTCCATGTGAAATTTCCTTCTTTTTTGGCTGTTTTTTATTTTATTTTTAAAACTGTCAGGTTTCCTTTGGGGTTTACAAGTAGCAGACTGGTCCAATATCAAAGCCGAATTCCTGGTCTGGAGCACCAATGTCCATTGGAGCCACATCAATGATGGGCAACCGGGAAGTTTTTGTTGTCTTGTATTCAATGACTGTCTTTCCCCAAGTGTTGGTGTGACTCTGTAAAGGAAATGAAAATGGTATGAAATCACAAATGCTATATATGCTATATAAGGCAATCAACAGAGATCTGTGCTCTTTAATCCTGATACCCCATTCCTCAGCCTGAAAACAACTAGAGCTTTGAAATTTAAATCCATCAAGCCTTCACCTCTTATTCTATTTCTTAACTTTCAAGTGCACAGCAGCTTCCACCCCTAAGAATCTTAGTCAAGACTTAACTACAAGAATGGACATTTTGCTATTCTGCAAAGATCTAAAGGTAGAACAGATCTTTATTTATTTATTGCATAGTTATTATTTAAATATAAATAACCCAAGGCGGCAAACATACTCAATACTCCTTCCTCCTCTTATTTTCCCCACCATAACAATCCTGTGAGGTGTGTTGGGTGGAAAGACAGTGACTGGCCTAAAGTCACCCAGTTGGCTTTCATGCCTAAGGTGGAATGAAAAACTCACAATCTCCTGGTTTCTAGCCTGATGCCTTAATTACTAGACCAAACTGTCTTTTTAAAAATTATCTTGCAAATCATAAGATTATGATCCTCAACCTGAACCCAACACTAGAAACTACTAGAACATTAAAAGTGCTACTATTATATCAAGAAACAACATTCCTCTGCAGAAAATGGTTCATGGGCCTCCAATACTGAATGGACTAATTTTTCTCTTACTCAGGTATTCAAACTAATGGGTACAGAGATATATTTCTTTATACTGACTGAATTAATTGGATTGGCAAATCAACCTTCATTTCTTATTCAGAAGAGAATCATTATTTTCCGGTCTTTGACTTGGTTGCTACATATTTACTGTGCTTTAAATTTTAAGATCTTCCTGGTATTAATCCCAGATTCAGAACATAGAAAAGTTTTGATGCAGAGAGAGAAAAAAGAATGGCCTTCCCACACATACAGCAGTATATAACATATTCAAATATTTCTGCCTGAGTCTAGGACAATTTTTAAAACAGATGATGCCCCTGTGTTATACTGCAAGCCAGCTGCCCAATCTAAAGCAGGGCCCCCTAACCTTTTGGGGACCAGGGACTGGTTCTGAGGAGAAAGATTTTTCCACTGATTGGAGAGGGTGTGGTTTTGCATGCTGCCTGCATCCCACGGATGGGCCTTCCTTTGTTTGCATGGCTCAGTTGCTGGTATGCCATGGACTGGTGCCACTTCATGGATTAGGGGTTGTGGACCCTGATCTAAAAGACTTGAAGACTCACCGTGCAGCCATCCTCAATAACTGAATAGGTGAAACGGCTGTTGCCCTCTCCTCTCATCTCAATGTCATTGGAGCCCTGGAGGAGCAGAGATTTCTTCAGGTTTCCGGTTTGTTGATCCATGTAAGCTATACTGTTCTTGCAGTGGTAGGTGATGTTCTGGGAAGCCTCAGTGGACATCAGGCGCAAGAAGGTCAGTTGGATGGCAACATCACCTGGGTTGGCTCCCTCACTACCATATTCAAACTACCAAGAGAAAAGAAAAAGTGAAATAGCATTTACCTCATCTCCTGTAGAAATCCCTCCACAACACCCAGAAACAATGTATTTCTTAATCTTTCCTGTCTCACCTGGAAGCCTTCAGTCATAGATTCTCCAAACCAGACGTGTTTCTTCTCCTTGGGGTTGTTGCTGACATACCAGTTCTTTTGTGCAATAGTAGCCTGAGTTGGGTAGACACAGCTCTCACCAGTCTCCATATTACAATAGACTTGGATGGCATCCAGATTGCAGCCTTGGTTGGGGTCAATCCAATACATGCCTATTTATGGGGAAAAAATAAATGAGTAATTTGACAGACGATGATCTTGAAAGGGACATAATTCTCATTTATTTCATCCTCTAAAGAGGACTGATTAGCTTATCTTCTCTGTTCCTTCTTTTCTGTAGCATTTTCCCATGCTATAGGTTCTTTGTTCTCAAAAACTGTCTTCCATCTCCTAAAATATATGCAAGCTTTGATAGTTGTAGTGGTGATGATGTTTAGATATGCCTCTATGAAAATAATAGGCCTAAGGATAATTAGCAGGAGCATTACCATATGCAATAAAAGTAAGTGATGAAAAGTCATTTCATCACTTTTCAATATTACTAATCGAAAGAAGAAAGAACTTTCTAACTTAAGTTACTTCTCTTTGAAAAGTTGGAAAAATTGGACAGGCAACAGTGGTTAATTTGTTGTAACTTGGAAAGAGAACCTCCCTAAGACTTATGCAGATCATATTCTGCAGAAAGAAAACGTTCTTAATAGAATTAATATTTCTGTGAAATTTCTGAATATTCTGCTCATAGGATCTTCCCAATCCCTGCTGAATCAGTAGCTATATTGTGAATAACTAGTTAATGAAAGCATGCAAGAAAAAGATCAGCAGTGCATGAAGAAAGAACAGCAATTCTGACAGCAGAAGGCAACACGTTCAGATACAAAGTTCATTCATAGCAGCAAATATGGTTCTAGAAGCTCAGATATGGCTTCTCTTGCACTTACCACTCTTCCATTCTCCATGGCACATCTTCAGGTCACGGCAACTACGGGCTGGGTTCTTACGGGTTCCTTCAGGGCTACGGATGTTCTCAATCTGAAGAGAAAGGCTCTTGAGGGTAGTGTCAACTTCCAGGTCACGGTCACGCATTACATTAGCATCATCAGCTCTATAGTAGCGGCCACCATCATGAGCTTTCTCCTGAGGAGGTTGGGGCAGGAAGCTGAAGTCAAAGCCACCGCTAGGTGGGCCTGGGGGACCAGGTGGTCCAGGAGGTCCAGCAGGACCCTGCAGGAGGAATATGAAGAGAACAATAATTAAAGGCAAAGATCTTTTCAACTCATTGTAGGTAAGTTGTGATATTTCTAGAATCATTACATACAGCAGGGCCAACATCACCAGTACGACCACGGGGTCCAGGTGGGCCAATGGGACCAGGGAGACCATTCAGACCGTCTTTGCCAGGGGCACCAGAAGATCCAGGGGGTCCCTGTCAAGAAGGGAAAAATTCATTATTAGTGAGCTTTTGGCTTAAGATGGAAAAGCAAAAAAGCAAAAAGAAAAGCTAAAATGAGACACATCCAGCAAGTCTCATTTTATAACAGGTTACATGTCTTTTCTTCTAAAATAATACTATGTGTTTGCTGAGGATTAGAATCCAATTCAACATAGAAATATATTACTCACACTTGTCTCAACAAAATTACAGCCTCATTTTTTTTTTAGAATAGAGTTTTACGTTATCTTCATCTTGCAATAACTCATTCTTTCCAGTTATTGCATTCTGATCCTCCATGCTGGATCAAATCCAAGGTATGTCAGATTGTTCTCAGAGTTCCCTTATTCATTCTGGATGGTTATAACACAGCAGATAATAATCATACTCACTCTTGGACCAGCAGGGCCAGAAGCACCAGAGGGACCTTGTTCACCAGAAGAGCCCTATAACAGAAAAGAAACTTGTCAATTACCAAATCATCTAGATGAATATTTGGATATCTTAATACAATGACAAGTGAGAAAGCTGAAATCCCAACCTTAACAGTGGCTTAAAAATCGGTGAAGTGTGTCTGATAATGTTTAATATGAAATGTTGGGCTTCTTAATTGTCCATATTATCTCTTGCTCTTTGGCAAATGGGAATTTCATGGACTCAGGGAATATGCAGTGCACATGGAGGTATGTATATATCTATTCGTCTGTATACAGTCTTTTGTGATCCCCTAAATAAATGTTTGAATATATCACACAATAGAGGAATACTTTTCTGCATGAAGGGAGAATATTAACCAAAGATGGATGTTTTTGAAAGTCTGTATTTCTTTGCCAATTGGGTGGCCTTGAATTTGTGTCTACTAGTATCAGAAAACACAATATGCAAAATGTTTTGAGGCCTACTGCATTATACTGGTGTCAGAAACACTCCTACTGGTATTGATTTTAAAGAGGTAAATTTGAATTTATTAATTTGCAAATTGATTTCTAAAGAAAAAGGTTTGATGAGGGCAGATAGTTCTGGTATCAACAGCTCAGAAACCTATCTACAATCTAAGCATTGAAGGTCCCATTTAATCATTTCTACAAAACTACAGCATTGAGTTAAACTCCTTAATAAGATATTTGGATTAGGAAGTATGTTTGAATTAGAATACGCCTTTCTAAACAGTGAGCATGAAAAGCTACAAAATCTATGATATTTTTCAAAGTCTACATTGTAATAAATTACACATGAAGCCAGAACTGAAATTTTAAGACAATGGGATTGACATGTAAATTGACTAACTTAATGGACTAACATAGAACACATATCCCTCCTCTTTTTTTTTTTAACCAAAGTAACCTAAAAAAAAAAAAGTTGAATCTTGTTCTTGGTCAATGACAGATACTCACAGGGGGGCCAGGGGGACCCTGAAGACCAGAGAATCCTCTGTGTCCCTTCATGCCTCTATCACCTTGTTCACCAGTCTCACCCTTGTCACCACGGGGACCTTGTGCACCCTGGGAAAAGATCGGAAGAAAGTTTTAAAAAATCAGTTTTTAACAAACACAGCAAAACCTATGACCATTTCTTTGTAGACATTTCGGCAACTGAAAACATTGGTTGCTAGCCAAAGGCAAAAATAGCAAATATGTGGACAACAACAAAGTCAACTACATTCATTCAGTGCTGAATGGCAAGACTCTTGGAACAACATCTAACATAATAACCAGAATATACTTTAAATTATGTGGTTTCTTTTGAGAAAAAGAAGTATTTTGAAACTCCGACTTACCGCAGGACCACGAGCACCAGCAGGACCAGAGGGGCCAGCGGGACCAGCAGGACCCTGGAGAAAAGAAGAGGAGAAAATTAATTATCTCCACTCGCTATTCATTTCTTTGGGAAATCAGTCATTCTATGTGACTGTTTCTTTTCAAGCAAGAAGTCTGGAATTGAATTATATTTTACTTTACAAGGAACAAATCATCATCATCATCATCATTGCTGTTATTGTTGTTGTTATTATTATTAAGACAATAGCTTCAACTTCTCTTTTGTTTCCACAACTATGAGTCTAACTGGCCTTTAGTGAAGAATCGATGATATTTTATCAAAAAGAGAAGTGAGCTTGATTTCTGGAACATGAAAATCAATCAGTTGTTTTAGATTAATATTCTCTTGTGCTCATGAAAGTGCAACTCTTGGGAACAGGAAAGGATCCCTCTGGTATTTGGAAAAAGGTTTCTCTTGCTACCTATAAAACATGGCATAAGAATGAAAAAAAATGGTCACTTACACTCTCACCACGCTCTCCGTTCTTGCCAGCAGGGCCAACAGGGCCAGGGGCACCAGGGGCGCCAGGAGCCCCAGGGGCACCAGCTGGGCCAGTCTCACCACGATCACCCTATTTGGGAACGACAAAGGGAGAGAATCAGCGTGAAGCCAGCCTTTATTTCAAATACGATCTGTTTGAATATGATTATCTTGTAGCATTGGTAAGTTCTTGATACTTGGTTATGTGATTCATATCAATAACGAATAACTCACCTTGGGACCAGCAGCACCGTCACGGCCAGGAGCACCTTCAGCACCGGGAGCACCCTGTGAATCAAGAAAGAAGGGAGACGGATTAAACACAATGGGAAGATCAAGGAAAGTCAGAACTTGAACTTGAGCACCATAGAGAATTTAGAATCCTAGCCTGACAAAAAATTTCCAGGCTCTCCCATGAAGTATTTAATTTGAATGCATGACTATATGAAATAGCTCTATCCCAAGTAATACCTTGGGATATTTCTTAGGGTGTTTAGCGAGAATACCCCTCCAAGGTCTCCAGCAAAGTCTTTTAAACCGGAGTTTTGAATGCTAAAAACTGAATTCAAGATTTTTATATATCTAATCATTGTCATTTCATATATCGAATCATAATTTTTTCCTGAAGTTCCCTTGTTCTGAATCCAACCACTGGTTCATTTAGCCTCCACCTGTCTGATACTTTAAAGCTCTCTAAGGTCTCAAACACAGATCTTTCATGAATTTCCTACCACTCTTTTAGCTAGAGAGTTTAAGAATTGAACTGGGGACACCCTGTATAACATTGAATATGTTCTACCTCTACGGGATGGCAAAGCTACAAATGTCTATTTTGAAATTAATAGTAGCAATTTTGATGACACTAAACTTGCACAGAGGAATGAAAATGTTGAGGGGAGTTGGAAGCATCAAACTCTTTTAGAAAAACAAACACGCACCTCACGTCCAGCTTCACCAGGGGGTCCAGCCAATCCAGGGGGCCCAACTGGGCCAGGAGGACCACGTTCACCAGCGGTACCAGATGGACCTTGTTTGCCGGGCTCACCCTATGGACCGCAAAAGAGAATGCAATGCTATGATTCACACGAACTGCTGCTCCAAAGAAAGGAAGGACAATAAAACCTTATAGATTATGAATGATATTCTCTAGTACTCAGTATCTGGGAAAATACTAATAAAAGGATCTGTTAAAAATTCAAGGCATAAGATACACAGTAAGATACAGTATTTTGCTGCCTGATTTGGATTGCTTAAATCAAAATGCATAGTCAGCCAGCTGACTTGATCGTAGATCTTCCCTTTTTCTCCTAGTATATTGAAGAGTTAAGCATTTGCTGCTTTTTCATGACAAGCCAAATCTGATCAACCAAAAATCTCACTCTGCCTGTTGGAATAGCCAGCTCTGGGAAAGATGCTTGTTCTTAGGATTAATGCAAGGCAAGATCGCTCACTTTACCTAAGTTCTAAATCAGGATGCAAGACAGGGGTGAAAAAATCAACTCTGATTGAAAGATTTACAATCAGAATTTTTGCAAGCAAATATCTTCCAAAATTAATTCCAGATGCTCTTTCTGCAGTTGAAGAGTTCATTTATGTTATTGTAACGGATTATTTAAAATAGAATTCCAGGAATTTGTGAAGTACTTTTCTCAGAAAAGACTGGTCTCTCAACATGGAACAAGGGCTTTTAAACCCAGAAGATCCATCAACTATTTTGAAGGCCTAGCAACATGACTGAGATAAATACTTGAATGGACAATCAGGTCTGTGGGTTTATAATAGGCCGTGTTTTGTTAGGAGTAATGGGGCCTCTTATGAGGAAAGAAAAAAACGTTTTCAAACTTGAGACATCCAACTTGTAGCTGGAGGAAAAGAAAAAGCTGTAAATTGTGCAAAAATCCGGGCTTCATGGTCGAACAAGTAGCCATAGAGTTGTGATTAGTGAAAATATTGAGTGATGCTTTGCTCTGTGTGAAATTTTGAAACTATATTAATCCATTAGGAAATACTACTATATATCTTTTTAGTGCAGCCTCAGTATGGAGGAAAATCTACCACTAGATAAAACAAAACTTATCTCTTCAGCAATGCACATTAATATTATCACAAATGGGGAAACAAAGTAATGGGAAAATCAAGCCCATTACTATTGTGCATTGTAAGAATGTGCATAAATAAAGAACAGTAACTGAATTAAAAAAAAACCCAAACACCCTTGCTTTGAGACATCAATTGCAACCCTAATGGCTGCTTCTTGGAAATATACCCTGCATATCAATTGTGTTCTTCATACAAAAACGTTCAGCACAATATTATTGAATAAACCAACATCTAAACAAAAGGAAACCTTTGTTGAGTTTGCCCATGTTTATTTATTTATCTGTCTGAAGAAAAATCCAGTTAACTTTTTCTTTTGTGTTTGTAGCCCTATATATGTGTGAATTCTTCTAGGAAACCTCAGATATTTTTTCCAGTATTGTACTTCTTTCTTGGAGATCAAAGTTTATAAAGCTAAAGAATAAAAATGGATCCATATTGCATTCCTGAAAACTTCCGTTGATTGAATTGAAAAAAAAAAGTACTCACAGTAGGGCCAGGAAGTCCAGGGAATCCTCTCTCTCCTCGTTGTCCAGGAAGACCAACTACACCACGTTGTCCAGCAATACCTTGTGGGCCAGGAGTACCAGGGGCACCCTATAAAACAAAACAACGTAGATTTTAGAAACAAGGCATAGATTTAGTGGACAATCAGGTTTCTTTTTTATGAGTAGTGTGCTCTCCCAGATTTCCCATCCTTGATTCTTCAATGATTTATAGACTGCACATGTTCTCGTCTTCAGCTAACATTGCCATTGGACATTGGTTTAGAGAAGATGATGAAACTAGACCTCAATAACTAAGTAGCAAGCAGTGTGTTGTCCCTTCGGGATACAGGAATTTTGGAGGGTTTAGATGAAGGAGAAAACTGATGGATGCCCTGATACTTTTTAACATTGCAAGTAATATCATTCTTTCCTAGTTTTCCAACCCATATCCTTCCTGAATAGGAGTTCCCTATGTGAAACTCCCTACAGAAGACTCTGTTACTAGTGAGATTTTTGTATATCGTGATTTTTTATTCAAAACAATATAAGCAAACAAATAAACTAGTAAATATAATTGTACAAAGGGAGGAAACCTTTTTTTTTTTTTAAAGGTAACTGAAATGTAGCTAATTTGAATATCTTTTCCAACTTGGGGATCCCCAGTTGTGCATAGTTTGATTTCCAGAACTGGCTGTTGTTAAGATTTCTGGGACATTTCCAGGATGCTGAGATTGGGGAAGCCTGATCCAGGGGATACATGGTTTCTTATGACAAGGAGCAGCCTTTGCCCAGAAAAAGATGCAGAAAGTTATAGATATTACCAATTGCCATGAAAATGGTCATGGGTGGTAACTGCATGAAAAAGCATACTGTTACATTATCACCAGGGAAGGATACTTTTAAATATTAACTTAAGATAAGTTTGTATTCGAAAAGTTATTGCTAGATATAATAGGGAGACTTCTCAAGGAGGAGATGCCCAACTTGACTCAAACATTTCATTTAAGAGAAGTGAATTTTAGATCTACTTACAGCAGGTCCATCAGAACCAGGAGATCCCTTCTCACCAGCAGGTCCAGGTGGGCCAGCAGGTCCGGCTTCACCAGGGCGTCCAGCAGGTCCAGTCTCACCACGGGGTCCTTTGCTTCCTTCCTTTCCACTAGGGCCAGGTGGGCCGGGAAGACCAATGTTGCCCTTTGGGAAAAGAAAGACAACAGGCCTATCAGTCACCCAGCCAAAAGATTGTATGCAAAAATATATTTTTTAATATAAATCCTTATTAAATGAGGGGCTCTGTAGGGGGATGCAATTATGCTTCAAATCAGACAGATCACTCTGGATGAGCAAAATTTTCTCTTCTTTGGCTAATCATGTTAGTTGTTTCTTAAGGCCCATTCAAGAAACTGACTAACCAGTTTCCAGCATTTTCAATTGACAGGCATTGATTCAATGAAATTTGAGGAATTCATAGTGAGGGTTTTAATATATTTCTCTTAGAGATCTTAACCTGTCCTCTCTAAAAACACCCAAAATTCCCTGGGAAATAAGGTATATCTATCATATCAGTATTATATATTCCTGATATACCTTTCTTGTTCATTCCTTCACTTTGTTGTGTATTTCTGAAATATCCACAAAATATCCACAACACTGAAATACTAAGCTCCATTATAAACATTTTAATTTTTGGGCTGACCTCTTTCAGTCAACGATTTATAAAAAACTGGTTGCAAAGCCTATTTGTAAGTAGAATATTTTAAAGCTTCTAGAGTTAAACTTTAGATTAAATACTCATTGAAATTAATAAATTTTTAGTCTCAAGAAAGAGACAAAGGAAAATTAATTTGCATTTAACTCATTCAATATTGAGACCTGAATTTCTTTATAATTAACATTATGATCCTCATTTGCCAAAGGGGGCAAAAATTCTCCTTGTGAATTATCTCACCCCGATGGCCATTTTGAAGTTTTCAGAATCCCCTCCCCCAATTTATCGGCAAAACTGTGTGTTACTTACAGATGGGCCAGGAGGTCCAACTCTTCCAGCAGCTCCAGGGAATCCAGTAGCACCCTATAAAAATAAACATTCCATTTTCAATTATCCTTTCCTACAAAAGAAGACTAACACAAGTTCACCGAATATACCATGTTCCAGTGAATGCAGTCGTTTAAAGGGGTTTTGCTCTGATTCACAAATGTGAAAGCTGGTGTGAAAAGCTCTCTCAGACCTTTTAACACCTTATCAGGATGCACCACTGTTTCTTATTTACATGGAGATGCTTTTATTTCTGACGCATTTCTGAACTGCTAATTGGGAATCCCAAATATATTAGCCAAGGAAGAGTATATGATCTAGGTGCTAATAATATCTGCTAGAATGTTCTAGGCAGGATCTAAAATAGGATTTTTTCACTATCATACATGGTATTAAGCTGGCCAGTGAGACCTTCTTAATAGGGACATCATATTTATTTAATAAGATATTTAAATATCATATTTATTTACGGTACTGTCCCTTAGTGTTAGTCCCTTACTGCTTAGTGTAAATTAAAGTCTCTTTAGAGAAAATTTTCTCTTTTGTATTCTGTTCAGCACTTCATAAGTGCTGAAAGTTTTATTAATTTCTTAAATCAATTTAAGAAAAAAAAAGAAAACAGATTTTTTTAAAAAAAAATATTATATTTTGCAGATTGAATTCTAGCACTGATAGTGTTATCTAGTGTGGGTAACAAAACGTCTACAAGAAAACAAGCAAGCTCAGAGAGCACCAAGGACCCCTCCTTTTTAACCCTGAGCCACAAATATTCTCTTTATTGGAGATTTAATTCTAGGAACAATAATTTGAATCCTTAGTGAACTACCTTAGCATCTTATTTAATAATATGGGGGCGGGGAAACCATACTTACAGGGGGACCAGCATTTCCACGAGCACCTTTGGGGCCAGGAGCACCAACAGGACCCTGCAATTAATAGGGAGAGGTTAGCATGAAACTAAAGGCTGAGAGAAGGGCAAATTTTCATGGAAGAGTATGGGAAGCAATGAAGAATAACTTACAGCAGGGCCAGCAGGACCAGTAGCTCCAGCGGGACCAGGAGGACCAGCATCACCTTTAGCACCAGCATCACCGGGTTCACCTTTAGCACCTGGTTGTCCATCAGTTCCCTATTGGAATAGAAACAACACAGATGGTGAAGATCAGGGAGATGGAGGCAGAGACACAGGTGATTCTATGGGATTTAATTTCTATCTTTTTCTGCATTCCCCAAATATATCTAACTAAACCAATCCTTGAACAAACTCCTAATTTCCTGTTAAAGACATACCTTGGCACTCAACTGCTTTGAAACTCATCAAATTTTGTACATAATGCATTTTGATGTGAAAATTTTGTCACTGTACTCAGTGTTTGTTTGGCATTCAATGCACAAAGTAGAACCTGTTGGTGTCAGCTGCCTTGTGATTAACTACATTATTCCTTATAGGAAAAATGTGTTTGGTACTCATCGTTTTTGGTGCTTATCCCATCTCCTAGAACCAATTAACAATGAGTACCAAAGTACCACTGTATACAGTTTTCTGGATTTTCCATGGATGATCAACCAGGGAAAGGTAACATAGAAGGCTAAGGATGGGGATTTCATAAGTTTTGAGAAATTTGCTTGCAGATTTATATCTCTGTTATTATAGGCAGAATTGTTGGTTAAACCTTTATATTTCAGTAACTAGCTCACTGATTGCTTGAAGGGCAATAATAATTTGCCTTTCCAATCACCTTCACAGAGTTGGTAGAACCAAAAAACTGAGATGCACAAATTAAAGAACTTGCAACAAAAATAACTTGTCTAATGTTCTTGGTATCTCAATTGAACTGATTCTATGACTACTTTCTTTTATAGTCCAAATCGTATGCTTCTGAAAAATATTGTTAACAGAAATCAGCTGGATACAGTGACTTACTTTCTGGATCTCTATTGGTTTCTGTGAGTTCCAAAGTGGTTCAGAGTATCAAATATTATTTAAAAAATTATTTGTATTCATTCATATCTATCTAACCACTGTAACTAGGTTATGGGTAAGGACAAATCGACTATGATCCCAACTCTGGAATTGATTGGTTCAATTTTCTTTTCCTACCAAAGGTCATTTGCTGGTAATCTATGGTTGTTTTCTGATTCACTTGCTATGTTCCTACAATGATATAACACAGTAAATTGATTACTGAATTAATACCAGATCACACTTTTATCTAATGGGCTGGATTCACATAATAAGCTAAATTGCAGAAAACACCCTATCAAATCAAATGCTTATTGGGTTTAACATGTTACTTAAATGTATCTGCTAGATTTCCAAGGTTAAGCATATTGTGTGAAAAAAGCCTTCCCTACATTATAGCGGTAAGGGGATGCAAGCATTTTAATGGGGTTCCTGAGAAGCAGAAGAGATCTTCCATCATACTTACAGGGGGTCCAGCAAATCCAGCAGGTCCAGCAGGGCCGGGTTCACCACGTTCGCCCTGGGAAGGACAAGAAAAAGACAGAAAATGTCATGATGAATGAAAGAAATGCAAAGTTAAACAGAAAGTGCAAGAGCTATACAGCTATGTAAGAGCTGGATAGACTGCATTTCAAGACAAATCATCTCGAGGCAAAGTAAAAAACAAACCTAGGAAGGTAAATTACTTACGGGAGCACCACGTGCACCAGTGGGGCCAGAAGGACCAGAGGGACCAGCTTCACCCTGGGGATGAAGAAAAAGCAACAAGGTTAAGCACCAGACCTAGCAATAGCATTCTATGCATTAAAAATGTACTATAAGTACAATTTATTTTGATAAGTCAGTCTTACATTAGGTACTATCTACTACTTGGATAAAAATCGCAAATGCTTCTTTTTCCAATCACATGAAAAATTTAAAAATGGACAATATGCCTTCATTTCTAACCAGAGATTCACACAGTTTCGGTACAAAAATACAGATTTTCTATTATTTGTGACTATTAAGCCGAAAGAATACAACAATGGTTAATAGGTATCAAGAGATATGGGAGGTGGGAAAACTCGTCATGTCTTTTGGGTGGGTGGTTTAGCCAGTTTCTAGTCTTTGTTCATTTATAAGTATATTTCAATCTATTTGCATATTAAATAAGTTGTTTTAAAATCTACATAAAAGGTATTTTGAATTCATTTAATTGTAAAGTAGACTCATTATTTTAACACATTTCTCATAAAAACGTATGTTTATAAGCCAGGATCATAAAATATGGAGAAGTATAATATCTAAAGAATAACTGAATTCTAGTCTCTGTATTAAAATGGAAGATGCACATTGGGTTACTTTGCTAGAAATAAACGAAACCAATGAATATCCCATTGGTTTAGTTTCTAGCATTTGTAAAAAGTAATCCTTAGGCTCAGATATTATAACTAAAACTAAGCAGAGGATTTTCTTAAAGTCCACAACTTGCTACAAAAAGTATTTGCAGTAGTTTGTCCTGGATAAATATTTGCATCTTCTCATTTATGCCATTTTGCTTTCTCTGATGCTTTCTAAAAAAAAAAAAAGGCAATCCAAGTTTGATCTGAGAATGGCAGCTAGTTCCTAATTTGTGCACAGATCTGTGTAAATGCCAGGGAATGGCAAATATTAAGTAAAACGTATGGCATAGCTTCCAATAGCCATAAATGAGTAGGCATTAAGGGAGAACAAGTTGACGGAATACTTGCCTTGTCACCAGGAGCACCAGCTGGTCCAGGTGGGCCGATGGGTCCAGTCAATCCTCTAGGTCCATCTTTGCCAGGAGAACCATCAGTGCCTTTGGCACCTGGGTCACCCTAGAAAAGGCAAAATAAAACTATCAATACTGAAAAGATCAGAAAGGCGTAAGGATTAGAAAGAATAATAGCCTTGGGGGCGACCTTGTATTCCAATCCTGCTCAAGCAGAAAACTCTGTACTAATTCAGATGGTTTCCAAGAGTTGTCAAATCTCTTCTTAAAACCTCCACTGTTGGAGGCTCAACTTCTGGAGGCAAGTCATTCCACTGATTAATTGAGAGGAAGTTCTCCTTAGTTCCAAGTTAATTGTCTCCTTTATTATTTCTATCCATTGCTTCTTGTCCTACCTTCAGATGCTTTGGAGAATAGACTGACCCCCTCTTCTTTGTGTCAGCCCCTCATGTTAGAATACAGCTATCATGTCACCCCTAATCTTTATATTCATTAAACTAGATATACCCAATTCCCTGCAACTGTTCTTCATATGTTTTAGTCTCCAGTCCCCTAATGATCTTTGTTGTTATTCTCTGCACTCTTTCGCAACATCTTTTTCAATATTCATATATTTTGAAACTTGAAATAAGATTTCACATCAGGCTTGATGTTAGGGATTTTCTCAAATATATCTCGAGAGCTAAATATAAAAAATCAAGATCCTGGATTGTCCTCTTAAGTTTTACTTCTTATTAAAAGGCCTCAGGCCAAGCTGGAAGACAACAATGGTCAATCAACCTTTTGATTTGGCTTGGGCTGTATTCAGAAAAATATCTGAAAGCCAGTTAATGGAAGATAATATAAAATTAATTCTTCTTTGCCTTTTTGATTCTCCCAGCAGTTTATTTGTATGGTGGCATTAGAGAACAACCATAACTTATTGATAGATGAAGAATATGGGTGCAGAAGATCGTAAATTCATCAACTGTCATACTTTGTCTACAATAAAAATAAATCCCAATTCACAATGTTGGCAACTGATATCATTCAGATATTTCAATATCATTCCAGACTCCCATCCAAAATTTTACTATACACTCTAAATCAGACTGACCTGATGGACAGGTAGTCCATATCTATGTCAAGATTATCTCTAGATACAATCTGAAGGAACTTAAGCCATGCATGAAACTGGAAAGTAGATGATATTTGGAAAGGAATGGATGTTCTTTGAAAAAGGCGGGATGCTTTTGCTTGTTCTTTATCTTTTTAAGCCTAGTAAGATGATGGCTGCCATTTTGATGACAACAATGTTCAACCATCATGTACTTACTCTATCTCCCTTGGCACCAGGCAGACCAGCAGCACCACGTTCACCAGGCATACCCTGAAGACCAGGAGGACCTTGACCACCAGGAGCTCCAGGAGCACCAGCATCACCCTAGAATTGTATAATCAAGGCAACAAGGAAGGCATTGATCAGGAATGGAATCATTTGGAAACCACATAGAGAAAGAGAGAGAGAGAGAGAGAGAGAGAGAGGACGTACCTATCTATTCTTTCCTTAAAAAATATTATATATTTTTTCCTATCTTCTGAATTCTATTTTTCACACATGTATCTAACACAATATTTAATTTTTCTGATCCCCACAAGGCATATCAAGGAGGAGTAAAAATGATATTGTTCCTAGGAAAGCAGCAGTGTAATGGATTTGGATATATGATCTATCATTCTGAATACCCAAGGGTAAAGTCTATTCATTTATCTTTAAGATAGCTTTTTCATCTTAACCTTTATTAATCTCTTACCTTAGCACCATCATTACCAGGAGCACCATTGGCACCACGGGGTCCAGAAGGACCTGCAGGACCTTGGGCACCACGTTCACCAGGGAAACCTCTCTCGCCCTAAATGAAATAAAGAGTGAGTTGATTACAAATTGTTTATGGAAGCATTGTTGGACAAATAAAGACATACAAGAACTTAGAGAGAAGATCTTTACTTACTCTTGCACCAGAAGGACCAGGAGCACCGATATCACCAGGGACGCCCTGTCAGAGTAGGGAGAAACAGATATTGTTAAAAGATAGAGCCGTTGAGAATGCATGCAGATAATGAACTTAATTTGACATGGGGGTGGAGAGGTGGAATGCAGTTCAACAAGAAATGGATTGTTCACACTCATGTCTGTGTGCAGGATTAGATTTTTTGCTTCTTTCAATTATGAAGGCTGTACACCGCCCTGAGTCCTTCGGGAGAAGGGCGGTCTAGAAATCTAATTAATAATAATGAAGTTCTAGAAAACTTTAAATAGAAGAGTAGATATGAGAAGCTAGGTATTTTTTCTAGTGGAAATAAGAGCTCTAAGACAAAGATACACTGTAGAAGAAAGAAATATCTATCTTCTTCCATGAACAAGAGATTGTTTCCTTCAAAAATTTTTATTTGGAATATAAATATTCCTTTGGATAAATTCTAAAGATGCCTTTTCCTAAACTGCTAATTTCTTCTTCAGAAAAATAGAAAAAATAATTGAAACCTGCAT
This sequence comes from Ahaetulla prasina, assembly GCF_028640845.1. NCBI lineage: Eukaryota > Metazoa > Chordata > Lepidosauria > Squamata > Colubridae > Ahaetulla > Ahaetulla prasina. Next base: position 34,843,262 of record NC_080542.1, on the reverse strand, counting down.
GTTCTGCTGCCATATTGATGATGCACTAGTCAAAAATGAAATTCTTCAGAAATTTTATTATTTAATTTCAAGTCTCAATGCTACTGAAATCTTCAGAAAAAAAGTTGTATGTGTTATGTATTAATCTGCATTTGAAATTATGATCATGCCACATAGAAATAGAATAGACTCATTGTCTTATAATAGACTCATAATCTCAGAAACAGACTCTTACAAAAAGCTATTTGAAAGATGTAGTCCCCAGATTACAGTAATGCAGGAATCCACTATTGCAACATCACTAGTACATAATTACTAAGTACCCCTGAAAAGTGATGATCTGTTATTATCAATGTCCCTCACTGGATGAAAGAGAGTCCACCATCTTCCAGGATAGTCTGTTCCAAACCTTGGAGAACTACTAAAATTATTTTTTTGGGAAGTATTTTTAAGTGACTTGTCCAATCAAATAACTGTTTTATCAAAAGTATATCATAAATTGGTCATAATAATGTCCTGAAGAGAAGGTAAATCTCCACCTACTAAAATTCTCTACAACTATTAAAAAAGTGTAGGAATTGGGAATTATAAAACAAAAAAATATAGGCCTGATTTTCCATATGTCAGTAGATGCTTTTCAATTGTTGGATGGTGTATGTATCCATTTGAAAAAGAAATGCACAAAAAGGCCCAATGGGGAAAATGGCAGACATTATTAATGTGAAAAGTAAGGTTATTCTGGAGAATATTTGTGAAAAACTAGTCTTTCTCAAAGTCTGCAACTCAAGGGTCCAAATTTAGTTTTTTCCCTGCTTTAAAGCATGTAAAGACCCCACAATTCCTTCTTCACAGTTCTGCACAAAGGAACACATTACATACTTGTTCACCAGGTTTTCCAGATTCACCAGGGGCACCAGCGGGACCAGGAAGACCCTAAAAACAAAAGTCAGAAGTGAAGAAAATATTAGGTTTGATAGGACTGGATAAGACTGACAAATACAGCTTATTAAACAGAATAACTTCATCAGGTTTACTCCACTAGCATCTCATAGATTTTACATGCTTATATTTAACAGCAGCATTTCCCAACTTGCCAGCTTTAAGACCTGTGGATTTCAACTCCCAGAATCCTCCAGCTAGCTGAATCTTACAGCCATTATGGTTTGTACTCAATACAAACCATATGTATTGAGTTAATATATACGGTTCAGTTCTGAGAAAATAAATGTACATCATTTGAATATACACATTTTTTTTTGCTCACCTGGAAGCCAGGAGCACCAGATGGACCTTGTTCGCCTCTTTCACCAGCAGGACCCTGTAATGAAAAGGTAGGAAAATTCAAACCTTGACAGAATCCAAAGAGGGATAAATATTCATAATACTGAAGAAGGAGAAATCAAAGCCATACTTACAGCTGGGCCTGGAGGACCTTGGGCACCAGCATCACCATCTTTGCCAGGAGCACCCTGGGAGAAACCAAGGAGGAGTAAGCATCAAAACAAGCAGAGCCCAATGCTTTTAAAATAAATCTTGCATAAGAAATTTGTTGATTGAAAACCTTCCCACCAAATGCCTTCCCACCTACCACGTGATCAGAAAATTTATCTTGGTAAAAATATCACTATATTCTCTCTATATAATTGCATGCAAAACCATCTCACTGTGGATATAGTAGTGAAGGTGATGGACTGGCATGGGGCATCCCAGGGTTTAGCCCACCCTTGGTTGCAGAACCTATTAGATTACTTTGAGCCAGTTCCTCTCCCAAGCTTCCATTCCTTGCCGCCCTTCTCTCTTATATAGATCCAAAAAACCCTTAAAAAAGGACTTTTTGACTATAGAAAGCTTAGCACATATATGTGAACTCTAGTTCATTGAGGTAGGGAAAAAGTAGCAGCCCGCACAACTTGCTCTAATGATCCCAAACAAAGGCAACATTTATGTATCTATGTATATGTATCTGTGTATGTGCGTACATATGTATGTATGTATTCTGTATATTTATTTAACAGATGTGTATAGCCGCCCAGTTATATAAAACAACTCTGGGTAGCTATTTATTGCCAGCAATTATGTAAACAAATCCTTGTATATATGTCCATCCAGATCACTGAAGTGAATAATAGAGAGTGAGGAACAAAATACTTACATTAGCCCCAGTGGCTCCGGGAGCACCTCTCTCACCAGGTTTGCCAGGTTCACCCTAGAAGAGGATGGGGGGGGGGAATAGATAGAGAATGGGAGTTATTTCAGGGAGAGTGTCAATATCTTCCATTTCATCCTTTAGTATTTCTCCATGCTATGGCAAATCTAGGATGCCCAAGTCCAATTTGTATTACATAAGCATGGTCTTATACATATTTGAAAGGCAACGGAATGTCTTTCACACAATCATAGCATGTGGGAATGACCTTGGGATACAATAGAAAGAGTCACAGCTTAGACAATGGTTAGATAAGAGACCACTGAGTTCACAGAAGGAATGGGAGATGGCAAAAATATCAGAAGGGACTATTATCTCTTGGACTATTAAGAAGGGGGAAAACTTGCAAAATTCCATTACTGCAGCCTTACAGTAAAGATAGAACAAGTAATTCTGGATGTGTTTCTTCTCTGGACTACCAAAAGGACTCACTCAAGCAGCATATTTTATTATTTAGAAAATCTCAGTACCTCTAGTATTCCATTTTCATTTGTAAAGAACAACCTATTTTACCAACAATTTCCTCTCTCCAGTTCACAGTCTAGAGTGATTTTTCACAACCAACCAAAGCCAAATACATCTTGAAACAATCTATTTCAAGTGTATTCAAGTGCAGTTAATGCTTCTGCTCTCCATAAATCTATTTATACTTCAGTTGGTTACTGAATATAAAGTTGTAATCATTAAAAAAAAATATGAAGGCCTCGCAGAAACTTGATTAAATAGGAGGTTCTGATAATGACAGGAAGACCGTGAAGAAAACCCATCTATGTGATCACTAATAATTGAGAACAATCTGATGACACATAATCAATTGTGGTAAATTGGTTCAATAGTGTCAATACAGCATATACATGTGGATTATTCATGAAATCAATTTTGGAATAAAATTGACTCGTATAGTAACCATCCGAAAAATATTCATATTGACATGAACCAGGAAGTAAGAAATCAGAAGAGCAAATAGAGGGAGCTTTAATATAGCCACCTGCTGCCCTTATTTCAGAAGTAGCCTTGCAGGTATTCTTTTGCTCCTTAAAGAAGAATTAAAAGCTGCTGTCATGGTGTCATAGTTTTTTCATGGGTTGAATGCTAAATAAGATGGTCATTTGTGGAACAGAAGTCGACATCATCCTTGTATCTCACCTATAAAACATGTCATTCAGGAAGTAAATATGAAGCATTACTTACAGCAGAACCTTTAGGTCCAGGGAATCCCATCACACCAGCTTGACCTCTTGCACCAGGTGGACCTGCAGGTCCAGGGCGACCATCTTGACCAGCAGGGCCCTACAAGTGAAAGGAAACAATAAGCCCATGTTTAAAAAACAAACAAACAAACAAAATTCTTTTGAAAAATATAGGGGTGATCCCAGTAAGCTCTCTCAACACTTACAGCAGGTCCAGTCTTGCCATCAGAACCAGGGCTACCAGGGCTACCAGTCAGACCCTAGAAAAGAAAAAAAAAGGAGAAAAATGTGTGAATTGGGAAAGATGGTGTGATGGCATGTAATGAGGAGATGGATCCCTAAGGGGAGGGGCTGCCTTCCAGAGGAATTAGATTTAACTCCACCCATATATCATGTGTGAAAGAAAGAGGGTGAAAACAGGTCCTCTCTAATAGGGAGGCTTTAAGGCAATAAAAATACCTGTTAAGCATTTTAAAAACCCTGTTTTCTGTTTTAAAACACCTGAACATATAAGTTGTATTTTGTAACAATTCCTGATTGGGCATTTCTTCTGTGGCACAACTGCACAGTTCTGTTTAATTGTGTTTTGCCCATGTTTGTCTCTTGCTTCCTTTCAAGTGTGCAGGCTTTAATTTATCAATAAATTTAATCTGTGCTCATCCAAATGAGCAATGTTTTGATCAAGGATGATCAAAAAACACCAAGTGGAAATCTTAGTATTTTTAACACTAATTGTTTGTTGCTTTAAGGTTTTATGTTAGTTAGAATGGATTAATACATGAACTCAATTGATTAGGATATGGGTATCCTAAGGGGGGGATGATGATAGTAATAATATCCTAAAATATTTCCCAGTGAAATGGGGACAACATGCAATAGAAAGAAATTACAGTGACAAGTTTGTCCCAAAGAAAGAGCTAGGAAGCAATTCATTCACTATAACAGAATTTAAGAGCCCATTGGTAGAACAACTGAATTTGATTTCTAAAGCTTAAATTCAGTTTGCAACTGGCATATTTGATTCCATAATCTTTTCTACATTAAAGTTTATGTCTCTTGGTGAAAAATGAGATTATGAAAAGGGTTTTTTTTAATGACATCTTAGTCCTTTCACTGCTGTTTAATTGCTAATTATTTTACAGACTTGATTCCCTTCCCCCAACCCACCCAAACCAGCAAAGTGTCACCTATAAAATACATTCATATCATAATGCTAAATGGCCAGTCCAGTCATGATTATATCAGATACCAATCCAAGAGGAGCCAATATTTCTGGATTAGCATGGCCTTCATTTTGATAAGTGAAAGTATTTGCTCCAGTTCAATTATGCTCAGAAACGTAACTAAAATAGAGCAATAAAATCGCTGCAAGGAATTTAATTCCTTTTAACCTATTCCTATTTATTTCTCTGCTTCATTGTCCTATGAGTGAAATGAGATATGAGTGAACGAGTGAAAAATAACCTTGCTACTAATTCACTTAGTTGGGGGAAGTGGATTACTTTGCATATGGTAAAATCCCTGATTACTGTTTGACAGTATTTAATATAATAAAGAGGAAACTAGGTTATATATCAATGTGCTTTGCTATTGTAGAGCTTGAATGTAGTTGCACAGAGGTGGGCAGGGGTGGTAGAATTTGCCCCATTCCCCACTGTCTAGGAGCCAATGGGAATTACGAGAATATTTGCTCCCCTCTTCTGATCAAAGCTTGCTATTTGCTTACCTTGGCTCCAGGAAGACCAGGCTCACCAGTCCGTCCAGCTTCACCAGTAGATCCTTTAGGTCCAGCAGGGCCGGGGGCTCCACGTTCACCAGGGGGGCCCTGGAAGAAGAGAAGGCATCAAGAAAAGCTACTAAGAGCAGGTAAATCTAGGTTTTCATTTCTCCTCAGTTTAAGAGGCCTCTGTGTGATATTAAGACTATGAAGAGTGTATCTAAGAAGCAAAGGATATGCAGAGTGTCCAGGTTAGACAAAAGTAGGTATGTTAGCAGGTGCTAGTAGTCCTACCGAATACAAGAACCATGAAGATTTGCAAAACAGGCTTTAATACCATTCATAGGAATAAATTTTCTTATGTTTTGTTAAGTGAGGTTGGACCCATCCCTATTGAATTCCCCCAAAACCTGATTATGCCATCAGATCAGGGGGCTTGAGGGATGGGTGAGAGACTAAAATGACTGTTATTAGCATCTGCTGTTCTCTCTTAGCCTTGTGTTTTTTATTCTAAACATTTTAAAACCATAATTGCCTTTTATATACATTAACTTTTTACCATCTTCTTCCCATGCCACCCAGAGTCACTTTTTTGTGAGATGGGTGACCCTGTAGTTCTGGGGGGAAAACTACCCAGCCTTCTTAGCTCTTATAAATCGTCACAGTACTATTCAACTCCTTCATACAAAATTGAAAGGCTATAAAAAGGATGTGGCAAGGAAGACTTTCATCCCCCCACCCCCGTTTCCTAGGCAATAAGAACCCTAGATATCTGAGTTTCTGTATGCCACAAACTCACTGAACATGATCTTGAACAAATTGCCTCAATAGTGGAACAGCCACAAATGTGGATACTTATATATTGGTACTTCTAAAAAAATATTGTTTTAGAAGAGTTCTCTTGCTAGCCTATACAACTTGGAAGGGAGGGTCAAAAATAGGTTGAATTTTGATAATCAGAAGTCAGTTCTAGACATAGAAGAATACGCAAACATTAAAAAAGATGATAGATAGATAGATAGATAGATAGATAGATAGATAGATAGATAGATAGATAGATAGATAGATAGATAAAAATATGAGTCTGGATAGCCCATAGGGAGATCAAGGGAATGTTTGGTCATATATTACCAACAAGACACACAACCCACCTTGGGACCAGCAATGCCATCAGCACCAGGGAAACCACGGCTTCCAGGAGAACCCTGTGACACAGGATTAAGAATATTATTATTGCCTATTGATTAAAAAAACAGTATTGCTACCAAGTAACCTTCAAAGAGGTCTGCCCTCTCAAAATGCCAATATGAAGTCATTTGTTTTTCTGTGACTGGAAAAAAAAACAGTCGCAACAACTCTAATAACCAGCATTCTGTTAGAAAGAATGAAAAGCTAAAAGCCAGAATCATTACTAAATGCCAACTTCAGATTCAGGATGATATCCTTTTCTCAATAATTATAATTCAGAGTCAAAAGCACCCATTTGACATTTTGCCTCTTGCCTTAAATTAGCACATATGTCTTGCAAATAAAGGAAAGGCTATAAAAAGCCACTGTTATGTAGAACAGAAAGCTTAATCTTTCCTAACTTATTACCAAAGGAAACAGTAATGCACTATTTTAATTTACTTTCCTTTGAAATGTTACGACACACCTTGTTTTATGGATGGCTTTTTCCCAGGAGAGCATTCCTCTGACTTATTAAAATTAGTTAAATCTTCCCCCTTGGCCTGCTTCAATTACACCTGTAATTTAGCTTAGCAATTCTCCACCAATCTAACTTAATATTATGAACTTGTAATGCAGATATATCTTTCTGCACATGTTGCTCTAAATGGATCTCAGTATCCAAAGGTTAACAAACAACAAACAATCGTTACATACACGTTCACCAGCAGGTCCAGGCAATCCAGAAGGTCCTGGCTCACCACGGGATCCTCTCTTGCCTTCCTCACCAGGTGGACCAGGGGGGCCTTGGATACCAGCGGGACCCTAGAAGTTGAAGTGAAGGATATAAATAAGTTTGCTGGAGAGGTAAAATAAAATCACAAGAGAAATAAAACACACATCATTTAGGTGGAATACTTACAGCTTCACCTTTAGCTCCAGCATCTCCTTTGTTTCCAGGAGCACCAGGTTCACCCTAAAGTTATTAAGAAAAGACAAAAACATACAGTAACGTATCTCATTCAGTACAAAACTGCAACAGTGGGTTTGTCTCATTCTATATCTTGCAAAAGAATAAGGCAATATTAAGTATTTATTAATTATACAATATAAGGAAAACATCTGGAAAATATTTATAAAGAATTGGTAGTGTGGAAGAGAACTAGGGGTCTGTGAAGACACTTTCCACCATGCCTCAGTTGATATAAGCAACTTAGGAGAACAAGAAAGCAGTGGGATTTGTGAGCAATAAAACTTTAGTCAATAATTTTGAAATGGTTATCTTTAACCCCACATTTCCATACTATTATATTCCATATTTTTATAACTATCCCATCTGGTCAACAGATCAGTTTATTCTGAAATGCTGTACATTTTAAAATGTCAAAAGCAATGTGTGTGTGTGTGTGTGTGTGTGTGTGTGTGTGTGTCCCCTGATTGAATAATAATATAGTAGAATGGATCCTCTATCTCTTTTACTGGCCAAAGAAGTTAAGATTTATGTAAACATGCTGTTCTACTGCCCATTTATCACAGAATAGCTACCTGAAGTATCTAGATGTTAGTCTATATAATAGCCTTAAAAACAGAGATATCTAAATCCATGTGCTCTCTAAGAACCCTGCACTATTATGCTTATGATTCTTGGCCAATATATAATTCAACGTATTCAGGTGACACCAGCTGATAGTTGATAAGATTAAAAGTGAAGAACAATTGGATGGCACTTACGCTATTACCCTTGGGACCGGGAGCACCAGTGGGACCTTGTGGTCCAGCTGCTCCACGAGCACCAGGGAAGCCAGGAGCACCAGCAATACCAGGAGCACCCTAGAAGAGAAAGCGGAGAGGTTGAGAGAAGTGGCAAATGAAGACAATGACAAGAATAAAGAGAGTTCTTGGGATTAGAAGATACTTACAGGTGCACCTTTGGCACCAGGTTGGCCATCAGAACCAGGATTTCCCTAAAGCAGAGGAAAAAATACGGATAATTACTATAATAGTTCATTGAATGTTTAAGTCACATCTTCTGTCATCTATGTTGGCACACCATGTAATAAACTATCTTCAACCTACACCATTAATCATGAGAACACTGAAGCACTGTCCAAGAAATAAGTGAATACATGCATTTAAGTGCTGTTAAAATTAAGAAGTAAATCATCATTTTTAATAATCAGAAGCATGGGAAAAAAAGAGGTAATTCTTACAGCAGGGCCAGCCGCGCCAGCAGGACCAGCTGGGCCAGGCTCTCCACGAGCACCTTGGGCGCCTTCACCTCCACGAGCACCTTGAGGACCAGTTTCACCCTGTGGAAGAAGAAAATGAAGATTCATAAGTGTGCAGGCCTCCCTACGTTGATGCACATCTTTCTCTCTGGTCAATCCCACTGCATCATGCTTAGTCTCTCCAAGACAATTTTATCTCCTAGTTGGTTGTATTATAACACTATTCTAATTAGTAAGACTTCATGTCCTCCCAACCCCATCCAGATACTACGAGGTCTTACCCTGGAGCCAGTTCAAGGTAATGGAGGCCTCTATATAAAGTTTAAGCCTCATTCTTATATTGTTGAACATTATTGCTATTTTCAATTATGCTTTTATTTTATATTATTCAGGTAATGTTTAAAGCTTGATATAATAGTTTATGCAGTTGTTTCCTTCAAATACTGAAATAAGCCATAATAATGCCAGCTTCTCACATCTGGTCCCTAAGCCTTATCTTTTCTTAGGCCAGCAATCCCTTTTCTGTATCTAAACCTGGGATATGTTTAAATATAATATGTCCCCCGGATTCCTAAACAAGGAACCCTCTTGAGGCTTCTCAGTATTTTTAGCAAACTAGAATGGAGGGAGCTTAAATCAGGAACTTTTTCAAGTTCAGGCATATCGTTTCTGTTCATACATTTATCCTCCAGGGCAGGGGTCTCCAACCTTGGTCCCTTTAAGACTTGTGGACTTCAACTCCCAGAGTCCCTCAGCCAGCAAAGCTGGCTGAGAAACTCTGGGAGTTGAAGTCCACAAGTCTTAAAGGGATCAAGGTTGGAGACCTCTGCTCCATGGAATGCTTTGTTGCCCCACTTGCTAAGAAACAGTAAGGTATGGTAGAGATTGATGCCTTCCTCTGTAAAGAAACCCGAGAGACCACTACCCCCAATCTTTATTTCTTAATTTAAAAAACCAGCAGCCAAACTGAACAATTTTAATACTTTCGTAACACAAACACATTGGAATGGCAAGTTAGCCATTCAAGGCCAGTCAGAATCGCCATGAAACAGGAGATGAACAGCAAATAAATTCAATCATCATCATCATCATCATCATCATCATCATCTTTACCTTAGGGCCAGCAGGACCAGGGAATCCAGGGGGACCAGCTGGACCAGTGGGACCCTAATAAAAAAAGAGGAGAGATTAAGAATTGATTATACGGCATTTATATATTGTCCCAAATTAATAATTCTTAATACTGCCAGATCTGCATTAACTCTGGCCTTTGAAATAAGGAAAAAAGAAAAATAGACTCAAGGCAAACTTGAGAGAAAAGAAGGATATTAAGGGTAGAAAGCTTGGAAGATTAGTCTTCATCTTCTATTAAAGGACCTCCCCTCTCTTGAGAAAAGGGCCTCCATGCAATATGAAGACTTTCTAAGAGAAGCAAATGAGAGGGACACTTACTGAGGGACCGGCAGCTCCAGCAGCACCATCGTTACCACGAGCACCCTGTAGTGCAAAAGAAGAGTAAGGGCATTTGAATGACCTACAAAATTACATAAGGTGTGAAAGAGGATTCTTGAATTGAGTCCATTAAATACTATGAATACAAAGCAATTTAAAAATTGAGAGAAAGGTACTTACAGCTGAGCCAGCAGGGCCTGGACGTCCTCTCTCACCAGGAAGACCACGTGGGCCCTTATTAGAAGAAACAGAGGGAGGGGGAAATCAGTTAAAAGGATCTCATTCTTGTACCATTATCATTTCCATTAATTTTTAATTATATTTAGCATTTATCATACTTTTCCAAAACATTTCTCAGTTTTAGCAACTTTTAAGATGCATGGATTCCAACTCCCAGAATTCCTCAGCTAGTGTGGGGTCAGGTCTTAAGTAAGTTCACTCATTTACTGGAAAGCCATAGTGGTTGTAGAGAACTATAGGAATTATACTGTCCTATGTCTAGGACTTAACACTAATTTTTAAGACCTCTCTTTTCCCAGATATATGATGCGGTCCTTTTTTCTTATTTTGTTTTCCTGTTGGTATGGATTTACTTGTAAATATATTTAAAAGCAAATGAAATGTCACCATAGACGCTATTAAAATTTGCCCTATTCAAGTACTACTAACACCCAGTTCTATTATGAATTTAGCATTCTTCCCACTTGACACAGTCCCTGGTATTCTTAATATCAAGTGTTTTTCCTTTATATAGGAGGCCCCTTTCAGGTTGGATTTAGAAATGACTTTTGCCTGCTCTTTTGTGTTTGCCTTCTATTAACAGTAATGTGGAAGTAGATTATATAATCTTATTTGGTACCTTTGGTCAGAATATCAAAAGGAAGTCTATACTGGACATCTTTAGATAAGGTAGCCCCATAATTCTCATAATACTTTCTATTCCACTATTGTATTCTATGTCTGAGTGTCAACACCCCTAGATAAGCCAGACCTTCCACATGAAGGCTAAAATTACTTTCACTGAGATGGCATCTACTTTGAATCTCACAAGTTTGATTATGTTACCCCTCTCCTCCTTCTTATACCCCAGTGAATTAGGAAGGCATCTGCCTGAGTCACTTTTGAATGTTATCCCACTGAACTGGATTTAAAAAAACTGGGAATTGTTACCTAATTGTTCCTTAACTAACAATTCCCTGCCATCTCTGTAAAGACCATCTTCTTTCCTCTCTACAGTGCTACAATGGGTCATCAGTTTTCTGGAGTTTCAACAAATATTCTTGCTATTTCTTATAGATTTTGCCCCAGACAACCAATTTGCAAAATATGCATTGTATCAAAGTACTAGGATACAATTAGATTGTTTTCCCTCCATGGCAAAATAAGTTGCTTTGGTTGATGGTACAATTTAAACAAATCTATTGTCCATCTAAATGACTCCATTGGTATATAGCCTATATTTCTTAGAGCAATGGCTCCAAGAAGGATGAAAATATATACTTACTACTTGTCCGGGAGCACCGTTTTCACCAGGGCTGCCAGGCTCACCCTAGAAGGGAAGAAAAGAAGAAATGACAATGCCAGTTGTTAAAACGGAAGGAGGTGGAATTTTGTACCAAATAAAGGCATGTATTTAAAATGGATGCTTACCTTAGGGCCTGCAGGACCAGCATCACCTTTAGCACCATCAAGACCACTGAATCCCTAAAGAAGATAGGAATGATATGTATTTATTATTAAGTGGATAATAAGAAGCATGAAGAACAGAGACATTGGAAAACAAAACAAAATGTTCAAAGTTACAACTGCATTGTGACTTATCACTGTTTTTCACACTTATGACTATTGCGGCATCCCCATGGTCATGTGATCGGAAGTCAGATGCTTGGCAACTGACTCATATTTATGACGGTTGCAATGTCCAACTGTCACGTGATCACCTTTTGCGACCTTCTGACAAGCAAAGTTAACGGGGAAGCCAGATTCACTTAGCAACCATGTTACTAACTTAACAACTGCAGTGATTCACTTAACAATGGTGGAAAGAAAGGTCATAAAATGGGGAAAAATTCACTTAACAAATATTTCCCTTTGCAACAAATAGTTTGGGCTCAGTTGTGGTCTTAAGTCAAGATCTATCTATATTACATTAGAAATATCATTTAAATAAGTTACAGGAATGCTAAATGACTTTGGGTATTGTGAGCCCCAGGATTGACAGAAACCACAAAGATATACAATATCCAATTTTTAGAAACTAGCTAGATGCTTTTTTAAAAAAAGAATATATTTAATGGACTGGTCTGCTTGTGTTTCGTATGCCTTTTAAAATAGGGGACATAAGAAATTATGAAGCTATAGTATGTTCCTAAATTCACTTGACTATGTGGTCTATATTTGTGACCACAATGAATGCCAGGAATTACGGAGTGAACGCTTTCTGACAATGACTACAAACACTATTAACATTTTGAAAAGTGCAATGCCTAAAAATCTTTTGAACGGTAGAATTTGTGAATGGTGTTGGATGTTGAATGGTTGAAGTATGCTTACTCTGTGTCCCTTCATGCCTGGGAGGCCAGCAGTTCCAGGAAGGCCACGGGCACCCTGAAAGAAATGAGCAACACATTCTTGAGAATAAAGGAAGAAAAGAATTATGACAATTCACTTTTCAGCATGTGGCCTTAGCCAGGTCTCCATTTCACGACTAGCCTCCTAACACTATACTTATTTATGACAATGAACTGAAAAAAGGTGTTTTTTAATTTCTTATTTAGAAATCAAACATTGCTACCAAAGTCATTTCAGTACTTGAGCTTATCTTCTTCATCCCAATCTTTCAATTGTCCTGATACATATATGTGAGATTCCATTTTTTTCACAACCCATCTTACTGTTAAAGCTTTTTATTACCCTTTCTATGATCAAAAATAAATTTGCGTTTGAGCAGATGGACAATATATGATTCATCGTAACAAAACAACTGCTGGCTAACTAACCCATCATTATATCCTACATATATGGACAAGACATCTTACCTGTGGGCCAGGAGGACCACGCTCACCGGGACGGCCAGGTTTTCCAGCTTCACCCTTGGAGAAAGAAGGCAAAAAAAAAATTAACTAAAACAATAATAATTAAGAAATCAGAGAATATATATATATATTTTTAAAAAGGGACCTGAATTCTCTCATCTGCAAAAGAGATCTTTAAGATTTGCAGAAACCAATCAAAAGTTATGGTCTGAAGTCTGAGATCGCTGATCTTGACAATTCAAACAGAACATTAGAAGAAAAAATAGTGTGCAATAATTAAGAAGGTCTAGCTTGTTAAGTTACTTGAACTCTACAAATACCAGTTGAGGAATTGGCATCTTAAACTGCCCCGTGGAAGGTTTAATAGTGTAATTTTTTTTAAAATATAAGATTTACGGCAAGATCAAGGATGTAGTAAAAATAATAGTTATTTTTTGGAAATCTGCCATTTACTGCAGGGTATAATAGGAGGACCAAAGAGAAAAAGAGAAAGTTTCCAAGAAGAGAAGCGAGACCCTCACAACTCATTTTTTTGCTATTGTTTCTACTCCTAGACTTGCATTTTTTCAGAAGACAAGGCAGGGCTGAAACATCATGAATCAGTTCCCTCAAGTTTGTAGATTCAGAGAAGCCTTTTTATTTGTCAGAGTGCTTGGAAGTGTATATTCTATCTGTGGATAATCAGAGAGAAAAAAAAGGGGTTTCCCTTCCCCAAAAAAGAATGATATAGTCACTCACATCATCTCCATTCTTGCCAGGTGGACCGGCTGGACCGCGAGGACCCATTGGACCCTAGATGATTTATTGAGAAAAAAACAAAGGCATTAAAATGTGAACAAATACATCTGTGCTCCTATTTATAACCTTGCTGGTATCTTAAAGAACAGACTTGAACAGAAGCCTGTTTATAGCACATTTACGTTCAAAGACTATTCTAGGTAATAAAAAAAAAAAATTAAAAAAAGATAACTGGAAGGAAAAAAAAAAACCTGAAGACTGTTCTGGCTGGCTATAATCATAACATACATAACATAACATAACATAACATCAGAGTTGGAAGGGACCTTGGAGGCCTTCTAGTCCAACCCCCTGCCCAGGCAGGAAACCCTACACCATCTCGTGTAGTAATCATAACATAGCTCCCCTATCCACCCCCAAAAGGCAAAAAAAAAAACCCCATTAAACGACACTTACAGAAGAACCAGGCTCGCCAGGCTCGCCAGGGGGACCTTGGAAACCTTGGGGGCCCTGGAAATTTAAAACAGGGACATATATGTTAAAAAGAAAGCCATTCCAAAGAACACCCCTATTTGTTCTGGGCTGCATTACTGAGGATCCATAAACATTTTATGCCATGTCCCAAATATGCTTTTGAAAAGCCAATTGGACTCTCTCTGTTTTTTCTTTGAAGACGTTACTTTAGCTTCTTGGATGAGAAGCAAAACATCTTCAAGGAAAAAACAAAACAAAACAAAGTCCAGTTGCATTTTGAAAAATACCTTTGGGACAACCATGACCTGGATGACTGAGAATCTCCATAGACACTTTCAGCCATGGGTCTTTCATTTTCATTGCTGACTCCTGCCTTCATATTTATTTAATCATATTTAAACAAAAAAACTGTTTACTATTGACCTCACCCCATTCCTAAGAGGTCTGTAAGGGGCCTGCATAAGAGCACAAGAGTGCCTACCATTCCTGTCCTATTGTTTCCTTTCGTTATATCCAATTAATATAGTTATTACATACTCATTCATATATATATGCTTATATATTGTATAGTTATTTCATGCTTATGCTTATATATACTGTGTGACAAAATAAATAAATAAAAATAAATAAAAAAATATCTTTAGCCCTGCAGTTTGCCTGGCATGAAGCAATTGCTTTCGTCAGTGAAGCTGACTGTTTTCCCACACAGCTAATTTACTGAATTTCTCTACACTCCATTTTCATTATTCTAATACAGACTGCAAATCTCTGTTAGGGATATGTTGACCCAAAGATCACTGAGGCTGAATGGTTGATTGTGCAGCAAATAAAAAGAAGGAAAATATGAGGTCTTTGAGAAAATACAGAGCAGATGAAAGAGGAATTAAATCCTCCTATCATATTAGGGTTAGGTTTACTGTAGAAGGAATGGATTTAAGAAAGTCTTGTTTATTTATTTATCTAGAGTAAGCAAGTTCTGCAAAGCAAATGATATCTCTAGTTTGTGTCTCTGAATGAATGCATATTGTGCATTCCTAAATTTAAAATTGTACAAGGAAGGTGGCATCTCCAATATTACAGAAGGAAATGAATATAACTTGTATTTCTTCCCTTGTTTTCAACTCTCTTGAGTTGTCTGCAAAGTTTGTAAATAATAGTAGGCCTTCCACAAAAAATTGCTGCTAACACTTTTGCACTATAAAAACCCTCCTCCAGTTCTGTGTGGGATTCTGCACAGTTTAAGCAGCTTTGTACTAATTTTGAATATGTGTGGCTGATATTCATTAATAACTGAGCAGAGGATAAAATCCTTGTCTGCAACATGATAATCCTCACTTTTACAAAGTCTCTGCTCTTTAAAAGTGAGGAAGGAATAAAAAGATTTTGAAACATTCCCCTTGAATGTAGTACCAAATTTACATATCTTTATTATATAAAGTTCATTCTTAAGACAGAAAATACTTACAGGAGCACCAGGGGGTCCGGGAAGACCACGGGGACCAGCTGGACCCTAAACAATACCAAGAAATAAATAGTCAGCTTAAACTGAATTGATACAATTTCTCCTTCACCTCCGTGGATATCTATGTTCTTGAAGTCTATACAATCATTATATTGTCCTGATCTTGTTTGATCATTTTGAAACCTTCATTAACCATATATTGTAGAACTGTTTTGTTGAGGAAGTCTGGCCTTGTATATCATTTTCAAAGTTAACTTTTTTTTGTCTTTTCATATCTCAGGGCCCAACTTCAATTTCTACACTGATTTTCAAAATGCATTTTATAATTGCTATGTTAACAGTTACATGTAATTTGAAATCTCTCTAGTGATGGGTGAGTGGCCATTAGCTTTTTGCTTAAGGTGAAGCATAAGGCAAAATGGGTCATTCCCTCTTGAGCAAAAAACATCTGAATATTGCTTTCTGTCTTTTCAGAAGCAAAAAGTAGGTTGTCCATTTCTGCTTCACTTAAAACCATATTAAAGGATGAATTTAAACCACGTTTCAATTACTTTTTATTACTAAAAAAATCGTAGCTATAGTAATCACAGCTTAAATTCAAGCTATTGTCCTTAACTGCAATTCTCCATTCAATTAAGAAAATGTAATTATAATCTTTAAGAAGCCATTGTAACATTATGGTCTTAAACCCCACTGATTGCAATGACCTGCTTTTTGTAACTAAAGTGTCTCTGCTAGTTTTATTATAAATCACACATGCTATCATTATGGGCCTTAATTAAATGAGTGAACACCCATTACTTGAATTTCCTGTCTAGCTCAACTGCTTTTCTGAAGTACTTTTTCCTTCCTAATAAACCACACAGGTGGACCTTTGCTTTTTCACTGAACCCTTCTGATGGCACCTGTGTCTATATCTCCATAGATTCACCTTCTGGTCTTAATAATTATTGAACCAAGAAGAGTCAACTCATTTACATCATATATCTTAAAGTTTACATCTATTAGCAGGTTTCAGTGTTTTTCTTCTCCTCAGCAATCCCTTCCCTTTCAACTAGCCTTTTCTCCAAGGCCTCAAGGACACCAGCCCTTACCATTGGGCCAGGAACAGCAAGGCCAGCACCACCAGATTTTTCATCATAACCGTAAGACATCTGAGGAGCAAAGTTCTAGAAGAGGAAAGGGCGAAAGGAAGACATGTCAACAGGTACTTAAACACGAATGCCACATAACAAGATGGAATAACCAAGTTAATGCTGCTTACTCCACCAAGGCCAGGGGGACCAGGGGGGCCTGGAGGTCCAGGGAGACCAGGTTGTCCAGGGATGCCATCTCTGCCAGCGGGGCCTGGAAGTCCCTGAAAATAAAGATAGCAAGAGGTCAGGCATTGCTATTATGAAAGCATATTCTCATTTACGTATAAGATTAGAACTTGTTGAAAATTCCCGACAGCTCTGCAAAATTTGGATGGGGGATACTCTGGTGGGATTCTGCTGGTTCTACTCGGTTGGGGCGAACTGGTAGTTGGGGCTCCGCCCACCTGCCTGGACGTCATCATGTCCTTTTTTTTTATGCTCTGCGTATGCGCAGAAGGTCCTGCACATGTGCGGAGGTGGCATGCGGGGAAGTGGTTGCTCACATTTGCGAACCAGTTGTTAAGATAAGTCAATACCACCCCTGGGGATACTTTAATGTTCCCCATAAACCTTAAAACTACAACTAGGATGGGAAACTTTTTAAGATATTAATTATGTATCTCTGATGAAGGGGGTCATGTATCTTTTTTTTCTTTTCTTTTTTAAACCAAAAGTTAAATATTAAAACTGACATGTAAGTTTTCATTTTGGCGCTATTTTATCTTACTGTTATTTTGGAACATTATAGCAAATCAGTGAAATTGGAGTATGCTTCCCATTGGATGAGGTGGAGCAAATGTAGCCATTGAATATTTTATGGGCAGAATAGTGTGTGTTTGTAATACAAATCGTAAAATTATAGCAAATGTGTATGAGCAATTATAGGATAGATTACCAATCTCCCATATTAAATCACAGTATTACAAAATGTTTTTTCCCTGTACTTTTGAACATGGTTTTTATATTTTTATCTTTAAATTTGAACTACAATCATGTACATACTTACCCTATCTCCTTTGGGGCCTGGTTCTCCTTTAGGACCCTGCCAAATAAAAGAAAAAATAAAGGGATTATTCATACTGCTACAGGAATATATATATAAAAAGACATAGCTAAAAAAATTGGATTGCAAAAATATAATTTACCTCTACACCGGTGACATCTGGGTAAGCAGGAATTGAATCTTGAATACAAAATGCAAAAGAGTATTGAGAACCAGAAAATGTGACCAATCAAATAGTTTCATTGTTTTTTTTTATAAATTTCTAAATTTCTCATGCCTATCATGAGGCTTTTTAATGCAATGAAGTTTATGGGTTAAACGTGCTTATCACAGTCTTCAGCTGGATGAATCCAGTTAATTCCAGAAGATAATAGAACATTGTAACTCCTACCATTAGTGGCCTAATTAGAAAATGCCATGTATGATTGTTAATGCCAAGCAGATTTCAAATTGCACACTCTTCAGACAAATATAGTACTACTCAATTTCCTTTCCATGATATGCTATTTTGCTATGCAATAAAGCTTTGATATTGTAGCCTGAAAACATCTTCTCCAAACTTTAATCTCCTCAAATCTTGCCTAACTCCATAGATATTATCTCCCTTGACAGTTTCCTCCCTGCCTGCAAATGATTTTCATAAATATTTATATTAAACCCAAATGAATTGATTGAGATGGAAAGAGATCAGAATAGCAGCCTTGGGTAAGAACAATGATTTGCCATTAGTATTTAGAATGAAAACTCAGTATTACGTGACTACAGAGGTGACAAATGGATTGATGGATAAATAGAGAATTGTTAAATGTTTAAAAGGCGATTGTTTCATAGAGGCATGGTTAATTAGTTTTAAAATTAGATTTTTTTTAACAAGCGAATAAGAATAATAGAAACAGATATGTAACTGAAAGTAAATTTAAGTACTGTAAGTAAATGATGGATGGTTTTGTGTAAAATGGACTAATAATAGATCACTACCAGAGTACATGAAGAATGTATGAGTGACAGTTCTAGCTGTCAGAAGAAAGTGGACAATTAGGATGGGATGATGAGTAGACAGGAAGGAGATAAACTATATAGCTCATACCGGATCCAGGACAAACTGCACAACATTCGCCTGGAGAGACTACAGCATTGGGGCAGTCTGACACATCTGAACATACAATGGTATCACACTGTGGGGTACCATAGTCACACAGGCACAACACACACTTTTCAGGCCTCCAAAGTGATTTGTCTTGGTAGATTTTTCCATTGTGCGTGCAGCTTCCAGGTTCGACTGTAGAAGATAAAGATAAGATGAAGATGAAGAGAAAGAGAAGATGGAAAAGAAGCAAGATGCAGGTGTGAACAACTGTTCTTTGGGCCAAGCGCTAGCAAGAGCAGCAAATTGGGAGACATTTTAAGAACAGTGCCATTTGAACAACACACACGTGTTTTGATGTTTTTCTCAGCATTTGCTTTCCTTTCTTGCACTGTTCTGACTTGCTTCTCTGTGGGGCTTTTTAAACCTCATCTGCTTTTCATCAAGCACAATTCTATGACACAGGAAACGAGCTCACTCCACTGTAACTCTTTCCAGTCGCTTTGGAATTTAAACAAAACTTCTAGCCAGTTGTTACATCCAATTTGTAACCTCAGCATTTTGGCACTGAAGCCAAACCAAACACAAGGCAAGGAAAAATAAATTAATAATCTTTTGAAACAAGAAAGAGATGGGGGAGAAGAAAGAGAAACAAAAATGGCGTCTGAATCGAAAGATGGTTCCTGAATGGGAAGAAATTGTTTCTTATCAATAATGTGTGCTTTTGGGAAATTGAATCAAAGGAATTTTGGGGAGGAGACATGGCATGCCTGAGCCAATGCAAGGCAATTTCCACAAGGCAGGTGCAATGGATGAAATATTTTGCTAGCTCTTTGCATGATAAATGGAGCAGACCTAGCTAGGCCAAGAGTAGTAATTAAAGGAGAAAACCAAAATAAAGAATTTTTCTAATATATGTCATCTCAAAAAGTAAAGAATACCATAATTATAAATCTTGATACAGAGCCAGGTGCTTTTAAAATTGAGTGCTTCCTTTCAAAAGAGTGTATAGTTTGAAAGCTCGACTCCCCAAACCAGAAAAATATTTATTTTGTTTTGTGCCAAAGGGTTGGGAAATAACAAGATGAAAATAAGTACTTTCTGGGATTTTTTTTTTTAAAAAGCAAGAAAAGAAAAGGATCCATAGAGATTTAGGAAAATAAAATTTTCCTGAGCATTGCAATAAAAGTGCAAACTATCCACAAGATGGCAGCAAAATATCCACAATTTGAAATCAGATGTCACCAAAGTTCTCTGCTAAGACATGTTAAATTTCTTTCCTTCCAAAGTGGGCAGGGGTGGTGTTCAACAGGCATATTTAATCCTTGACTCCAGGAGGAGTCTCACTTTGACTGATGTCAATTCCTTTCAAGGCCACCCCCACAACCCAGTTGGAAGGCTACCTCAGAATGGTTCAGTAGCCAAAAGCAAAAGAGAATTTCTTCATGGCCACTAGATGTCACCACTGGATATTTTTGACTAGAGGCGGTAAGTCACTCTGAAACATTCGTTGTCCGCAAGGCTTTGTCTGTGAAATGATGTCTAGACTTTTGTGCTTTATAGATTGCTGAAACATTTTCCTTATGAATCATTATGAAGCTTCCCCCACCACCCACCCACTTAATAGGTTTGTGATGGCTTCTGCAGGCTTCTTCAGCAAGTCAGTACAACAGGCTTACTTTCTGTACTTCCTCTGGCTCATGATCTTTGTGCCTTAGTTCTCTAAGCCCATGACTTTTCCATCATTTGCTGAATACCCCTTTTCTGTCCCTCCCCAATGACAGCCCACCCCCTTTCCCTTCCCCAACTTTACTGAACTTGGCAAGACAGCGCAAGGCTTTGAATTGGTCCAACTTGTTGTTTTTCCCCAAGGCAGGGGAAAAAAGAGAAAGAGGGAGACCAGGGGGGAAAAAAACCCGCAGTGCCCAAGGCTATCCACAGCTGCTTAAGTTTACTTCTCAAAAAGTTCATGTTCTCTGTTAAATTCTGCACTGTTGTGGGTGTAAAAGAAGTCAGGTGGAATAAGATTTTACTTTTCAGCCTTCCAAAAGTTCTTTCCCTGCGTTCAAGGCAACCTTAAAAACTTCTGGAAGGTCAAGGAGATGTACTGATTTTCCCCTCTTAACAATAATAACAGCAGCCTCAGAATTTATTAGCATATGTTCTTTCTTTCCCCAGATGTATTTGTCTTTCAAGTTATAGCATATAACAACAATTTCAATTGCAGCAAAACATGACAAAATGTTAACATCTCTCCAAGCTTGGTGTCCTATCATGTAGGGAGGGTTGACTCTTTGCTGTGTTTCCTGATTTTAATTGATTTGCAAGGGGGGGCAGAGGAGGAGGCAGCTTTATGTTCAACACAAAACAGTTAAAGAGTAAGAGAAAATGCACTCCCCATATAAATTAACTGTCACATTAATTTATACAGAGAGTGCAAGAAAATAAAGCACTGTACATACCGTCTTCTTCATCTTGGCCTTTGGTGAGTAGAACAGTTGCTGCTATCAAAAGCAGTAACCGGGAATCCACAAAGCTGAACATGTCTAAATATTAGACATGAAGACTCTTTGTATCCTAGGTTCTGCTTTAGTGTCCAGTCATACAGGGACGGTCTGCTTTATCTAGTTCCACTCCAGACCCCAGCAGAAACTTCCTACTGACTCTGTCAAGTTTTTAGGTTCCCCTTTTATATGATCCAATGTCCTAGAGGTGGATCCCTTCTTCGCTTGCTCCTGAGTGTTGAAGGGGGAGATTTTGGGCCAGCCTCTCAGCCAATCAGCAACTGCAGTCTACCCTCAGACACGCACACCACACACAGACACACACACATGCATGCTCCCACTCCCAAAAAGTTGAGAAGCAAAGCCAAGCCCCTTTCTATCCAGTCTCAAAAGAATGGACCACGTTAGCCTCCAAACTAGTTTTCATTTGGCAGTGCACTTTTCAAGAAGAGGGAGGACTAGAAGGGGTATGAACTGAGAGAATGTATATGGGGAGGAAAGGAAGAGGAAAAAGGAAGGCAAGTTCTTTGGGAAAGTGGGAGCTACAGAAAAGTTCAGAAGAAGAGTGTTGCAAAAATTGAATATCCAAAGGCACGCAGTTACAGAAAATTGTACGCTGGAATTTGGAGGTCCTGCATAATAAAGCATCTGTGAAGGTGGGGCACCAGAGGGTGATATAGAGCAAAGCATGCATTTCTTTTTAAATAGCTTTTCTTCTTAAAATACGAACAAAGCAAACTTTTAGAGATCATGGAAACTTAAGTATTTCCATTAATTTTAGTTAAGCTGAGATTTGCTTAAATTTGGATGATTGTTTTTTTTCCCCTTCCTCCACTTTTCTCTCCATCTCAGAGTGTTGGAATAATTTATTTAATTTTTAAAAATAGATATAAATGTAGGAACAGTGAAAAAAAGAAAGTGATTAAAAGGCACTACTGCACTTTGTCCTGCTTGGAGAACATACTAAAGAAATAGGGAGAGATTGCAAAATTAATAATAATAAAAAAAAGTAGAAGGGCAAAGTCTTGAGATATTCCTATGATTTAGCAGCTTCTTCTGTGCTGAAGGATTTTAATGTATGTATTGAGTTCTTTGACCCACCAATAGTTCCTTATCCTCTTCTTTATTCCTATTGATGGAAACTGCATGTATGAATTGCTCTGCACACAAAGATCAGAGTCCAGATATCTGTACTTATTACTGATTGCAGCGGAAACTTTTGAACCTTATTTTCAACACACTGTCCTGGAAATTCCATAGAAATCAGTAATACATAAATCTGGGAAAGATTGTGATATAAATATCACCTCAATTGGAACTTTAATTTAAATAAATAAAATACATCAGTACCGAAACATTTCTTTATATTCTGTTCTTTAGCCTCTAAATATTGCAGCTATGTACATATGGAGTGGTATCTACATATCTGTTTTGTTTCTCTAAACAGTATTATATAGATTAATTCTGTCAGTGTCAAAATTTGTATGCTCAGGATAGACTGCAGCATGTGAATTTAATATGAATAAACCCATTTTAAAGTACTTTAAAGTTAAAGTTGTTTTTTTTTCAATTGAAAATAAAATGTTTCCTCATGACACAGTCCATAATTTTATTATTACAAATGTGACTAAAATATTGAAAAATTCAGTTTCTCCAACCTTTCCATTATTTTATTGATCATTTCTTCTGCAAAATTTAAATAGAAGTTGCAAAGATTTCTTGTAACAACAACAACAATAAGCATTTCAAAATCCACAGAGAAAAATGTAAGAATAAGTTTTTATGATTTATTATTAGACCCATTGTAGCTTTTTGTTTAAACTCTTAAGACATCTTCTTTCTTTTTTTTAAGTAATAAAAGAAAAAAATGTTATTGGCAAGGATCCATAAGTGTTCAAAAGCGCAAAGAGCCACGTTGGTTGGAAAATGAAGCACAATTGTAACAACAGCACATAAGATACAGTACCATTTTTAGAAGCTGCAATTACGGGCGTGTTTAAATGTGTGTGTATCTTTACCAGCTATGGTAAACCATACCTTTCAACTTCTGGACTCTAAAATGAGGGTCAGGAAGCTTCTAAATGAGGGACATCCTGAGACAAAGCATTTTGGAATAAAAGACATTGGGGACTCAACTTCCCATGAAGAAATAAACACACAAAAAATGTACCTTTAAAAGAAGTGGAGAGCTAAATACATTTTTTAACACGTTGCTTTAGAAATTTAGGATTTAAGATGGGTCTGTGACATAGGTTACTAGCATCCTAAAACATGATAAATGCCTGCCAGTCATACCTATTCAAGAAAAAATATTGGAATTCCAAGTGGTCTGAAATTCACTCTTTAAAAGGCAGAACGAAAAATTCCCCCACACTTACTGAAGATCAGGTAGCTTGTACATTTAATAAATAAATTAATGAATTAGCTTCAGCTTCATTGGCATTTGATCCTAGTCATGACAACAAAACGATGTATATTGTGATGTCATGTTGCAAGCATTACAGCAGCTCGTTTTGTCATTCCCTTGCCTGTCCCTTAGAACACCAATGCTCAGCTGGCAAATTATACGGAAAACATATGCCAAAAATCAGGGACATTAAAAAACTGAATGAGATTCTATAGAACATGGAGCTTTATCAATGACATTAATCTGAGTGCCTGACTGAGCTGAATCTAGCTTTTTCTGTGCTTATAACTATGCAAAATGCAAAATAATAATATATATCAAAGTGCACATAACAACTCACTAAAACCAACTGAAGACTACACCTAAAACAAAAACTTACTAATCAGAATGGTTCATAATATTTAAGAAGTATTAAAATAGTATTAAGTATTAAAATAGGTCTATTTTAGATTAGGATCTATATATAAAATGAAATAAATATTAAATATTATTAAGATCTAAATTTAAAATAAATACAAACCACAAAAAATATTTAAATCACAAAGCGCCCAAAAAAGAAATATAACACATTTTAAATTTTTTGATCAAACTACAAGTATATTTCTAGTAGTTGATTTCAGAACAGATTACTAATGAGAATACTTTTTAAACATTATAACCATTTATAATTTGATACCTAGACTACAATCTCCATTCTCTTCACTTGCTATTGATGTTCTCACTGGAACAATATAAATGTAGTTTTTAAAAAAATTATAGGACGATACTACCTTATGAGCTGCCTAGGTTTGTGCTTACAATATGAGTGGCGATGTCTTCAAATCGAATCGAATTAAATCAAATCAAATGACTGATTTGTAGTTGGAGTTTTGTTACATTTTCAAGTAGTTTGGTATTAATGGACAGAATTGGTCCTCTTCTGGTCTCTTATGCTTCTTTTTGAATTTTTCCCCCAATATGCAAAATGTTTCTGAATAGCCTTTGAAACAGCAAAATCATTAGAAATTCAGACATATGTTCCCCAAAGTTCAGAGTATCCTCCCCACAGTTAGGGAGAAAAAATAACCAAATTTTCACCTTATATACCTCTTCATCTGGCTTCATTGTGACCAATAAGAATTTGATAAGAATAAGAAGAACTTGGAAATATTGCTGATACATATATGATATATAGCTTAACTATCATGGCACATTATTTCTAGAGAAGAATGAGTTGATTTTCAACTTATAATAATGTTTTGTATAATGAACCAAATAACTAGGTAACAATGTCCTTGGTGTTACTTCTACTAGTTGAGCATAATTTGGATGTGGCTTGTAGTGCATTACCATTTTAATTTAATTCTCCTTTAGTGAACACAAACTTAGTTTATAAAGTGTTTGTATGTGCAATTAGGTCTGAGGGATAAACTAAGATTACTGCTTGTGTAGTGTTCCTCCCCTTCCTGTGCTGCCTTGTAGCAATTTTGATAGGTGCTGATATCACTTAGTTTTTAATGACCTCAGTTCCATGCCTTGGGTGTGAATTTTGTTGAGACCTGACCCAGTCCAGGTCATTTCTGGCCCACAGCAGAACAATTTCTGTGCTACATGCTATGCCTTGCAGTAGTTGTGAGGTGACTTTCTGAGGGAGAACATTGTGATGGTCAGATCTTTCTATAATGTACTTGTCTATTGTTGCCTCATTTAACCACTGCAATAGAGATGGCCCAATTTAAATGGCTCGCCTCAGGTGACTAATGGATCTGGATCAGGGGTAAAATCTGCTTACCTTCCTTACTGGTTCGGAAGTGCACATGTCCCGCTTGCATGCGTCACATGCATGCACAGACCTGCGCATGCACAAAACCTTTTGCACATGCTTCCTAGTTAAAACCAGGAAGTTATGACACACGGGCAGGTGGGTGGAGCTTCGCTCTGCTATCACTACTGGATCGCCGAACCAGCGGCCATGATCACTACCGAATTGCACGATCCAGTCCGAACCGGGAGCATTTCACCCCTGATCTGGATAGTTTCTTAAGTATATTTATGGACA
The DNA here is from genome assembly GCF_028640845.1 of Ahaetulla prasina. Classification (NCBI taxonomy): domain Eukaryota; kingdom Metazoa; phylum Chordata; class Lepidosauria; order Squamata; family Colubridae; genus Ahaetulla; species Ahaetulla prasina. The sequence goes on along the minus strand of NC_080542.1, from coordinate 34,817,442 downwards.
TTCCCAGCAATTTTATGGTCTCCTTGACTGTACAAGAAACGTTCCTCTATCCTGTCCACATTGCTGTTTTTCATGACAAAAGAGAAAAGACACAAGTGATGTTTTCTTTAGCAAAACCACCCAGAACTCTGGTGGTACACATTTCTATTAATTTCCTAAATGCTAACAGTATTTATGCATATAAGCACACAACTTTTCAGAAACTAAAATCTATAATATTGTCTTCACTAAGCCTACCTTGAGGTAGATTAAGCCAACTTCAAAATGTTATTATGAGGGTAAAATGTACAAATCTCATTCACACTTCCACGTATACCTCTCATAAAGCTTACTATGTTTCTGGGTCAAACTGCTATCTTTGTAATTTCCCAGAATGGGAAGTTCCTAAAAACAGGAAAGGTTTTTTTAGGCAAGCATCATGGCATTCTGTAATCAAGCCTAGCTATTCCCTATAAAGATTTCCAGGTTCAATTCTGGCATCACCTGATTCAAATCCTAGAGATCTGCCGGTGTTTTTATGTTAGGTAGGCTCAATGGTGCAGAGTTCTTAAAGAAGAGATCATAGATGACATATTAACTAACAGTGTTAGTTCCCAGGTTTCTGATCTCAGTAGGGTCCCTGATCTCGCACTGTTGAAGCAATGAAGCAGCTGAAAATTATTTAAGGCGAATTTTAGTCTTAGATCTCTTATATTATTCTCTTGGCTATTTTGTGAAATATGGAAATTGTATTAGGATGGGATCACAAACCTCAGCTGGTCTGTGATCCCAGCAATTGACTTTGATATCCCCCCAAGTCAGTTCTGACAATATGTGTGAAATGTGAAATGTGAAAATGGGCCCCCCTTGGTTGCTTTTGATTGTTCATCTCCCATACAGTACTCTACTCCCACTCTTTGAGACTTTAAAATCCAATGCAATCCAATCTCTCTCTCTCTCTTTCCCTCCCTCCCTTCCTCTCTCTTTCTCTCCCTCACACGCACGCACACACATGCACGCACACACATACACACGGTTGCAATTAAATACGCAGAGGACTCTACCAAATCAGTTAAATATTTTTTTTCTCCTTTAGCAACACAGATTCAAACTATCTGGCAGGCTTCCAAGACTGTATCAACGTACCCCAGACACGTTGCAGGAGACACCGCCTCCCCCCCCCCCACTCCAAGTCATGGCTGCTTTTTTGGAAACTTGTAAAATCTGGATCCTTTCCAGAGTAGATGTGTCTTTAATTTTTGCAGCATGACCAAAAAGAAAAGAATGCCATCCTATATATATATATTACATATATTTGGAAAGAGAGCAAGACAGAGAAAGAAAGAGAAACAAGAGGCTGGGTTAAAAGGGGGGGAAGGAACGCCACCTCATCACTTGCTGTTAGCAGTTTGGGCTCAGGAATGTGATGGGTTTGCCGGAAAAGAAGAAATGAAGACAAAAATACAGTGCAAAAGGAGGGGGCAGGATACTAACCATTCTTGTTTTAAGAGGAAAATGGAGAGCGAGTGAGACTTACAATGCAACAATGGTTAACTGCAATAAAGATCTACAACAGTATATTCTGGAATTAATACAGGTAGTCCTCGACTTACAACCATTCTTTTATTCAAAGTTAAAGCAACACTGAAAAAAGTGACTTATGGCCATTTTTCACACTTACAACCATTTCAGCATCCCCATGGTCACACGCCATCAAAATTCAGACCCTTAGAAACTGGTTCATAGTTATGACGGTTGCAGTGCCTCTGGGTCATGTGATCACCTTTTGTCACTCTTCTGCCAAGCAAAGTCAACAGAAAAGCCAGATTCACTTGAAAGTTGTCTTACTAATTTAACAACTGCAGTGATTCACTTGACAAGTGTGACAAGGAGGGTTATAAAGAGGGATAAAATTCACTTAACAACTGTCTCACTTAGAAACAGAAATGTGGGGCTCAATTGGGGTTGCAGTCAATGACTAGCTGTAGTCTTGTTTGTGTATGTGTGTAATTTTTAGATAGCAACATATAAGCCTTCACTTACTTCAGAATATAAATTGGAACCTTATTAAGACCTCTGCCACTCATTCGGATGAGTGAAGCTCTAGGAATTAGCCCCAAATTCTTGCCTCAATGGGTGTGGAGCCTCTGGTCCTACTTCTCATCATAATTGTGTATTTTAATGCATATCGAACGGGTCACTGCACTTCTCAGCAATAAAGCCCTCTGAGAACCCATTTTCAATAGGCATCTCATGAAGAAAAGCAGTGAAAGATATTTTCTTCTTCTCTTCAGTTGTGTGAATTAATTTGCTTTTGCAAAAAAGGAAAATTTATTCCTTTGATAACCTTCTTCAATATGGGCACTGGGGGAATATTGATGAAGCACTGGATCCAACTTCTTGGGAGCAGAATTATAATAAAAAATAATTATAATTATAATCATTTAGTCATTTAGTTTGAAGTGGAATTGTTGGAAAAACTGGTACACTGGATAACTTTTTTGCGGATTTCAGCATGATCCAAATGAAATGGGACCATTCATTCATTTTTTTAAAGCAATCTGTGCCAATGCATATTTAGTCAAGTAATCTTCCATTAGGAAGATATAATTCTATTGGCATTTCTGTTACATAAAATTACTGCATATGTGTTGCCATCAAGGGAGCTCCTTGTGAGAAGTTACTATATAGCCATAAGGATGGACTGTTACAGCAATCAGAGACAAAGCTATTGTTGTAAAGGTCTCAATCATCTGTCCTATTGATACTGTAAGGAACTTAGTTGTACAGCTAAGTAAAATCCTAACATACAGCTTTAAGTATGCCTACCTAACATATTGTATTGAGTATCTCTGTGTGCCTGTTTCCTGTTAAGTCAAAGCCCTTAGTGATAATGAGCTCTCAAGGATCACACTTGACCCTCAAAAATCAATGTAGCTAAACTGGAGAAGATGAGAGAAACAGAGTTTTTCAATAGAGGCCCTTAAGGATGAGATAATGGCACCCCACTCCAGTTATTATGTCTCAGTACACACAGAGGCTGAAGTTCTCTTGGTAGGAGGATACACTCCAAGAAAGAAAGAAAGAAAAATGATACCTTAGAATGCACCCAGTCCCTGAAGGGTGTTATAGAAACATGGTAGAATGAAAATGATTAATAAGCTACAGTTACATATGCGAAAGGTTGACTCATCCTTCCATCCTTCTGAGGTCTGTAAAAATAAGGACTCAGATTGTTGCTGACTCTATAAACTGCTTAGAGAGGGCTGTAAAGCACTATGAAGTGGTATATAGGTCTAAGAGCTATTGTGTCATGGTAAAGATATAAGAGCTGACCAGTTGCTATGGTGGTGTAATGCTAGGAATGACAACAAGGTTTGGGGGCTGATATCACTTTTGTTGTTGATAGTTGCGAAGTCGTGTCTGACCTATCGCAACCCCATGGATAACATTCCTCCAGGCCTTCCTGTCCTCTACCATCCCCCGGAGTCCAGTTAAGTTCACACGACTGCTTCAGTGACTCTATCCAGCCATCTCATTCTCTGTCGTCCCCTTCTTCTTTTGCCCTCAATCTTTCCCAGCATTAGGCTCTTCTCCAGTGAGTCCTTCCTTCTCATCAGGTGGCCAAAGTATTTGAGTTTCATCTTCAGGACCTGGCCTTCTAAAGAGCAATCAGGGTTGATTTCCTCTAGAACTGACCTGTTTGATCGCCTAGCAGTCCAAGGGACCCGCACGAGTCTTCTCCACCACCATAGTTCAGAAGCCTCTATTCTTTGGTGCTCAGCCTTTCTTATGGTCCAACTTTCACAACCATAAATTGCAACTAGGAATACCATAGCCTTGATATACACACTTTTGTTGGCAGGGTGATGTCTCTGCTTTTTAGTACGCTGTCTAGATTTGCCATAGCTTTCCTCTCCAGGAGCAAGCGTCTTAATTTTTTGACTGTAGTTCCCATCTGCGGTGATCTTGGAACCCAGGAAAATAAAATCTGTCACTAACTCCATTTCTTCCCCATCTATTTGCCAGGAATTCAGAGGGCCAGATGCCATGATCTTAGTTTTCTTAATGTTGAATTTCAAGCCAACTTTCGCACTCTCCTCCTTCACCTGCATCAAGAGGCTTTTTAGTTCCTCTTCACTTTCTGCCATTAGAGTGACTCTGCATATCTGAGGTTGTTGATATTTTTCCCAGCGATCTTAATTCCAACTTGTAATTCATCTAGCCCTGCCTTTCTCATGATGTGCTCTGGAGATAGAGCGGTATAAAAGTGTGATTAAATAAATAAATAAATAAATAAATAAATAAATAAATAAATATAAGTTAAATAGGCAGGGTGTTTGGTGTTAATTCTATAAGGTGCTGTAGGTCTTCATAGAACCTGTCAATTTCATCCTCTTCAGCACCAGTGGTTGGGGCATAGACTGTGATATTGAATGGTTTGCCTTGGATTCAAACTGAGATCATTCTGTCATTTTGGGGATTGTATGCCAGTATTGCTTTTCCTACTCTTTTATTGACTACAAAGGCTACTCCATGTCTTCTGAGGGATTCTTGCCAGAAGTAGTATACCTGATGGTCATCTGAATTAAATTCACCCATTCCTGTCCATTTTAGTTTGCTGATTCCTAAGATGTCGATGTTCAGTCTTCTCATTTCTTGTTTGACCACATCCAGCTTGCCTTGATTCAAGGATCTTACATTCCAGGTTCCTATGGAGGATAGATCTTTACAGCATCGGACTTTCCTTTCACCACCAGATGCATCCACAGCTGAGTGTCCTTTTGACTTTGGCCCAGTCACTTCACTCTTTCTGGCACTACTAATACTAGCCCTCTGCTCTTCCCCAGTAGCATATTGGACACTCTCCAACCTGAGGGGGTCATCTTCTAGCATCGTATCTTTTTGCCTTTTGGTGCTGTCCATGGGGTTTTCATGGCAAAGATACTGGAGTGGGTTGCCATTTCCTTCTCCAGTGGATCATGTTTTGTCAGACCTCTCTGCTATGACCTGTCTGTCTTGGGTGGCCCTGCACGGCATAGCTTATAGCTTCATTGAGCTAGGCAAGCCTCTTCGCCACAACAAGGGAGTACTCCATGAAGAGGGATATCACTTTAAGAGCCTGTAATAAGAAGAGGCCCTGTTGGGAGGTATCTCTCTCTCCATATGTGCTTCCATGCTGTAATTGCTGATTGCTGTTTGTTTGAGGTCTGACTAAAGTACGTGTATGTGTATATTCTTTGTAGATAAAACCACTATTTAAAGACAAACCTCTGCTTACTATATTTACTCTTGGGTTGTCTCACATAGTCACACTGTGCACACTGTGACATATTGCTATATAAATTTTTACAGAAAAGAAAGGTACTAATAAAGGTGAATATTTGTAGCACAGGGTTGACATGAGGAGTCCTTCGTGCTCTCTGAGCTTGCTTATTTTCTTACAGACATTTCATTGCCTAAATAGGTAACATTGAGTACTCCTTAGTAGCACTGATGATGTTACCTAGTTTGGGTAATGAAACATTTGCAAGGAAACAAGCAAGCTCAAGGTTCCCTGCCTAAGCAGGGGGTTGAACTAGAAGACCTCCAAGGTCCCTTCCAACTCTGTTATTCTATTTTGTTCTGTTCTGTTCTGTTCCGTCCCGTTCTGTCCCATCCCGTCCCATCCCGTCCCGTCCCAGCCCAGCCCAGCCCAGCCCAGCCCAGCCCAGCCCTATCCCTATCCTATTCTAGGGTTGGAACAGTTTCCAGGTCAGAAACTTTTGGCAGTGTGCTTATTTATTTATATTTAATTAATTTCTTTGACTGTCCATTTCACCAAATAACTCTCCCATAGAAATTAAACTTCTTAGTTTTGAAGAGCATATGAGGATACACAATAGAGGGATATTAACTGTGCATGGCCCAGTTAATGTGAAGTTATCCCTTTTCTCTCCCAATGATCGAACTTGAGATCACCATTTAAAGCAAAGACGAAGACTCAGGAACCATGGAGCATCATTAACTAGTCGAATTCACAAGCAATTGCAATAGCAGCCAATTTGACAATTTTAAAGAAGTTGATGTACTGTTAGACAACATGCCTTAAATATTGGTTGCTAGGAAGTGTCAGTGAAAGGGAACTGTTCTTCAATTAGGTCTGTGTTCTTCTTAATGCATCTAGATGGTCACAGTAGGCTGAATATGATGAGTCTATACCCTGATCCAACTGGGCTCTTCTGCTAGACATTTGCTTAATCTTATATGTTCTTCTTATAGGGACGTGGTGGCTTAGTGGGTAAGACGCTGAGCTTGTCGATCGAAAGGTCGGCAGTTCAGCGGTTTGAATCCCTAGTGCTGCCGTGTAACAGGGTGAGCTCCCGTTACTTGTCCCAGCTTCTGCCAACCTAGCAGTTCAAAAGCACGTAAAAAATGCAAGAAGAAAAATAGGGACCACCTTTGGTGAGAAGGTAATAGTATTCTGTGGCCTTTGGCATTTAGTCATGCCAGCTACTTGACCACGGAGACGTCTTCAGACAGCGCTGACTATTTGGTTTTGAAACGGAGTTGAGCACCGCCTCCTAGAGTCGGCAACGACTAGCACGTATGTGCGAGGGGAACCTTTAAGAACCTATATGTTCTTCTTGACCATATATTCTGCTTTTAACTTGTAGCAGTTCCATTAATCCGCCGTGATTAATAATACTGTGCTAGCACTGATGATGTTATCCCGTTTGGTAATGAAACATCTGCAAGAAAACCACCAAGTTCAGAAAGCATCAAAGACCCCACAAATTAGATATATTATTATTATTATTATTATTATTATTATTATTATTATTATTATTATTATTATTATTATTATTATTATTATTATTATTATTTTATTGTGATGCATAAACACATATTAAATAACCAAAGTCATTTGTGGCACGCAAGTAAATTAACAATCATATATATAACTGGTTTCTAGGATAGTGTGAGAGAAGCAATGTGTTTGTATTTAATCTACATGTTACTTTGTCCATTACTTACTTACTGTGTCCATTTTATTTCTAAGTGCACATTTTTATGTGGAGGACAACCAGAATTGAAACCACTGTGCAACTGAGACAGAGAGAACAGAGCTACTGTGAGAAGTTTTATATAAAATATATTTTACTCTTTATACTCTTTCCATCTTCCCTTAAAATATTAATCAAATCCACAATGGTCTGAGAATCAATTTCTCCACTAGACAACTAAATTAATCAATTAAAAAATAGCAAACTGGAGAAAACCCCTTTCTCAAACTTCTTCAAACCCCCAAATAAATTACCCCCACCTAATCTACATATCAAACATTTCGGTTAATGTTATGTAATGCCCGGTCCGTGGTTAATAAGGCTCCCCTGATCTGCGATCTTATTCAGGGGGAGTCCGCGGACCTTATGGGCATTACGGAAACCTGGTTGGGCCCAGAGGGGGGGGTCCCCCTTGTTGAGATGTGCCCTCCAGGTTTCCGAGCATTTCATCAGCCGAGGGTCCAAGGTAGGGGTGGGGGGGTGGCGGTTGTTATTAAGGAGGATCTAGAGCCGAGGGAGACCACTGTTCCTCAGATTGCCGGCTGTGAATCCCTCTATGTGCGGTGGGGCTATAGGAATCAGTTGGGCTTGGTGATCGCGTACCTGGCTCCTTGCTGCGTGACCACAGCCCTGCCTGAGCTGTTGGAGGTACTTGCTGCTGTGGCGGTCGAGACCCCCAGACTTATAGTCATGGGGGATTTTAACCTGCCATCAGTTGGCTTGTCATCGACGGCAGCTCGGGAGTTCCTGGCTTCCATGACGGCCTTGGACCTGATTCGAGTAAATGATGGCCCTACGCACACGGTGGGAGGCACGCTGGATCTGATTTATATCTCTGGACAGTGGTTAAATGATCTGGTGTTAGATGATTTAGTAACAGAACCAATGTCATGGTCGGATCATTTTCTCCTTCGCCTAGACTTCCGAACTGCCATTCACCACCGCAGGGAGACGGAACCTATACGGTGGTTCCGTCCCAGGCGCCTGATGGACCCTGAGAGGTTCCTGACGGAGCTTGGGCCATTCCCTGAGGAACTGGCCCACGGCACGACTGAGGAACTGGTCGTGGCCTGGGAACAGGCCGCGGCCGGGGCCTTGGACCATGTCGTGCCTTTGCGGCCTCTGACCCGGCGTAGATCTCGTCCGGCCCCTTGGTTCTCCGAGGGGCTGAGGGAGATGAAACGCCGGAGAAGACGCCTAGAGAGCACCTGGAGGTCCAGTCGCTCCGAAGCTGATCGGACACTAGTTAGGTCCTATTCTAGGACCTACCTAGTGGCAATGAGGGAAGCGAGGCGTTCTTACGCCTCCACCCTCATTGCGTCGGCAGATAACCGCCCGGCCGCTGTTTTGGGTGACCCGCTCTCTCCTACATCAGGAGGTGCGGGATGACCCTTTGCAGGGACGAGCCGAGGAGTTTAGTGGTTATCTATACGACAAAATCGCTCAGCTGAGGGACGGTCTGGACCGAATTTGGGATGATCCAAGCGAGGGAGAGGAGGCACGTCTTGTTGAGCCCATTTGGGATGAGTTTGACCCTGTGGCTCCCGAGGACGTGGACAGGTTGTTGGGGAGGCTTCACGGCACGACATGTTTACTGGACCCGTGCCCTTCCTGGCTGGTACTGGCCACTCAGGCGGTGACACGAGGCTGGCTCCAGAGGATTATCAACGCTTCTTTGTTGGAAGGGGTTTTCCCTGCCGCCTTGAAAGAGGCGGTGGTGAGACCCCTCCTTAAGAAGCCCTCCCTGGACCCAGCTATTTTGGGTAATTATCGTCCAGTCTCCAACCTTCGCTTTGTTGCGAAGGTTGTAGAGAGTGCCATGGCGCGACAGCTACCCCAATACCTGGATGAAGATGTCTATCTAGACCTGCTCCAGTCCGCTTCCGACCCGGATACAGCACGGAGACAGCTTTGGTCGCATTGGTGGATGATCTCTGGAGGGCCAGGGACAGGGGTTATTCCTCTGCCCTGGTCCTATTAGACCTCTCAGCGCGTTCGATACCATCGACCATGGTATCTTGCTGCGCCGGTTGGGGGGATTGGGAGTGGGAGGCACCGTATATCGGTGGTTCTCCTCCTATCTCTCCGACCGGACGCAGACGGTGTTGACGGGGGGGCAGAGGTCGACCGCGAGGTGCCTCACTTGTGGGGTCCCACAGGGGTCGATTCTCTCGCCCCTGCTGTTCAACATCTACATGAAGCCGTTGGGTGAGATCATCAGTGGTTTCGGGGTGAGATACCAGCAGTACGCTGATGACACCCAGCTGTACTTTTCCACCCCGGGCCACCCCAATGAAGTTGTTGAAGTGCTGTCCCGGTGTTTGGAAGCCGTACGGGTCTGGATGGGGAGAAACAGGCTCAAGCTTAATCCCTCCAAGACGGAGTGGCTGTGGATGCCGGCATCCCGATTCAGTCAGCTGCAGCCGCAGCTGGCTGTCGGAGGTGAGTTATTGGCCCCAAAGGATAGGGTGCGCAACTTAGGTGTCCTCCTGGATGATCGGCTGTCATTTGAAGATCATTTGACGGCCGTCTCCAGGAGGGCCTTCCACCAGGTTCGCCTGGTTAGGCAGTTGCACCCCTTCCTTGATCGTGATGCCTTATGCACAGTCACTCATGCGCTCGTTACCTCTCGCTTGGATTATTGTAATGCTCTCTACATTGGGCTCCCCTTGAAGTGCACTCGGAGGCTTCAGTTAGTCCAGAATGCAGCTGCGCGGGTGATAGAGGGAGCTACGCGTAGCTCCCATGTAACACCGCTCCTGCGCAGACTGCACTGGCTGCCTGTGGCCTTCCGAGTGCACTTTAAGGTGTTGGTTACGACCTTTAAAGCGCTCCATGGCTTAGGACCTGGGTACTTACGGGACCGCCTTCTGTTACCACATGCCTCCCACCGACCCGTACGCTCCCATAGAGAGGGACTTCTCAGGGTGCCGTCCACCAGACAATGCCGGCTGGCGGCCCCCAGGGCAAGGGCCTTCTCTGTGGGGGCTCCCACACTCTGGAACGAGCTTCCCCCGGGTTTACGTCAAATACCTGACCTTCGGACATTCCGTCACGAACTGAAGACACACCTCTTTATCCATGCGGGGCTGGCTTAAATTGGATTTTTAATGTGAAATTTTATGAATTTTTAAACGGGGTTTTTAGTTTATGGTAATTTTAATTTCAGGCTAATTTTAAATAAGTTTTTTAAATGGTATTTTAACCTGTATATTGTATTGTTGGTTTTATCTTGCCTGTACACCACCCTGAGTCCTTCGGGAGAAGAGCGGTATAAAAATCAAATAAATAATAATAATAATAATAAAAAAAAAGGATAAGATCTGCAAACACAGGGTTAATTAAATTATGTCTCCCAGAGGAACTGCATGTCCACAAGAATATACATACATACATACATACACACATACATACATACATACATAACGGCGGACAAGCTCCTTCTATTAAAATAATCTGCTGCTGTATCCCATTTCTCTAAAAGCAATCTGTTTTACTTTTTTTCTTTTTCTCACAGTTGTCTGGATCTCATGTTTATTTATTCTTGTGCAACCCCACTTGAATTGGAACCCTAAATTATTCTTCTGATACTGTTCCTTTTCTATTGTAAGGATAACAATAATGCCCAAAGAAGATATAGACTTGTGAAAAACCAACATTATGCAAATGAGACCTTCTGACACTTATTTGCTAGTTCTTGAGAAAACAATTACTACGGCATGGTGTGTTTTTATTATGCTTTCCCATCTATTATTGTACTATAAATACATTCATTTATCTTATCCTTCAATACATAGTCTTGCATGAACATTTCTTTGTCAATGGAGATTTTACTTACCTAGCTTTGTACTAAGAGATTTTGAAATGGAAACAGTTGTCTGATTTGTACCGTTTTCTGATTTATTAAAATAAACTAATCAGTTGCTTCTTGTGGACTGTGAATTATTTAAAGGGCTTAACTAGCTTTCCAAATAATATAAAATGTCACTGTAATTAGGGTAAATTGATAGCTTTTCTATTTATAATCATTTTTGCAAATGTTTATTCATACATGTTTTGTACTGTTTCCCTATCAATCTGTTTTTCCAAAAATGCGCATTGATTTTAAACCAGATGTGCATGTTTAATATGTCTAGTTTGTACATATTTTGAACTAATAGTTGCATTTATATATGAATCTATTTTTAGATTGAATTTGGGTGGATTATTATTATTATTATTATTATTATTATCCATGGACATTTGTTTCATTGCAGAGGATTAGTGCTTCTTTTCTTGTATATCACCAAATGTCTTCCAATTATAAGCTGTACAAAAATCTATTTTTTTTTACTTTAGAATAATTATTAAAATTGAGGAAAGTGAAGTTATTATATTTCAATATGGGAAGATCAGTACACAACACATAGTTTAAAAATGAAATTTAAACAAAAGCTGGATTTTTTGATTACCATGGAAGGCTACCAGCATATGATTTCTGCAAAACGGTAAAAAAAAAATTCCCTCAGTTCTGAAGCTTATTTTGTTGTTGTTGTTCTTGAGATATATTGTCATAATGCTTCCCTTGCTTTTCCTGAGGATGGCCAAAGGGCTGTAAAATGCCTAGGTCTGCCTTACACTGTCATGCTCTAAGGCAGAAGGAAGAGACTGTTAAAAGGTTATTAAACTCTATTTTTTTTATATTCCTGATGTCTCTGGATTTGGTGACCAGAAGCCAGAATGATAACCCATTCATGTTAATTGAGGCAGTTCAAACTCATTAAAAAGTTTGCTTACAAGCTTTCCTGCCCTACACATTAGTCTGAGTTTGAGAAAGAACTCTCTAAGTCAGGGGTGTCAAGCTCGATTACATTGAGAGCTGCATCAGGGTTGTGTTTGACCTCAGGGGGCCGGGGTGGATGTGGCCAGGGTGCATGGCCAGCTCGATGTCACTCATTAAGGCTCCGTTTTTGGCCGCGACAGACTCCTACAGCCTCTGCCAGTGGAAACGGAGCTCGGGGGGTCATGTGCAGCCTGCCCGGGCTCCTTTTTCACTGGGAGAGGCACTGCGGGCCGGTCCTTTGCTGTTTCCAGGATGGCCCCACGGGCCAGATGGATTCGGCCTGTGGGCCTTGAGCTTGACACCCCTGCTCTAAGTGTTTGAAACATGCAGCAGCACAAAAGAAAAACCAAATTGCTCTGTAAAACTTAAAAGCAATTGAGCCTTCCCCAGGATTGCCTATAATTTCAGGAAAAGATGTGGCTGCTTTAAGAAAACAAATAGGTATAATATTCATGCTCCTGAAGTGCTAAATCATTTTCTGAAGATTGTATCCAAAATGCTGCATAGCCTACTAGTTTCTGAGCAATGTTCTGTATGCATCACAAATAGGTCTTCTTTTTTCTCAAAAACGTGTCCACATATGAATATTAACAGACAAATAGGTTGACTCTTTGACTCTGTTCGGATACTGCTATTTAGATCCACCAAGTTAACTAAGGAACATGTCTCTGATTTTACCAATTCAATTTTGGCTCTGACTCAACTAATTTCAACCAAACCTAAGACACTCTGAGAAAGAATAAGACTTTGTTTATTATTTATTTGTGATGATAGGCTATGTAATTCAAAACAGTGATAAGAGCTTTCAGGATACCAGGCAACAATTGTTGCTGACTGACCTGAATGATGCTGGCTCAAGAATTCTGGGAGTTGAAGTCCACAGGTTAAAAAAGGGCCATAATTCCCAACCCCTTGCTCTAGCTCTTTCTTCAAATTCACTTTAACCCCCACCCCCCTGAAAGCTGCAGGTTAAATGTTTATTTCCAGAATTAGCAATAATATAGCAAAACGTTGAAGCATGGTTAATTGAAAGGAAGTGATTGTGAGGACCACTGGAATGATAAAAATTGGCCCTCCCATTCTCCTGCATGTGAAAGGAACTGAATGTATGTATGTATGTATGTATGTATGTATGTATGTATGTATGTATGTATGTATTTATTTATTTATTTATTTATTTATTTATTTATTTATTTATTTATTTATTTATTTATTTGATTTCTAGACCGCCCTTCTCCCGAAGGACTCAGGGCGGTGTACGGCCTTATTAAAACACATAGAAACACAATAAATTTAAAATATATTTAAAATGAAATATTTAACCGGCCAATTTAAAACTAAAATGGTCAAACGACTGATATAAAACCCTAAACTATAAAATTATAAATAAATTAATACAGTTTAAAATTCAATTAAAACTAAGTTAAACTAAAATATAAAATTAAAATAATATTTAAAATAATATTTAGGCTAGTCCCGCCCGATTGAATAGCAGAGTCTTCAGTTCCCGCTTGAAGGTACGGAGGTCGGGAAGTTGGCGTAACCCAGGAGGTAACTCATTCCATGGGGTCGGTGCTGCCACAGAGAAGGCTCTCCCCCTGGGGGTCACCAGCCGGCACTGTTTGGCTGATGGCACCCGGAGCAGGCCCGCTCTGTGGGAGCGCACAGGTTGTTGGGAGGCTATCGGTGGCAGAAGGCGGTCTCGTAAATAGCCCGGTCCTAAGCCATGGAGCGCTTTAAAGGTGAGCACTAACACCTTGAATTGCACCCGGAAGGCTACCGGCAGCCAGTGTAGGCCGCGCAGGATAGGTGTTATATGGGAGCAACGTATGGAGATGGTACCTTGCCCAATACAGAGATGCAATTATTCCTCTTCCTCCTGCTCCTCCTCCAATGTGTGTGTGTTTCATGGCAATAAATCTCATTGGTTTATTACTTCCTACCCTGTACAAAAATGTTGCAGGATGGTGAACCAGCAGATTCAGGGACGATCAGATACCAAGGCTATCAGTTGCTCCTATTCCTGACATTCAATAATTACACGTATGGATTACGCAATAGAATCCTGGAAAATCCAATCCTGACAGTGGACGATGAGCAGCTGCCAGAGCAGGAAGGAACATGGGCTCTACATGAAATGAAATTTGTGAAATGCTGCACTAATTGAGATATATGATGGCGTTTTTCTTCTCTTTTTTCTTTCTTTTTCTTCTGTAGAGAAAACTACGGCAGATAAAGGGCATCTGGGATTTGTTAACTTGATTCAATATTGTAAACACATGAGTTGCATTAAAACAACTCTCTTCTCCCTCCCTTGCCTTTACTGTGACGGAAAAATATCTTAAGCACTTCATTCCATTGCCATTTGGAAAGCCTTGGTATCTGCAAAAATGAGGCTTCTGAGTAGAATGAAGGAGTGCAGATTTTGTGTTTCATTCTACACTCAACTCCCATCACTCCAATCTGAAAAAAATACGTATGTTTCTGTGCGGTCAAGCCCCTCCCCCACTTTTTATTTTTATTTTTTTCCAACCACCACATAACTGTTTCTAAATTCTGAAGAGCACTAACTTTACTACGGTCTCTCCACAGCAGCTTTGGAGGGTTGATATAAAAAAGTCCCCCATGAACTAAGACTGTGCACCCCATGGGCAAGGGACTATTGAAACTGCAGCTGACGCCCTGTTATACTTCACTCTCTGTAAGGACTTAAGGAACTGCCTTTTAAATCCTTATCTGAAAAAAACACCTGGGAATTCTGATCCGTTTTATATGTAGATATTGCCAGATTTTGTTTCCTTCAACATAACAACATGTATTTATATATGCGTGTATGTGTATGTGTGTGTATACACACACACAATTTATCAAATTTACATGACCTAATGAAAAAACGACTCTGTGTGGCATAGAACAAAATTATAAAACATATAAAATTATTAAAACTTTTTAAACAAAGACTACAAATGATAGCAAAATAACACTGAGGTTCCGTAAGGTTCCATATTAGGCAAAGTACTCTTCATAAATGACTTAGATGAGGGAATAAAAGGGGAACTCATCAACTCTGCAAATGACACTATGCTAGCAGGAATAGCCAACACCCCAGGATCCAAAAAGATCTTGACAGACTTGAACAATCCTTGGTTGTATAAATAGAGGCATAGAATCAAAATCACATGAAGTATTAATACCGCTTTATAAAACTTTAATAAGACCACACCTGGAATACTGCATCCAGTTTTGGCTACCATATTACAAAAAAGATGTTGACACTTTAGAAAAAGTGCAGAGAAGAGCAGCTAGGATGATTAAAGACCGGAAGACTAAAACAAAGAAAGAATGGTTGCAGGAACTGAGTATGGCCAGTCTAGAGAAGGACTAGGGGGGAACATGAGAGCAGTATTCCAGTATTTGAGAGGCTGCCATAAAGAGGACTGGGTTAATTTATTTTTCAAAGCACCAGAGGGTGGGACAAGAAACAATGGATGGAAACTAATCAAGGAGAGAAACAACCTGGAATTAAGAAAAAACTTCCTAACAATTGTGAGAACCATTAACCAGTGGAACAGCTTGCCTTCAGAAGTTGTGGTGCTTCATCACTGGAGATTTTTTTAAGAAGAGTCAGGACTGTCACTTGTCTGAAATCATATAGGGTCTCCTGCTTGAGCAGGAGGTTGGACTAGAAGACCTTCAAGGTCCCTTCCAACTCTATTCTGATTGATTGATTGAATTAACAATATTGGAGCCACCTCAGTACTTGACTGGTCCTCTTGGGCCCCAGGCCAGAGGGCATAAGCAAATTCTTCTGAAAAATCAGCAGAGATAAAGCAAGCCTCACTTTGGCAGGTGTGTGTGGGGTGTGTTGTATAAAGCAGCCATCATGGCAGAGAAAACCCTTCTAGGAACCATTGAGTGTAGTTCAGGGGTGAAATTCACTTACCTTCACTACTGGTTCGCAAATGTGAGCGCATGTGCACACAAGCTTGCTATGCTCACATACGCCTCCTCCACACATGCACACAGCCTTCTGTGCATGCACAGAGGGTCAAAAACGGGACATCCAAGTGGGTGGGTGGAGCCTCCTGCTGCCAGCACTACAGGTTCGCCTGAGCTGGATAGAACTGGCTGAATTTCACCACTGGTGTAGTTCCCTAGCAAACAGGACCAATCACATGCCTCTTCTGCAGCTGACAGAGCAGAGGTGTAATGTATGCTGTTCTAGAGGCACATATACTGTCCACTGGCTGCATTTTTCTCATTTATGTACTATTTTATTACTTTTTATTATTATTATTATTTATTGGATTTTTATACCGCCCTTCTCCCGAAGGACTCAGGGCGGTGTACAGCCAAGTAAAAACAACATACACATAGACAAAATTAAAAAGCATATTAAAAAACTAATTATAAAATGGCCAATATAAATTAAAACTAAAATAAAACAATCCTAAAACCCCACCTAAAATTTCATCAAGCTAGCCCCGCACGGTGGAATAAGAAAGTCTTGAGCTCGCGTTTAAAGGACCGGAGGTCGGGGAGTTGATGCAACCCCGGAGGCAACTCATTCTTTAGGGCTGGAGCCCCCACAGAGAAGGCTCTCCCCCCGGGGGCCACCAGTTGGCATTGTTTGACTGACGGCACCCTGAGGAGGCCCTCCCTATGGGAGCGCACAGGCCAATGGGAGGCTATAGGCGGCAGTAGACGGTCCCATAAGTAACCCGGTTCTGTGCCATGGAGCGCTTTAAAGGTGATGACCAGCACCTTGAATTGCACCCGGAAGACCACTTTTTTCCCCTCCTTTATTATTTTATAAATAACTCAAGGTGGCAAACATACATAACAGTCCTTCTACCTCAGGTTTTTCCCCCAAGCACCCTTTGAGGAGAATTGGACTGAGAGAGAGTGACTTAACCTCATTTATTTAGTTTGTTTTATCAAATTTAGTTTTATATTGATCCAGGCCCTTGTTTTTGAATGTGATCCTTGGCATACTGTTCAAAAATAAAGCAGATATATGAATTATATATATTGTATTTATGAATTGTATATAATTCAATTATGTTGGAAATTGTGCCCCTCATTTTGTGGCACAATTAAAAAAAGCTTACATAAATGAATGTTGAATTACGATTGGTTGCTTAGTGGCTGTTCAAAGTTACAACAGACTTCCCCAGGTTATTTAAATTCAAAGTTTCATTCCCCGTCCACCCTCCTGCACCCCCATGAACACATTTATGTCTGTTTACTGTAATCTTCAGTCATTACAAATATATTACATTTTTTTGGTGGAAACTGGCATTTAATTCTAGTATCTAACAAAAAAAAATCCCTTGTAGACAATGAATTCACTTAACAACTGTGTTGTTTAATTAACAACTGTGGTGATTAATTGCAAAAAAACTCATAAAATCAGACACAGTCATGTGATGACCCACTTAATGACTGGTACAATTTATCACTGTAATTCCATGCTAAGTTATGATCATTAATCAAGGGCTACCTACTATGGGCAAGGAAAGGCAAATGCCAACTCATGTGTGATAATACTATTGTGCAAATGATGTGGTTCACATACCTGTATGAGACATCAAATCATTATTGGCATCATTATAGAAGTGATCCATTTGTGTGGATTTATGGATGATGCTGGATTTTGCTGCACACAAAAACAAGCTATATTAAAATTATACAGAAAATTATGAAAAACAAATGTGTTAGGCAAAATCACATACAAAAATGCACAATTTTGGAAGAAAATTCACAGAATGCCCAGAGTTCTTGAGAGTCAGGTGGCATGCAAATTAAATAAATTTAATTAATTAAATTACAGATTTTTTTCAAAGAAGGGAGAGGTTTAAGGGGAAAGTATTTATCAAACTGGTATAGAAACAGGATAAATAAACTAAAAGAGAAATAGAGATAGGGACAGACTCATTCAAACAACGATAAAACACAGGTCTGCTTTTTATATATACCTGTGCATGTTCTGAATTGGAATAAGTTTGCTGTTTAAAAGAGATATAATCTGGATGAGTTGTAGAATTTATGAACTGGGAAGCTTTTTCTGGAATTCTGGATTCCAGTTCAGCCTCTCTTTGAAATGCATAATTGGGGACTTTTCTGGATTCAGTACTATTTGGCAAAGCACAGGTGGAGACAGGATTAAGGACAGCCATTTATGAGAGTGTCCATTTTGTTTACTAACTCATTCTGTTAACCAGATATGATTTTAAAAGAAAATGAAATATACCTTGGTTTAACAGGAATACAACCTTACTAGGAACCTGATGGAAATCTAGTTGACAACCCCCTTAAATTGACCTTCTACTCATAGAAATAGTGAGCCACAGAAATTCAGCTACCATTTATATTTCCACAATGTTCCTTTCACAATGCCATTCCAGAGCACTGTGGGAAACAAATAGGAGCGCCAACATTCCAGTACTGACATTAAAGATGGAATCCAGACATTGGAGAGCTGCTGCTCCTTCCAGTTCAAGGGATGGCACAACAGTATGGCAGTATTACTCTAATTTGTCCCAACAATTTGGCTTTATTTTGGCTCACTTTATTGCTGGCAAGTGGTGTTGTCCTTACACTTTCAACATAAAGCTGTTGGGATCTGCATTCCTCCCTCCATGTCTGTCTTTCTATTCCTATCTGCCAAGATGCAAAGCAAACACCATCACTCTCTCTAGCATTGTGGAGGTGGGCGGGGCAACAGATGTCTATTAATCAGAGTTCTGGTCTCCCCCACCCCCACCTCCAACGCTATCGCCTTGTTGAAAGTTTAGCAATCATATTAGGAACAAAATAAACATCCTGGGCCACCATTTGTGAACCCAACTTGTTAATCTTTGTAACAATATTGCTGTGGTTTTCCTCTATTCCTGCTTTTCACATACCGTATATACTCGAATATAAGCCGATCCGAGTATAAGCCGAGGTCCCCAATTTTACCCCAAAAACTGGGGTAAACTGGGGACTCGAGTATAAGCCGAGGGTGGGAAATGAGGCACCTACCGGTTGGGGAAACCCTCCCTCCCTCAGCTGAGAAGGCTGGCGGCTCCCCCGCCCCGCCCTCTCACTGCACCGGCAGGGCTTCAGTCCGGTAAAATGTGAAAAAAAGAAAAAAAAACTCGAGTATAAGCCATATATACTCGAGTATAAGCCGAGGGGCTTAAAAAAAAAAAAACTCGAGTATAAGCCGTATAGACCCGAGTATAAGCCGAGGGGACGTTTTTCAGCACAAAAAATGTGCTGAAAAACTCGGCTTATACTCGAGTATATACGGTATATTTTTTTTAAAAGAGAGCTTTAGCACTTTCAGAGTTGTAGTGAAGACATGTTTTAGGAGCATTACACAAGCCACTGCCTGTGGAAGCCAGATATCATGTTAATCCAGATGCACAAAACCAACATGGCCAATAACAACAATGGAAAGAAGCAGAATGTGTGAAAGGAGCAGATCTCAGTCTGATTGCTGCCGAAGCACCTGAAGTCCTGCACCCAATAGGATTTTGTAAGAAAAAGATGTAGAACATCTCTTCAGTAGTAAATCAAAAACAGTAAGGTGGGAATGAGACAAAGATAGCATCATGAGGAGAGATCTTTAAAAAATTCTTAGCAACTCTGAGCTACTATTTTGTGGACATGTGGATGCTTCTCAACTTTGCTTCAGCTCAAAAATTTTACACATCCCCATAATGTCTTCATCAAAGTAGATCAGTTGAAATCTCTCCCCTTCAACCTCTATATGCTGACAGCTTATTTCTTCTGACTCTTCCATTCAACAGGAGGTTCAACCACAAGCTACATGGAAGGCAACACCCAGTTTATTATGGCCCTGCCACTGGGCCACCATACAATCGTCCTTTTTCTTTCCCCTTAATTGTGGCTGGCCTGGTGATACCCAGCAATCAGTCCTACAGGGTTCAGAGGCTATTTCCAGCTCCAAATTGAACTGTTGCTTGCCAAGATGCCATAAAGCCCATTAACAGAGACCTAAAAGAGAGCCTTGGGGGAGCCGATCCCAAACGAAATGTTTTCTGAAAGAACTTCAAATACAGCACATTGGGTAGGGTTGCATTACAAAGCTAGTAGGAGGAAGATCTGAGAGCAGAATGTTTGAGAGTGTATATGTGCTTGGGGAGTGGAGAACAGACAAAAGGGAATTGTATATTTCTCCATATAAAAGGATTCATGTCAACTATTCATAAAATGTATTTTAGTGTTTATAATAATGCTTAGTTAGGACAGTGTTAAAAGTCACATACAGCTCTCCAGAATCTGTTTTGAGAGACTACAGTTATCAATTTATCATTATCAACTCACAATCCTTTCCTTCCTCCCTCCCTCCCTCCCTCCCTCCCTCCTCCTTTATTTTAAGTGCAAAACTAGTATCTTATATTGGTATTGACTTAAAGCATTCATTTCATATGTCAAAACTCCCCCAAACTCCCTTTAAATATTTTCCTGCCACTTTTAGACTTCAGTCCTTGATAATGCCATGCAAATCCCAGTATGGTTCTCAGAGTAAAGGAAACAGCCTTTGCTGGCCTGGCAAATGGGCAGCAGTTTTACTCACCACTTTCATATACTTGCATTTAAACAAGGTTTTAAATAAAAAATTATTTTTAAATATAATTTTAATTTATTTTTCCTTAAAAATAATATTAATATGATGATAATGATGGTTATATGATGATGATAATTACTTGTCTTATTAAAATTATTCATGTGTTGTACAATTGATGTGAAAGTAGTGAAACATATTAATAAGATAATGCAGTTTTTTAAATTCATGCAATATTTTGGGGAAAACAAAACTATTATCAAATGTCAATAAATTATCTGTTGCTATTTTTAAATCTATATGAGATTTATTAAAAATAACTCATAATTTTATGGGAAATAGATTGTGGTAGCAATATAAAAATATTAATGTAATCATATAATGTTACCTAAATCACTTAAAACTATTCTGGTTGAAATTAATGCAGTCCAAAACTGATCCATACCTGGTATACCACTCCCATTTGAAGCTCTCAAATTTATGAAATTAGAAATGTCCTTTGTTGGGGAAAGTGTAGCAATTTAGGATCATATATCCATATGTAGACAAACGTGTAAAAAATATTCATATGAAAAAGTAGCTCACTTTTGCATTGAATTATTTGTAAAAATGTTTTAAGAAATCAAACTATTTTTAAATCCCCAACTGATTTTACTGGATTTTGTTGTTGTTGTTACAGATAAATTACTAAAACAATAATTCCCAGCTCCCGGAGATCATTAGAAGTATTTCACTAGAAGCTTGGCAAATAATATGGAGAATTGCTACATTGAAAAAAGAACTGATTTGCAAATTGGTTTGTAGCAAAGTAAAAGAGTCATCAATTAATTTATGTCAACTCTGGCTCTTTTTAATGAAACCTTTGAAGTTTGATAGTTGTTACAGTAGATTTATATTTATAAATCTATGGCTTATCTTCACCTGGATATACATTCTGCACTTTCAAAGCAGTCAATCACCACTTGCCTGTCAGGCTTTGTCATTGTTGTTATTATTTATTTGTCAATAAGTACAAGAAACAAGTAACAGTATAGACATAGACACATGAAAAAATTGGCACACAAAAAAAGGATATAAATAGAATAGAATAGAATAGAATTTTATTGGCCAAGTGTGATTGGACACACAAGGAATTTGTCTTGGTGCATATGCTCTCAGTGTACATAAAAGAAAAGATACGTTCATAAAGAAACAATTAGAGAGCATTTCACCGAGGCAGCCTTCGTCGGCGCCATCTTAGGTAAACATAGACATAAAACACATAGATGAGTACATATAAATGGGAACAGTAGGACAGGGACGGTAGGTACAATGATGCGCTTATGCACACCCCCTTAGCGACCTCTTAAGAAACATGAAAGGTCCACAAAAAAACAGTTTAAGGTAAAAGGTATGGGGATTACAGAGACTAACAACAGGATCCAGTAGATTGTTTCAGACATTTACTATTCTATTGCAGAAGTCATATTTCCTACAATCAAAATTAGAGTGAATTACATTGAGTTTGAATCTATTGATAGCCCTTGTGTTATTTCGGTTGAAATTAAAGTACTCATTTACAGGTAGAACGTTTTGGTAGATAATCTTATGAACTAAGTTTAGTTTGGAACGTAGACGACGTATTTTGAGGCTATCTAGACCTAAAATGGGCTTTGGCTTACCTGAGACGCCGTTTCTCAGAGACGGGGGAATGGCAGTCAGGCATGAGTTAACTCTCATGTCTGGCTAATAGGACCAAGTCTGCTGAACTAATAAGCCCCGCCTCTTCCTGCTATCTCCAGCTTTTTGGCGAGGGTGTTAAGCAGACTGACGTGTCGATCTGAAATGAGAAAGAATTAGAAACCATCCCCCGGCTTGGTGCCAACTGAGGGTGGGGCTGACTGCTGTTCTACCCTCTCTGAGAAAGGGTGTCTCAGGTAAGCCATTCTCCTTGTCGGTGGGAATGGCAGTCAGGCATGGGACATACCAAAGCTTGATGTCCTTAATTGGAGGGATCCGCTCGGCCTCCTAATATAGTATCAGTGAGCACCCTCTGCAACACCCGTCTGCCAAAGGCGGCATCAGCCAACGCTTAGACGTCCAACTTGTAGTGCCGGATGAATGGTGTCAGGGTCAACCAGGTGGCCGCCTTGCAGACCTCTTCCAGGGGCGCTTGCATGGCCCAAGCTGCTGAAGCAGCTGCACTCCTGGTGGAGTGGGCTGTGATGTTCCTTGGAACAGGAATGGCTTGCTGATGGTAAGCCGTGGCAATAGTGGCTCTAATCCATTGCCCCAATGCCGTTGGAGTGACTCTGGCCCCTAAAGAGGCCGGTTGGAAGGAAACAAACATGGCTTTTGTTTTCCTGATCTTAGATGTGCGCCCTGCGAACATCCAGTGTGTGCCAGATGTATTCTAGACGATGGATCGGAGAAGGGCAGAAGTCCTGGAGAACAATCTCTTGAGATCTATAAATAATGAATTGACTTTGGGGAGGAATGTAGGTTCCAGCTGGAAAACTACCCTGTCTCTGTGAAAGATGCATAGGTCCTTTCTGACAGATAGGGCAGCCATTTCCGAAATACATCAACCCGAGGTAACTGCTATGAGGAAGGCCACCTTGAGTGAGAGGAACCAGAGAGATATCTCACATAAAGGCTCAAACAGTGATTTGGTTAAGGCTGAGAGGATGGTGTTTACCTTCCATAATGGGAATCAGTGTACTATTGGAGGCCTGAGATTGGTAGCGCCACACAGGAACTGCCAGATGAGGGGATGCCTAGAAAGTGGAATGGATGAGTCACTGGAGAGGACTGATGAGAGAGCAGGTACTTGCCTCCATAATGTGTTAGGGGCCAGGCCCCAATTGAATCCATCCTGAAGAAAATTTAGGAGGCAAAACTCTGAGGCCCCTGTTGGGGTAATGGAGCGTTTTGCACACCAAGTGACAAATGCCTGCCAAGTGGCCTTGTAAATATGTGTAGTGGATGCCTTACGTGAGGCTTAGATAGTGACGATCACATTGTCTGGAATGTTGGCATGTTTCAGGAGGTTCCGCTCAACCTCCAGGCAGTTAGGTGGAACCACTGGGGGTTCGGGTGCAAGAGGGGGCCTTGAGTCAAGGCCACCACATTGTCCAGAATCCGCCATGGTTGGGCCACCGAGAGGGACACTAAGTCCATGTATCATGGTCTCCTGGGCCAGTGTGGTGCTATCAGGATGGCTCTGCTTTGCGTTGAAGGATAACCCTGGGGATCGGGGGGATGGGGGGAAAGTATAGAGGAGACTGAGAGGCCAAGGGGAGCATAGGGCATCGACCACTTCCGCTCCATGGGAGGGGTACCTGGTGAAGAATCTTGGTACCTGATGGTTGTCCCTGGAGGCAAAGAGATCCACCAATGGTAGCCCAAATCGGGCTGTCACTTCCTGAAATAGGCTGGAGGGTAGAGACCATTCTGCCGGATCGATGGTATTGCTGTTGAGCGCATCCACTTGGCAGTTGGTGCTTCCCGAGATGTGGGCCGCTGAAATGGATTTCAGGTGGGATTCTGCCTACAGACCCAGATGAAGCGACTCTCGCATGAGGGATGCCCCCCATCCTGTTTATGTGGGCCTTTGCCATCTCGTTGTCTGTCATGATCAGAACATCCTGACCACACACTAGGTCCTTGAAGTTGAGAAGTGCTAGGAAGATAGCTCTGAGTTCCAATAGATTGATGTTGAGTCTGGCCTCCTGTTGTGACCAGTGATCTTGAGTCATATGAGTGCCTATGTGAGCCCCCCACCCAGATAGACTGGCATCCGTAGTGAGGGTCACCCTGTGTGGTTCTAGGAAGCAATAGTCCTTGGACAAGGTGCTCGAGGTCCACCATATCATGGAGTCCCATACATCCGATGGGAGGGAGACCCATTGTTGTGACTCCAGCCCCCGAGTCTGTCCTCATGGAGGAGGATGACTCTGAGAGTGATGGGGAGGAGCCGACAAGGCCTCTTTCTCCAGAACTCTCCTCTTTGGCACTGCCCCAGGTTCCAGCTGCAGGCCAGGAGGAGGAGCTGACAAGGTGTCCCTCTTCTGGACCCTCCTCCTCCCTGGCAATGCCTCAGGTTCCAGCTGCTGAAGATCAATCCTGGATTGACCTGAGGCAGCGATGAAAAGATAAGCGTGCGCAGCAAAGGAAGAGGTGTGGCAGGCCCAGAGATTGCTGAGTCCCTGAGCCACAGCCCACAGGGGATAAAAGCGGGTGGAGTTGCCATCTGGCCCTTGTGACGGACAAAAGGCTACCAAGTGTGAACTGCAGATCAGTCGTTTGGGAGTTAAAAGGCCTGGACTGTGCAAAGGATTTTTCTGTGAGCTCTTGGCAATGGATTTTGGACATGTGGGCTTCTGTCTCCGTAAGAGATAAGGAACTCGGAATTTGGCAGGCCTTTGCACTGTCGCTGCCAAGTCTGTTATCCACTACAGAAAGTCAGGTCTGTTGTAAATATAAAGGACTGTGGGACACGCGTCTCTGCGTCTTCTCTGTGAGGTGGGGAGAGGGACAGAACACCCATGCATGAGATGTGCTGTGATGAGCCTTTTGATGAGGCAAGAGGAACCACTGTAACTGCTGTGAAGGTGAGACCAGGGAACAATACCAAATGAAGATACCATTTTAACCAAAAGTTGGGAAAGGAGGAGAAGGGGAGAGGAAGGGTGTAGGCTGCAGCATTTGGCCAAATTAGAGAGACTGGCCTGACGGTCTATGGAGAGAAAAACCATTGACTGGACCGTATCTATCTCTGCCCCTAAATGTATAATACGAGTGGATGGAGATAACTGGCTCTTAGCCCAATTTATGGAAAAACCATGGTCCTGAAGGACTCGAATGGTGGTGTCTAGGTCCTGTCTAGCGGACCTTTCAGACTCAGATTGAATAAGGATGTCACCCAAATAAGCCTGTATGTGAATGGGGAGGGAATGGATATGGGCAATAAGGGCAGCCATGATCTTAGTAAATATCCTTGGGGCTGAGGACAGCCCAAAGGGTAAAGCTTGGTATTGATAGTGGTTCCCCGTGTATGTGAAACGGAGGTATCTATGGTACAAGGGGTGTATGGGACATGGAGGTAGGCTTCCGTCAGATCTATTAAGGAAAGGAAGTCCCCCGGTCAGATACCCTCCAAAATGGAGTGGAGCAAATATATTTTGAACTGGTGGTAGATAATATACCGGTTCAATGATTTTAGGTCGAGAATTGCCCTCCAGCCCCCCAAGAATTTTCATACGACAAACAAATGGGAGCAGAATCCCTCTCCCCGCTGGTCCTGCGGAACGGGCTGAACTGCCTCGATGGACAGGAGGTGCTATATAGCCGATTCAACTAGCAAACGGCTAGACTTGTTTCTGGAAATGGGACACCATATGAAAACCCTAGGAAGAATGGAAGAAAATTCCAAGGAGAGGCCCTCTTGGACCGTCTTCCTGACCCATACATCATTGGGAAGCAAAGTGGATGAGCCCCAATGGGAAGGATTGAAGGCGATTCATTTGGAATGTCTGAAAGGTCTGCCCCTACCCCCTCAAAATGACTTATGGGGAGGAAACCTGGACCCCTGTCTGACCTGATTGTTGTGTTGTTGTCCTCTAGGAGAAAAGGGTCGTTGAGGTTGCTGATGGTAGTAGGTGGAATCTGAGGAGCTAAAGGATTGAGGCCGAAAATAGGGGTGTTGGTGTAATTCGCCTCTCTGAGAGACCGAAGGTAAGATCTTTCACTTGTCTTGGGTTTCTATCAGTATGGGCTCCAGAGGTGCGCCGAAGAGCTTGTCTCCTGAGTATGGTGTGGCAGCGAGATGCTATTCATTGCGGGCATCTGCCTGTCATTGGTGGAGCCACAGAAGATGCCTCAATGTCACAGAAGACCCAATGGCTTTGGCAGCGAACCGAGCAGCGTTAAGGGTGGCGTCTGCTGAGAACTCCAACGCTGCTCTGATCTTGTTGAGGTCCTGATGAGACCTTGTATCTGATGCTGGAATTCTGTCCTGAAGCTGTCTTAGCCATAAAAGAGAGGCTCTATCGAAGAAGGAAGTGGCCATAGAGGCTTTGACAGACCCTGCAGCAGCCTGATGCCCCTTGACGAATGTTCTCTCGGCCTGTTTGTCTTCTGGTCTGAGTGACTCCTCTGGAAGTCCTGTCAGGTGGGATGAGGATGACAAGGCCACTATGGAAGCGTCCACACAGGGAACCTGCAAGAGACTCTCCAAATCCTGAGCCATATTATACAGACTTTTGTCCAGCCCATTGGGATTGGGACCTGAGCCCGGGAATGCCCACTGGCACCGAACAACATCTGCAAATAGCTTGGGGGCAGGGATGATCTCAGCCTCTACTGCGGGTTCCATGAATAAGAGATTAGAAGGATCTATGTCAGACTGTCCAGATTCCTGAGGAGGGCGGCTGCCATCTAGATGTGTGGTGGTTTGGGCCTTAAAGAGAAGAGATCTAAAAATTTGGGGTCAGAAAAGGCCAACGAAAGAAGGTTGGTCAGGCTCTGGTCCCTCGTCCTCAGAAAGGGACTGTTCTCTAGGAATCTCCTTGTCCAGCAAAGATGCATAGTCCCCTAAATCAGGTGAATGAGCCCTTTCAAGTGCAGATCTGTCACCCTCCAGATCTACCAAGCTCTGATGCTGACTGGCCTGACTCCCATAATCCGAGACTGCAGAAAAGTATTCTGCTGCAGGCATTGGGCAAGTCCTTGCCTAATGGCCTCAGAGATCATGGCCCCAAATGATTCAGGGAGTTGAAAATTAAGTGGAGAAGGCCCAGCAGAAGTATGTGAAATACTGGAGGGTTGAGCCTCAGAGTTAAGGGCCTGTAGATCCATAGGGGGCTGATGTGAATGCCTACACAAGGGCTGGAATAATGGTCCAATCCCAGCAGATGCTGGAGGGTCCAGAGGTACCGGTTGATCCGGGGACCAGGCATCCGTGTTGCCCTGGATGGGTAAGGGCCTATCTGGGCTGAGGGCAGGAGGGCTTATCTCCAAAGGGAAGTCAGCAGCCACAGATGGAGCGGGTCTCCTGGAAGCTTGTAGTTGTGCCTTGCTAATAAACTTTCCAGGGCTTTGTGCCTGCATTCCTCCAGTCTGGAGGATTTAGCAGGATTGTCACAGGTCTCAGGCTGGGGCTTGGAGCATTTGCTCTGGCTGCAGGACCCAGATGTGCTCTCCCCCAGGTCAGAAGCATGGCAGCTGCGGTCCCTGGTGGAAGCCACGGGCCTTAGAATGCTTGGCATCCACCATCTTGGATTTCCCGGTCCGAAAGTTTTTTAAAAAACCCAATAAGCCGAAACGACAGAAAACGCCACTCACTGTGTTCCCCAAGGAGCCGGGGTCAATCTGCAGGCTGAAGCTGTGCAGGAAGCGTGCTCGGAGGGAAGAGTCGCTGTTCTGAGCCCCACGTGGATCACTAGCCTTGCGGCTTCAAGCGCAATCAAAATAAGCGCACCAAAGGCTTTGCGCCGAAATTAGCTGCTGAGCAAAGGCTCTGACTGCAGCACAGAGGCTCTGCTGGTGGAAATCGGGCCGAATCAATTTCGGGGGGGGAACCCCGAAATTCCTCCACAGGGACTTCAGTGGCATCAGGCTAAAAGCAGGGGTAAAATCTATTTTTTTTTGCTACTAGTCATGTGGGCATGGCTTGATGGTCATGTGACAGGGTAGGTGTGGCCAACTTGTAAAATGTGGTGAAACTGGCACAATTGTGGTCATAAGCTTCCTTCCTTCCTTCCTTCCTTCCTTCCTTCCTTTCTCGTCTCTCTCTCCCTTCCTTTTTTTTCACACTTCCCTTCCTCTCTCTCACACACGCAAACACACACACACACACACAACCTGGTCTAAACACAGCCTTCCCGGGGAGTTTTCTTGCCGGGACGCTCCTGGCAGCAGCAACAGTGGCAGCGGCATCAGCAGCAGAGCTTGCCTGGGCTCCCCCTGCCATCCCAGAACTGAGCTCTGCCGGGGAGTTTTCCCCATGTGGATGATCCCAGCAGCAGCAGCGGTGGTGGCAGAGCTTGCCTGGGCTCCCCTGCCATCCTGGAACTGTGCTGCGCTGTGGAGTTTTCCCACGTGGATGCTCCCAGCAGCAGCGGCGGTGGCAGAGTTTGCCTGGGCTCCCCCACCATCCCAGAACTGCGCTCCACCAGGGAGTTTTCCTGTGCGGCCATGGTCCCAATGGTGGCAGCAGCATCAGAGCACACCCTGCCCTTCAGGGACCCGAAGGTGGGTGGCCCAGCCCAGAAGCGGCGCGTTCTCCATCATGGGCTGGATGCAGGGGGGAAGGCAAGTGGGCGGCAGTCAGCCAAAGGCCCCACAGAAGCCAAGCACAAAAGCCGAGCGTGCCATGCCCAAAAGGCAAGCGAGCCTTGCCAGGTCCTCCCCGAGGCTGAGCACATGGGTCTCCCCCCCACTGCCAGCATTGGCTTACCTTCTAGATCCTCTCCCTGCAGCCCTGCCATGCTTTCCTCAGTTTCTGCCTTCCACTTGGCTTCACACATGGCTGCAGGCCGCAGATTGGTTCAGGGGAGTGGCCAGCCAGAGATTGCTACCAATTCTCCGACCCAGCCCCAATCTCCGCTACCTACTCACCCAATCTGATCCGATAGCATTTCACCCCTGGCTAAAATCCCTTCTCACCAGCAATGCTGATTCCCACAATGTCTTGGGAATGGTCAGAGAAGGGAAATCAATAAAAGGAAACTAAATTCAAACAAATCTGACTTCTGAAGGAAAGTAGAAAGGAGCTGATGGAAGACACGTCTGTCCTGTGCTAGACTGAGTCAAAAAGCTGGAGATAGCAGGAAGAGGCGGGGCTTATTAGTTCAGACCCGGTCCTATTAGCCAGACATGAGAGTTAACCCATGCCGTTCCCACAGACAAGGAGAATTTCAAGCCTGGTGGTATAGGAAGTTTTATTTTGAGTACTCTTCTAGTAAAATATTTCTGGACCCTCTCTAAAGTATTGATGTCTGAAATATAGTGAGGGTTCCAGGCAGGTGAGCAGCATTCAAGTATATGTCTAGCAAAAGTTTTATACGCCCTAGTTTGAAGTATAGCATTACCAGAGAGAAAACTTTATAAAATAAGATTGACAACTCTTAATGCCTTTTTTGCAATGATGTTACAATGAACTCTAGGACTTAAATCTTTTGAAATGAGTACTCCTAGGTCCTTGACAGGGTGTGGTTCAACTTTTAGATCGTTTCCAGCAAGCAAATATTTGATATTCTTATTTCTATTGCCAATGTGCAGGACTGAGCATTTGTTAGCAGAGATTTTGCATTTTTTACCAACTGATTGGACTTGGCAGTAGGAGGAGGGGTGACTTCTGATTTCCTGCTGGTTTCCCCATTTACTCTGCTTGTGGAAAACTGTCAGGAAGCATCAGAAATCACTCCTCTTCCTCCTCAGCCAACTTGTGGAACTGCTTGACACTTTGTTGGGGGGACATGAAATAAAGGGAGTTGTAGACAGCAAAGAAAACTGCACCTCAACCCTCCCCCATCTATGGAACAAGAGGCCTTATCCATCAACCACTAGTGTCCTCTGCGAGACTTACATTATCAAGAGGCATCTGAGACATTCCCTTGCCCTTCCCTTACTATCCATCATCTTAAAGAGATTTAAAGTTTTAGCCTTGGTCTTCAAGCAGCCAATTACTGCTTGCCCATTGGGCCTTGACATTAGCCAATTGGACAGAGGAGCCAGAGAAAGGGAGAGAAAAGGTGGAGACTATGCAATTTATAGATTTCTGGGAAGGGTAGTCAGAAGGTGTGATCACAATTTTGCCAGATTTCAATCCCACAGTAGTCATTGGTCCCAAGTTTTGGATGCAGTCTACAATTTAGCCCAGTAATGAGTTACCTTTGCTATCAGTTTGTAAATATGAGCTCGGGTTCAACGCTTCTGCGCATACACAGAACCTTCTGCGCATGCGCAGAGCATTTTTGATAATGTCCAGGCAGGTGGGTGGAGCCTCCCACCATCACCGCTGCTATGAGTTTGCCTAAACCGGGGCGAACTGATAGGAACCCACCACTGATTTAGCCCATTTCAAATATGTTGATACAAAAATTATTTCCTTATGATTCACTATTTCACCTTAATGAAAGTTATAATCTGTCAGTCACGTGAATTTTAGTGGAATAAAGATTTTTTGATAATCTGCTAGTGCAAATGTATAACTGATAGAACATGGGAAGAATTTCCAGTCTCCATTTTTTACCGGGTGGGCACCAGGTATAGCTAGTAATTAACTGTATATAAGAAATAATTGTGAACTTTGCTTTTTTATTCATTGTCTTCATGTTAAATTGCAACAAAATACGGGTCTGAGTTAGAGGAAGGTTAATACAGGAACTTCAATAAAATATCTATTTAAATCCATATTTCTAAACACATCTTCCTCCACATTCCCCAAAGTTTCTTTGAAAGAAAGCATGAATATGTCAGTTCACTTTTCCCTGCATTAGCACCTCAGGAAAATCCATGCAAATTAATGTATACGTTAGGAAAAATATGTCTACAGATGAATTTATTGGAGAAAAACTTTACAAAAATCACATGTGTAACATGAAAAGTTCATTAAAATGTCAATGAAAAACTACTACTCCAACCCGCTGCTCAAGAAGGAGAACCTTTACCATTTCAGACAAATGGTTTCCAATTTCTTCTTAAAAACCTCCAGTGTTGAACCATTCACAATTTCTGGAGGGAAATTGTTCCACTGATTAATTGTTCTGTCAGGAAATTTCTTCTTAGTTCTGGGTTGCTTCTCTCCTTGTTTAGTTTCCATCCATTGCTTCTTGTCCTGCCTTCTGGTGCTTTGGAGAATAAATTGACACCCCCTCCTTTTCTTTGTGGCAGCTCCTTAGATTTTGGAACACTGCTATTATGTCATCCCCAGTCCTTTTTTTCATTAAACTACGCATACCCAATTCCAGTAACCATTCTTTATATGTTTTAGCTTCCAGCAACTTCCTTTTGTTGCTCTTTTCTGTACAATTTCTAGAGACATGATGGTGAACCTATGGCACGTGTGCCACAGCTGGCATGCAGAGCCCTCTTTGCAGGCATGCCATCGCCCCAGCCCAGCTCCACTGCACATGTGCACGTACCTCCCGCCGGCCAGCTGGTCTTCAGGTCTCTGTGAGGGGGCGCATGTGAGGGAAGCACACGCACATGCCCCATTTTGGGCCTGGAAGACCTTCTGCACCAACCTGGAAGCCAAAATGGGGTGTGGGGGCACCGCATGAGGCCCTCCTGCGCCACATTTTGGGCCTGGAAAGCCTCCTGCACCACCCTGGAAGCCAAAATGGGGTGTGGGGATGCAGACGCAGGAGGGGAGGGAGCTCGCATTGCATTTTGGGGGTTTGGGCATTTGGCACCAAAAAGGTTAGCCATCTCTGTTCTAGAGTCTCAACATCTTTTTTATATCAGGGTGGCCAAAACTGGATGCAATATTCCAGGTATGAAGGCATTATAAAACTTGATAAAGTTTTATCAAGCCAAACAAAATTTGCCATTAATAAAATAGGAAAATGAAAGCAAATAAAAATTGACACCAATAGCCATTCTTACTTATTAATTAAACAATGAGCTTTTCAAGAAAAAGAATTCAGTGCTACAAATATGGCGGATACAAAGACTGACATACATATTTTTGATGATAAACAAGCCTTTTTATCATTAAAGTTTCTTACAATGCCTAGATTAGTAGTTAGATTGAGTTGATGAGGTGCACTATGCAAAACCCACATATGATTATATCTTCCATGTCTTTTAACCAAGAATTAATACTTGTCTAGTAATTAGAACAGCTGCTATTTGGGGTTTGTACCAAGTGGCCTTGGTGACCTTTATTACCAACAAGATTGCAAACTCCAATTTTTAACAGGATGAATGGTGACTGTTTCCAAGTTTATGAACCACATAAACTCAAAATATATTTTAAATGAAATAGGCAAAGGAAGTAAAATGACGGCACTTGGTCTTAATTAATCATGGTATGGCATATTCTGTGAACACAGGCTAGTTTAAAGTCATTGAAAGACCTCCATCCTCTTGCCCAATATGCCTGGTTGTCTGAGGCAAAGTGTAAGATAGTATACCCAATTGTATTTTGCGTAGCTGAATAAGTAATTGAGTTTCTTGAATACAGATAACAAAAAGAAATTCTCCATCCCATCTTGGACCATATTTTAAGGGTTCAGGACAGATTAGGGGAAGGAACCAGGGAATTTAATGATGAGGGGATTGTAGAAACAGTGTGAGCATGATGGAATCTGGAATCTGTGGGTAACTTTTTCACTTTGTCTAATGATAAACTAGCTTGGTCTGTACATTTGTTATTGTCCAGGCTCCACCAATGAATGAATATAATGCATTTGGTTGATACCCTCTCAGTCCAGGGTTCCAAGTAAAACCCCCAACCAAGTAAGACTCCGAGGCTGGCAGTTCCTTAAAGATCTATTTGGCCTGACACCAGGAGACATTCTTATATGAAGAATGGTAATTCAGTTGCTTAATTGTATTGTATACAGTAATTTGCCATTTTAAATTAGAACACATAAGCAAATCAAGGGAAAATACACTATTGATGTAGGTTGTAGCTTAGAGCCCTTCTTATGTGATAGAAGCTTATTGCCATGATAGTATTCTGTGGTTTCATTGGCTGAGATAGACTATTGTTGGTGCAATGTGTAGGTAAGCCTTCTGTATGGAAAAGCAGGTAAGCAGAGAGAGTGGGGTCTGGCAAAGCCACTGTTCTGAAATAAACCCAAAGCATCCAGGACTACATCATTATCATGGCATCCATAGATGAGCTGCTGAGACGATGCCTGAAACAGTAGCAGAAATGGGAGGAAGATCAAGCATAGGTAGTACCAGAGCAAGTCAAGGCCTTGGAAGAGGTGTACCATCAACAGATAACTGAGGTACAACTGACAATTTACAACTGACAGTGTAAATCCTACCAGTATCTGAAAAGAGCTGGACTAAAATCATAAGCAATTAAGCACTAGGTTCATAGAAGCAGGAACAAGGCCCAAGGTGCAGACTATTCAGAGAGGTCTCAAAAACAGCCCAACTAATAATGGTATGGTGTAAAAATGGAGGTAGGAACAATGTGATGGCCTCCCTGGGCACCAGCTCAGATAAGTAGGAAGAAACCACTCTGGGGAGGGCCTTCAAGTTATGGTGGCACCATCTGGAAGAGGCCACCACAAGATAGAAGTTTGTACCAACCACCAGAATCTGGAACATTTGAAAACTGCTCAGACACTAAACCAACACCAGACTCGGTGGTCTCTATTCTACACTCCTGGGGGCCAGAACCAGAGGCCAATGCCCTCTCCCAAAAGCATGAGTATACTCAAGGTGAACATAAGGTATTGCCCTGGATCGTGATTCCCTTAGAGAAATTCACAGCGACCCAGACACCAGTGGACTTCAAAAGGGGATCTAAGAGGAGCAACAAGAACAAGACCCTTTGCCCACAGAGCCGGGTTGGACCAGTTAATGATGGCTCAACCTAGCCTCTGGTTATGGTCAGAAAACATATTCCACTTCCAAGGATGGATCTACATTCCAGATGGGCCATCATGAAATTTAATCCTACGCCAGTGCCACGACAACCCAGCAGCTGGACATTTTGGATTTTTCAAGATATCAAGTGGTGGGGCAGATATTCTGGTGAGTTTCCACAAACCATGTTGTGGAGTATTATGTAGCCTTACATGGAGTCTTATATAGCCTCTTGTCTCTTTTCCTGATTGAACACAGGCCAGTAAGAAAATATTTCTGAAATGATGACCCAATGGAACATGGGTTGCTAGTGTATGTATGTATGTATGTATATATATATATATATATATATATATATATATATATATATATATACACACACACACACACACACACACACACACACACACAGACATACACGTGTGTGCGCGTACGTATTCCTTATTTATATAGAATTCCATTTCAAATTCTTATATTGTTCAAAACAATGAATTATTTTGTTTACATTAAATATTTCTAATAAATGCAATTAATTTGCACTTACTTAGTTATATCAGTAACTGAACAGTTCCCCAAGCTGCCATTCTTTTAAGAGAAGAAACCAGTAGCTCTCAATGACCCTTATACAGGGGTGAAATTGTTGTGTCTCACCGCAGCCGGGGCCTTCTTATCTGCTTCCGAATGCTGAGGAGTGTCCTAGTATGCCTCCTGGCCCCAGCCCTGGCTCCATGCCCAGACAGGCTGAGGAGGAGGAAGCACCTCCCGGCCCCAGCCCTTGCTCCATGCCCAGACAGGCTGAGGAGGAGGAAGCACCTCCCGGCCCCAGCTCTGTCTCCATGCCCAGGCAAACGGAGCAACTAGACCCCTCTCCCTCCCCCACAGCATGTGAGCCTGAGGGAGGTCAATTACCAACAGCTGCCAACTGGAGTGACTCTCGCTTCAGAAGAATTGATAAGCGGCGGCGTCAGAAGGAAGGGAGGGGCAGGCCTGGATAAGTGCTGAGTCATGGAGCCACACCCCATGGCCTATATAAAGGATCTGCTTTCTGGCATTCTCTGAGTCAGGCAAAGTCGAACATATCTTGCTGAAGTCACTTTCTGGTCTCCTGCCTGCCTTGAGGACTTTGCTAGGACTTTGACAGAGCTGCAGAGGCACGCCTGATTCAGATTTCCCTGACCCGGCCGTCAGCGGAGGAGTGGGACATGACAGAAATGCTCTGAAGTCTGCTATTGATTCACTTCGCTACCGGTTCGCTGTGCATGTGTGGTGTGTACCAAATGTGCACTTCGCGTGCATGCACACCTCAGGTGCTACCACATAGCACTGAAAAAGAAGGCTTAAGAAGCCTTTTCTAAGGTAAGTAGAACAGCAAGTGGGGGGAACAGCTGTGCCACGTGATTCAGATTAGTTAGAAAGCAGGATTTCCTGCTTCCTAGCAAATAAAAATCTCACGGTACAGCTGATCATCAGAAATACCGGTTCATCCAAACCATTCACCTGAACTGGTAGCTTTTATTACTACTGGTTAAGGCAAAGCGATCCAAACCGGTAGCATTTCACCTCTGCCCTTATAGTAGTATGTCTTCCCCAGGGCCAAAGGATTTTCCTCTAATATGTGATTTTTTTTCCATGTAAGATTACTCCCAATAAAATAGCATTTTAAAAAAATCAGAAATCACATTTGGCTGTGTATTTGTCTACCTTTGCTGATGCACAAATGGTTTATTCTAAGACAATGATGCATACAGAGAACATTTAGTGACTAGGTTTAAATTTAAATCAAAGATAATTCAAATTTAGGCAATTAATTTATGTTTAAGTTTATGTTTATGTTTATTTAAATTTTTATACCGCCCTTTTCCCGAAGGACTCAGGGCGGTGTACAGCCAAGATTAAAACAATTAAATAAACAGAATTAAAATAGCAATTAAAATACATATTCAATAAATGGCCGAATTAAAACCGTCAAATTGACCGATACTAAAATACCCCAATAAAATTATTAAAAAATCAAAAATTTAAAAATTTAAAAATCAAGCCAGTCCCGCTTGGGTAAACAAATAAGTTTTCAATTCACGGCGAAAGGTCCGAAGTTTACAGTTTGGGTAATCATGTCTTCTCTGTGCCCTAAAAAAACCTAAATATTAGATGAGTCTTCATTTATTTATACAGTTTGTGTATAAATTGGTAGTACAAATGCTATAAAGAGCTGCAATATTAGACAGTGGGTTTTACACAATAATTAATCTAAGTTTTTAAATCCAAAGGGTTTTATTTCCCAATACAATCATGTGTAATTCTCAGAGACTATTTAGACAAATTCCTTTTTCTTGGCAAGGAAAGAGGAGAGGTAGATTGCCACTGCCTTTTTCCTAGGGCTGAGAGAAAGTGACTGGCCCAATATTACCCAGCTGGCTTTGTGCCTAAGATTAAAACTCACAGTCTCTTGGTTTCTAGACTGACACTTTAATCATCACATCAAAATGGACACACAATGGAGGCGTGGCCAGCGTCAC
The DNA here is from genome assembly GCF_028640845.1 of Ahaetulla prasina. Lineage (NCBI taxonomy): Eukaryota > Metazoa > Chordata > Lepidosauria > Squamata > Colubridae > Ahaetulla > Ahaetulla prasina. The sequence goes on along the minus strand of NC_080542.1, from coordinate 34,780,968 downwards.
GATGGGACGACGTGAACCCCAGGGAGCTCTGGGGAGAGCGCCGAAATCCCTGCTGTTTTGGGGGTTCGCAATGAACCATAGCTGTCCTGGATGGACAGTGAAGAAAGAAGGCACTGGCTGGCGCAAACAGGGAAGTTGCAAATTCCCTGCAGCACCAGCACCCAGCCTCCGACCCAATGACAGGAAAAGCAGCCATTAGAAGCTGCCAAAGTCGGGACGGCCACACAAGAAGATTGAGTAGGAGACAAGATCAGAACAGAGTATTGTTACCGGGCGAGCAATTGGCCAACTCGCAGATAAGAAGAAAAAAACTTTTAAAGCTCAAAAACTTTCCGACTTGAAGTTAGTGGCTAATTAGCATGTGGAAACTTAAAGTGAGAGGAAACAAACAGTAAAGATGATTTATAAGATAAAAGCCCTAAAAGAAACAATGTTCCATCTGGATTTAAAATTGGTTTTGGAGGAAAATATAAATATTAAAGGTAGAAGAAGATTGAGAGAAAGCATCTTCTACTAACAAAAGGATTTAAGAAGAAGAAAAAGAAACTGCTTTTGTGGATTAACGAGTAACATTTTGTTGCTAGGAGTTGTGGATTGGAGAGAATCATTGCTGGAGAAGAAGGAAAAAAAAAACATTGCATTGTTTAGACATGGAATATTGAAGGAATACTTGTTTGAACAACTGTGGTAAGAACTAGAAGGATCAAGATTGGAATTTGGATGACCTAGGAAAAAATAAAAACATTTGAACTAGCTCGCATTTGGAAACGGAAAAAAAAGGGGGGAGGGGGAAAGAGAGACAATATTTTGGACTTGAATTTGGACTATACATAAGTTAAGATAAATAAATCTAAAAAGTTTTTCTCCTCACATCAAAAACATGGAGAATTGGGACGAATTATGGAAGGTGCTTCAAATGGTGTGAGAGTCCTTTAATGGGAACAAACAAGCAGAACTGTGGCTTAAAAAAAATTATGAAGAAATTATGAGAAAACAAAAAGAACAAAAATATAATGTCGAAAAAGAAATGAGTGAAGATAATACAGATGATCATATTAGGATTGATAGGGAAAGAATAAAAATGGAGAGGGGGAAAAGATATTTTAAAAAAGAAAGAGAAAAAAGAAAAGAAGAAAAGATTGAGGGGGGAAATTAAAAGAGTGAAAAAAATAGATGACTACACTGGGATTAGCAGTGACAGAACAAAGAAGAGGAGGAAATAGAGAAAAATTGAGGGGAAAATTAAAAGAGTAAAAGTCAGAAAGGAGGTGGAAAAGAGGATGCAAGAAAGGGAGAAAGAAGAAGATAAAAGAACAGGAGAAAGGGAGAAAAATATTAAGAGATGAGAACTGGGAGAGACTGAAAGAAAATGTTTAAAGAAGGAGAAAAGTGAATAGCATAAAAGAAACTAAAATAGTGGTAGAAACTTTCTTTTTTTGGAATAATGGAAATTAGAAGAAATATATAGATTATTGTAAAAAGGTAGTAAATAAGGTTGAAATGAAATGAATGAAGGAAATAAAAAAAGAGAATGAGGAGAAGTAAATTGAATGTGGAAGATACAATGGGATATATGTTTTCTTTTTCTGTTTGTGTCTGAGAATGCATGGAATGAGAGAGAATTATAGTTGATGGTAAGGAAATAAAATTTAAATATATAAAAGAATGGAAAATCCAGCAGATGAAATGTGAAAGATAGTATGGTTTATAAGTGAAAATGATTGAAAGCAAGATATAAAAGGGAATAAAATTGAAATGTTAGTAAATGATGTACACTATTGGAAGAAAATAATAAGTATTGAACTGTGAACAAAAACTCTAAGAAAATAAGAGGTGGAAAGTTGCATTAATTGATTGTATGATATAAATGGAATAAGATGAAGACAATGCTAATAAGTAAAATATAGGAGGGGAGATTTGAGAAATATGCATAATAAATGAGAAAATCGGGGTTGTCTGGACACCAGAAATATTGATATGAAAACAAATACAGCAATGGAGAGATAAGAAGAAGGAGAGAGATGGAAAGGGAGAAGGAGGGAGAGAAAGAAGAAGATAAAAGAACAGGAGAAAGGGAGAAAAATATTAAGAGATGAGAACTGGGAGAGACTGAAAGAAAATGTTTAAAGAAGGAGAAAATGAATAGTAGAAAAGAAACTAAAATAGTGGTAGAAACTTTCTTTTTTTGGAATAATGGAAATTAGAAGAAATATATAGATTATTGTAAAAAGGTAGTAAATAAGGTTGAAATGAAATGAATGAAGGAAATAAAAAAAGAGAATGAGGAGAAGTAAATTGAATGTGGAAGATACAATGGGATATATGTTTTCTTTTTTTGTTTGTCTAAGAATGCATGGAATGAGAGAGAATTATAGTTGATGGTAAGGAAATAAAATTTAAATATATAAAAGAATGGAAAATCCAGCAGATGAAATGTGAAAGATAGTATGGTTTATAAGTGAAAATGATTGAAAGCAAGATATAAAAGGGAATAAAATTGAAATGTTAGTAAATGATGTACACTATTGGAAGAAAATAATAAGTATTGAACTATGAACAAAAACTCTAAGAAAATAAGAGGTGGAAAGTTGCATTAATTGATTGTATGATATAAATGGAATAAGATGAAGACAATGCTAATAAGTAAAATATAGGAGGGGAGATTTGAGAAATATGCATAATAAATGAGAAAATCGGGGTTGTCTGGACACCAGAAATATTGATATGAAAACAAATACAGCAATGGAGAGAGATAAGAAGAAGGAGAGAGATGGAAAGGGAGAAGAAGGGAGGAGAAAGAAGAAGGGAAGAAGAGAGGAGGAAAGGTAGGGGAAATAAGAGTAGGAGAGAAGGTTAGATAGGGAGGAAGTAGGGTGGAGGGGGAGAAAGGAAGGGGAAGTAGAGAAGGAGTAGGAGAGGAGAAAAGAAAGTAGGTAGGATGAAAGGAGGGAGGGAAAGGAGTGAGAGGAGAAGAAAGGATTGCTGTGAAAAGGAAAAGATGAAATGGAAGAATGGCAAACCCAAATATATTTGAATATATTAGGATAAAAAATGAAATAGTTAAAAAAAAGGAATGAAAGAGAAGGAACACAAATAAAAATGGAGAAATTAGAACTTGAGGGCGAAAGAAGATGTGACTTAATAAAATGAGCAAGGAAATATTAAGAAATGAATAAAAACTATGAAAAAAGAATATTCTGGCAAAAACTTTAAGATATATATATATATATTTGTTTTCTGAGGTTTTCGCGGGTGTTTGTATGTAGATCTTTGGTTATTCGGGTTTTCTCCCACGTAAAATTGGAAGTGTCTTGGCGACGTTTCGACGAAGTCTCATTTGTCATCTTCAGGCTTCAGCTTCGTGCTTCTGGGAGCAATGTGTGACTGCAGCTGTGTCTTCCTTCTTAACTGCTAGTGGGGGTTTGAACTGATTGGGTGGGAGCTTGGCTGTGCTCTGATTGGATGGGGGGTTTTTTGTGCTCTGATTGGCTGGGGGTGTGTCCTGTTTGGGTGGGGGCTTGGTTGTGCTCAGTTTAGTCTGTGTTGCAGAGGGATTTGAGCTGGTGAGCTGCATAGCTGTTGTTTGGCTTTGTGGTCATGCTACATCTTCATAGTGGGTGTCAGTCTGCTGCATGTATGGATTGGAGGGGTTTGAAATGGCTAATGTTGCAGCTGTTTGGCTTCTGGTCCTTGGTCGTGCTTCCTGATCAGTGTTCACCAGTGCTTCCTGATCAGTAGCTCACCAGCTCAGATGTGGTTGTGGTTGTGGATGTGGCTGTGCAAGCTGAGCACAGCTTGGTTGTGCTCAGATTAGTCTGAGTTGCAGGGGGATTTGAGCTGATGAGCTGCATTGTTGTTGTTTAGCTTCGTGTTCGTGGTCGTGCTACATCTTCATAGTGGGTGTCAGTCTGCTGCATTTATGGATTGGAGGGGTTTGAAATGGCTAATGATGCAGCTGCGGTCTGGCTTCTGGTCCTTGGTCATGCTTCATCATCAGTGTGGGTTTGGGTCTGCTTTTTGGGTGGATGTGTGGTGGTGACCTCCTGTGTGGACCTCGTGAGTGTGGGTCTGGTGTCATTCCTCGTGTTAGGGACTCGTTTGTCAATAAGGGCGGGTTTCCAAATGGCTAGTAGGCGGGAGGTATCATCTCATTTGTTCATGCTGTGTGGGCGTTTTTCTATCTCGATGGCTTCTCTGATTATTCTGTTGTTAAAGTGTTCAGTTCTGGCGATAGTTCTGGTCCCCATCACATACATCGGACAAACCAACAGAAGAATAAGTGCACGCATTGAAGAACACAAGAACTCAGTCAAAAAAGAGGAACCAACTTCTTCCCTGGTCCAACACCTTAAAGCCACAGGACATGATATCGATTTTAAAAAGACCAGAACTCTCTAGGCGTCTTCTCCGGCATTTCATCTCTCTCAGCTCCTCAGAAAACCAAGGAGCCAATTGAGATCTGCACCGGGTCAGAGGCCGCAAAGGCACGACACGGTCCAAAGCCCCAGCCGTGGCCTGTTCCCAGGCCGCAACTAGTTCTTCGGTCGTGCCATGGGCAAGATCCTCAGGCCCAAGCTCCGTCAGGAACCTCTCGGGGTCCATAAGGCGCCTGGGACAGAACCATCACATTGGTTCCGTCTCCCTGCGGTGGTGAGCGGCGGTCTGAAAGTCTAGGCGGAGGAGAAAATGATCTGACCATGACACAGGAACCGTCACTAAATCTCCTAATACCAGATCATTAAACCACTGTCCAGAGATATAAATCAAGTCCAGTGTGGACCCCCCCATGTGTGTAGGGCCATCAGTTACTTGAATCAGGTCCAAGGCCGTCATGGAAGCCTGGAACTCCTGGACCACCATTGATGACAAGCCGGCCGATGGCAGGTTGAAATCCCCCATGACCAAAAGTCTGGGAATCTCAACCGCCACCCCGGCAAGCACCTTCAGTAGCTCAGGCAGGGCTGTAGTCACACAGCAAGGAGCCAGGTACGCGATCAACAGACCCATCTGATTCTTATGGCCCCACTTCACAAGGAGGGATTCACAACCGGCTGTTGTGTCTTGCCTGCTCTCACAGCAGCCGGGGCCTTCTTATCTGCTCCCGAACACGGAGGAATGTATGCCTCCTGGCCCCAGTCCTGGCTCCATGCCCAGACAAGCTGAAGAGGAGGGGGCACCTCCCAGTCCCAGCCCTGGCTCCATGCCCAAGCAGGCTGCAGAGGAGGGAGCACCCCCCGGCCCCAGCCCTGGCTCCATGCCCAGGCAAATGGAGCAGCTAGACACCTCCCCCTCCTCCACAGCATGTGAGCCTGAGGAAAGTTTATTTCCAACGGCTGCTGAGTGGAGTGACCCTCGCATCAGAAGACTGGATAGGCGGAGGCAACAGAAGGAAGGGAGGGGCAGGCCTTAATGAGTGCTGAGTCATGGAGCCACACCCCATGGCCTATATAAAGGATCTGCTTTCTGGCAGTCTCTGAGTCAGGCAAAGTCGAACTTATCTTGCTGAAGTCACTTTCTGGTCTCCTGCCTGCTCTTTGCTAGGACTTTGCTAGGACTTTGGGCACAGCTGCAGAGGCAAGCCTGATTCGGATTTCCCTGACCCGGCCATCAGCGGAGGAGTGGGACACAACACCGGCTATCTGAGGCACAGTGGACTCTCTCAGCTCCAGACCTTCCCTCATCACAACCGCCACCCCTCCACCCCTACCCTGGACCCTCGGTTGATGGAATGCTCGGAATCCCGGAGGGCACAGTTCGACCAGGGGTACACCCCCTTCTGTGCCCAACCAGGTCTCCGTAATGCCCATAAAGTCCGTGGACTCTCCCTGAATAAGATCACAAATCAGGGGGGCCTTATTGACCACGGACCGGGCATTGCACAACATCAACCGGAGGCCCAAGCTCTGAGGATCCTGACCTTCCAGGGAACGGGTAAGGACTAAGGGGCCGGAGCACATGATCGCTTTTAAACAGCGAGCACGTGCTCCCAGAAAATGATACGGCCCCTTGCTTCCGCCATATCTGCCCCTCCCACTTACCGTACAGATGGAACCGCCCTCATCACCTGGAACGTGCCCCTTCTCCCCGCCCTCGGACCAGATGCAAAAATGCCGTTAACAAACCCCGGGACTGGACATACCCTCCCCGATGGGTTTTTCCCCCGACGGGTTTTATACGGGGATGATACCTCCCGCCTACCAGCCATTTGGAAACCTGCCCTTATTGACAAACGAGTCCCTAACACGAGGAATGACACCAGACCCACACTCACAAGGTCCACACAGGATGTCACCACCACACATCCACCCAAAAAGCAGACCCAAACCCACACTGATGATGAAGCACGACCAAGGACCAAAAGCCAGACCGCAGCTGCATCATTAGCCATTTCAAACCCCTCCAATCCATACATGCAGCAGACAGACACCCACTATGAAGATGTAGCATGACCACGAACACGAAGCCAAACAACAACAATGCAGCTCATCAGCTCAAATCCCCCTGCAACTCAAACTAATCTGAGCACAACCAAGCCCCCACCCAAACAGGACACACTCCCAGCCAATCAGAGCACAAAAAAACCCCCATCCAATCAGAGTACAGCCAAGCTCCCACCCAATCAGTTCAAACCCCCACTAGCAGTTAAAAAGGAAGAAACAGCTGCGATCACACATTGCTCCCAAAAGCACGAAGCTGAAGCCTGAAGATGACGAATGAGACTTCATCAAAATGTCGCCAAGACACTTCCAATTTTACGCGGGAGAAAACCCGAATAACCAAAGACCTACATACAAACACCCGCGAAAACCTCAGAAAACAAATATATATATAATTCATTTGTCAAAACATTATATACAGGAACATATATTGAAAGGAAACAATAGGACAGGAACGGTAGGCACTTTTGTGCACTTATGCATGCCCCTTATAGTCTCTTAGGAATGGGGTGAGGTCAATGGTAGACAGTTTTTGGTTAAAGCTTTTAGGAGTTGGAGAGGAGACCACTGAGTCAGGTAGTGTATTCCAAGCATTAACAACTCTGTTACTGAAGTCATATTTTCTGCAATCAAGATTGAAGCGGTTAATATTAAGTTTGAATCTATTGTTTGCTCTTGTTTTATTGCGATTGAAGCTGAAGTAGTCTTTAACAGGGAGGACATTTCAATAGATGATTCTGTGTGTTAAATACAGTGGAGTCAGTGGAGTTCTAAGTTTTCTAATCCCAGGATTTCAAGTCTGGTGGAATAAGGTATTTTGTTGTTTACAGAGGAGCGGAGAACTCTTCTTGTAAAATATTTTTGGACTCGTTCAATTGTATTAATGTCAGAGATGTGGTATGGGTTCCAGACAGATGAGCTGTATTCAAGAATGGGTCTGGCAAATGTTTTATATGCTCTGGTTAGTAGTGTAGTGTTTTTGGAAAAGAAGCTACGCAAGATTAGGTTTACAACTCTTAGAGCCTTTTTGCTATATAGTTGCAGTGGGCTTTGGCACTTAGATCGTTTGATATGAAAACTTCAAGGTCTTTAACAGGGTGGGGGTCATCTGTAAGATAATGTCCATTAAGCTTGTACTTAGTGTTTTCCAATATGTAAGACTGAGCATTTACTAGTTGAGATTTGGAGTTGCCAAGTTTTAGACCAATTGGATACAAAATCAAGGTCTTTTTGAAGGGTATTACTATTGTTGTTGGTGTTAAATAGTTTGACATCGTCAGCAAATAACTTGAGATATGGTCACAGAGATCATTTATGTATAGTATGAAGAGCGTTGGTCCAAGAACGCTACCTTGAGGAACGCCACTTTTGACAGGGACAGGATTTGATAGAACATTGCCAATTTTGACCACTTGTTGTCTGTTTGACATGAAAGCGGTTATCCAGTTGTGAAGGGGTCCTGAATTGCCGTAGGATTTTAGTTTTAGGAGGAGTTTATCGTGTACTACTGAGTCAAAAGCTTTGCAGAAGTCTATGTAGATTGCATCTATTGCTTTGCCTTGATCAAGATTAGTAGTCCATATGTTTTTGCAGTGGAGAAGTTGTAAGTTACATGATAATTTTTTTCTGAAACCAAATTGTTTCTTAGAGAGTAGGTTGTTTGTTTCTAGGTGGAGGGTAATGGATTGGTTGATGATAGATTCCATTACTTTGCAGGTGACGCAGCATAGAGAGATTGGTCTGTAATTTTCAACTAGGCTGGGGTCTCCTTTTTTGAAGATAGGGATGATGTGGCTAGAGACCAAAGTTTGGGAAGGGAACCAGTCTTGAAAGCTTTTTCAAAGATTATGCTTAGGGGTTCTGCTATATTAGTGGAAAGTTTTTTTAAGAAGTATGCACATAGTCCATCAGGTCCAATAGATAAAGATGGTTTCAATATATTTGAATATATTGAATTGTATAAGATATGATATGGCCAATACTCTGTTCATAAATCATGTATGTGTGTAGGGGGGAAACTAAAAAATCAATAAAAACTTGTTCTAATTTTTTTTTAAAAAAATAGACACCTAACATCAAAAATGTCATCAGAAAACACAACAAAGAATGTTCCTTCTGCGCCAACTCAGAAAGCTCAAATTGTCCAAGGAGCTGCTTGATACAGTTCTACAGAGGAACTATTGAGTTTGTCATTTGCACTTCTATAACTATCAGATTTGGTTCTGTAACCCAACAAGACAGACACAGAGTTCAGAGGGATAATTAGAACTGCAGAAGTCTGTGAAAATATTTACAAACCCCTCACAACCTGGACATAATTGTTTCAACTCCTACCCTCAAAACAACGCTATAGAGTTTCCATTTGAGTTTCCACTGCACACCAAGACAACTAGATACAAGAACAGTTTTTTCCTGAATGCCATCACTCTGCTAAACAAGTAATTCCCTCAACACTGTCAAATATTCACATTAGGCTGCATTACTATTGCTATTGATCTTCTCATTGATCCCGTCGCCCATCTCCTCCCACTTGCGACTGCATGACTGTAACTTTGTTGCTTGTATCCTTGCGATTTATATAGATATTGATTGTTTCTTAGTATGACTTGATTGCTTATTTATACCCTATGGCTATCATTAAGTGTTGTACCTATGATTCTTGACGAATGTATCGTCTCTTTTTATATACACTGAGAGCATATGCACCAAAGACAAATTCCTTGTGTGTCCAATCACACTTGGCCAATAAAGAATTCTATTCTATTCTATTCTATTCTATTCTATTCTATTCTATTCTATTCTATTCTATTCTATTCTATTCTATTCTGCTGAAGAGCTTGTAAAAAAAAATGCTTTGAAAGGGTTCTGACGATCCCAGGTGAGTTGCCTGATCGCCAGAACCCTTTAAAAGCTTTTTTTTTTACAGCCTCTTCGGCCGAAGAAAAAATGCTTTTGAAAGTAAAAAAAACCTCTGATGATTGCATGGCTCAGCTGGGCATGCAGGGGGTGAGTGGGTAAGGGGGAGGCAGGGATTTTTGCTACCGGTTCTCTGAACTACCCACCGCCATCATTACCAGATCCGGTGATCCGATCCGAACCGGGAGCATTTCACCCCGATCCTATCCTATCCTATCCTATCCTATCCTATCCTATCCTATCCTATCCTATCCTATCCTATCCTTTCCTATCCTATCCATCCTATCTTATCAACAGGATTTCCTAAATTTAATTCAAGTTTAACAGAACACAATTGTTGTGTTCATATAACATGCAAACCCATTTCCTCAAACCACGTTAAGACTTAATGTGACTATCTGCTTCATCCAAATCAATGAGACAATGGCTGTCTTCTCACAATCTATGGAATTGCAAACACCCCAAATCTTTTTTTAGCTTAGCTGGGCTTAATCTATTGTGTTGCAGAAGCAAAATTTGAATATCAGATTTATTTTGATATTATACTATATCAACAATGTACTATACAACAATAGTATACTTGGTATTTTCCAGAAGTACAGGTAGTCCTTGATGTATAACAGTTTCATTTAGTGATCATTCGAAGATACAACGGTGCTGAAAAAAGTGACATGACCATTTTTCACACTTACAGCCATTGCAACTTCCCCATGGACATATGATTAAAATTCAGATGCTTGGCAATTGGTTCATGTTTATGACAGTTGCAGTGTCCTGGGATCATGTAATCATCTTTTGAGACCGTCTGACAAGCAATGGGGAAGCCAGATTCACTTACCAACTGGGTTAATAAATTAACAACTACAATGATTCACTTAACAACTGTTGCAAGGAATAGAATAGAATAGAATAGAATAGAATAGAATAGAATAGAATAGAATAGAATAGAATAGAATAGAATAGAATTTTTTATTGGCCAAGTGTGATTGGACACACAAGGAATTTGTCTTAGGTGTATATCTCTCAGTGAATGTAAGATAAAGAAAGAAAGAAAGAAAGAAAGTAAGTAAGTAAAATAGGGCAAAACTCACTTAACAAATATTTCATTTAGCAACATAAATGTTGGGCTCAATTGTGGTCATAACTCAAGGACTACCTGTACTGGCACTGTGAGTCTCAGGATTCCCAGTCATAGATACTAAGAATTCTGAGATTTTCATTGCTTATATGGCTGGGAATGATGTGATGAAATAATTTCTGGAAAGACTCATTCTGAATCTCATTCAGTGGTCTCACCTAATAATTCATCCTTTTCTTGTGGTGAGTAGAAATGAACCTTGGGAACTTCATACAATGCACAGAACAAATGTCATCAACTGACTTCAGTTTCCCATTCAAATCATCATGGATGAAAACTTTTAATTAACATAATTCATGCTTCCTTCCAACCTGGGAAACACAGAAGAACAAATGAATTCCCCCATACGTCTTTCAGAAGAATGAAAAACTAATTGAAATCTTCCACAGATTCTTCATATACTTTTCTGTTTCTCTCTATCTGTATACATAGGTATAAATATACCAAATTCCTTGAACCCTGTAAAATATCTCACTAAGTCCTATCTCATTCCTCTGAAAATTATAAATGGTATGTTCATATTGTAAAGGGGGAAAAGTTGGGTTTTCTGTTCAGAGAAATTGCATATTTTTTCTTTCCATCACATGAAGATACTTTACTAATACAATATATTACACTTCTGATTTCAGGGACTCCAGTGGAGAAATTGAAGAGCAGAATGCACTATAAAGTCACCCACCCACAAGCATACAGACCCGAGAAAACCTGGCAGAACAGCTTGGCTCTCCTATGGATATAATTAAATCCACACTATATATAGCAAAATGCAAGATGGCGTGGGTATGGGGTTGAGATCCTGCCTATTTGGGGTGGATTTGAACAGCCACGTCATTAAAGCAGTACCAGAAGGAAACAGGACTCCTTGATTCATAGCAGTAGTCCTGGAATAAGGAGAAATGTTTGCCAGGCGAAAATGCAAAAAGATTGAGATTGGGAACTGAGCAATACAGTAAAATGTGCAACTTTTGTTGTTGTTTTTTAAGGAGGGGTGGGCAGTGATCAGAAGAAAAGAAAGAGAATTTCTCCTTTTCAAGTCCTTCAAGGAAGAGATGGCTGGCAAGAACAATACATGCATCATATTGTAACTCTTCATGAAGTCTTCATTCCAGACAAGGACTTGAACTGCCACGTTTCCTAAGGACTGAGAGTTGTGGTCTGGCAAAAAGTTGTCTGTGCTAACAAAAAAAAAAGTGGGAGGGAATTCTCTCTCTTTGTGAGTGCCCTCCCATCCTTTGCTTGTGATGACGTTGGTTTTAGCCAGCAATGGTGCCTTGCTTTTCACAAAAGTCCAAAGTTTTACTGATTTGTCCAAAGTTAACAAGGTGGCAAGTGAAAGAGGGGAAGATAAACTTGTCATAGTAATTAACCTGATTTTTACTTTCCTGATTGCTTATTTGTATCCTATGACTATCATTAAGTGTTGTACCTTAGAATTGTTGATGAACGTATCTTTTCTTTTATGTACACTGAGAGCATATGCACCAAAACAAACTCCTTGTGTGTCCAATCACACTTATTTATTTATTTTATTTTATTTATTTGTCAATCACATATAAGATAACAGGTAAAAGTATAAACATAATTTGGATACATGAAAAGAGTAAGTAAGAAAAAGGAATATTAGGACGGTAGGCACGCGGGTGCACTTATGCACGCCTCTTGGCCAATAAAAAATTCTATTCTATTCTTTACTCAAGTCTATAAAGTGGGCTCTTATACAATTGGTGTTCTTTTATGCAAACAAAACTTCCACAAATAGAAAGGTTGCTTGCTAGGAAGAAAGTTCACAGAGAATTAATTGATATGTTAGTTTTCTAACTAAAGGAATTGGATTCATTCAGTCATATCAGTCTCAATCTATAGTTGGTATTCTGAAGTGATACAGTCTAGACACAGGCTTATTATATTGTAAAATAAGTCAGAGAATGATAGTTCTCCCAAGGTGTTTGGATGGGAATAAAGAGATGTAAAAAATAAAAAGAATTCTTTCTTTAAAGCTTTATAAAAAATAATAATACAGCAATAGCAAATCTGGTCTTCTTTGACAGAACCATGTCCATTCTAGATAAAGGAATTTTCCAACTGATAATGTAGGCATTAAAACTTTTGCTTTCTACTGTAAAACAAAAAAAAGCAGATTATTTTATTCCTGCAGAAAAATATAACTATAAAAATGAAGATGTTAAATATTTTCCCAGACTTTAACTATGCTCCACGTGGTAGAGAATTTGGGCTCAGTATAGTTTACTCAGACCATAACTGTGATTTTTTTAGTTATTATGAATAATAGAGAAATTATACTAAACCTTAAAATAATCTTATCTAGGCAGCACACCTGAATACACACATGCATAGGATTTATATCCTGAAATCCTCACTTCCCCAAATCCTGTATTCAATGCAACAAATATATCCACAAAGAAGCATGTATTTGAAAAAAGAATGCCAATTAAAAGAAAAGAAAATGCAAGTGTACTTTTTGCATTTGGAGTCTGCTTATATTGTGCTGACGTTTAAAAAGAAATATGTAGAGTTAATGCAGGCAAAGGATATAATAATTTTAAAGTGGGGAAAAATGAGAATTAAGCTGTATTTGAAATTGGTGTAATCAGCAATTCGTACTGACTATTGATTAAATATATTTTCTATCTTATGGAACTCAACTATCAAGGTGATTTAGCCCTGCACATATATAATTGGAAATGCATGGCTGCTAATCAGCTACAACTTTTAGTATTCTTGGATTCTTAGCTATGACTGCTGTTTTAACTGAGAATAAAATCAGTGTCTCTTATTCTCATTAAAACTGTATAGGAAAAAAAAAGTCAGCTCATACAATATCCTGCATTTTATTTGGTTTAATTCTAGAAAATGCAAATATTGCAAATAAAGCAGTGTTTTATTACTGTTTTATTTTGGTCTGGCTGATTGTACTAAATTCTCAGTTCTGTTGTTGGCAACGAGGAAATCATTGTTACCAAATGATCACCTTCAAATGGCTTGCGCTGAATTTCAATGGAGAGAAAAATGGTACACTTCCCTCCCATCTCATTACTAAATATGCTTATATGTATCACTTCAGAAGGTTTTATATAAATAATTGCTGTAGTAAGAAATGCTACTGTTGAAATTCTTTGTTATCTCCTATCAGAAGCTGTTCTGTTTGCCTTTCAAAGTAATGACATGTTTCTTCTTTTCAACTTGGATTACTGCTGGATTCTATCCTTAGATCAAAATTTCTGAGCAAATTGGGATGTACGTGCATTCCTTTGAGATGTACATAAGTAAACCTTGCTCAACCTGTTTTCTGCATTGATCATCACTATATGACTCCTTAGAAGAAAAATCAGCTGTCCAGGATGGGCCTGCTCAAACTATGCATATTTTTGAGCACCAATATAACTTATCTTCTCCTACACATAAGTACATTCTTGTTGTAAGGAAAATATCCTAATTGCAGGGGGAAAAGTTCATCAATGGAATAAGCTCTGCAGGAGATGAATGGACACTCACTGAGGCCCCAAGATTCAAGAATATAGAGCCCCAATGGGGAAAAGAGGGTTTGGTTTTTAGAAGATACCAGTGAAGGTTCTTCTTTGAAATGGTACACTTCCTCCCATCTCATTACTAAATATGCTTATATGTATCACTTCAGAAGGTTTTATATAAATAATTGCTGTAGTAAGAAATGCTACTGTTGAAATTCTTTGTTATCTCCTATCAGAAGCTGTTCTGTTTGCCTTTCAAAGTAATGACATGTTTCTTCTTTTCAACTTGGATTACTGCTGGATTCTATCCTTAGATCAAAATTTCTGAGCAAATTGGGATGTACGTGCATTCCTTTGAGATGTACATAAGTAAACCTTGCTCAACCTGTTTTCTGCATTGATCATCACTATATGACTCCTTAGAAGAAAAATCAGCTGTCCAGGATGGGCCTGCTCAAACTATGCATATTTTTGAGCACCAATATAACTTATCTTCTCCTACACATAAGTACATTCTTGTTGTAAGGAAAATATCCTAATTGCAGGGGGAAAAGTTCATCAATGGAATAAGCTCTGCAGGAGATGAATGGACACTCACTGAGGCCCCAAGATTCAAGAATATAGAGCCCCAATGGGGGAAAGAGGGTTTTTTTTGGTTTTTTTTAGAGAAGATACCAGTGAAGGTTCTTCTTTGAAATGGTACAAAGCATGGGCCATGAACAGAAGATTTGAGCGGACTGATTATATCTGACCCATTACTGAAATACTCCACCAAATTGTGCTCTGCAGAGCAAATCCTACATACATACCATAATTGAAAGCAGATGCTTTGTTGCTGCTGAAAAAGGAAACCCAAGCCACATGGAATTTTGGTCAGCTCCTGTGCCCAGACTATTTCCCCCCCCCCCACTTTCTTCCCCTCACCCAATTTTCCTCCCTCCTCCCTTGCTTCAGTTCTTTCCTTGCGTCCAATGTAAGGTTTTCTTTCATCTTGGCCATCCTCCTCAATCCCCCACTTCTACCTTCTTCAAAGATGAGCTGATGCCATTGGCTCCCACACAAACAACAATTTAGAAGAGGGTTTGCTGGAATTTACAGCTGGGAGGAGCAGACACGTCCTCAGGATTCCAGCTCAGCATTTGTGCCTGGGAGAATTATCCACGTCGGCAACCGTGGCAAGAGGAGGAGAGAAAATGGTACACTTCCTCCCATCTCATTACTAAATATGCTTATATGTATCACTTCAGAAGGTTTTATATAAATAATTGCTGTAGTAAGAAATGCTACTGTTGAAATTCTTTGTTATCTCCTATCAGAAGCTGTTCTGTTTGCCTTTCAAAGTAATGACATGTTTCTTCTTTTCAACTTGGATTACTGCTGGATTCTATCCTTAGATCAAAATTTCTGAGCAAATTGGGATGTACGTGCATTCCTTTGAGATGTACATAAGTAAACCTTGCTCAACCTGTTTTCTGCATTGATCATCACTATATGACTCCTTAGAAGAAAAATCAGCTGTCCAGGATGGGCCTGCTCAAACTATGCATATTTTTGAGCACCAATATAACTTATCTTCTCCTACACATAAGTACATTCTTGTTGTAAGGAAAATATCCTAATTGCAGGGGGAAAAGTTCATCAATGGAATAAGCTCTGCAGGAGATGAATGGACACTCACTGAGGCCCCAAGATTCAAGAATATAGAGCCCCAATGGGGAAAAGAGGGTTTTTTTTGGGTTTTTTTAGAGAAGATACCAGTGAAGGTTCTTCTTTGAAATGGTACAAAGCATGGGCCATGAACAGAAGATTTGAGCGGACTGATTATATCTGACCCATTACTGAAATACTCCACCAAATTGTGCTCTGCAGAGCAAATCCTACATACATACCATAATTGAAAGCAGATGCTTTGTTGCTGCTGAAAAAGGAAACCCAAGCCACATGGAATTTTGGTCAGCTCCTGTGCCCAGACTATTTCCCCCCCCCCCACTTTCTTCCCCTCACCCAATTTTCCTCCCTCCTCCCTTGCTTCAGTTCTTTCCTTGCGTCCAATGTAAGGTTTTCTTTCATCTTGGCCATCCTCCTCAATCCCCCACTTCTACCTTCTTCAAAGATGAGCTGATGCCATTGGCTCCCACACAAACAACAATTTAGAAGAGGGTTTGCTGGAATTTACAGCTGGGAGGAGCAGACACGTCCTCAGGATTCCAGCTCAGCATTTGTGCCTGGGAGAATTATCCACGTCGGCAACCGTGGCAAGAGGAGGAGAGAAATGGGCAGCAAACTAAATGCTGGAAGATGACGTGTGCCTGGAGATGGGGGACTGGATCAATTCGTTTGGCAAGCTAGTCTCCTTTGCCCCATCCCCTCCAGAGAAAACCACATGGTTCCTCAAATGTTCTGTGAAATGTGATCCAAGATGATGAGTTGTGCGAATCCTCTGACACGTTGCAGTTGTGTAGCAAGAGACCATGGCTGATCAGGTCAGCACTTCTGAAAGTGGGTCAAGCCAGGAAGCAACAAACTATTTTCTAATCTTGCACCAGAGGCATGTCACAGCATTCTTCAAATCAGAATTCTTCACAAGAATTGTCAAGGCTAATCGAGTAAATTTTATGTTTCTTCAATAAAAACATTCTTCAGATTTTCCAGAAGTACAAGCAGACAGTGTAAAGCAGTTTGCTTTATTCTTCTCAACTCTAAACATCCATGCATTCACGACCAACAATTCCTCTTCAGGACCATGAGTAATAGACTAAATTGGGTATTTTGGAGAATAAACTTTTACAAAAGAATGAAATAGAAGCTTCTCACAGGATATATAAAACATTTCTGTTGCTAAACAAGGCAGTTGTTAAATGAATCACTCCCCATTTTACAACTCTTTTGCCACAGTTCTTAAGCAAATCACTGTCATTGTTAAGTGAACCATGTAGTCATTAAGGGAATCTGGCTTCCTCCATTGGTTTTGCTTGTTGGAGGCCAGTGGGAAGATTGTAAATGCTGATCATGTGACCCTAAGATGCTGCAAACATTGTAAATACATGCCAGTTGCCAAGCACCTGAATTTTGAACACATGACTGTAAGGATGCTGAATTTTGAACACATGACTGTAAGGATGCTGTAAGGATGCTGAATTTTGAACACATGACTGTAAGGATGCTGCAGGTTAGTCATGCGAGGACCATTCATAAGTCACTGTTTTCGGTGTCAGTGTAAATTCAAACAGTTGCTAAATGATGATACTGATGTTATCCATTCAGTTGTGCTGACTCTTGGCAATTCTATGGGCCAGTCTCTCCACATCTTCTGATCTTGCACTACTCGAGCTCTTCTAAGCTCTAGCTGGTATCAGCTTTGATGGTGTCCAGCCATCATGTTGATTGATGAACTGGTTTCCTTTTACCACTATCTTTTCCAAACATCATTGCTTTCTCCAGTGAATTCCCCCACACGACATGGCCAAAGTAAGTGAGACACACTTTCATGATTAGTGGCATGCCAGGTGTTATGCGCTCCAGTACTTTGCTTGTGAGTCACTTTAGTCACTAAATGGATAGTAAATCGAGGATAACCTGTATATGTATTTAACTCCATTACTTTTCTCAATGATGAGATTTGAGATAAATTGTTGCTGCAAATTCTGTAAGTAGGTTGCTAGGAATTGCTTATGTCGGCTGAATTAAAAAAAAAATTAATTTTTTTTTGAAATTTTAAGCAAGGTTTGAGTGGAAATGAAAACTGTCTTTTATTTTGCAACTTTCTTGCTTCCTGATAAGGAAACACACTGTGTACCCTCAGTGAAACTCCTTCCTGTGGCCCTAAGTCTAAGTATAACCCCTGTTTTTGGAAGAATGGTTGCAGAAGTTGATGGAGTTGGCTGAAACAGCAAAATTGACTACTTTGATTAAAGGAAAGAACACAAGTACTTTTGTCTCCACATGGAAACCGTGTCTGAACTTTGTGCTTGATGTGGAAAAGAATGAAAATTTGACTTTGGGTTTTACAGATTAGATTGATAGATCTTTATAGAAATGACTTGTTAATACTATTATGGAAAAGCAAAAATCTGTGATTTGCTAATGCCTTATTCTACTGCAACAGAGAGAGTCAGAAGTTAATGCTTCTTTTTCTTTTCCCTACCTTTCCTCACTTTCCCCCCCTTTCCCCTCCCCCCTCACTGCTCTTTTATTTACTTTTGTATTTTATAATACTTTATAAATACTTCACATCCAGGACATAAACTGTTTCAACTCCTACCCTCAAAACGACGCTATAGAGCACTGCACACCAGAACAACTAGACACAAGAACAGTTTTTTCCCGAAGGCCATCACTCTGCTAAACAAATAATTGGGGCCGGTTTAGCTCTGCCTGGTAAGGCCTGTTATTAAGAACACAAAGCCTGCAATTACTGCAGGTTCGAGCCCGGCCCAAGGTTGACTCAGCCTTCCATCCTTTATAAGGTAGGTAAAATGAGGACCCAGATTGTTGGGGGGGCAATAAGTTGACTTTGTAAATATATACAAATAGAATGAGACTATTGCCCTATACATTGTAAGCCGCCCTGAGTCTTCGGAGAAGGGCGGGGTATAAATGTAAACAAAAAATAAAAAATAAAAAATAAAAAATTCCCTCAACACTGTCAAACTAGTTACTAAATCTGCACTACTATTAATCTTCTCATCGTTCCCATCACCAATCTCTTTCCACTTATGATTGTATGACTGTAACTTTGTTGCTGGCAATCTTTATGATTTATATTGATATATTGACCATCATTTGTGTTGTAAATGTTGTACCTTGATGAACGTATCTTTTCTTTTATGTACACTGAGAGCATATGCACCAAGACAAATTCCTTGTGTGTCCAATCACACTTGGCCAATAAAAAATTCTATTCTATTCTATTCTATAAATAAGCATAACAAATGCTCTATCTTACACATTGGCAAAAAAAATCAGAACACCAAATACAAGCTCGGCGGATACGACCTCGTAGATGACTCTCACTCTATCAAGGACCTCAAATGATCTAAGTACCAGAGCTCATTGCAACGGCTTTGCCAAAAAGGCATTAAGAATAGTTAACCTAATCTTGCGAAGCTTCTTCTCTGGTAATATTGTACTGTAAACTAGGGCATACAAAATCTTTGCTAGGCCAATTCTCAAATACATTTTATCTGCCTGGAACCTGCACTGTATATCAGACATTAATACGATTGAGCAAGTCCAGAGATATTTCACAAAAAGAGTCCTCCACTCCTCTATTCGCAACAGAATACCTTATGCCACCAGGCTTGAAATTTTGGGCTTAGACAACTTAGAACTACGCTGCCTTCGGTAGGATCTAAGTGTAGCTCATAAAATTATCTGCTACAACGTCCTACCTGTCAATCACTACTTCAGCTTCAACCACAATAATACATGAGCACACAATAGATACAATAGTTAAGCTGATCCAAACTCGATTGCAGAAAATACGACTTCAGCAACAGAGTGGTCAATGCCTGGAATGCACTACCTGACTCTGGTTTCTTCCCCAAACTCCCACAACTTTAACCTTAGACTGTCTACTGTTGACCTCAACCCATTCCTAAGAGGTCTGTAAGGGGTGTGCATAAGTGCACCAATGTGCCTACCGTCCCTGTCCTAACGTTCCCTTTATTCATATCTATTTTATGTATTCATAATCGTGTTTATACTTATATCTGTTATCTTATACATGTTTGACAAATAAATAATTTTTTTAAAAAAATAACCCCTGTTTTTGGACACAAGTGCAAAGAACAAGGGGAAAAAACATGATTTCTTCCATGAACTGAAAGAGTGAAATTGGGGAGACCATCTGATTCTCTCCCCCCTTTAATTTAGAAGCAGGGATGAAGAAGTTTATTTAGATCAGGTGACAATTAAAATCAATGTCTCACCCTGCTTAGAAAGGATGGGGAGAGGAAGTACACTTGAGGGCCATTAGAGAAACTTTTGCAATATCTATGAAGGAAGCAAAGGGATGGTGATGTGGGCTCATTACCGAGAGCAGATGAGTCAGAAAGATAATGAACGCCTTTCATGTCTCACTATCATTCCTTACACTAAGTCTAAATGTTTCTCTCAGCCTTCCCAGCTTTGGTCTTCTACACATGGGTTGGACTTCTACTCAGGCTGGCAGGTAATTATGGGAGTTCCAACCTAGTAGATCCGGAGAGCATCAATGGTTTATCATGATGCGTGAAGCCTGCTATTATTCCACAGAATTACAAGACTATGCCATTACAAAAGAAAACAGGGAAAAGAAGAGTGAGGAGTTCCAGAAATCTCAAATCTTCTTGGATCCCTTTTGATGATGGAGGCTTGACCGATAGCTAGCAATGTAGGTGTTTTATTTTTCTGGAGAATTTACAATCCTTCAGCAAGCCTATGACATCATCCTCCAGTTTTGCACATTTCTTTTCCCTCTTTTGCTTTCTTCCTTCTGAAAAGCAAGTTTTTTCAAATTGCTTATTGAAACTTCATGCAATACCTGCATTTTTCATCTGACTTTTTCCTGTTTCCGTGCTGTATGTGGATCTATTAACAAAACGAGCAGTGCATTGTGTTGTCATCTAGTGACCTCTTCTGTTATACACATTTCCATTCATCTTCCCGCATAGTTTTCCATTCATCCCTCCCTCCCCCTCCAAAATCCTGCTGCCAAAAGTCAACATTCCATGGTGAGCTAGCATGCTCAGCTTTTATTTGGATGTTTGGGGGGATTCTCTCATGTACCCCTCCCTCCCTTGCATAAAGTTTTTATTTAAGCTGCCAAAGAAACTGGATAGGTGCAATCAGCAGGAATTAAGCTTGGTTTGAGAGTTCCTAACCTTTGTCTTTCCTTTTTGCCTTGCAGATTTCAGGGAATATTTTCAGACAAACAAAGATTAAGATACTCATTAAAAAAAATAGGAAGGACCACAGGAAACGAAGTATGACATAAACAGTGCGGAATGTTATAATAGCATTTATTAATTGTAATGTTGAAGTACAACACTGTATTCTGATGGGATTGTTTGTGTTGTACACTAACAAGATTGTAAAAATAACCTTGGAAGAAGATATTTGAACAGTCCTTCCTCCTAGCAGAGCTTTGAAAATCACATGGCAGCCGTCAATTTGGCACTGGTTAAAAAGAAACCGTCCATGTTTATGTCATATTTCATCTGTTTCCTGTGGCCTCTACTATTTTTTATGAATATTTTAATGTTCATATATGTTTGTCTGAAATACTCCATGAAATCTGCAGGGGGAAAAAGATAGACTTAGGTTTAGGAATTCTCAAACCAAACTTAATTCCTGCTGATTGCGCTTATCCAGTTTCTTTGGCAGCTTAAATAAAAACCTTTATGCAAGGGAGGGAGGGGTACATTAGAGAATCCCCTCGACATAACCTCTTGCAGGATGAATCTGAGGTGAACTAATGGGAAGAGTGGGGGGGAAATGGATACAGATATGGAAAACAGTTCGTAATTTCTGGTTTGCATAGTGAGAAATAGCACAGAGTTTTCAGCCAAGCTGCTTAAATCTGGGTTGCAAACTTCAGAGGCGTTCAACTTAGCCATGAAAGCCAACTGTGAAACTTGGAGGCCAGTCACTCTCTCCCACCTCACAGGATTGTTGTTGTGGGAAAAATAGGAGAGAGGTATGATAGATACATTCTTTGGCTTGAGTTGTTTTTAAAAAATAAATAAAAACTGAATACAAACAAACAAACTATTGTGCTTTAGGAACTCATTATTCCCTTTTCCTATGTGGGCTATTAGGCTCTGAATGTTTGTAAATAGAACAAATTTTGAAAACACTGAAACAACAAGAAGAAATCATAATATGAAGACTCAATGGCATATTGTATTACTAATTCTGGGGGTTTCAGGATCAGTTTATCTGGAGGCATCTGCTCGTGGAGAACAAAAATAAATTCCTGGGAGATTTGAGAAGCTACAAGAGAGCAGTTTTGGTCTTTATAACATATGTAGTAGTTGGCCCATTGCTAAAAATCAAAACTGAAAAAAAACCCAGTCCTCCTGATTTTTATAAAAAAAACTTTGCAGTCTTATGTCCATCTATGCTACACACCCACTCCTTTCTTCCTATGGACGCCCTGCCACATTGGCACATATGATTCCTCCTGTTTGTATGTAGACTAGGAGTTCTTGAGTTTTGCAGCCCTAGACAGAGAGGGAACTTACTTGCAGGCTGTGGAGCCTGTTGGTTAAAAAATGAAAAAGGAAAAAGGAAAAAAAATCAAACAAATCCTGAAACCCCTGATTAAGAGGCAAAGTAGTAAGTCATCATGAGCATAACGCCTCCCCCACCCCCCAATGTGGAGTTCTGAATGCCACATGGATTTCTCTTTTCTATTCAGCTATAGAAATATTGCCATAGAAGTCCATGATTTTGATCAAGGGAACTTTTTCCCCCCACGTCTTTCACAGAAACTGCAGTTTTTAAGGAAATCTAGAAAAATCCTGGTCTAGACACATGAACCAAAACAATGGCCATGCAGAAGATTCTGTTTTGATCCTTTGAATTTTTAGATAATGCCATCTGCTGATGAGAGCCAAGGACAAACAGAAATGTTCTGTAGAACCTGGGAAGAGTGGGAGAGAAAGAAATAATTGATATAACCCTTTCGTCAGGGGTGAAATCTAATTACTTTTGCTACCGGTCCTGTGGGCGTGGCTTGGTGGGCGTGGCTTGGTGGTCATGTGACAGTGGGTGTGGCCAACTTGTAAAATGTGGTGAAACTTGCTTAGCAACCAAAATTTGGGGCACAGTTGTGGTCATAAGCTTCCTTCCTTCCTTCCTTCCTCCCTCCCTCCCTCCCTCCCTCTCTCTCTCTCTCTCTTTCTTTCTTTCTTTCTTTCTTTCTTTCTTTCTCTCCCTTGTCTCTCTCTCTCCCTTCCTCTTTCCTTCTCTTTCTTTCTGTCTGTCTCTCACTCTCTCACACACACACTCTCGCAAACACACAACCTGGTATAAACAGAGCCCTTCCAGGGGAGTTTTCCTGCCGGGACGCTCCTGGAAGCAGCAACAGTGGCAGCGCGGCAGCAGCAGAGCTTGCCTGGGTTCCCCCCCAATCCCAGAACTGCGCTGCGCCAGGGAGTTCTCCCACGTGGATGCTCCTGGCAGCAGCAGCAGTGGCAGAGCTTGCCTGGGCTCCCCCGCCATCCCAGAACTGTGCTACACCGTGGAGTTTTCCTGTGCGGCCATGGTGCCAACGGTGGCGGCAGCGGCAGAGCACATCCTGCCCTTCAGGGACCCGAAGGTGGGTGGCTTGGCCCAGAAGCATTGGTGCGTTCTCCATCATGGGCTGGATGCGGGGTGGGGGAAGGCAAGTGAGCAGGAGTCAGCCAAAGGCTCCGCAGAAGCCAAGCGCAAAAGTCGAGCACGCCACACCCAAAAGGCAAGCGAGCCTTGCAGGTCCCCCCTGAAGCTGAGCACAGTGGGTCTACCTCTCCCCCCCACTGCCAGCATTGGCTTACTTTATAGATCCTCTCCCTGCATGGCAGGGCTGCCTTCCACGTGGCCTTCCGCTTGCTTGCCTTCACTCATGGCTGCGGGCCGCAGATTGGTTGGGGGGGCGTGGCTAGGTAGAGATTGCTGCCGGCTCTCCGAACCAGTCTCAATCTCCACTACTTACTCGGCCAATCCGGTCCAATGTGGTAGCATTTCACCCCTGCCTTTCTTCATCTCTGGCACTCATCTGCATACTAAAGCAATCTGCAGATATTTGAGTCCTGGACAATCAGTTATTTTGGTACTTCTACTTTCTAAACTAGGGAACGTGATGGCTCAGGGGCTAGGACGTTGAGTTTTTCGATCGAAAGGTCGGCAGCTCAGCAGTTCGAATCCCTAGTGCTGCCATGTAATGGGATGAGCTCCCGTTACTTGTCCTAGCTTCTGCCAATCTAGCAGTTTCGAAAGCACATAAAAATGCAAGCAGAAAAAATAGGGACCACCTTGGTGGGAAGATAACAATGTTCCGTGCGCCTTTGGCGTTGAGTCATGCCGGCCACATGACCACGGAGACATCTTCGGACAGTGCTGGCTCTTCGGTTTTGAAACGGAGATGAGCACCCCCCCCCAGAGTCGGAAACGACTAGCACATATGTGCGAGGGGAACCTTTACCTTTACTTTCTAAACTGCTGCATTTTATTTATTTAGAAAAATGTATATATGCCGCCCAGGCCTCTAACAACTATGAACAGCTTGCAAAGCTCAGCAAGCAAATGAGTCACACGGGAGAAAAAAACTTTATGTGGTCCATCTTCCCTGCTTTTCCCCTCCTTGCTGAAGTTTATGCAACTTTCTTCTTTAAAAGAATTCTTGCATATTTGCATAACTTCCCCAGCCCTCATAATTTTTTTTTAAAAAAGATGATTTTTCTCACTGAAAAGTCTGCATTTTTTTCAGCCTTTGTGAGTCTTAGAAGGACTTTTAAAAATGGTGAGGAAGAGGAACATGGACCAAGAAACAGGCCTTCTGAAGGATTTTCCTCCATTATGGAGCATTTAAGATGTTAAAAGGTGTTTTTAAATGGGCCTTTGTTGCCTAACTTATGCTATTTATTTATTTAATTTTTTTATTGCTTTAGAAAAAAGCACCGAAAAACCTCCGACAAAGATGAAAATGCATACACTGTTAGAGGAAAACACATAGAAAGGCACATTTAGAAAGTGCTTTTAAAAGAAAATGCAAAAAATACAACAACCATGCCCTTGTCTTAGGTGTCATCAGATCCATCACTTAAAGGATCACCAATGGACCTTAAATTAATTGTGGATGATCTGGATATGTAGGACATATCATCCAGGCTTTGCCATGGTCGGATCACTGCCAACCAGGACCAATGTAGGGCAAATTGATTAATTTAGATGGCCTGCAGTATGCATCCCATGGCTTTGTATGGATTCTGTGGGCATATTTTCTAAGTGACTACTCCCTTGATTGTCTAATTAATTGGAGGCAACCTGGACCCTTGATGTGATTGCTATTGAGCAGCCTCTCCCTGAATGCCAATCTGAGTCCATTTAGGACTAGAATTCTTCTCACCTTCCCTTGCAACACCAATTGAAATTGGCCCCCGAGGAAGGAGGTAAACTATTGTAAAGCAGTAACTCCCACTCCCATTCCCCTAGGCAAGTGTTTCTCAGCCTTGGCAACTTTAAAATGTGTGGACTTCATCTCCCAAAATTCCCCAGTTAGAATCCTGGCTGGAGAATTCTGGAGCTGAACTCCATATATTTTAAAGTTGCCAAGACTGAAAAACACCAACCTAAATCATAGATTCCATACTGAAAATAAAGTGTTTACATGCAAAATTGATGTAGGAACCACAACTGCGGTAGCAACAAGACAAACCAATGCTGCTGTTTTTATGCCCAAAACATATATGCAGGAACTAGTATTTAAAAAAAAAAAGGTTGGTGGGAACAATAGTCCCAGGCACCTCACATAGAAGTCAATCAAAGGGACCAATATATTCAAGATTGGAAATCATTAAGCAAATATAATAGCAAGGGTTCTTTCAGTATTCTACCTTCTACAACATGAATATTTTATACCACTGGATCTCACATTTTTAAAAGGGTTCTGACAGGACTTCAACTTTGAAGAAGGAGCTAAAATGACCTTGTTTTTGTTAAGTTTTATTTGCTGTAAATTAAAATTGGGTCTCATTTCCTAGCCTTGCTGTTGGCATATTTTGTTTTAATTGGACCGTATTATCACAACCTTCACCACGATTGCCATTAACTGGATGCTGTTGTCATCTGTAACTGATTGAATGGCTTAAATCCTCAATCTATCCAATGTCTTCTTGTGTAAGTGAGAATTCACTCCTAAAAAATACCATATGTATAATTATGTAATTCTTAAAAAAAATTGTGCATGATTGATGGCAACTATAAGTAGGATTGGAATTGTCTACAAGAAGAAGAAACACAGAAACACGTGAACATTATGTTGTTCTTTTTTTTTTCTTCAACAACTTTCTTTTCCATTTTCTCTTCTTTTCTCTTTTCTGTTTCTCTTTCTTTTACCTGCCCTGCCCTATGGTGGCACAGTGGTTAGAGTACTGTACTGCAGGCTAATTCGCTGCTCACTCCAGGAGTTCGATTCTCAGTGGCTCAAGGTTGACACAGCATTCCATCCTTCTGAGATTGGTAAAATGAGGACTCATATTGTTGGGGGCAATATGCAAACCGCTTAGAGAGGGCTGTAAAGCACTGTGAAGACATATATATGTCTAAGTGCTATTGCTATTGCTATTTTTTCCTCCATGGTACATTCACTGAAACTGCAGCAGGAAATTCTCCATTCCCACCCCTTGCAATCCTAGCTTCATAGCTCTTTCTTGCCTTCCCCATTTCAAGAGGATGCCTGTCCTTTTAGGGACAACTCTAGATGAATAATCCTCCCAAAGGAATGCTCAGAGAGGGAAGAAGTCAGCAGTTCTCTTCCAAAAATCTTTACGGAGATGGGTTGTAAAGGGCTTCCCCTGATTTATGGATGACTGGAGGCCTAATGAAATCCAGAAAATACCAGGTATTCCTTAAATTACAACAGTAATGAAGCCTGCCCGTTATATTCAAAAGTTGGGGCACCCATCTTCAGGTTGCTGAAGAGGCTGAAAAACATTGCTGGCATGGACATTTGATGAAGAGACATTTTAAAAGCTTGTAAGGAATAAGGTGTTCACTTAAGGTTCAGAGGACCTAATCTGATTAATTTTCCAATAAATTTTCCTGTGTATATATATCTTTTTAAAGACCATAATATTTGAATAGAAATACAAGACAAATTTCAGTAGTGAGGAAAATAGTATCTGCTCTAGATTTTTTTTTTTTTAAAGAGGACTTTTCCACACAGCAAATAGTTAATCTCTGGAATTCACTGTCTTCCTTTTCCCTTTTTTGAACATTTTTTTCATGCTAGTGCGTCCTGTCTGTTTTGTTGCTAAGAGGCATGGCTAAATGCTTCCTTGCTGAAAACAGTAAGTGTGTGGGACAATCTTTGCAGCAAAATGTGCATTCGTAATTCTGCAAATCTGCTATGTCGCTTCCTCTTGATTGAAGTTGCCACATTCTATCCACTAGCTGTCCAATACAGGATATCCTCGATTTATGACCATTTGTTTAGTAACTATTCGAAGTTAAGATGGTCCTGGGAAAAGTCACTTACAAACAGTCCTTATGATCACAGGACCATGATGAAGCTTGGCACCCAGCTCGCAATTAGAACAGTTAGAGGGTGTTCTATAGACACATGTGATCCCTACTTGCAAGTTTCCAAGCTGTCTTCTGATACGAAAAGTCAACTGGGAAGCTGAAAGGAGGTGGCAAGTTGTAGACAAGTGATGTCTCACAACAACTGCACCACTTAATGATGATTTTTCTGGTCCCTATTGAAGTTTGCATGTTGAGGACTAATCCCAGAATCGCTAGGAATTGGGTGCCATATAAATTTAATATGTGAGGAGAGGAAGAGAAGAAGGAAAGGGGAGAGTTTTTTAATATGTAAACTATAATACAATTTATCCATATCAGAGAAAGGTCTAAATAATAAAATATGTACTTTGCAGGGGTGAAATGCTACCGGTTCAGAGTGGTTCGGCCGAACCGGTAGCGATGGCGGCGGGTGGTTCAGAGAACTGGTAGCGACGGCAGCACGAGGCTCCGCCCACCTGTCTGGTCGTCTTTACTTCCTGGTTTTAACCAGGAAGTAACTTTTTTTTTACAAGTTCTGCACATGCGCAGAAGGGTTTTAGCATGCACAGAGGGTCCGCGTGCGCACTTCCAAACCGGTGGGGATTTCACCTCTGGTAAATTGATGTTATACAAAATGAAATTGTTCAAAAAATTATGTATATAAAGTCAGATTGCAAAAACTACATCTGCTCGAAGAGTCATATATCAAACTACTTATATCTTTAGTGCAAGCTTTAAAATAATCCTGAAGTTCAGCCTATGAGAATTATACTGATTTGCAAATGGAAGTCACTATTTCTCGTTCCTAATGTGGAACCACTAAAACAGGGGAAGCCATTTCTTAGCAGATTCTTTGCTCAGATTATCCATTGGAGCTTCCCAGATAAGAGGGACTTAAAATTCTGGATGGCTTTGGAATTCTGAGTGCTGAAGTCCACATATCTTTATAGTTGCTAAGGTTGAAAAACACTCCATTATCCAAGGGGATGATTGGATTTGCAGAACTACCTGTCCCAAAATCTAATAAATAATATCATACCTAAATTCCCACATTTGACTAATATGGTTTCTTCAATTTTGGTTTTGTGTATTGTATAAATCTAACTGTGGTTCTGCCAGGAAGACATAAAAACCCACCAGAACTCCTAAACCATGGGGTATTATTTGCTAGAAATAAACAATATTCCAATCAAGGAACCACCAACTCAGACGAACAAGCTAATTGTAAATAACAGTCGAATAAAGAACCACCGAGACCACTACCACCAACAAGTCACTAGTATATAGATTACAGAATGAGAACGAATCCTATTCCCTTTTAGCACTAATGATGTTATCTAGTTTGGTAATGAAATGTCTACAAGAAAGCAACTAAGGTCTGAAAGCATACGGACCCCTCAGGTTCAATCCTGGGTTACAAATATTCTAGTTTATAAGAAGGCAACTTCTAGGAGGGTGGGAAATGTATGCTGATTTTGATTTTAAGTGCAGCATAATAGAAAGTAGCACCATATTTTTCCATCTGAAGCAAAGTCTACTTTAGCCAATTCCTTGAAGGAAATCAGACTTGGTCTCTTTTATAGTTTCTAACCCAGCAGCCCTTAACATCTACCAGAGCATGCCAGATTATCTGTGGGTTCTCTCAGCCATTGCAATGGCTAAGCTAAGATGTGTTTTGCTTGGTTTCCATGTTCTATGGACCAGCCCATCATAACTTACTTCCGACATAACCATGTTTATGCAAACCATAGCTTAGCATCTACATAAATCCAGATGCTCAACTGACATGGTAATGGGTTATTGTTCCTGGGATGACAGAAAGATCTCTATTCCAGAAACACTGTTTGCTGATATCTCAAAGCTCTCTGTACAAACTCAGAGACCTCAGAGTTGTTATCTGCCTTTAAAGGCATTTCTGTTCCAGGAGCGATTTTCATTTTTCCTGGTTGATCATCCTGACACAGCTCTTTCTCTCCCCCTCCCTCCCCTCCCTTCACTTCAAAGCTCCAGAGCATCTGTTATTGGGGAAAGAGAGATCCTTCCTCCCCTCCAGGACCTCATGGAGAAGATAGGCAACCAGAATGGAGCCAGAGAGCAGAGCAGTAGGGTTGAGCTCCTGTCTGGAAACAGAGGAATTGTGCTTGTTTCTGATTAGCTGCTTTTGGCAAGCCTGCTGGAAAAAATAGCTTAAAAGTCAGAAAGCTTTAAAACAAATGTCTCAGACAGGAGGGGGGTGGGGAAGAGAAGGAGGCAGAAAGCAAGAAGAGAGAAGTCTAGGATCTAGAAGAAGAAGGAAAAAAAGGTGTAGGGGGGGCAGTTGGAAAAAGATATAAAGCAGAGAAGGGCTACTTTGTCCCATTTATTTTGAATGAATAGATTGGTACCAGTTCCAGAACCCTTGAAGCTAGGCTCGAATCTCAGACTGATCTTAATCTCTTGGATTTTAAAGCATTAACCTTAAAATAATTTACATCAGGAAGCAACTCATTGTACTACATCATGAGACACCCTGCTTCAACCCAGTTGAACCAATCACATTGAGGTTTATAAACCAAGCATTATGGCTTAAACTCAGCTGATTGTTATTCATGCCATGAAACATGCTTAAGTAAACTAGCTTGGTGCTTTATACGAATTGTTCACAGCTATTAAACTGTAGCACAATCCTTGCTTACTCAAGGGTAAGTCAATCCCAAGGGCATACTCGTATGTTAGAAGGCATGGCCATATTCATACCACATACTTAACCAGATTAAAGAATGCAGCCATGATCGATGCTCATACATACACTGGATTGCAAACTAATCAGACAGGTTGAGTTCACTCAGTGTGCAAAATTGGAAAACAAACAAATAAATCCGGACAGGTTTTGTAATTGTGTCATTGAAGCTTATAGGTTCTTAGGTATTCAACTGATCTTGCTAAAGGTGTTATGCGTAATGGAATTTACTTTTGAATGCAGAGGAAAGTTCTGTTAAAAGACTTAATGGGTTTATCTGCAAATAAAGTTCCTTTTTAAGCTGAGCAAGGCTGCACATTCTTCCTCCAGCATAACTGAGTTGACGCCATTAAATTTTAGAAAGAGAGAAGCCACCAAAAACATATTTTCTCTTAAACATCTGTAAAATGTCTATAAAAGCCAATATTTTGGAACACATGTACACACTCAACATTAAAATAAGAAAAACCTGGCCAAATAAATTATAACTCTACCATAGCCATCTGCTTATTAAACAAACTGTAAAATTTCAAACACAGAAGGCCTGCCTATAACTTTCTATAGGAGGCTGCAAAGCACACATTTAAATCAGATGTGATGCAGGAAATCTGTGAGCAGTCCCCTTCCCATTTCTAAAACTTAAAAAGCAAGTTTTTAAGTCTTGGGGGTGAGATCTGTGAGTTTGATTAAAGCATCAGCTTGATGAAACACAGCAATTTTTCCTAGAGTGTTGTATCTGTGCAGTTGTCCTCACACATGCAATTTTTTGATGAGTAGGGATTCAGATTTTCACTGCCAACCTGCTCACAGAGTTCTTGATCTGAACATTGTGAAACTGAGAAGTGTGTATGTGACGGCGGGTTCAGCTTCATTTATTTGTCACCCAAAGTAAAGAAGATGGTGCTTTCCTTGGTGTCTCTCACTTGTTCCAAGGAGGGGAACTGTCTGAATTTCTCCTTTATTGTGCTGGCTAGATAGTGACTGACAATCTTAATAATGGTAGTGATACATACATTGTAAAAAAAAGTTTTTACTTTTTTTTTACGTTGCCGATTATAAGGGCTGGTTCTCATCTCTGTTTCAAGAGCATTATACCAGGGCTGTCAAAAGACATTCCAACAGTCATGTGGCCAACATGACGTCATGCTGTTATTTTCCATACTTTCAAACTGCTAGGTTGGCAGGAACTGGGGTAAGAACGGGAACTCACCCTGTTGCATGGCGTTCTGGTCTCGAACCTGGGTGCTGGTTTTTCCAGCCAACAAACCCAGAGTCTTGACCGTTGAGCCACCACACCACCTAACATTGTTAAAAAGAAAAAAGAAACACATATAAAGATAGTGTGCGACTTAAAACCACAGTTAAGGCCAAAATTTCTGAAATAGTTGTTAAGTGAATTTTGCCCCATTTTATGACCTACCTTCCTTCCTTCCTTCCTTCCTTCCTTCCTTCCTTCCTTCCTTCCTTCCTTCCTTTCTTTTTCTTTCTTTCTTTTTCTTTCTTTCTTTCTTTCTAGATACCCAATGATTCTCATTAAGTGTTGTATCATTAAGTGTTAAATTTGTACCCTATGACTATCATTAAGTGTTGTAAGTGTTGTATCTTGATGAAGGTATCTTTTCTTTTATGTACACTGAGACCATATGCATCAAGACAAATTCCTTGTGTGTCCAATCACACTTGGCCAATAAAATAAAAAAAAACTATTCTATTTTATTCAGTTATTAGATGAATCACTTCAGTTGTTAAGTTAGCAACCTGATTGTTAAGTGAATCTGGTTTCCGCATTGACTTTGCTTCTCAGAAAGTTGCAAAACGTGATTACATGACCAGGGGACATTGCAACTGTTATAAATATGAACCTTTTTGCCAAATATCTCAATTTTGACCATACAAAACCATGGGGGTGCTACAATGGTCGTAAAGTGCTACAATAAAAGAGTAAAAAAATACCACACCACAAAAACAAATATGATATGTTATTGTGACAATAATATAATATAGCAACAGAGTTGGAAGGGACCTTGGAGGCTTTCTAGTCCAACCCCCTGCCCAGGCAGGAAACCCTACACCATCTCAGTCAGATGGTTATCCAACATTTTCTTAAAAATTTCCAGTGTTGGAGCATTTACAACTTCTGCAGGCAAGTCGTTCCACTTATTAATTGTTCTAACTGTCAGGAAATTTCTCCTTAGTTCTAAGTTGCTTCTTTCCTTGATCAGTATCCACCAATTGTTTCTTGTTCTACCCTCAGGTGCTTTGGAGAACAGCCTGACTCCCTCTTCTTTGTGGCAACCCCTGAGATATTGGAACACTGCTATCATGTCTCCCCTAGTCCTTCTTTTTGTTAAACGAGACATACCGAGTTCCTGCAACCGTTCTTCATATGTTTTAGCCTCCAGTCCCCTAATCATCTTTGTTGCTCTTCTCTGCAACCAATACATGGTTACAATTCTATATATATATTTGTCTAATGCAACTATTATTCAAGATGTACCATATATATATTTCTGACACATGTAATTGGTAGCCTTGTTAAGAATGGCTCATTTGCTATTGTGGGGGATGACCAGTGGTGGGTTTCACTTACCTTTGCTATTAGTTTGCTCGCGCGCGGGCGCTCGTTTCATTCACACTACTTCTGCGCATGCACAGATCGTATTTGATGATGTCCGGGCAGGTGGGCAGATACTCCCACTGCTATCAGTTCGCCCGAACTAGGGTGAACCAGTAGCAACCCACCATTGGGGATGGACAAGTAATACATGCCTGAACCCTCCTGCCTTCTGTGCACTAGATCCATAACTGGAAAGAGCATGATGGGAAGTGTTTGGGACCTGGTCAACATATTTTAAGAGAGAGAATGATGTCTACATTCTTAAAGAAGGTTTTGGTGTGGCACCATCTTCAAATAGCCCTTCTTGGATCCAGCTGTTCTTGATAATGATTGCCCAGTCTCCAAGTTTCTCTTTCTGAGGAATGTTGTTATGTGACTCAGTTGCAGAATGTCTTGGCAGAAGTGGATTCTCTAAGCCGCTTATAGTTGGACTTCAAGCATTACCAAAAACCAGGGCCTCTGGTGGGCCTCTGGTGGCTCAGCAGATTAAGTCTGTCTGTTATTAACACAGCTGCTTGCAATTACTGCAAGTTCAAGTCCCACCAGGCCCAAGGTTGACTCAGCCTTCCATCCTTTATAAGGTAGGTAAAATGAGGACCCAGATTGTTGGGGGCAATAAAAGTTGACTTTGTATATAATATACATTTGTATGGATGAAGACTATTGCTTAACACTGTGCAAGCCGCCCTGAGTCTTTGGAGAAAGACAGGATATAAATTCTAATAAAAAATAATAATAAAAAACAAGCAAACCAAAAACCAATATTCTGGCGGATTACCTTCTCAAGATAGGCCCTCCTGGTTCTTTTAAGAATGGACCTATTGGACATCTAGGTAGTCTTCTATAACACTTATTATGGTATTTTTCAGTACTGCCCCTAGGGGGTTGGAAATAAGAGGCATTGTTTTCAATAGTTCCACTCTTTTCTTAATGGATATTTCCAATCAGGATGAAGTTGAGGAGAGAATAGTCTTGTGGTCACTTCCTCATATGTGCTGCAAAGTTTAATCTTCTCCCACTACTTTTTAACAGAAAGGTGCTGGAAGAAATAATCAGTCAGTTAAGTCTGAAGTATCTGAGTGCAAGAAAGAATGTTCCATTGCCACTCCAGGCCCAGCAAGAGATGCTGCTGAAACCTTGTTCTGATATCCAGAGGCTGTCCTGATGTTCAGAGCAAAACCTGTTAAATTGAACCCAAGCAAATCCAAACTTCTATTTGTCCATTGTTGTACTGTATTGGCTCTGGTATTGTCCCTTAAAGGGGAAAACCTACCCTGAGGGTATAGATCTATTACTTAGGATTTCTAGATTCATGGCTATTGCTGAAAGCACAAGTGGAACAGTGGTGGGTTTCTACCAGTTCGCCCTAGTTCAGGCAAACTGGTAGTGGCAGTGGGGGGAGGCTTCGCCCACCCACCTGGACATCCATCACGGAGAAGGTTCTGTGCATGCACAGAAGTGCTGCGCGAGAGCACTCACAGTTCCGAACCGGTAGCGAAAGTTAAGTGGAAACAACTACTGAAGTGGAAGCCATGGCCAGGAGGAATTTTGACTGACTGGTGCAGCCCTATCTTGTTAGGAGAAATAAAAAACTTGCTACAGTGATGCATGCCATTATCACCACACCTCTGGATTACTGCAGCATCTCTACATTTGACGAATACCTGAAAACTATTGTCTAGAATGGACTAATTTGTGGCTAATCCTTGTCAACATAAACATATTACACCTGGATTTCAGGCTCTGTATTGGCTGCTGATAAATTTTGGGGCACAATTCAAACTGCTTATTGTAATCTATAATGCCCATTATGGATTGGTATCTACGTAGGTAACTGCAGGACAAACCTCTCAAACTACAACTTTTTTGAGGGGCTGTTCCTAGAAAAGAAACTTGCCATGATGCCCACCTGTGAAGCCAGAGAGCAGGAAATGCTGCTTTTTGATAATAGCTGCTGTATTGCCTCACCTTGAAAGCTAGATTAGTAGCCTCAGTAGTAGACTTCCAGAAGCCAGTTAAAACACACTTGTTCCGGAGAGCATTTTAGAATAAAGTTTACAGAACACAGAATAACAGAGATATAAGAGACCCTGGAGGTCATCTAATCCCCTCCTCAAGAAGGAGATCCTATACTATTATCTGTGTGTGGGTTTCTTGCTTAATGTCACTTTGTTTTCATATTTACATTGGAACCCCCTTCATGGATTACTGCCTTGTCATGGCGAAGGGGCTTGTGTAGCTCAATGAAGCTATGAGCTATGCCGTGCAGGGACACCAAAGACGGACAGGTCTTAGCAGAGTTCTGACAAAACGTGATCCGCTGGAGAAGGAAATTGCAACCCATCTTTGTCATGAAAACCCCATGGACAGTACAAAAAAGGAAAAAAGATATGATGCCGGAAGATAAGCCCCTTAAGTCGGAAGGTGTCCAATATGCTACTGGGGAAGAGTGGAGGGCTAGTACTAGTAGCGCCAGAAAGAATGAAGCGACTGGGCCAAAGCCGAAAGGACGCTCAGCTGTGGATGTATCTGGTGGTGAAAGGAAAGTCTGATGCTATAAAGATTTTTTCTCCATAGGAACCTGGAATGTAAGATCCATGAATCAAGGTAAGCTGGACGTGGTCAAATAAGAGATGACAAGACTGAACATCGACATCTTAGGAATCAGTGAACTAAAATGGACAGGAATGGATGAATTTAATTCAGATGATCATCAGGTAAACTACTGCAGGCAAGAAGAAATGGAGTAGCCTTCATAATCAATAAAAGAGTAGGAAAAGCAATACTGGGATATAATCCCCAAAATGACAGAATGATCTCAATTTGAATCCAAGGCAAACATTCAATATTTATTTATTTATTTCGATATCACAGTAGTCCAAGTCTATGCCCCAACCACTGATGTTGAAGAGGATGAAATTGGACATTGGTCCTACCTGAATGTCCTTTCTCAGTTGGCGAGACCAGCAGCCAGGCATGGGAGTGACTCGCTCTGTATCCAATGGGATGGAGTCTGCTAGTTGAAAAGCACCTTCTCCTCCTGGTGCCTTCCAGCTTTCGGACGAGGATGATGCGGCAGACCGATGCACTGAGCTGTAAAACAAGAAACTGCAAGAGACATATTATGACCCCCCTCCCCGGCAGATGACCATGAGTGTCCCTCTGTCCCTCTAGAATACAGGAACCAGGCGCCCAGGGTGGGGCTGGCTGCTGGTCCCGCCCACTGAGAAAGGACATTCAGGTAGGACCAATGTCCATTCTCCAGCAGGGCGGGACCAGCAGCCAGGCATGGGACATACCAAAGCTAAGTCCTATTGGGAGGGAACCGCCCGGTCCGGGTTTGAACCCCCCTCCAGGACCCTCTGGAGAACTCTGCGACCGAACGCCGCGTCCGCAGATGCATAGGAGTCGAGCTTGTAATGGCGTATGAAGGGATTCGGGGGCATGTGGCTGCTCTGCAGATTTCCTCTAATGGAGCCTGAGTGGCCCAGGCGGCCAAGGTAGCCGCACTTCTTGTTGAATGAGCAGTAATGCGACCTGGAATGGGAATTCCCTGAATCTGGTATGCCCTGGCAATGCACGCCCTAAGCCATCTACCGATGGTAGATGAAGACACCTTGAGACTGATGGTGGCTGGTTGAAAGGACACGAAGAGAGCCTCTGTCCTCCTGAGAGAGGCGGTTCGTTTAATATAAATTCGGAGGGCTCTCCGGACATCTAGGGTATGCCAGGACCATTCCAGCCGGTGTACCGGATCTGGAGAAAAGTTGGGAAGAATTAACTCTTGTGATCTATGGAACAGTGAGTTAACCTTTGGCAGGAAGGCGGGGTCTAGCCTTAGGACCACTCTATCTGAGTGGAACATGCAAAGATCCGCCCTGGTGGAAAGGGCAGCAAGCTCAGATATTCTGTGAGCAGAAGTGATGGCAACTAGGAAGTCCACCTTGTACGATAAATGTTGTAAGCCACACTCCCTCAGAGGTTCGAAGGGGCTCTTGGTGAGGGATGACAGAACCCTCGTGACATCCCAAGATGGGTACCTGTGAACTACTGGAGGGCAAAGGTTAGTTGCTCCCCTCAGAAATTGGCAAATGAGGAGCCGGTGAGTTGGGAGCATTTTGCACCGCAAGTCAAAATAAAAGAGAGAGCAGCTACCTGTCGTCGAAGCGTGTTTGCTGCCAGTCCTTGTTCCAATCCGTGTTGAAGGAATATCAGGATAGTGACTGTAGAGGCGGTTGTAGGGTCTATGTTCTTGGCTGAACACCAGGTGCAGAAGGTGCGCCAGGTCGATCCGTAGATGCGAATGGTGGAACTACGACGGGACACCTGGATGGTGTTGACGACGTTGGCAGGTAAGTGTCTTTTCCTCAGGAGGCTCCGCTCAAGTGCCAAGTGGTCAGCTTGAACCACTGAGGGTCCAGATGGATCAGATGTCCTTGATTGAGTGACAACCTGACCTGAGGAAGTTTCCAGGGGGGAGCCACTGAGAGAGCCACCAGGTCCGCAAACCACGGGCGCCGCGGCCAGTGTGGAGCCAGCAAGATGAGTTCCGCCTGTTCCCTTAGCATCTTCCCGATAACCTTGGGGATTATCGGAATGGGAGGGAAGGCATAAAGAAGGCCGGGGGGCCAAGGGCTGCGCAGAGCGTCTATGCCCTCCGCCCCCGGGACTGGGTACCTGGAGAAGAACCGATTCAGTTGACGATTGTCCCGAGTGGCAAAGAGATCTACCAACGGGCTCCCGAAGCGGCATGTGATCTCGAGGAACAGGTCCAGATTCAGCTGCCACTCCCCGTGGTCGACTGAGACTCTGCTGAGCCAGTCAGCTTGTGTATTCACCACCCCTGATATATGAGAGACCCGTATGGACCTCAGGTGAGCCTCCGCCCAGAGGCCCAGTTGTACTGCCTCCTGCAACAGAGGCTGAGAGTGGGTTCCCCCTAGGCGGTTCACATGAGCCTTTGCGGCCACATTGTCCGTTAGAATGAGAATGTCCTGATTGAGAACGGTGTCCCGGAATGATAGTAGAGCTAGATGAATGGCCCTTAGTTCTAACCAGTTTATGTTGTGGGTCAGGTCCCTTGGGGACCACTGACCCTGAGCCATGTTTGATCCCAGATGGGCGCCCCAGCCGTGAAGACTGGCGTCTGTTGTCAAGACTAGGTGTTGGGGTTCCCTGAACTCTCTGCCTTTTGACAGGGCTGGGGAGATCCACCATAGCAGGGAATGCCTGACCTGCTCTGGAAGTTGGACAAGTATTGGTGACGTAGCCGTGTGTGCTTTTTGATACGGGAGAAGAAACCACTGTAATATCCTGCAGTGGAGATGTGCCCAAGGTACAATGCCGATGCAGGAGACTAGTTTCCCCAAGAGTTGGGAAAGGATCTTTAAGGGAATTAGATGTCTTTTGATCACACCCATGGCTAGATTCTATAAGTTGGAGTGACGCTCCTGTGACAGATAAACTCGGCCCTCAACCGTATCTATGATGGCCCCTAAGTGTTGGATTCGATTCGTAGGATGTAGGTGACTTTTGGCTCTGTTGATTGAGAAGCCATGGGCTTCGAGAACCTGCAGTGTTGTGGACAAATCCGCTGCTGCCAGGGTCTCTGTCTGGGATTGGATGAGGAGATCGTCCAGATAAGCCTGGATTCTTATTGGGATTGCCTGGAGATGAGCCAGGAGAGAGGCCATCAGTTTTGAGAAGACCCTGGAAGCGGAGGAGAGCCTGAATGGGAGGGCGCAATATTGGTAATGGACCCCCCGTGGCAGAATCGGAGGAATTGTCTGTGAACCGGAAGAATAGGGACGTGTAAGTATGCTTCCGTCAGGTCCACTGACGTGAGGAAGTCTCCCTCCCTGATGCTCTCCAAGATGGACTGAAGTGACTGCATCTTGAACCGCCTGTAAACTATGTGGCGGTTCAGAGCCTTGAGGTCGAGGATTGCTCTCCATCCCCCCAAGGACTTTGGGACTATGAACAGTCAGGAGTAAAAACCCTGACCGTGCTGGTCTCGTGGCACCGGTTGGATGGCCTGAATAGAGAGAAGGTGTTTGATGGCCGATGCCACGAGAAACCGTTTTGTCAGGTCGCGAGATAGCGGGCACCTGACGAAGTGCGGAGGGGCGGAGGGGCGGAGGGGCGGAGAGGAATTCCAGGAAGAGACCCGACCTGATCATCTCCCTGACCCAAGAGTCTGTGGTGGAATCCTCCCATTGGCTGGCGAAGCGCGCCAGTCTGCCCCCAATGGGAGGGACGGGCAAGCAGTCCACGTGAGCGTCTGAATGGGCGACCTCTCCCCCCCCCGAAAGGGCCACTTGAAGGAACCCCTCTGAATCTGACCTCCCTGTCTATCCTGTTTACCCTGTCTGGGGGAGAAGGACCGTTGGGTTCTGGAAGTTCCAAAGTTAGAATCAGCCGTCCTGAAGGGACGAAAATAGGGGGCGGTTCTGGAGTCTGAACGTCGGAACATGCTTGGAAGGATCTTGCGTTTGTCCTTGGTCTCTATAAGAAAGGGATCCAAGGCTGCTCCAAACAGTGAGGTTCCCGAATACGGGGCTGGGGCCAACCGCCATTTGTTTTTGGAGTCAACTTGCCAGCGTCTGAGCCAGAGAAGGCGGCGTGAAGAAACAGTGGAGCCAATCGATTTAGCAGCAAATCGAGAAGCGTTTAGGGTGGCATCGGCTGAGTATTCAATGGCAGCTATAATCTTGTTTAGGTCCTGCTGGGACCGAGTGTCAGTGACTGGTAAACGGTCTCGCAACTGCTTTAACCACAGGAGGGCAGCCCGATTAAAGAAAGAGGCAGAGGAAGAGGCCCTAACGGCCCAGGCTGCTGCCTGGTGACTTTTAACTAGGGTTTGCTCAGCACGCTTGTCTTCCGGGCGAAGGGTTTCCTCTGGAGGTTCTGTTACCACAGATGGTCCTGCTAATGCAACTACTGGGGCATCAACTGTGGGGATCTGCAATAATTTAAGGAAGTTAGGTTCCAAATTATACAAGCAGCGGTCCAAGGCATTGGGATTAGGACCAGCTATAGGAGTGGTCCATTGTCTATCCACAACCTCCACAAAAAGTTTGGGGGCAGGCATCTCTTCTGACTCAATCACAGGAACTGAAAACAAGTCCAAGGGTGGATCTGTGGTCTCTGAGGTAGGGTCTGGGGCAGTACGGGTCACCCCCAGCCGGGTGGTGACCTTGGCCTTGTGTAACAAGGACCGAAATAGTTGTGGATTAAAGAGACCCACAAAGGAGGGTTGGTCTGGGACCAAATCCTCATCCTCAGAGGGGTTCTGATCCCTGAGGTCCCCTTCATCCACTAGTGAAGCCTGAGATGGTGAATGAACTTGGAAATCTTCAGCTTGAGTTGTGATGTAGTCATGCACCAAATCATGACTAGTTTGGGATGCTGCATAATCTGAGACCCATGAATGGGTTTGTGTCTGCCTGGAGGCAGTAATGCCCCTCTGAACAGCAGCTACGATCATATCTGCCATAGCTGCAGGGTCGTTAGGTACTGGACCCGGTTCCTGATGGCTTACTGGCCCCTTAAATCAGTGGAAGGTTGTGGCTGGGATGAGGCCACAGAACCATCCGGTGATAAAGAACTCACTGGAACCCCAGAAGAATGTTCAAACTATCGCACCATTGCACTCATTTCACATGCTAGTAAGGTTATGCTTAAAATCCTACAAGTTGGCTCCAGCAGTATGTGGATTGAGAACTACCAGAAGTACAGGCAGGATTTCGAAGAGACAGAGGAACTAGAGATCAAATTGCCAACATACGCTCGATCATGGAGAAAGCTAGGGAGTTCCAGAAAAACATCTACTTCTGCTTCATTGACTATGATAAAGCCTTTGATTGTGTGGATCACAACAAATTGTGGCAAGTTCTTAAAGAGATGGGTGTACCAGACCATCTTATTTGTCTCTTGAGAAACCTGTATGCGGGTCAAGAAGCAACAGTAAGAACTGGACATGGAACCACTGATTGGATCAAAATTAGGAAAGGAGTTCTGCAAGGCTGTATACTATTGCCATTCCTATTTAACTTATATGCAGAGCACATCATCTCTCGCCCCTTCTGTTCAACATCTATATGAAGCCGCTGGGTGAGATCATCAGTGGCTTCGGTGTGAGGTACCAGCTGTACGCTGACGACACCCAGCTGTACTTTTCCACACCGGGCCACCCCAATGAAGCTATCGAAGTGCTGTCCCGGTGTTTGGAAGCCGTACGGGTCTGGATGGGGAGAAACAGGCTCAAGCTCAATCCCTCCAAGACGGAGTGGCTGTGGATGCCGGCATCCCGGTACAGTCAGCTGAGTCCACGGCTGACTGTCGGGAGCGAGTCATTGGCCCTGATGGAGAGGGTGCGCAACTTGGGCGTTCTCCTGGATGAACGGCTGTCTTTTGAAGACCACTTGACGGCCGTCTCCAGGAGAGCTTTCCACCAGGTTCGCCTGGTGCGCCAGTTGCGCCCCTTTCTAGACCGGGATGCCTTGTGCACAGTCACTCACGCCCTTGTGACGTCTCGTCTGGACTACTGCAATGCTCTCTACATGGGGCTCCCCTTGAGGGGCATCCGGAGGCTACAGTTAGTCCAGAATGCAGCTGCGCGGGTGATAGAGGGAGCCCCTCGTGGCTCCCGAGTGACACCTATCCTGCGCAGGCTGCACTGGCTACCTGTGGCCTTCCGGGTGCGCTTCAAGGTGTTGGTGAACGTCTTTAAAGCGCTCCATGGCATAGGGCCGGGTTATTTATTTATTTATTTATTTATTTATTAAATTTTTATACCGCCCTTCTCCCGAAGGACTCAGGGCGGTGTACAGCCAAAGTAAAACAAAAATGTATACAATTTAAAACAACAATTAAAAAGAGCAAATTTTAAAGGCTGATTATTAAAATTTAAATTAAGAAGTTAAAAAATATTAAAAAACCCAATTAAAATACATCACTAATTATGCCAGTCCCGCTTTAATGAATAAATATGTTTTGAGCTCACGACGAAAGGTCCGAAGATCAGGCACTTGGCGCGGGCCGGGGAAGTTCGTTCAGGCGTCACTGCCCCACAGAGAAGGCCCTACTCCTGGGGCCGCCAGCCGACACTGTTTGGCGGACGGCACTCTGAGGAGACCCTCTCTGTGCGGCGTCTGGTCGGTGGGAGGCAAAGGTAACAGCAGGCGGTCTCGTAAGTACCGGGTCCTAAGCCATGGGCGCTTTAAAGATAGTTACCAAAATCTTGAAGCGCACCGAAGACCACAGGAAGCCAGTGCAAGCTACGGAGCAGCGATGTCACGTGGGAGCCACGAGCGGCTCCGTTACTACTCGCGCAGCCGCATTCTGGACTAACTGCAGCCTCCGGGTGCACCTCAAGGCAGCCCCATGTAGAGAGCATTGCAATAATCCAGCCTAGGCGTAACCAGGCGTGGTGACCGTGCATAAGGCATCCCGATCAAGGAAGGGGCGCAACTGGCGAACCAGGCGAACCTGGTAAAGGCCCTCCTGGCGGCGGCCGCCAGGTGTTCATCGAAAGACAGCCGTCCATCCAGGAGGACGCCCAAGTTGCGAACCACCTCCTTTGGGGCCACTAACTCGCCCCCAACAGTCAGCTGTGGATGCAGCTGACTGTACCGGGATGCCGGCATCCACAGCCACTCCGTCTTGGAGGGATTGAGCTTGAGTCTGTTTCTCCCCATCCAGACCCGTACAGCTTCCAGGCACCGGGATAGCACTTCGAACGCTTCGTTGGGGTGGTCCGGGGTGGAGAAGTACAGCTGAGTATCATCAGCGTACAGATGATAACTCACCCCGAAATCACTGATGACCTCACCCAGCGGCTTCATATAGATGTTGAACAGGGTAGGCGAGAGAATCGACCCTGAGGCACCCACAAGTGAGGCGCCTCGGGGCGACCTCTGCCCCCCTGTCAACACCGTCTGCGGCCGGTCAGAGAGATAGGAGGAGAACCACCGATAAACGGTGCCCCCCACTCCCAATCCCTCCAACCGGCGCAGCAGGATACCCATGGTCGATGGTATCGAAAGCCGCTGAGAGATCTAATAGGACCAAGGCAGAGGAG
The DNA here is from genome assembly GCF_028640845.1 of Ahaetulla prasina. Classification (NCBI taxonomy): domain Eukaryota; kingdom Metazoa; phylum Chordata; class Lepidosauria; order Squamata; family Colubridae; genus Ahaetulla; species Ahaetulla prasina. The sequence goes on along the minus strand of NC_080542.1, from coordinate 34,738,324 downwards.
CAACCCCTGTCCCTGGCCCTCCAGAGGTCATCCACCAACGCGACCAAAGCCGTCTCCGTGCTATAACCGGGTCGGAAGCCGGACTGGAACGGGTCCAGATAGACAGTTTCCTCCAGGTGCCGGGGGAGCTGCCATGCAACCACACTCTCTACAACCTTCGCCATTCGTCGTTACTTACGGGACCGCCTGCTGCTACCAAATACCTCTCACCGACCCGTGCGCTCTCACAGAGAGGGACTCCTCAGGGTGCCGTCGGCGCGACAGTGTCGTCTGGCGACGCCCAGGGGAAGGGCCTTCTCGGTGGGGGCTCCCGCCCTCTGGAACGAACTCCCCCCAGGACTTCGTCAACTTCCGGACCTCCGAACCTTTCGCCGCGAGCTTAAAACTCACTTATTCATCTGCGCTGGACTGGGTTAGTTTTTTTAAGTCTATGGGTTTTAATGGGTTTTTATTTTAAATTTTTAATTGTGGCCAATTTAATAAGTTTTTTAATTGTATTTTAATTGTATTTATTGTGTATTGTGTATTTTTTACCTGGCTGTGAACCGCCCTGAGTCCTTCGGGAGAAGGGCGGTATACAAATTTAAATAATAAATTAATAAATAAATAAATAAATCATGAGAAAGATGGGGCTCGATGAATCAAAAGTTGGAATTAAGATATACAGATGATACCACTCTAATGGCAGAAAGCGAAGAGGAACTCTTGATGCGGTGAAGGAGGAGAGTGCAAAAATTTGCTTGAAACTCCACATTAAGAAAGCTAAGATCATGGCATCCAGTCCTCAATCCCTGGCAAAAAGATGGGGAAGAAATGGAGGTAGTGACAGATTTTATTTTCCTGGGCTCCAAGATCACCGCAGACGAGGACTGCAGCAAGAATTAAAAGACGCTTGCTCCTGGGGAGGAAAGCTATGGCAAATCTAGACAGCATACTAAAAAGCAGAGACATCAGCCTGCCAACAAAAGTGCATACAGTCAAGGCTATGGTTTTCCCAGTTGCAATATATGGCTGTGAAAGTTGGATCATAAGAAAGGCTGAGCACCAAAGAATTGAGGCCTTTGAACTATTTTGCTGGAAAAGACTCCTGCGAGTCCCTTGGCTGCAAGGCAAACAAACAAGTCAGTTCTAGAGGAGATCAACCCTGACTGTTCTTTAAAAGGCCAGATCCTGAAGATGAAACTGAAATGCTTTGGCCACCTAATGAGAAGGAAGGACTCACTGGAAAAAAGCCTAATGCTGGGAAAGATTGAGGGCAAAAGAAGAACGGGATGACAGAGAATGAGGTGCTGGATGGAGTCACTGAAGTAGTAGGCATGAGCTTAAATGGACCCCAGAGGAAGAAGGCCTGTCCATGGGGTCGCGATGGGTTGGACACGACTTCACCGCTAACAACAACAACATTGGAACATCTTAATTATTTGTACTGAGAGGCCTTATTATTGTTAGGTATCAATGGTGAGAATTTTCCACAAATTATAGTAACCCATCAGTCTATGCAAAGGAGATTCCATGAGGCTCCCCTGGTTAAAGGACAATACACCTACATAGATCTTGAAGTTGATCAGAAAAGCCCATAGGTTCCCAGGATCTCCGGTTCTATCCTTCCTTGGCTCTTTGTACCTTGTGGAGCTCTTTTGGATTCTATGCTAAATGCTGGAGTCCACTCTTCCTGCCAAAAAGAAGCCTGCGCTCATTTATCTGTTGTGTACTTGGGGGATTTGAAATGATCCTCAAGGGAAACACAGATCAACCGCATTTCCTAAAACAAATTCTATGGGACAATAAAGATTGTTCTTCTGTTGTGAAATCTGGGCTATTTCTCATCCATCTTCTCCTATAAGACCTGCAGATGAGTTCTAGCAAAGGCAGATAACTGTTCCCTCCACACTCAAAATGCAGTGTTACAGAGAGATGCTTTAAAAAAATCTAGGTTGGCTTCTTCTTCTTCTTTTTTTTAGTGAGGTGGCAAAACCTGATCCAGAATTCAGGAAGGCGGGAGCAACGGATATGTTATTTTCAGGAGGAGGGGAGGCTAGGAAGGAGAAGACAGAAATATGCTGAGAAATCTCTTCCCCACCCTTTGCCAGCCATTCTCTTTCCAACTATAATGTGCTGTGCTGTGCTGTGCTGTGCTATGCTGTGCTGTGCTGGCAGATCCAGAAATAGAAAGCAAATGTGAGGTTGGCGAGAGGACAACGAATGAGGATCAAATCCAGTCATTCCACTGACAAGAGTCACAAAATGAGAAAGATGTAAAGGCTCTGAAACAATGCTGAAAACTCCTTCAAAGCCCTGATTTGCTTTTCCTTATAGTACTTACCATAAAAAGGTGATCCATGATTTGACATCACAGAAGACCAGCATTCTGAAAGCCATAAATTAGGATATTAATACAGGTAATTCTTGGGTTACGACCATAACTGGGCCCAGAATTTCTGTTGTTAAGTTTTGCTCCATTTTATGACCTTTCTTGCCACAGTGAATTACCACAGTTGATAAGTTAGTAACACCGTTGCTAAGTGAATCTGGCTGCCACACTGATTTTTTTTAAATTTGCATTTATATCCCGCCCTTCTCCGAAGACTCAGAGCGGCTTACACTATGCCAAGCAATAGTCTTCATCCATTTGTATATTATCTACAAAGTCAACTTATTTTCCCCAACAATCTGGGTCCTCATTTTACCTACCTTATAAAGGATGGAAGGCTGAGTCAACCTTGGGCCTGGTGGGACTAGAGCCTGCAGTAATTGCAAGCAGCTGCTGTTAATAACAGACTGCATTAGTCTGTTGAGCCACCAGAGGCCCTAGAGACCTTTTTACTAGCCGAAAGGTTGCAAAAGGTGATTATGTGACCTTGAAAGGAATGACAACGGACACAAATATGAGTCAGTTGCCAAACATGCTAATTTTGATCACATGATCATGGGGATGCTACAGAGGTTGTAAGTGTGAAAAACGATCATAAGTCACTTTTTCCAGTGCCGTTGTAACTTTGAACAGTCATTAAAATGAATTGTTATAAATCGAGGACTATCTGTATATTTACAGCATTTTTTTCTATATATATTTGACGCATAAACAGCAAGTTGACTCACTCTCACAAATGAAGGCCCAATTAACATGCATTGCTTCTCGAGGATAATAGCAAACGATCAGGCACATGAAGCTCCTATAGGAATGTGGCCACACCTTTGGCTACTTTCACAGAAATGGGTCTATAAAATCACGATGGGGATTGCTTTGTTCAGGGCATCAGTCAGAGAGCACTTTTCCAAGATGTTCTTTTCTAATAGAAAAGTATATCTGTAGCCGAGAGTTTATTTGTGCAGTCCTTGGCGGTCTTCGTGATTAATTTTTTGTTTGCAAACGTTTCATTACTCAGCTAGGTAACATCATTGTGAGTTGGGGTTGAGTTGGGTACTTGCACTGATGATGTTACCTACTTCGGTAATGAAACATCTGCAAGCAGTCAGCCAAGCTCAGAGATGCTCTGTTCTCTCTCTTCTGATTTCTTCCTTCAAAGACTAGCTTTCTATGTCCTCCAAATATTCTGTTCTGACCGAGATAGCTTGGAGGGGTTTTTGTTTTTGCATTTAAAGATACTTACTTACTTAACTTACTCATACTTCTGAAATATTTGAGAATTTCCCAAGTTTTCTGATCCTCCCTCTTTTATTGAGATGGTATAATTTAAATTGTTGTTTATTTATCATACCTGTACACCGTTAGACTAAAAATAATAATAATAAACGGGTTGCAACCAGAAAGACTACTTGTGAGCCATTGCCATTGCATGTATAAAACCTGTATTTCAGGATGTATATAATGAAAGAGATTTTCATTGCATAGGTATAGGTATAGGTATCATACATCTATGATCCTTGTACTCAGCCCGGGGGGGGGGGGGGCATCATTCATCTGGACTACCGTAATATAATCGACATGGGACTACCCTTGAAAATCCATTTGGAAGCTTTAGCTGATAGGAAGTGAGGCAGCAAGAGCCATCTTTCGGACTCCTAGGATAGCCCTTATTATTCATCTGTTCTGCAAACTTCACTGGATGCCGGTTTGCTTCCAAGTGAAGTTCAAGGTGTTGGTTATAACCTTTAAAGCCCTTAATAGCGTAGGTCCAAGCTACCTGATGAACCACCTCTTCCTGCTACGACAAGCCCGTTTTACTTGTCCCGGCAGAGAGAGCCAACTTCGGGTCCCAAGAACTATTCTGTCCTCTTCGCCTCTGTCCAAATGATGGCTTAATTAGCCGGCTCTTATCAGCTCTGGCAGCAAAAGAATCAGTGTCTGCCAAGAGCCCTCGTTAGCTGCCAAGATGCTGGTGAGTCACAACCTTCAGCTCTAGTCAATCAGTGGATTTGCTTGATACAAAGAGACACACCAGCTCTTGCTGCCTTTTATATCCTGTGGGGTGTGGCTCCATGACTCAGCACTTCCTAGGCCTGCCCCTCCCCTGCTTCTGTTGTTCCCTTCTCTCCTGCCTACAAAACCTAGGATTCAGCCAAGCCTGATTGCTGTCAGCTGGGTCTGCAGGCATGGGGGGGGGGGAGAGTCAGGGGAAGGAGGCCTCGTTATCTCTTTCACCTGGCCTGCTTCTGGCTCCTGGAGCTGAGCCAGGGAAGCCAGTGCTTCCAAGGTAAGTCCTGATGGCCCTTCCCCCTCATTGTCCAAGTCACTTTCTGGCAGCAGGCCCGGCTGCGAGTCACTTTCTGGCAGCAGGCCCGGCTCCAAGGCACTTTCGGGCATGGGGCCAGGTTCAGGGGCAGGAGCCACAACAAGAACTATGACTGCTGGGACCCAAAAGAAGACCCACCCATCTTTTCCTTTAAAGTAAGGTCTGCTCCCACCCTCCTATCCTTCCACAAGACCCTAAAGACCTGGATCTGCCAGCTGGCCTGGGAACCAAATGGGGGAGTTCAACCTCTAAAGTCCCACTACCCCCCCCACTCACTACTCTCCACTCGTCCATCTTTTCAGTAATAATAATAATAATAATAATAATAATAATAATAATAATAATAATAGTAATAATAATAGTAATAGTAATAGTAATATCAGAGTTGGAAGGGACCTTGGAGGCCTTCTAGTCCAACCCCCTGCCCAGGCAGGAAACCCTACACCGTATCAGACAAATGGCTATCCAACATTTTCTTAAAAATTTCCAGTGTTGGAGCATTTACAACTTCTGCAGGCAAGTTGTTCCACTGATTAATTGTTCTAACTGTCAGGAAATTCCTCCTTAGTTCCAGGTTGCTTCTCTCCTTGATTAGTTTCCACCCATTGCTTCTTGTTCTACCCTCAGGTGCATTGGAGAATAGTTTGACTCCCTCTTCTTTGTGGCAACCCCTGAGATATTGGAACACTGCTATCAGGTCTCCCCTAGTCCTTTTTTTCATTAAACTAGGCATACCAAGTTCGTGCAACCATTTTCAAATGTTTTAGCCTCCAGTCCCCTAATCATTTTTGTTGCTCTTCTCTGCACTCTTTCTAGAGTCTCAACATCCTTTTTACATAGAGGCGACCAAAACTGAATGCAATATTCCAAGTGTGGCCTTACCAAGGCATTATAAAGTGGTATTAACACTTCACGTGATCTTGTTTCTATCCCTCTGTTTATGCGCCCAGAACTGTGTTGGCATTTTTGGCAGCTGCTGCACACTGCTGGCTCATATCTAAATGGTTGTCCACTAGGACTCCAAGATCCCTCTCACAGTTACTACTATTGAGCAAGGTACCACATATCTGGTACCTGTGCATTTTGTTTTTGTTTTTGTTTTGCCTAAATGTAGAACCTTACTTTTTTCACTGTTGAATTTCATTTTGTTAGATAGTACCCAATGTTCAAGTCTGTCAAGATCTTTCTTCTGAAGTGTTGGCTATTCCTACCAGTTTGGTGTCATCTGCAAATTTGATGAGTTCCGCATCTATCCCCTCGTCCAAGTCATTGATGAAGATGTTGAAGAATACTGGGCCTAAAACAGTTATCGTATTAATATATTTTTGTTGTGTTCTTTTTCATTGTTTATGTTATTGTTCTATTATTTTACTTGTGTTCTGTTTGTACTCTCTTTGTTTCTTCCTTTTTATGGTTGTAAGCCATCAAGATGGCAAGATAGGCAGCAAATGAATATAACAAATACACACACACACACACACACACACACACACACACACTTAAAGAAAATGCATATTTTTAAGGTAACATTCATAAACAAAATGGAGGTTATATATTTTATACCAATATGTATAAAAAGTATGCATAATACATGGTTGCATAATAGTTAAATTATGCAACTGTGTTAAAATTATGGAAATTATTTCAGTTTATTTTCTGCAGGCTTCAGTTTATAACATCTCCTCCTCCTCCTCCTCCTCCTCCTCTTTTGTTGTGTGTTATTTCTTATTATTGTTTCATGTATTGTGATGTGTCCAATGTCACTTAGAGTTGGATAGCATTAAATAAATAAACAAATATTCGCATAAGATGTTAATATATAGAACAGATAGTCCTCATTTATTGACTGTCTAGTTTAGCAACTGCTTGCAGTTACAGCAGTAATGAAAAAGTAACTTATGACTAATTCCTTGTATTTACAACTTTTGCAGGTGTATAAAACAAAAGAAAGCTGAAGTAATATATAAGCACAGACAGCTTTGTTTAACATTCAACTTGCTAGTTCCAATTGTGGTTGCTACACTAGGACTTTGGCCACCAAATGAGAAGACAGGAAAAGACCATGATGTTGGGAAATACTGAAGACAAAAGGAGAAGGGGACAGCAGAGGATAAAATGGTTTGGTAGTGTCACTGATGCTGACTGTGGGAGATATTGGAGGACGGGGGGAGGGGTTGCTGTGTCCCTGGGGCTCATCACATGGGGGTCATCACAAAGAGCTGGACATGACTTAGCAACTGAAGAAAACTAGGACTGCCTATTTTGTTCAGGGGTGAACCATAACACCTTACTGATGCCTGCTGATCTCTACCATAAATAGCAAGTGTGAGCCACAAGTGGGATATCGGCAGAGCAAAATGGCCAGCCATGATTTCATTTACTGTGACTTTATAAAACTTCTCCATTGCAAATTTTCCCTTCTTCCTATCTTCTTTGATCTAAACAATCCAGCCCCAGATTACAAAAAGAGGAGGAATGGTTGGGTCTGAAAAACATAAGCTTGACATCATCCAGACTGAAGGATTCTATCACAACTATCGGATCTTCTAACCGGGATGTCATATTTTGCAAAGAAGAAGAGGGAGAAAGAAAGCAGAAATCACAGCTTTGCAATGAATTGTTTTGGGATGTCGGTTGTTTTCTTTTGTTCCAACCCTCTTTTCCAACTTCCCATTACAAGACCCCAAACCCGTAGTTCTGTTCATGGCTGTTTAGTCTTGTGGTGAGAAGGTAGATTGCCTAATTATAGAGAGCCACCAAGGCCCAGAATCCGCTTCAAAGACCTCTCTCAGCCTGGAAGAGAATTCATTTCCCTATGGGCGAAATGCCAGGTAAACAGGCCACAAAGACCGTTTTGGCAGAAGCACCCACCTGCCTTGCCCTGCTATTTAAGCTTTCTGGAATGGAGTTTTAATTCTAGGATCTAGAAGAATGGCATGTAATTAGGATCCCCAAAAAGACTCTTCAGACTAACTTGTAATCTCCAAGACGGATGGTTGGCAAGCAGCGCAGCAATAAAAATCTGACAGAGAAAGGACAAGGAGGAGACAAAACATGGAGACTCATGGCTGCCAATTTAAACACACCCCTCCTTATTTGAGGAAGCGGTGGGTGCTCAGAAAAAAAAAAAAAGCAAGAAAAAGAAACTCAAAAAGAGAAAGGAAGAAGGGAGGGAGGGAGGGAGGGAGGGAGGGAGGAAGGAAGGAAGGAAGGAAGGAAGGAAGGAAGGTGGAAGGAAGGAGCAGCTAAGGATTGTAGAAGTGCCAGATAAACAAATAAAGAAATCAGAAAATTTTTTGCAGAGGCTCATAACTTTTCCTAGGCTGGAGATCATTCTCAGCTTTTGGGTGAGGAACTGGGACCACACTCCAAACAGTAGCAGATTATTTCTCAAGTAGATAATGCGGAGTTTCTAGAAGCTGCTAAACTTCATTTCCCATCAGCCGTGGCCCCACAAACCATAACTAGGGATTGCTTCTCCAGCAAAAGCTGGACAAGCACACATTGGTCCTGTCTCCTCTCTGCTTTTCCCACTTCAGAGAATTCTCTCATCTCCCCTCCACTAAGAAAGCAAAATATTTCTTTATATTTGGACACATACAAAATACTTGGCGTCTCTTTTTCGTTGTCTCTCACTCCCTCCACCCCTCGATTTTCTTAGTTGCTGTATTTGGCATGACCACAATCATAGTGAATAACGATGAACTGACAATGTGATACTATAGAATGGTTGTTCTACTATGAGCAAACACAATCAAGGAGTGGAAGAGAGCCATTATAGGAATCAAAGAGCCTTAGAAAGTATTTGTGGAAGAAAGATGGCACCAAACTATCTAAACCTACAAAATTAAGACATCTTAAGCCTTTCCAGTTCACACAAGTAGCTTCTCACAGCCTGGAATAATGCAAGATAGCCTTGCCTTTTCAGAGGGAGCAAAAAGGCCCCACCCTTCTTGCAAAGTCTTCTCCTTCCATCCACATTTCTATTTCATCATTCCATCTCCTGCTTCATGCATTCCCTGATTGGTCTTTTTTTTTCTCCTCCCCTTCCATTTTGGAAGATGGTTTAGCCCAGAGAGCAGCCTTGGAAGTTAGCCTTATAGATGCTTCTATGCAGAAAACAAGAGGAGCCATCAGGGGGCAAAGCAGAGGCCCCTCCAGGGTGTTTATATTGGCAAAGCCAGGCACAGCATTACCCCACATCTGGAATGGCCAACTGCATCAGAAAAGAATTGCAGGACGAAGCGGCAATGGAAACTTCTTTACATTTGTTGGAAAAGAAGAAAAATACCCTTCAACATTCCGCAACTGCAGATTTCCTGCAGTGCAAATGTGCCTTTGTGGACCAGAATCCAGACCTTGTGTCTGTGATACAATCTCGAGAAGGGATCTGGACATATAAAAGCTATCTGCCAGCAAAACACACCACACACTCACACTCACACACACACACACACACACACACTTCTGTCTGTCCATTCATCCGTCTCTCTCTGTCTGTCTGTCTGTCTGTCTGTCTGTCTGTCTGTCTGTCTGTCTATCTATCTATCATCTATGTATATCCTGTCTGTCTGTCTGTCTGTCTGTCTGTCTGTCTGTCTCTCTATCATCTACAGCAAGGGTCTCCAACCTTGGCAACTTTAAGCCTGGAGGTCTTCAAAGTTGAAGTCCTCCAGACTTAAAGTTGCCAAGGTTGGAGACCCCGATCTACAGTATATATATCATATCTATCTATAATCTATCTATATCGTATCATTATCTATCTATCTATCTATCTATTTATCTATCTATCTATCTATCTCCTCCCCTCCCCCTCCTCCCTCCCTCCTCCCCCCTCCCTCCCTCTCTCTCTTTCTCTCTCTCATGTTATCCATAGTTTTTTCTTGCCCAGCTCAAGGGTGTTTTGCCTGGTTTGGTTGAGGGTATGTCCTCATAGAATAGAATAGAATTTTTTATTGGCCAAGTGTGATTGGACACACAAGGAATTTGTCTTGGTGCATATGCTCTCAGTGTACATAAAAGAAAAGATACGTTCATCAAGGTACAACATTTACAACACAATTGATGATCAATATAGCAATATAAATCATAAGGATTGCCAGCAACAAGTTATAGTCATACAGTCATAAGTGGAAAGAGATTGGTGATGGGAACTATGAAACGATTAATAGTAATACCTGTCTTAAGTATGTTGAACCTGGATCAAGGTGACCTAGTAGGAATCCATACTAGGAAAATTCCATCCTAGAATTTTCTTTGCAAACTTTCTGTTCTATACCTAAGAATTTCAATCTGCAGGGCTCCAGCTGGCATGCTGCAAAATCACCCCCTACTCCCCAATTGTGGGAACCTTCATAACTCTTTCTTTTGGATGTGCCAGAGATAATAGAGCCTTGCCTAGTACTTATTTCCCGCCCCCCCCCCCCAGCTGGGGCAATATCAACTTCATGGAAAATCTTTAACAAGACTGATAATTCTGATTTGTTCTACCCCTCCCCATCCAATTTAAGGGACAGCTATTCCAGACTGCATCCACCCATTGGGATGCATTTTATAATACTATAAATATTTAAGGCATCCCCACCTGCCTCCAATATTATTGTTTTTAACACTTATGAAAAATGCCTTAGAAATTATTTAAAAAAAAGATTTAGGCATATAAATCAACTTAATTCACACAGAAGTTCAGAATGTGTAAACTCGATAACTTCACATATAATACAAACATTTTAAAAAGTAGACGCCTGAGTTATTTTTTGTGCAATAGCGACACCCAACCCACTGCCATTTAGGTTTTGGGTGCAAGAATTGCCCTTCAATTATTTTTCATGTGATTAAAAACACGGAAATTTAACCAGTTTAACTTTCTTTAAGCAATGGCTTCTTGGCATTTTGCTCTTCTCTAGCAAGGAAGGGTGGGTCTCCTTCTCCTGCTTGTGAGCCTCCTAGAAAAATTGGGTTGGCTCTGTGAAAATAAAATATTGAACAAAGATGGGGCTTGGCTTGATCTAGCAGGGCTATTCTTATATTCTGATGTCAAAAATTCGGTCTGTGACTGCCACATCTGCAGGCCCCACACCTTGCCAAGCAGCTTTGGCGGATGGAGTCCAAGGCTTTCATTCCAGAAACAGCTGCCACAAAGACTGGTCCCCATCCAAAAAAGCCAAGGTGGAAAATGTACACTTGGGGATGAGAACTCCCTCCCTTGCTGAGCGTAAGATGTAAAGAAGGGGTGGGATTTGCCATATATTTGCACAAACTCTCAGATGGTCTAAAATGATATTCTGTATTGAATTCATATTGTGGGAACTGGCCACTGTCTGGCATATGAGGGATTCTAATGGAGAAAGAGATGTGATTCTTTTCCTCACCTCTCTCTCCTTCCAGCCTTTGTCTCTGCTCCACTTTTCTGCTTGGAATGGGCAACATATGCACTAAACCCACATGCAGAAACTTGAATTACAGCTTTTGCAGTGCCTCTCTGCTTCCCTGCCCCCCTCCCTCTTTCCTTCCAGCCTTTAAATGCCTCAGCTTCCTTCTCTCCTATCCAGGCATTTCATTTTTCTAGGTATTTCTCCCCATCTCCCCTCCGCCTTTTCTTTCCACAGTCCCACCCTTTTCTCCTTCAAGAAGGTCTTTTCGCTTTAAGCTCCATCTTCTGGTCCTCTCGCAGCATGAGCAGTGACTCAGCCAAGACAGGCGCTCTAGTCAAATACATACTTTTAATGTCATTCTCCTCCCCCCCCCAACCGCACCTAGGTTGATGCCAAAGTTAACACAAACCCAAAGTGCTACACCATCTGGAAGCCCCCTCGATCAAACCAAAAGAGGCAGGCTTTGTTAGACAGCTCTTCCTCTTTATTTTCTGCCTAGCAGTCTCACCCTCTCAACCTATCCTAGCACCACTCAGGGAATGAATCATGACCTATCAAGCAGGACAGTTTTCCCCCCACCTCCCAATTTGGAAGAATCTAAGTGCATGTGGTGGAAATTCAAAGCCACACAGAAGCAAAACCAACTCAAAAGCTGGGATGTGGCAGCCGTTAGAGAAAACCTGCCACATGGACTGCTGTCTGACAGGGGTGATGAGGTTGATTGCTCCAAGAGGGAGAACCAGAGAAGAGTAATTTATAGAGTTGCCTGAATTTCTGATTCTGATCAGAAATTGGTAAAATGAAGAGTAATCTGTCTGTCTGTCTGTCTGTCTGTCTGTCTGTCTGTCTGTCTGTCTGTCTGTCTGTCTGTCTGTCTGTCTGTCTATCTATCTATCTATCTATCTATCTATCTATCTATCTATCTATCTATCTATCTATCTATCTATCTATCTATCTATCTATCTATCTATCTAATGTGGCCACCCATCTTTTGGGTGCTTTTAGTGGTGTACAGTTAAAAAAAAAGTATAAAAACAGTAAACATGTCAAACACAATCATATAAATATCATACACATGAGATTCAGTCAATAATGGAGCCACCAGATCTCACTGGTCCCCTGAGACCCCCAGGCCTGATGACAAAGTGAGGTCTTGACAGACTTCTAGAAAATAAGGAGAAATGTAGCTGATCCCACTTCAAGGGAGAAAGGGTTCCACATGGCAAGTGCCACAGCAGGGAAGGCCTACCTCCTCAGGCCCACCAAATGTAATCCCTGACAGATGGGACCCATGGCTTGTCTCTTTTGGTGGATCTGATGAGAGAAGCAGATGTTATCAAAGAGAGGCGGTCCCTCAAATAACCTAGATCCATGCCATGAAGAGCTTAAAAGAATGTAAAACAAAAATAAAACAGTATTTTCTGATGATGACTTCTGCTTTTGTGTAGATATATCCTAAAGAACCTCAAAATCTAAGGGGGAAAAAAATCAGGAGAGCCTACGGGCTCATCCACACATCCCCTGAACAGCAGCTCAAAGCTCTCTTCTTCAAGGACATGCCTTCAGCCCCAAATTACTAAGGTAATTATTGCCATATGTAAGGGCTTTATACTGAAGTGGAGTTTTCCATCATCTCACAGCAAAAGCCTTGCTGCATGCGTTTAGCATTTAGGCAACAATTATGGTCTTGGTGGGGTCAAGAGAGCTAAGAGAGATGAAACGCCGGAGAAGACGCCTAGAGAGTATCTGGAGGTCCAGCCATTCCGAGGCTGATCGGACACTAGTGAGGTCTTTTACTAAGACCTACCTAGTGGCAATGAGGGAGGCAAAACGTTCCTACGTTTCCACCCTCATTGCATCGGCAGATAACCACCCGGCCGCCCTGTTTCGGGTGACCCGTTCCCTCCTTCAACAGGAGGGACGGGATGACCCCCTACGGGGACGAGCTGAGGAGTTTAACGGTTATCTATACGATAAAATCGTTCAGCTTCGTGATAGCTTGGACCAAGATTGCGATGATCCAACCGAGATGGTGGAGACACATCTTGTTGAGGTTATTTGGGACGAGTTTGATTCTGTGGCTCTCGAGGACGTGGACAGGTTGCTGGGGAGGTTGCATGCAACCACATGTTTACTGGACCCGTGTCCTTCCTGGCTAGTGCTGGCTGCTCAGGAAGTGACACGAGGCTGGCTCCAGGGGATTATAAATGCTTCTTTGGTTGAAGAGGTTTTCCCCGCCACCTTGAAAGAGGCGGTGGTGAGACCTCTCCTGAAGAAGCCTTCCCTGGACCCAGCTATTTTGGGAAACTACCGTCCAGTCTCCAACCTTCGCTTTGTGGCGAAGGTTGTAGAGAGTGTAGTTGCGTGGCAGCTCCCCCGGCACCTGGAGGAAGCTGTCTATCTAGACCCGTTCCAGTCCAGCTTCCAACCCGGTTACAGCACGGAGACGGCTTTGGTCGCGTTGGTGGATGATCTCTGGAGGGTCAGGGACAGGGGTTGTTCCTCTGCCTTGGTCCTATTAGATCTCTCAGCGGCTTTTGATACCATCGACCATGGTATCATGCTGTGCCGGTTGGAGGGAGTGGGAGTGGGAGGCACCGTTTATCGGTGGTTCTCCTCCTATCTCTCCGACCGGTTGCAGACGGTGTTGACAGGGGGGCAGAGGTCGTCCCCGAGGTGCCTCACTTGTGGGGTGCCTCAGGGGCCGATTCTCTCGCCTACCCTGTTCAACATCTATATGAAGCCGCTGGGTGAGGTCATCAGTGGTTTCGGGGTGAGTTATCATCTGTACGCTGATGATACTCAGCTGTACTTTTCCACCCCGGACCACCCCAACGAAGCAGTCGAAGTGCTGTCCCGGTGCCTGGAAGCTGTACGGGTCTGGATGGGGCAAAACAGACTCAAGCTCAATCCCTCCAAGACGGAATGGCTGTGGATGCCGGCACGCCGGTACAGTCAGCTGCACCCGTAGCTGACTTTTGGGGGCAAGTTAGTGGCCCCAAAGGAGGTGGTTCGCAACTTGGGTGTCCTCCTGGATGGACGGCTGTCCTTTAATGAACATCTGGTGGCCGTCTCCAGGAGGGCCTTTCACCAAGTTCGCTTGGTCCGCCAGTTGCGTCCCTTCCTTGACCGGGATGCCTTATGCACAGTCACTCACGCTCTGGTTACGTCTCGGCTGGATTACTGCAATGCTCTCTACATGGGGCTGCCCTTGAGGTGCACCGGAGGCTGCAGTTAGTCAGAATGCAGCTCTTGTGAGTAGTAATGGGAGCCGCGCATGGCTCCCACGTAACACCACTGCTCCGTAGTCTGCACTGGCTTCCTGTGGTCTTTCGGGTGCGCTTCAAGATTTTGGTTACCACCTTTAAAGCGCTCCATGGCTTAGGACCCGGGTACTTACGAGACCACCTGCTGTTACCCTATGCCTCCCACCAACCTGTAGCTCTCACAGAGAGGGTCTCCTCAGGGTGCTGTCCGCCAAACAATGTCGGCTGGTGGCCCCCAGGAGTAGGGCTTTTTCTGTGGGGGCAGTGATGCTCTGGAACGAACTTCCCCCTGGCCTGCGTCAAGTGCCTGATCTTTGGACCTTCCGTCGTGAGCTAAAAACATATTTATTTATTCAAGCGGGACTGGCATAAATAGTTTGATTTTAAATTGGGGTTTTATTAATATTTTAAAGTTTAAAGTTTTTAAATTTAATTTTAACTATCAGCCGTTTTTGTAATTTTGCTACATTTTAATTCGTTTTAACTGTATATATCTTGTATTTTATTCCTGGCTGTACACCGCCCTGAGTCCTTCGGGAGAAGGGCGGTATAAAAATTTAATAAAATAAAATAAAATAAAATAAAGAGTTGCTATCTGCACTGCAAATATCTTCTCTCCACTCACGGGGCACTGCCCTCCATAACTATTTTGCCTTGTGCTGCTTATGGGTATCAATCAGCCCCGACTTGCAGAAACATCTGCCCACATAATGCTAGATAATCTGTTATGTAGGTGGGCTGCTATGGGTGGGGAAGATTGGCCTGTTAGGGCCTGAGGAGCTCCTTAATGTTAGGCAGAAACACCTTGGAAAATATTTTCAGGCTAGCTGGCCAGCATGATCGGGAAAGGTGTGAAATAAACTGTTGGAAGGGGCTTGGGCCTGGAGGGTAGGGAGCAGGGGTGGTTCTACTTACCTTTACTAGCAATTCACATCGTGCCTGCGGTTGCTCTGCTTGCGTGCGCGCGCGCTCTCTTCTGCGCATGTGGAGAAGAGTTTTGATGACATTTGAGTCAGTGGGCGGAGCCTCCCGCCGTTTTTATTACTGGTTCTACAGAACCGGTCCGAACCGGGGGCAACCCACCACTGGTAGGGAGCTGGGGATGAGCTGTAGGGTGAGTAGGAACAAGATTCACTTAATGACCATGTGATTCTCTTAACAATTTCAGTGATTCACTTAACAACCCATAGAAAAAAGGTCAAAAAATTGGGCACGACTCACTTAGCAACCGTTTTGCTTAGCCACGGAAATTCTGGTTCCAATTGTGGTTGTAAATTGAAGACTACCTATATAGGAGTCAAGCTTCACTTGAGGGAATCTTGACTTTGAACAGATTTTTTGATAGCTTCAAAAACTGACCTGCTTTAAGACATTTCCAATGATCAGGGCTGAAATGGTCACCTCCCCCAAATAGCATCCATTTGATCTTATTAATTTCAGTCATTTTTTAAAACCGGGGTTTGGTTCCATCTCATTGGGCAAGATTTTCCATAGCATCCAGGGCCTGAGAATATTGTCAATCCCTGAATTTAATTCTAGTAATACAAATTATTTTATTCTTGAAATGTTTGCAAATGTACCATATCACATCAATAAAGTTTTAACTATACCATCAACTAGGCTAGAATTTAGAAACAACTTAGTAAACCTGACAAAAGACAAGGTAACCAGAGGCTACTCTGCTCCAATATAAGCAGACTTACACGAACAGTGAGCAATTGCTCATTGATAGTCTTCACAAAGTGTTGTCCATTGGGTCACAAAGAGTTAGATGTGACTGATGAGTAAAGAACCACAATAAACAATCAGAAAAGTCACTGCTGGATGACCATAGATAAATTGGTATTGCAGAAAATGGGCTTCTTTTCTATCTTTGTTTCTATAGAATGGCGAGTACAGATAGGCAAGGCTGCATATTTGGTTTTTGACTCTAAAAGAAACATCTGCATGAAAATTCATGTGAATTGTCATGGTCATGCATTTTAAACTATGTGCAGTCTGGACAACATTTTAATACATTCTTTTGGTCAAGAATTACAAGAATTACTTCACTATCTCTGAGTGATTGCCTGACTATGTGCCAGCAAATCAGTTTTGACTCCTAGAGATCTCACAGATAGATCTTCTTCATTCATATTGCTAAGATGTTAGAAACAATAACTCCAAGAAGGTATCTGGAAATAAACATCAAGAAGCACAGTTTTGTTCCCAGTGCATGCTCCAGTTCCCACTGGAGGGAATTAGCTTGCCAAGTTTTTTTTTAATCACACTATTACAAAAATGTTAAGAAGTTTAATTCATCTGCCCTGTCAACTTGCAATGCAATGGGCAGCAAACAAATGTAATAATAAATAAATTACTCATCCTGCAGCCATGAGTGAAAGAGAACATTATTCTAATTCCATGAGAATTAAAGGGAATAGGGAATTTATAACTTTAGATTTCCTCCACTTTTTAATATACCATCCTGGTTATAGCCTATTAAATTTTTAACAAAGAAGCTGCTGTTTTTAAAAGCCCTTTAAAAGGCCTGTTTTGAAGAACAGGATACAACTAATACTAATGTGATGTTATTATTACTGAAAGAATCAAGTTTGTTCATCTTTTTGATACAAAGAAGTAGGAAAAGACATACATTGTAGTGATGGGGCTGATGATGATGAGAGGAATGACTGCAGTCATAATGGTTGCAAGTGCAGACGTCCCCTGAAGATATGGAAAATATAAGGAACAAGTTTTTAAAAGTTATGTTTTTGATTTCAGTCAAATAGAGAGATCCTGATTTTCTAACGAGTGTAGAAGTGAATAGGAGGATGGAACCATGAAAATGTATGCATTTCACCCATTTTATCATTACTGTAATTGGAAGGGAAGACCTGAAAGTGCGAGAGAGAATCTCTGGATCCAGTACATTGCTGGACTACAAGTCCCATCACCCTGATTTCTCAGCAGTGCTGGCTGGGGCAACTGGGATTGGAGGTTGATAAAATGTGCCTTTTTTTCATCTGCCTTTCTGAATCCTAAATTAAAACTCTCCCTCCCCTTAGCGTTTCAAGGGAAGAACAACAAAGACTTCAAAAATGAGTCACTCAAACATCTGGAAAATGTTGCACCCGTGAGCTAAGCGAGGCCAACGACACCCCAGGCAGTGCCTCTTGCTTTCCTCCACATCAGTCCAGTGAATACTCAGGTTGTTCTTGATTGGTCAAGTTTGTCCCAGCACAAAGGGGAGAGAGGAGAAGGAAGAAGAAAGGAGAAGGAAGAGAGAAGGAAAAAGAAGGGAAGGAAGGAAGGAAGGAAGGAAGGAAGGAAGGAAGGAAGGAAGGAAGGAAGGAAGGAAGGAAGGAAGGAAGGAAGGAAGGAAAGTTTAACATGTTTATCACTTGGCCACCAGCAGCCCTGCTATCCTTTTGCCATCCCCTTGTCTCCTCCTCCTGACCTCTCCTGGTGGTCTCCCATCCTATCGCTTAGGATGGTTGTGTGGAGAGGGAGTGGGCCTCCCTTTAATCACACACTTTGCCCTCCCACACACACTCTGAGTAACCTGGCCAAGGAGAGCAAGAACAGCAGCCGCCTCAAGGTGGAGGTAAACACAGCCTGGCACTCCTTCAGGGAAGTGGGGCTAGGCTATGGGGTCCTGGTGCCCTGGGAGCTCGAGGGCCAGGCTGGATTCTTTTCCACTGCTGCCTAGGACTCTGGGCAGCCTGCACCACCATCCAGGGGTCCTCCACGTGGCTTGAGAGGGATGGCATGGGTCCTTTGGAGGACAAGGGTTTGGCACTCTCCCTGTCTTGCCTTCCTCCGCTGGCGACAATGGATCCCCCCAGCCCCGCCTGAGCCACCACAGATGCCTTTGACATGAGTGACATCTGCCCCCCCCCCCAAGGTCAAACACAACTCTGGTTATGGCCCTCAATGAAATAGTTTGAAACCCCTGACAAAAGGAGTAATGAAAGAAACTTCAAAGGAAGATTTGGAGGCAAAAGAAGGGATGATATCAAGCTTAAAATCTGTTTTCAAATGCTGTAATGCATTTTTGTATTTTTGTATTTTGTATTTTTGTATTTTGTATTTTTGTATTTTGTATTTTTGCATTTTGCATTTAGTGCCAGCTCTGCTGGCTGAGGAATTCTGGGAGTTGAAGTCCACAAGTCTTAAAGTTGCCAACGTTGGAGACCCCTGCTCTAGTGCATAGCAGAGTTGGGTTGGATCCTGAGAATTTCCCTTGTGGTGGCTTTTCTTGTTCATATTGAGACGCTCCCTCAAAAATGAAATTCATTTAAACCCCAGTTTATGTTTTGCCAGGATTTGGATTGGTAATTTGCAGATAATTACCAATTACAGAATTATTACAGAATAAGATACTGATTCATATCAGTTTTGCAACTTTGAAAGAGAGGCGGTGGGAAAGCAGAATATGCAATAAGACTGTGATGGCGAACTTATGGCATGGGTGCCAGAGGTGGCACACAGAGCCCCCTCTGCTGGCACATGCACCATCACTCCAGGTTAGATCTCCATGGCGTTTTTTTCACAAGCTTCTGTTTACCTGCAAACGATGAAACAGCTCACAAAAGGAAAAGATTCTACCTCTTGCTGCACTGCTGGTATTGGGATGCCCTGCCTCCCACTGGCCAGAGGGTCTTTGGGTTTCTGCTGCGAATGCCTGCGCATGTCATCGCATGCGTTTGCGCACACATGTGCATCTTTCAGTTTGGGCATGCGTGCACGCGCATTTTGGGCACTCGGTGTCTAAAAGGTTCTCCATCACTGCAATAGGAAACAGAGCTTCTAAATCTTAATTGCTCTACCTAAAAGAGATAGTCACCAGGTTTAATTTAAACCAGGGAGTCAACCTTTTTATACCTACCGCCCACTTTTGTATCTCTGTCAGTAGTAAAATTTTCTAACCACCCACCGGTTAGTGCGGTCGCACTATAGTGCCATTTAGTTTCACTTATGTAACGTGAACTAAACTTATGCACGGGCAATACAAATAGTATATTTTCAGAAATTTAAACTGTCACGGGGAATTTTATGAAAACCTAATGAAAATGTTTTTAAATAATGCTATGAAATTTTTTTTTAAAGTCAGTTAAATTAAAAAAAAAGGAAAGTGCTTCAGTATCGGACAAAACCCCTACCACCCATCATGAAAGCTAGAACGTCCACTAGTGGGCGGTAGGGACCAGGTTGACTATCACTGATTTAAACCATCTTTCTCCATCCTGGTGCCTTCCAGAAAGGCTAAGTTTCAAGCTTTTGGTAGGAAAAAAAGTAGATAAAAGGTTAATAATAATTAGTAACGTAATTGTGGCTCTTGGGGATTATTGATGTATTCTAACACAGTTGAAGGGCACCAGATTGGAAAGGCTGATTAATGCTCTTTTCTGTGCAACTTTTAAACATTCAGAAGAGCTTTTGCTTAGGCTCCCCTCTGTCTGAGACCAGCTCTCACATATCCAGGTTTCCTGATCATGGGATTCCACTGACCAGCATATGTCCTACAGGAATGGGGAACTTCTTTCTTCCCCAACTCCCCAAAACTTTTACCTTAGACTGTCTACTCTTGACCTCACCCCATTCCTAAGAGGTCTGTAAGGGGCGTGCATAAGCGCACCTGCGTGCCTACCGTCCTTGTCCTAATGTTTTCTTTTATTCATACCCTTTTTATGTGTTTATAATTACATTTGCACTTGTATCTGTCATAAAATACATGCTTGACGAAAATAAAATAAATAAATTAAATAAATAAACTTTTTTAGTTGCAATTGATGAACGTATCTTTTCTTTTATGTACACTGAGAGCATATGCACCAAGACAAATTCCTTGTGTGTCCAATCACACTTGGCCAATAAAATTCTATTCTATTCTATTCTATTCTATTCTATTCTATTTGCAGCATCCCATAACATCTCAACTTTTCAAGTCACCTTCCACACCTGAGCTTAGGGAAAGCCATGAAAGAGTTCAGAGAAATATACACTGCAAGGTGCTGAGACATAAACCCACTCATTAATAAATAGTAAGTTTTGCTAAACTTCGTGACTCTTCTTTTGATAGATTACACTGAATTGGCTTGCACAGGTATATTTGATAAAATAAATTTAAGTCAAATAGTATGGGTGCAAAGACTGTAGCCTTCCAGATGTTGGTGAACTACAACTTCCATCAAGCTCAGCAAGTATGAAAGTGATAGTGGGTTCCGGGAGTAGCATTTTAAAAGTTAAAGCATCATCACTTTCCCAGCCGAACCTTATATCATCATCATTAACATGCTACTCTAAATATTGCTAAGGTGTCTAACATAGCTTAGGTACAATCTTGAGGCTAGGAGCCACACTTTTAAATTTTATTTTAAAATTTTGCAATTAAAAATGCCATCCTTGCAAACTGCAGAGGGCATGTCTGATGGTGTGATGACATTATCAGGAAAGTTTTGGGATTCTTTGTAATGTTTTTTGGGGAAAAGTGTTTGCATTGTTCTAAGGCCAGCAGATAGGTTGCTGTGTTGTTGTTGTTTTTTTAACTTCACAGATTAGCATTCTTATTCCCATCCTTATTTTTTAAATTAAACATTACCCTGTTTAAAAGTGTTCTTTTAATAAACCGATAAGACACCAGTGGCTTGGACAGTCTGAAAAGACAGTTGTGGTTTGGAAACTATAAACTGTCTGCCCCTGAAAGAGACCAAAATAAATTCAACGCTCAAATTTTATCTCTATTTATTAGATCAGCATATCAACAATATTCTGCACGTCTTTCTCTCCATTTTTAGAACACCCAAGAAGAACAAACAATTTGGATCAAACAGGGGTTTTTTTTGGGGGGGGGGCAGAGGGAAGTGTGAAGTGGGAGAAAATCAGGTCATCCCACAGATAGTTTTCCCACCCATCTTCATCCTTCCTCCATTTTTATTGTTTCTCTCTGAGCAACCATCTCATCTGGTTCCCAGCTGCTGAACTGCTGGCCTCCATTCCTTGCCTGTGGTTGCTTTTCTTTACATTTGGCCTGCGTATGTGTGTGTGTGTGGTGTGCACACGCATGCGCATATGTATGCTTTCCTGCTGAAGTTTGGTGCACGTTTAAGACAGACTCAGTTCCTGATGATGTGGCAGTAGAAATATTCTAGTCAAAGAGCAATTTCACTCCACCACCACAATCTCCCCCACCCTTCCCGGACATACACAATAGTTGTTTTAAAAAAGATGCTTCCCCCAATAGTGTTTCTCAGTTCTTCTTGCATTCATGTAGTCTTTGCAACTTAGTTAACACTTCTATCTATCCTCCATTCCAGTATTTTGTCACCCCACAATATAGCCAGGCCATATTTTCCCTGATCCTCATGCAAAATAGCACAATTGAGGAGGTGATGGCGCCATGCCCAGACTACAATACGACCTCCCTTCCCTATTATTATTAATCCTTGTTCCACTTTTTCCTTTACTCCCAGTAAAAGGCAGTCACTCTAATGAATTTGGGCTTTATCCAAGCCCATTCCAAGGAGCCAGATTTCTTTCTACTAGCCTCCCTCCTTGTCTTCTTAAAACAAGGGTGGACAAACTTTTCCTGGCCAGAAAGATTGTGTGTGTGTGTTTTGAAGGCTGCCATGAGCAGGATATCACATGGATAGCTTAACTGGTCTGCAAAACTCTAGACCACCAATAGTTGGCAGAAAAGAACAAATACTGGGCATTACATGGTTCTTCTTCTTCTACGCATGCGCAGGATGGCGGCGTTTTGAAAACCATGCTGACAGCGGGTCGGGTCTTTTCCTGGACGGGAAGCCGCGGAAGTTGCTCCCGAGCTCCCCAGACCTACCGCCCCGTGGATTATCGTCCCGACAGCTGGAGGGAGACCTTTGGGGCTTGTTAGACCCCCAGCTGTCGGGAACGGGGCAGGAGCGTCGGGCGAAGGGCGGACGGCGGATGGCGGCGGCCATTTTGGCTGGGCGGGGCGCGGAACGGCGCCCGCTGAGAAGAGCCCGCCGAGAAGAGCTGAGTCGGACCGCGGCCCGCCCAGACCTACCGCCCCGTAGATCATCCTCCCGACAGCTGGAGGGAGACCTTTGGGTCTCGTTAGACCCCCGGCTGCTGGGAACGGGGTTGGAATGTCGGGCGAGCGGCGGACGGATGGCAGCGGCCATTTTGGCTGGGCGTGGCGCGGAGTGGCGCCCGCTGAGAGGAGTTAGGCCAGTTCGCGGTTCGCTACCAGGCAGCCACATGAGTCACCAGCGGCCAATTACCCGGCGCTTTTGGCAGCGTGCCTCGCATCGGCGGAAGTATCTAGCGGCAAGGATACCATCTACGGTTTTGACATTAACACCAATGACATCGTTGGCGGCCATTACCATCGGCGGCCATGATCATCTGCGACGAACAGCAGCGGCCATTTTGGAAGGGCGCAGAGTGGCGCGCACTAGAAATGGCTGGCTTGCTGCAGCCGGCCATCATGACATTGGCGGCGGGGAGCGGGCCGCTGATTATTTTAGCGGCTCTGTTAACAGCATTGATACCAACGACCCTTTCGATGGCAGATGGTGGGGTCCATTCTATGCCGGGGGGGGATGGCGCCCTCTGGAAAGAGTTGGACCGGACTGCGGTTTTACTGCTGGACTGTCTGTCATTACCACCGAGCGGCCGGACGGTTTGCCGCATTTTCTTTAGTGGCACGGCTACCGCCGGTTTGGACATGGACTGCTCGGGCAGGCGGAACTTTGACTTTAGTTGACGGGCGATACCATGGGCAGAATCCACCAGCCCAACTTCCATCCTTTATTCCATCAGACTGTCGCCGTACCGGCCTTTTGCCGTGGTCTGTAACTATTCGGGTTCTGCCTGTTGTCCGCGATACCATCTATCGACCTGGGATTTCCCTTTTTTTCCCGCTGTCATTTACATCATTTACATCTTAATCGCATGAAATATACGTCTGCCGAACTTCTTCGACTGCGAGGTTCCCCCGCCTCACAGGAATGGCCCTCTGGGTTATCGAGGGCCGGCCTTAACAAGGGGTCTTGGGACCCGGAGAGGTGGCATGCGAAGAAGAAGAATTTGTGGGGCTTTGTATATAGGTTTTTTAATAAGGGTTTTTTAAAGGGGGGGAGGGTAGTGTCGGGTGGGGGGAAGAACCCGTCGGGGAGGGCAGGTCTAGTCCCGGAAACTGTTCCCGGCGTTTATCCATTAGGTCCGAGGGAGGGTGAAGTGCGTTCCAGAGGTGGAAGTTGGTTCCATCTGTACGGTAAGTGGGAGGGGCAGATATGGCGGAAGCAAGGGGCCATATCACTTTCTGGGAGCTCGTGCTCACTGTTTAAAAGCGATCACGTGCTCCGGCCCCCCAGTCTTTTCCCGTTCCCCGGTAGGCCAGGATCCTCAGAGCCCGGGCCTCCGGCTGATGTTATGTAATGCCCGGTCCGTGGTTAATAAAGCCCCCCTGATTTGTGACCTTATTCAGGGGGAATCCACGGACTTTATGGGCATTACGGAGACCTGGTTGGGCGCAGAAGGGGGTGTGCCCCTAGTTGAACTGTGCCCTCCAGGTTTCCGAGCATTCCATCAACCGAGGGCCCAGGGTAGGGGTGGAGGGGTGGCGGTTGTTATGAAAGAGGGTCTGGAGCCGAGAGAGACCACTGTTCCTCAGATAGCCGGCTGCGAATCCCTTCTTGTGAAGTGGGGCCATAATAATCAGATGGGTCTGCTGATCGCGTACCTGGCTCCTTGCTACGTGACTACAGCCCTGCCTGAGCTGCTGGAGGTGCTAGCCGGGGTGGCGGTGGAGATCCCCAGACTCTTGGTCATGGGTGACTTCAACTTGCCATCGGCCGGCTTGTCGTCGTCAGTGGTTCAGGAGTTCCAGGCTTCCATGACGGCCTTGGACCTGGTTCAAATAACTGATGGCCCTACCCACACGGGGGGATCCGCGCTGGACCTGATCTATATCTCTGGACAGTGGTTTAATGATCTGGTAGTAAGAGATTTAGTGACGTTACCGGTGTCATGGTCAGATCATTTTCTCCTCTGCCTAGACTTTCAGACTGCTACTCACCACCGCAGGGAGACGGAACCAATACGTTGGTTCCGTCCCAGGCGCCTGATGGACCCTGAGAGGTTCCAGATGGAGCTTGGGCCGTTTCCTGAGGATCTTGCCCACGGCACGACCGAAGAACTAGTTGCGGCCTGGGAACAGGCCGCGGCTGGGGCTTTGGACCATGTCGTGCCTTTGAGGCCTCTGACCCGGTGCAGATCTCAATTAGCTCCTTGGTTCTCTGAGGAGCTGAGAGAGAAGACGCCTAGAGAGCGTTTGGAGGTCCAGCCGTTCCGAAGCTGATCGGACACTAGTTAGGTCTTTTTCAAGGACCTACCTAGTGGCACTGAGGGTGGCGAGGCGCTCCTACGCTTCCTCCCTCATTGCGTCGGCAGATAACCGCCCGGCCGCCCTGTTTCGGGTAACCCGTTCCCTCCTTCACCAGGGGGAGCGGGATGACCCCTTACAGGGACGTGCCGAGGAGTTTAACAGTTATCTATACGATAAAATCGCTCAGCTCCGGGATAGCTTGGACCAAGATTGCGATGATCTGGATGAGATGACTGAGGCGCGTCTTGTTGATACCGTTTGGGATGAGTTTGATTCTGTGACTCCCGAGGATGTGGACAGGCTGCTGGGGATGCTGCATGCCACTACATGTTTACTGGACTCGTGCCCCTCCTGGCTGGTGCTGGCCACTCAGGAGGTGACACGAGGCTGGCTCCAGGGGATTATAAATGCTTCTTTGATGAAGGGGATCTTCCCCGCCGCCTTGAAAGAGGCGGTGGTGAGACCCCTCCTCAAGAAGCCTTCCCTGGACCCAGCTATTTTGGGTAATTACCGTCCAGTCTCCAACCTTCGCTTTATTGCGAAGGTTGTAGAGAG
The DNA here is from genome assembly GCF_028640845.1 of Ahaetulla prasina. Lineage (NCBI taxonomy): Eukaryota > Metazoa > Chordata > Lepidosauria > Squamata > Colubridae > Ahaetulla > Ahaetulla prasina. The sequence continues at coordinate 34,713,081 of NC_080542.1, read as the reverse complement.
TGTGGTGGCGTGGCAGTTTCCTCAGTACCTGGAGGAAACTGTCTATCTAGACCCGTTCCAGTCCGGCTTCCGGCCCGGGCACAGCATGGAGACAGCTTTGGTCGCGTTGGTGGATGACCTCTGGAGGGCCAGGGACAGGGGTTGCTCCTCTGCCTTGGTCCTGTTAGATCTCTCATCGGCTTTTGATACCATCGACCATGGTATCTTGCTGCGCCGGTTGGAGGGGTTGGGAGTGGGAGGCACCGTTTATCGGTGGTTCTCCTCCTACCTCTCTGACCGGTCGCAGACGGTGTTGACAGGAGGGCAGAGATCGACCGCGAGGCACCTCACTTGTGGGGTGTCGCGGGGTCGATTCTCGCCTCCTGTTCAACATCTATATGAAGCCGTTGGGCGAGGTCATCAGTGGCTTTGGGGTGAGCTATCATCTGTACGCTGATGATACTCAGCTGTACTTGTCCACCCCAGGCCACCCCAGCGAAGCTGTCGAAGTGCTGTCCCGTTGTTTGGAGGCCGTACGGGTCTGGATGGGGAGAAACAGACTCAGACTCAATCCATCCAAGACGGAGTGGCTGTGGATGCCGGCATCTCGGTACAGTCAGCTGCAACCGCAGCTGACTGTTGGGGGTGAGTCATTGGCCCCGACGGAAAGGGTGCACAACTTGGGCGTTCTCCTGGATGGACGGCTGTCGTTTGAAGACCATGTGGCGGCCGTCTCCAGGAGAGCTTTTTACCAGGTTCGCCTGGTTCGCCAGTTGCACCCCTTTCTGGACCGGGGTGCCTTATGCACGGTCACTCATGCTCTCGTCACTTCTCGCCTGGATTATTGCAATGCTCTCTACATAGGGCTACCCCTGAGGTGCACCCGGGGACTTCAGCTAGTCCAGAATGCAGCTGCGCGGGTGATTGAGGGAGCACCACGTTGCTCCCGGGTAACACCACTCCTGCGCAGTCTGCACTGGCTACCTGTGGTCTTTCGGGTGCGCTTCAAGGTTCTGGTTACCACCTTTAAAGCGCTCCATGGCTTAGGGCCCGGGTACTTACGGGACCGCCTGCTGTTACCTTATGCCTCCCATCGACCCGTACGCTCTCACAGAGAGGGTCTTCTCAGGGTGCCGTCCGCCAAGCAATGCCGGCTGGCGGCCCCCAGGGGAAGGGCCTTCTCTGTTGGAGCTCCTACTCTCTGGAACGACCTTCCCCCCGGTTTGCGCCAAATATCTGACCTTCGGACCTTTCGTCGGGAATTAAAAACTTATTTATTCATCCAAGCGGGACTGGACTGATTTTTTAGATTTTTTAAATTTCTAAATTTTAAATTTTAAATTTTTAAATTTTCTGTAATTTTATATGGGGTATTTTAGGTTGGTCAATTTGACGGTTTTAATTCGGCCACTATTGAATAGGTATTTTAAATTGATTTTTAACTTTGTATACTTATTGCTTTTTATCTTGGCTGTACACCGCCCTGAGTCCTTCGGGAGAAGGGCAGTATAAAAGTTTAATAAATTAATAAATAAATAAATAAATAAATAAATAAATAAATAAATAAAAATGAGACAACATGTGTTTGAGGCAAGGAGTTTTTCTCTCTGGGATTCTTCAGGGGAGAGCTTTGTGGATTTCTCCTCTTTTTAAAATCATATTTTTTGATAAATATGATTTAAAATCATATTTATGGAATACTTTCATATTCCATAGATAAATATGTTGACTCTGTAAACTGCTTAGAGAAGGCTGTAGAAGCACCATGAAGTGGAATATAAGTCTAAGTGTTATTGCTATTACTACACCATCAGATGGATTTGTAACTGGTTGACAAACTGTACTCAACGAGTAGTCCTTAATGGTATTATGTTTACATAGAGGGAAGTAAATATTGGGGTACCACAAGGTTCCATCTTAGGCCCAGTACTCTTCAATATCTTCATAAACAACTTAAATAAGGAATAAAAGAACTTACGAAATTTGTGGATGATACTAAACTGGCAGGATTAGCCAACAACCTAGAATATAGGTTGGAGCTTGACAGACTGGGCCCTATCTAACAAAATGAAATTCAGTGTAGAGAAAAGTAAAGTCTTACACTTATGCAAGAAAAACCAAAAGGACATATATAGACTTGCTTAATAGCAATACCTGTGCTTAATACCAGTAACTGTGAGAGGGATCTTGGAATCTTAGTAGACAACCAATTTAATATGAGCCAACAGTGTGTGGTAGCAGCCAAAAAAACCAATGCAATCCTAAATTGCATTAACAGAGGGATATAATCAAGATCAAGTGAGGTAATAATACTACTCTATAAAGCCTTAGTAAGACCACACCTAGAATACTGCATTCAGTTTTGGTCACCGAGATGCTAGAAAGAGTGCATAGAAGAGCAACAAAGATGATTAGGGCCTAAAACATAGCAAGAATGGTTACAGGAGCTGGGCATGGCTAGTCTAGTGAAGAGAAGGACCAGGGGAGACATGATTGCAGTGTTCCAATATTTGAGGGGCTGTCAGAGAGAGGAGGTGCTGTTTTTCAAAGCACCTAAAGGTCAGACAAGTAACAATCGATGGGAACTGATCAAGGAGAGATTCAACCTAGAAATAAGGAGAATTTTTCTAACAGTAAGAACAATCAATCAATGGAACAGCTTGCTTTCAGAACTTGTGGGAGCTTTATCACTGGAGGCTTTCAAGAAGAGACTGGACTGCCAACTATCAGAAATGGTGTAGGGTCTCCTGCTTGGGCCGGAGAGTTGGACTAGATCAGGGGTCACCAATCTTTCAGACCTCAGGGACCACTAAATTCATAATTTTAAATCCCGCGGACCACTAATATGATCTGCCTAATGACCAGCTGAGTGGATGTGGCTAGGTCATGTGACTGGGTGGGCATGGCCAACTTGATGTCTCTCACGTTGAGGGATGCCTCGCCAACCTCTACTCACCCCTCCCCTCCCAGCCACTCCTCACCTGTCCACCTGGGCTCCTTAGGGCCCCGACAGGAAGCATTTGTTGGAACTAAGCAGCCACCATGAGAAAGAGTTGGCAAAACAGCAAGCTCAGTTCAAATTGGATCTGACTGAGAAGGAGGCTCAGCAGAAGGTGAATCCTCACTGAGGACTACGAGCATAGGCTTTCCAAGCAGAGGGAAGACCTGCGGGAGTTCAAGGCCAGGTACCAGCGCCTGGAGGCTCAGTGGGCTGAGATAGTCAGCCAGTTCCAGGCCATGATGCAGTCCCACTGGAACAAGGCCTTCCAACTCTTCGCCACCAGCGGTACTTCCCTCCAGTCTTTGCCCAAAGCCCCGCACCAGGAGGCTGAGGCAGACCCCAAGTTGGAATTTTTGCCCCGCACAAAAAGACCTCGAAGGGGGAGACTCTCTATGGCAACACAAGCATTCATTGCACGTATCTGGCCAAGGGGCTGTAGTTTGAGGACTCCTGATTTAGGGCAAAATAAAAAATGCAAATAATTTTTCTGTAGACCACCAAAATTTTCTCACGGACCATCAGTTGGTGACCACTGGACTAGATGACCTACAAAGTCCCTTCCAACTCTGTTAATCTGTTAATACAATAGGAAGGAAACTGCATCAGTTTTCAGTTCTTCCAGTCAAAGGGAAAAATATATAATAGTTAATGGATATAAAATACAAAATAATGTTTAAGTTTACAATCTTGTGGAGCTGCATTACTAGCTGTCTAGTGCCACACGCAGTCATGGGCCCCACTTCTGTCTTGGTTTTAAAAAAATGGTTCCATGCATGGATATGGGCCTGAGACCAATATGTGGCAAAACAACAAAATATGATCCTTGCAACATTCTTCTTTGCAGCAAACACTTTCTCCATGCAAATAACACTAATGCTTTTGAGTTAAGGTTTCTCAGTATTTCTCAATCTTGGCAACTTTCTCATCTATGGACTTCAACTTCCAGGTTTCCCTAACCCTAACCCCCGGTTGGCTGGGAAATTCTGAGTGCTGAAAGTCACACAGTAGGAGGTTCAAAAGGCTAGGAAACCCTGAACAAGAGCTGTCCTATCTGGGATATAAGATGGTAGCAAAGTTAATGGTGTTTTTGTAATCTTTTTGCTGCTATCTGCTGGTCGGCAGATTTTTGCAACCCACATAAACTATATTTTGAGCTGCAATCATGTCCAAACTCTAGCCATTCACCATAAAGGACTATATAAGCAGAGTCTTCAGAATCATATAATCAGCAAAATATTGATGGTGGCCCCTAGAAGCCTTCCAAAATTTGGCATCAAATTGTAATTTCTCATATGACAAAGATGAGTATCAAGATCATGGGGAAATTTCATGTAAATTAATGTCATTTAAGTTACATTAAATAATATAGATCAATAAGATTAATAAAATTAAATAAATATTAATAAATACTGTAATTCATATTGACAATTGTTAAGTCTGGAGTATTATATGGCAGGTGTCTGTCTGTTTGAATTCTAAAATCCCAGAGCAGTTCAGCTTCTTTATTTTCTATTACTTTATAGTGGATGTGGCGCTACTTGGAGACCGCAATATAGAAGAGAAAGAACTGGAAAGGATAACAAAATACAAAGACCTCCAAACAGAAATAGAATGACTGTGGCAAAAGAGAGTAAAAGTAATAGCAATAGTAATAGCTACCCAAAATAACTGGAGCACCAATTGAACACTATCGGCATTGACAAATTCACCATCAGTCAATTGTAAAAGGCAGCTTTACTCAGAGCAGCTTATATCCTGCAATGATATTTGTTACACCATCTACATCTGCCTATCCCAGGTCCTTGGGAATGATATGACAGGTGGACAATAATCCCAAATCCAATCTGAACATCTGTCAGACTATGCGATGAACAATATGATATTAAATATTCATTGTTATTTATGTTTCTCAACATAAGTGAAACATAACAGTTAAGGGAATCGCTGCATTTGTTAAGTTAGTAACATGGTTGTCAAATGAATCTGGCTTCCCTAATGACTTTGCTTGTCAAAAGGTCACAAAAGGTGACTGCATGACCCTGGGACACTGGAACCATCATCAATATGAATCAGTTGTCAAATGTCCGAAGTTAGATCTCATGACCCTGAGGTTGCAGCGATAGCCATAAGTGTGAAAAAAGGTGAAAAATGGTCATAAAACACTTTTTTTCATTGCCGTTGTTATGTATTTGGACTTTAGGAGGGAAGTTTGGGCGGGAACAAGCACGTTGCTGATTGGCTGATGCCTCAGCCAAAATAGTATTTAAAGAGGGGGTTTTGCCTGTTGGCTTTCGCTGGGTCACAATAAACTAAAGAGCTGTTGTCACTTGTGTCGTCTCCTGCCTCTTCATTGCCCAAACTTAACATTGGCGACGAGGGTGGGATATTGAGGCAGTGAGACCAGGAAAAGAGCTGAAGGAGTAACGGATTCGCAGACCCAGCCAAGGAGAAATGGGGGTCGTACATGGCTCGCTTTGAGTGTTTCCTCGAAACAAATGAACTGCAAGGAGTCTCGGATAATCGGAAGCGTGCTTACTTCCTGAGCCACTGCGGACCAGAGGTTTTCGATACCGCGGAATCGCTGTCGGAACCAACGCCGGTACAGTCGGTGCCATGGCAAAAGCTGCAAACGACACTACGAGCACACTACGCTCTGGTGCCGTCGAAGTTTGTTCAGCGTTTCGAGCTGAGGCAGACAGTTCAGCGAGAGGGCGAATCGATAAGCGTGTACATGGCCGCATTGAGGAAAGCCGCGAACCACTGTGAGTACAGAGACTTGGAGGACTCTTTACTAGAACAACTCATTTGTGGAGTCCGGGACATTCGTTTACAGAGGCGGCTGCTGTCCAAAAGCAACCTAACCCTAGCAATAGCCCTGGATGAGGCCAGGGCACACGAGATGTCCACCAAAGCAGCGGAGACCCTACAAAAGCCGATCACACCGAGCACCGGCGCGAAAACAATGCCAGTCCACAGCGAGGAAGTCAAGGCTGAATCCGAGGGCGAGGAAGAAGAAGAGGTTTTCCATACCGGGAGGTCAGAGAGAGGCGACCGGGACGAGTGCGTGAGCTGTGGAAGCCAACACCAACGTCAAAATTGCAGATTCAAGGACGCAATTTGCCAGTGGTGCGAAAAGAAAGGGCACATCGCTCAGGCATGTCGAGCCCCACAACCGTCCCGCCCAAAATTCAAACCGGCCAATCAGCAGAGCGCTGGACCAACGAAACGGCCAGGAATTGGCCCATTCAAAAGAGGCGCGAAATTGAACCAAACCACTGTAAGAGTGGGCCATGCATCAACGAGACTAGAAAAGAAGATATTCACAAGGACACACATCGAAGGAGTGCCGTGTAAAATGGAGGTGGACACCGGCTCGTCAATCATGATCATGTCCTGGGACACTGTCGTGAGAGACCTGCCAGATGTCGCAAAACGCCAGTTGCAAACCCAAAAGCTGAGAGTGCACGACTATCAGGGAAACCGAATCCCTGTCCGAGGAGTCACGTCCGTCAGAGTGAGATACGGGAATTTTAAGAAAACTCTACCGATCACCATCATAGATGAAACCTACCCAGTTTGCTAGGCCTGGACTGGTTCAGAGCCTTGGGGATGGAAGTGACCGGGGTTCACAGTAGCAGAGTCAACCTGAAGGATGAATTGTTGAAAGAATTCGAGGACGTCTTCCAGGACTGCCAGGGCAAGTACGTGGGGACCCCTATTTCGTTTAATTTGGATCCCCAGGTGGCCCCCATTAGGTTAAAGGCGAGGCGGGTCCCCTTCGCCCTTAAGCCCAAGACTGACCAGGAGTTAGACAAACTAGTAAACCAGGGCATTCTAGTTCCCGTCGACCATGCCAAATGGGAGACACCAATTGTGACCCCAGTCAAACCGGATGGATCAGTCCGGATTTGCGCTGATTACAAGGCAACGCTTAACAAAGCATTGCAAAAGAGCGCATACCCCGTCCCCGTAGTGCAACATCTGTTACACTCGTTGGGACAAGGACAGGTTTTCGCCAAACTCGATTTGGCTCAAGCCTACCAACAATTACCCATAGGCAATGGCACAGCTGAGGCACAGACGATTGTAACACATCGAGGCGCCTTTAAATGCACTCGACTCCAGTTTGGAGTCAGCGTAGCCCCAGGGTTATTCCAAAACCTAATGGAATGTCTGCTACAAGGAATACCGGGGGTCGTGCCATATTTTGACAACGTACTAGTGTCAGCAGAAAACTTAGATGAGTTAGGGGTCAAACTACGGAAGGTCCTGGGCATTTTCAGGTCTGCAGGACTTAAGGTCAAATTTAACAAATGCTAGATAGGAGTTGAATCCGTAGAATTCTTAGGGTATCAGATAGACAGAGAAGGCATTCACCCCACGGAGAGCAAAGTGCGAGCCATTAAAAAGGCTCCGGCTCCAAAAAATAAGACTGAGTTACAGGCATTTTTAGAGCTTGTAAATTTCTATGCGGTCTTCTTGCGAAATAAGGCGACAGTAGCCGAACCGCTTCATAAATTGTTAGCGAAAAAAGCTGTTTGGACGTGGGGCAAGGCTGAGGCTAGGGCATTCGAGGGCGTTAAGAATCTCTTGTCCAGCGATAGCCTACTAATCCAATACATTACCACTAGTATTAGTTTGTGATGCATCGCCCTACGGGGTAGGGGCTGTCCTCAGCCATAGGCTGCCGAACGGATCGGAAGCCCCCATAGCATACTTCTCCCGCACGATGTCAGCAGCAGAAAGAAACTACAGCCAACTAGATAGAGAGGCCCTGGCCATAATTTCGGGAGTTAAAAAATTCCATGAATACCTATTTGGGCGACAATTCGAAATAGTAATGGACCACAGACCATTATTGGGACCGTCCAACACCGGTTGCACTATCACCCAGGCTGACCCGTTGGACTAGTTTCCTGGCGGCATACTCGTACAAATTGTTCCACCAAGGACCTATGACATGCAGACGCTTTAAGTAGATGCCCCTTACCAGAGATGATCGAAGACCCGACCCCAGGGACGCCCGTCTTACTAATTGACTCTCTAGACTCTGGCCCGGTCACGTCTAAGGAAGTGACTAGGGCATCTTACAGAGACATCGTCATAAGGACTGTAATTGGTTGGGTGCAGAGGGGATGGCCCACTGCACCAGGGGATCGGTTCAAAGACTTTACAAAAAAACGCTCGGAACTGTCGGTTCAAGGGGGTTGTCTGTTATGGGGGGATAGAGTGGTTATTCCAGAGAAATTGCGAGAAAACGTGTGGGAACTGTTACATGTGGGTCACCTGGGGATTGTAAGAATGAAAAGCCTGGCGAGGAGTTATGTGTGGTGGCCACAAATGGACAAAGACATTAGCGACAGGGTAGGAAAATGCCAAGCCTGCCAAGAGTCAAGGCCACTACCCCCGACAGCCCCCGTAAGGGAGTGGGAGAAACCCCAGGGTCCTTGGTCCAGAATCCACATAGATTTTGCCGGGCCATTCCATGGGCAGACCTTTTTAATCGTGGTAGACGCATATTCGAAGTGGCTAGAAATTCTGCTCATAAAATCCATGACAGCAGAAGCCGTAATTACAGCATTACGGCATCTCTTTGTAACACACGGGTTGCCCGACACCGTAGTGTCCGACAACGGCCCGCAATTCACGGCTACTCAATTTGAGGGGTACTTAGCAGAAGAGGGCATCCGACATGTCCTCTCGGCGCCTTTCCACCCGGCGACGAACGGACTTGCAGAACGATTCGTTCGCAGTGCCAAGGAAGCGCTATCTAGAATAACCCCCGGTGATTGGCAAGCCAAAATTGATACCTTCCTAGCGGTACAACATAGAACCCCCTGCGTAACCACAGGCCGCAGCCCATCAGAATTATTGATGGGTAGGAAACTCAGGTGCCCCTTAGATCGGTTAAACCCAACATACTCCCCTGACGGATACCAAGGTATACAGGGAAAAATCAGAGAAATGACAACGGGTGATTTAGTGTGGGCACATAACTATGGGGAAGGCCCAGTGTGGCTTAAAGGGACAATCACAGGAGTAACAGGACCAAAATCATATATAGTGGACATGGGGGATGCCCGAGTATGGAGACGCCACATAGATCAATTACGAAAAAGAGTACAAAACAAACCAGAAACCAAACAACCAGACCCTGACTACCCAATATTTGAACCAACAGCTAACTCAAACCCGAGGTGATCGGAGGACTTATCTGAGTTTGAAGAAATCCAGTGACGCCAACCGGCTCCTCCAGAGGACTGCAGGGACGACTCTGCAAATAATCCAGGGCCGGAGGGCCCAGAGGAGGAGCTGGGAGGAACAAACAGTCCCTCCGACCAGCTCGACTCACTCCCAGGGAATGAATTGTGCAGGTCAGAAAGAGTTAGGAGACGCCCTGTCTACCTGCGTGACTACATGGAAAAATAACATGCAAATTCTATGCAAAAAAGTGGTACAATGCGTTCTGGGAGGGGAAGAGTGTTATGTATTTGGACTTTAGGAGGGAAGTTTGGGCGGGAACAAGCATATTGCTGATTGGCTGATGCCTCAGCCAAAATAGTATTTAAAGAGGGTTTTTTGCCTGTTGGCTTTCGCTGGGTCACAATAAACTAAAGAGCTGTTGTCACTTGTGTCGTCTCCTGCCTCTTCATTGCCCAAACTTAACAGCCGTCATAATCTTGAACAGTCACTAAATGTATGAATTTGAACAACCAAATCGTTTTTCATCAAAAGCAGTATATAATTGCCATGAGGGGCATGAACTCCTAGACTGATGCAGACTGTATATCTGTGTTTCTTAAACTTGGCATCTCTAATGGGTGCACTTCATCTCCCAGGATAACCCAGCCAGCCACACATCTTAAAATCGCTAAGTTTGAGAAACACAGCTGTACATCATAGGGAGCAGGTTAAACACTCCAAAGAGTCTTGGAAATTCTACCACCAACTCACGCATTGATTCACATAACTCAGGCAGGGATGTCACTATGCAACAGGGAGGCCAGTACAAACTCAACTCTTCCCCACCCCACCCACCGTGAGCCCATGTTCAATCACACTGCCTCCCATCTGACCCTCAGTGGTAAAGGGTCTCTGAAAGCCATTAAGCCTTCCCAGATAACAAATGGCATTCCCCCATTCCCGTTCTGGGGTCGGGGGGGCAGGGGTGAAATGCAAAATTTGCTACTACTGGTTCTGTGTGCGTGGCTTGGGTGGTGGGGGTAATGTGACTGGGTGGGTGTGGCCAACTTTTTTTTTTTTTTTACTTTTAAAAGCATTTTTTCTACAACCTTTTCGGCCGAAGAAGTTGTTAAAAAATGCTTTTAAAGGGTTCTGATGATCCCAGCTGAGCTGTGCAATCATCAGAGGCTGAAGAAAAAATGCTTTTAAAAGTAAAAAAAAAAAACAACCCTCTGATGATTGTGCGCCTCAGCTGGGCATGGGGGGGTCAGGGATTTTTGCTACTGGTTCTCCACCCGCCGTCATTGCTACCAGACCGGGAGATCCAATCCGAACCGGGAGCATTTCACCTCAGGGTGGGGTGGGGGGCTTTCTTTGGGTTGGTTGTCTCATCTACAATTAAATCATAGATGAGGTGCTTTTATTATAAACTAATCTGCCATTTAGTCATCATAGTTGGAAACCAGTGACCAAGAACAAGATGTATACAGGGGGCTGGAAGTCAAAACTGATTTCACTCACTTCCCTGTAAATGCCCATCCTCAGATTCTCATTATGTCTCCTTCTGCCCATCTCTACTGTGATGTTATTGCCTGTCCTCAGCCCCTATCTTCCTCCTTCTCCAAGCCCTGTCCTTTCTCTCTCTCAGGTCATGTATATCTCCCAACTCACACTCCACAACCAACTACACATCCCACCTTCACTGTCAGACCACAGAATCCCATGGATTCAAGAGCAGTAGGGATGTCTGGTTATCATGAGTTACACAATCACATTTCTTACATATCTACACGAAATCCATTTCACTGTTGCTATCTCTGAACTGGCAGAGCCAGCCTCTGGCCCAATTCCATTCCTACATCCCAATCCCCAAACCCTAGTCCCGTCCATGATGGACTGCAGATCTATTACAAATCCCAGCTGCTGATAAATGAACATAGAATGTCTATGGAGATCCTCAGTCATCCAGGTCATGGTTGTCCCATAGGTTCTTTTTCAAGACTGTTTTTTTCTCTGAAGACATTTCGCTTCTCATCCAAGAAGCTTCTTCAGCTCTCCGAGAAAAAGAAAAAACCAGAAAGAAAACCCGGAAAGTCTAGTTACCTCTTGAAAAAGCACCTTTGGGATAGAGTTTTAATGTAAACCTGCAAGACAAAGTCTAGGGCATGGGCAGATATATATGCCTAGGTAGCTGCTGGACTTGGACCAATAATATTAGTGTCCTTTGGGCTGATGCTATTCCTGCTGTCCAGGTTTCTCATGGCTTACTTCAGGTCACTGTTCTCCGCTAGAGACTTGCTGTGCCCTTGGTTCTGCTTGCCCCAGTCTGACACATTTCACAAAATAAAATAAAAATATCCCTGTCATTCAGGCCTCCTCTCTCTCAATGCTGGTAAATGAATGCAAAGGCCCAGGAAAAAATCCACTCAGCTGAGTGCAGCCAATGTCCATTTTCTTGTGTTTCTGCACAGCTTGCTTATCTTCTCCAGCAACTCTGTACTGTCTGTTAGAGTTTGCCCTCACGTCTATCTCACTGTGGTCTCGCATTCACGAACTCCACCTTTTTCAATCTGCTAACAGAACCGCAAAAAATAATCCATCCCCTGGGGACCTCAAAAACATTCAAAGCATTCACTTCCCTTCAATTCCCACCAGGTGCCATCTTGTGGTGGTGGGGGATAAACTGTAACTTTTAAAGACTCCATCCAGAGAGTTCAGTTTAAACAGCCCTCCTAAATATGATGAAAGAAGATTTTGATTCCTAGGAGAAATCTGGTCCCAAGTGCAGGTCTCTTAAGCAGGAAGTACTGCTTTCTAGCTCTCCCCAGATCTCCCCAGAGGAGGAATCTTCAACATCTCTGCTGGGCAAGTAGATTCTATATGAAGCAAGTGGATCTGCTTATACCTGTATATCTGGCCAAAAATGCCTTATAGGTCAAAACCAGCACTTTTAATTTTACTTAGAGAAGGGGCATCAAATTTGATTTCACTGAGGGCCGCTACAGCGTCGTGTCTGACCTTGGGGGTCAAAGTGGGCGTGGCTGGGGTGGGCGTGGCCAGCTTGACAACATTCATGTCGGGGGCACCTGTGGCAGCCCAAGTGCCACAGGTGCGCGAAAATCAGCTCCCAAGCTCCATTTTCGGCTGCGATGGCCTCCTGCAATCCTCTGCCAGCGAAAACGGAGCTTGAGAGGGCCGCATGCAGCCCTCCCGTGCTCCATTTTTGCTGGCAGAGGCACTGCAGGCCAGTTCTTCGCGGTTTCTATGGAAGCCCTGCAGGCCAGATCTAAGCAACCTGCAGCCTGGATCCCGCTCCAGGGGCCTTGCGTTTGACACCCCTGACTTAGAAGAAGTATATTGATAGCTAGGGTAGACTGTAGTATTGCACAGAAGTAGCCTGCCGAATTGCTGGATTTCTGTATTAATTGTAGATCTCAAAGGAGACTTCAAGGCAGACCCAGGAGAGTGCATTACAGCAATTTATACAATAAATGATAAAGGATTAGTGTTGTTAAGGCTTTTTCCTCCAGGAAGGGCCACAAGTGACAGATCAGCCCCTTGCCATAGATTCCAACTGCTAGTTGTGAACTTAGGAAGAATCCAGAGTCATGGTTGTACTGGTTGAATGTGGGGAGAAGGAGGAGGAAGGATGCTGTTCTATCCTACCCAGAGTTTGGAAAAACTAGATGCACTGGAGCTACAGTTCTTGGACTTTTAGTTCTACCCCATTTGAAAGGAACTCCATTGGAGAAGTCTATTTCCTGCTCTCTCTGACATTCTTCTCTTAAATAGACCTTGCATTCCAAGCCACAATAAACTTAAGATTTCCTTCCAATCCTGCATTTTAGTGGTTTTGAAATTACCACCTGATCTCCTTTAGTGGGATTAAGCTGCGATGCAGGCACACATTAGTTTCAGTCTTGCATAGTCATTAAGAATAATGGAACACCTTGCTCCTCCGTGTGTGTGTGTGTGTGTGTGTGTGTGTGTGTGTTTGTCTGTGTATGTGTGTTTGTGTGTGTTTGTTTGTTTGTGCGTGTGTCTGTGTCTATGTGTTTTGGTTCAACTGAACCACCTCCTGCCTTCCTTAGAAGATGGGAATATTTTTTAGCAGAAGGAAAAGGAAATGATAAAAACTAAATCTCTTGTTACTGCAACCGTACCTTGTAATCCCAGGCACATCCTGGTGATGGCAAAAGGAGGAAATTCTTAAAATAGGACATCAGAGCCACTCTCTCCCTCAGCCACGTTACATTTTGAAATGCATAGCTGATCCTACAAGAATCTTCTGCAACGTTTCTTCCTCTTGGCTAGAGAATTCTGGGAATTGAAGTCCACGATATCTTCAAGTTGCCAAGATTAAAAAAAAACAAAAACACTGCTCTATAGATACGGCTTTTCATCTTAGTTTTCCAAAGGATCTGAGTTCTGGCAAGTGCTTCCAGCAGCTTCTGACGAAATGACCTATTGAAATGGAGGGGGGAGGGGGGTAAAAGGAAAAAAAAAAGAAACAGCTCTGCAGGCTTTGAGCACTGAGCCTGCCCAGTGTCTTCTAGCACAGGAGTCTCCAACCTTGGCAACTTTAAGACTTGTGGACTTCAAGTCTTTGCTGGCTGAAGGGTTCTGGGAGTTGAAGTCCACAAGTCTTAAAGTTGCCAAGGTTGGAGACCCGTGTTCTAGCCGATGGTCCAAAGGGAAGCTGGTCCTTGAAGAAATAGTGTCTTTACCACATATCTAAAACTGCACATTCTGTTATTGTAGTTCTTACAAACACACAAACATTTTGCCTTGTTGTTGTTGTTTTTGGGGTGGTGGTGGTATTTGCTTTAGCCAATCTGGTTCTCTTTTACAGAGGCATTTGTCACTAACCTGGGAAGAGACATGATTGATTTAAGCCAGTTGCAATATTTAATTTTTATATCCTGTCTTATACTTACTATTACCTTTACTATTTTTATAAATAACAGAAGGCAATGAACATACCTAATATTCCTTCCTCTTCATTTTCCCCACAACAACAACCCTGTGAGGTAGGCTGTGCTTAGAGAAAGTGATGGGCCCAAAGTCACCCAGCTGGCTTTCATCCCTAAAACAGACTAGAATTCATAGTTTCTTGGGGTTTTTGGCCAGCACCTTAACCATTTCCTGCATCAAACTGGCTCTATAGTTACACTTTTTTTTTCCTTTCAAATAGAAAACCAAAAAGAAGAAAATGATGGTGATAAACAGCTACCTAAGTTCTTTAACATTCAATATTTTAAAAAAATGTTTTTACCTGCCAGGATAAATATCTCCCATGGCAACTACAGTGGTAATTAAACAGAGCTATTTTGAGATTCTCCTGGCAGAGTGAAAATTTGTCCTTGAAAATAGGTTATGTTGCTGGAAGTTTTGTTTTTCACACATAGGTTCAAAGCAAACACATAAAGTCTTTTCAACAAATGTCAACTGACATTTGAGTGGGCTCCACAGTGCCTATTTAATTAAAGGCTGCTATTCAAGATACGACTTTAAAGGTGACAACATAGTTACTCAAATTATTTTATGAAAAGGCCTACATTATTTTTGTATGTAGGCCTTTTATATGGCGTAATGTGTGTAGCTTTGATTTTTGCAAATACTTTCAACTAGTTTTTTCCCAGTTTAATACAAATGCAAAGTCTCCTTCAATTGTTTATGGTCAATTTGCCAGAAGACACATTTGATGATATAGGTGAGCTTGATGGCTTCTTACACATATAAAAGGCAAGGCAATGAGAGCCGAAGGTTTAGATCCAAATCCAACTGTCTGATTCCTGTCTTGCTGAAAAAAACAGCTCTTTCTGCTCTTCCGATTGTTCCAAGCAAATCCTTTTTTTTCCCAATAACATTTGTGTGTCTTACTATCTGGAATTGCTCTGCCTAGATAAGGGGGCAGGGGAAAACATAATTAGCTGGTATCAGCTGTCCCTCCTCCCCGTTTTCAACAACATTAAAAGTTCCCATACAAGAAATCAAATTGGTGGGTCTTGTTTTTCCTCTGATAACATTAATTACCAGGAGTTAAAGCTGGCCCCACAGCTGTGCATCTGGGAAACAAGTTTTAACTTTTCTCTCCTATATGAAGTGCTAGAAAGAATTTGACAGTAATGGCACCAGCTAGTTGATGCTTGCAGATTATAGGTATCAGAAGGCTGCCTGAGAGGGTGGGATTCTGGTCCTCACATATAGCCAACCTGAATAGATATAGATGCAAAGGTTAGTGACAAAGAGAGTGCCTATGGGTATATAGCTTGCAAATAGTCCTCAACTTATTCTATGACCAGAATTGGGACCAGGATTTCCATTGCTGAGTTGCATCTGATTTTATGACCTTTTTTGCCATGGTTAAGTGAATCACTATGATTAATCAATGAATTATGTGGGCTTCCCCCATTGCTTGCTGGAAGCCAACTGGGGAGTTCACAATGGGTAACTAAATGACCCTGGGATGGTAGAACCATTGTAATCACATGATGGTTGCCAAACACCTGAATTCTGATAATGTGACCATAGGGAGTTGTTGAATGCAAGGACCAGTAATAAATGACTTTTTTCAGTGTCATTGTAGCTTTGGTTGCTGTTAAATCAAGGACTATCTCTATGCTTCCTGTATGGTGCCAATGAATTTCTTGTTCTGAAAGAGTGTTTTATCAGGCAGCTTAACATTAACTATTTACTGCCTGAACCCTCCAGACTGTTGGTTTCTGGGAACAGTAGTCCAATGCCTGTAAGAGGAGACAAGTGTATACATACTTACTGAGAGTAAATATTAGTAGGATTGAATGTTGTTGCATCTTTGGTAATGGATTGTCTCACTTCCTGCATACTTGTGTAAAGAAAAATGTACTGTTGATGTTCTGTTGATACTAGAGCAAATTCCCAGGGAAGCCCCCCTATAGAACTGCAGCCTTCAATGCCATTCCTTAGCAGTTAAAGCATTGAATTTCAGTGATCTTATCCAAAGTTGTTTTGCCATCTGCTGGTAATCAGAGAGATAAAACTCCATCTTGGGATTTAAACTTTTCAGCTGCCTTCCTTGATGCTCCTCTTACAAGATTCATTGCAGAGGCATGTGAAGAAAGAGCCATGTTATTTCTAAAACTGGCTTTCTTTTCCAAATGTAAGTTTAGCGTGTGTGCTGCTCCACCCACTGATCACTTCTGCAACAGCTGGTCATGTCTGAAATCAGAATTGATTCATTTTAGGATGATACAAATATCAACAAGTTATTTATTTATTTATTTATTTATTTATTTTATTTATTTGTCAAACACAACAGTATATATAAGTATAAGCATGAAATCAAAGGGAACATTAGGACAGGAATGGTAGGCACGCTGGTGCTCTTATGCACACCCCTTACAGACCTCTTAGGAATGGGGTGAGGTCAATAGTAGATAGTCTTTGGTTAAAGCTTTGTGGATTTTGGGATGAGACCACGGAGTCAGGTAGTGCATTCTAGGCATTAACAACTCTGTTATTGAAGTCATTTTTTCTACAACCAAGATTGGAGCGGTTCACATTAAGTTTAAATCTATTGTGTGCTCGTGTATTGTTGTGATTGAAGCTGAAGTAGTCTTTGACAGGAAGAATATTGTAGCAGATGATTTTATGAGTTATACTCAGATCACGCCGAAGGTGGTGGAGTTCTAAATTTTCTAAACCCAGAATTTCAAGTCTGGTGGCATAAGGCATTTTGTTGTGATCAGAGGAGTGGAGAACTCTTCTTGTAAAATATTTCTGGACACACTCAATTGTATTAATGTCCGAAATGAAATGTGGGTTCCAGACAGGTGAGCTGTATTCGAGAATTGGTCTAGCAAATGTTTTGTATGCTCTGGTTAGTAGTGTAATCTTTCTGGAGAAGAAGCTACGCAAGATTAAGTTTACAACTCTTAAAGCCTTTTTGGCGATGTAGTTGCAGTGGGCTTTGGCACTTAGATTATTTGATATGAAAACTCCAAGGGCTTTGACGGGCTGAGGGTCATCTACAAGGTAATGTCCATCAAGCTTGTATTTAGTGTTCTGATTCTTTTTTCCAATGTGTAGGACAGAGCATTTGCTGGTCAAGATTTGGAGTTGCCAAATTTTTGACCATTCTGACACGAAGGGTAGCCGCATTGTTTTTGAAGGGTAGCCGCATTGTTGGTAGTGTTAAATAGTTTAACATCATCGGTGAAGAAAACACAATTACTTATAATATGGTCACAGAGGTCATTAATGTATAATATGAAGAGTGTTGGTCCTAGAACGCTGCCTTGGGGGACACCGCTATTGACAGGAGCAGGATTTGATAGGGCACTGCCTATTTTGACCACGTTGTCTGTTTGACAGGAACGCTGTTATCCAATTATGGAGGGGTCCGGAGATGCCGTAGGATTTTAGTTTTAGAAGAAGTTTGTCATGTACCACTGAGTCAAAAGCTTTACAGAAGTCTATGTAAATTACATGTATTGCTTTGCCCTGATCAAGATTTGTAGTCCATATGTTTTTGCAGTGAAGAAGTTACAGGATAATTTTTTTCTGAAACCAAATTGTTTATTAGAGAGTAGGTTGTTTGTTTCAAGATGGAGGGTGATGGATTGGTTGATGATTGATTCCATTACTTGCAGGTGACACAGTATAAATAAATTGGTCTGTAATTTTCAACTAGGCTGGGGTCTCCTTTTTTGAAGACAGGGATGACCATGGCTAGTGACCATAGTTTGGGAAGTGAGCTGGTCCTGAAAGATTTTTCTAAGATTATGCTTAGGGGTTTTGCTATAACAGTGGAAAGCTTTTTTAAGACGTATGTACATAGATCATCAGGTCCAATAGATAGAGATGGTTTCAGTCTGCGAAGGGCCTTTTCAACATTATCTTCTGTGAAATCTACTTTGTTAGATTGTTGTAATCATTGTTGGTACGACTGGGGAATTTTGGGTATGAGCCATTGTGTTAACAAAGACTACGCTGAAGAATGTGTTAAAGAGGTTTGCTTCAACTGTTTCATCATTACATTCTTTACCGTTAGGGGTGGGATGGATCTCGAGTCTTTAAGTTTGTTGTTTACAAAATTATAGAAAGCACGATTGGATTTTGTGTGCAGAAGGTCTTCTTGTTTGATGTGGTAATTGGTGCATTCAGTCTTTATTTGGTGACATAAATTTTTGTAGAGGTTTTTAAAGTTGGCTACATAGCCAGTTTTGTTTTTTCGCCAGAGGGATTTTTTTTTTGGATTGGAGCTTTTTTATTGAAATGGGTAATTTGTTTTTTTTTTATTTTGGTGGTGGTTTGTGGTACGTATAGTTTAATGACTCTATTGACTTCAAGTAGGAAAACGCTATAGTGGTCTTCAGCAATGATAGAGTTAGAGAATAGAATTTGCCAGTCAAGAGATGAGAGGTTGGTGTCTATAAGATCATAACTTATGACTGCAATTGAACCCAAAATTTGTGTTACTAAGTGAAACATTCATTAAGTGAACTTTGCCCCATTTTATGACCTTTTTTGCCACAGTTGTTAAGTGAATCACTGCAGTTGCTAAGTTAGTTACACGGCTATTAAGTGAATCTTGTTTACTGATTGATGTTGCTTGTGGGAAGGTTGCAGAAGCTGATCACACGACCCAAACACTGCAAACATCATAAATATGAGTCCATTGCCAGGTATCTGCATTTTGATCATGCGGCCATGGGGTTGTTGTAAGTATGAAAAATGGTCATAAGTCACTTTTTCTTTATCTTCAAAAGGTCACTAAATGAGCTGTTGTAAGCCAAGGACTACCAATAATTAGATATGAATTTGTACTAAAGTTGCTTACATGTGGGCATATGTCCAGATGCAAAGTGTTCCTTGTCCCTTTTTACCGAAGTACACATAAAGTTCCTTGACTCTGTTTATTAGCACCATCACTGGGGCTGTGTGTGCTACTTCTAACCCATTTCTTGGAGCAACAGAGCTACAGTTTTCTTCTCTCTTCTCACTTTCCTGCATCAAAACAGCTCAGAATGAAACATACTGCAACAGCTAAAGCAAGTACCCATCTATTTTGGGCAGCCACAATATAGGAAGATGCTGTAGGCAGATGATGATTTTGATGACAATAGGAAAGTTATCAGTTCTTTATCATCTGTGCAAGACAGGGCAATGGTAAACCACTCCTGTATTTTTACTAAGAAAACTGCATAGATAGAAAATAAGTGTATAAAACAATTGGTGATAAAATGCCAGATAACCAGGCTTGCTCAGATCAGGTGGTACTCAATATGTTACTGAGGAAGAGCTGAGGAGTTTTTTGGAATATTGTGATGTGGCTTCAGGATGTCTCATTGTTATATAGGAAAAGAAAATCCAAAAGTGCAATGATAGTATAACATGGAATTTAAGTGTAAATATAGGAAAACACAGCATAGTGAAAGGTGAAATGGAATCTGTTAAGTTTGGGCAATGAAGAGGCAGGAGACCATACAAGTGACAACAGCTCTTTAGTTTATTGTGACCCAGCCAAAGACCAACAGGCAAAACCCCTCTTTAAATACTATTTTGGCTGAGGCATCAGCCAATCAGCAACGTGCTTGTTCCCGCCCAAACTTCCCTCCTAAAGTTCAAATACATAACAGAATCACTACAAATTGACATCTAGGCATTAGCAAATTGAAATGATTAGATAGTATGGTCACAAGGTCAAAATCTTTACTCCCTGGTACATGAAAATAAGGAACAATTGTTTTTATAGTTAGGAATGATATAGCAACAGTATATGAATACAATGCAATCAAATGGCAATTAAATGCCATCAATGATCAAATATTATCAATTAGTATTTGTGCATGGCCCTTTATGTTCCAAACACTGATGCAGCAGAAGAGGAGGCTGATGGATTTTGTGGTCAAATTTAGTTTGAAATCAGTAGGACATTCAAGAAAGATGTGCTGCTTGTGATTAGAAGAATGCCAAAGTTGGGAGTATTAAAGAAGATAATGTGGTTAAATTATATTTTTTTCTTCTTGTGCTACATCCATCATAGGACGTTGGCGATCATGTTGGCAATACTATTTTTATCAACAGCCACAGAAAAAAGTGCTGCTGAGTTTTGACCAAACCAGTCTCTTAGATTTTGAAGCCATGATATTATTCTGCCTGTACCTCGTTTGCCTTCAATCTTTCCCTGGAAAGTTTATATATATATATATTGTTTTAAATATAGTTAAGCTATATTTTTCTGGGGTCTCATCACATGAATTATATGGTTTAAGAAAATGAAATGAAGCAGAAAAAGCTAATTATTGACTTCTTCCACTCTAAATGATTGATTTATTGAAATGATTGATTAACCCTGTCTTCAAAAACCAAAGCATATATGATATGTATACATGAAGATCACCATACTGAGTATATAGAAATCAAGTTGACTACATTATAGCTAGAATGAAGTGGAGGAGTTTAGTTACACCATCAAAGATATGGCCAGGTGCTGATTTGAGAACAAACCATGAACTGTTTATGTGTAATATATAATATATGTGTATATAGAATGCTCACCATTTTTAAAGGCAACACCAGGAATCACTTGGAAATCCTGATTGCAGTTCTTGATAAAGAACCAGATAATTTGTGGAAGATAATTTAAAGGAGCTGTTGAGGATAGATGTGAAAAAAACAACTCCAAACCAAAAAACAGAAGAAAACAAACTGGATGTTAGAACAAACTGTGACAATTGCCAAAAAAGAAATATCCCAAAGCCAAAAAAGTCAAAGGTATCAGGAAGGAACTTAACCAAGTCTTTCAGAGAGCTATTAAAAGAGACAAGAAGCACTATTACAACAACAGCTGTAAAGGCATCAAAAGATGAAAATAGACATGGAAAAACAAAGAAAGTCTTCCAAGAAATATATGAAGCCAGAAGGAGGTTCTAAAGTCAAATTGATATACTAAATGACACCTATAGTTAGCTAAATATAGAAAGAATATACTGAAATTATGTACAGTAGAAATATCATCCAAGATACTTTATAAATGTTCCTTACTTACAAGAATTTGTAGTACTAAAAGATTCAAGTTAGAGTAGCACTCTGTTATTCCCAGATCACATGTCTACAGGAACTGATGGAACACACATAGAAATATGGGCAGAAGAGAAACAGTCAAGATTCTAACCAAATGATGTCAGTAAATCTGGAGAATGACACAGTGGCCAATGACACAGTGGAAGAGGTCAAATACCAAAAAAGGACACTTAACAGAATGTGCAAACTATCATTCAATATTCTTAATTCCACATCCAAGCAAAATAATGCTTAGAATCATCTAATGCAGGGGTCTCCAATCTTGGCAACTTTAAGCCTGGTGGAGTTCAACTCCCAGAATTCCTCAGCCAGCTACAGATTAGAGTCTTACATGAAAATACAACAGATAACTGATGTTCAAGCTGGTTTTGTGAGGAACACAAAACACTATTGCTGATGCTGGGTGCTTGAGAAAGCCAAATAATAACCCAAACATTTCAGTATGTTCTTCATTGTTTGTAGAAAGGTTTTTTTTAATTGTGTTGAAATACGAAAACTGAACTCTGAAGAAGCAGGATAGAATAAATATTGACATCTTGAGCTTTGATGTTGGAGAAGACTTTTCAAAATGTATAGGATAGCCAGCAGCAACGGGCATGGACTCAGCTAATACTGCTGATGTACACACTCTTTGGAAGCCCAAAGGGCCAAGTTGGAGACAGATCATCCTAGAGGTATTTTTTGTGTTCATTAAGATGAACATCAACTTAATGGTGCATAATCAATAGATGTAAGATGTTAAGGCATAGACAGTTTTATGCAGACCGATTTACAAAGGAAGTATCATATGCTTGCCCCAGAATAATCTACTGGATGTTCTGAGTTATTATTTTTATCTCAATTTGCACAAAGATATATATTTATTTTAGAAATAGTTTTTTATTTTTAAAACAAACATAATGGGGATATTTATGTTTATCAAGGGACACGGTGGCTCAGTGGCTAGGATGCTGAGTTTGTCGATCGAACAACTCGTTTTCAGAGGAGCGGAGAACTCTTCTTGTAAAATATTTCTGGATGCATTCAATTGTATTAATGTCAGAAATGCGGTGTGGGTTCCAGACAAGTGAGCTGTATTCAAGAATAGGTCTAGCAAATGTTACTCTGGTCAGTAGTGTAGAGTTTTTGGAAAAGAAGCTGTGTAAAATTAGGTTTACAACTCTTAGAGCCTTTTTTGCTATGGAGTTGCAGTGGTCTTTGGCACTTAGATTATTTGATATGAAAACTCCAAGGTCTGCAACAGGGTGGGGGTCATCTATAAGGTAATGTCCATCAAGCTTGTACTTAGTGTTTGGATTCTTTTTCCCAATATGTAAGACTGAGCATTTGCTGGTTGAGATTTGGAGTTGCCAAGTTTTAGACCAATCGGATATAAAATCAAGGTCTTTTTGAAGGGTAGAAGTATTGTTGGTGGTGTTAAATAGTTTGACATCGTCAGCAAAGAGAACACAATAACCTGAGATAAAATTTCAAAGCCGAAGAGTCAGCACTGTCCGAAGACGTCTCCATGGTCATGTGGCCGGCTTGACTCAACACCAAAGGCACATGGAACGCTGTTACCTTCCCACCAAAGGTGGTCCCTATTTTTTCTACTTGCATTTTTTACGTGCTTTTGAACTGCTAGGTTGGCAGAAGCTGGGACAAGTAACGGGAGCTCACTCCGTTACACAGCAGCACTAGAGATTCGAACTGCTGAATTGCCGACCTTTCAATCAACAAGCTCAGTGTTTTAGCCCCTGAGCCACTCCCTGAGCTACTCCCTGAGCTCTAAGTACATAGTGCTTGAAAGCAGCATCCTGAATAATGGGAAGTGAGCTTCCTATAATCTTTTCAGTTGTCCTTATCATTCTCTGTATGGTCTTTCTATCTGAGGCCCTGCTGCTACCAAACCAAACAGTGATGCAGTTTGTTAAAATGGTCTCAATCATGCCTCTGTAAAAAGTGGCCAGGATAGGAGGAGAAAGATGTTCTCTCCTCATCTGATGCAGGTAATGCAGATGCTGGTTTGCAGACTTCAGTAAGGATGACTTGTGGAGAGACCAGTTCATATTGTTAGTTATCTGTACCCCTAGATACTTAATCAAGTGCCCTCCAGTAATTTGCCACTTTTCATATGAGCAATTAAGTTTATTGCCCTTGGTTTGGAAACTGAGGGAGTGTCAGGGAGAGAATTAGAGATCGTTGGATATAAATCACAATTTGCACCTCTATAACTGTCTGGTTCGGTTCTGCAACCCAACAAGAAAAACACAGACTTCAGAGGATAATTAGAACTGCAGAAAAAATAATTGCTACCAACCTGCCTTCCATTGAGGACCTGTATACTGCACGAATCAAGAAGAGGGCCGTGAAAATATTTGCAGATCCCTCGCATCCTGGACATAAACTGTTTCAACTCCTACCCTCAAAACTGCACACCAGAACAACTAGACACAAGAACAGTTTTTTCCCGAAGGCCATCACTCTGCTACACTGTCAGACTATTTACTGAATCTGCACTACTATTAATCGTTTCATAGTTCCCATCACCAATCTCTTTCCACTTATGACTGTGTGACTGTAGCTTTGTTGCTGGCAATCCTTATGATTTATATTGATATATTGACCATCAATTGTGTTGTAAATGTTGTACCTTGATGAACGTATCTTTTCTTTTATGTACACTGAGAGCATATGCACCAAGACAAATTCCTTGTGTGTCCAATCACACTTGGCCAATAAAATTCTATTCTATTCTATTCTATTCTATTCTATTCTATTCTATTCTATTCTATTCTATTCTATTCTATTCTATTCTATTACCATGTATGGTTTAGAACAAGACACAATGCAGGTAGTTCTCGATTTACAATGGTCACGTGATCAAAATTCCGTCAGTTGGCAACTGATTCACATTTATGACGGTTGCAGTGTCCCGGGATTATGTGATCACCTTTGTGATCCTCTGACAAGCAACGTCGATTCAGTTAACGACCATGTGACTAACTTAACAACTCCAGTGAGTCCACTGTGTCAAGATAAAGTTGTAAAATGAGGCAAAACTCATTTAATAAATGCTTCGGTTGGCAACATAAATTTTGGACTTAATTGTGGTCGTAAGTCACCTGTAGTGAATATGCATCCTAGGTCTGGGACTTGTAAATACTGAAGAAACAGATATCCTTTCTGACTATCTGAATTAGAATGCCCCATTCTCCTAATTGACGTGCCTATTCCTTTTTACACAGGCGAACCTTTTATTTATGTTTCTGAGAAGAAAAGTGTCTTGGGAGCAAGGCTATAAATCAGGAAACTCTGAATTTCTACTTTCTAGTGAATTCTAGTTAGCGCTGGGTGACCTTGAGCTAGTCATTCTCTCTCTCAGCTTAACCCGCCTCACAGATTGCTATTGTGGGAAGAATAGAAGAAGGACTATACAATATTAGCTGCCTTGAGTTATTTGTAAAAATAATAAAGACAGGGGGATATCAATTAAATAAATCATTGTTATCTATGTGGCTTTGTGGGTGGCAGTCACTAACTCTTTGGTATCAACATTTTCTTGGTCAAACCACCGCTTGAAAAATTTAGTGTGGGTTCTTTCTACTGGCTCAGAAATAGACTTTATGAATTTTTTACATTAATCTAATACAATCTTGGAACTGATTAAAAATAGTGTTGTGCACCATCATAGCTTGTTTCAGCTGATGGGCTATGGATGAATGCAATTTTGTGGTGGCCAGTATTCTAACTTGGTACGACATAAAGATGGAGTAGGTCGGCTTACCTCAAGTTCCTCGCCCTTGACCATGTTATCTGTGATTGTGTGATCACACCCTTGACCATGCTATCTGTGATTATCTGAAAGGCCACAATTTTATCCTCCAAAATTTTCAGGTATTTAGATTCCTTCTTTTTTTAAAAAAAAGTTTGATCTGGTAATTAAGGCACCAGGGTATGTGTTCAAATCCTGCCTTAGCCATGAAAGCCAGTTGGATGACTTTGAGCCAGTCATTCTTGCTCAGCCCAATCCACCTCACAAGGATGTTGTTTTGGGGGAAACAGAAGAAGGAAGGTGTGTTGGATACGTTTGTTGCTTTGAGTTATTTGTAAAAAAATAATAAAGATGGGCTGCAAATAACTAAAATAGCAAAAGGGGAGAAGGGATCTTCCAGCTAAATTTTATTTCCAGGGCCTTTCCCTAAAAAGCAAGTCAGCCAACACCCAGCATAGAAAAAATAAATTCCTCAGCCACCATCAGGAAACTGCTTGCAAAACCCATCAGAAATCTTTTCCAGAGTCTCAATCCTCAGTTTACGTGGCAGCTGTGAGGCTATAGTAAAAACAGACACATGGCTGACCTTGGAGCTTGAAGAAGTCCAGGAAGCAGGAAAGAGTAAATTAGGCCAGATTGGGTTTTGCTATAAACTGAAAAAACAAAACAAAAAGAGGGAATGCAAGAAGGAAAAAGAATTTCTGTAAAGGGCTAAGAAAGAGGGCAAGAAGAAAACAGTGACTTTCCAAAGACACCAACACAAGTCTTATTTTTCTATAATTAACTCTAGTTAGAAACACTTTTTATCACCTATTCTTTGTCTTTTTCTAACTTCATAGTCACTGACATATCTGAAGGATGTGTTTTTCCCTCAAAGAATTGGGCTTCGGGATTATGTGTGTTTAGTCCAACATATATTGAAATCACAAGTATTCCTACCCAGCAGAGTGATTGATGTGCACAGGATAATTGTCCTGAGATTCACACCAGAGGTAGGTTTCAGCAGGTTCGGACCAGCTCTAGAGAACCGGTAGTGGAAATTTTGAGTAGTTCGGAGAACTGGTAATAAAAATTCTGACTGGCCCCTCCCCCATCTATTCTCTGCCTCCCAAGTCCCATCTGATCGGGAGGAAATGGGGATTTTGCAGTATCCTTCCTCTGGATTGGGGAGGGAATGGAGATTTTACAGTATTCTTCGCCTGCCACGCCCACCAAGCCACACCCACAGAATCAGTAGTAAAAAAAAAATTGAAACCCACCACTGATTCACACAACATAATCAGGTTAGTTCAAAGCTTAATGGGTTTGGCTAGCTTTATCTATTTTTCTGAAGTCTGGCCTGCAAATATAGCTGGGTCAGTTAGCATATGTTGCAATGAATGATACGAACCTGGAAAACGTGCTGCTTTAGGAACCAGATGAAGCATGTTGTGCTTCTCCAAAGGTTTTTCTTCTCTGAGTAAAAGTGACTGATTTAGAAAGATTAACACCAACATACGCAGAGTTTGGTAATCTTAAGAACTCTTTTTAGGTAGCAACGCATCTTGAAATTTGTGGGTCTTACCTGTGAGGAAGTAGGTGTAGATTTGTGCTCTAAGCAGATAAATTGCATCCATCCACTATACAGGACGTGGTGGCTTAGTGGGTAAGACACCGAGCTTGTCGATCAAAAGATTGGCAGTTCAGCAGTTCGAATCCCTAATGCCGTGTAACGGGGTGAGCTCCCGTTACTTGTCACAGCTTCTGCCAACCTAGCAGTTCGAAAGCACGTAAAAAATGCAAGTAGGAAAAATAGGGACCACCTTTGGTGGGAAAGTAACAGCGTTCCGTGCGCCTTTGGCATTGAGTCATGCCGGCCACATGACCACGGAGACGTCTTCAGACAGTGCTGGCTCTTCAGCTTTGAAACGGAGATGAGCGCCGCCCCCTAGAGTCAGGAACAACTAGCACGTATATGCGAGGGGAACCTTTACCTTATTATACAGGCAGTCCTTACAACCGTTCATTCGAGCACTGAAAAATGTGATTTATGACAGTTTTTCACCCTTACAACTCTTGCAGCATCCCCATGGTCATGTTGATCAAAATAAGTCTGGAAAAAAAGATCATGTCCCTTTTTTTAGTGCCTTTGTAACTTTGTAACAGTCACTAAACAAACGGCTGTAAGTCGAGGACTGCCTGTAATTTATACTTTAAACTTATTATTATATATTTGTTAATGAAGTATAACAGAGATTAATATTTTCACATGTTACATTTATATTTAACAAAGTCATATCTGAGTTATAGAAGCATAATAAAAATTATATACAGATGCATATTTATTTATTTATTTATTTATTGTTCAAATTTATATACCGCCCTATCTCCCAAAGGACTCAGGGCGGTTCACAGGCATATAAAACATCAATATACAAATTAAAATAATCATTAAAAAACTTATTCTAATGCCCAGTTATTAAAACTAAAAATATAAATATTAAAATCAGTTTAAAACCCCTCTAAATTTAAAATCTAAGCCAGTCCTGCACAGATGAATAAATATGTCTTGAGCTCGCGACGGAAGGTTCGAAGGTCCGGAAGTTGACGGAGTCCTGGGGGGAGTTCGTTCCAGAGGGCGGGAGCCCCCACAGAGAAGGCCCTTCCCCTGGGCGTCGCCAGACGACACTGCCTAGCTGACGGCACCCTGAGGAGTCCCTCTCTGTGAGAGCGCACGGGTCGGTGAGAGGTATCTGGTCGCAGTAGGCAGTCCCGTAGATAACCCGGCCCTATGCCATGGAGCGCTTTAAAGGTGGTCACCAAAACCTTGAAGCGCACCCGGAAGGCCACAGGTAGCCAGTGCAGCCTGCGCAGGATGGGTGTTATGCGGGAGCCACGAGGGGCTCCATCTATCACCCGCGCAGCTGCATTCTGGACTAACTGTAGCCTCCGGATGCCCTTCAAGGAAGCCCCATGTAGAGGCGTTGCAGTAATCCAGGCGAGGCGTCACGGGCGTGGTGACCGTGCATAGGGCCTCCCGGTCCAGAAAGGGGCGCAACTGGCGCACCAGGCGAACCTGGTAGAACGCTCTCCTGGAGACAGCCGTCAAATGATCTTCTAGAGACAGCCGTTCATCCAGGAGGACGCCTAAGTTGCGCACCCTCTCCATCGGGGCCAATGACTCGCCACCGATGGTCAGCCGGATTTAGCTGACTGTACCGGGATGCGGCATCCACAGCCACTCTGTCTTGGAGGGATTGAGCTTGAGCCTGTTTCTTCCCATCCAGACCCGTCGGCCTCCAGACACCGGGACAGCACTTGATAGCCGTTGGGGTGGTCGGTGTGGAAAAGTACAGCTGGGTGTCATCCGCGTACAGCTGGTACCTCACACCGAACCCACTGATGATCTCACCCAGCGGCTTCATGTAGATGTTGAACAGAAGGGGCGAGAGGATCGATCCCTGCGGCACCCCACAAGTGAGGCGCCTCGGGGCCGACCTCTGCCCCCCTGTCAACACCGACTGCGACCGGTCGGAGAGATAGGAGGAGAACCACCGATAAACTCCCAATCCCTCCAACCGGCGCAGCAGGATACCATGGTCGATGGTATCGAAAGCCGCTGAGAGGTCTAATAGGACCAGGGCAGAGGAACAACCCCTATCCCTGGCCCTCCAGAGATCATCCACCAACGCGACCAAAGCCGTCTCCGTGCTGTAACCGGGTCGGAAACCGGACTGGAACGGGTCTAGATAGACAGTTTCATCCAGGTGCAAGGGAAACTGATATGCCACCATACTCTCTACAACCTTCGCGGCGGGTTGGAGACCGGACGATAATTACCTAAAACAGCCGGGTCCAGGGAGGGCTTCTTGAGGAGGGGCCTCACCACCGCCTCTTTCAAGGCGGCTGGAAAGACACCTCCACCAAAGAAGCGCTCGTAATCGCCTGGAGCCAGCCTCGTGTCACCTCCTGCGTGGCCAGCACCAACCAGGAGGGGCAGGTCCAGTAAACACGTGGTGGCATTCAGCCTCCCAACAACCTGTCCATGTCCTCGGGGCGACAGGGTCAAACTCATCCCATAAAATGTCACCAAGACCACCTCAGCCGTCTCACCCGTATCACTGCAATCTTGGTCCAAACCATCCCGAAGCTGAACGATTTTATCGTATAGATAACCGTTAAACTCCTCAGCACGCCCCTGCACGGGTCATCCCGCTCCCCTGGTGTAGGAGGAGGCGGGTCACCCAAACAGGGCGGCTGGGCGGTTATCTGCCGATGCAATGAGGAGGAGGCGTAGCTCGCCTCGCTTCCTCATTGCCACTAGGTAAGCCCTAGTATAGGACTTCACTAGTGTCCGATCAGCTTCCGATCGGCTAGACCTCCAGGAACTCTCTAGGCGTCTTCTCCGGCGCTTCATCCCTCTCAGCTCCTCGGAGAACCAAGGAGCTGGTTGGGACCTACGCCGGGTCAGAGGCCGCAAAGGCACGACCCGGTCTAAGGCCCCCGCCGCGGCCCGTTCCCAGGCCGCAACAAGTTCCTCAGCCGAGCCGTGAGCCAGACCCTCAGGAAATGGCCCAAGCTCCGTCCGGAACCCCTCCGGGTCCATCAGGCGCCTGGGACGGAACCAGTGTGTCGGCTCCGTCTCCCTGCGGTGGTGAATGGCGGTCAGAAAGTCCAGACGAAGGAGAGACGACTTCCGGTGTCCAGGGGCAACGGTCGTCTGGAGGCTTCTCCTGCCCCCAGTGCCCGAATCCGGCCGCCGCCGAGGCCAGGGCCAGGTGTTCCGAAAGGACACCTGCCGCACGGACGGCTCGCCAGGGTCTCCCAGCCGACATACAGGACTGGGGGACCGATGCTGGCGTCCTAGGCTCGGCGGGGTTTGAGGCCACGGGCCACGGCCATTACTTTGGTCGCCTGGGCCGCTGTGCCCGGTGACACCGGGCTTTGGATTTATAACTGCAGCAGCCTGGTGGTGAACAGGAACGGAGAAGAATTGAGGAATGGAGAAGGGAAGGGATATCGGTAACGCGAGTGGAGTGCTCCGAGTGCGGGGGTTTTCTCCCCTGCGGCTGGAAGGAGCACGAGTCATTCTGGAGAGGAGAACTTAAAATAAGAAGATTACTGGTTTTGTGGAGCTCTGGAGAGAAGAGGTGATGGAGAAATTTAGGAGGGAGGGTTTGAGGCCCCCTCCTCTGGGGAACAGTGGTGGCGTCCAGCTTCCGCCTTCACTATGAGAATCTTGATGACATCACTTCCCTTGACTTCCTGGTTGACTAACTGTACTCTGGACTCGTTGCTCCTGTGAGTGCCCCTGCTGGATCCGGAGGAAATTACAAGGATACTGTGCTTGCCTGAGGATTTTGAATTTTTTTTTTCAAATGGCAAAGGTCAGAGACCAACTGCTGGAGAGATGGAAGAATTCTGGAAAAGTTATCCAATATGGACAAGAAACTGGATGATTTGCAAAGAGGCCAACGGAAATAAGAGCAGAAATTGTGACTATCCAAAAGGATTTAAAGGATACTCAACAAGTCTCAGCAGAAAACAAGCAGAAAGTGGAAGGTCTGGAGGGTGAGATGCGGGCAGTGCAGAAAAGAGAGGAGGCGACAGGCAATGCTGTGCTTGGACTACAGATGGATAAAATGTCTTATTTCCTTAGGTTTCAAAATTTGGAAGAAGTGGACCAAGAAGATTTGAGAGATGTTGTGACTAAATTGTTGGGAGAATTTCTTGGGAGAGGTGTTGATTTCATGAATTGGGATGTGGATCGAGTTTATAGAGTTAATTCACAATATGCACGCATGCAGTTCCCAGAGAGGTTCATGTCAAATTTGTGAGAAGAGAGGCGAGATGAAATTCTTAGAAAACATAGGAGTGGGGCACTGACTTACAGGGGCAGGAGATAGCCATTCTGAGGCAGATTCCCAGACAGGTACGTGAAATGAGAAAGAAATATTTCTTTTGTCAAGCAAATTGTACCAGAAGGGAGTAGGCTTCAGATGGCTGATGCCAGAGGATTGATGATTTTCCGGGAGGGCATTACGAAAAAATTAGTACAATTCGGAGGCTACGGCCTCGTGGAGGAACACAAAGCCCTCCTGGAATCAGATGACCCAGGAATTGAAGAAGGGGAGGTTATAGACCATGGGGCGGTGGCGGCTGCCGCTGTTGCGGCCCTGGAGTTGGGTCAGGCTGAACCCAGAGTTCTGAGATCCAAAACTAGGAAGTGATAAAGATATTTGGTATTGTGTTGGTTTTCCTTATTCTCTTTTGTATGATATTCTGTTTATTCTTGACCCTTCTTTATTGCGTATGTAAGATTTGTAAACTTAGCTACTTCGTGTCACCTGCTTGCCATATGGCTGTTGTATGTGTTAAAAAATTTGAGCAAAATTCTTATCCTGGATAAGAAAAATGAAAATTTACCATACCTGATATGTATTTGTATAAACCTTTTTTGACCAATAAAAACTTTTTGAACAAAAAAAAAAAAAAAAGAAAGTCCAGACGAAGAAGAGAGTGATCTGACCATGACAAAGGTTCCGTGACTATTTCCTTTAAGTCCAGATCTCTCAACCACTGACCAGAGACAAAAATCAGATCCAGAGTGCCACCCCCAATGTGAGTAGGGCCATCAACTACTTGGGTCAGGTCCAAGGCCGTCATGGAAGCCATGAACTCCCGAGCTGCCGTCGATGACGAGCCGGACGATGGCAAGTTAAAGTCCCCCATGACTAAAAGTCTGGGGGTCTCAACTGCCACCCCAGCAAGCACCTCCAGGAGCTCGGGCAGGGCAGCTGTCACGTAGCAAGGAGCCAGGTACGCGACCAGCAAGCCCATCTGACATCTATGACCCCATCTCACAAAGAGGGATTCGCACCTGGCAATCTGAGGTACAGTGGTCTCCCTCGGCTCTAGACTCTCTCTAATCACAACCGCCACCCCACCACCCCTACCCTGGCCCCTCGGCTGATGAAAAGCTCGGAAACCCGGTGGGCACATCTGAACAAGGGGCACGCCCCCTTCTGGGCCCAACCAGGTCTCCGTAACGCCCATAAGGTCCGCGGCACCCCCCTGAATAAGATCGTGAATTAGGGGGGCCTTATTGGCCATGGACCGTGCGTTGCATAACATCAGCCGAAGGCCAGGGCCCTGAGGATCCTGACCATCCGGGGAACGAGAGAAGTTTGAGGGCTCGGGGCGCGCGATCGCCTGTAAACATCGAGCGCGCACCCCCCTAACACGATATGAGCCCCCACTTCCGCCATATCTGCCCCTCCCCCTTACCGTGAAAATAGCACCACCCTCAGCCAATGGAACACCGACTCCCTCCCCGACCCTCGGACCCACCAACCCCCCGCCACGAGCATGCGCAGGAACTGGACTCCCCCCCGACGGGTTAACCCCAACACCCGCCCATTCCTCCCACCCCCAACCCAAGCCCGTGGTTTCCTCCCCCTTAAAATCCCCTTTAAAACTCCCCCTAAAAAATCTATTAAAACAGCCAATTAAAAAACCCCTAAGCCTCCTATTTTTCGCATGCCACCTCTCGGGACTCCAAAGCCCGTCCTCAAGGTGGGCCCTCGATAATCTGGAGGGCCAGACCCGCGAGAGAGGGGCATCTCGCAGGGCAAGTAGGTCAGCCGCAGTAAATGTTCGCATCACTGAGACGGTCCGGCCAAGGCCCATCCTGGGCTGGTCAAGTTGGCAGCAAAAGTCAAACAGATGGTAAAATGACCATGACCAGTCTGTCCTGATGGGAAACAGTTCGAGATAATCCATGTGCGGTAGGTGACAAAACCGCTGACTCAGTCAGTTCACCACCCCATACAAACGACCTGGGGTGGGCTAAGGAAGAAGGGGAGAGGAGAGATGTTATAAAGATGGTAAATAATGGAGGGGTGTCCGCTGGGCCCGCGGGCCTTCCTCCGGCGCTGCCAAATATCCGCGCCACTAGGGCAAAGTCACAGCCACCCTGGGCCTATCGGGCCATCCGCCACTTCAAAGCACCGGGGCAGGCCGCCGCCGCCTACCGCCCCCGCCAGGCCATCGCCATCGGGAACGCCCCATCGCCACCGCGAGCAGGTCACTGGAGTTCCCCCAATTGAGAGGGGACATCAGTCGCCAAACCCGCCAGCAGACCCAGGGCTCGCCGGCGCCAACGCCCGACGGAGAGGGAAGGGCCAGGCCGCCGCCCTCGCCACCGCAGGTTCAAAGAGGCCAATGGAGCCCGGGCGGCCCTCCAGATCTTCATTGGGGCGCAGCCCCTCCGGGGCTCCTCCCATCGCCACCGGAGACGCCCAAACTCCAAACCCATCTTCGAAACTGGCCAAGTCTTCCAGGCAGGAGTCCAGGGGGCGCTGCCAACGCCCCTCTACCTCCCGCCGCCGCTGCCGCCAGACCGCCAAAAGGCTGGTGGCGGCTCGGCAGGCTGCTAGGCCGCCAGGATTACCTCTGAGGCGCCGTGGCTCCGCCGTGACTCCGGGGCTTCTCCCAACGCCCCACGGAGTCGCACAGCGCCCAGCCACCCTGTTTACAGGTGGCTGGATCTTCCTCCATCAGGGCGGGGGCCTATGATGGTATTAAGGCCCCCCGCAGACCCGAAAAGAGCCCGGAAAGGCCCGTCGCCGCACCCCCGATCAGCAGGGCGGCGCCATCTTGGACATGCGCAGAAGGTTTTTAATATTTTTTAATATAAACAAGTGGTTGTCCAGTCGTGTTCAGCTAAGTTGAAAGAGGGTAAATGATAGACAAATCTGACAAACTCCAAAACTGCATGTTTTCCTGCTAAAAGCGAGGGGGAGCAGGGGGGCTTGTTAAATGTTGAAAAATGATAGATTTAGCTATCAGATTATGGGCTACTGGCCAGGAGGCTTCCTCTTTTGGATCGCCCATGTGTTGTAATACTTGTGTTTAGCAGGACATGGTCTCGGAGAACATAAACACAGAATTTGTTATGGAGAGTAGAAGAAGAATAATAGATCTGGCCAATTAGTAACCGGAATGTTTGAAATTCTTTAAGTAGCTCAGAAACAATACAACATAGCTCCTAAAAAGGATAGTCTCTGCCTCTGCCTCAAAAACGGGACTGCAGAGAAGGAGAGTAAAGTATTAAAACTGTTAGATTAGGTGGAAGGTTTTCTTAACTCCTTGTGTTCAATTGTAGTAGATTCTTTAATAAACTCAGGTCACCTATATGTCTTGTAAATCCTTTTTTTCTATCATATCAAATCGTATCGTATCATCTATCTATCTATCTATCTATCTATCTATCTATCTATCTATCTATCTATCTATCTATCTATCCATCCATCTATCCATCTATCTATCTATCATCTTTCTATATCATTTTCTCTCTCTATGTATTTCTTTCTCTCTCTCACACACACACACACCCTCTAACTCTATATCTACCTACCTACCTACCTATCATCTATTCTATCATTCTCTCTCTCTCTCTGTATTTTCTCTCTCTCCGTCTCTCCCCTCTTCTCTCTCTTTCACACACACTCCCTCTCTCTCCTCCCCTCTAACTACCCCTCCCTCCCTCCCTCTCTCGCTCTCCTCTGTCTCTCTGTATTATTTCTCTTCCACACATACAGACACTCCCTTTTCCTGTCCCTCTCCCTCTAACTAACTCTATAACTACCTACCTAGCTATCATCTACATTCTATCATTCTCTCTCTGTGTATTATCTCTCCCTCCTCTCTCTCTCCTCTGTCTCTCTGTATTATTTCTCTTCCACACATACACACTCCCTTTTCCTGTCCCTCTCCCTCTAACTAACTCTATAACTACCTACCTAGCTATCATCTACATTCTATCATTCTCTCTCTGTGTATTATCTCTCCCTCCCTCTCTCTCCCCACCTCTCTCTCTTTCAACCACACTCCTCTCCCTCCCTCCCTCCTTTATATCTATCTATCTATCTATCTATCTATCTATCTATCTATCTATCTATCTATCTATCTATCTATCTATCTATCTATCTATCTCTATCATTTTCTGTCTCTGTGTATTATCTCTCTCTCACAAACACACAAACACACACACAAACACTCCCACTAACTCTAACGCTATATCTACCTACCTACCTACCTATCATCTACATTCTATCATTCTCTCTCTCTGTAATATCTCCCTCTAACTACCTCTCTCTCTCCACTTCCTTCTCTGTCTCTCTGTATTATTTCTTTCACACATACACACATTCCCTTTTCCTGTCCCTCTCCCTCTAACTAACTCTATATCTACCTACCTAGCTATCATCTACATTCTATCATTCTCTCTCTCTGTATTGTCTCTCCCCCTTTCTCTCTTTCAACAACACTCCCTCTCTCTCCCTCTACTCTCCCTCCCTCCTTGATATCTATCTATCTGTCTGTCTGTCTGTCTGTCTGTCTCTATCATTTTCTGTCTCTGTGTATTATCTCTCTCTCACATACACACACTCCCACTAACTCTATATCTACCTACCTACCTAGCTATCATCTACATTCTATCATTCTCTGTCTCTGTATTATCACTCTCTCCCTCTCTCTCCCCTTCTCTCCCTCTTTCACACACACTCCCTCTCTCTCTCCCCCTCTAACTACCCCTCCCTCCCTCCCTCCCTCCCTCCCTCCCTCCCTCCCTCCCTCTCTCTATTTATCTATGCATCCATCCATCCATCCATCCATCCATCTATAATCATCTATCTATCTATCTATCTATCTATCTATCTATCTATCTATCTATCTATCTATCTATCTATCTCTACAATTTTCTGTCTCTGTGTATTATCTCTCTCTCTCTCTCTCTCTCTCACACACACACACACACACTAACTGTAACTTTATATCTACCTAGCTATCTATCTATCTTCTACATTCTATCATTCTCTCTCTCTGTATTATCTCTCTCCCTCTCTCTCCTCCTGTGTCTCTGTCAAACACATTCCCACTCTCTCCCTCTAATCCTCTCCCTCCCTCCCTCCCTCCCTCCCTCCCTCCCACCCCATCTATCTATCTATCTATCTATCTATCTATCTATCTATCTATCTATCTATCTATCTATCTATCTATCATCTATCTATCATCTATCTATCTCTATCTATCACTTTCTGTCTGTGTATTATCTCCCTCTCTCTCACACACACACACACTCCCACTAACTAACTCTATATCTACCTACCGTCTACATTCTATCATTCTCTCCCTCTCTATTATCTCTCTCTCCCTCTAACTACCTCTCCCTCCCTCCCTCCCTCCCATCTATCTATCGATCTATCATCTATGTATCATTTTCTGTCTCTGTGTATTATCTCTCTCTCTCACACTCTCTAACTAACTCTAACTCTATATCTATCTACCTACCTATCATCTACATTTTATCATTCTCTCTGTGTGTATTATCTCTCTCTCCCTCTCTCTCCCCTCCTCTCTCTCTTTCAAACACACTCCCTCTCCCTGTCGCTCTCCCTCGCTCCCTCCTAGATATCTATCTATCTATCTATCTATCTATCTATCTATCTATCTATCTATCTATCTATCTATCTATCTATCATCTTCTATCTATCTCTGTCTATCATTTTCTGTCTCTATGTATTATCTCTCCATCTCTCTCTCTCACACACACATACACACACACTCCCTCTAACTAACTCTAATTCTATACCTACCTACCTACCTATCATCTACATTTTATCACTCTCTCTGTGTGTATTATCTCTCTCTCCCTCTCTCTCCCCTCCTCTCTCTCTTTCAAACACACTCCCTCTCTCTCCCTCTTCTCTTTCTCCCTGTCCCTCTCCCTCCCTCCCTCTCTCCTTGATATCTATCTATCTATCTATCTATCTATCTATCTATCTATCTATCTATCTATCTATCTATCTATCTATCTATCTATCTATCTATCTATCTATCATCTAGCTATCATTTTCTGTCTCTGTGTATTATCTCTCTCTCACACACACACACTCCCACTAACTCTATATCTACCTACCTACCTACCTACCTATCATCTACATTCTATCATTCTCTCTCTTTATATTATCTCTTTCCCCCTCTCCCCTCCTCTCTCTCTTTCAAACACACTCCCTCTCTCTCTCTCTCTACTCTCTCCCTGTCCCTCATTCCCTCCTTGATAGCTATCTATCTATCTATCTATCTATCTATCTATCTATCTATCTATCTATCTATCTATCATTTTTTGTCTCTGTGTATTCTCTCTCTCACACATATGCTCCCACTTCCTCTAACTCTATATCTACAGAAAATGATAAAGATAGATAGATAGATAGATAGATAGATAGATAGATAGATAGATAGATAGAAAGATAGATAGATAGATTGATTGATTTCAAGGAGGGAGGGAGAGTAGAGGGAGAGTGTGTGTTTGAAAGAGAGAGAGGAGGGGAGAGAGAGAGATAATAGAGAGAGAATGATAGAATGTAGATGATAGGTAGCTAGGTAGGTAGGTAGATATAGAGTTAGAGGAAGTGGGAGCGTGTGTGTGAGAGAGAAAATACACAGAGACAGAAAATGATAAATAGATAGATAGATGATAGATAGATGATAGATAGATAGATAGATAGATAGATAGATATCAAGGAGGGAGGGAGGGACAGGGAGAGAGAGTAGAGCAGGGGTAGTCAACCTTTTTATACCTACCGCCCACTTTTGTATCTCTGTTAGTAGTAAAATTTTCTAATTTTCTAACCGCCCACCGGTTCCACAGTAATGCGTTGTCCGTGCATTCCTTTCGTGCATCGTGGATTAGGTTTGGGGAGGGGGGTACCGGCTACCAGCTCTGCTTGTCTGTTACAGCTGGGTGGTGTGGGGGGAGATGCACGAGCTATTCTGGGACGAGACTGTTTTGTTTGCGCCATTTAGTTTCACTTACATAATGTGAATTAAACTTATTCACGAGCGATACAAGTAGTATATTTTCAGAAATTAAAATTGTCACGGGGAATTTTATGAAAGCCTAATGAAAATGTTTTTAAATAATGCTATGAATTTTTTTAAAAAAGTCAATTAAATTAAAAAAATGGAAAGTGCTTCAGTATCAGACAAAATCCCTACCTCCCATCATGAAAGCTGGAACGCCCACTGGTGGGTGGTAGGGACCAGGTTGACTACCACTGATCTACATTCTACCATTCTCTCTCTCTGTATTATCTCTCTCTCCCTCTCTCTGCCCTCCTCTCTCTCTTTCAAACACACTCCCTCTCTCTCCCGCTACTCTCTCTCCCTGTCCCTCCCTCCCTCCTAGATCTCTCTCTCTCTTTCTCTCTCTCTCTCTTTCTATCATTTTCTGTCTCTGTGTATTATCTCTCTCTCTCTCTCTTTCTCTCTCTCTCTCACACACACACACACTCCCTCTAACTAACTCTATTTCTACCTACCTACCTACCATCTACATTCTATCATTCTCTCTCTCTCTGTATTATCTCTCTCTCTCCCTCTCTCTCCCCTACTCTCTCTTTCACACACACATACACAATCCCCCTCTCTCTCCCTCTAACTACGCCTCCATCCCTCCTGTCCTCTCTCCTTGATATCTATCTATCTATCTATCTATCTATCTATCTATCTATCTATCT
Organism: Ahaetulla prasina; assembly: GCF_028640845.1. Lineage (NCBI taxonomy): Eukaryota > Metazoa > Chordata > Lepidosauria > Squamata > Colubridae > Ahaetulla > Ahaetulla prasina. Next base: position 34,674,530 of record NC_080542.1, on the reverse strand, counting down.
ATCTATCTATCTATCTATCTATCTATCTATCTATCATCTAGCTATCATTTTCTGTCTCTGTGTATTATCTCTCTCTCACACACACACACTCCCACTAACTCTATATCTACCTACCTACCTACCTACCTATCATCTACATTCTATCATTCTCTCTCTTTATATTATCTCTTTCCCCCTCTCCCCTCCTCTCTCTCTTTCAAACACACTCCCTCTCTCTCTCTCTCTACTCTCTCTCCCTGTCCCTCATTCCCTCCTTGATAGCTATCTATCTATCTATCTATCTATCTATCTATCTATCTATCTATCTATCATTTTTTGTCTCTGTGTATTCTCTCTCTCACACATATGCTCCCACTTCCTCTAACTCTATATCTACAGAAAATGATAAAGATAGATAGAAGATAGATAGATAGATAGATAGATAGATAGATAGATAGATAGATAGATAGATAGATTGATTGATTTCAAGGAGGGAGGGAGAGTAGAGGGGGAGAGAGTGTGTGTGTTTGAAAGAGAGAGAGGAGGGGAGAGAGAGAGAGAGAGAGATAATAGAGAGAGAATGATAGAATGTAGATGATAGGTAGCTAGGTAGGTAGGTAGATATAGAGTTAGAGGAAGTGGGAGCGTGTGTGTGAGAGAGAAAATACACAGAGACAGAAAATGATAAATAGATAGATAGATAGATAGATAGATAGATAGATAGATAGATAGATAGATAGATAGATATCAAGGAGGGAGGGAGGGACAGGGAGAGAGAGTAGAGCAGGGGTAGTCAACCTTTTTATACCTACCGCCCACTTTTGTATCTCTGTTAGTAGTAAAATTTTCTAATTTTCTAACCGCCCACCGGTTCCACAGTAATGCGTTGTCCGTGCATTCCTTTCGTGCATCGTGGATTAGGTTTGGGGAGGGGGGTACCGGCTACCAGCTCTGCTTGTCTGTTACAGCTGGGTGGTGTGGGGGGAGATGCACGAGCTATTCTGGGACGAGACTGTTTTGTTTGCGCCATTTAGTTTCACTTACATAATGTGAATTAAACTTATTCACGAGCGATACAAGTAGTATATTTTCAGAAATTAAAATTGTCACGGGGAATTTTATGAAAGCCTAATGAAAATGTTTTTAAATAATGCTATGAATTTTTTTAAAAAAGTCAATTAAATTAAAAAAATGGAAAGTGCTTCAGTATCAGACAAAATCCCTACCTCCCATCATGAAAGCTGGAACGCCCACTGGTGGGTGGTAGGGACCAGGTTGACTACCACTGATCTACATTCTACCATTCTCTCTCTGTATTATCTCTCTCTCTCTCTGCCCTCCTCTCTCTCTTTCAAACACACTCCTCTCTCTCCTTCTCTCTCTCCTGTCCCTCCCTCCTCCTAGATCTCTCTCTCTCTCTCTCTCTCTTTCTATCATTTTCTGTCTCTGTATCTCTCTCTCTCTTTCTCTCTCTCTCTCACACACACACACTCCCTCTAACTAACTCTATTTCTACCTACCTACCTACCATCTACATTCTATCATTCTCTCTCTCTCTGTATTATCTCTCTCTCTCCCTCTCTCTCCCCTACTCTCTCTTTCACACACACACACAATCCCCCTCTCTCTCCCTCTAACTACGCCTCCATCCCTCCTGTCCTCTCTCTCCTTCCTTCTCTGTCTCTCTGTATTATTTCTCTTTCACACATACACACACTCCCTTTTCATGTCCCTCTCCCTCTAACTAACTCATCTACCTACCTATCTACCTAGCTATCATCTATATTCTATCATTCTCTCTGCACATCATTCTCTGTATCTCTCTCTCCCTCTCTCCCCTTCTCTCTCTCTTTCAAACACACACTCCTTCTCTCCCTCTACTCTCTCTCCCTCCCTCCATCCTAGATATATCTATCTATCTATCTATCTATCTATCTATCTATCTATCTATCTATCTATCTATCTATCTATCTATCTATCTATCATCTATCTATCATTTTCTGTCTCTGTGTATTATCTCTCTCTCACACACACACACTCTCTCTAACTATATCTACCTACCTACCTACCTACCTACCTATCATCTATATTCTATCATTCTCTCTGTGTGTATTATCTCTCTCCCCCCTCTCCCCTTCCTCTCTCTCTTTCAAACACACTCCCTCTCTCTCTCCCCCTAACTATCTCTCCCTCCCTCCCTCTACATTCTATCGTTCTCTCTCTATATTATCTCTCTCTCCCCCCCTCTCTCTCACACACATACACACACACACACACACACACACACACACACACACACTTTCTCTCTCTCTCTCCTTCTAACTCCCTCCCCCTCCCTCTACCTACCTACCTACCTACCTACCTACCTACCTACCTACCTACCTACCTACCTACCTATCTCTATCTTCCTACATCTCTACTAATGGTCTGGAGAGATCATGATAAGCCAAGCAGCTTGTAGTGGTCAGGCCTGTAGTGCCCCTATGTGGTGGTCTTTAAGAACTACTCTCATAATACTCATGGATGTGTGGATGTAGGTGCAAGCAATAGGGTTCACACGTGTAGATTTTAAGCTAACCCCATGAATTGTATCCTGCCTTCAATATAGTATTTTTCCGAGTCTGCTTTCTTTTTTTTAGAACCAACAGTTAAGGACTCATGGACCTTGGGAAGTGTGGGAGGTGGTGGTGTTAGTCAGTCCTAGGTCTCTTGCAGCTGTTCAAGAACTCAAGGTCAATTCTCCACTTGAATCTCCTCCTTGCTTCCTCAATAGATCAAATAAAATCTATCCTGCTGAATTGTTCTTTTTGGGGGCTGTAACAGTTAGTGGAAAGGACCTTGAGAAGCAGGAAGAGCTGCAGACTGGACAACCAGTTCAGTAAAAAATATCTCAGCCCACAGAAGGGGAGGGTGGAGGGACACATTTCAGAAGAGACTTTCTAAAGAGTAAAAGTAAAGGAGGGGGGAGGAGGAGGGGCACATGGGTTTTGTGTGTATGTGTGTTTAAAAAATGCAGACAAACACTGTGACTGCACAATTGAAATCCCACTCTTTTTTCCCAAACTTACTTACTTACTTACTTATTACTTCCCCTCCTTCCTTCCTTCCTTCCTTCCTTCTCTTCCTTCCTTCCTTCCTTCCTTCCTTCCTTCCTTCCTTCCTTCCTTCCTTCCTTCCTTCCTTCCTTCCTTCCTTCCTTCCTTCCTTCTTTCTTTCTCTTTCTTTCTTTCTCTTTCTTTCTTTCTTTCTTTCTTTCTTTCTTTCTTTCTTTCTTTCTCTTTCTTTTTTTCTCTCTCTCTGAGAGAGAGAGAGAGAGAGAGAGAGAGAGAGACAGAGAGAGAGAGAGAGGTCTTGAGGGTATATTTGCTCCCCCTCTTTATCTCAATCTATGTTGTCCTGGTCCAACATCTTAAATACAGTACCACAACTTATTGACTTTTTTAAGAGCATGACCCTTGATGTACCATACCAAGTCCAATGTGGTCCTTGTGCTGGCAAAAGTTGTACATTCCTCTTTTAAATAATTTTGGAACTAGAAAGATGACATGGCCATCTTGTAAAACAGATAGGTCAAGTTCAATTGCCTACCACCCAAAGGATTTCTAAGGAGATTTAATACAACCTTGTCTATCTGGTTGGTATCTAGCCTTTATCAGCCTCCAATCCCCAGGGCAGCTTTAGAAGTTAAATCATCAGACTGCTTCAGAAATACAGCTTATTGGGATCGCTCTTTTCTTGTCTCAGTGAAAGGAGGTCAGGCAAAGCAACTAATGCCTAACTTGATGGTCCAGCTCTTAAGATCAGGGTTTAAGGCACTTTGCAGTCAGTCTTTTGAATGGTGCACACCCAGGTTGATGATGGCATCAAGGTCTTAAGAAGACTAAGAGGTTCTGACTATGCCTTTCATGTATAGGTCTCTTAAAAGCAAAGTTATCATAACATAATAAGCTTCAAATAGAAATCCTAGGTGACAGAAGAATAAAAATTATGTTGTAACCTTGGAGTAAGATGTCAGTTTAAATTTATGCTGATAACCTTTTTACTGTAAAAAAAATTGTAAGACAGTTTTTATGTTTCTTTTTTTCTTTCTTTTTTCTCACTTCTGGTTTTGTTCTCTGTTTCTTTATTTTTCTTATCTTAATTATTAGTTTCTATTGGTTTTTATTTTCTTGTTTAAAAATTTAATGAAGTTATCATTTTAAAAAAGTTTCAGAGTGAAAATCTTGTCTAAAAAGCATTGCTCAGAATTCTTCATTTTTGTTTGGTTAGGCTGATAAATAATAAATTACTCAATTGTAAGGGATGTCAATTTAGGAAAGGATACAGAGGTTTTGAAAGAGGTCAGATGTCTGCCAAGTGCTACTGCCAGAAGAGACAGGTTCCCCTCGCACATATGTACTAGTCGTTCCCGACTCTAGGGGGCAGTGCTCATGTCCATTTCAAAGCCGAAAAGCCAGCGCTATCCAAAGACGTCTCCATGGTCGTGTGGCCAGCATGACTCAAAGCCAAAGGCATACGGAACACTGTTACCTTTCCACCAAAGGTGGTCCCTATTTTTCTACTTGCATTTTAGCTTTCGAACTGCACGAGGGATTCGAACTTCTGAACTGCCAACCTCTCGGTCAACAAGCTCAGCATCTTAGCCACTGAGCCACTGCATCCCTTGCCAGGAGAGACAAGTTGTGTGTTTTTAAGTTAATAAAGAATGCCAGGAAGGACTGTGATGTTGATGCTGTTGTATATCTTGGCATGAATGATCTGTCCCAAAAATATGTTGTCTCTGTACAGAATGATTTCCAGAGCTTGGGGCAGGAGCTTAGTGGGATAGCTGTAAGCTTTCCTTTTCAGAGATTTTACCTGTACATAAGGAACAAAAAGGAAAAGGCCAGAATATAGCAGAGTTCAACATGTGGCTAAAAGAGTGGTGTAGAGGGGAAGGCTTGGTTATATTCATCATGATGTCTGCAGCTAGTCCAATGAAAAACTGTACAAAATAGATGATTTGCATCCATCAAAGAAAGGAAATGAGTTGCTTGGCATTAAATTCACAGGTTTTTTTGGAGAACCGTTTAAACCAAACAATGGGGACAGAGAGTTAATTGATACAGAACATTTCTGTCCCCAGCAATCTAAAACTTAAGGTTATCAGTGCAGGTAACATAGAGATTTGTGCAGGTAACCTGGCTGTCAAGCAAAATCAAGCTTTTAATAGTGAGTACCATACCATGAGCACCCGAGGTGGGTTTCAGCAGGTTCTGACCGGTTCTGGAGAACCGGTAGCGAAAATTTTGAGTAGTTTGGAGAACTGGTAGTAAAACCTCTGACTGGCCCCACCCCCATCTATTCTCTGCCTCCCAAGTCCCAGCTGAGGAAGAGAAAATGGGGATTTTGCAGTAACCTTCCCCTGGAGTGGGGTGGGAATGGAGATTTTACAGTATCCTTCCCCTGCCATGCCCACCAAACCATGCCCACAGAACCGGTAGTAAAAAAAAATTGAAACCCACCACTGATGAGCACTAATAAAACAGGTATAAGGAAGTAGGGGATGCAGTGGCTCAGTGGCAAGTAGAAATGCAAGTAGAAAAATAGGGATCATTTCGGTGGGAAGGTACAGCACTCCATGCGCCTTCAGCATTTAGTCATGCCAGCCACATGACCACGGAATTGTCATCAGACAGTACTGGCTCTTTGGCTTAGAAATGGAGATGAGCATCACCCCTTAGAGTCGGAATGACTAGCACGTATGTGCGAGAGGAACCTTCACCTTTACTTTACTTTAAGGAAGTAGGGGAATTCAGGCACAACACAGGTTATGTAGAAAATAAACACACAGTCAGTCAAAAAGGACTCAAATGTCTATATACCAATGCACAGAGTTTGAAGAATACACAGGGTAAATTAGAAATTCCAGTAAATGATAGCAGATAGGATATTGTTGCCATTACAGAAACTTGGTAGAGTGAAACCCACAAATTGAACATACAACTAGAGGGATTTAAATTATTTTAGAAAAACAGACCAAATAAAATGAGGTAGAGTTACATTATTTATAAGAAATAACTATATTTCTTATAAACTATATCTCTGTTAGAGCAGAACAGTTTGGTTCAATATAAAAGGGGAAAAAATGACATTACCATAGGAGTATACTATAGGCTACCCCAAAAAATAGAGGAAATAGATGAACTTTTTGCTAGTCAGTTAACTAAGCTGGCAGGCATAGTCAACACTCCAGAAGATAGGCTTAAGATATAGAAGGATCTTGACAGACTTGAACATTGGGCACAATTTAACAAAATGAAATTCAATGAAGAAAAAAGTAAGGTTCTACATTTAGGCAATAAAAACCAAATGCATAGGTACAATATAGTACTCAATAGTAATAACTGCGAGAGGGATTTGGAGTCCTACTGGACAACCACTTAAATATGAGTCAGCAGTGTGCTGTAGCTGCCAAAAATGCCATAGGCTTTTTAACATGAAGTGTTAATACTATTTTATAATGCCTTGGTAATATCACACTTGGAATACAGCATCCAGTTTTGGTCATCACAGTGTAAAAAAGATGTTGAGACTCTAGAACTGGGCTGTCAAAAATGCGGCCTGCAAGCCGGATGCGTCATGCACTGGCCACACCCACGCCCGGTTTAGTGAAGTAAGAAAAAGTCCTGATACATCACATTTAGTTTAATAAAAAGAAGGACCAGGGGTGACATGATAGCAGTGTTCCAATATCTTAGGGGTTGCCACAAAGAAGAGGGAATCAAGGTATTCTCCAAAGCAACTGAGGGTAGAACAAGAATCAAAGGGTGGAAACTAATCAAGGAGAGAAGCAACCAAGAACTAAGGAGAAATTTCATGACAGTTAGAACAATTTATCAGTGGAACAATTTGGCTGCAGAAGTTGTGAATGCTCCAACACTGGAAGTTAACTAATTGGACAACCATTTTTCTGAAATGGTATAGGCTTCCCGTCTGGGCAGGGGGTTGGACTAGAAGACCTCCAATGTCTCTTCCAACTCTGTCATTCTATTCTATTTTACTGTTGTTCATTCTTGCTACAATAAAATAATTACTTTCTCCATACACCGCTGTATTATTGCAAACACTAACAGCTGAGTAAAACTTAGCTAATAAAAGCTTCTAAAAATTAGCTTTTGTTCATATTTCATCTCTCCCCCAAAATAAAAAAACATTGGCTGTACAAATACTTGTCACATATTTTGATTAATACCTGTATCAGAGGCCTGGAAAGAGATTCAAACTGTAAAAAATTTCTCAGCAATTATCAAGATGCTAAGTTTTTTTAAAAAATTCAAACCAGGCTGTTGGGATAAAAAAAATGCCTTTAACTTTGGAAATTAAGAAGATAAGGGGCAGTAGAAGCCTCCCTCAAAATGTTTAAAGTAACCGCCACATATATTTTGTTTAAGCGTGATAGCTCCAATTAAAATACCAACTTTTTTGCTCTGAAGGAGAGATAAGAATGTGAAGTGGACTCGCTAATGTTGTATTTTTACAATAAAATACATCAGATATTTTATGACCACGGTTTGGTTATCTAATCACAGTTAAAAGAAGATTTGTTTGCTTTCTATCTATGTACTTTGTCAAATATGTCTTACACGGGGCAGGCTAAATATAAGAAAGAATAGGGATGCCTGTATTTTTGATAGCACTGTGCAAGAGAAGGTTTCCATAGATATTATTTCTGCAATAAGTTTACTTTCTTCCAATAATACAAGCATTTTAGGGAGGAGGAGCTCCATATTTGTTTCAGGCTTTTTTCCCCCCTGGGAAAAATAACTGGGACCAATTAGCAGAGCGCGTGAACAAAGCAGGTGTTGGTGGGAACTCCTCATCATCTAGTCCTCAGCCAACCAAAGTCCATAGGGCGGTGGGAAGAAAGATAAGAGACCTCCCCTTGGTGCTGGGCTTTCTTTTCCCCAGGACGTTGAACTGTGTGAACATAGAGAAGAATGGCGCCATTAATGAAGATCCAAGGAGGAATTCTTTTGGTTTGGCTCTTCATACTTTCTGCAGGGGTAAGGAATCAAAATACTGGGGTGGGGGGGAGGCAGGGGGTGGGGGGTAGAAAGCATACACTTTGGGAGAAGCCTACAAAAAGAATATTCCAAGCTACTGGTATCTAGCTAGCTTTCTTTCCAAGGAAAAGTTAAAACAACTGGAGTTTAGAAACCAATCAAACCAATTGGCAGAGAAGCTACAAGTGGGTTTTCAGAATGGATGTGCTTTGGGAAAGCCTATTGTGGCTCCCATCACATTAAAACTGGGAGGAAAGAAAGTTGGCAGGAGGTTTGGGGAAGATGAAATAGTTCTTCGTGTAGCAGGCAAACAGCTGGGCAATTGTTGCTACAAAGTATGGCAGTAGTTACTATTTCAGACGATTTGTAAAAAGTCTATTTAGAGCCACAAAGTTGTCAAATAAACGCCCCACTTGAGAGAAAAGCCGCCCGAAAAAAATTATCTGTAATTGGAAGCCCTTTGCGGACTTTTTGTATGAGATGGAGAAAAATCAACTTTTGAAATAGGGATTTGATTGTTAAAATTTAAAAAGGGGACAAATATTTCTCCGTTTCTTTTGGGGGGGGGGAGGAAATGGACATTTTATTATAGTCTTAATCTATACGTAAGTTCTTTATATCCTTAGACGAAGTCTAAAATATAAAGAAGTCTAAATTATAAAGAAAAAGAAAACACAAGTGTGTTTTCCTTTTTCTTTATACATTTTCACACATCTATCCCTATTTTCTTTCTACTCTGTATAATTTCTCTTGATTGTTTTATGTGTATGTTTTATGTGTATGCTTTGTAAAATGTAGTAAAATTATTAGACGGAGAGCTACAAAGCTATTCTGCCTCTCTTCACACGCGCACTCCACCCCTCCCCCACACACGAGCAGCAGTGACTGGGGAAAATTGGTTAATTATTATAGGGATGCTATCCAGCAAGCGAAGCTGCTTTTAGCAAAAAAGCTGGGAAAAGTTTTGAGTGAGGGAGAAACTAAGGGGGAAACAACTAAAATAAAACACATACTTTTGCTTATACATATGTTTATATGATGTGGTGTTGTTTTATGCTGATGTTTGCGTATATTGTTGTGACAAAATAAAATAAAAAAAAGAAGAGAAAAGAAGAAGAGAAGTAAGTCCTGGGCAGTAGGACCACGTCTCCTAGGAAAATAAAGTAGTTTAAAACACCCTCGGTCTCCTTATTTCATCAGCACAACAGCAATTATCATTTCCAGGGCCATAGCCTTTGAATGTTAGCTTGAGAAGTAGAATAGGACATACGTGTGAATTTATTGGTCACTGTTTGTTGTGAGATTCAGCGGACCAGTGATTTTATTTAGCAAAGATGTTTCTATGAAAGAATGCGTCCTATCTCTTAAAGCAGTTGTTTTTTTGTCTCACTAAGACTGTTGAAGTTGCTGAATGTAGAAAGAAAAGCACATCCAAGTTAGAAGATTGGGGTTTGTGTGTGTTTTTTTTTTTTAAATCCACAGGGCTTTCTTTAAGACTGATAGATTTCCTTAAGAAAGCCTGATCTGTGCACCCCCCCCCCCATTCTTACAATCATTGTAGACGAGACCAGGAAGAACTTGATGCTGACACACTTCCAAGAAATTTGGAATTCTGACTGAAGTTCAGTAGTCCGATCAAGAAATTTCTATTGAGAAACCGCTGGATGATTAAAAATGGTGTCAAAAAGAGTTCTGACCTCCTTCTTTGCCTATAAAATTGTTTAGTAAGAATAGGCTGCCACCTTCTGGTTGGAAAGCACTTTGCTTGTAGGAGAAAAGATATTTTTACTGGCTAGTGGTAAAATTAAACTCCTAAAACAATTGAGCCCCAATATAATTTGTTGGCCATTGGTTTTCTATTTAGTTCATTAGATTGCTAGTGTAACTCTTTGATACACACACAAACACACGGGGCCTGAATTTTGAGCTATATTTTGTCCTTACATTGGTACATAAATTATGATGGAACATTTCCAACCAGATCCAATTTTTCTAATTAACTATTTCTGATCAAGAATGTACATTTATCGAGCAGGGCAAATATATTATCTGGGGTTATGCTGAAAAATGTTCAATGGGGTGGTAAACAATTGTTCTTGGATTCCTTTTCCAAAGGGGAAAAAAACATCCAGTAAAATCTCATGGTGCAGTTCTTCCATTTATCTTAGTTACATGGTTTACGTCAAGTGCCTGATCTTCGGACCTTTCGTCGTGAGCTAAAAACATATTTATTCATTCAAGCAGGACTGGCATAAATAGTTGATTTTAAATTGGGGTTTTATTAATATTTTAAATTTTTAAATCTTTTTTAATTATCAGCCGTTTAGTAATAGTTTTATTTTAAATTCTTTTAATTGTATATATTCTGTATTTTATTTTGGCTGTACACCGCCCTGAGTCCTTTGGGAGAAGGGCAGTATAAAAATTTAATAAAATAAAAATAAATAAATAATAAACGGTTGGTGAAGGTGAGTGTTCCATTTCTGATTCTCCAAACAACTCTCCAGCAGTCTGTAGCTTTTGTGGCTTCCTGTTTTCAGCCCAATGCCAGAAGAGGGCAGCCCTGGGGGGGTGGGTGTTCATATTGGGAAGAAGGAGCACCAAGGGAAGCCCGAGAGTGTTAGAGAGAGAGGAGTATTTTAAACGACAATAGCAGCATTAGAATAGAGGAAGCATCCTATGAATGAGACAGAAAAAATGAAAGTCTCGGTTGCAGGAGAAGCTAGTGAGAAATTGGGAGGACCAATTGGGAGGACCAATTTCAGCACAAATGCTCTTTTCTGTTCATACTGCATCTCGCTCCTTTCTAGGTTTCATCCCACAGAAATGAGTGCTGGAGCTTCATGTAAGTTACTGCTTTATTTTGTTTGCTTTTCTCTTAGTTCAGATCAGATCCAAGTGGTGAATGGATAAGCAGCCAGCCAAAACTAGGGGGAAAAAGAGAAAATAGTTAATTGCAAGAGGATTCCTAAATAAAAGATATGCTGGGAATGTAAAATAATTGCCCCACATATGGTCTTCAGGTTATGAATGTTTTAGAACTCTTACGATGGCCCCGCCACCACCAAAATGCACAGACACGTGTTGCAGCTAGCTAGCCCATATTTATAACTGTTTGCAGCACCTCACAGTTATATGACACCTAATTTACATAGCAAAACCACCCCATAACAAACTGGGTTTGCTTAACAATTGTGGTGTTTGCTTCATGACCATTTTGTTCATTTAATGATTGCTGCAAAACAAGATGTAAACCAGGTTCAGTCACATAGTAACTAGTTTTTCTACTATCATGATTTATCACAATTGCCAGGCTCAATTATGGTCATAAGTTGAAGACTACCTGCATTTTATACTATTCCTCTATTCTCTGGTTTGATCTGCTCCATTCACAGAAATGTTTATCCTAACGTGGGAAATCTCTGATCTTGGTGGGTTAGCTCTTTTCCTTTTTCACAGTGACACCAATAATTGTTTACTATGGCCATCCTGGTGGGGTTTTCAGAACTCCAGTCTCAGAATCTCTGAAAACCCATTGATTCGGCTAACTAAGTATTATGGGAATTGAATTCTAATTCATCTAGTCCAATGTTTCTTAAACTTGGCAATTTAAAAATGTGTGGAACTCAACTCCCAGAATTCCTCAGCCAGCCACGCTATATATTGGCTAGGGAATTCTGTAAGTTGAAATCCAAACATTACCAAGTTTGGGAAACACTAATGTAGACATTGGGGGGTCAGACTAGCAAAGGCTGCTCTGCACTAATAATGAAGCCACGATGAAAGAAATTTGTTTTAAACCTTTTATCTCTTCTTTCCTAAGGTGTACTACTGATTCCAGTTTGAACTGCACTTGCAAACCGGAAGTGCCTAATTGGCTTGTGTACGTAATGCGCAAGTATAAGGATAACCTTTTCTGTGAGCATGTCTTGGGTAGAGAGCTGTGTTTGTGTGAACTGAATTTGATGGGATAAATGTTTGACTTGGAGGCTCTTCTTTTGTATCTGAACACTTTATATCTTTTTTAAGACTGCCAACATTTCAAAAAGACTCACAATATTAGTATTGTGCTTTTATATTAGTATACAATTTCATAAAGATACGCCTTAATATTAGCCCTCTTTATGAAACGTCACATTCAAGTTTTAGCTCAAAAGTAGATAAAACTAATGGTGATTGTTGGGAACCGTGTACAATCATTATATGAGACAGATCGATAGAGCTAGGAACTACATGTAGGAAGCAAACGTTAAATGCTGCAATTAGGACAGAAGAATTAGCTGATTTCCTTGTGGCATGTGCATTTAAAACAAATGACCCAAAAGGACATGAGAAGGATTTTTGAAATTCCAGGAGCTGAATCTGGGATCCTTAGGCAGCACCTGCAAGTATCAATACATTTGCAGATATCTCCCTTCGAATTTGCCAGATGGCACATATTGCTTTACTTCACTTTTCTTTGTCTTCCCAGGCCTACCATCTGCCTTGTTCCTCTGGTTATCATCGGCACCTGTTGCATCAGGATATGCATCAACTACTACAACGAAAGGGATGCTATCCGCCTTTCAAATGGGTCATCTCTGTCCAGCCCACCTTCGTTCCCCATACCTGATATGATCCCAACTCAGAATTTTGAACTCAGAATTCCACCATCTTATAATGAGGTAAAGAACAAGTTGTCTTGTTTCTGGTTTGCCAAAGATCTTTTTCCTGACTGAGAAGTTCAAGCAAACCATGGATCTCTAGTGCAAGATTGGCTTTGTTTCCTCCTAGCAGCAGTTCTCTAACATAGGTCAAGGTAAAGATTCCCCTCCACATGCGTGCTAGTCGTTTCCAGCTCAGTGCCCATCTCCTCTGTCTTTTTCAGGCACACATCCATACCCACCCAAGCAAATGTCCTGGAACATCAGGTTCTTTCATTAACATGATGCCAACAAGGCTGTGCCTGAACTTGGTTTTCTAACTAGTGGCATTCCCTCAGTGAGTGAAGTTTGGATGCAAACTTAATAGTCCTTTAGTTAATATTTTATTAATAGTCCTTAATAGTTTCTTTAGAATATCTCTTTTCCAGATTTGGTACACTAGGTGTATATGCTGCAGAATATTCATATAAAAATGCAATTCATTTTGTACCATTTTCTCTAGGCTGTTGGCAAAGACCCACGCTACCCACTTCCTCTGGATGATCCACCTGCCTATGAAGATATTGACATATACTGTGTCTGCCCTCCAGATGCCTCCGTTCTTCCTGGGTTTATGCCCAAGAATAATAATGTCTCAACTGTCTAATGCCTTTGCTTGATGTTATCCTGGAATGCCCTAAAGTTTAAATTTTGATGTATAAGGCAGTTATATTCAGTTATCTTCTCAAGAATGTATTCATGCTTATATATAAGAGTAGCCACTTTTCCTTCCTTTATGTTAGGTCATGGATATGAACAGAACATGTGTTACAACCAGAGCTACATGACTCCATATCCCAAACTTCTTGCAACTTTAATCTGATGCTGAATATGTAGTAGAGGAATCTCTTAAGACCTTGGTCATCCAAATTACTGACCTGTAAATCTGAATTTTCCTCCTGGGCATAGTCCTTCCTTTTTTTTTGACATTTATTTCTTTAGTGATAATTGGTTTTGTTATAGTTTCTTCTAAGATATGTATCACTGTCCTGTTTAATACCATCACCACCCACCCCCAATATAACTGTCTTAATTCTTTAATAAAGGCATTCATGGGGAAGTTGGAGTTGTTTCAGTTTTTTTTGTTCTTTAGCTTGGAGGGTGGCCTAACATGTCTACCAGAACTTTTGGGCATGGATGCTTCCATGGGTATTATGGAGATTATGGAAAAACTTTGGAAAGGCTGAGAGGTTCTTCGTTTCCATATATGAATTTATAAAGCAGTATGCTCATGTCTTTTAGCCTGGGAGTTATTAAATTGTACAGGGGGATGTTGATGTTAGTGTATCTGCATCTGATAGATCTGACAGGTAATGAGGCCGATCTGATTTAATTTATTTAATTTAGGTGCCAACTGACTCTTAGAATCTGTGTGGCTCACTATAAAACAAAAACAAAAAGGTACAACAAAATTCAAACACAAGCCAGAAAATACACACACATGCCACCTCCAAAACCAGGTAAAGAATAAGATGGTGAATCTAACAACAAAATTCATAGGAGGCTGCGTTCACCCCTTGTGCAATGTCCCTGGGAAGAAGCAGCCCTTCCACAGACCTCCCAGTTTATATTAACAGACTATCTGGAAGGTGAAATATTAGGAGAGAAAATGATGATGCTCAAGGCTAGCATATATGAGGGAAATTTAAATCTCCCAATCTAACACTGTCTCCAGGAATACATTCTCTCTCAGCTCAACCTACCTCACAGGGTGGTGGTTGTGGGGCAAATAGAAAAAAGTTTATTGGATATATTCACTGTCTTGAGTTATTTTTAAAGCGAATAACGGTGGAATACCAAATAAACAAGCAAGCTTGTCCACAAGTAAACCCTTCTTTCCCCCCCCCCTCTGATTAGACCAAGGCTGTCGAATAAGCCCTGATGAAATGTTACTTTACCCAACACCTGCTTCTCATTATGTTCGCAAGAAAAAGAATCCAGTTATGAGTACACTACCTTCCTTTTGGTTTCCTAAGTAATGCTATAATCAGTTATACTTAATGGATCAAAAAGTGCAGACACAAAAGGTTCAGCTTAGAGATTGGTTTTGCTATTTATATATGTAATTACATAAGTTGTACTAAATTCCTGAGTCGTTTTTTGGTGTTTCTGATGGATATGAAAGCTCAGGGGGGAAAAATATCCCTGGAAGAAACCAATGTTTCTAATTTCTCAATCTCTGTTCTATAGTCCAACCTGATGCAGTTTTATGGAATACGTTTTGGTTTCTGTTAATTGTTTTTCTGGGCTGGTACTATAATACGTCACAATGATACCCACAGCACCACAGTTTTAAATACTATTAACTTAAAATTAGAATTGGCTAAACTCTCACAAGATGCAGCACCTCCATTAGATTGACATTTTGTGATATTCCCCCTCCCAATCTCAATGTCTCAGGCCTTGCAAATGGAAAAAGAGGAAAGGAGGAAGGAGATTACTATGCTGGGTTTGTCACAGATAAATTTCATTTCTCCTTGTTTTCTCTTGATTCCAGAAGAAACAGTTGGAAAATCATTTCTTTTGATGGACCTGCAACTAGGAGTGGTGAAGTGAGAGTTCCCTCTAGTGGACAAATGAAACCACAGCATGTCACCCAAAATAACAAGGCTACAACTTCATGGGAGTTTCAGCTCTAATACAGCTGTACAGCTCAACTCTACAGTTTTGATGATATCCGTCCATATTTTACACTGGCCCATATTTTCACATGCTAGTGTCCAATGTTTCAGTCTTAAAACATTCTAGCTGAAATATTTACTTTTCATGCAAAATATTAATGCAAGCTTGCCTTAAGGCTTTTTCACATTATAGCCTTCAGCTACTTCTTTCTCATTCATAAACTGACTGATAATGAAGCCAATAAAAAATCATTTCTAGATTAATTAAAATAATTGCAATTATTTCCTCCACTTGTCCACAGTGATAGCCAGCTGTTCTGCCCAGACTGTGGTTAACGAAATCCCCGATTAATGGATTCCCCTCCCACACAATCTGGTAAAGCAAGCGCCAATTGCTTTTCATTCTATGCCAATGTCTTTTGGGGACTGATAAGAGGAGGAAAAAATGAAGCCGCTTCCAGTCACCTTGGTCTATAGAAGAAACTTGGCAAAACACTGTTAATGTCACCTAGCTAAAACAAAGAAAGTGCCAGCTTTTCACCATTTGTAGAGAATAATGACTTTCATGAAGATATGTAAGATTTTTCACTAAGATGACAGTGAGTGAAACATATTGTCACCACAATAGACAGAAAATATTCAGAAATGACTCCCTAAATCACTGAAATATAAGAAGGAAGAGAAGGTAGAGAACAATAAGACTTGCAAGTGTCTATTCCTACAGGTAGTCCTTGAGTTATGACCAATAAAGCCTGTCACATGGTCATAACTTGTGATGGTAATAAATCAGATTGCCCACATGACTGACACAGTTTTACAACCACTTTTGTGGCAGCTATTAAGGAATGCCATAGTTGTTATATGAACACTGTGGTCATAAGCCAAGCCAATGGGCCCAGTTTTCCTGAAAACCAGACAGAAAAGCTGGTCTGGGGCAAAATGTTCATAAAATGCAGCCATGTGACCACAGACCATAGCAAATGGGCATAAATAAGGCCCGGTTGTTGAATGCCTGACGTGTAATCAGATGGAGCAAGGAGCATCATCAGAACCCTGGATCCGGGTCATAAGTCCACTCAGGTAGATCCGTCGTAACTGTGAATGGTCACTAAGCAAACAAGGGAAATTAAGGACTACCTGAATAGCCAATCACAATTAATTAATTTTAGCTTTCCTGTAGAGTTGATGTCTTGTTCTGGTCCACGTGATGGCGCTGAACCACCCCACTAAACAGCAGCCCAAGAAGGCAGAGGGTAGAGCTGGGGAGAACACCCACCAGCCAAATGGAATGGAGGCATTTGCACAAGTCAGAATCAAGTGTTACAGGTGGATTGGACTGTCCTACTTGTGTTCACAGAAGGGGGAAAATGCTGTTTTCAATGTCCAGCAAGAACCACAAGGGGCAGTTGTCTTCTCAGTAGACTAGAGATGGATTCTGTGTGATGTCGCTGTCAAACAGTAGGTAGGAGAGCAGATCAGTTCTTATTCATTCAACTCTTTCCTATTGACTTTCACATATTTCAGAGGTGGGTTTCAGCAGGTTCTGACCAGTTCTGGAGAACCAGTAGTGGAAATTTTGAATAGTCTGGAGAACCGGTAGTAAAAATTCTATTCTCTGCCTGCCAAGTCCCACTGATTGGGAGGAAATGGGGATTTTGCAGTAATCTTCCCCGGATTGGGGAGGGAATGGAGATTTTACAGTATCCTTCTCTGCCACGCCCACCAAGCCACGCCTACCAAGCCATGCCATTCCACGCCCACCAAGCTACAACCACAGAACCGGTAGTAAAAAAATTTGAAACCCACCACTGACATATTTGGCTGCTTTGTGCAGATTTTTGGAGTCTTTTGAAGACCATTAGAGGCAAATATTGAAGGCTATTCCCAGTATTCATCATGGAGTGAATTTCCCTTCCTGTCTTCCTAGTCCACCTTGTTTGCCCAATGAACCAACAGACTCGTGTATATCCTGCTTTTAACTCGTATTGTTCCTAGGATGTTATATAAGCAAATTTCATGCCTGCTTGGCTAAATATATAGATGAAAAGAAAATGGAAATATTAAAAATTCAGGATTTCAAATTCATGGCATGAGAGCATTTGGGGTCATCCAACTAAATGGATGGTGGCAAGTCAAGGTAGATAAAATGAACATCTCTCTGGAAAAATATCTATCCCTACACTCATCCAGTTAATTTCAGATATTAGGACTTGGAGATAAGCCACACACACACACAAAAAAAAACCAATCCCAGAAAAATATTTGTTGTTTATTAAAACATTTATAATTGTCCTTTGCCAGGACAGTGTGCAAATGGAAATAAAACATAATGTAATATCAAAGCATCTCATCCACATTAGTCTGGGTACTTGTGGGACTTCCTATCTCCCATAATATCTAACATGCTGATGCAATCTGACAGGGTTGGTACACTTCAGATTTCTTTGTTTAAACAATTCCATCTGTTAAGATCCTGGAAGTGGGCCTCCTCTGTAGCACAACAAGGCAGCCCAGGCAGGAAAATAAAATGAGTACTAGAATAGCTTTATTGTGGGTTACATTAACACAATCTTGCAAGTCTGAGAGCATTTCCTCCCTTCCTCTGCCTTTACTTACCAGAGAATTAGGGAGGATCCCTCCTGAAATAGTTTCTCTGCCCCACCCCCTCCTTTGGACTTAGATTTCTCTTATTAGACCATTGTCTAGCTGTGGCTTTTCTTCCTGTCTCCTAAGATGTCATGATATCTGGGAATGAACCACAGTTTACACCGGGGCGGATTCCAAATCCTATAGCTACTGGTTCGCTCGTGCGTAGGCACGGTGCTTTTGTGCATGCACAGAAGCATCCAGGCAGGTGGGCAGAGACTCCCATCGCTGCCGCTACAAGTTCACCCGATCTGGTGCGAACCAGTAGCAACCCACCACTGACCTATACCAGGGATGAAGAACCTTGTTTCTTTTAAGACTTGTGGGCTTCAATACCCAGAATTCCTGAGCCAGCCATGCTGGTCAGGAATTCTGGGAATTGAAGTTCACAAGTTATAAAAGGGCCAAGGTTCCCCCACTCCTGGCCTACACCATGTTTGATGAACATAAATTGAGTCTAAAAGAGGGGGGGGTGTCTCAGGAAGAATTCTCTCTATTTTTTGGAGAATAAAAGTAATGAACAGAAGGGATAATCTCAGACCTGCAAGGTTCTGTTGATGTGACCTTACAATAAGATTGAGGCAGAATTCGTTGTGTTGCTTCTTATCAGAATTACCTTGAGGGCCTAATAGGAAGTTTCAAAGATGACTTAACCTGGGGAATAAGGTTTCCCCTGAGATTCAAATGGCCCCCCACCCTAATGCTATTTTAAAGGGCCCTGAAAACTTGGCATTTGATCCAGGTCTTGGATGGATGTGACTGTAGCCTCCTTTTTCTTCTTTTTCTTTGCTCCCATTTGCATTTGTTATCTCTGCCATCTTTGATCTGTTTTGCTTTTGTGCTGGTTTTTTTGTATTCATGTTTTTAAAAATTTGTAAACATCTCAGAGTTGCCAAGAGTCTGGAAGCATACAGATTTAATAATAAATAAATAAATAAGAGCACTACTAATGCTCAATATAACATGATGCTTCATTTAATATAGTTGTGCAAACAAAATGACTTTTACCAACCCTGAGAAATTAGTGCCATGGAAATGATCGTGTATTTCTTCACATGTAGTTAAAATATACTAACACAATATTGTAATGAAACCGAGTATTGAAAGAAACTATTCTACAGGTAACCCTCAATTTATGACCACAATTGAGCCCAAAATTTTATGTTTCTAAGTGAGAAATTTGTTATGTGAGTTTTGCACAATTTTATGATTTGCCTTCCCACATTTGTTAACTGAATCACTGTAGTTGTTAAATTAGTAATATGGTTGTTAAGTGAGTTTGATTTCTCTATTGACTTTGCTTGTCAGAAGATCACAAAAGGTGATCACATGACTAAGGGACACTGCAGCTGTCATAAATAAGTATTGCAGGGGCCTCTGGTGGCTCAACAGACTAAGCAGTCTGTTATTAACAGCAGCTGCTTGCAGTTACTGCAAGTTCAAGTCCCACCAGGCCCAAGGTTGACTCAGCCTTCCATCCTTTATAAGGTAGGTAAAATGAGGACCCAGATTGTTGGGGGGGCAATAAGTTGACTTTGTATATAATATACAAATGGATGAAGACTATTGCTTAACACAGTGTAAGCCGCCGTGAGTCTTCGGAGAAGGGCGGGATATAAATTCAAATAAAAAAATAAAAAAAATAAAAAAAATAAATGTGAATCAGTTGTCAAACATCCAAATATAAAACACGTAATCATGAGAATGCTGCAATGGCCATAAGTGTGAAAAATGGTCACTAAACTTCAAAATGTCACTAAATGAACTGTTGTAAGTCAAAGACTGCCTGTATAAGAAATCTAGCCTTCTGATTCATAAACAAAACTAAGAAAACTGTGTAGCTCTGTGCTTATCTCTTCCTGAAATAAAGAAATCACAACGATCCTATTTGTCTTCATCTCTTTTATGTTTAATTAAGTTTACTTGCTTTAGAGATCCTTATTACAGTATCTTGGTTAATAAACTCATATCCATTTCTCTCATTACTGAAAAATTATGTCAAGGCCACCGCCTGTCTGTGGCGGCAATAGTTCTGTGGAGGGGAGGGCTTGATTTTTAAAAAGTAGAAACATCGGACACAGCTACTCTCTGTTATTCTCTTGTTATTCTCCCTACATTATTATTATTATTATTTAGATTTTTATACCGCCCTTCTCCCAAAGGACTCAGGGCGGTATACAGCCAAATTAAAACAATTCAATATACAAAATTAAAACAACAGTTAAAATACATATTCTATAAGTGGCCGAGAATTAAAACCGTTGAATTGACCCATACTAAAATACCCCCATTAAAATTATTAAAAATTCAAAAAATTTAAAATTTAAAAATCAAGCCAGTCCCGCTTGGATAAACAGATACGTTTTCAGTTCATGGCGAAAGGTCCGAAGGTCAGGTAATCATAGATGAGGAAAGACATCAGATTCAGAAAATCACCCTCTACTTCATCTTAGAATTATGGGTTCCATTAACTATGGAATCAAATTAGTCACAAAGTTCATAACAAATGAATTGAGTCTCCCATTCAAATCCATAAGTCTGCTTTAGAAGAAGTTGGTAACAGTTCCCAATTATGTGTTCCCTGAGTAAAAAAATTTAACTGGAGCAGGATTGAAAAATGATTACTAGGGATGACTTCTAGGGCCTTAGCATAAGGGAGAAAGTTCCTAGAGATAATCATATAGTCAACAGCATTTATTCTGGAGCCAGACAAGTAGATAAATTCCGCTGGATGATCACTAAGGAGACATGGTGGCACTGTGGTGAGAATGCAGTATTGCAGGCAAACTCTGCCCTCAGCCTGGAGTTCAGTTCTGATGGGGCCAGTGGTGAAATGTAAAATTTGTTACTACCGGTTCTGTGGGCGTGGCTTGGTGGGGGTGGAATAATGTGACTGGGTGGGCGTGGCCAACTTTTTTTTTTTTACTTTTAAAAGCATTTTTTCTACACCTCTTTGGCTGAAAAGGTTGTAGAAAAAATGCTTTTAAAAGGCTCTGGCAATCCCAGCTGCATTGCCTGATCATCAGAGGCTTTTCTTTTCTTTTAAAAGAATTTTTTCGGCCAAAGAAAAAATGCTTTTCAAAGTAAAAAAAAAAATCCTCTGATGATCGTGCGGCTCAGCTGAGCATGGGATGGGGGCAGGGATTTTTGCTACTGGTTCTCCAAACCACCTGCTGCCATCGCTACTGGATCACCAGTCACTAAATGAATGGTTGTAGTTCAAGGACTACCTGTATAGCACTCCAGAAATAGAGAAGGAAAGTGGTGGGATATATGGAGATTCTATGGTTTCTATAATTTCAAACTATGACTTGGCTAGTCTCAATTTAGTATTCTTTTCATGCTTTTTCCACCTGGGTATCTTCCTGTCATCTAGTTCCTGCAGCCCATCTTTCCTTTTGAAATCATTTCACATGTTGAGAAGGTTTTCTCCTTGAATCAACCTTGGACTCTTCCTTTTGGCATTCTTCTACCTGCTGCATAAACTGAAACCTACTGGAACAATTCTCTCCCCATTTATGGCCTCTTTGGAGAAGGCCTCATGTGCTCCATCAGTCACGCTTAACTATTTATACCTTCACACAAATACATTGCACAAAGCTCCATGAAAACATGCATTTATACACCGTTAACACTACGGATCTTTCGCAAGCCGGGAGGAGGCAAAGCTGTCGGCTCAGGAACACACATTTTCTTATTAGCTGCTGCCTGTTTAATTTTATTACTAGTTTTTAGTGAGTTCTAAATATAGGCTTTGCCTTAAATTCACCTTATACTGTTGCCAGTTAGTATAGTTGCGGGTTCAATAACAAAAAAAGACATCTAGGGCTCCTAACCTTAAAGCGCCAGAGATCCACCATCTCAGATTCAACCAACTAGGTCTGGGTTGCAGTGGGGTAGGTAGTCAGTGGATCTGACTCACAAAGAGATAGTTTTTGTTGGTCAAGTTTTATAGCCCTTTAACAGTTCCCATCCCACCCCTGCACCTCCAGAGTTGTTTAGTTTAGGCACAGCAAGTGAAAGTTACACATTAATGAGGAATTAAGTGTCAGTAGGTATTGGGCGCCTGCAAGGACAAAAGAGGAAAATAATTATCTAATTTGGATTAAAGTGGAAGATTTGAATTAAAAAGGTACATCAGTGGACAGGACAGTGACTCAATTTACAACCATTCGAAGTTACAACAGCATTGAAAAAAGGGACTTAGGGGGGGTCCTCACTCTTATGACTGTGACAGCATCCCCACAATCACGGGATCAAAATTAGGATGCTTGATAACCGCCATGTGTTTGCAATGGTTGCAGCATCCCAGGGTCATGTGATTGTCATCCGTGATCTTCTCCGATCTCATTGGCTTCCGAAAAGTCAATGGGGGAAACTGGATTTGCTTAATGATAATGTGATTCACTTAACAGCCAACACACATAACAAACCATCTTGCTTAGCAATAGAAATTTTGATTCCTAATTGTCATAAAAAGTGGTGGGATTAAATTTCTTTTGCTACCAGTTCTGTGGGTATGGCTTGGTGGGCGTGGCTTGGTGGGCGTGGCAGGGGAAGGATACTGTAAAATCTCTATTCCCAACCCACCCCACTAACCTGCTTTCCAGCTCCATGTGCAGGGCAACAAAAGAAAACCCAGTTGATCAGCTGGGACTCGATCAGCTGGGAGGCAGAGAATAGATGGGGGCGGGGCGAGCCAGACATGGTATTTGCCGATTCTCCGAACTACTCAAAATTTCCGCTACCGGTTCTCCAGAACCAGTCAGAACCGGCTGAATAACACCTCTGGTCATAAATTGAGGACTACTTGTATCCATGGGGACAACAACATGGAAAAAGTTTTACTTTATAAAACATGTAAGATAGTCATGGTGTGCCCTAGAGCGGAAGATGGAAAGAGGTAATCAGGTATGACTGAAAAGCAAGCAGCCAGTGGGGAGGTACCAGAAGACTATTAGGGTCCAGAATCACAGGAAAGTGGGCATTACAATTAATTCATTATTTTTAGGTCCTGTATAAAGGGCTATTTATTACTGTCTCCCCCCTTTCTAAATGAAGAGGATGAGGGTGTTGCGGGAGCTTCTAGTGGATACAATTACACCCTGGTCTATAAGAACTTCAATTACTGATTTAATTCCTTTTTTAGCTTCCGGGCTTAAAGGATATAGCATTTACCTAGAAAATGGCTTTGTGGTGTCAATTTGAATGTTAACTGCTCTGTATCTCATTTAATTAGAATGTTTTCCCCGCCCCATAGAATATCTGGAGTTTGTTTCAAAGCAGAATCATCTGCAAATTCAAGCTGGCTAAAATAAAAAAAGTGTGTATAGTCAAGGCTTAATTTTCCCAGTTGCAACATATGGCTGTGAAAGTTGGACCATAAGAAAGGCTGAGCGCCAAAGAATTGAGGCCTGGTGCTAGAGAAGACTCCTGCAAGTCCCTTGGACTGCAAGGCGATCAAACCGGTCAGTCCTAGAGGAGATCAACCCTGACTGCTCTTTAGAAGGCCAGATCCTGAAGATGAAACTCAAATACTTTGGCCACCTAATGAGAAGGAAGGACTCACTGGAGAAGAGCCTAATGCTGAGAAAGATCGAGGGCAAAAGAAGAATGGGACGACAGAGAATGAGGTGTCTGGATGGAGTCACTGAAGCAGTCAGTGTGAGTTTAAATGGACTCCAGAGGATGGTAGAGGACAGGAAAGCCTGGAGGAACTTTGTCCATGGGGTTGCGATGGGTGGGACACGACTTCGCAACTAATAGCAACAGTCCTCCTGCAGTGACATTTCAGGTAGAACGATTGTTTTTTTTCTTATGCTGGGAAATGCAATATTGAGTGCCTCCTAAGTGGCATAACAGATCCCTTCCAAGAGCATTTAGAGAAGAGGGACTTAGGAGAAAGGCTTGATGAGGAACAATAGGCACTATAGAGACAGTGAGCAGTTTAGAAAAAGGATGTGGAATAGTTGGACATTCCAGCTGTCTTTATGCCACAGAGGAAGTGTCAGGGTTCCAAGGAACACCTCCAACGAAATAAAGCTCTGAGGATTGAGGTTCCTCAAAGCTCCAATTTATTAGAGATGTCATGTTGGCACAGCTGGGAAAACCTGAAACTGAAAGCTTCCAGGTTTTCCGCACCCACTTGACAGTTCACAGCCCTGCCCCACACCCACAAGTTCATCACATTGTCCAATCAACTCTTCACACTCAATTAGATACAATCTTCAGGCAGTCTCCATCAGACGCAGGATCTCTTTGAATACGGAATGTTGTTATGACTAACTTTCTACCACAACCTCCTCCCAACTTCCCCAGCTAAAATACATGGCAGTTAAGAAGCAAAAAAGAAAATTGCCTTTCAAAACTGACAGGAAGAATATTTGGGAATTCTGTAAAGTTCTGACTGTAAAGTGCTATTATTTGAAAAGAAAGTTGATTTAGTGTAGAGGTTGAGGCACTAGGATGGAAACCTGGAGATAATGTATTCTTGTCCATCCTTTGCAATAAAGTCAGCTGGATGACCTTGGGCCAGGCAGTCTCTTTGAACCCCAAGAAACAAGCAAGGGTAAACCATATTGCCAAGAAAATTGCATGGACTTTCCAGATGTGAATATTGACTTGAGGGCACATAGATTAAAAAAGAATCCAGGAGGTAAGGAACCATTCATAGAACACAGAACAATAGAATTGAAAGGGACCTTGGAGGTTGTCTAGTTCAACCTCTTGCTCAAGCATTCTGGACAAAAGGCTGCCCAATCTCTTCTTGAAAACCTCCAGTGATGGAATATCCAAAACTTAGAGAGCAGGGGTGAAATCCAGCAGGTTCTGACAGGTTCTGGAGAACTGGTAACAGAAATTTTGAGCAATTTGGAGAACCGGTAGCAGAAATTTTGAATAGTTCAGAGAACTGGCAAATACCACCTCTGGCTGGCCCCAGAGTGGAATGGGAATGGAGATTTTGCAATATCATTCCCCCAAGAGTGTGGAGGGAATGGGGATTTTGCAGTATCCTTCCCCTGGAGTAGGGTGGGAATGGAGTTTTGCAGTATCCTTCTCCTGCCATGCCCACCAAGCCACGCCCACAGAACCAGTACTAAAATTTTTTGGATTTCACCATTGTTATAGAGGCAAGCTGTTTCACTGATTAATTTTTCTCATTATCAAGAAATGTCTCCTTATTTCTAGGTTGGAGCTCTTTTTAATGATCTTCCATCCATTACTTCTTGCCCTCTCCTCATGGGCTTTGGAGAATAGGTTGACTCTCTCTTCTTCGTGGCAGCCCTTAGATATGGGAAGACTGCTTTCATATCATCCCTAGCCCTTCTCTTTGTTAGAGTAGGTATAATTAATCTAACACCATCTTCCTGTGCTGCCCTTAGCAAAGCCCACATAGGTAGAAAGAGGTAAGAGAAGCTCTCTTTTTTTGGTCATTTTAAACATTTGAACTTGAGAGTCTATTGTAGAAATCTTGCAGAGTTTTTCTTTGCTGGTCTAGAGATAAAGAATTTAAAAATAAAAATGCTATTGACCTTTCTGTTCTGTCTGCATGTGCTGCCAATTCTTTTATCTTTAGTGTCTCTGCTAATCAAATCACCCTCATGCCGAAATTGCTGGAGAAAAAAAGTAAAAGGATATTTTCATTGCCATGCAGTTCAAAAACCACCGTTGTATCTAAATCCATGTAGATCAGTGTTTCTCACCCTCGGCAAATTTAAGAAGCATGAACTTCAAGTCACAGAATTATGAGAGTTGAAATTCATACATCTTAAGGTTGCCAAGGTTGAGAAATAGTAATTTAGATAAAAACACAGGGAATAAAGTACAATCTCTGAAGATAGAGATACTCCATATGCATATACATCAACACTATTTCCAAAAAGGAAAATAGCTGTGCAAATAAATCACAAATATTCTACTTGGTAATGTCTACACCACCATCCCAGAGGCAATTTCTTCATACATTGATCAGCATTATCTGAGCTAATAAATCCTGATATTAAAGAATACGCTGCAAATAAAAGGTGTTTCTACTGTTGAAAAATTCAGAAATATCGGTATTGTGATAGGAGTCTTATTTTGCAGAGTTCCCCACATTTTTGGGCTTTGTGGACTGCTGGGGGGGGAGGGGGATGGTTCTGCATATGTGCTGCTTGCGCAAATGTAGCACGCACACCTGTGCTCGCCTACAGCTTGCACAAGTAGGGATTTGTGCCTGCGCTCTGCCACCACTTCTGCGGCCCAGGTCCAAAAGGCTCAAGGCCCAGTAGAGGGCCGCAGCCTGGGAACTGGAGACCCTTGCTCTATTGTAACAAAGCAAAGGCATGTATGTGTGGTAGAAAAATTCAGCAAGATACAGTATGCATCTGTTATGGGAGCACATTGTATTCAGAAATTGCAAAACATAAAGGCATAATAATTTCATATTTTCATATATTCATATATTCATAGTTTAGGTGTAAACATGCAAAACGCTTCCCCATGTGCTTGGTACTCTGCCTTCTTTGAGAGAGAGAACAGGAACGAGATGGGCCAGCTAGACAGCTTGAAAGGGCATGTATTTGTAGGTAGTCCTCAAACACAGTTGAGTCGAAAATTTATGTTGCTAAGTGAGTTTTGCCCCATTTTATGACCTTTCTTGCCACAGTTGTTAAGTGAATCACTGCAGTTGTTAAATGGTTGTGACATGGTTGTGAAATGACTTTGCTTGTAAGAGGGTCACATGATCCCAGGACACGGCAATTATCATAAATATGAGTCAGTTGCCAACCATCTGAATTTTGATCGCATAACCATAGGGATGCTGCAACAGTCATAAATGTGAAAAATGGTCATAAGTTACTTTTTTCAGTGCCATTGTAACTTTGAACAGTCACTAAACGAATGATTGTAGGTCAAGGGCTACCTGTATACCAGGGGTCCCCAAACTTGGCAGCTTTAAGACTTGTGGACTTCAACTCCCAGAATTCTCCAGCCAGCTATGAATTCTCCTGCGAGAATTCTGGGAGTTGAAGTCCACAAATCTTAAAGCTGCCAAGTTTGAAGACCACTGCTGTATACTATATGCAGAAGCCCACATCCATTCTGTTGTGCTTCTTTTACTAAAGCCAGTGGGATATACCTGGTTTTTTATAAAACAGTATTTTATTCAGTGGCTATGTTATATTGCAGTTCCACAAGGAATAAAAAAGCGACGGATAGTAATATGAAAGGAATTTAACTTATCCCTTAGGGAGAGAACTGGTATTTAAAATATGAGAATTGCTTTCTCTGTTCAGAAGGAGGAGAACACAGAGACTAACAGGAGATGGATATCTCACAGTATCATTTAGCCGTTAAGATTTGCCCCTCAGTGCATGTTTTGATATTACATTTAATCTTTTGGCTTAAAGATAAGAGAATGTGCAGTTTTATTTGCCTTAAGGACCAAAGAGAAGATACACAGTTAGAGCCTGATGGCAGGATGTAGCCAAATCTATGACAGTGTTAAGAGGCAAAATGCCCCTGAACATCAATTTCATCCAACTCACAGCTGGTTCATCCAGATATCCCAATTTCTCTTGACATTTTTTGCCCACGTCTTGAAGGATGAATAGTGGTTTTAGGGCATGCACAGATGAGAGAAATAAACAAAACTGGTGAACTCCCATTAATTGCCTCAGCTCCTGCAGACTTAGCAGTTTGAAAAATGCTACCACTTTGGTTTGAAGGTTAACAATGTTCCATGTACTTCAGCTTACAGTCCACACGACCACATGTGTGTCTTCGAACAACGGTGTCTCCCTCCCCCTGAGAAACAGAAATGAGCTTTGCTGCCTGGAATCAGACATGACTGGATAGGGGAAACCTTTACTGTGTCTCCTTATTGGGTGTTTTTGTGGGTCTGCTTTTGAAATGCCTGAAAATTGCATGTGGTACAAAATGTGGCATGGAAATGCAAGACATGGAGATTGCATTATGCCTACATTGGCTGCCAGTTGTCTAACAGGTACAATTTAAAGTATTTGGGGTTTTTTTTGTTTGTTTTTTTGTTTTTTGTTTTTTGGTGGTTTAGGGCCTGATTGAAGGTTCACTTCTCCCAATGGTAACCTGTTCACTTTCTTAGATCAGCAGGAAGGGTTCAATTGAAAAAGGCCGACTGTCTGATATGCAAGACATGACCCTTCTCTGTGTGGGCCACTGCCTAATGCCAGTGTTTCTCACTCTTAGCCCCTTTACCTCCCAGAATTCTGGGCATTGAAGTCCACACAGCTGAAAGCCACCAAGGCTGGGAAATACTGACATAGGACCTACAGAGACTATTCATTCCTCCACCTCAACTCTCTCTCACATAGGATTTAGCAATATGGAAAAATGCGTTCTTTCATTGAGCTATTAAGAAAATTTTCTTGATATTTTTATATTCCATATTTTATTGTTGCACGCTGCCCTTAAAGTTTATTTAGTTAGAAAAGCAGGATATAATTTAATAAATGATGAAAATGTGTTAGAAGTTCATTTAGGGGAGATTTTCAAACTCCCCTACCAAGTCTAAGACACAATTATGAAAATGCATGCCCATTTTAGTTTCTCCATTTGGCATATGGAAAATTATATAGGCTGGCACTGGCAGGTATCTGGGTGATTATATGAGACAGCATCATGAACACTTAGTTGCCAAGAAAATATAGAAGGTCCAGCATTTCACAGTTTAAGAGATGATTTCTAAAAATTAGTGCCAACTAGTCAGAAGAAGACAAAAAAGCAGAACATTGTGGGTTTTTTTTCTTTCTGAAATTTAATATGTAAACAGAAATATAACAAAGAGAAAACTATTTCATTTAGTAGCTATAGGATTATAATAGATATAATAAAGAGAAAAATACACAACAGAGTTCTCAAAGAAAGTACATTGCAATGCGAAGAATTACTAAAAAAAATGTGAACTTCTCTTTTAAAAAGAGGGCCAAAATGGCAACACAAGATCTGATGAACTATTGGAGAGGTAGAAAAACATTAAGAAGTGAAGGGAATTATTCTGGTTCCTAATCCCTCTTTACCGATTTAGATCAATAATGTTCACATTTTATCTGACTTACAATTATTTCTGGAGCCACAGTGGGCTCCACAAAATGGGTGTCCAACCCAGTTACTTATTCAGCAGTAATTCCAATATAATCATATCTTGAAGACCCATGGAACTCAGTTTGAATTAATTCTGAATAGGAGTGAATAGGACTGAGCTGATGGCATCTAATCCTGGAGTTGTGGGGAAGAGTATTCACTTCAGCAGATGCTGTTAGACTGCAATTCCAAACTGACTATTGTTGTTGGATGATTCGGTGGAAGTTGGAGAAGCGCGAACGTGTACAGATCCTGACGTTCATGAATGCAAACATTTTTATTTCGAATCACGTGGTTTAGGAATAAAAGTTTCTGGTAAATGGATGCCAACTGCAATGTCTCCTCTTGCCTACTTCCTGCCTCTTGCCTCTAGTCTCCTCCTACTTTATTATTATCCATCTTTTTGCCATTATTCCTTTGAATATTTTGAAAGCAGTTATTATTTTATTTTATTTATTTGTATCCCATCTTTATTATTTTCACAAATAACTTTAGATGGTGGTGAACATATCCAGCACACCTTCCTCCTCCTATTTCCCCCAAAATCCATAGCTAGTGGACCTCCACAAACATGTGACTGATCATGTTTATTTATGTATTTTTTTTTCTTTTTATATACCATTTAATCTACTTCTTGTGGACAATAAGAAGACTGTACCCATCTGTCGCAGGACTGTACCAGTCTGAAATTATTGACATTGCCACATTCCACATCTCAAGCATGGACTTTGGGAAGCTGCAAGGAAATCCAGCAATGACAGCAGTTTTGCAGTAATACCTCTAAAGCTGTTGCAAGTTACTCATTGGCAAGAACAGGTACTTCATCCTGCCTATCTACTAAGAATTCTCGCCTCCTTTTTTTGAAGCTGTGGTGCCCCTGTTCACTTGCAATTGCAAAGGAAGGAAAATTTGGCTACATTCCTGCAGTGTCTAACTGGAACTCTAAAACAATATTTTTCCTTGCTGCAAAACTTTGACACCATGATGGAACAAGGAAAGCAAGGCACTGACTAACTGCCTTTTTTTTTAATGTGTCCTCCCATTGACTAGGTAAGGAGAATCTTTAGCCAAATCAAAAGGAGGATACACCACAGAGATATCTTCTGGAGCAGAATGAAGCCACTTCTGATAATATACATGGCAGTCAGTGGCTATGTAGAAGAACTTTGAACATTTGAATGGTCTACAGAATTCTTTCTTGAACTACTGTGTCTTGTTTTAAGATACTGATTTTTTTTGGCTGTTGCTGTTTTTGCCACTTTTAAGTGGTAGCATAATTTACTTATCTCTGGTGCTCCCTAATTAATGGTCTTCTGCAAAGTCACTGTGACTGCCACTGCCATTTTATAGTGAACCGGAGTAAAAACAGTCAGGAAAATAGATACTGAACAAGCAGAGCAGATCACACAACTTTTAAAAACAAGGGTTGGCAAACCAAGCTCTAGTACAGCGGTTCTCAACCTGTGGGTCGCAACCCCGTTGGGGGTCGAATGACGATTTGCCAGGGGTCGCCTAAGACCATCAGAAATATGGGAAGTATACTTGCGAGTCGAAGAATCGCGCTCCAATGTTTGACTCCACAAGCCAGCTGCAGGCTCTTCAAATCGCTAGCTGAATTCAGCTTCAGGTGCGATGAATTAAAAAAGAGAGAAGTCTTTGCTCTGATGTCTCCCTCTCAAGCCAGCTGCAATCACTCCCAATCGGTAGCCTAATCTGGCTTCAGGCGCGATAAACTTAATAGGGGAGGAGTCTCCGCTTTAATACCTCCGTCCTCAAGGCAATCACAAGCAGTTCAGATCGCTAGCCAATACGGCTTCAGGCGCAATAAATTCAAAAAAACAGTTTGCCGCTTTTTTTCCCCTTCTGCGGTTGGGGTCGCCGCATCGTGGAGAATTGTATTAAAGGGGTCACAGCACTATAAAGGTTGAGAACCACTGCTCTAGTAGAAATACAGAAGAAGCACTTTGGAAGGAGAATAGGAACCACAAACCATCTCCACTCCAAAGTGCCTGAACAAATCAACACAGATCTGAATAATTTGCAAAAACCCAAACCAGTACAAGAGCAACTATGAGGTCAGAACTGAGTAGCAAAGATCAAGTATTAGCACTGAAAATTCAAATTAGGTTCTTCATGTGATTGCTAATAACTGCATAATAAACTTGAAACATTCCTATATTCAGTGAATTGCTCTTGTTTACAAATAAATATCCAATTATAATAAAACATAATTCAAAATAGGAAAACTTGGATAATTTGTGTTTTTGGCTATCTACAATGAATGCATTTTTGTCTAGCATCAAGAGGAAAGAAACACTTATAAAGAAGAGAATATTCTGCCAAGCCAAGCCTTCAAGACATGTTTTTTTTTTAAAAAAAGATACATGGTGCTAATTGAAATAACAACACTTTTGAGAAAACTTGTCTAGCACAGACAGTAAATAGACACTTAACTATTTACCTTTTAAATAATGATTCTGGTTTTAAAAACACACCAGATTATTCAAGGGGAAGATAACTGTAAGATTTTAAAAAAAGAAATTAAAACAGTAAGAACAACAACACAGGAAATGACAGTTTCAAGGAATTCTATTTCACAGTATATGCAGTTTTAAATACACACACATACACACTTATTATATATATATATATATATACATATATAAGCAAAAATTTTAGTAATGTTAATGTTCACTGGTAACATACATAAATGCATGTAGAAAGGGGGAAGTGTCTAAATAAATTGTCACTAAAATAGTAACGAAGTGGACTGTTTTGTGGATAATTTCTTATTTGACCATGTATATTATAGGTGTGTTTTAGTGACTAATATTATAGAAAGTAACAAAAAAAAATCTAGCCCTTGTAATTACTGGGACAAAAAAATGCTGGAAGCAAGAATTAAAAGCCAGATAAATGTTACATTTGGGTTGTTTGAGGACACACAGATGGAAGGATCAAAACTGAGGAAATGCAAAGGGCTTAAGCACAGGAGAAATGAAAATGAAGTTGCATGAAGGGAAAAATGGAAAACGGGATTGGTGTGGGATTGGCCATTTTGCTGTTTGACAAGAAAGCCAAATCCTTATAGGTCCTGTCTTGAACAACATGGATGCTCCACTTAGACACCAATGGTTTCCTTCATCTAATCCACTTCAAAAGGCCACCTCAAGAGATCACTCTAAATCTATTGTGTATTGATCACAGAGTAAAGCCCAAATCATCACATTCAAAATGTGGAGGTTGTGGTAACAATAGGAAGGGAAATACAGGACATATCCGATAAATTTTGGAGAGGATTTTGTGGCATGCTTCCTTTACATAGCAAATGGGGAAGAAAATGTATATTAGAATAATGGTCCCCAAATCATTAATGAGGTAATCTAGAATATATTGTGGCCACATTATAAAAGAATTGCTATGAAGATGGGCTTCCACATTGACAGAGTGGACGTCTTGCTAGGCCAATAACAAAACATTTAATTATTTGGACCGACTCACCAACTGTCCCCAGCATTACCCCTTCCCCGATTTGTGTGTATTTAATGCCATATGGAAATATTTCCAAAAGAAGGGGGGGAGTTTGAGTTGCAGTCAATACTTAAATATAAAGCTGCCTTAATGCATTGCTGTCCCCACAAAAGTCAAGTGGATCAAATGGATTCCCTGAACAGTTCTTGTAGGACACTAAAATTATAGGCCCACCAGACTTGATTACCAGCAGATGGAGTTATTGCTTTACAGAGTATATGCTCTGGTTACAGGAAAGGAAAATCTAACAAGAGAGAGGTGGCCTGGTGTGCAGTTACCAAGTCACCCATGTTAGTCAATTTTTCCAGTTGAAAAGGGAAGTCTCTCCATTCTGAATTCAAATGCAGGGAAGCTTCAGAACTAGTACAGTGAAATTACACAAAGCCTATCTAAATTACAGAGTCTGCAGCTGTCAGATGTGGTATGGCCACAATTTAATTGTTTTAAAAGAAGGCAAGAAAAATGCATGCTTCCTCCAGCATACTGGGCAATCTACCCTAGAGATCAGTTGCTAGAGAAGACTGGAAGAGGGAGATCATTTCTGAGTGGTTGGCCGCTGTGTGACACACAGAATCCTGGACTAACTAAGCTAGATCCATCAGGGCTGTTAATCTCATCCCTTTATACTGCCCTGTCTCTGTTCCAATCAATTTAGGCAGACTCAGCATTTTTCCAAGATGTGGAAAAATCAGAATGAGGACAGGGGGAAATAAAGAAATAAATGCATATAAAAGGATTGCTAGAAATGCCCTTCCAGATCTGGCAGTGAAATGCTGAGCCCGAGAGGCTGGCCTGCAGAGGCTTCTGCCACCATTTAACAGCTGCCATAGTATGTGAGGTAGTGGTAATTGCTCTCTCAGGAACCCTAGAATCATGAAGCATTGAACCTAGCATTGTGGCAAAAGCCAAATTGGAGAGAAACTCAATGGTCTATCACGGGCATTTCTCCAACCCAACAGAATCCCACTGAAGGCAAGGTTGGCACAACCAAGGAACTGAGTCAGCCATCCTCAACACAAGAAATTCTTAGTAATGGCTGTGTTGTCGAGGGAATTCTGAAGTTCACACATTTGGATGGTGTAGGTTGAGAGGCCTGCACTGAATGGATATAGAAACTGTGGGGGAAGAGATTTATGATATGCATCAGGGTATATTATGGGCAGTCCTCAACTTACAACCACAAGCCAATCCAAAATTTCTGTTGCTAAGTGAGACATTTGTTAAGTGAGTTTTGCCCCATTTTACAATCTTACTTGCCACAGTTGTTAAGTGAATCACTGCAGGTGTTAAGTTAGAAGCACAGTTGTTAATTGGATCTGGCTTCCCCAATGACTTTGCTTGTCAGAAAGTCACAAAAGATGATCACATGAGACACTGCAATTGTCATAAATATGAGCCAGTTGCCAAATAGACAAATTCTGATCATATTGATGCTGCAACGGTTCGTAAGTGTGAAAATGGTCATAAGTCACTTTTTTCAGTGCCCTTGTAACTTTGTTCACTAAACAAAGGGTTGTAAGTCAAGGACTACCTATACGAATTATTGTGAAGCAGTAGTGATTTGGATCAATGATTAATACAGGTCAGTCTTTGCCACTGTGGGCATTTGCCAGATGTATAGATTTCAACTCCAAGAATTTTCCAGTCAGCATCATAGGACTGAGAATTATGGAGGATGAAATCCATAACTTGGAAAAGCTCCCAATACTGAAATAATTATTTATGTTTAATTTGACAATCAAGCATCTTTGCTATTAATACATCAGTTTCTGGAAGGCTGGTAGAATAAGGAAGAAATCTCAGTTGAACATAAGAAATTTTATATAAAGCTGTTGAGTTCAGCTAGATCATTGATCCACCTTGTCTGTTTCCAAAAATTTCAAGCAAGAAATTTTGCACCATTTTCACAAATAATACCACAGAGTGTAAACATAATTACCATTATACTTAGCCCCATTTTATAGATAGCAAAACTGAGAAAAGCACTTGCTTCTTATCACTGCCCTAATGTTTCCAGGGCATTAGGTTCCAAACCAAAGTTCCTGCCAAAAGACCAATCATTCATAAATTCCCACTATAAACTGTTTATGGGTGTATCCATAAATCCCCTTAAAATGCGGGCAAGGCATTCTGCCCTGGTTCAACAATCTCAGTGAGCAAGACATCCAGTTATCTCAGGCTGACAAGTTCTTTTGGCAATATCAGAATTGTGGTCCATCTAGAAAAACAGGGATTTTGGCAGTGAGTTAGCTGTGACTGGAGAAATATCCTTCTCATCTCACAATGGTTGAATTACAAAAGAGAGGATCAGGAGTAGCAAATCTAGCAAGGCATTGTAGGTATTGCGTAGCTCTGCTCCACTCCTCCTCCAATTCTGTGTTCACCAGATTGAATTCATATTTAAACAACTTACTGTAAAAAAAAGAGAGAAGGAGATGAAGGACATCCATTCACTTATGGCAATGAAAAAAAAAAATTCCTGGCAGGCTGAAGGTGTTCTGATACAGAATCAG
Organism: Ahaetulla prasina; assembly: GCF_028640845.1. NCBI lineage: Eukaryota > Metazoa > Chordata > Lepidosauria > Squamata > Colubridae > Ahaetulla > Ahaetulla prasina. Next base: position 34,639,410 of record NC_080542.1, on the reverse strand, counting down.
AAGACACCTTTTCTTTAAAATAGAGTGAAGCCAACTGAATTTAATCTACACAGCCTAGACACTTGAGTAAGGTTGATGGTTAAAAAGGGACATGGGCACATATAAAAAAAAAAGTCTAGGGTCCCCTGGCAAAAATGGCGATAGTAGAAGGTGGGGAAAATCAAGGCTCAGAGGCTATGGACAGGAGAGGGGAACTCCTTTCTAGTAAACCCAGCTGACAGGAACCCACTGTGGTTCATTGTACAGCTTCTGCGAGGCCACCTGAAGTTGCTGGAATGTCCGCTCCATATTATCATTCACTAAACAGAGATCAAAGTAATGCCCATAACCTCGCTGGATTCGGCAGCTCTCATCCACAGTTCGCTTCAGGTCAGCATCCTGGTTAAATACAGAAAAAAGCAGAGGAGGCTGTAAATAAGAGGAATGCGACCCTCGAAGTTCTGTAGGTAGGTTTCATACCATTCTGAAGTGCAAATATACAAAAACTGTAGCACAATCCCTAAAATAAACATACATGCCTCTCTGTTCGTGTATGATATGTATGTACAAACACCTAGGCATGCATATATATATATATGTATACATACAACACCCCCTCTCCAAACTCATAAAGAGATAAAAAATAAAATTCTGATTTCATTCATGTGTAAAACAGCCTCAATCATTTTGCACCATCACTTCACCCATTGAAGCTTTCATCCTTGCAAATATTAAATATAGCTTCTGGGCCAATAAAAGGTAAAGCCACCCTTGCTATAGGCCACTTAATTGTAATCACAGCTCAGGTCAGGGAAAGTGTGTAGGGGTGTGCAAGAGGAACTGCACAAGACTTTCCCTTCCTCCTTCCTCCTTCCTCCTTCCTCCTTCCTCCTTCCTCCTTCCTCCTTCCTCCCTGCTCTTCCTTTCCCAGGAGGTAGTTAAGTGGCTGCTGCTAGGGGTGGGAGAGGGAGCAAGGGATTCATGAGTGGCTGGGAAACTGTCATGGAACATTAAAAATCAGGATTATGTGACCAGGTCCCAGCATCATTAATTTAGTCATATGAAGTCTCTTTGTTGACAAGGTTCTGCCTTATAATGCACCAATCTGCCCAATTAAAGGTTACAGCACAAGAGTGTTAGTACTATATAAAGTTACAGAATTTAGCATGGCTAGTTAGCTCCATTCCCAAACTTGCCATTTCTTCTCACTGCCATCATTCTGAAACCTTCTCATGGAGACTCACCGTGAGTTGCTTAGTAGCTACACCACTTTCCAAAGCTGCTTTGTTCATAGCTCGTAAAGTCTCAAAATCTGGTGCTTCAATGAACACCACATATGGGACGAACTCAGCTGTCCTCAGCACCTTCACAGCCTATCCAAATATCCAACAAAGAGAATAATTGTTATTACAGATTCCAATCTTTCCAGACCACTAGCATGCTAGGCACTATACAAAATAGAAATACCATTCATTCTTTCTGTAGTCATACATTTATTCTGGATTTAACCTGATTGCATTTTCCAGGTTAGCACAACGCTAATTCAGTATCCTGAGAACATACAAATAAACCAAGGTTGACACAAAGTTAGCAAACAGCTGTTTCTCCATGTATGTTAGGAGAAAAATGTGTAGAACTGTGATTTGTACAGTAACATGAACATGAGGCAGTACAATTGTCAGCATTTCAACAATAAGAAGAAACTGAATTTGGGAAAACCCTATTTATCTGTCATAATTAGGATTCTTACAATTGAAGAATTTGGCATATTAAGAATTTATACAGATATACTTAGATTTCTAAAAATTACAGAAACCCAAAGTGTCTCAAATCCTGTAAATAGACGAATCTCTACCTAAATAACCAACGGATAATGGGAAAGATTCCCTACCTGTGGGTTAACATCCAGGATACACATTTTGCCTGATTCCACAACCTCATGGATGGAGTCAATCTTAGTTCCATAGAGGTTCCCCTCATATTCACCATGTTCCAGATAGCGGCCTGCTTTGATGTCTCTCTCCATCTCACTTCTAGTCACAAAGCTGTAGACTTGTCCAGTTTTTTCATGCTCCTTGGGCCTCCGTGAGGTGTCTGCCAGAGATAGATTAAGAAACTGGATTTAGTTAGAACAGACTTTGGAAATCTTTTTAGCCTGGATACTGTCATAACCAAATATAACTTTACAAAAACATTTTTTTAAGTGACATAATACCACAATTTTTGGTATTTTTGAGCAGCATGATGGCCTGATGGTAAAGACACTCGCTTCCCACTCAGAAGGTTGAGAGTTCAATTCTAGGTGAAGACAGATGTTTCTCTCTCAAGTCACACAGAGAAACTATCTGTAGGTATCAGGAAGGGCATCCAGCTGGTAAACACTCAGCTCCATTCAATAACCTGAACTCTACCCTTAATTAAGGGATTACAGGGTCATAAAAATGAAAAAAAAATGTTGATATTTTCATGAAACTGCAACCACTTCAGAGTCCAATGGTTCTCACGTCATGATTTTGAAAATGCAGGTGATCTCTAACTCCTAATCATGATGAAAGGTCAAAATTCATGCACAGTTCTCTCCCCCATCCCCTTTGATCCAGGTCCAGAAGAAAATTCTTTGCATGGTCCTGGATCTTCTTTTGTTTCTCTGTATCTCTATGTACTGCAGATCCTTCACTGGGTTTCTATAAGAATCAGGACTTTGTACAGGTAGTCCTCAACCTATGACCACAATGGAGCCCAAAATTTCTGTTATTAAGTGAGACATTTGTTAAGTGAGTTTTGCCTTGTTTTACGACTTTCCTTGCCATGGTTGCTACATGAATTATTGCAGTTATTAAGTTTCTAACACCGTTGTTAAGTGAATCAGGCTTCCCCATTGACTTTTCTTGTCAGAAAGTTGCAAAAAGTGACCTGATGACCCCAAGACACTGCAACTGTCATGAGTCAGTTGCCAAATATCTGAATTTTGATCACGTGACCTTGGTCATAAGTATGAAAATTGATCATAAGTTGCTTTTTTAATGATAAAAGGTCATTAAATGAACTGTTGTGAGTTGAGGACTACCTGTATAGAGTTTTGGGTTTAATCTCTAGATCCCTATGATGTAATATTCCTTCTTGTCTTTTTTCTCTTATTTCTTGGCATAATCCTTCTTCAGCTATTCATGCAGCTTCACAGGGCTGTTGGTGATGCCTTTTTTCCTTCATGTTGCCTTTACACAATTTTCTGAGTGAAATCATTTCTTGGTAAACTTGGGGCGATAATTGTCCTCGCAACCTATTCGGAGATTTATCCATTTTGAGAATAAGAAAAAGTTCACGACAGCTTCCAAAGAGGAGGAAAATGTCCAGGCTGGGGGAATCTGATGACTCTCACCTTGTTCAACATCACAAGGTGGTTGTAGACACTGCCTCTGCCCAAAATTTCTTTAAGTTAAAAAACTGCTTTGCAATATCTCATAGCATGACAAAAGAGAAAGAAAAGTTCTTTCAAATGCTCATCAAACCAGCCAACAAAGGGTGTGATGCACCATCTTAAAGCACTTTGAAAGTGCTCTCCTCCTCCTCCCCAGGGCTTAAACAAGCTAGCACAGCATTTTCAAAAGCACAGTTCATGTTGCATAACCATTAAATTAAGGCAAACGAAGTAATTGGGCTAGGGGTTGACTACATCAGTAAGAAACAAAACATTCCAGGTTTTGTAGTATTTTCCTCTCCTGCTTTGAAAGAATGGCAAAAACTAGGGCAAAACATAGAGCCAGCATTTATTTAGCAAATTCCCACGGCTGGGCAATCGAAGGACAAATATCAGATCCTAGTAAGTAGAAGACTGTTGGGGGCAATATGCACATAATGCTTACATTGCAAACTTCCCAGAGGATTGTTGTAAAGTGCTATGGGGTGCTACATGAGTCTAAGTTGCTATTGTTATTGCTATTTACAGGCATCTCTCCAAATTTAATTTCCACAACTGTGAAGAAAGTTAAGCTGAAAGGTAGGAATTGGCTGAAAGTCACCAGGGAGTGTTTGTGACTTGAACGTAATCTCTCCAGTTATACTAAGCATCACCTACTACTATATTATTCTATAGTACTTGGCAGAACTTCATAAGAACTTAGGTAATCCATTCAGGGAAGAGAACTGAGAAACTAGAGCAAACCGTTTTGCTCCATCCACAGGTTGCTTTAGATACATAATTCCTTCTCAACCTGCCTTTCTATAAACTCAAAATATTTTCCACTGAAAAGGACCTTAGCATTGCTTACTATTTCCCATCAAGGAATTACATGAAGAAGAGGCTTCCATGAAAAAAAACATGAATGATGCTTTTTCTGAGGAAGATGAATTTGTTGCTTAACCCCATAGATGTAGGGACTTGGAAGCAGGGGCCACCCTTTGAAACATAGGCATGCCCTGAGCCCCATATATTCAAGTGTAATAAAGGGTGTTTGCCTCATGGTCAGTATTTAAGTAAGACTTGACTCTAGATAACTTTTGTTCCTCAAGTGGAAAATGATCTGCTGTTGGATGAAAATCACAGGCTTCCCAACATCCTATAAGCTCTCCTTGCCCAACCTTGCAACTCAGCAGTGCTACTAAAATATAACAGAAGAGTACTCAGAAATCCAAGGAGAACAAATTTGGCCAAAAGACACTCTCTTCCAAATTGCACCACAGCCATGACCCACATGGGATGGTAGTTCCATACTGAGACTGGTCAGACATGATAAGCTTGTTCTTAATACTACGCCGTCCAACCCCCTGGGCACCGATGAGCACCAAAGTTTTCCTGCGGAAAGGAGGCATTCGAGCCACTTCTTCATAGATCAGCAGCTCATGTCGATCAAACTCTGAAATGAAGAGGAAAGATATTGCTGTTAACTGTACTGCAGAGCCCCTGTGACCTTCTGAGGCTGGTTAGGAATTACAGGTTTCATTTCTCGGCTGAGCTGAGTAAATCTAGTCTTGGCAGTTTTTTCCAAAGAAAAATGTTTGGACAAATTTGAAGAAATTTTCAAAATACGTTTGCTTGATTTTTTAAAAAAAAATCTTGAAAAATATATGAAGAAATTATTCTTTTGAAGTAGTCTGATTCATCAAAATGGAGAAAAGTTTGCAAAAATTACCATTTGACAAATATCTATTCCAACTCCCCAAAAATCTATCCGTTTCATTTACTAGGAATGCCAACCCTACTGGACCTCTCCAGCCACCCAAGTTAGCTATTAAAAATCCCCAGTTCTGCAAGCAAACATGAAGTAGAAGAAATACAATAATAAATTCTGAACATATTTATTCTTTTGAAAAGTCTGTACAAAAATATTTAAAGCCTGAATGTCATGAAAGCAGGTTTTTCTCCCTGAGAGTATTGCCCATCCCAACAGGTCAGACAAGGTAGACAGGCTTCCGGTCATTTTGCTTAAATGTCACTTTTTAGGACTTCAGAAATACGCCTTTTCAGTTGCTCCCCCAATCCTCTGGAACACTCTTCTTTTTTGGAAGGTCTCTGCCCTATTAATCCTCTGGAGGGCTGTGAAACCTAGTTCTTTAGCTAGCCTCTGGACTAGGGTAGAAGCAAGCCCAACAAGGTAAAGAGTATGGGGAAAGTATGTGATATTGTGCCACTATACGTGGGATATGTAATGGTGTCCTGATGTTAGTTTGCTTTATTTATTGTTTTATTGTAAGCTAGCTAGGATTATTTTGTGTAATGTAGGCAGAAAACTTTGCCTCTTCATATCTTTCTTCCATTCAAAATACCACTTTGGTGAACAACAGGCCAGGACAAAGAAGATTAACAGGATCCAGTGCTTTATCAGGGGTTTCTGCAACTATATTTGCTTCACGCAATAAACACATATTACCGTAGTTGGAAAACAATGAGTAACACACTTGCCTGCATTTTTGGTAGTCAGATACATCATCCTTTTCTTTTTCTTCCCACTAAGGCTTCCACACAAGGCCCCTACCAGAAGAAGAAAGAAAACATGAAACAAATTCAATAAGGTGGAATAAGGGCAAGTAAAATTCCAGAATGAGATAGCTCTAGGAAATAATTAATAATTTAAAAAAACTGTTTAAGAAATGGTCTAATTACAATAATTGTTCTCTGCTTATAGTCAAAGACCTGTCAATTCAAATCCTGTCTATGTGCTTGAGGATATTTTTTTTTTGAAGATAGGATAAAACAAATAGTGACATCTCTAAATTATTTCTACATGATGCGATACTGGCAAGCAGCAATGAGTCATTAAAATGCTATGATCTTAGTTGAGTCTGAACACTGAAGCAAAATTTTAACTAAAGGTGTCTTTAGTATGATCTAATAGGCATTTTGTTCTAAAGACAACTGCAGTTGGATAGTGATTTACATACTTTGAAATAAGTAAAATAATTCATATTACTATCTGGGAAAGTATTCCACCTGTTAAAATTGTTAGAAATCCAGACTATTCTACAAATTCACAAAACTGAAGAGGAAGGGGGTGGGTGGGGAGAAGGCAAGGCTCAAAATCAATAAAAATAAAAAGAGATGAATGAAAAATAGTACTTTCACTTCCATAATTTCAAATGGAAATATTTTAATAAATGAAATGGGAAAACAATCCTTGACATTATTTCTTTTGTTATCTGTATTTAAATTTCCACATAATCACTGGTCCTCTCTACCAACAATAGACAAGCTTCCTAAGACTGTCATAAAAACCTTCACATTTTGTTTCCTCAACCAGGTCCAGACAATCATTTTTACTACTTCATTTGAGACAAAGAAAAGCCCATTAAAGGTATTTATTCAATTGTGGGGGAAAACTTGAAATTGCATAGTGGCAAGAGTGGACTGCATAGCGGATAGGGTAAGATCCAACTTTGCAATTGCCTCTTGAATGGTTCATAAAGAGCCCTAGAGTTATCATGTTGCAGCAAAATGTTCTTTTGTTTTTAATTAAACTCTGCATAATTATCTAAAAATGTCAAGTATTACAGTGTAATCCTCTGAGTTGATTGAGTTGCCTGATTCAAGGAAATCCATTGAATAACAATATGGACTGATACTTCATGTCTAAATCGTAATCATGAGTCCATGCTTTGTAGTTTGTCACAATGCTGAGAAAAAATTCATCACCTCCTTTTTTATAGTATGACCACAATAATTGCTGTAAACTTCAGTTCTTGAAGCTGTTATCTCTGCTTTCAGAATGTGAGCAACCCATTTTGTATAAACTTTCTGGAGAACATCAATGAGTCTCATACAGTTCTGCAAAACACTAAGTTTTGCAATTCCTTTTTCATTGTCTTTATTTATTTATTTATTTATTTATTTATTTATTTATTTATTTATTTGATCATATTTATATACCGCCCTATCTCCCGAAGGACTCAGGGCGGTTTACAGGCACTAAAAACACATAAATACAATATAAAAGCAATTAAAAAACTTATTCTAAAAGCCCAATAATTAAAAATATAGAAATAAAACCCAATTTAAAACCCATAAATTTAAAATCTAACTCAGTCCTGCGCAATTAAATAAGTATGTTTTAAGCCCGCGGTGGAAGGTCCGAAGGTCCGGAAGCTGACGAAGTCCGGGGGGTAGTTCGTTCCAGAGGGTGGGAGCCCCCACAGAGAAGGCCCTTCCTGGGCGTCGCCAGGCAACATTGCCTCGCTGGCGGCACCCTGAGAGTCCCTCTCTGTGAGGCGCGGGTCGGTGAGAGGTATTCGGTAGCAGTAGGCGGTCCCGTAAATAACCCGGCCCTATGCCATGGGCGCTTTAAAGGTGGTCACCAAAACCTTGAAGCGCACCGGAAGGCCACAGGTAGCCAGTGCAGTCTGCGCAGGATGGGTGTTATCACGGGAGCCACGGGGCTCCATCTATCACCAGCAGCCGCATTCTGGACTAACTGTAGCCTCCGGATGCCCTTCAAGGAGCCCCATGTGAGAGCATTGCAGTAATCCAGGCGAGGCGTCACGAGTGCGTGGTGACCGTGCATAGGGCATCCCGGTCCAGAAAGGCGCAACTGGCGTACCAGGCGAACCTGGTAAAGCGCTCTCCTGGAGCGGCCGTCAAATGATCTTCTAGAGACAGCCGTTCATCCAGGAGGGCGCCTAAGTTGCGGACCCTCTCCTCGGGGCCAATGACTCGCCACCGATGGTCAGCCGCGGTTAGCTGACTGTGCGGGATGTCAGCATCCACAGCCACTCTGTCTTGGAGGATTGAGCTTGAGCCTGTTTCTCCCCATCCAGACCCGTCGGCCTCCAGACACCGGGACAGCACTTGATAACCGTTGGGGTGGTCCGGTGTAGAAAAGTACAGCTGGGTGTCATCCGCATACAGCTGGTACTTCACACCGAAACCACTGATGATCTCACCCAGCGGCTTCATGTAGATGTTAAACAGTAGGGGCGAGAGGGTCGGGCCCTGCGGCGACCCACAAGTGAGGCGCCTCGGGGCCGACCTCTGCCCCTGTCAACACCGACTGCGACCGGTCGGAGAGATAGGAGGAGAACCACCGATAAGCGGTGCCTCCACCCCCACTCCCTCCAACCGGCGCAGCAGGATACCATGGTCGATGGTATCGAAAGCCGCTGAGAGGTCTAATAGGACCAGGGCAGAGGAACAACCCCTATCCCTGGCCCTCCAGAGATCATCCACCAACGCGACCAAAGCCGTCTCCGTGCTGTAACCGGGCCGGAAACCGGACTGGAGCAGGTCTAGATAGACAGTTTCATCCAGGTGCAAGAAACTGATATGCCACCATACTCTCTACAACCTTCGCCGTGAGCGGGTTGGAGACCGGACGATAATTACCTAAAACAGCGGGTCAGGAAGGCTTCTTGAGGAGGGCCTCACCACCGCCTCTTTCAAGGCGGCCGGGAAGGCACCCTCCACCAAAGAAGCGGTCGTAATCGCCTGGAGCCAGCCTCGTGTCACCTCCTGAGTGGCCAGCACCAGCCAGGAGGGGCACGGGTCCAGTAAACACGTGGTGGCATTCAACCTACCCAACAACCTGTCCATGTCCTCGGGAGCCACAGGGTCAAACTCATCCCAAACAATGTCACCAAGACCACCCTCGAGCGTCTCACCTGAGTCACCGCAATTTTGGTCCAACCCGTCCCGAAGCTGAACGATTTTATCGTATAGATAACTGTTAAACTCCTCAGCACGTCCCTGCAGCGGGTCATCCCGCTCCTCCTGCTGAAGGAGGGCAGGTCACCGAAACAGAGCGGCTGGGCGGTTATCTGCCGGCGCAATGAGGGAGGCGTAGCGCCTCGCTTCCCTCAATGCCACTAGGTAAGTCCTAGTATAGGACTTCACTAGTGTCCGATCAGCCTCTGAACGGCTAGACCTCCAGGAACTCTCTAGGCGTCTTCTCCGGCGCTTCATCCCCCTCAGCTCCTTGGAGAACCAAGGAGCCAGTTGGGACCTGCGCCGGGTCAGAGGCCGCAGAGGCACGACACGATCTAAGGCCCCCGCCGCGGCCCGTTCCCAGGCCGCAACAAGTTCCTCAGACGTGCCGTGAGCCAGACCCTCAGGAAATGGCCCAAGCTCCGTCCGGAACCTCTCCGGGTCCATCAGGCGCCTGGGACGGAACCAACGCATCGGCTCCGTCTCCCTGCGGTGTTGGATGGCGGTCAGAAAGTCCAGGCGAAGGAGAGAGTGATCTGACCATGACAAAGGTTCAATGACTATTTCCTTTAAGTCCAGATCTCTCAACCACTGACCAGAGACAAAAATCAGATCGAGTGTACCACCCCCAGTGTGGGTAGGGCCATCAACTACTTGAGTCAGGTCCAAGGCCGTCATGGAGGCCGTGAACTCCCGAGCTGCTGTCGATGACGAGCCGGAAGATGGCAGGTTAAAATCCCCCATGACTAAAAGTCTGGGGGTCTCAACTGCCACCCCAGCAAGCACCTCCAGGAGCTCGGGCAGGGCAGCTGTCACGCAGCAAGGAGCCAGGTACGTGACCAGCAAGCCCATCTGACATCTATGGCCCCACTTCACAAAGAGGGATTCACACCCGGCAATCTGAGGTACAGTGGTCTCCCTCGGCTCCAGACTCTCTCTAATCACAACCGCCACCCCTCCACCCCTACCCTGGGCTCTCGGCTGATGAAATGCACGGAAGCCTGGCGGGCACATCTGTACCAGGGGCACGCCCCCTTCTGCGCCCAATCAGGTCTCCGTAATGCCTATAAAGTCCGCGGCACCCCCCTGAATAAGAATGTAAATTAGGGGGCCTTATTGGCCACGGACCGTGCATTACACAACATCAGCCGAAGGCCCAGGCTCCGAGGGTCTCGACCATCCGGGGAACGGGAAAAGTCTGGGGGCTCGGGGCGTGCGATCGCCTGCAAGCATCGAGCGCGCACCCCCTTAACACAACTTTAATTATTTCATCAATCTTTACGAGCTAAAATTCTTCTCTTGCTCTTACTGGCCCTCTACAGGTAATCCTCGATTTATGACAATTGAGCCCAAAATTTCCCTTGCTAAACAAGGCAGGTTTGCCCCATTACACAATCTTTTTTTGCCACAGTTATTAAGTGAATAATCATATTTGCTTAGTGAATCATGCAGTCATTAATTGATTCTGGCTGCCTCATTGACTTTGCTTGTTGGAAATTGGCTGAGAAGATTACAAATAGTGATCACATGACCCCGAGGCAGTGCGACTGTCATAAATACATGCCAGTTATCAAGTGCCCAAATTCTGATGGAGATGTTGCAACAGTCATAATTGTTAAAAATGATCATAAGTCACTTCTTCAGTGCCATTGTAACTTTGAATGGTCTTTAAATGAATGGTTATAAGTCAAAGACCACCTGTATTTTGTTCTTGATTTCACAGATCAGCTCTTCCCAGTTCACTATTTTTATATATTTTTGTCCCAAATAGACTCCTTCAGCAGTCAAAAATTCAATCACTGTTTAAATTGCATTGATGAATATTCACTGGAGATTTCCATTTCATGAACTACAGTAACACAACCCTTTTTTTTCAAGAAGGGATTAAAAAAAAAGTGACAGAGCTTCAAGCACATCAGCACTACAATCCGTTGGTGACTTTATTTACTCATTTTTATTTATAAAAAGATTTATGGCTGCTTATCTCCAATATTGGGTGGTGTTCAACATAAACTCACAATAAATTAAAAAAGCAAGAAAAAAAGCAAAGAAAATTAATCACAAACAATATAGAAATACAGAAATGTAACTTGTAGTGTTGGAGGTGTTATTTTTCATTCAATCGTACTTACCTAACAGAAAAATAAACCTGAATTCTTCCCAAAGTCTTCCCCAAAAGAAATTTCAGAAAGAATAAACACTCCTGTATAAAGATTAAACTGTTGGACTTAGTCCATGGACAGCTGAGTTCAGTTCCACTGAATGAAAAGCTCACTCAAGGGAAAAAAGTTATGTGGGGAAGAGACTAATCCTTCTTTCAGATAAAAATAATACTTTTGAGTGACATGCATCAGTTAAACTATACAATTCATTGCCAAAGATGTTGTGATAACCATCAATTCTTTAGAAAATTTTGAAGGAAAGTGTGAAAAAAAAACTTGGAGGAAAAATTATTACACTGGCTTCTGATCCTGATAGCTTTATACAATCTCCAGATCAGGAGGAAATGCAATATATCTAAAATCCCAACCACTGGACAATAGCAGTAGAAGATGCTATCACCCTATATGCTGCTTCTGAGTTTTTGGGTTCCATTTGGTTCAGGGGTGGTATTCACTTACCTTTGCTACTGGTTTGCAAATGTGAGTGTGCGCGTGACACCTCTGCGCATGCACAGAGTGTCAAAAATGGGACGTGATGACGTCCAGGTGAGTGGGCGGAGCCTCCTGCAGCTGCCCCTATCAGTTTGCCCAAACCGGATAGAACCAGCTAAACATTACCACTGATCTGGTTGCTCACTGGATAAACCAGGCCTTAGACCTCAGCCAGCAAGGTTCTCTTGTGTTCTTCACCCTTTGATGCTCACATATGCTTGTAACCTGATCCCTGAAATGAAATGTGTGGCACTAATTTTCTATTGGTCTTGTCAATGTTATGGAGAATCTTGTTTTCCATGTTCCTCAGTGTTCCAATTCTGCTGCTGACAGGATCTGTGCCTTTTACCTGAAGATGGTGTGACTTCAAGGTCACGCTTCACAAAAGCTTTGCGTTTCTCTTCCAGCAGCTGGCTTGGGATCAGCCCTGCACTGCCACCTTCCACATGGCAGGCCTACAAAATACAAAGGGAGGTTTGAGCATCTGAAGTAAGAGTCAAGTAGGGTCCTCAATGAGCATTTCCTCTGTGTAAATGGACAGTGCAGAGAAATTCTTCCTACCAGTTTTCATTTCGTATAATGAAGGAAAGTTCTTAACTAACTAAGGAAACTTCTTTAGTTTCTTTATATCCTGTGCTTTAGAAACTTTGTCAACAATTAAGGTAAACTTTGGTAAAATTCTCAAGTGTATGTATAGTTAAAAGAGTGCCCTATCTATCCTTGCCCAGTTCGGTCTCCAGTGGTTTGCACTGGCTCTCCATGTTTTTATTAAATTCCAAGGAAATTCATTAAAAAGCAGCTGTGTCTGTGGAACTTTTTTAAACAGTAGGGCTGCTGTCATAGCAAGGCTATTACTCTGTCTCCTTCTATGCTTCTATCATTGGGAGACAATTTCCAATTCTTGCTAATGTTCTATGAATCGACAACTTTATTCTCTCACTGAATCTAGGTCAGAGGTGGGATTCAAATTTTTTTACTACTTGTTGTGTGGGCATGGCTTGCTGGGCGTGGCATGGCATGGTGGGCATGGCTTGGTGGGCATGGCAGGGGAAGGATACTGTAAAATCCCCATTTCCTCCCAATCAGCTGGGACTCGGGAGGCAGAAAATAGATGGGGGCAGGGCCAATCAGAGGTGGTATTTACCAGTTCTCCAAACTACTCAAAATTTCCACTACCTATTCTCCAGAAGTGGTCAGAACCTGCTGAATACCACCTCTGATCTAGGTCACATGGAAAGAAAGAATAATAGGGTGGTCAAATGAGAACAAGGGTGGTTGTTGCCACCAATTGCCTACCAATAATTGCCACCAAGTGGTAGGCAGAATTCAGCATGTATCAATATCAAAATATATCAAATTTATATTTTTTGAGGGAGCCAAATTATTCTCTCTGTGATAAGAATCAAGCAAAAGATGCACATACTTAGGTAATACTCAACCCATCCCTAATTCAAATTTGATTTCAAGAGTCACATGGAAAACTTTTAGGAACCACTTTTAACAAAAAGTATAAACTCTCATTTAACAAACTGTCAGAAGTATTGATGGCAACCTCTTTTTCATACTGGTTTAAAACACTTTAAAATACTGGTTTTAGCAATGGCAGCATCATAATGTGCTCCATTTAATATTATATTATATTATATTATATTATATTATATTATATTATATTATATTATTATATTATATTATATTATATTATATTATATTATATTATATTATATTATATTATATTATATTATATTATATTATATTATATTATATTATATTATATTATATTATATTATATTATATTATATTATATTATATTGCCTTCTGGCTAACTTTTTCTATCACCTCTTATAACAATCCAGAACAGAGCAAATTTGAGAAAAAAATATATGTTTCTAAGCACAATAAATAGCTTGGCTGAAGTTGGAACAAACTTCCAACATAGTAGGTTAAAATGTCTTAACATACATGAATGGGGAGTTAGAAGGCAGGGCAACTGGCAGGAATTTTATCACTTCACCACAAAAAAAAAAAAAGAGAGATGGTGGAGACATCAGGGGTTTAACTAAGTGAGAATGGGTTGAGGAGATTATAGGTTGTATTCTGTTCTATTTAGATTTCAATTTACCATGAATTTGTTTTTCTGGTTCTACCCAAAATGCTCTCTCACTAACAAAGTGGATTAAACCAGAGTTCCCCAATCATTTCGCATTGGTGGCCTGGAGTGGGGGGATGGGGAAAGAGGGGATGATTTTGTGGGAGGGGCAAATGCATGTGCACGTATGTGCCCACGAAGGTCATGGCAATGCTTGCATGAGTGGGGCCATGAGCACCCACAACGAGGCTCCTGAGAGTGAGACAATGTGTTCATTCAGAGACGCACTCTTCAGCCTACCATTCATGCAGCCTGATGGTAATTAGCCCACAGCCTGGTAGTGGGCTGCGGCCCACAGGTTGGGGACCCCGGATTAAACCACAGTCTTGATACAACCGTAGAAAGAAGACTGCCATTATGCTCCTTTGAACTGAAGCTTGTTAACATTATTGTAGTGCTAAGCTTTTTAGTAAACAGTTATAAATTACCAAGAAGGGCTCAAAATATTTTGCTGTCTGAAACAATGTGTGTTGTTCCCATTCTTCACCTATTTCAGGTACAGATGCTACACAAACTAACCTCTCCATTAGTATGCTAGTTTAGGGATGAAACATAAACTCTGAGATGTTGGCACAGCTGAGGATTCTGGAAGAATAATTGGGAAACTGTTCTATTCTAAAGACACTCTACATCAGTCAATTACCCATTCTACCTCTACCTAAGTCCCAATATTACACATGGTTCATTGATAGATATAAGGCTGATTATACCTGCCACCAGTTGGGATCATCCTGGTTGACAATCTGAAGAAGATCTCCAGCTACAAATTTCAGACCAGCTTCCTTGCAAGGAATAAGGTTGTCAGTGACTGGATCATAGTCAAAATGGGCTTTCACAAACACCTGAGGGAGGAAAAGAAAACTGTGTGAGAAGAATTGTATCTTTATATATGTGTGTAAATTTTATTAAGAACTTTCTTATAATAAAATCTAAAGCAAAGTGAAAGAAAATAGAATAGAAAGAAGTAAAAATGCAAGGAAAAGAGAAAAAGTTGGAATATAAAAAGAACAGAAAAAAGGAATATATAAAGAAGCTATTTCCAATTTTTATCAACAAATATAAACAAATTTAGTAACTTTTTACTCCCTCTAGGCCACAATTTTTTCTTCCAGTAGTATAAATTGCAAGTTCTCCCAGTAGTATAAGTTGGGTAAAAAGAATTGTGAAAATGAGAATCAAAGAACTGATCAAGAGTCACTGAACTCTAACTTATAAAGTTTGAAACAAACAAGGAAACAAACAAACATGGAGATCTTTGGGGAATTGAGATTTTACTATTACTGGCTCATTAAGCATTCTGTGACCCAGTATTATTGTCAGATTACTTTGATTTGCTTGATATAGTGTAATGCTTGTGGACTTTGGAAATAATTCTTCTAGAGGCCTCAATAAGGTAAACACCAGAAAAAATAATTCTATTACGTTTTTCTTGATCAGAAGAAAAGATCAAGGTTCACTGTATATTGCACAACTGAGTCCACAAAGCTAGGAATACAGAATGTAAAGCTAATATAGTAAAATTATTTGAAAGATGAAAGTGAGAGGAAAAGAGTCCCTGGTTGCTTTTTCTTTGGCACAATTTACTAATAAATTGCTTACAACTGAATATAGCAGCATCAGAAATAGCAGTGAAGAATAGAGTAATTCATGCCTGTATTTTCTCAGCTATATACCATATATTCTGGGACAAGTTTATTCTGACCAGTATCTGTATAATTTCCTAATACATCCTGATCCACATCTTTTTGTGTGCTGCTTTTCTTCGAATTCATGTTTTCTTACACAGCCCCAGAAGAAGTATGCAGTCAAAAAGGTAAGCCGTATTCTTAGCTACACTTTCATTTGAATACATTGGAATAGCTCAAATTGCTTATGCAGATGGCTTGATGTAACTTTTCTCCACTGCTAACAACAGCCCTCTTGTGACCTGAAAACGACAATCCAACAATCAAAGTCATAGCCTACATACAATCAAAAAATCTACAAAATAAGAGCGTGAGCAGTACAGGATCCATTCTGCCAGTTGTCTCTTCTTTGAACAATGGATCCTGGCAGTGGAAGGCAGCAAATGAAAAGCACTTGTAGGGTTTTTATTTATTTTTTTCCTGCATCATAGACTCCTTTTATTTGCACTCCGGCCAGCACAAAATTGTTGATGTCTCCGGGGAAACAGTCATATCTGAGCCTGTCTGTACAGGACATTTCATTCACACTCCCCTTCCTCCACATACAAAAGCTTACAGAGATGGAACAAAGACTGGGGTTTGTGAAGGAACTCTGAGAGTCGATACTTGTTAAACAACAAAGGTAGAAAGAAATTTCAGTTCATCTCTTCCCCCAAATCTCCACTTCTGGATTTTCCCTCAGCATTTCTACAATGTATAGCATTAAGAATTCAATTCTGTCTGTATAGTAAAAGAGAACTGGATTTGTAGTTCATTGGAGAAGAAAATGCAGACTGGGGTTTTCATGGGCTGAAAATAGTTGTACATGGTCTGAGGCATTGAAATTAGACTAATGTCACTGTCCAAGCATAAACTGCAGGGAAACCCAAGGCAGAGGCTGAAAATGAGAACACATTTTTTTTACTGTGAAGCTAATTTTAATTTAATAAAAGTTAATTCATGCAGCTGTAGCTTGACAATTTTGCTGGTGTTAGCAAAGTACGGAAGGCCACAGTGAGGAAAAAGGCAATTGATACCAGAAGTTGGACTGAAGGTGGAAGCCACGTTTAACCTCTTCTCTGCCTTTTTCCTCTACTGTTGTCTTTCCAACTGGAATTCAAATACTATCACCACCACCCCATTTCATCCATCTCATCTATATCACACACACCCCAAAAAAGTTGAAGCACCAAAGCTAAATACATTACCCATTCACAAGTGACCCTTCCACCATAGTAAATTGTATTTGTACTCAATTATAGTTAGAGAAGCTTCCTCCACACAAGTATAGCCTTACAAATGCATTTACAGCTGGATTTCCGTGTGCCTTAATTAGCTATCATCTATTTGTTAGGCTCACTGATGTGAAATAAGAAGAGTGTATTAGCAGCTAGCACAGAAGTCCTCAATAAGGCATGTGAGGACACCAATGAATATGATTCTTTCCTCCTACTACCTTTAATAGTATATAGATTTTTCAATACAAGAAAAGATATTTGGTCCTAGTTACAAAGTAAAGATCCAAACTTCAATAATATTTTTTTTGGTTTACATTTATATCCCGCCCTTCTCCGAAGACTCAGGGAGGCTTACAGTGTGTAAGGCAATAGTCTCATTCTATTTGTATATTTACAAAGTCAACTTATTGCCCCCCCAACAATCTGGGTCCTCATTTTACCTACCTTATAAAGGATGGAAGGCTGAGTCAACCTTGGACCTGGTGGGACTAGAACCTGCAGTAATTGCAGGCAGCTGTGTTTTAATAACAGGCTTCTTACAGCCTGAGCCACACCGTGGCCCATTTTAACTCAAAAAAATTCATCAGCATGATAATTCTAGAATACAGCTCGCCTGTTTGGAACCCTCACCACATCTCTGACATCAATACAATTGAACGTGTCCAGAAATATTTTACAAGTAGAGTTCTCCATTCCTCTGAAAACAATAGAATACCCTATCCCACCAGACTTGAAATCCTAGGCTTAGAAAACTTGGAACTCCGTCGCCTTCGACAAGACCTAATCTTAACTCACAGAATCATCTATTGTAATGTCCTTCCGGTTAAAGACTACTTCAGCTTTAATTGCAATAATACTAGAGCAACTAATAGATTTAAACTTAATGTCAACCGCTTTAATCTAGATTACAGAAAATATGACTTCTGTAACAGAATCATCAGTGCTTGGAACACTTTACCTGACTCTGTGGTCTCTTCCCATAATCCTAAAAGCTTTATCCAAAAACTTTCTACTATTGACCTCACCCCATTCCTAAGAGGACCATAAGGGGCGTGCATAAGCGCACAAACGTGCCTACCGTTCCTATCCTATTGTTTTTCTTTTCTTCTTTCTATATATATGCTTATACCTCCTTATATTTACCCATATATGTTTATATACTATATAATCTTTTGTATGATTCCTACATATATTGTTGTGACAAAATAAATAAATAAATAAATAATCATGCTTAGAAAAAAAAACTTGTAGGTGATTTCTGACCTATCTGTCTCCCGCCTCTCAAAAGATAACGGTAAACTGAAATTGATAGAGTACATTTGAAAAAGTGAAAAGATAGCAAAGATTACATATTTATTTTCTGGTAAGCTGGTGTTCACTCATTGACTATATCTCCCATAGCAAAAAACTCAAAGCCATCACCTTCCAACCAATTTAGGTGATGCCCATAGCACATGTCCAGATCCTTAAAAAATTAGGGACATTTGATCTAGAGAGACAGAAACTTGATTTCAGTCATTATCTAATAAAAAGATATTCATAAAAAAATCCCAAGCAAAGTTAACTCCTAATATCAATCACTTCTATTAGCTATTAACGGGCAAAGCTTACAAATAATGTGGCAAATTTTTGCTCTTTTTTGGAGAGATATCATGGTTATCTAACAAGTAATGCAAATAAATATTATCAGAGTTCCCCAGCAATTTAAATAAAAAGGAGTAATCAGCTGGTGATGAATGTCCCTGTAGAATTGGCAGTAGAAAAGAACATGGGTTGTGGTTTCTATAGCACTTATTTACAAGTTACATGTGGTAGTGGGATTCAGCCGGTTCTCTCCTGATTGCGAGAACTGGTAGCGGTGACAGTGGGAGGCTCCGCCTACCTGAACTGACATAATGCGAACCAAATGTGTGTGTGCAGAAGGCCATGTGCATGTGCAGACAAGGCACGTGGAAGCAGAGCGAGCATGAGCATGCTCACATTTGTGAACTGGTAGGGAAGGTACTGCATTTTTCAGAATATAAGATGCACCTTTTTTCCCCAAAAAAAGAGGGTGAAAATCTGGGTGCGTCTTATACTCTGAATGTAGCCCTGCCTAGCTTCTCAAACGGAAGTTTCAGAGGCTGAAAAAAGCATCAGAAACGGAGCTTAGGAAAAAAGTCCCAAACAGAGCTTCAGAAAAGAAGCTCCCAAACAGAGCTTCAGAGGCTTTTTTTCTGAAGATCTGTTTCAGAGCTTCAGAGGTTTTCAGAGGCAGAAAAAAGTTTTTTCTGAGTTTCAGAGGCAGAAAAAAAAGCAAAAAAAAAAAAAAAGCAAGGCACAGAGCTCACAACCAAGGAGCTAAACCTATTGCTAAAATTCACCTCTGGGAACAGCTGATTGGGGGTATTCTGGGAAGCCAATCCACCTGCCAATCAGCTTTTTTCTTATTTTCCTTTCCAAAAAGTAAGGTGCGTCTTATAGTCTGAAAAATACGGTAAGTGAATCCCACCCCTGGTTTCATGTAATATACTAAAGGTAACTTAATAAATTTGGATTGGATAGAATTGGAGAATGGAAGACAAGAAGATAAGTTTTTACAAGAGCTTGCCATAGTGTAGTTTATCTGGTTTTGATTTATGGTCTTGTATAGATTTACCTTGTACCTTTAATAGTTGTAGTTTATTAAATAAACCATTCTTATTTAACTTTGGCTCGGTGCAATGTATTAATCTGATTTTCTAGTCCAACCTTTGTTCCAATTTTTCTCAAGCTGCTCCTTCAAAAAGTACTGGAACTTCTTTTGGTCATACTGATGGGGAATTCTGAAATTTGTAATCCCTTTTGGACAAATATAGGTTAACTTTTACACAGTTAGTGATACCCACTTACATGGCAAACAAACAAGTATTGATCAGTTTTCAAGTACCCTGGGGAGACTGTAAGTTCCCCCCCCCCCACATTCTTCAGTACTCTGATGGATTATGAGACAGTTCAGAGGTTCACATGAAAATAAGGACCAGAACAGCTGATTTTAAAGTTTTCACTTCTAAGCAGGAATTTGCTCATAGCAGTTTTCAGCTCATCTAGGATTACATTAGCAAAGGAATGTGTGGGAAACCTGTAGTTTTTCATTGTCATGATGACATTAGTGGGCCGTATATAACTGAGTTGACATCTGCTTATTAAATTCTTACACCACTTTGCCCAAAGCACTCATGCATTAATTCGTGTTTATTTATTTATTTATTTATTTATTTTATTGTTTATATTTATATACCGCCCTATCTCCCAAAGGACTCAGGGCGGTTTACAGGCATTTAAAAAACAAAAAATACAATAAATACAATTCTAAAAACAATTAAAAAACTTATTCAAAAGCCTTAATTAAAAATATAAAAATTAAAACCCAAGATAAAACCCACAAACTAAAATCTAACTCAGTCCTGCGCAATTAAATAGATATGTTTTAAGCTCATGCGGAAGGTCCAAGGTCCGAAAGCTGTCAAGTCCTGGGGCAGTTCATTCCAGAGGGTGGGAGCCCCACAGAGAAGGCCCTTCCTGGGCGCCGCCAGACGACATTGCCTCGCTGACGGCACCCTGAGGAGTCCCTCTCTGTGAGAGCGCACGGGTCGGTGAGAGGTATTCGTAGCAGCAGGCGGTCCCGTGATAACCCGGCCCTATGCCATGGGCGCTTTAAAGGTGGTCACCAAAACCTTGAAGCGCACCGGAAGGCCACAGGCAGCCAGTGCAGTCTGCGCAGGATGGGTGTTATACGGGAGCCACGAGGGCTCCATCTATCACCCGCAGCCGCATTCTGGACTAACTGCAGCCTCCGGATGCCCTTCAAGGGAGCCCCATGTAGAGAGCATTGCAGTAATCCAGGCGAGACGTCACGAGTGCGTGGTGACCGTGCATAGGCATCCCGGTCCAGAAAGGCGCAACTGGCGTACCAGGCGAACCTGGTAGAACGCTCTCCTGGAGCGGCCGTCAAATGATCTTCTAGAGACAGCCGCTCATCCAGGAGGACGCCTGTTGCGAACCCTCTCCATCGGGGCCACTGACTCGCCACCGATGGTCAGCCGCTGATTTAGCTGACTGTACCGGGATGCCGGCATCCACAGCCACTCTGTCTTGGCGGGATTGAGCTTGAGCCTGTTTCTCCCCATCCAGACCCGTCGGCCTCCAGACACCGGGACAGCACTTGATAACCGTTGGGGTGGTCCGGTGTGAAAAGTACAGCTGGGTGTCATCCGCATACAGCTGGTACTTCACACCGAAACCACTGATGATCTCACCCAGCGGCTTCATGTAGATGTTAAACAGTAGGCGAGAGGATCGACCCTGCGGCACCCACAGGTGAGGCGCCTCGGGGCCGACCTCTGCCCCTGTCAACACCGACTGCGACCGGTCGGAGATAGGAGGAGAACCACCGATAAGCGGTGCCTCCACTCCCAATCCCTCCAACCGGCGCAGCAGGATACCATGGTCGATGGTATCGAAGCCGCTGAGAGGTCTAATAGGACCAGGGCAGAGGAACAACCCCTATCCCTGGCCTCCAGAGATCATCCACCAACGCGACCAAAGCCGTCTCCGTGCTGTAACCGGGCGGAAACCGGACTGGAGCAGGTCTAGATAGACAGTTTCATCCAGGTGTAAGGAAACTGATATGCCACCATACTCTCTACAACCTTCGCGGCGGGTTGGAGACCGGACGATAATTACCTAAAACAGCCGGGTCCAGGGAAGGCTTCTTAAGGAGGGGCCTCACCACCGCCTCTTTCAAGGCGGCCGGGAAGACACCCTCCACCAAAGAAGCGATCGTAATCGCCTGGAGCCAGCCTCGTGTCACCTCCCGAGTGGCCAGCACCAGCCAGGAGGGGCACGGGTCCAGTAAACACGTGGTGGCATTCAGCCTACCCAACAACCTGTCCATGTCCTCGGGAGCCACAGGGTCAAACTCATCCCAAACAATATCGTTTAAATCTCTCCACATGACATAAGGAAAGCTCCATGTGGTGGAAGAGAGTGAAAAATATCTTGGCTAAAGGAAAACAGGGGTAGGGAGGACAGGCTAAGTCCCCAGATGTGTTTCTTTTCCCTAAGCAAAAACCTGTCAGGAATGAAGAATGACAGCATTTAGCTTCAATTAGGATAAACAAACATGTTGATTTCTGATATTTCACTTCCATTTGTTTTTGCCCATAATCCCATTCAAATTCTATATGAAGGTGTTATGGAGTCTTTGGCATTTTCTGTTCCTGATTAAGCTCATTTTAAGTCTTACGCTCCATGCCAACCCTGAAAGAAGCAACGTTCTCTTGTTCCACCTCCATTTATATTGATGTACTTTTTAATTTTACTTTTTTAATTTAAAATTGCTAGGAAACATTTATAAACACACTTGAAGGGCATCAGGTTTCTAATTTAGTGAATCAAATGGGGGAAAAAAGTTGAATTACTCCTTCCAATCACTATTTAACAAGTTTTGACAATTCAGAGATAACTGAACAGCAGTTCAATCAGCTGAAAAATGTGTTACATTCTTGAGCTCAAATATTTATTTATTTATTTATTTTTGTCACAACAGTATATATAAGCATAAGCATGAAAATAACTATATAATATATAAGCATATATATGAGCACATGTATGTAATAACTATATTAATTGGATATAATGAAAGGAAACAATAGGACAGGAACGGTTGGCATGTTTATGCTCTTATGCACGACCCTTACAGACCTCTTAGGAATAGGGTGAGGTCAATAGTAGACAGTTTTTGGTTAAAACTTTGGGGATTTTGAGAAGAGACCACAGAGTCAGGTAGTGTGTTCCAAGTATTAATAACTCTGTTACAGAAGTCATATTTTCTGCAATCAAGATTGAAGCGGTTAACAATAAGTTTAAATCTATTGTTTGCTCTTGTATTGTTGTGACTAAAGCTGAAGTAGTCTTCAACAGAAAGGACATTACAATAGATGATTCTATGGGTTAAACACAGGTCCTGTCGAAGGCGGCAGAGTTCTAAGTTTTCTAAACCCAAGATTTCAAGTCTGGTGGCATAAGGTATTTTGTTGTATTCAGAGGAGTGGAGAACTCTTCTTGTAAAATATTTCTGGACACTTTCAATTGTATTGATGTCTGAAATGTGGTATGAGTTCCAGACAGGCGAGCTGTATTCAAGAATTGGTCTAGCAAATGTTTTATAAGTTCTGGTTAGTAGTTTAGTGTTTCTGGAGAAGAAGCTACGTAAGATTAGGTTTACAACTCTTAAAGTTTGGCTTCTTAATATTCTTAATACTGGCTTCCTTAGAAATTCCTGTGAACTTGGATGTACTGGAGAGCATTTTTTTTCCTCAGAAGATAAATCAGGAACCTTTTTAATCAACACATTTAAATGTATGACATAGATATGAATAATGTACAAGACATTTAGAATAGAGAACTGGAGTTTCCTATGCTACAAAATCAGTGATCTCAGGTTTTAAGAGACAATTGCACTTCTTATAATCTTAGCACAAGATTAATTACCGGTAGTCTTTGACTTATGACCACAGCTAAACTCAAAATTTATGATGTTAGGAAAGACAGTTAAGTGAGTTTTGCCCCATTTTACAACCTTTCTTGCCACAGTTGTTAAATGAATCACTGCCGTTGTTAAGTTACTAACATGGTTGTTAAGTGAACCTGGCTTCCCCATTGACTTGGATTGTCAGAAGGTCACAGAAAGTGATCACATGATCCTGGGACGCTGCAACCGTCATAAATATGAACCAGTTGCCAAACATCTGAATTTTGATCACATGACCATGAGGATGCTGCAATGGTCGTAAGTGTGAAAAACCATCATACATCACTTTTTTCAGTGCTATTGTAACTTTGAATGTTCACTAAACGAATGGTTGTAAGGCGAGGACTACCTGTAATTATACGTCAGATCACTGGATCAATTAATTTTTTAAAAAAACACTGTCAAACTCTGCTTTGGAGTTATTCCTTGGGGTTTTTTTTTTTTTCTTATTGGTTGATTATTCATTGTATGGGAAACCAAATTCTTTGAAGAAACTTTATTTAAGCTGTGTGGCTAAATTATATTTTTTTAAAAATGCAATTTGTCTATTTATTAAGAAATTTGAATTAACCATGCTTGAACAGTTGTGAAAATGTATCACATGTTCCTGGAAAGACGTATGTGTAATGGATACCAAAGGTTGGCTTGATAACAATGTCAACTTTCACTTTTTGAATGACCTCTTTTCAGAATGTCAGTTGGACAATATAATTTTATGCAATCAAGATTTGTTTTAAAGATGAGTTGTAGCACTTTTTAAATAAACATAATTAGTAATGTCAAAACTGAATTAGCATTTTCTTTGTTTTTATTATAATATGTCTTTAATGTCTCCTTTTATTTTATATAAAAGAGGCCTCTGGTGGCTCAACAGACTAATGCAGTCTGTTATTAACAGCAGCTGCTTGCAATTACTGCAGGTTCTAGTCCCACCAGGCCCAAGGTTGACTCAGCCTTCCATCCTTTATAAGGTAGGTAAAATGAGGACCCAGATTGTTGGGGGCAATAAGTTGACTTTGTATATAATATACAAATGGATGAAGACTATTGCTTGACATAGTGTAAGCCGCCCTGAATCTTTGGAGAAGGGCGGGACATAAATGCAAATAAAAAAAAAATATGGGTTCACATATTTCGTTTTTGCTTTTCTAGATGTATAAAATAATTTTAAAATATCAAAGATATGTTCCGTATTTTACTGTAATTAGGAATGATCACAACTAGCAAAATCACACTTAGGAGGTGGGATGAGTTCTCCTACCTGGCGTGGTGGATGTGGCTCCTGATAACTGGGCAGGATCTTGAGTACCACACTCCCACTTGCGTTTTTTAGCACTTCTTGGAGAGCTCGTGGGTCACTGCCCACCTCTTGCCCATTCACCTCCTTGATAATATCACCCACATGCAGCAACCCCTGTTGATCAATCATGCCACCATGTAGGATACGTGCAATAACCAGCTCACCACGCTCCACACGGAAAGTCACACCCTGGGACGAGAGAAACAAATGCAAACACAAGGTCATACAGCTAAGCTTGGATGATCTGAAAAAATGACTCTAAGCTAAAGTCAAACCTGGTTAGGCTATAGGCTAGGCTAGGGAGTTTTTTAAAAAAAATCCTAACTCTTGAATGAAGGAATGACATATCAGTTTCCTGTTGTTTTTAAGAAAATAAGATGGATAGGCCATGTAGTCTCTGGGAAATTGACTTTAATTCAAAAGTCTTTGATGATGATGATTTTTACATGCCATCAGGTCATGGGCACCTCTTAGAACATAGATCTTCTTCACAAACATCTGTCCCCAGCCTGGTCATTCAGATCTTTCAATGGTGCACCTATCACTACTGTAACTAAGTCCACCAACCTTGCTACTAGTCCTTCTCTTCTCTTTCCTTCCACTTCTCAACATGAGACCCTTCCCTAGGGAGCTAGGTTTTGCATATTGTGTTGATGGTAGGTTAATTTGAACCTGATCATTCATGCCTTGAGAATTTGGGTAGGACATGCTCAATGATCCATTGCTTTGTTTGCTTATTTATCCCCTCCTGGAACACCCACCCACCCTTCTGCAATGAGATAGCACAGCAGGACTTAGTGGGAGAGTCAAGATTCTTTACCTTTTTAATATTTATATAATGTTTCTCCTATTCTGTTCTGTTATCAAGATCATCTATTACTCATACCTTAGGTACCCCCCTCATGAATTGCAAAATGCAGTCAATTTGATGTATTGGGAAGGGTGACAGTTTGAGACTGACTAAGAA
Source organism: Ahaetulla prasina (assembly GCF_028640845.1). NCBI lineage: Eukaryota > Metazoa > Chordata > Lepidosauria > Squamata > Colubridae > Ahaetulla > Ahaetulla prasina. The sequence continues at coordinate 34,613,782 of NC_080542.1, read as the reverse complement.
GAATATATAGATGCCCTAAGCTTCTCCAAGCTTCATTGTTTTTTTCCTTTAAAGGTGAATTTTCCTTTTTTATTATTTTTTCAAGTATATGTTACAACATCTATAAAGAATATAAGATTGTGATAATTTTAAAAAAAACAATAAAATATTGACAGATAGCCAACACATCTTGAATAGGAAGCTATGGTTAATATATTCTACTACATAACTAAAATTTTAATATGCTATAGGGCAGCAGCCCCCAATCTTTGGAGCACCAGGGACCGGATCCATGGAGATAGATTTTTCTGTGGACTGGAAAGGACATGGTTTCACATGCTGCCTGCATATTGCGGATGGGGCTCTGCTTGTTTACACAGCCTGGTTTCTGACACTCTGTGCTGGTCCATGGACTGGGGATTGGGAACCCTGCTATACAGGATTTCATAAAAGTGAATTTTGCAAAGCACTTTCACAGCAATAGAAGTTAGAGGCATCAGGAGGGAAATGGCGGGGGGGGGGGAGGGGAAGATTATAAATTGATTGATTGCCATTGTACAGGAATAATGGTAGAATTAAACAAGTTGGAATGGTGTAGAGTCGGGACAGCTCGGTAACCACTCCCGAAGGGAAAGGGTAAGGAAAGAGGCGTAAAGAAGGAAGAAAGTAGGTAGGCAGGTAGGTAGGTAGGAAAGAAGGGAGGGAGAAGAAAGGATAGGAGGAGAAGAAGAAGGAGAAGATAGAGGGTTAGAAAGGATGGTAGTGAGAAGTGGGAAAGAGGTGGGGAAGTAGGAAAGCGAGGAGAAGGATGGTGGGGAAAGTCGAAGAAGGATGAGAAGGGTAGAAAGGATTAAGGGAGGGAGTGGCGGTCGAGCAGCCCTGATTGAGTATAATTTGAGTATAGGATCGATTGTTGGATAAGTGATTGTATTGTACACTGGTCAAATTGTGGGAGTTATTATGGAAAATAAAAAATTTTGCTCTGAAAAAAAAAAGAAATTAGAGGCATCAGCTGGTCTGTGGTAAACACAGCCAGGAATTCTATGGGAAGTATATGTTCATTTAAAATGTACTACGTAAGTAAAACTAAATACAAATAGTACAGAAACAATTTAAAAACAGTGTTAAGATGACAGCAAAATTAGAAATAGAAATTTAAAAAATTAACAGAAAGCCAGATATTTTAAAAATTTAAGGATTCTTCACACCCTCTGATCTTTCATTTCCTCTCTACATTTTCCTCTCATATTATGTACCTGGATACCTGGGTAGCAATTTGTATCAATTTATATTGGCTCAGGAATGGACTGCACTGTCTGATGATTTGGGAAAACAAAGAAAGGGGGAAATAATTCAATTTATTTCTAAACAATTAGATTCAGAACTCATTAACAAAAGATGAATTTTCATTCTCATAACATATCAACCCCACCTTTTTTTTTTTTTGTAATACTTTCTTCAGGTATCTGATAGGTTTCTGCATGCTATCAAATATTAGACAGTAAGCTCCTTGGGGCAACAATTTTGTTCTATGTTTTTGCACATAATTTATTCTGATACTATACAAAAACCAACCATTGGTGTAAAATTCAGCCTGTAGAAGTTATTTGCTCACCAGGTGTTCTCCAGCAGTCTTACGAATTCCCACCATGCGTACAGCATCTGGTGGAACTGGCTGGTTGTTGAACATGGGGTCCAGAACGGGACTGGGTGGTGGAGTCTCGTAACTCTTAGAGGCAACAGAATCATGGGTTTCCAAAAGGGACTGAGAAAAGGGAAATAAAGTGTTAGTGACAGAGCAGAGGGGCGAAAAGGGAAAGGCATAATCAGCTGAGATCAGTAACTAAGGCTAAGATGGGCAATGCTACACAACATACACAACAATACACAAGTAAATAATTGATACAAACTCAAGGTAAACCACTCCAAACTCGATTGCAGAAAATATGACTTCAGTAACAGAGTGGTCAATGCCTGGAATCCACTACCTGACTCTGTGGTTTCTTCCCCAAACCCCCAAAATTTTAACCTTAAACTGTCTACTGTTGATCTCACCCCATTCCTAAGAGGTCTGTAAGGGGCATGCATAAGTGCATCAGCGTGCCTACCGTCCCTGTCCTAATATTCCTTTTTACTTACTCTTTTCATGTATTCAAATTATGCTTATACTTTTACCTGTTATCTTATATATGCTTGACAAATAAATAAAAGAAAATAAATGTCCATGGGTCTCCAAATGATCCTGAATATGGTCAATGTCCATCAAATCCTGATAGCTATCCAGTAGGAAAATAGCATTAACATAGAAGAATACATCTCCCCTCCCCAAAATACTTCCCCAGGGAAATACTGTAAGCTGCTATCCCAGTCAGAAAACATTTAGGCACAAAGAAATGTTGATAATAACATTAAATGTGTGACAAGTGAAGCAAAGACATTAGAAGATACTCTTACAACAGGGGTGAAATACAGGCGGTTCTGACAGGATCTGGAGAATTGGTAGCAGAAATTTTGAGTACTTCAGAGAACTGGCAAATACCAGCTCTGGCTAGCCCCAGAGTGGGGTGGGAATGAAGATTTTGCAATATCCTTCCCCCAGGAGTGGGGAAGGAATAGGGATTTTGCAGTATCCTTCCTCTTCCATGCTCACCAAGCTACACCCACCAAGCAACACCATGCTTACCAAGCCATGCCCACTGAATCGGTAGTAAAAAAAATTGGATTTCACCACTGTTTTACACCCAGAAAAAGTAACATTCCAACAGTGACTGTTCTTAAAGGCTACTTTAATTCAATCAGCTACTTGCATTTTTCATTCTTGCCATCCTGACTAATTTTACCATAATCAAATCAATTATTAGATTAAATATAATGCATAGATTCAATATATATTGTGTATGGATATGGATTTGTATATTGTAATTTAAAAATATAATTTACAAATTAGAGACGTTGCATCTTTGCGTCTTTTTTTAAGGGTAATCTTGCTGCCTCTTATAGTGCACTGAGCAATCTGTGCTTCAGTGAAATTGTGTTTCACCAAAGATTAGCTATTTGGCAGCCTGGAAGTTTTTGCCAGTCTTTGTGGATGACTGCCTCTCATGAGGAGGATCTTCTGCAGGGGTGGGTCCTGGTCAAAATTAAAGAACCTCTGGAAAAACTCCTTCAATTTTCCAAAATAGTCCTTGCTTACTAACAATAATTGGGACTGGAAGCTTTCAATCAGTATTGCATCAGTCATAAGGTTAGTCATCATGTGATTGCGCTGACTTACAATGCCATTTCCGGTAGTTACAGTTGTCCTTCTTAGGCAAATCCCACATAATCGCATGTCCCGCGATCATTATTTGCAACCTTCTGGAGACTTCTCCATTGACTTTGCTTGTCAGAAGCCAGCAGTAATGGTTGCAAATAGTGATCATGTGACCAAGGGATATTGTGATGTCAGAATTGCAAGCCAATCACTAAGCACGCAAAATTGCAATTGCGTGATCATGGAGATGCTGCAAGAGCCTCAACCACAAGGATCTGCTATGAGTACCCCACACTCATAACCAGTGGTGGGATTCAGCTGGTCCTGTTTGGCTCACCTGAATCGATAGCACTGCACTGCACACTTGGCCACGCCCCTTGCCCCTCCCATCCATGCTGGCACTTCTTCTTGTAGCACTGAGCTGTTTACCTTTTTAAATCTCCGCCCACAGAACCGGTAGTAAATAATTTTGAATCCCACCACTGCTCATAACTTCAAATAGTCACTGAATGTGTGAATGTTAAATAAGGACTACCTGTATCCAATTTCTCAGAAAAACAGGGGGAGGATGGCCCCTCTAACAGCCTCCTATTTCATTCAAAGAATTTTAGTACCTGCTTTCTGACACACCAGGACATGCACTCTGCTGGTTCCAAAGTCCAGAATGGTGGTTCAATAAGACACGTATCTTTTCCATTTTGTTCAAAATTTTAGATCTGTAAACCAGTTTGTGATTCCAATTCTTCATATTATTCCCAGCATAGTCCTTGCTTCTGGTCCTCCAAATCAAGGGTGGGATTCAGCCAGTTCGGTTCAACCAGTTTAGGCAAACCAGATGCTAATTTTACATCTGATTGGCAAAACTGGTAGTTGCAAGGACTGGCTGGGCCCACCCACCTGCCCTGCCCCTCGCAGGAGTCTCCATGTGGCCCATTTTGGATGTGAGGTAAGTGCAGGGCCACTCTGGGAGGGTGAAAAATGGGCTTTCCGGAAGTCCAGAAACAGGCCCATTTCCAGGCTCTGAAGGGCCTCTGGAGCCCAGAGGGGGCCATTTTCACTCTCCTGGGGACTCTAGGAAAGCCTCCAGAGACTGAGGAGGGAAAAAAAACACCTTCCCTCATGCAGAAAGCGTAGTAGGCATGCCCCCATGGTCACACCCACCCAGCACCTGGGCAGAGAACCAGTTGCTAAAATTTTTCAATCCCATCCCTACTCCAAATGCATCTCACTTTTCTTTTGTATATCTTTGATCTACTTTTTTTTAGGTTGTCTACATCCTAAGACACAATATAGTATCCGTTTCCTTTCATCTATCAGAAACACCAGTGCACCATGCTTGGCTATCCCAGGGATTCCAGGACCCTTCACTCTTGTCCTTCTGTGAAAGAGCTATGGGGACAAGCTCCTGATTGCAACCCCCTTGTGTCAAAAGACTTCCCTTGTCTTGTGAATCCCTTGTAGCAACATAAATGTCATCAAATATATTGATATATTGACCATCAATTGTGTTGTAAATGTTGTACCTTGATGAACGTATCTTTTCCTTTATGCACACTGAGAGCATATGCACCAAGACAAATTCCTTGTGTGTCCAATCACACTTGGCCAATAAAAAATTCTATTCTATTCTATTCTATTCTATTCTATTCTATTCTATTCTATTCTATTCTATTCTATTCAAGTAGCTAGAGGAAAAGCTAGACTTTCATTTTTATATGTTCTCCTCTATGGACCATCATATACACATTGAAATTTACCCACAATTTTTGCTGTCTTTTTTTATCTCTATCCAGCTACTAAAGGCAGGTTCTGAAGAGTTTCCCAAGGATTGTATGTTGTCATCAAAGGGTTGCTGACTATTTTGCCTGAACTAAATCACTTCATTCTTTCATTGCAGAGACCAATTCCAATCCCTTACAGTGAGATTGGGAAGCAAAATTGCACTATAAAGCATGTTTCCCCCTCCCAATCTCCCATATTAGAATGATTTTTTAAAAAAATCTTTTTACCCTGTATTGTGATAAATTCCAAGGACTGCAAAGAAGATGTTGATTCAGCTGTCTACTCTGCCACCTATCCAGGCCAGTGGAGTTCCTCTCAATGAAGCTTGATCCAATTGTCAAAGGATTTCCTTGATCTTTCTCATGCGTCTCTTGACTGCTCTAATTTCATTCTTTTCTTTGACGGCTTTTGCCCCCAGGATCCCAATGGAAAATTAAATGCTGGATGTTCTGTGAATTCCCTTCAGACAGTTTTTCTTTGCCTGAGACACTTGAGCCTTAGTGCTGCTGTTTTTGCATGTGCCTGCTAGTTGGCAGTGGGACAAACTGCAACTATTTACTCAGATTCTAAAATATGCTTATGGCATTTGTCGTTCTTTTGCTGGTCTCTGGCGGAAGAGTTCCTAGCCTCTGCAGGAACCTCAGATTCCCACGCTCCATTAATTCATGCTTTGCTTCAAGCTCTTTTGTTGCTATAAAATAGCTATTGTCTAGGGTAAAACACACAGCAACAGATGACTCTGCAGTTGCTAGTGGAAATCAGTGCAATAGTGGACATGCACCCAGGCACACAAAAACCAAGACTGTTGTAATCTTAGCTGCCATACAGTCCACAGATTTATTTGGAGCTTATACTGCTTATGCTGCTACTGGAAATGTGCAGGGAATGCAGCAGGATCCACAGAGATTTAGCAACTTCTGAATAGAGGCCTAGTAGAATTAGTGAAAGGCAGGTTTCATATAATATATAGGATGTCTCACACAAAGACGGGAATAGCTTAGTGTTTTTTGTCTGACTGGTATTTTTCTCTTGTCCATCATTGGTTACCCTCATTCTGATCAATGTGCCATTTCACAACATGGATCCATGGTGACCTATCAATGCCATAGCCAGACCTTGAACACAATGATGTCACTGAATCTTACAGATGGAATTTGCACTCTATGAAAAAGTGGGTTCTGGTTTTTTTGGTGGCTGTGGAGGGTATTTTTTTTAAATAGATGGGGAAGTACCCTGTTACACTGCTGATGACCAAGAAACAGTTAAGTGATTTTGTTTCCAGGGAGCCTTGCCTTACTCATCAGATTGTGATTCAGGAAACCAAAACCTTTGGCAAAGCTTTGAGTGTTAAATTATAATTCTGCACTCCTTGTCCCTCAAAGGTTTGAGTTATATAGAAGAGTAGAACCGAGACATTAAAATTCAATTAACTAAAATCACAGTAGGTATTGGTCTTGTTATTGGCCAGGGGCCTTCCTTACATTCCCATACATACATGGGAATTGGAAGACTCCCCGGCAGGAAACTCTCCTCCCCTTTGAAAGTGTATTTAGTTAATAGATGCCAGGACCAACCAACTTCAATCAACAAACTGTAAAAAGAAACTAAGATAACTTAGACCAGGGGTGTCAAACTCGATTTCATTGAGGGCTGCATCAGGGTTGTGTTTGACCTTGGGGGGGGGGATGGGATGGGTATGGCCAGGGTGAGCATGGCTAGCCTGACATTACTCATGTCAGGGGCACCTGTGGCCCAAGCACTCTGCCAGAGAGAACGTGCTCCTGAGCTCCGTTTTCAGTTGCAATGGCCTCCTGCAACCCTCTACCACCAAAAACAGAGCTCGGGAGGGCTGTACACGGAGCTCCATTTTCACTGGCAGAGGCACCATGGGCCAGTTCTTCATTGCTTCCAGGATGGCTAGATCTAAGCACCCTGCCGTGTCCCACTCCTCCGCTGACGGCCGGGTCAGGGAAATCCGAATCAGGCTTGCCTCTGCAGCTCTGCCCAAAGTCCTAGCAAAGTCCTCAGAGCAGGCAGGAGACCAGTAAGTGACTTCAGCAAGATAAGTTCGACTTTGCCTGACTCAGAGACTGCCAGAAAGCAGATCCTTTATATAGGCCATGGGGTGTGGCTCCATGACTCTGCACTCATTAAGGCCTGCCCCTCCCTTCCTTCTGTTGCCTCCACCTATCCAATCTTCTGATGCGAGGGTCACTCCAATCAGCTGTTGTTGGAAGTAAACTTTCCTCAGGCTCACATGCTGTGGAGGAGGGGGAGGGGTCTAGCTGCTCCGTTTGCCTGGGCATGGAGCCAGGGCTGGGGCCGGGGGATGCTCCCTCCTCTGCAGCCTGCTTGGGCATGGAGCCAGGACTGGGACCGGGAGGTCCCCCTCCTCTGCAGCTTGTCTGGGCATGGAGCCAGAACTGGGGCCGGGAGGCATACATTCCTCCGTGTTCGGGAGCAGATAAGCAGACCCCGGCTGCGGTGAGAGCGGACAAGACACAACACACCCTATGGTACTGATCCGACCCGCAGGCCTTGAGTTTCACACCCCTGACTTAGACAGTGGGTTGATCAGTATTGTTTGTCTCTCACATAAACCCTTCCATTCATCTGCAATGGCAACATGCCACTCTGTATGGTAGTGTTGCTCAGCCTTGATGACTTTAAAATGCGTAGACTTCAAGTCCCAGAATTCTCCAGTCAGCAAACTTAAAGGATGAGAAACACTGCCCTATGGTTCAGAAACTACATTCTTCTCCAAAGATACTGGAAAAATAATCTGCTTAGGGCCACAATATATTGAACTTGTGAAGTGTTGTTGACCACTCACATTGCAGTGACCTACCTGAATGTATCACTGTGCTCAGTGCAGTTTAATTTCTAAATAGTTTTCACTCAGCTATTTAGATTTACTGCAGAACCTTTGAAGCCTCTGCTTCAACTTCAATACTCTTTCAGCTCTTCAGAATTTTTTCTGCCTGCTTATATCAAATGATCACTGGCTTTATATATAATTTGAATATCTGTGAATGGGGTAGAAGATTGAGTCTTGGGATAGGAATCTTGGGATAGAACCAGGGGTGAAATGCTCCCAGTTCGGACCGGCTTGCCCGATGCGGTAGCGATGGCGGCCGCTGGTTCGGAGAACCAGTGGCAAACATCCCTGGCCCCACCCACCCCGCCTCTGCTGAGCCGTACTATCAGCAGAGGTTTTTTTTAACTTTTAAAAGCAGTTTTTCTTCAGCCAAAAACATTCCTTTAAAAGTAAAAAAAAGCCTTTGAGGATCCCGCTGCTCAGCTGAGATCGGCAGAGCCTTTAAACTCTTTTTTAAAAAAGTTTTAAAAGGCTCCTCTGGAGATCTCACCTGAGTTCCTCATCAGCAGAACCTTAAAAAACATGTTTTCTACAAGCTGTTCAGCCAAAGAGCTTGTAGAAAACTCTTAAGAGGTTCTGGGCTGCCACGAGGCAAGCCTCATGGGATCGTCAGAGGAGCCTTTTAAAAACTTTTTTCCCCTCTGGCAATCCCAGAGGAGTTGCCTCATCATCACAGGCTTTTAAAATCATTTGTAACAATCTCTTACAACAGCCCATGCCCACCCAATCGCCCCTTCCCCACTTACCTTATTTTTGCTCCTTTCGGGCTGGCAAAGCATCAGCAAAACAGGCAGTTTCAGTTGCTAGCAGTTTCAGGCAGATGAATATGCCTGTGTAAAATCCATCTGCCTGAATCTGCTAGCAACTGAAACTGCCTGTTTTGCTGGCTGAGGAACTCTGGAAATTGAAGTCCACAAACCTTAAAGTTACTAAGCTTGGAGACCCCTGATCTAAAAAATATAAATAAAATAAAATAATAAAATAAAATAAAATATTTGTGCAGTTTTCTGAGATTTGGTGTGTTTCTGTAGTGTTTCACTCTAACTACACAAACACACAAAATCTCACAAAGCTGTATGTGGCATTTTGTGTGTGTGTGTGTGTGTGTGTCAGTTGTGTTGTGTTGTGGTGTGTGTGTGTAAAGTGTGAAAGTTAGTTTTGAAGCTTTTTGTGACTGTGTGAGATTCCTGCTTGTTGCAGGGGCCATTTTGGGTGAAGTGCAGCTGCTTTTACATTGTGTGTGAGTCAGTTGTTGTTTTGTGTTGTGTGTGTGTAAAGTGTGAAAGTTGGTTTTTGGTACCTCTTATTGTTTTTTATACTTTATTATTTTTATTATTTATTGTTATTGGCCACGCCCACCCAGTCATCTGACCACCAAGCCATGCCCACCAATTAAGCCACGCCCACAGAACCAGTAGGGAAAATTTTTAGATTTCACCCCTGGATAGAACATGCCGATTGCTGTATTTTGCAGATACTGCATCTGAACATATTTTAAAACCCTATTAGTTACATTGTGGGTAATGATATTTCTTGAGACATGACCTTTTATGGGAGAAGTAAGCAATTCCCCCAGGTTGTACATAAGATTTATCTCTTGAACTCCACCCAAATAAAATGACATCCTTTGTGTAGATTAGAGCAGAGTAGATTCTCCAATCCTTTCCAAACCATTATCTTAATTTACTCTTACAAAACAACAGCATTCACATTAGTAACTTGATAAAAAGCCTCATTTACCACTTAGAATGTACGTAATTGCAACCCTTCTTTAGCTTCTCTTAGCCTATGGTCAAAATTGTATTAACTCGCAGCACAGCAACAATATACAAATCACTTGACACCACATATTTAAAGCCTTTGGCCTCTTTTATATTTGTGATAATAAAACTTACAAAGTCTTGCCCTGGGTTGGGTGATTATATTCAAATACTTCCCTAGTCTGAAAGCTAATTGCTTTCAGTTGGGAAAGCAATTTAACTTGGGAACTTTTACCTTCAGAGCATGAAAACAATGTATGTTGGGATCCTATATCAGAAACTCAAAAAAACAAGATTTCACAAAGTCATTAGATCTATTTTCCCTGTATTGGGAATCTATAAACAGGCTTTATATTAGATTTGAGAGCCAGTTTGGTGTACTGGCACCAAGGAGGAGATTGAGTTCTAGTCCCTATTTACACACAAAACCAGCTAGGTGATTGTGGGCTGGTTACTTTTTTTCAGACCCAGGAAGGAGGCAATGGCAAACCATTTCTGAAATGTCTGCAGGGACTTCTGAAAAAGCTGCAGGGACTTGTTCAGTCGGTCTCTGAGAATCCAATATGATTGAAAGGAAGAAAATAAAACATAAAAGCTTTTTGTTTAGTTTGCAACTTGTTTTTTTTAAAGCCTCCCTTGATTGTAGCCCTCTAGATTTACTGACAGGGGAGTATGACAGCAATGTTGTTTTTACATAGACAAAAGTGGAAACATAGAAATAGAATTATCAGATTTTAAAGAATACCATAGGATTTTTCCATTAAATTGCAAACATCAGACGCAATATTTTCCCTGGCTTACTTTTCCCTACTTCGGGGGCATAAGAAAAACCTTTTTGAATGGGGCGGCTATATGATTCTCTTCCTATTAAGCACAGTCATCTTGGTTTCCTACTGTGAAATATGTGTAACAACCACACTTCATTCAAAGTTTAAAACAATATAGAACTCCAAAGAGAGAGTTTTGGAAATTGGACAATGAGCAATAAAATAAATGACAACTATTCCTATAAAAATAAACACATGTGAAATGGAACTAATGAAGATGCTAGAACACTCTGTTGCTGTGGGGACTTTGTATTGGGAAGATGTGTTGGCATAGACAAGTACATCACCCATGTGCTTGTTTAACTCAATAAGCCATCGCATAGTGCCATGATTACATCCCCATCCTGACCTGATTAACATGTTATTGACATCCAATCCATTATTCTGCCATACTGTTTAAATATATATTATCATTTTGCATTGAATTGAATACTTTATTTGGCCATGTGTGATTAGATATACAAGGAATTTGTCTCTGGTGCAGAGGCTCTCAATGTACATGCTAAGCAACAGGATGATGATGATGATGATGATGATGATGATGATGATGATATCAATAATACCAATAAGAGGGGAGAATAAAGAAGATAATAAGGATTAATAATAATACTACAGCCATAGTACATGGCTAATGCATAAATATTAGACAGAATGCATAACTCTACACCCAGGTCTGATTAGGTTGAGATGATATTATGATGGTTCTGATGAATGTTTTGGTTCTGATAAAAGTTTTAATCTTGTCCCAATGTTTTTATTTGTGTAAAATGTTAGAGGAAGTTATATTGAAATATGTGTCACTAAGGTGGGAGATTGTTGCTTTAGCTTTATGGGTTGGAGGTGACTAGAATCATAGTCCAAAGAATATAGAAGGCACCAGGTTGAAGAAGGCTGCACTGCTATTTTTTTTTCACAGACTAAGAATTAAGAATCTAGGCATACCCATCCATGCATCCACACAATCTGCCATTCTACTCAACTGAATATATAGGTTCACATGTACATCCAAGAAGAAGAAGAAAAACCTCATAACTAAGGGCAGAAAAAGAGGCTGCTGTTACTTTAAAAAATATTATGAAAATGTGTGTGCATAGATTCAAATTCAGAATTAGTGGCTACAACTTTAGTATCACGATAGAGAGAAGGGCCAAGCAGAGTATCTTGCCACTGAAATGCTAAATATTGGCAGACAATTTGAGATCTTCTGATTTCTATTATGAATCTTGTTTTAAGCCAGATGACAACTGGACAGCAGTTCAAGCAGAGTGTAAGTAAGACCACACAGCCATCCTAAACAGATTTAAACGTGTCAGATGGGAGCAGAGGGAACAGGTGACAAAGTGTAGAGTGCAACAACATGACGTAAGTGTGAAGTGTGAGAGCTTGCATCATGAGGTCACGATGCATATTTCATCCTTTTGTCATCATCATGGTTAAACATGGACCCTTATGAACAGATCATTTTAAAAAGAACTAAAGCATGTCTAGTACTCCATACACATTCCTCTCTAAGGAGCTGCAAGGCACTTTACTCAAAGAAAGGTGTGGTTGAAATTTACTAATAATAAATCTGCTCTAATTCAAAGTTTTTATAACAATGTTTTAAATTACACACTTACCAGATAATAAACAATCTATAAAATCTCTTCACCTACACAAATCTAGCCAACTCTTTTATACATATATAAAACAAATATAATAATATTTGTATAATATAATATTTGTCAATGAACAGACATGTATAAATGATACAACCTGAAGTTACACAAAAGTGATACTTCTCCTTAATGTAGCACTTGGGTGGAAACATGCAATTGCCACTGAAGAGAAAATGTTATAAATGCAGCTCATTAATTACTTTGACCATCCAGATATTTCAGATATATATATATCTTCTCTGTGGGGGCTCCCGCCCTCTGGAACGAACTCCCCCCAGGACTTCGTCAACTTCCGGACCTCCGAACCTTCCGTCGCGAGCTTAAAACTTATTTGTTCATCTGCGCAGGACTGGATTAGTTTTTTAAATTCGTGGGTTTTTAAGGGGTTTTAAATGGGTTTTGAATGGGTTTTTAATGGGTTTTATTATTTGCTAAATTTTAATTGCGGCCAATTTGAATAAGTTTTTTAGTGGTATTTTAATAGTATTTATTTTGTAATAGTACTGTCATTTTATCTGGCTGTAAACCGCCCTGAGTCCCTCGGGAGAAGGGCGGTATAAAAATTTAAATAATAATAATAATAATAATAATAATAATAATATATATATATATATATCACTAATCTGGTATTCTTTCTTATAAAATCCCAGAAAAAAAATGCTGCTGTAAGTGGCAGTTCCCAACTCAGTCATATATAATGCTAACACTCTCAGCTTGGTACAAAACACAATGGCTAGTATTCATTGCTTTCTATCTCTTTTTTTCTTTCTCTCTGATTAACACATATACAGATAAAATCCTTTTGAATAGTCTTTGGGGATGAAATCTAGGAGATTTCTCACCAGAAACAGAAGTCTTCTAAATGTAATAAAATTTCAAGAGGGTCCCCTATGAGATTATGAAGTCCAGAATCTACATTTACCTAGTTGTACCATTTTTGTTCCTTATCCTGCCAAGTCATTGCCAAATACTCTACAAACAAATCAACAAAGCATATACAAATTCTGGAATTCTCTCTCTTTCTGCTCCCCAATTTCCTCCTCCCCCCTCTCCCCAGGAAGATTCCCCTCCTACCTGGAAGTGGGGCTCCTGGAGGATGCGAGCCAGTTCAGCTGCTGTGCTATCTTGCTGAGCAATGTGTGTGATGTCTTTAAGTATCTCCTGGACCAGCTCCAAATTGTTGTCCCGCACAGCCTCCAGCTTTGTCTCCTCCAGGCGTTCATGAGCCTGCAAGGTGGATAGGGAAAGGGCAGAGAAGAAGGGATTAAAGGGACACATAAACAGATAAACCCATGCTAACCCTTTGTTCTCCTCCTACAGCCTTGTGTCCTGGCAGATAACGTAAGGATATTAAGTTATATTCCTTGGGTTTCTTAAAAATTACAAGAGCACCACTTTAAGGTTTGTTGATATATATTTTTTAATAAGCATAAAAGGCTTATAGACATCTCTAGAATTGAATAGCTTTACACAGTGGGTGCCCGTCAAGCTTTGTCAAATCTTTCTAAAGACAAAGACTGGGTTGTGCATGTTACAAAGAAAAAGAAGCCAAGTAATTACTCTTCTGTATGGAAACACACAACCCACTTGCTCAGAAACACAGCAAGAGGAACAGTGAGACAACGGAGAGCTTTTCCTGGCCCTCGGTGGCATGTAGCCAGAAATCAAACAGGTCTTTGCTGTATGAAAGATGAATAGCTGCTCTAGATAAGCCTCAAGCAGAGAAACAGACACAAAAGAGAAGGAGCTAAAAATAATAGACTGGCAAATAGAGGCTTAGCTTCACTTGTGGAAATTGGGGGAGGGTAAAAAGAGCAGGCTTAATATGAATCCAATCTCACTTCTGGGAACCATTTTTGTTGCCAAGATCAGTGCAGGAAAATACTGAAGTGGAAGGCTGCTGCACTTATTTGATTGAATAAAGACCAATTCTTCATATTAACCCTATAATGGTAGAGGATTAGAAAACTGATCACCTGAAACATAGAGGATATCATTTTGTCAGAACACTTTCATTATTTTTAATAGGAAAACTCCTGGGATGGGCTTAGAGACTTCTAGGCCAGTAACTTTAACAACTTTAAGATGTGTGGACTTCAACTTCCAGGATGCTGGCAAGTTGAAGTCTATATATCTTAAAAGTTGCTGAGGTTGAGAAACACTGTTGTGTAGGCTATTGACTTCTTTGGGATGAGAATGGTTCCTGAGAGGATTTAGGAGCTCAGTGCCTGCACAGCTACATTGAATTTGTTTCAAGTAATCTCTAGCCTGATTCACAGTGATAGCCAGATGATAAATTCAGACTTCATCTCACTTGGTGTGTCATCTGAAAATCGAAAATGTAATTGTGAATTATTTGCAGTATTTGGATCACTTTCCGTCACCTCTGCTAATATTTGAAAGATCAAAGGACTAATTAAACGGTCCATCCCTGAAGCCTCATAGACTGAGACAGATTTTAGCAGGCCTTGGGGATTTCCCTAGCAATTCAGCAGATCAAATTCTGAAATGGCTTCTCTCTTTTTGCTTATTCTGAAAGGCAGTTTGGAAATGTTCAAGCTTACAGTGTGATTTTCACACACACACACACACACTCTTACAGTGAACTCATTCAGACAGAGTCTTTTTGAGATGGTTTGAAATGCTTCTTTCCAGGTTTCCTGTTGCGCTGCAATTTAAGAGATAAGCCGTCAACTATCTCTTGATTGTTTGTATTGATTCTCCTTTGCACTTCTTTCTCAGCCTCCTCACAACATAACACAAATGTCTGCTTGAAGAAGCTGAGAGAGGTCATCTATTAATCCACAGTGAAGTATCAGTGTGCCGATGATATGCAGATATTTGTTTCTACTCCAGATTAAGCTACCAAATGCAGAAGGGTGTCTGATCAGGTATCTGAAGTCTGTGAAGATTGAATGTGAAGGAACAGGCTTAAGTTGAATCTCTGTGAGATGGGTGTTGTTTATTTCAAAACCAAATGTCTTTCTTCCAGCTCAGCTGTGCCACCGGATGGGGTGTCACTCTCCTTAAAAAAGCAACCACACATTTGAGAGTTCTGCTAGACTCAGGGCTATTGTTCGATAGGCAGATGGAGGCCATAGCTAGGGCAGCCTTTACTGACAGATTCTGAGGATGAGTGAGTTGGAATTGGAAGCCTTGGTGGAAATAACCAATGCCCTCATTACTAATTAGTACAATAACATAGTTAAATTGAGGCTGTCTCTGAAGACTGTGTAAAATCTGGCCTTTAGTACCAAAAAAAACCAAAAAACTTTACAGCCATCTAACACTGATTCTGTTGTGATTACCAATAGACTTCTGAGTATAATTCAAATCTCTAGTTTTTAACCTGTAAAAAACTACCATCTCTTTCAGGCAGAGCAGACTGGTTAGATCAGCTATGCCTGAAAGAGATGGTAGTTTTTTACAGGTTAAAAACTAGAGATTTGAATTATACTCAGAAGTCTATTGGTAATTTTGAGGCTCCCTCCAGGAAACATGGGGGGCACGGGGCATTTTTTTCCTTTCATATTTTTTCCAGGTCCTTTGGAATAGCCTGGCCCTTGATTTTCCTCCTTTCTTGACAGTCTTTAGAAAGGCATTCATATTTTTAATTTTTAATTATAAGCATTGATGCTGGAATAACAGACACCAGGGTGGCTGATGATTTAATTAAGTTTTATCAGTGTTTTGCATTTACTTTATTGATTATATTTATTTATTTATTTATTTATTTATTTATTTATTTATTTATTTATTTATTTATTTATTTATTTATTTATTTATTTATTTATTAGATTTTTATACCGCCCTTCTCCCGAAGGACTCAGGGCGGTGTACAGCCAATATAAAACAATAACAGTGTACAATTAAAACAGAAAATTAAAAAACTTATTATATAATTGGCCAAAATTTAAAATGTTTAAACCTAAAAACCCTTAAAATTCATATCAATTACAACCCCAGTTAAAATTAATATTTAAAAATTAAAAATTAAGAATTTAAAAAGTTTAAGCCAGTCCCGCTCGAATAAATAAATACGTTTTCAGCTCGCGGCGGAAGGTTCAAAGGTCAGGCAATTGACGCAAACTAGGGGGGAGTTCGTTCCAGAGGGTAGGAGCCCCCACAGAGAAGGATCTTCCCCTGGGGGCCGCCAGCTGACATTGCTTGGCGGATGGCACCCTGAGAAGTCCCTCTCTCTGCGAGCGTATGGGTCGGTGGGAGGCGTGAGGTAACAGCAGGCGGTCCCGTAAGTACCCAGGCCCTAAGCCATGGAGCGCTGTAAAGGTAGTAACCAAAACCTTAAAGTGCACCCGAAAGACCACAGGCAGCCAGTGCAGTCTGCGCAGAAGCGGTGTTACATGGGAGCCGCTTGCGGCTCCCTCTATCACCCGCGCAGCTGCATTCTGAACTAACTGAAGCCTCTGAGTGCACTTCAAGGGGAGCCCCATGTAGAGAGCATTGCAATAATTCAAGCGAGAGGTGACAAGAGCATGAGTGACCGTGCATAAGGCATCCCGGTCAAGGAAGGGGCGCAACTGGTGAACCAAGCGAACCTGGTAAAAAGCTCTCCTGGAGACGGCCGTCACGTGGTCTTCAAACGATAGCCGTCCATCCAGGAGAACACCCAAGTTGCGCACCCTTTCCATTGGGGCCAATGACTCGCCCCAAACAGTCAGCTGTGGTTGCAGTGGCTGTACCGTGCCGGCATCCACAGCCACTCCGTCTTGGAGGGATTGAGCTTGAGCCTGTTCCTCCCCATCCAGACCCGTATGGCTTCCAAGCACCGGGACAGCACTTCGACAACTTCATTGGGGTGGCCCGAGGTGGAAAAGTACAGCTGCGTGTCATCAGCGTACAGTTGGTATCTCACCCCAAAGCCACTGATGACCTCGCCCAGTGGCTTCATATAGATGTTGAACAGGAGAGGCAAGAGAATTGACCCCTGTGGCACCCCACAAGGCGCCTCGCGGTCGATCTCTGCCCCCCTGTCAACATCGTCTGCAACCGGTCAGAGAGATAGAAGGAGAACCGATAAACGGTGCCTCCCACTCCCAAACTCTCCAACCGGTGCAGCAAGATACCATGGTCGATGGTATCAAAAGCCGCTGAGAGATCTAATAGGATCAGGGCAGAGGAACAACCCCTGTCCCTGGCCCTCCAGAGGTCATCCACCAATGCGACCAAAACTGTCTCCGTACTATATCCGGACCGGAAGCCGGACTGGAACGGGTCTAGATAGACAGATAGATATGTATGATTCTGTAAATCATTGGGAGTCTTCTTAGGGGACAGCAGTATATGAAATCTGGAATAATACATTCTCTATATAAGTTTACTTACAAAAAGGTTTTAAAATTATATTGGAACAAAATGTTTGTACTTAGTATGTTTCCACATTATGGAATGATACTTATCTTCAAGAAAGTCAGAGAGAAGTTTCTCAGTCTTGACAACATTGGTGGAAAATTCTGGAAGCTGAAGTCCAGGCAATTTAAAGTTGCCAAGGTTGAGAAATACTGGCCTAAGGAATTCAGACTGACAGGTTAAGAATTTCAAACATTCCTTTAAAGACCAGCAATACATGAACGCTGCTTGCCTTCCACCATACGCTATTTATACTAGTTTATTTTTCTTTCATTATTTTATATTTCCTATGGGTTCTAATAAGTGCAAATCTGGAGATGTTAATTACTGGAAGCAAGAGGGCCAGAAATGAATAATGGGAAAAGAGGAAGAGACAATAATTAATTTCTAATTGTTTCTTGGACAGGAGTACTCCAGTTTCCTTGGAAGTTTTATCTTAGGTTTGGAAGTAGAGAACTAGTAGCTCTCCAGACTTTGCTTAACTATAACTCCCAGCAAACCCAAGTAACCTGTTTAATGGTGAAAACTGATGAAAATTGTACTTAGCAATATACTGATGGTCATAAATTCCCATTCTAATCTTAGTTGTAATATTATTAGCAAATTGAGATTCAGAGTTCTCATTCAAGATACAAAAGACCACTTTCAAACTACTCTACTTCAGACACATTTTGTGAAGACTTAGCTCTCCGGAAAAGGCTCTAATATTCGGAAAGATAGAGGGAAAGAATAGTGGACAGACAGCAGCGAGGTAGATGGGCTAGTTACAGTGTGAAGAGCACTCCATCAGAAGACTTGGAAGACTATGTAAAAAACAGATTGTCACAGAGAAAATTTACTTTTGTGATCACTAGGAATAAAAAATGATGGCACACAATCACTTCATCAATCAATCATGAGCCAACATTCAGGATGGTGGAAAAGGAAAATGACAGTTTGTGAAATATACTGTAGCCACCTATTCCAATAGACTCTAGATATCTTTCAAGATATACAATTAAAACAGTGTAAAGTACAAAACAAAACAGCATGGATTAAAAACAACAATACCAAATGATCTAAAAAAAACCCTAAGATTTAGTTAGTACTTGGTTGGGAGCCCATCAAGAACTCACAGGCTATAAAATAAATTAAGTCTAAAACAGACTTGAGCAGAAGGCAATGAAAAACCACTTCCATATTGTTGCCAACAAAATAGAAGTAGTGCAGCTATTAGTACTATCCATCCATTTATTGAGTTCAGCTTCATAAAAATTACAAATTTTTAAAAATATGCTAGTAAATGTTGGGACTCTAATGGTAAATGTTGAAGGAACAGAAAGAAGTGGTGGAGCAAGTATTAAAAGGCAAGCAAGAATCAATAGTCTTTCTTAGTGTGAAGGAAAGATTTAGTTAACATTAGGAAGAATTTCTGAAACATTACAGAAATTTCCCAGGAGCGAAGGATGAGAGGAGATACTGCAGAATCACCAATCTGGGATTGTCCAGGATTCTTTAAGTTCAGAGACTCATATTTAAACATGATTTTGCATATGGACACTACATTATAACTTTTTTGTTCCAAGAAGCAGCTTTCTTTGTTTTGTTATTCACATTTTCCTGGTTGGTCCTGCCACTGAGAATAGATTCTGCAGCGGTAAATAGTGATTTTTCAGTAAGCAGTTGTCAAAATTAATAATTTTTTTCATAAACAAAGTGGAATGAACTTGATTTTTTTTTAATGAATATAAGATACAAATTTATTCATGAGGAAGGAAGGATAGAGGAAGGATAAAGGAACAGAGGAAATTGTCAACTAAACTATTTGGAAAAATGTGTTATGGCCAAGACCAAGAAAGAGTAAGTGATGTAGTGGAAGTGAGTGGAACTGAAGGTGCAGGTTTTGCTCAGCTACAATCCCATCCCTGGCTACCCATTTAACTGTACCTTAGCCAATGACCTTACTATTGGACTCTCCATGAGGCCACGGAGAAAGATGAGATCCAGATCTCCAGCTCCCATGGAATTGGGGAGGTCACCGAGGTTATCCAGGACCTGCTGCATAGCTGCGTAGAGAAATGATAGCACTAGTATTAGTCTTATTAAAATAAAAATAATGAAAATAGAGAGTTCGTATATCCACTCTAACCTTTCAAGAGATGGAAAAGGAGGAGATGAAAAATAATAGATCTTGTGTATGTAGAACAGAGATGAAACCACACAGGCAGTAGAAAACAAGGCAAAAATGGAAAAAATTCTTAGAAATATGCATGGTAGCGAGTAAGAGTTATACCATTTTTTAATAAATATTTATGAGTCATTCATTCATAAATACCGAGGTCTCTTCTTACAAGTTACCAGTTAAGAAAGTCTACCACTAGTACTAAGAAAAGGAGGCAATTTGTGATTATCTTTTTTCTCCGAGCAGCACTTTAGGATTTTTCAAAGAAATTGGACTTCTTTTCTTCAGGTTTTTCCAGAATGATTCTCAAGTACTACAGAGTCATTTCAAGAACTGCTGCAGAGAAAGATGCTTTTATGTTTAGATTACAAAATAAATTCCCTATTGAATGAAGATCAGAACTATTTCCTTGCTAATCTCAGTCTAATGCTTTCACTGATGCATCAACACTGTCTGTAAAAATCATGTTTTTCTAATTAAATTCACTATCTGAATGAATGAAACCCTAGCATTCTTTCTTGCTCAATATATATGGATATAGTTCATCTCAATCTGTTCCCTTAACTTCTGCTGCCAGAAAAAAAACTGTGTGTTTGCTGAAGCTATTTCATTAAGCTGCTTTAAGAGGATTTGAGAACAATCCATGATTTTGCTATTATCATTTGTCATGCAATTTGCCTTTGTGATCTGTGTTTGGTCAAGCTCACGTACTGAATTGCTCCACTGGAAATGGTTGGTACACTTGACTGTTGAAGTCGTAATAAATGACTCAGCTCAGTGACTGTAGAGACTTGAATCTTGCTATGAAAGTCAAGGTGTAAAAGATGAGAGCTAGGTAAGTATTCTCAAGATTGCACATTGTATTTCCAACCATGTTGATTATAATTACAGTACTATGTATACCGTTTTTCTGATCACCTGTTCATTTGGATGAATCTGTTACAGGTAGTCATTCACATACAACCGTAATGGAGCATAGGTCATAATGGTTGTAAAACAGAGCAGGCATGTGACCAACCCCAATTGTGCAATCTTTTTTGCAATTCTCATTAAGCATTAAACAAGGTGATCATTAAGCAAACCAACAGTTCACTGGGCGTACAGTTTTGCCAAAAATTAGAACTTCTCATTTTCATAACACCATCATGTGACTGTGGCATGGCCATAAATGTGGCCAATTACTGAGTGCCTGAAGTTCAGTCATGTGACTATGGAGGGGGCTTGAACATGTCAGTTTTGCATCTGGGTCGTAAGTCTCCTTTTTTTTGAGGTCAGTTGTAATATCGAACAGTCACTAAGCATCTTCAGGTCAAACACTACCTGTGTAGCCTGAACATTAGAGACTGCTGATTTTCCAATAAAGCTCTAAGTGACTTTATAAATCTTGGTGTATTATCAGGGTTTAGAATCAGATTTAGTCAAGCTGCTCTGCAGCATATTGTCCAGCCCACAAAGATATATAGATTATATTCAATGTATAAGCTGTCCACTCAAATGTATTCCTTTCCAGCCAATGTTGAATGATTCAGATGAGAGATATATCCAAAGCTAGGGGGACAGAGCCTTTTGATATTCTACTTCTTTTGGAAGAATTAGGTCAAACTGACATTCCCTCCTCTTATCAGCATATCCAGGGCAGAAACTAAGGCAAGCAATCCCCTTTGCTTTTTCCACATGTAAACAAGCAGCCTTCCTATACCCTGATTAACACTGGCAGAGTGCCACAGGCATTGGCCTCATCTCCATTTCACAAATTCATCTGTACAGGATTTAATAACTAAGATTTTATTCTCAGTCAGTCAACAGGGCAGGCAGTCTTCCAAAGCTGCAAGGGAAATTATTTTTAAAAAACCAGCAACACTCACATCTAAAGACAAGTATTAATTACTGAAGCTGTTCTAGTGATGCATCTGTTGCTAATCGTATCTTATTTGTTTCTCTCCCTGAAAGTATATTTGTTCTTAATACTGAAAGCACAACAGCAAAGACAATGGAAAGAAACAGAAAAACCAGGAAGCATTTTATAAAAAATAAAAGGAAAGAAACCATTTTGGACAATAAATCAAAGTTGTTTTCTTTGCCTATCCCAAATGATGTTCTTCAGCACAACACAATGTCTATATACAATTTCCAAAGTGAATCATTGGGCTTAAAGTCTCACTTAATTTTTTGCAAAGATTATTTTTCAAACATTAATTACAAAAATTAACAGGAAAATTGGTACATAGCAAACAAAGCACAAGATTTTGGCAAGTTATTGTACTTCAAAGTGTGTCCTGGGATCCAACATGAGCCCATTATCATTCCAAACACAGAAGAAAATTAGCGACTATAGCTTATCACTCAACTTACAAGCATTTCTATCTCCCTGGAGGGTCTTAGACAACTTGTCATGGCCAACTCATTGCATACATCTCATCATGGTCATCTCACTGCAGCCAAACTGGTGTGACCATCTCACTGCAGGACAACTCACCATGTGTCCTGCAGTGAGTTGGCCATAGAGACATGGCTGCAGGGAGATGGCCACACTAGGTTGGCTATAGCAAGATGATAGCAGCGAGATGGCCAAGGCAAGTTGATCCATTCTGTTCCCCAGAGTCTAGTGGCAAAAAATTAATTAAAGAAGTGAGAAAATTTATCTGGTCATGTATTGTGGCAGCCACTTTACTGTTAACAAAACTCTCTTGCTCCTCTGCCTTTAAGCAAACATTTTTTGACAGTAGATGCTACTTGCTCTCAACTTTTTGAATATACATTTCAACGCAAACTTTTGTATACTTTCAACACACTTTATTTTCTACTTATACTCTATTTTCTTCAGGGGAGTTTTAGAGTATGGAAGTATTAATCATATTTCCTTTGTAGCAGTGTGAAGTAGTAAAATCCAGTGATGGGTTTTGGAAGCAGGATAGGAAGAATACTGACACTGTTGAACTTGGGTGTTGAAGAAGACTCCTGACAATACTGTGGACATTCAAGAAAATAAACAAATGACTTGGTGAACAATCAATCCAGAATTCTCCCTTGAGATACAAATGACCAAGCTCAAATTATCCTACTTTGGACATATCGTGCAAAGACTTTAATTCTCTGGAGAAGTTTCTGTGGCTTAGAAAAACGTAAGGAAAGAGGATGATCAACAACAAGGTAGCAAGGTGGTTACAGTGGCAATGACTATATTGTCAGGGGACCTGAAAGAACAGGTTACTGATACATCATCATGGAGGGGGAAATCTATGTGGTTGTTAAGAGTTGACAAAATGTAATGCCACATAAATCAGACCAATCCAGGCATCAAGAAATCAGTTCTTGTCTTTCTAAATTTTCTACTGCAGACATGAAGGAGAATGGTAAACCTTGCTGTATAAATATATATTGGTGTTTTTTACAGATAGAATGTTTTAAAAATGTACATGACCAACTCTTGCATCAGTTGCCCAAAGTCGCTGGTATGAGTTGGACATTATACAAAATGAATGAATGAATGAAACTTTACATTTCATTGAACTAATGGAAACAGAAATAAATAGTTTATAAGAGATTATGCAATAATAAGCAGTATATTTAAAGTCTGGAATAAATTTTTAAAAAGAATCAGTCCACAATTTCACCTTTTGCCTCAATATTCTCACAAAAAAGAAAAATGCAAATTTTCTCAGTTGGAAGGTAACAAATCACATTGCCTACATTCATTAATAAGACAAATATGAAAATTTTTTAATCCACAGATTTATCAGAATCACACATGCACTTTCAATATCTTCAAATGAGTGAAATAGCTTTAAAGCAGGGATCTCCAACCTTAGCAACTTTAAGCCTGGAGAACTTCAACTCTGGGGATGGCTGGGGAATTCTGGCAGTTGAAGTCCTCCAGGCTTAAAGTTGCCAAGGTTGGAGATCCCTGCTTTAAAGAATGCAGAAACCCAAAGAAACATATAGAATTTGAATGTCTCATAAAACAAAGTTCAGAGCATTTTTGGCTCTTATTTATAAACTGCTGATGAAATATGACTCAGAAACTAAACAAGTTAAAAACTGTATGATTAGATGGGTGCAGAATTTAGATTTAATTGGTATGCAATTATAACAATTTCAGTGGAAGAAATCTATTATACAAAATATACTTACAGAAAAGTGAAACTACTAGCATATAATTCCATTAATGACTACTAACATGGGCAGACCATTTGCTAAAAATTGTTGGAAATGTTAACAACAGGTTGGATATTTTTCCATATTTGGTAGCAATGTTGTAAAGCTCAAACATTTTGGAAAATAATTTCTAACAAAATGGAACAAATTCTAAAAGCTAAGTTTCCTTTTTAACTTGCTCTTTTTATGAGCTTGTACCACATCTAAAATTTGGATTTCACTTAACATGAAATCTTAATATTCTGACCTTCAATGATCTGTTAAATGAGGATAGACTTTCAACTGCTCAAATGGGATGTACTACAGTTGTTTCCATGAATCACACTGTGTTGATCGTAACATTTAAATACAGTTACATATTACTTGAAAAGGGACATGGTGGCTCAGTGGCTAAGATGCTGAGCTTGTCGATCAAAAGGTTGGCAGTTCAGCAATTCAAATCCCTAGTGCCACATAACAGGGTGAGCTCCCGTTACTTTTAAAAAAAAATTTATTTCATTTTGTCACAACAGTATACACAAACATTGTCATAAATAAAACAACATATCATGAAGAATATATATATATATATATATATAAGTAAAAAAAATAAGCATCAGCTATATTAATTTGATATAATGAAGGGAACAATAGGACAGGAACGGTAGGCACTTTTGTGCTCTTATGCACGCCCCTTATTGTCCTTTTAGGAATGGGGTGAGGTCAGTAGTAGACAGTTTTGGTTGAAGATTTTGGGATTTTGAGTAGAGACTATGGAGTCAGGTAATGAGTTCCAAGCATTAACAACTCTGTTACAGAAGTCATATTTTCTGCAATCAAGTTTGAAGCGGTTGACATTTAGCTTGAATCTATTTTTTGCTCTTGTAATATTGCGATTGAAGCTGAAGTAGTCTTTTATAGGAAGGATATTGCAATAGATGCTTTTGTGTGTTAAACACAGGTCATGTCGAAGTCGACGGAGTTGTAAGTTTTCTAATCCCAGGATTTCAAGCCTGGTGGTATAAGGTATTTTGTTGTTTTCGGAGGAGCGAAGAACTCTTCTAGTAAAATATTTATGGACACGTTCTATTGTATTTATGTCAGAGATGTGGTATGGGTTCCAGCTGGATGAACTGTATTCAAGAATAGGTCTGGCAAATATTTTGTATGCTCTAGTTAGTAGTGTAGAGTTTTTGGAAAAGAAGCTGCGTAAAATTAGGTTTACAACTTTTAGAGCCTTTTTTGCTATGTAGTTGCAGTGGGTTTTGGCATTAAGGTCATTTGATATGAGAACTCCAAGATCTTTGACAGGGTGGGGGTCGTCAGTAAGGTAATGACCATCGAGTTTGTACTTGTTGATAGGATTCTTTTTTCCAATATGTAAGACTGAGCATTTGCTGGTTGAGATTTGGACTTGTCCCAGCTTCTGCCAACCTAGCAGTTCGAAAGCACATAACAAATGCAAGTATAAAATAGGGACCATCTTGGGTGGGAAGGTAACAGTGTTCCATGCGCCTTTGGGATTTAGTCATGCCGGTCACACGACCACGGAGACATCTTCAGACAGCACTGGCTCTTTGGCTTTGAAACGGAGATAACCCCCCCCCCCCGAGTCAAGAACGACTAGCACATATGTGCGAGGGGAAACTTTACCTTTTTATATATTACTTGACTGTAATAAATTTGATTTGATTTTAATATATATTATTTGAATCAATGAGTTTTTAAAACAATGCAACTTACTCAAGTTATTTAACACTAATTAAATAACTGGAAATGTCTACCTGATTTTATACCTGTAAATTCCCCATTTATTCACTGTATTTCCCCTCTTCTTTTTTTCTTCTCTTCTCTTTTCTCCTTTCTTAAAAGTGGTTAATAAAAATATCATCAAAAGAGAACATAAAATTGCTAAACTTTACATTTTTGCCTGGGTGTCCTGATTGAGATAAAGGAATGATGTTCTTAGTTTTATCTACCAAAGTCAAGCAGATTGCTAGTTGAATTTACTTCAAGCCTGATGACAGAATAGAATTCTCTACTGAATATGAGGGCAGCACATTAATTATGACCGGTGGTGGGTTTCAATTTTTTTTACTACTGGTTCTATGGGCGTGGCTTGGTGGGCGTGGCATGGCTTGGTGGGCATGGCTTGGTGGGCATGGCAGAAGGATACTGTAAAATCTCCATTCCCATCCCACTCCAGGGGAAAGATACTGTAAAATCTCCATTCCCGCCCCAATCCAGGGGAAGGTTACTGCAAAATCCTCATTTCCTCCTGATCAGCTGGGACTTGGGAGGCAGAGAATAGATGGGGGCAGGGCCAGTCAGAATTTTTACTACTGGTTCTCTGAACTATTCAAAATTTCCGCTACCGGTTCTCCAGAACTGATCAGAACCTGCTGAAACCCACCTCTGGTTATGATGCAAAGCACAGGCCAGGTGTTATATATCATTCTAACCTTTGCCTCAGCTCACTGCTGTCTA
Source organism: Ahaetulla prasina (assembly GCF_028640845.1). NCBI lineage: Eukaryota > Metazoa > Chordata > Lepidosauria > Squamata > Colubridae > Ahaetulla > Ahaetulla prasina. The sequence continues at coordinate 34,587,496 of NC_080542.1, read as the reverse complement.
GAAAACTGATCCATTCCTTTTAGGGCAGGCATGTCCAATCCATGCTCGCATGCCACAGCTAGTAATGTGGCCCCACAAGATTATAAACTTTTAACATTAATATGTAATTTATATACATTAACTATATTATATATTTTATATGTAGCCCAAGACAATTCCGCTTCACTCAATGTGGTCCAGGCAAGCCAAAAGATTAGACAGACATGTTCTAGGGGAATGATAGGCTCTGCACAACATTCATGTCTATACACAGACCAGATCTCAGAATTGCCTTTCACATAAACCCAGAATTGCCTTGCACAGAGGCCCTTGCACATATGTTTTCTCTTATTATTTATTTATTTATTTATTTAATTTTATTTTTATACCGCCCTTCTCCTGAAGGACTCAGGGCGGTGTACAGGCATAATAAAACCGACAATACAATATACAAGTTTAAAATACGATTTAAAAAACTTATTTAAATTAGCCCAGTGATTAAAATTTACCATACTAAAACCCCGTTTAAAATTAATAAATATAACATTAAAATCCCAATTTAAGCCAGCCTCTTCAGAGAAAACCAGTGGCATTTGCCAGTTAGTCTCATCCTGTCTTCCCCTTTCTTCACATTCCAACAAGGCATAATAAATCTTTCTAAGGAAAAAGATGAGGAGGAGAAGGAGAAGAGGGATATTTCTCTAATGAACACCAGACAGTTGTCACTGTAATTATCCCTAAGGCACTGAAGGACATCACAAAGCATCACCTAAGGTCTTGGGAATAATTACAATGATCACTAACTATTCATTGGAGACACAAAGAGACACAAAGAAAGGAAGCTAACTATACCCTCATGTGTTATCTGAGAATGTCACCTGCTGAAAACAGCCTATTTTTAGATGGCTAACCTTAGTATGTTCAACATGTCTAGGTTCTCAAGATCACATTTCAACTAGAAATTTAGAATTTAGAGGTAAATAGCATATGGGTTCCCAAACACCATGTATATGAAAGAATTCAAGAAGTTTTGTGTATATGAAAGAATGAAAGAATTCAGATGAATCTAGTTTCAAACTGGAAATACGCTTTTATCCAAGAAATAATTAAAGAATAGGTTACATTACATTTAACAGAACTAATATTGATTTCAGCTATTTTCCTAAACAAAGCTGTTTTCCTAAACTTCATACAAAGAAGTGCACAGTGTATCAGATATCAGTGTATATTCCCAGCTGGGGAGGCAGGGAATGCTGCAGGTCCCATCCCCAAGGGAGATACAGCTGGTGGGATCCCGAAGAAGGCCTTCTTTGTAGTGGTTCCCTCTCTCTGGAACATCATTCCCCCAGAGATTAGATACCTATCTAATACTCTTCTGAAAGCCGCTGAAGACCTGGTTCTGCCAATGGGCTTGGGGGTTGAGCCCATTAAATGGCTCACGTGATCTGCTGTTGCCAAGATGGGTGGTGGGGGTGGGGAGTGATTTTATTATGATTTTATTAATATATTAATTTATTTTATTTTTAATTTAGTTTTGTTGTTTTTAAATGTGGTTTTTATATTATGTAAGCCACCTTAAGTTGCCATGGGCGAATAGGCAGAAATACCTGCCTGATCCAGTCCCATCTGGTAGCATTTCACCCCTGCTGTGATGAAAGCGGAATACTTCGCTCCCACACACTAAGGCTCCAGCCATTGCCACCACTGTTTCGGCCGCCTTGCACCATCCCCACCCCTTGCCACAACAGCACCATTACCTTTGTCCATCTGGTGAGGGTTGTGCTACTTCTTGCATGTTGTACCACTTGCAATGTGAACGTACCACCCACTATGGCAGAGATTTCCAGCCTCACCACGAGCTGCCTGGCTGGTTCCATATTCCAGAGCTCTAGTCACAGAATTGGCCCATTGGTCATCCTCCACCTGGGTGGTCCGCGGGATTTAAAATTATGAATTTAGTGGTCCCTGAAGTCCAAAAGGGACCCCTGTTCTTGACTATCCCTGAGCTGATTGATCACCATACTCTGGATAATTATATGGTGGATACTCTGGATAACATCCAATCTGGGCCTGTCACTGGGACCAGAGGTTTTGTCTTCTGAGCTTTCAGAATCATTCTGAAGCCCATCTTCAGGGAATTTCTCTGTATGCTCTGGGCTATTCTGTGTGTGGTATTTGTATGATGGCTTTTGTGTGTACCTTTTTAGATGTAGATTGGGGTGTTGAGGACTGGCTATTAAATCATTGACTGTTGTTTCCTTGTGCTGCCAAGTCCCAGCCCCCTAAGTATTTGATAAGCTGGGGGTAAATCAGCATTCTTCTTGATTGATGAGGGTCCTATTTCCCAGGCTTCAATCACCTACCTGCCTGGTTTGTGCTTGCCCATCCAATAATCTTACTAGCTGCAAAATTGAATGTATGTTCTTGTTTATTGCAATGTAAGACTACCAAATGAGTTTGGGTCTCCTCGTCTGACCACTTGTGTTCCTGCAATCTGGTGGTTAGCTTCTTTCCTGTCTGTCCTATATAATCTCAGGGATGATTCATGCAGGACATCTAATAGATTACATTGGAAGTATTTCCCACCTCCAAACAATCTTTCCAGTGCATAATTTGTCCTGGTATGGTAGCCTCTGGGCACTGTGCAATGCCCACTTGAAGATCTCAGAAGCTGCATTCTACTGCTTCTGGAATGTTTTTGATATATGGCAGGTTGTGCCATGTAGTTGGCCTTGTGTCTTCTTTCTTCCTTTCTCTCCCCACCGTGTTGTGTAGACGTCTTGTAACAAATTATTGTGGGTACCCATCTGCCTGAATTGTTGTGTATACCTGCTCTCCAGCTGTTTGGCTTGCTGGGTGTTACAGTGGGTTCTGCTGCATAATGTTCTGATGCAACCCTTTTTGTGTGATAGTTGATGATCGTTGTTGAAATTCAAAATGTGTGGGGTGCTGATGGCCTTGCTATAAACTGTGGTTTCTAGGCTTCTGTCTTTTTGTCTGTTGACAAGCACATCTAAAAACGGTAATTGTCTAGCTGTTTCTTCCTCCATTGTGAACTGTATGTCTGGGAGGATGGAGTTTAGTATGGCATGAAAGTCTTTCAGTGAATTTCTTTTGATGCTGACAAATGTGACATCCACACAGCGGCACCAAAATTTGGGTGTGTAGTTCTGAAATGCACAGTGTTCTAACTCACACAGGACTGTTTTTGCAATAACTCCTGATATTGGGGATCCCATGTGTGTCCCTTTTATTTGTTCATACATTACCTTTCTAAATGTGAAGAAGGTGCGTTGACAGTATTGGAACAGCCTCATGATTTGTGTTCTTGTTAGGTTGTTCTGATCTGTGTCATAGTCATCATCTTCTTTTTCTAGTTTTCTATCTATTACTTCATATGCAAAGTGGGGAGGGAGGGATGTAAATAGGGACAACTACATCAAGAGACCATGATCTCATCAGGAGCCATATTTAAGCCTTGTAGTTTTGTCAGAAATTGTGTGAATTATGTGACTGTGCTGTTCGAGGGTTGAGTCAGGAAGCTTAGGTGTTGTGCCAGCCATTTAGCCAGTTTATAGGTAGGATTGTCTCACAGCAGTACAATAGCTCCGAGTGGGACTCCTATTTTGTGTGTCTTGGGGAATCTGTAGAATTTTGCTGGGATAGGGTCAGTTCCTCTCATTTTCCACCATTCTTTCTCCATTATATTGTTTTTGTTTGAGTTGAATTGTGTTTGACTTTTCAATGTGCACTGGGCTCTTGGGATTCCTTCAACTCTCCCTCATTCATTTCAGTGCCTGTCTTTCATTATCTTTAGCTAAGCAAAATGTGCTAAAACTTCCATTCTAGTGGACTTGTCTTGGCCAGTGAAGCATGGCATTATATAATCTTGGCCAAAGCGTTCCATTTTATATGAGTAGTCTTTAGTAATGTTGACTCTGCTCATGATATTAGAGATGAAAGATTATAGGTGAGCATGTAGAAGTACGCTGAAATTCCACATCAATTGTTCAAGAGAAGTCATTTTTTGACAGACATTGAAGTGGCATGAAGGAGGAAAGAAGGAAAAATGCACCTTTAACTAAAGGTTCTCCTTGGGTCAGCCTCTGTCTTATCTCAAATCAGACTTGACCTGGCTCAATCAAACTTTCATTTTCAAGGGTAAAGTCAATAATTTTCCACATCACCTTCCTCAGCTACATCAACTTAACTCTTCATGGGACCACAGCCTATCGTGCCAAAATAGAAGAAGTGATAATTGATCAAGTGGCTTATATTAAAAGGAAAGAATATAGGAAGTTACGTTCTACATAATTAGACTTTCAGTTTATCTAGCATAGTATATTGTACTTTAGGAGTGAAAAACAAATGGCCCTCAACATCTGCTGAATCATAACTCTTTGCACAGTTCAGCAAAGGATTTTCTGCTCACCTGCTATCTTATCCTTTTAATTAGGAAAGCAAAACGTTGTATTTGAGACTCTGCATTCAAAACATCTACTATACATCTGATCTATAGTCCTTTCATGACAGGGGACCATTATCCAACAATTTAGGAGTGCTATGCTTGATATGTAGCTGTCAAATTAAGTGTATTGTAGCAGGCAACAAAATTATTCAAAACCAGTAATAACTGCCCTTGTTTTGTGTTCTCTACCTTCCTTTCAAGATCCTAAGCAGGCAATTGACACCTTGAAATAACTAAGGAGACAGTTCAACAGTAATGTGAAGTTCCATGAAAATAATACTAGCAAGCTTTTTTCTTGAAATGTGACAGTAATTTCTGTTAGTGTGCAATAGAGGCATTAACAAAGCATTCCCAGCTGCTTCCTGTCTGAGCACCGCTTGATTCAATATTTTAATACTGAAAAGTGTTAGCTGCTAAGATGCTGGTCCCTCTTTCTGCAGCAGTCACCCTATTACAGCTTCGTTTCTGTGGCAACAGGAGAAAAGATTTGCATCTAAGATTATACTAAACCAGGATGGATAAAGCAAATATTTAAATATTGTCTAAACTGTTTACTATCACTGATATAATTTTACTATTTTTCAGAGTAGTTGACAAGTTTTTTTTTCTTCAAAGGAAGAAGCTGGAGTTAAAATAATCCAGCATACGTAGAGAAGGCTTGTCCCAGAGATATTTCATACCAATTGACATTTACTGACAGAATTCTTGGGCACAGTCTTCCATTTATCTTGTTGCTTGATGAAAATTCCAGCAGTTCCAACATATACACTTCCAAATACAGTATACTAATACTTCTGTATAGATGGAATGAGATATTTAAATACAGATGCACACCTATTTTTTTATTATTTGTAAGAAAAACAGCATCTTTTAGGGAACCCCCCACCACTGCACAATCTAAGGCAGTGTTTCTCAATGTTGGCAACTTTAAGGTGTCTGAATTTCAATTCAGCATGCTAGCTGGGAAATTCTGGGAGCTGAAGTCCACAACATACCTTAATATTGTCAACATTGAGAAATACTGACCTACTGCATACTGTGATACGCATTGTTTTCTTTTGCATTTTGCAAGTTTGAAAGCTTCCTATTCTCTCTAACCTGGTGCTCCTTTAATGTATTACACTAACATTTCACCTAATTACTAGCCAGTCAATGACCTCTCTGTCCAGGACTTTTAAGAGTTCAAATTCAACACCTGGAGAAGTCTTTAAAGGTGCCCTTCAAAGAAAAAAAACTACATACTTGTAATATAATATATATTATTTATAAGGGTGTCTATCAAAAGAAAAGACTGACTAACAGAGGTGGTATTCAGCAGGTTCTGACCAGTTCTGGAAAACCGTTAGTGGAAATTCTGAGTAGTTCAGAGAACCAGTAAATACCACCTCTTACTGGCCCCGTCCCCATCTATTTTCTGCCTCCTGAGTCCCAGCTGATGGGGAGAAAATGGGGATTTTGTAGTAACCTTCCCCTGGACTGGGGGAGAATGGAAATTTTACAATATCTTTCCCCTGCCATGCTCACTAAGCTATGCCACCAAGCCATGCCCACAGAGCCAGTAGTAAAAAAGTTTGAATCCCGCCACTGCCAACCAAAACACAACATAGGGAAAATGGATGAGAGGGAGGCTTAGGAAAATAACAAAAATAAATGGACCATAATACCTACTATTTTAAGAGGTACTGGATAAATTATTATCATCACTAGGCAGCATAACCATGTTTTACAACTTTTTTCTCACCCTTCAGATTTCTGGATATCAACTTAAATTCTCAGCAACACTTGTTTTACCAGATTGGAAAAGGCATGTGTTATCTTCAGATACTTTAATGAGATACACCAGCATGTGAAAGAGTTCTTCACACATAAATTGGTGGCTTAGCGTTTAGCTGCATGTGCATTAGAGTTGAGATATGCATTTTTTCTTCCCAGACAGGGAAAGCTGAATCTGAATTAAGACTTTAATAATGCAAGGTAACAAAATTTTAGGGCGGGGTCTCCTAACCTCAACAACTTTAAGATGTGCTGACTTCAACTTTTTCAGATAGAGGAAAGACTAAAAACAGACTATCCAACTTGAAAAATAGCAGCTGGGGCCATATATGCATTTACATTGTAAATATAGAATCCAGCACACAAACTTTATTCTTAATTTTGTTATTTCAGTATATAATAAACTATTATTCTTAGTATTCTTATTTCACACATACTTTCCATCACTTTCACGGTTGTGTACACATCAGTCATGGCCATCCTAATGATCCTACACTAGGATTTTAGACTGTGTTTCCTACGTAATCAGTAAAGTTAGACTTAAAATTTAAATGAGTGGTGTAAGCAGGCTTGGGGTCTGAAGGTGTGGTAGACCAATGCAATGATTGTATTTATTACTGCTGGGTTTTTTTTTCATACCTTGGCTGCTGTTTATACTTCTTTGGGTTTTATATTGTTTCATTATTTTTTTAAAATGTGGTTTTTAATTGTTGTTAGTGAACTGTTTGATATAATGTTTATACATTAGGCTAGAAAAAGGGAGATCATGAGCTCAGCTCTAAAAAGAAGCAATGGCAAAGCACTTCTGAAAAATCTTCAGAAGAAAACTGCAGGACTTGGACAATCTCTGAGGACTGGACACAATTGAATGGAAGTCAAGAATAATGTTGTTAGCTCAGAGTTACGGATATGAAATGGCGACATATCAAATGAAGGAACAGCCAAACAAACCACATGCAGGAACGTGACAGTTGAAGCCACAATTTTGAAGACAATTTTCATTGTCAAATTTAAGATGATCTACAATGATTTCATAGATAAAATAGCAGCAGAAGCTGTTCAGGGATAGGCAACCTCTTTGAATAGCAGTAGCACTTAGACTTATATGCCACTTTACAATGCTTTACAGCCCTCTCTAAGCAGTTTATAGAGTCAGCATATTGCCCCCAACAATTTGGATCCTCATTTTACCCACTCAGAAGGACGGAAGGCTGAGTCAATCTTGAGCCTAGTGGGATTTGAACTGCCAAATTCCAGGCAGCTGGCAGTCAGCAGAAGTAGCCTGCAGTACTGCTCTCTAATCACTGCATCGCCAAGGCTCAGTATGTCTTATAGTCTTACACACAGCCACTTTTCTTCTGCTGCATATTTCTGAGTAGATATAAAACTAGATTACATATTACACAAGTGAACATTTGCTCCCACAATAGATGACTCATGAAAAACATTAAAATTGACACACAAGCAAAAAAGAAAACAACAATCTCTAAATCACCCTCTTCTATATTATGATAACGTCAAATAAGTCATTATTTTTATTTAACATGTCGCTATGGTTCACAGATGCTGTGACGATAGCTGAATTTTTTACAATACCCTGAACTATAAACCACTCAACCCCATTTTAGCATGTTGTACAAACTTGGTTATTCAGTTACCCTCACAGTTCTGAATAAACGTAGGTTAAAGTTGAAATAATCCTCCTTTTTCAAACTAAGGTACAGCATGTCCCTTCTCTTACAATATTCAAAATGTATCTTGAAATTAAACTCAGTAATTTAACTATGAAACTTTCCTCATAGGTCTAATTTATTTCCTCAGTCAAATCAAATCACTTTTGGGCTAAATAGGATCACAATCCAAATTTGGAGTGATTGCAAAATGAGCTGATCTCACAATATGGTTCTTAGAATGTAGATTCCTTAGTTCATCTCCAAATATTTCATAAATAAAAAAACATAAGATCCAAATTGAAAACCTTTGTTGACAGATTTTTAAGTCAAGCTTAGAAAGTCCTAAGCAGAAGGTAAGATACAGGGACCTTCAAAATACAATTCTATAAATCTGTTCACTCTACGATATGTTTTCTTAAGGGTATGTTAATGTGTTATTTATTCAATACCTAATCATGCCCAGTCTCTTACACAATGTAATTTTAAAATTGTTGCACTTGGCATGCATTTCCTCTTGGTATGTAAATGGAAAATGAATTGCAACATTGGAGCCTTTATTTATAATGGGCACTGCATTGCTCAGAGACATATGCATGCACACGCTCAGATCCTGCAAGACACCTGAGGGAAAAGACAGTAATCAAGAGTGTTATTGAAATAAGGGCTAATTATATTTGCCACACACAGTTGCATATTGTCAGACTAATGAAACCAATTGCTTTTAACAAAAGTATTATGCAACATACCTACAAAGATCAGTATTGTGCAAGCTATGATAGTCCCTATGGATTTCAAAGAAGTGGGTTAGGAAGAAAACAACTTGATGGCACAAAAATTAATAAACCAAACAAACATTAAAAGGACCAATCCTTCCTAATAGGCAACATAGATGTTTAACATGTATCCCTACTCAATGTCTGAAAGCTAATAAGAACGCTTAAAAAGATAATAATAATAATGATGATGATGATGATGATGATGATGTTGCTAAATTAATCCACTGGTCATTATGTAAAAAATATGACTTTCCTGTATCCAAAAAGTCATGGGAACATAAAGTGGAAAAAGTTATAGAGAATGAGAAAGTGAAGATTTTGTGGGACTTTCGAATACAGACAGATCATCAATTGGAACGCAATACACCAGATATCACAGTTGTCAAAAACCAAAATGTACAATTTATTGACATTGTGATACCAGGAGATGCCAGAGTTGAAGAAAAAGAACTGGAAAAAATCATGAAATATCGCGACCTGGCCATCGAAACTACACAGCTACGGATGAAACATGTATCAGTGATACCCATTGTCATTGGGGCACTTGGTACCATGTCCAAGAATTTTATAAGATATATCAACAAATTGTAGCTTCCTGCAATAACACCAGTGGAACTGCAAAAATATTGCGCTACTTGGAACATCGTACATCTTAAGAAGGTACTTGGTTGATACCTAGGAAGCTGGCAGCAGCCTGTATCAATCATTAGCACCAATCAATGGTATTTGTGATTCATTTTTGAATGTTCAGTTGACTGAGTTTCATGTTTAATGAATAAAATAAATAAATGAATAAATAAATAATAATAACAACAATAACAACAACTAAGCTACTAAGTTTATGTGTCACTTGATTCCCTGTGATTCAATCTGATTCTGTTTCTTTGATTTATTTGAGGACTCAGATTGTTGGGCCTAATATGCTGACCCTGTAAACCTCACAGAGGGGGCTATAAAGCACTTTGAAGTGGTATATAAATCTAAGTGCTATTGCTATTATAGTATAAGAGGAGCAACTCATCCAGTTAAATGAATAATAGACTTTTATAAAATAATGTAATGATTTATAATTTCACATTTTTTCCCTATCTTTGTCCTCTTTTTTAAAACAACATATGGACTTTATAGTTATTTTTACCTAATCCTTTGGTTTAACTGAATATTAAATTTTGACACTTGTATTTCTTTTATTGTTATGTTGCTTTCATCCATATTATTATTATTATTATTATTAATAATAATAATAATAATAATAATAATAATAATAATAATAATAATAATAATTTATTTGATATAATTTAATGCAAAGAACACGACTGAATTAGTCGGTCCATTTTTGCAGAATCATAAGTAAATTTGTTTTGTCCTATTTCTATAACTCTCTGTGACTTTGTTAAATCTGCATGAAAAGTCTTCCTTACTATATTTTTGTGGTTTTCGTCAAATGATGGACTGAAACAATTTTGGGGTTGTGTTTTTTTTGTCAAGAAACATACTAGAACATTTGGAAAGTCTGGGTGGAAAAGTACCAATCTGTATATTAGCATAGGAAGTTCAGATCAGTTTCCATGATAATTCTTAGAGCTCTATTGCAGCCTCCAGAGCTGGCCACAGCTTGGTGGTTTCCCTTTCTTTGAGTTTTCATGGTCACTGAGCAATTTCCAAGCCTTTGGTTATAACCAGTTGAAATGTGTACATTTGGGCCACCTAGACCAAATCATGTGGGCTCTGGAAGATGTATTTCTGAATTAGGCAGAAAAAATCCGAAGGTACTGATTGCCATGCCAGTTGATTGATTGATTGACTGAATGAATGCCATACAATATCAGGGAAATCTACACATGCTAGACACAATCCAGGCTTGACAATCTAAATTGCTAGTTCATTCTGTTAGGCATTTGTGTGCCTATCTTTGATGCACCACATCGGCAAACTAGCTAGGTACGGGAGAATTAATTGGATATAGATAGTCCTCGACTTACAACTGTAATGGAGCTTGTCCATTACAGTCATAAGTCATGACAGTCATAAAGTGGGATGCCAAATGTTAAGTGAGTGCCATGCTTATTAAGAAAACCCATCATTTTTTTAAATTTATTTTTTATTTGAATTTATATCCCGCCCTTCTCCGAAGACTCAGGGTGGCTTACACTGTGTTAAGCAATAGTCTTCATCCATTTGTATATTGTATACAAAGTCAACTTTTATTGCCCCCAACAATCTGGGTCCTCATTTTACCTACCTTATAAAGGATGGAAGGCTGAGTCAACCTTAGGCCTGGTGGGACTTGAACTTGCAGTAATTGCAAGCAGTTGTGTTAATAACAGTCTGCTGAGCCACCAGAGGCTATTGGGGTTTTGGGGTTTTGTTTTGGGTTTTTTGCTGAAAACCGAAAGTAAACACTAGCTTTCAGCAAAAAGCTGTGGTGTTGTTGTGTCTTGTCCGATCTCACCACCACAGCCGGGGTCTGCTTATCTGCTTCCGAACGCTGAAGAATGTCCTAGCATGCCTCCCGGCCCCAGCCCTGGCTCCATGCCCAGACAGGCTGAGGAGGGGGCATCTCCCGGCCCCAGCCCTGGCTCCATGCCCAGACAGGCTGAAGAAGAACAAGTATCTCCAGCCCCCAGCTCTGGCTCCATGCCCAGGCAAACGGAGCAACTAGAGCCCTCCCCCTCCTCCACAGCATGTGAGCCTGAGGAAGGTCAATTACCAACAGCTGCCGATTGGAGTGACCCTCGTGTCAGAAGACTTGATAGGCAGAGGCAACAGAAGGAAGGGAGGGGCAGGCCTGGATAAGTGCTGAGTCATGGAGCCACACCCCATGGCCTATATAAAGGATCTGCTTTCTGGCATTCTCTGAGTCAGGCAAAGTCTAAACATATCTTGCTGAAGTCACTTTCTGGTCTCCTGCCTGCCCTGAGGACTTTGCTAGGACTTTGCAGAGCTGCAGAGGCACACCTGATTCGGATTTCCCTGACCCGGCCGTCAGCGGAGGAGTGGGACACGACAGGTGTGTTCAAACAGCTGTAAATGTAGGCTGGTTGCCAAGTGGTCAAAATGCAGTCACATGACCATGAGGGGGATATCAGAAGTGGCTCATATTTTTTGGAAGTTCTGACGTAACTTTGAATGGTCCTTAAGCAACCAGTTGAAAGTTGAGGACTATCTCTAGGTTATATTGAAAGCCAATGTCACTGGAAATGGCAAGGATTAAAGAGAAATAGGACAAGCAAGGCACTGGGAAGATGAACAGGCCAGCTAATATTCAAGCCAAGCAGCAGAGCATGGAAGAAAAGGACAAGGTCCAATCACTTTTTAAGACTCTCCAAGATTTTTTTCAGGCAAAACCTGGAACAGCCAAGAGCTTCTGCCAATCTGCTGCCTACCCAGTATCTTTTGACAAATCTTCCAAAACATGATACATTTGTTCCAGGTTTAAAACAAAACATCATTTTTTTATTTCATGCATTCCCTAATGTCGTATCTTGAAACTTATTAGTATCCTGTTCCCTACCCTGGCTTTAAAAAAATCAGAAATTCCTCAGATACCTTCTCAAGTTAAGTAAAGCAACTGGAAGGTCTATTCTTTGCAATCCCGAACATCACTATCACTAAAACCAGAAATTTCACAGAATTATGAATCTGGAAAGGATCGTTTTGGCTTTTGAGTCTAACCCTCTACATTTTCTTCCTCTTCAAAAATCAGTAGTAAATCAGGAATTGTTTTCAATATTCAATTCTACTTCAGAAGATGCAAAGCCTACCTACTTCAATTAACTTATCGTATTTAGAAAGTGGGTTGATTATTTTTTAAAGAAAAATTTGTAAAATTTCCTCTGGTTTCTGCAAGTGGCATCTGAATTTGGGCTATTTTGCTGATTCTTTTCTGAATGCTGAAATGTAGATTTAATTATTACTATCTGGAAAAAAAAAACCTGCCCATTCCTGAAGGACAAAGAAATATTTTGTTAATAAACAAATCTTGTTCCAGGCTTAAAACTAATGGACAATAACTTAATTCGAATATAATCATTGAGAATGCACAGAGACAAGTAGAAGGCTTATTGGGTTTCCATTCCCTCTCAAACTCAGTTTAAGTTTCTGGACATAAAAGAGTCTCCTCAAATGCAGGAAACAGTTGTTTGCATTGGATTATGATGTCTTGGCTGAATTCTAACTAATGGGATGTTCAAATTATTATCCTATAATAAAAAAGAAGCTCTTTGCTTGTGTATGAACAAGGGGCACAATTTCATGACAAGGCTGACCATGTGTCCATGTGACAATGGATTGAAATTAAACAGGTTTATGCTGAAAAATCAACAATATTTAACAATAACAATAATAATAATAATAATAATAATAATAATAATAATAATAATAATAATAATAATAATAATAATAATAATAATAATAACAGAGTTGCAAGGGACCTTGGAGGTCTTCTAGTCTAACCCCCTGCCCAGGCAGGAAACCCTACACCATACAATGCAGCAATTAAAAGTCAGAGGAGGAAATACGATAACTTGAAGAGATAAAACAATATGCCTCTGATCCAAAGAATAAGATAGTCAACAATGAAATGTGCAGCAAATCCAGGGAATCCCCACTACTAAATTTTATCAGCACTCTGTTTATCTAGACATAGATTGTTTGCATAACTAATTGTAGATCCAATATTGCAAAGAACTATTTGTTTGTTAATATTCTCCCTGAAAGTAGCTTATACAGAGATCATTTTATCTCCACAGCCAACAAATTTATGAGATGCTGACAGAGAGACCTCAAATCTTTCAATGGCAAAGGGTAGACTTGGAGGCTCTCCCTCCCTTCTAGTCAAAAACTTTAATTTCTGCAGCCCACTATCTTCTACTATTGCTTGGGCTTCATTAAGGCCAAATCTCCTCTAGTCCTAGTTAAAAAGCAACAGACTGGGCTTACCATCTTGTGCGTCTCCTCTAGTATGTATAGGAACATATCCATAATCCTTAATCCCTGGAGCTATTGGGAATTGTAAGAGAAAATATCTAGTAACTTCTAGGGCTGGCTGCCTCCACCAAATGAAAAAGACTAACGCAGTGAGAGAGAGAGCAAAACCTTAATGCAAAATGTAAAAGCAGAATAGCTGGGTTTATATAAATCAGTTATCCAGGTCAAAGATCTAGCGGCTGCATTTGTACAATCTGTTAAATTTGATTACTTTTTAGCTGAACCCAGCCAACCTGATTAGTTTTATCTTTAGTTTATTAGTTTAGGTAAAGATTCCCCTCACACATATGTGCTAGTTGTTCCTGACTCTAGGGGGCAGTGCTCATCTCCGTTTCAAAGCCGAAGAGCCATCGCTGTCCAAAGACGTCTCCATGGTCATGTGGCCGGCATGACTCAAAGCCAAAGGCACATGGAACGCTGTGGTCCCTATTTTTTCTACTTGCATTTTTTTATGTGCTTTCGAACTGCTAGGTTGGCAGAAACTGGGACAAATAACAGGAGCTCACCCCGTTACGCAGCACTAGGGATTCGAACTGCTGAACTGCCAACCTTTCGATCGACAAGATCACTTTATTATGGTTACTAACCAGAGAATATCAATAAGCGTTGGAAATAAAACAATTTGTGACTAGTTCATTGAAACAATCAAAGTATGCCTAATTTGGATTAGTCTGAGTTTCAGAGTTTTGGCAAGTGCAGAAAATCGGGTAACTTAATCAACTTTCTAAGGATTAGAACATTGTAGTTTTATGGCAAGTTCCAACTTGAACTCCTGTAAATCCAGTTGACACTGGCAAGAAATTATGGGAGCAGTATAAAATACCTACAAATCCTTGCTTTATTTCACAGAAAGTGCAATAATCAACCTGATGCCCTCCAGATTTGTTTTAGATTTGTTTAGCTCTAGTTTTCTGGAGAATACCGGTTTGGAAAAATACAAATCAGAGATAGGAATAAGTTCTTACCTGTCTCAGAGTTGGTTGAAGCAACAGGCATTTCGACAACTAGAGAAGTCTTCTCAGTGATAAAATTACAAATAGTTAATTCTTCTTCTAATGAGCACCTGCGGCGATCCTGCAGAAAGAGAAGAAATTGAACAACACCTCTTCAAAAGATGATCTCAAAGATTTATCCCATTGCCTACAGTAGCATACACCTACTTAATTCTGAAACCCATATCCAGTTCAGAAATTATTTATAAATAACAGACATGGTCTTAACTAGGTGATTTTTTTTATTTTATTTTTTGCATTTTATTCTTTAGGTAATAAAAAGAGGAATAAGAAGAAGAGCTAAATTGTCAAGGTGATACGTATCTTCCGCCAGTTTTATTTTCTCCCACATTCAAATTTTTAAAAATCTGAAAATTTCCCATCCCAGTTATGAAGAATATGAAAATTCTAGCAAGTTTTATCAAAAGCCCACCTAAATGAAGTAATCTACCATCTGCCCTATTCAAATTTGTGGAGCTGTTTCCAACAGTAAAAGAACTAAACAAGTGTGCAGCTGTGAACAATGAAGACTACATCCAAGAAAAGAGAGAGACCAACCATAATTAAACATCACAACAGTGGAAAAACACATATAGATTCAAAGCCAGGCTTGTAAGAGCTAAACAATCTCATTTGTTTTGCTTTTCCCACAATTTTTAACTAGTCTCACCTACTTTGGGGCCAATATATTTTAAAAATGCAATTTTTCTTAAGTTCTTACTAAAAAACAACAACACATTCTGACTTTAATAATACAGATAATAAATATAGATTATTGTTCACATATACTGAACTGTATGCTGACATTTCTTTGCAAATTGATACAGAAAGATTATACAACAACCATTTGAAGTTGCAATCAACTCAAAAATGGGGACTTAAAATCTGCGTCTGAAGACCAGATCCGCTCTGTGGTCATGTGACCCAACTTCAGGTACACATCAATATGGTAGCATTTATGGTTATTTGCAGCATTTCAGTTTTTGACAAAACCATTCCTATAATGGACTGTTGGTTTGCTTAACAACTGCAGCATTTGTTCAACATTTGCCATGGTCATTTTACAACTGCTTGTTCACAAAAAGAGGTTATAAAATTTAGTCAGTTTCATGATTGACCTGTTTTATGACCATTACAACAACATAATGGACAGGCTCCTTTATACCTATATATGGAGGAGTATCTGCATAATTGGAAATAATAAACATGCTTTAAAATTGGAGAAAGAAACATAGTGTTGATGGCGTAAAGGTAATGGTTCCCCTCGCACATATGTGCTAGTCGTTCCCGACTCTAGGGGGTGGTGCTCATCTCTGTTTCAAAGCCGAAGAACCAGTGCTGTCGGAAGACATCTCTGTGATCATGTGGCCAGCATAACTAAATGTCAACGGCCACAGAACACTGTTACCTTCCTACCAAAGATGGTCCCTACTTTTCTACTTGCATTTTTTACATGCTTGCAAACTGCTAGGTTGGCAGAAGCTGGGACAAGTAATGGGAGCTCAGCCTGTGACGTAGCACTAGGAATTTGAATAATTCAACTGCCGATCTTTCGATCGACAAGCTCAGCTTCTTAGCCACTGAGCCACCCTGTCCCTGTGTTGATGACATATACAATAGCTAAAAATGCAAAGCATTGGCAGGCCCCAATACTAGTAAAAGAACAGAATAGAAAAAAATGGGACTAAATTAAATTAAATTTTCCTGCTGGGGGAAGAAAGGTTCATGTGCGCATGTCCAAGATGGCGGCCGCACCGCTGAACAGCTGAACAGCTGATGCGGCGGCGGGCCTATTTCGGGCCAGACCGGGTGGGGGGGGGTCTTTTTGACAGCTTGGACCCCCCGCCCGGGTAGAGGAGAGTGCGGTGAGTTGGAGGATGGGCAAACTGAGGCGGGGCGTCTCCGGGTTCCCTTAGGAGGAGTCCCGGAGCGCTCTCCCTCCGGCGGTGCGGCCGACGATGGCCGCGGCGGCGGCGGCGGCGGCGGCCCGGCCTTTTCCAGCGGCCGGGCCTTTTCCAGCGACGGCGGCGGCGGCCCGGCCTTTTCCAGCGGCCGGGCCTTTTCCAGCGGCGCCAGCGGTCCGCCTTCCAGGCTGGGCGGCAGCGGCCTGGCTGGGCGGCAGCGCCCGGCTTTTCCAGCGACGGCGGCGGCGGTGGCAGCCGGTTTTTCCGCGGTTTTCCGCGGCGGTGGTCGGCGGCCTGGCCTGGCCCTGCTTCGAGGGGCTTAGAACCTCTCTCCCTTTGTTACCCTCGCCTGTGGTGCCGGTGGTGTGAGCAGCCTGGCCTTTTCCAACAATGGCGGCGGCCGAGTTCTTCAGTGGCGGCGGCCTGGCCTGAGGCTCTTTCCGGCAGCGGCAGTGGCGGTGGCGGTGGCGGTGGCGGCCTGGCTGGACCGGCTTGGCCAGGGCCTAGCCTGTTGGTGGTTGACTGGGTCCGGCGAACCGTGGCTTGACCCAGCAAACCCGACGGGTGAGTGGCCTATTCCAGCTGGAGGCCTGGCTTGGCGGCCACGAAGAGGCCCGATGGTCGCCTTCTTTGTCATCTTGAAGGTTGTCCACGGGTCCAGGGGACGCCCTCGCTACCATCTAGAGGACGTCTATGGACCGTCTATGGGGGCTTTTTTGAATCCTTTGCCCCCCCCCCGGATTTGGAGAGAGATGCCTCGTCGGTAGGGGATCTTTTGAAGACCTTTGGTCCCCAACAGGGGGAATTGAGGATTGTCCTGGACAATCCTAGCCTGTCATTTGTAGGCCTATATCCTCTCTCCCCCCCCCCGCGCCCATAGACCACCCCTCGGGACTGGAGATGAGGGGTTGGAGCTCTGACTGAATCATGGCGGTTTGTTCATCTACCGCCCAAGACCTATATCCCGCTGTCTTCTACTCGGAACTACTGGCGTCAATTTCCATCTTGACAGGTCCAGGATGGGTCTGTTCGCGGACTTTATCATGCGGACATTTACAGCGGCTGACCTTCTTGCCCTGCGAGACTCTCTCGGGTCTGGCCCCCACATTATCGAGGGCCCATCTTGAGGACGGGTTTTGGAACCCCGAGAGATGGCATGCCAAAATAGGAGACTCAGGGATTTTAATTAATTATTTTAATAGGGTTTTAAGGGAATTTTAATGGGACTTTTAAGGAGGGTGGGAACTGACGGGTCTGGGTTGGAAGGGGAGGTAGTGTTGGGTGGGGTGGAGGGTTAGGGTGGGTGAGGGGTAGCCCGTCGGGAGGGAAACCAGTTCCAGCGCATGCTCGTGGCGACTATCAATTGGGTTCGGAGGTTATGGGGGGGGAGTGTGTTCCTTTGTGTGAGGGTGAGTCTATTTGCACGGTAAGTGGGAGGGGCAGATATGGCGGAAGGGGGGGATCGTATCGACATAGGGGGTCACGCGTTCGATGTTTGCAGGCGATCGCGTGCCCCGATCCCCCTGACTTCTCCCGTTCCCCGGATGGCCAAGACCCTCAGAGCCTGGGCCTTCGTCTGATGTTATGCAACGCACGGTCCGTGGCCAATAAGGCCCCCCTAATACATGATCTGATTCAGGGGTGCCGGATATTATAGGCGCACGGAGACCTGGTTGGGCACTGAAGGTGTGCCCTGGTCGAGATGTGCCCACCGGGTTTCCGTGCATTCCATCAGCCGAGGGCCCAGGGTAGGGGTGGAGGGGTGGCGGTTGCTATTAAAGAGAGTCTAGAGCCGAGGGAGACCACTGTACCTCAGATTGCCGGGTGTGAATCCCTCTTTGTGAGGTGGGGTCATAGATGTCAGATGGGCTTGCTGGTCGCGTACCTGGCTCCTTGCTGCGTGACAGCTGCCCTGCCCGAGCTCCTGGAGGTGCTTGCCGGGGTGGCAGTGGAGACCCCCAGACTTTTAGTCATGGGGGACTTTAACTTGCCATCTGCCGGCTCGTCATCGACGGTAGCTCGGGAGTTCCTGGCCTCCATGACGGCCTTGGACCTGACTCAAGTAGTGGATGGCCCCACTCACATCGGGGGAGGCACACTGGACCTGATTTTTGTCTCTGGTCAGTGGTTGAGAGATCTGGACTTAAAGGAAATAGTCATTGAACCTTTGTCATGGTCAGATCACTCTCCTTCGCCTGGACTTTCTGACCGCTACCCAACACCGCAGGGAGACGGAACCATTACGGTGGTACCGTCCCAGGCGCCTGATGGACCCAGAGAGGTTTCGGACGGAGCTTGGGCCACTTCCTGAGGGTCTGGCTCACGGCACGGCAGAGGAACTAGCTGCAGCCTGGGAACGGGCTGCGGCTGGGGCTTTAGACCGTGTCGTGCCTTTGCGGCCTCTGACCCGGCACAGATCCCAACCGCCACCTTGGTTCTCCGAGGAGCTGAGGGGGATGAAACGCCGGAGAAGACGCCTAGAGAGTTCCTGGAGGTCCAGCCGTTCAGAGGCTGATCGGACACTAGTTAGATCCTATACCAGGACCTACCTAGTGGCACTGAGGGAAGCGAGGCGTTCCTACGCCTCCTCCCTCATTGCGTCGGCAGATAACCGCCCAGCTGCCCTGTTTCGGGTGACCCGCTCCCTCCTTTACCAGGGGGAGCGGGATGACCCGCTATGGGACGTGCTGAGGAGTTTAACGGTTATCTATACGATAAAATCGTTCAGCTTAGGGACGGTCTGGACCAAAATTGTGGCGATCCAGACGAGGTATCTGAGGGCGGTCTTGGTGATGTTGTGTGGGATGAGTTTGACCCTGTGACTCCCGAGGACATGGACAGGTTGCTGGGTAGATTGAATGCCACCACGTGTTTAGTGGACCTGCCCCTCCTGGCTGGTGCTGGCCACTCAGGAGGTGACACGAGGCTGGCTCCAGGGATTACGAGCGCTTCCTTGTTGGAGGGAGTCTTCCGCCGCCTTGAAAGAGGCGGTGGTGAGGCCCTCCTCAAGAAGCCTTCCTGGACCCGCTGTTTTAGGTAATTATCGTCCGGTCTCCAACCCGCCGCGCGAAGGTTGTAGAGAGTATGGTGGCATATCAGTTTCCCCTGCACCTGGAGGAAACTGTCTATCTGGACCTGCTCCAGTCCGGCTTCCGACCCGTTACAGCACTGAGACGGCTTTGGTCGCGTTGGTGGATGATCTCTGGAGGGCCAGGGATAGGGGTTATTCCTCTGCCCTGGTCCTATTAGACCTCTCAGCGGCTTTTGATACCATCGACCATGGTATCCTGCTGCGCCGGTTGGGGGTTGGGAGTGGAGGCACCGTTTATCGGTGGTTCTCCTCCTATCTCTCCGACCGTCGCAGACGGTGTTGACGGGGGCAGAGGTCACCCCGCGCCTCACTTGTGGGTGCCGCAGGGCCGATTCTCTCGCCCCTTCTGTTCAACATCTATATGAAGCCGCTGGGTGAGATCATCAGTGGCTTTGGTGTGAGGTACCAGCTGTACGCTGATGACACTCAGCTGTACTTTTCCACACCGGGCCACCCCAATGAAGCTATCAAGTGCTGTCCCGGTGTTTGGAAGCCGACGGGTCTGGATGGGGAGAAACAGGCTCAAGCTCAATCCCTCCAAGACGGAGTGGCTGTGGATGCCGGCATCCCGGTACAGTCAGCTGAGTCCGCGGCTGACTGTCGGGAGCGAGTCATTGGCCCCGGTGGGGAGGGTGCGTAACTTGGGCGTCCTCCTGGATGCACGGCTGTCTTTTGAAGATCATTTGACGGCCGCTCCAGGAGAGCTTTCCACCAGGTTCGCCTGGTGCGCCAGTTGCGCCTTTCTAGACCGGGATGCCTTGTGCACAGTCACCACGCCTTGTGACGCCTCGCCTGGACTACTGCAATGCTCTCACATGGGGCTCCCCCTG
The DNA here is from genome assembly GCF_028640845.1 of Ahaetulla prasina. Lineage (NCBI taxonomy): Eukaryota > Metazoa > Chordata > Lepidosauria > Squamata > Colubridae > Ahaetulla > Ahaetulla prasina. The sequence goes on along the minus strand of NC_080542.1, from coordinate 34,567,021 downwards.
AAGGGCATCCGGAGTCTGCAGTTGGTCCAGAATGCAGCTGCGCGGGTGATAGAGGGAGCCCCTCGTGGCTCCCGAGTGACACCTATCCTGCGCAGGCTGCCCTGGCTACCTGTGGCCTTCCGGGGGCGCTTCAAGGTGTTGGTGAACGTCTTTAAAGCGCTCCATGGCATAGGGCCGGGTTACTTACGGGACCGCCTGCTGCTACCAAATACCTCTCACCGACCCGTGCGCTCTCACAGAGAGGGACTCCTCAGGGTGCCGTCGGCGCGACAATGTCGTCTGGCGACACCCAGGGGACGGGCCTTCTCTGTGGGGGCCCCCCCCCTCTGGAACGAGCTCCCCCCAGGACTTCGTCAACTTCCGGACCTCCGAACCTTTCGCCGCGAGCTCAAAACTTACTTATTTATCTGCGCTGGACTGGGTTAGTTTTTTAAGTTATGGGTTTTTAAATGGGTTTTACTTCCAAATTTTAATTATGGCCAATTTAAATAAGTTTTTTATTAGTATTTTAATTGTATGTATTGTGCATTTTACTTGGCTGTGAACCGCCCTGAGTCCTTCGGGAGAAGGGCGGTATACAAATTTAAATAATAAATAAATAAATAAATAAATAAATAAATATAAAGAAGACCAACTAATGACAACAAACAGAACCACCAGCCTCAGAACTGGCAAAGTAGCTTTTTAGGATCAGCTATCAATAGTAAAGGATTAAGCAATCAAGAAATACACCATATACTAGCACTTTGTAGAGCAACTTTGTAGGCCTTAGCAAAGTTAATCAGATGCAGCTCTGCATCTAATTACAATCATGCTGTGACACTCTATGGAAGCAAAAGTTGGACTTTAAAGAAGTAGGATAGTAAGAGTATTGATGCCTTTGAACTTTGGCTTGGAGAAGTCTCCTGAGGATACTATGGAAAGCCAAGAAAACATGCTAATGGATCATCAAATAAATCAATTTAGCATTCTCACTCCAGGTACAAATAACCAAGTTCAAATTATCCTATTTCAGTCAATTATGCAAAGACCTAGTTCCCTAAATAAGGCTTTAGCACTAGGAAAGGTGCAATGAACCAGAAGAAGTGGATGACCAGCATCAAGGACTTGGTTATACTGGTAATAAGTATCCTATTGGGAGTCTTGAAATAATAGGGACAAATAATCATGGAGAAATGAAAAATGATTCAACAGTATGTAATCAATTAATCAACAGTTTTATTATCTGTCATGATAACAAAATATTATTATTCTGAAAAGGACGTTAAACTTTATCACTTTATATATTACAACTATAAACAGTGTAATATTATTCTGTTTAATTTAGGAATAAGTCTCATTGTTTTCAACAGAGCTTTCATACCAACTTCATTGTATTCCCCTACAGCTGTAGTTCTAAGTTCCAATAAAATCCAAATCTTTCTTTCTTCCTCCTCCTATTTATTGCGCTAGATAGAGGCTTGACAGAAGAAAGGAAGTCTTGGTTCTTATTGGACCTTAAAAATTACAGCTGTAATGGAATACAGTGAAGTTGGGATGTAAACTCTTAGAGGCAAATCCTTCCAGCTGGATTGAAAGGTTGCTCGTTTTGTGCCTAGCTTCCTGTAAGGGTCATTGCCAAAGAACTAAAAATATATTTTCCCAAAGGATTGATGAACTGGTTCAATTTTCCCAAAGCAATCAAACTACTTCTTTCTCCTATAAGATTGATGTTAGCAATAACCCATGAGGTTATCCAGACAAGAAGCACAATCAGGAATACTATCTCTTTATTGTTAAGTTACATTAACAGAATCTTACAAGACTGGAAGTATTTCTCTCCCCCCCCCACCCTTTGCTTTTACAGTCCAGAAAACTAGGAAGGATCCCTTCTGCAATGTTTCCCACACCATCCTCCCTTTGGGGTGAACTGAGACATCTTTTACATGTTGGTCATCCGGTATGCAGCTCTCCCTCCTGTCTCCTAAGACTATTCCCACAGACCATCACACTCTCAGACACTAGGAAAATACTGCAAGAAAACATAAATTATTATTTATCTTTTCTTCCAAACAATAGACCTGCTCTATTTTTTCCTCCAATAGTACTGGGAAGGTTGACAGAGAGCAACTGGTTCAAGTCATCCAATGAACTTACAGCTAAATGGGGATTTGAACCAAAATCTCCCATAGCCTGTCCAATTCAATACCAAATTACAATGAATATTAATATCTTTTCAGCAATTGTCTCTTTTTCTAAGACCTAGAGGTGTAACTCATAAGTTGATGCATCCCTAGGTGTGATGCAAATGAACCAGCTATGTGTGAGAAAATACAGATGTTCTTATAAATTCTAAAGTTTTAGCCAATATTCCTTGCATGATTTCTTGGTGAACAAAAGAACCGATTCAGCTGATCTCCTCTAATGTGCTCCATTATTAGCCCAACCCTCATTGACTGTTCACAAGAGAAATCTCAGCCAGATCTGCTGACAAGAGGAAAATATTAGTCAGAGAACTGACATGCCCACAAGCAGCAGTTAATCAATAGTTCAACAATCAATAATACATTAGGAATGGAGTTAGTCCTAATTAAGAGGTGAGATGCAGCCATTCCCTACAGGAAGTATAGACTGAACTGTATAAAAGAATCTGTATAAAACTTTATAAAAGAATTCAAAAAAACACAGATTCTGATAAGGATTCTTGGTAGCTCAGCCTAAATTTTGAAGAGACAAGGCAAGGACATAAAACCAAGATTTATTTAACTCTGGTTACCATATTATTTTATGGGATTTTAGATGCAGAAAAAGAAACCACCTCTAACAAGCATCCTTAGGTGATTAGACTTCAGGCTGTTTAGAAACCCAACAAATGCCTAGCCTTGCTTTTTTAATCCTCTTCAGGAATCAGACCCTGAAGAGAGAATTTCAGGATTCCCAGCTTCTCTTGCCATTTTATTTCAGAGTGGGGAAAATTGAAGGCAGTCTTTTGCAAGATTAGCAGGAGATAGACTGAATGCTGCAGAACCCCCCATCCCAAATTACTAAAATGGTGGAAATTGGAGGGTAAAAACTATGCTCAAGATTACAGCAGTTAACCAGTGGTTGAAAACAAGACATATATTATAATTTAATGCATACCCTATAAAATATAAAATGGGTCTGAGGGCTCAGTCAGTTCTTGGTATTCCACACTCCTTTTTCAGATGTTTGCAGTGTGATTTATGATCATTTAATAGCATTCTGGACTAGTCTTTAGGCTTTCAACATTATCTAATTTTTTCACATCTTGGATCCAGGCAAACAGAAATGTCAGATTCCAGGGTAGAAAACTGTTGGACACAAATTATGTTTCCCATTTGTATAAGGATCATTTCGGGATGCTCTAGAGATACACAAATCTCAAAAGCAAGAGGAGGAGAATGGCAAACAGGGAGAATAAAGCCCAATAAATTCCGTAAAGATTAGAATAGTTTTTATTTGCCTGCTGCATTTCGAATCTTATCAAATCCTTGCTTTTGCTGCTACAATAAAAATGTTTTTATACAGCATATTGCACTTGTAGTCTACATAAGCCTTATGGTTGCCAAGTAAGCAATTCTTATGGAATTGCTTCAACAAAAAAAATATTCAGCAGTAAATCTTAGGAAACTCTGAGCTAGTTTGGCATTAAATTTTGGAGTATGACTTAGATAGAATGGAATCCCAATTTCCAATCTCAGTTCCAATTTAGATGGAGGAAAAATCGGGGGGGTGGGAAATTCAATGAATTCATACCATAGAATGGCAGTGAAATATTGGGTGCATGTTTGTGGAACATGGAATATTCACAAACAGGAATGTTTTTGTTTGAAAATGTTTTAAATAGTTTAACTTTATAAAACGAAGGAGGAAAATGCTTATGAGATTCCTGTTAGAAATGTGTGATAAAAATTGATTATGTGCCATCAGGTTGTTTTTAGTGACCTCATAAGATAGATTTTTTTCCCCATGACAATCTATCCCCAATGGGGTATAAATAAAATAAAATGATCTGGCTCAGAAAGGTCACTGGAAAAACATTCAATGAAGAAGAGAAAAGGTTGGAAAGAGAAATAATTTCCTTGTTCTACAAACAAAACTTCAGATTTTCCTTGTCAGCTATGCTTTTTAAGTTGCACGATTAACTTAATTATTTTTAACCATTTTAGCATGTGTGTGTGTGTGTGTTATTTCTCTTGAAGCTGTTTTGAGTGTCCTCAGGAAAAGATTTAAAATAATTATTTGAGAAAGAGTGGTAGAAGGAGATTATAGGGGATTGCAGAAATCCTCACTGAATGCAAGGCAAGCTATATCTAGATCCCAAAAGATGTTTTTATTTTAAACAATTTAGAAGGGAAAATCATGGTCATCATCATTCTTAAGGCCAGGACTCAAAAATCTTAAACCGAGAATTGTTCGAGGGGGTGGTGGTCATACTTCCTTATGCATCTCCTGTACAGGTTGTATGCAAATAGCATAGGTAACAATAGATTTTTTCCCCTCTATCTGACAGCAGGTAGAAGGATCATTAAGAGGGATCATTTAGAGCAGCTGTTCACAGTATGAACACCTTGGGCAGTCATGGTTGGTTGACTGAGGGTAATAAATATGTTTAAGGGACAGAAAGATTGCGGTAGGAATTTGAGCTTGCACTCATGTTGCTTTTAGGAAAGCATCAATCTTCCATAAAACAGTCCTCTATATATTTCATGCATACACAGACCATCATAATCTATTCATCTACTAATCTCGTGTGCCCCAAATCAGTAGTCCAAGGAAATCAACACTATTATGATATATCCATTCAAAATTATCAACCTCAGCACCAACATATTTGTGCATTATGCAGAAATGAGTTCATGTGACAAGTGGGGTGAGGGCAAAGAGACCACTAATCTTTTCAGTGTACCAGCCTATCATCACATTTCATATTATGTAATACGCTGTGCATTCCGCCTCCATGGAGTGCAATGTTAGTAGCTTTCTATTTTTATAGACACACATGCATATACACAGAGTCTTCTGTGATGGATTTTTATTTTTTTTTAAAAAGAGGAAATACTGATCATTCAGGGCCATTTTGAAAATAAAATCTCAAGTATGCTTCAAAATTTGGCTACAACTGGAATTGCACATGCTGAAAAGGAATGTTAAATATAGCTATTCTCTCTTATCTATCAGAATTTTAAACATCAAATTGCTTTTCTCCTCTTGCCTCCTCCCTCCCCTCCCCACAACCCATACAAAGAAATTCTCAAAAGCTATGTCAGCAGCTAAAAATCTTAGACTAGGGGATAGGATAATGTAAAACTGTAATTACTGTAATGCTCTCTACATGGGGCTCCCCTTGAAGTGCACTCGGAGGCTTCAGTTAGTCCAGAATGCAGCTGCGCGGGTGATAGAGGGAGCTACGCGTAGCTCCCATGTAACACCGCTCCTGCGCAGACTTCACTGGCTGCCTGTGGCCTTCCGGGTGCACTTTAAGGTGTTGGTTACGACCTTTAAAGCGCTCCATGGCTTAGGACCTGGGTACTTACGGGACCGCCTGCTGTTACCACACGCCTCCCACCGACCCGTACGCTCCCATAGAGAGGGACTTTTCAGGGTGCCGTCCGCCAAACAATGCCGGCTGGCGGCCCCCAGGGGAAGGGCCTTCTCTGTGGGGGCTCCCACACTCTGGAACGAGCTTCCCCCGGGTTTATGCCAAATACCTGACCTTCGGACATTCCGTCGCGAACTGAAGACACATCTTTTTATCCACGCGGGGCTGGCTTAAATTGGAATCTTAATGTTAAATTTATTAATTTTAAACGGGTTTTTTTAGTATGGCAAATTTTAATCTCCAGGCTAATTTAAATAAGTTTTTTAAATTGTATTTTAACCTGTATATTGTATTGCTGGTTTTATCTTGCCTGTACACCGCCCTGAGTCCTTCGGGAGAAGGGCAGTATAAAAATCAAATTAATAATAATAATAATAATAATAATAATAATAATAATAATAATAATAATAATAATAATAATAATAATAATAATAATAATTTTAAAAAGTGTACATTTTACATTATGAACCACTTTTTACTATCTCTCATACTCACAAAAATGTGTATTCATGGACAATGCATTGACACAGATAAACTATTATGAATTAAGCCTTAATAATCATGAGTAATTATACTGGCTTGTGATGGGTAAATGGGGCTGGCTGCAAACCAAAGACACTTTACACATCCTTGTGAGTCAGGTTTTTTTTTAATTATGCCAAATAAATATAAAATGAATCTGCAAAGTTAATGTCATCTGCTTTTTTTTCTAACAATACAATCTGTGCAACTTTCATCTTTTTGCCATCAGAAAAAATTGGAATAAATATTTAGTGACAGAATGTTCAGAATGGTCCATGGCATAGCATATCTGGCTGAATATCATTCAAATATCATTCAAATTTATAAATTTGTTATGTCAGAAACTAAAATGAATTAAATGGACTATGTCAATGATGTAACAGAGATTAGGCCTTACAGTATATCTAACAGTGACAAATTACCAATTTGGTGGTCAAGGCATCCAGCTAGAAACCAGGAGATTGGAAACTCTAGTCTCACTTTAGGCATGAAACCTGGCTGGGTAATTTGAGCAAGTCACTTTCTCTCTCAGCCCAGTACACCTCTCATGGTTGTTGTTGTTGGAAAATAGGAGGAAAGAGCATTAAGAATGTTAGCTGCCTTGAGTTATTTATAAAAATAATAAATGTAGGATTAAAATCTAAAATAAAAAGGTGCAAAATAAATCACTGTTTAGCCCAGTCTGTCTTGTGTATGACTGATTGTTAGCCAATAACAGTCACCTTAATACAGTTTCAAAGTAGAAAACTTTACACATTTCAGATGTGATAGATTCCTAAAATCAGCATGGTCATTGACCAAGAATCAGGGGGAGGCAATTCAAAACACTTGGAGACTAGTGACTTGGTTACTCCTGAAGTTTTGTGTTGGGTGAAGAAGCCCATGGTTCAAATACTTGCTCAGCCAAGAATCTAATTAAGTGACTTAAGTTCTACTTTCTCAATTTAACCTACCTCAAAATATTGTTGTAAGGAGAGGAGAAGAGAGAGGGAGTGAGCCACAGAAGTGACAAAGCAAAAGAGCACATCTCCTAATTTTTAGGCACTGTTTTTCTTTTTCTTTCTTTCTTTCTTTTTTTCTTTCTTTCTTTCTTTCTTTTCTTTCTTTTCTTTCTTTTCTTTTTCTTCTTTTCTTTTAAAAAAATAGCATATTTTACACTCCTAGCTACATACAGTGGGAGAAAAGAAGAAACAGAATGTAATTTCTTTTTCTCATTAAGTCTAAACAGGTTTCCAGCATTTTTGAAATCTCAAGAGTTGGATGTGTGTGTGTGCACGCATGTGCTATATTAGGTACCCTAGCTATCCAAACAGGTGATCCCTCTCAAATTCAGAAATGCAGATCATCACCTACTTTGTGTTAATTTGCTGCAAAACACTAAAATATTGCACAGTTGCCGTATTCTTGAATAAGGCAGAGACATAGGGAGTTGATTAATGTGAGAAGATGTGCCATCCATTTTGTCTATCATCACACTGTGATGAAATAAGGCAAAGCAATTTAAAGAAAAAGACCACCCTTAAAATACCCAGGGAGTGGTGAAGATTGGGTGGCTTAAAGGCATATTATGGTTTTCCTACACAAAAATAAATACTTTTGTCCAGGAAAAAGAAAATATTCATTCATTCATACCCCACTAAGAGAATATCTTTCAGCTGGATTTGAAAGGAACCACCACCATCATCATCATCATCATCATCATCATCATCATGCCAGTAACAAGCTGCGGAAGCATTATGCCTATTTCTGTGAAAACAATTCTCACTGAGACTTAATTCAGAGTAGACTCACATCGTGGATCGTACTACAAATAAACCCACGTAGTGAGACAATGATTGCCATTTTGCACAATACACTAAGCCATACCCCTGGCTACCCATATTTTGGCTTAATACTGCTGATCACCTAATCCAATTTGTTTGTGTTTCAGCGTGTTATGAAAGCCCAGAAATCTGGCTTATGTTCATCGTGGTTCAATTAACCATAGTTAAATACGTCACATGAACACCCAGCTATTCTCTATGATGTGGATAACATACATCTCCACCCCTCTTTTTCCAACCAGGAATCGGAGGAATTCTTATATTCATCATTTCAGGTCTCTTCCAACCTGTACTACACTTAAATCCGCGAACAGTTTAAAATGAAACCACAGAAACCTCCAAGACCTCACGCGCGCAACGCTACTCAAGGCTAAACGAAAGGCGGAGAGGAAAGAGGGGACCCAATACTAGTCTGGCAAATCCGCCCATTAATAATAATTAAAAAGACAGATCAGAAAGGAACCGCGTGGTTTTGGAGTGAATTGATCTGAAAGAGGGAGGAATGGAAGGAAGATGGGTTGCGGTGGAGGGAGTAAGCCTTCACCGACAGCTAAATCTCAAAATAAGAGATTCTGTTTAGGGTTAGAGGCGAGGTGACACAATGCAAAGGAAGAACCCGGGCGTCAGCGAGGGGACATTCCAGCCGAGAGGAGCGAAATGGGTCGGAGTGGGAAGGGTAGAAAAGGAAGCGACAAGGTCCACTGAAATCGTGGGAAGCTTAAGGGGGCTTACTGCTTACTGCTTCATCCCTTTATTGAAGACAGGAGCCGGGAGACGAGAGAAGGAAAGGGAAAGGGGGAAATGGATGCGCCAAAAGAAAGAAGGGGGAAAAAGCTGTCAGCCCTCACTCACCTGTTTACCGTAGCGATTAGAGCCGAGGCTGGGTGGGAATACCTTTCTCTTGATCTTGGAGATTCGCGGCTTCGTAGCTGAGCTTTGCCTTGCCTTGACTGGGAACCCGCTCGGATCATTCTTGACGTCTCCTCTAGGGGCTTTAAAGGGGCAACACTTCACAGAGAGATGAGATGGGCCCCACCAAGCCAGGGCTTGCGGGAGAAGCTTTTTTCCTCCGGCTTTTTCTTATTACTTCAGTATAATATGGCTATTATGGCTATATGGCTAATAATTGGATATGGCTCAAACATTACAGTTTGCCAAAAGAAGAGACCACGGTAGAGAAGTGTCTTTGAACAGCTACTTCCCTTGGAGGCACAGATGCCAGGTCTCTTTTTTTTACGCTCTCCTAGGACAAGTTTGCAGGCATGTTGACACACAAATTGGCCAACTATTTTTCACCATCGTTTGTCATAAGATCATCCAAAATTGTGTTGGTACCGTAAACCATGATTGTATAACAAGTTTATGGATAACAAAGAGAGCCACAGATAAGGTTCCACATGCAATTATACCAACATTATTTTATTTTTGATTTAGTGGAAGCCCAGCCAGTTGCAGCATATTGGTCTATGAATTAATAAATGGAGGTGTGGCATAAGGTATGAAAACAGTCAAATAGACTGAGTTTGTATAATACGTTATGCCTAATGCTTGTTTTAAGCAAGATTTTATGATTAAGGAACAACTGAGCTTGAGTTCACAAATCCTACGGCTAAGTCCAAACCAAACAAACTTTATTAAGACAAGAGCATCCCTGGCACCATTTTCCTCAGGTCCAAACCTCTAAACCTTGGACAGTTGGGCACAACTCTGCATGATATTTGTCCTCCTGCTCCAACCAAGCTAAAACACTACATCTGAACATCTGTATGTTATTGAGCTGTAAAAAGCACCAGAACAGAAAGTTTGTTGTGCAAATATTCCAGGCAACGTAGAGTTCGTTGTTACTTCATAAAGATAGAATGGATTTAATAATTTTAGAATAGAATAGATTTTTTTATTGGTCAATTGTGATTGGACACACAAGGAATTTGTCTTGGTGCATATGCTCTTGGTGTACATAAAGGAAAAGATACGTTCATCAAGAATCATAAGGTACAACACTTGATGATAATCATAGCCAATGCGTTGGTTCCGTCCCAGGCGCCTGATGGACCCAGAGAGGTTCCTGACGGAGCTTGGGCATCGGTCTCAACCAGCTCCTTAGATGAAACGCCAGAGAAGACGCCTAGAGAGTGTCTGGAGATCCAGCCGTTCTGAGGCTGACTGAACACTAGTTAGGTCCTTTAGCAGGACCTACCTAGTGGCATTGAGGGATGTGAAACGCTCCTACGTTTCCTCCCTCATTGTGTTGGCAGATAACCGCCCGACTGCCCTGTTTCGGGTGACCCGCTCTCTCCTTCAACAGGAGGGGCGGGAGGACCCCTTACAAGGGCGTGCTGAGGAGTTTAACGGTTATCTATACGATAAAATCGTTCAGCTTCGGGACGGATTGGATCAAAATTGGGTAGATCCAGGCGAGAATTCCGAGACCCGTCTTGTTGAGGTGGTTTGGGATAACTTTGACCCTGTGACTCCCGAGGACATGGACAGGTTGCTGGGTAGGTTGAATGCCACCACATGTTTACTGGATCCATGCCCCTCCTGGTTGGTGCTGGCCACGCAGGAGGTGACACGAGCTGATGATACACAGCTGTACTTTTCCACCCCAGGCCACCCCAGCGAAGCTATCAAAGTACTGTCCCGGTGTTTGGAAGCCGTACGGGTCTGGATGGGGAGGAACAGGCTCAAACTTAATCCCTCCACGACGGAGTGGCTGTGGATGCCAGCACCCCGGTACAGTCAGCTGCAGATGCGGCTGTCTGTTGGGGGCGAGTTGTTGGCCCCGATGGAGAGGGTGCGCAACTTGGGCGTGCTCCTGGATGGGCGGTTGTCTTTTGAAGAACATTTGACGACCGTCTCCAGGAGAGCTTTCTATCAGGTTCGCCTGATCCGCCAGTTGCGTCCCTTCCTGGACTGGGATGCCCTATGCACGGTCACTCATGCTCTCGTTACCTCTCGCTTGGACTACTGCAATGCTCTCTACATGGGGCTCCCCTTGAAGAGCACTCGGAGACTCCAGCTAGTCCAGAATGCGGCTGCGCGGGTTATTGAGGGAGCGGTTCGGAGTTCCCATGTAACACCTATCCTGCGCAGACTGCACTGGCTACCTGTTGTCTTCCGGGTGCGCTTCAAGGTATTGGTTACCACCTTCAAAGCGCTCCATGGCTTAAGACCGGGATACTTACGGGACCGTCTACTGCCGTCTTCTACCTCCTAGCGACTGGTGCGTTCCCACAGAGAGGGACTCCTTAGGGTGCCGTCAGCCAAACAATGTCGGCTGGCGGCCCCCAGGGGGAGGGCCTTCTCTGTGGGGGCTCCTACTCTGTGGAACGAGCTTCCCCCTGGATTTCGACAATTACCTGACCTTAGGACCTTTCGCCGCGAACTTAAAATCTATTTATTTCACATGGCTGGACTGGCTTGATTGTTAAAATTTTAATTTAATTTAATGGGTTTTAAATTTCTGTAATTTTATAGGGTGTAATTTGTATTTTAAATTTCTTCGGCCAATTGAATAAGTTTTTTAAGGGTTGTTCTTAATATTGTATGTGTTTGTGTTTGTATTTTATTTGGTTGTTCACCACCCTGAGTCCTTCGGGAGAAGGGCAGTATACAAATTAAATTATTATTATTATTATTATTATTATTATTATTATTATTATTATTATTATTATTATTATTATTATTATTTATAAATAAGCAATCAGGAAACAATCAATATCAATATAAATCGTAAGAATACAAGCAACAAAGTTACAGTCATACTGTCGTGTCCCACTCCTCCGCTGACGGCCGGGTCAGGGAAATCCGAATCAGGCTTGCCTCTGCAGCTCTGCCCAAAGTCCTAGCAAAGTCCTCAGAGCAGGCAGGAGACCAGTAAGTGACTTCAGCAAGATAAGTTCGACTTTGCCTGACTCAGAGACTGCCAGAAAGCAGATCCTTTATATAGGCCATGGGGTGTGGCTCCATGACTCAGCACTCATTAAGGCCTGCCCCTCCCTTCCTTCTGTTGCCTCCACCTATCCAATCTTCTGATGCGAGGGTCACTCCAATCAGCTGTTGTTGGAAGTAAACTTTCCTCAGGCTCACATGCTGTGGAGGAGGGGGAGGGGTCTAGCTGCTCCGTTTGCCTGGGCATGGAGCCAGGGCTGGGGCCGGGGGATGCTCCCTCCTCTGCAGCCTGCTTGGGCATGGAGCCAGGGCTGGGACCGGGAGGTGCCCCCTCCTCTGCAGCTTGTCTGGGCATGGAGCCAGAACTGGGGCCAGGAGGCATACATTCCTCCGTGTTCGGGAGCAGATAAGCAGACCCCGGCTGCGGTGAGAGCGGACAAGACACAACACATACAGTCATAAGTGGAAGGAGATGGGAACGATGAGAAGATTAATAGTAGTGCAGACTTAGCAAATAGTTTGACAGTGTTGAGGGAATTATTTGTTTAGCAGAGTGATGGCCTTCGGGAAAAACCTGTTCTTGTGTCTAGTTGTTCTGGTGTGCAGTGCTCTGTAGCGTCATTTTGAGGGTAGGAGTTGAAACAGTTTATGTCCAGGATGTGAGGGGTCTGTAAATATTTTCACAGCCCTCTTTGATTTGTGTGGTCCTCAATGGAAGGCAGGTTGGTAACAATTATTTTTTCTGCAGTTCTAATTATCCTCTGAAGTCTGTGTCTTTCTTGTTGGGTTGCAGAACCAAACCAGACAGTTATAGAGGTGCAGATGACAGACTCAATAATTCCTCTGTAGAACTGTATCAGCAGCTCCTTGGGCAGTTTGAGCTTTTTGAGTTGGCACAGAAAGAACATTCTCTGTTGTACTTTTTTTGATGACGTTTTTGATATTAGCTATCCATTTTAGATCTTGTGATATAATAGAACCTAGAAAATTGAAGGTCTCTACTGTTGATATTGTGTTGTCTAGTATTGTAAGAGGTGGAAGTATGGAAGGGTTTCTCCTAAAGTCTACTACCATTTCTATGGTTTTGAGTGTGTTCAGGTCCAGATTGTTCCAGTCACACCACAAGGCTAGTTGTTAAACCTCCTATCTGTATGTGGATTAATCATTGTCTTGAATGAAACCAATCACTGTTGTATCATCTGTGAATTTCAGTAGCTTAACAGATGGATCGTTAGAGATGCAGTCATTGGTATACACTACAGAGAGAAGAGAAGTGGGGAGAGCACAAAGCCTTGAGGGGTCCCTGTGCTAATTGTACAGGTATCTGATGTGATTCTGCTTAGCTTCACCTACTGCTTCCTGTTTGTTACGAAGCTTATGATCCACTTACAAGTCTGTTCTGGTACTTGTAGCTGGTTTAGCTTAGTTAGAAGAGTGTCTGGAATGACGGTATTGAATGCTGAACTAAAGTCTACAAAGAGGACCTTTGCATAGGTCTTTGGAGATTCAAGATGTTGTAGGATGTAGTGCAGAGCCATATTAACAGCATCATCTGTTGAGCTATTTGCTCAGTATGCAAATTGCAAGGGGTCTAACAGTGGATCCATTATGGTTTTCAAGAGGGACAGCACTAACCTTTCAAAGGTTTTCATAACTACAGATGTTAGAGCAATTGGTCTGTAGTCATTCAGTTCCTTGGTGGGCTTCTTCATCACTGGGATGATAGTAGAACATTTGCAGCAAGAAGGGACATAGCACATCTCTAGCAATTTATTGATGGTTTGGGTGAAGATGGGGGCCAATTGGTCAGCACAGACTTTTAAGCAAGAAAGAGTTATCTTGTCTGGGCCTGGAGCTTTTCCTGGTTTTTGTCTGTGAAATAGGTCTTGCACTTCCTTTTCTGTGATCACTAGGGGTTTGAACCCAATGGGATGGGGTCAGTTGTAGGAGGCTTGGTTTTTGTTGGTGTATCTGAGATTGGGGTTGTGGAGATAGGTGGCTGTAGTTTCCTTTCAAACCTGCAGTAAAACACATTCAGGTCATTTGCCAGTTATTGATTTCCTTCAGCCTGGGAAGGTTGTTTGCCATAGCTGATGATATTTTTAAGAGTTTTCCACATGTTTGCTGGTTATTTGTTCAGGAACTGATTCTTTAGCTTTTCAGAGTAACTTTTCCTGGTTTTTGTCTGTGAAATAGGTCTTGCACTTCCTTTTCTGTGATCACTAGGGGTTTGAACCCAATGGGATGGGGTCAGTTGTAGGAGGCTTGGTTTTTGTTGGTGTATCTGAGATTGGGGTTGTGGAGATAGGTGGCTGTAGTTTCCTTTCAAACCTGCAGTAAAACACGTTCAGGTCATTTGCCAGTTATTGATTTCCTTCAGCCTGGGAAGGTTGTTTGCCATAGCCGACGATATTTTTAAGATTTTCCACATGTTTGCTGGTTATTTGTTCAGGAACTGATTCTTTAGCTTTTCAGAGTAACTTCTTTTTGCTGCTCTGATATCCCTTGTTAATTGTTAATATCCCTTGTTAATTGTTAATATCCCTTGTTAATTGTTATCGCCTGTCTGGAACCCATACCACATTTCAGACATCAGTACAATTGAACGTGTCCAGAAATATTTTACAAGAAGAGTTCTCCACTCCTCTGAATACAACAAAATATCTTATGCCACCAGACTTGAAATCCTGGGTTTAGAAAATTTAGAACTCCGCCGCCTTCGACAGGACCTGTGTTTAACCCATAGAATCATCTATTGCAATGTCCTTCCTGTCGAAGACTGCTTCAGCTTCAATTGCAACAATACAAGAGCAAACAACAGATTTAAACTTAATGTTAACCGCTTCAATCTTGATTGCAGAAAATATGACTTCTGTAATAGAGTTATTAATACTTGGAACACACTACCTGACTCTGTGGTCTCTTTTCAAAATCCCCAAAGCTTTAACCAAAAACTGTCCTCACCCTATTCCTAAGAGGTCTGTAAGGGGCGTGCATAAGAGCACAAACGTGCCTACCGTTCCTGTCCTATTGTTTCCTTTCATTATATCCAATTAATATAGTTATTACATACTTATGCTTATATATATGCTTATATATTATATAGTTATTTTCATGCTTATGCTTATATATACTGTTGTGACAAAATAAATAAATAAATAAATAAATAAAATAAAATAAAATAAAATAAAATAAAATAAAATAAAATAAAATAAAATAAAATAAAATAAAATAAAATAAAATAAAATAAATACATTTCTGGCCTGATTATACAGCATTTTATCACCTTTTCTTTAGGCTTCCTCTTTGGAACAACGTAGCTGCTTAAGTTTAGCTGTGAATCAAGGTTTGTTGTTACTGTATATTTGCAAGTTTCTGGTTGGTACACATAGGCCTTCACAGAAGCTGACATATGATGTTACAGTATCTGAGTTCATCCAGGTCTGCAGAGGTAACTTCAAAAATATTGCAATTGGTGCAGTCAAAGCAAGCCTGTAGCTTTAACTTTCCCTCCTCAGTCCAAGTCTTCACTGGTTTAATTGTTGGTTTTGTGTTTTAAGTCTTTGCCTGTAAACAGGTACAAGGTGAATCATGCAATGATCAGAGTGTCCTACAGCTGCTCGTGGTAACAACCGATAAGCATCTTTTAGTGTTATGTAGCAATGAAGTATAAAGTATTCTTGCCAGGCAAGAAAGGATTAATAAATTGTGCTGAAGTTGAAACCTGAAAAGAAGATATATGCAAGGCTAAATCAAGGTGCAAAATGTTTCATGGCAATGTATACAGATTGCCCTTGACAACCATAATTGAGCCCAAAATTTATGTTGTTAAATGAGACATTTATTAATTTTAAGTTTTCCCCATGACCCTTCTTGTCACAAGTTGTTAAGTGAATCACTGCACTTATTAGGTTACTAATACGATTGTTAAATGAAATTATTGTTAAATTACTTGAATCCCACCACTGGAGTAAATTGTACAAATTTATACAATTGCATACTTTCACATTATAATGGTTTCCAATGTCCCTCGGGAGTTGGATTTGAGCAGGTTTATCCTAAATTTAGATTACTGGGTTTAAAGTTGCTGACTTCTTACTAGGCTGTGATGTTTTGCAAATGATTTGCTTATTCACAGCATCAAATACTTTTTACAAATACTTTTCAGCCAGTGTCATCTTCAATATTTCACAATAACATCAAAAATGTGTCTAGTGATGTCATCACACAACTGATACACAACTGATACACTTAGGTAATGACATCATGTTGTTTGATAAAAGTAAAGTCATGGCATATGTGTGATGTGATGCATGTTACAACATTTGCTTAACTGGCAGACACCAATGTTTCCAGCAACTGACTCTATTTCAAGATATTTCTCAAACACCAAGCCTATTATCAGCCATAAAGGATATTTTTTATGAATTTAATTCAAGTGACAATTATTTTTAAATACTAAATTGCTGGTTCAAGGTCTGGCTTATTTCAATAAAACGTAACCCCACTTTTATTATTACAACAATCCTGTCCTGTGAGTTTTGTTGGGACTGATGGATTCAAAGTCACCCAATAAATTTGTGGATTTTTAAAAAATTGAAAGTTTTAAGTTCCTTCATTACAATTCTGCTCTGAATACATGACAAAGAATACATTGGCCATATACTTCTACATAAACAAAGCATAACCAACATGTTGAGTGATGAGATTGCTAGCTTTTCAAACACTTGTTGGAATGTTTCTCATCTTTACAAAAACTGTTTAAAAAGTGTTGGCACCTGTACATTTAGATCAGTCATTTACTTTAACTTAAAATGCATAAGGAAGTAGTAATGATATAGTAGCCCCTTATAAATGACAACATGGGAAGGAAAATTGTATGTGGAATAGTGAGGAAATAAATCATGAAAGGCAGGAGTTGTTTGCATAAAATACCCATGACTAACCGAACCATGGTTTACTAAGTCAACTCATTTATCTGTATTTACATAAAATGCAGAATAATAACAGGGCACATAAGATGGGTTTGGAATATACACTAGTGCAGGGGTCTCCAACCTTGGTCCCTTTAAGAGTTGTGGACTTCAACTCCCAGAGTCCCTCAGCCAGCAAAGCTGGCTGAGGAACTCTGGGAGTTGAAGTCCACAACTCTTAAAGGGATCAAGGTTGGAGACCCCTGCACTAGGCCACGGGTGTCAAATTCACATCAAGGGGTCATCATATGATGTATTGCAACTTTTTCCCCCTTTGCTAAACCAGGTGTGGGTGTGGCTAGCGCGTGACACATCCAGCCCATGGCCCACGAGTTTGACAGCCCTGTACTAGGCTAAAATGTGGCCTATTCATTTGTAGTTCAGTGTGCCTTATACAATTTTAGTGTTTCAGAATGATTAACAGAATTAAGGGCTGATAAGGTAACTGAGTTTGATCTAGTTGTTAAGGCACTGTTGGAAGATTAAAAACCTCCGTGACACCCTGTTTAGCCACAAAGCCCCCCCCCCTTTTTCTTTTCATCAATTCCATAGGCAAATCCTCCCCTGACTCACATGCAAGATTATAAAAATCTTTACGCTGCAAATTTAAAAATCTTTAAATTTAAAAATTAAAAAAAACTGTAAACTGAAATTTAAATTTAAGCTGTAAACTGGCAGCCAATACAGGTGAATCAATCAGGAAGCAAGATCATCTCAAAGATATGGAAACCTTCTAAATCACAATTCCTGAAGCCAGATCCCTAACACTGGACTCCCCATAAAAATTCCATACCTGGAGAAGATTCCACACTTAGAAAACATCAACACTCCCTAATAATGTGACCCCAGAACAAAAACACTTCAATCAACATATCTACACACCTCACAATCAAAGCCCATTTTCACTATAAATATTACTGCTCTGATTTCATGGCTACCTTGATTTGCTGTCAAATAAAGTCTACCTCCATTTTGTGCACTATGCTCATTTATTCAGCCACAGAATGGACCAGAATTTTCTTCTAATAGCAGCAGGCTAGAACCCAGAGTGTGTGACTTTTAGTCTGGCCTTAGACACAAAAGGTGTGTTTCTTTCAGCCCAACTCATCCCACAGGGTTGTTTTGTGTTGTGGAAAAAATAGGAGGAGGAAGGAGTATTAGGTATGCTTGATACCGGGATGGGATTTAAAAATTTTAGCAACTGGTTCTCTGCCCCATTGCTGGGTGGGAATGGCCACGGGGGCGTAGCCTAGTTGGCTTCCTGCACCATGGCAGAGGGGCATTTTTGCCCCCACAGGCTCTGGAGGCTTTCCTCGAGCCTCGGGGTGTGTGTGTGTGTGAAAAGGCCCTCCTCTGGGTTCCAGAGGCCCTTCAGTGGTCAGAAATGGGCCCGTTTGGGGACTTCTGGTACTTCCAGTAGGCCCATTTTTGCCCTCCAAGAGCCTCGAAGCGGGCCCTGCACTTACCTGGCATCTAAAACGGGCCATTTGGAGACTCCTGGGAGGGGTCGGGTGGGCAGGGTCAGCCAGTCCTTTGGGGAAAGGCTCAGATTGGAGGGAAGAACAAGTGCCTGCCATTTTATTCAAGAGGCCTGCTTTTCACTTTTTTTTTAATTTTGTCACGACAGTATATACAATCATCAACATAAACAATAACCCATCATGAGAGAAAAAGTATATATAGAATAGAATAGAATATTTTTATTTATAGACCGCCCTTCTCCCGAAGGACTCAGGGCGGTGTACAGCCAGGAATAAAATACAGGAAAAAACAACAATACAAAACTAAGAACAACCCTTAAAAAAACCTATTTGATATGGCTACTTATAGATAAAATATTACCCTCTAAAATTTACAAAAAATTTAAAACCCATAAGATCAATTTGATAATTTAAAATTTTAAAATTTAAAATTTATTATATATAAGTAAAAGTATAAGTAAAAGTATGTATATGATACTATAATGAAGAGAACAAGAGGACAGGAACGGTAGGCACTTTTGTGCTCTTATGCACGCCCCTTATAGTCCTCTTAGGAATGGGGTGAGGTCAATAGTAGAAAGTTTTTGGTTGAAGATTTTGCGGTTTTGAGAAGAGACTATAGAGTCAGGTAGTGAGTTCCAAGCATTAACAACTCTGTTACAAAAGTCATATTTTCTGCAATCTAGTCTGAAGCGGTTGACATTAAGTTTGAATCTATTGTTTGCTCTTGTATTGTTGCGATTGAAGCTGAAGTAGTCTTTTACAGGAAGGATATAAAAGATTACATTCTTCCAGCTAAGGTAGTTGCTTCAGTTCCATGTTCCATAGCACACAGGTCATAATGTCTTAGGGAATCATGGTGAAGCGTGTTTCTAATCCTTACTGCTGCCCGCAGAGAAGCTGAGAAATTATCCTTCCTTTTTCTGTTGTTGGGTTATTGCTAGCCTCCCCCCCCCCCATAACAAAAGAGATACCAGTATCAGCACCATGGACAGAGTCAGGAGGACTGTATTTCAAACTACCGGGTTTCTGCCCCCATTTCACCCATGCCCATCTTTTGTCAGGATTGCCATTATTGTGATAGTAGCACTTAGATATTTATTACAATCACAAACCAGTAATTTATGCAACAATTGAAATAAGACTACAAGATACACGTACATAGCCATTTTCTAAATTGGGGATTTTCCCTTTTTTCCCCTTCAGCCTACCAAACCAGTTTAGATTTTTAAAAAAATTCCAGAAAAAATGATCAAGTGACAAATATTGAGAGCTGATGTTTTGATTGCAAAACCAAGGCTAAGCGCTTTAGGTCAACAGTCACTTGATCATTCAGTTGTGGTTTCTGCATGCCGAGAAAAGCAAATCACCCAATTTAGATGTAAAGGCCTTTTTAAAAAAAATGCCATTAGTAATTCCTGTGTTGTCAAATAGGTATTCTTTGTCATCAACTCTTTTATATTCTAAGCTGGAGGGGAATGGGAACAGGAATCTGAAAAGTCAGATAAAAAATGTAAATATTCTCCCAGGCATGGCAAGATTGTCAAGAGCCATTGTGAGAAATTAACCTTGTCTTCACTATCAAGCAAATGAAGAAGCTTTAGCTGTAAGCTGACATTCTTGCATTAAAGGATCTACTTTCTAGGAATTATTTCAATATGCTACTTGAAGATATTTTTCTAGCCTTGGAACTGATTTATCTCCTGAATTGCAAACATGCAATTCAAATGCTATGATCAATATTGGTATCATCGCCATTCCCACAACCCCCACCCCCCGTCTTACATTTGATATTCTTGCTTTATTAGATATTTCACTCAATACTAGAGACCTACACTTTCTGCTTTGTCTAAATTGCAATTTTATACTTGCCATTCAATTTCAGATTTAAGACGTGACTGGAAGTAAAGGACTATGATCCCCAGACACTTTACCTGGCACTTTCTATAGTCATTTCTGGAGGCATTCTGAGAAAATAAAAAGGAAGCACCAGTGAAGTCCAGTGTTTGGCATGAAAAAATCCCCCACCTTGCTTACATATTCATCCATTCAGATGCGGTAACTCCCTGGTTTGGAAGGCATACACATTTATTTCCACCGCATACAAATGGAAATTATTACAGTTATTTTAATTGCCAATTTTGGCTATTCCTTTTCTTAATAGGTTAGAGAAGTTTCTGTGCAATGTTTTCTGGTTTTGTTTTCTTTTTAAAAAAAATCAGTCTTTTTGTTATAATTCAGGTCCCACCATGTAATATTGGTGGGGGGGGGGCCCTTGGTTAAAAGTGAAAAAAAAATAGTTTAATTCCTTTTTACTGTCTAGTAGGCAGTATCTGTATCATGTCATCCAAATTTCCCAAAGGTCTTTAGGATTACCACAGTATTGTTAAGAGCCTTGACAGAACTTTCCTTTATTTCCCTAATAGGAGAATACCTTGAGTTACAACTATAATATAAAGCCTGCCCATTATAGTCTTCAGTCGTGATAATCATAAAGCGTAAATGTGAATATTGTGGTCATTAAGTGAACCTATGTGCTGAGTTTGCTGAAAATTGGAAATAAAAGCTACTTTTCAGCACACTATTGTAAAACATGGTCACATAAACATGGAACACTGCAAAAAGTTGTGAATGCAGCCTGGCTGCTGAGCACCCAAAGTGTGATCGCTTTACTATGGGGATGGAGGCGCTGATCATTGGAACTTCAAATCCAGGTGATAAGTACCTGCCAGGTAGGTTTGACATAGCCAGTCATAAATTGAGGACTAGCCATATAAAAATGAGATTCGATTTTGAACCACTATGTTAGATTTCGCTTGTATTTCTTTTGGTGATACTTTCAAGCTTTGTATTGTTATGAATTTGCAGAAAGAATTACTTTTATTGCTTTAGGCCAGGGGTGTCAAACTCAATTTCATCAGGGCTGTGACTGACCTCGGGGCCGGGGGAGCCTTGCTGATTGGGTGGGCTTGGCCAGCTTGATGTCACTCACTGGGTGTGGTTGACTGGGTGGGTGTGGCCAATTGCGTGGGCATGGCCAGCTTGATGCCACTCCCCAAACTGCTGGCATGTTTCCTCTTCTCATTGGGTAGATTGGGCCAAAGCAATTTGGGTAGACCGGGCTGAAGTGACATAGGTAGACCAGGCCAAAGCAATGCAGGCCAGCCCCTTACATTTTCCAGGATGGCTCCACAGGCCAGATTGGACCACATCACAGGGCAGATCCAGCCCACAAGCCTTGAGTTTGACACCCCTGCTTTAGGCTATAGTACAGGCCTTCCTACAAGAGTTCACTGCATAGTCCCAAAACCAGCTCCAGACATCTACAATTGAATGCCACAATCTGTGTTTACCAGATGACAAAGTAATGGATAGTTTTATAGAAGAGCTGCTTCTTTACCTGGTACAGCTGCCTATCCCCTAACCCAGTGCTTGCAGTCAGGTGTCCAACAGTCTCCCGGTTGTGGCCCCTGCTTCTAGGGACTCTTTTTTTATTATTTCTGCATATTTGTGAAGTTGCAGAAAGCATTGCTGTAATTGCTTTAAGCTACAGAACTGGCATTTCTACAAGAGATTATTCTATAGCCCTCAAATCAGCTCCAGACTTCCACAATTGCATGTCACCATCTGTGTTCACCAGCTGAGCTGTTTTATTTCTGGCTCAACTGTACAATACCCACAATTGTAGGAGGGGGGAGATAGGAAATGTTTTGTAGAAGCTGCAGGCAGAGTACTTTCCTCCTGGTGATGAGAAGGGCAGTAGAGAATCAGTCACCATTCAATTTCAGAACGAAGAGATAAATAGCACTTTGGTGATTCTGAAGTTCTTCCCACTCCCATCCTCTTCCTCACTATAACAAGCACTCGTTTAGGGAGAGGGGTTGTTGTCAAACACAAAGTAAACATGGACTCTTGATCAACTGGAAGGTGAGTCCTGATTGGTTTAAGCTGTTCTCAGCTTTTTGAAATGTTCAGAAAGTCCCAATTTTGTAGGGATTAGAAATATCCACTGGATAAGAGGCTTGAATTAAAAGCCATGATCAAATATTTGGAATAGGTATATGCCTATACCAATTATTTTTCAAATGGCATTTTTAATTTTGGTACACATCTAGTTTCAATATTGCATTTAAAAAAATAACATTACTATTTTTAATATTTAAATTTTTATTAGCATAGCAACACTATCAAAAAGAAGTAATTTTTACTTATTATTTTTACTTACACGGTTTTGGACTTTCATATATGTTTAGTTATATTAATAATGCTCATTCTTTTTTGTTCATAATAAATATACCAGTTGCATAAGAGGAAGTATTACAACCTTGATGAAAGATCTTCCAATGGACATTTTGACTAAGTGTCTACATAGCATATATCTAGGGTTAATCTTATGTGGACACATATTGAGTATTAAACTTTATTCTTATCAATTTAAAATATTCATAAATGGGACATAGACATAAAATAGTCAGTTCCCTTTTATTACTTTATTTCCAACTATTAATGTATATTTCATTTATAACTGTGGTTGGAGCATAATCTTTTCATATTCTAACTAGGCTACTAGGCTACTACTAGGCTACTAGAACATGGGGTTTTCTAGTTCTGGACCATATCACCCAAATTTCCAAGAAATAATTAGGATTACTAAGGTATTATTTAAAGTGAATTTTCTGTAAACATTTGATTTTGTTTGGTCCATTAATGGGAGAAAATGACAAAAATGTGATGAGTAGCAGGGAGAAAGCAGAACTAACTAATTTTTCATCTGTCTTTACAAAAAGGAAAAAAACCAATTCAAACTATCACACATAATGCAGATTAGGAACACAAGCCAAAATAAGTAAGAAAATGGTAATAGAACTTTTTTATTTTAGATGAGCTCAAATCACCAGGATCAGATGAATTACACCCAAATTGAAAACTACTGAATCACATATTTTGAAAATCCTGGAGCACTGGGGAACTACCAGATGACTGGAAAAGGGCTGATATAGTTCCCATAAAACTACAGACCTATCAGCCTGACATCAACACCTGGGAAGATTCCAGAAAAGATAAGCAATGAATCTGTAAACACCTAGAGGCAAACAAAATCATAATCAGAAGCCAACATGGGTTTGTCAAAAACAGATCATGCCAGACTAATCTTATTGCATTCTTTGACATTGTGACAAAGTTGGTGGATGAGCAAAATGATGTGGACATAATTTACTTGTACTTCAGTAAAGCATTTGATAAAGTAGACCACTACTTGATAGGATAAAAAAATGTAGATTAGACAGCATCTCTAGTAGATGGATTTGTAACTAGCTGACCAACTGCACTCAATGTTTAGTCCTTAATGGAACTGCATCTACATGGAGGGAAGTATGCAATGGGGTACCCAAGACTCTTTCTTAGTATAATACTCTTCAATATCTTCACAAATTATTTAAATGAGGGGATAGAAAAGAGAACATCAAATTATAGATGATACCAAGCTGGCAGGAATAATACTCCAAAAGATAGTCTCAAGAAGGATCTTGACAGAATTGAAAACTGGACCCCCATATAACAAATTAAAATTTAATGATAGGAAAACTAAGATTCTACATTTAGGCAAGAAAAACCAAATGTACATAGAATGGGTGGAACTTGGTTTAATAGTAGTAAATGAGAGGGATCTTAGAGTCCTAATGGACAATCACTTAAATAGTGATGTCAGCAGTGTCCCTGCAGCTGCCAAAAAAACCAATGCAGTCCTAGGTTCATTAACAGAGAAATAACATCCAGATAACGTGAAGTGCTAGTATCACTTTATAAAGCCTTGGTAAGATCACATGCGATCTTGGGACGTGGTGGCTCAGGGGCTAGGACGTTGAGCTTGCCGATCAGTGCTGGTGCTGCCATGTAACGGGGTGAGCTCCCGTTACTTGTCCCAGCTTCTGCCAACCTAGCAGTTTCGAAAGCATGTAAAAATGCACGTAGAAAAAATAGGGACCATCTTTGGTGGGAAAGTAACAGCGTTCCGTGCGCCTTTGGCGTTAAGTCATGCCGGCCACATGACCACGGAGACATCTTTGGACAGCGCTGGCTCTTCAGCTTTGAAACGGAGATGAGCACCACCCCCTAGAGTCGGCAACGACTAGCACGTATGTGCGAGGGGAACCTTTACCTTTACCTTTTAAGATCACACTTGGAATATTGCATCCAGTTTTGGTTGCCATAATATAAAAAAGAAGTTGAGATTCTAGAACGGGGGTGTCAAACTCAAGGCCCAGGGGCCAGATCTGGCCTACAGGGTGCTTAGATGTGGCACCCTAGAAACAGCAAAGGACTGGCCCATGGAGACTCTGCCAGCAAAAACAGAGCTCGGGAAAGCTGCACGCAGCCCTCCAGAGCTCCGTTTTCACTGGCAGAGGGTTGCTGGAGGCCATCACAGCTGAAAATTGCCTTATACACTGTAAGCTGCCCTGAGTCTTCAGAGAAGGGCGGGGTATAAATGTAAACAAAAAAAAAAAAAACACACAAAAAAAATGGAGCTCAGGAGCCCATTTTCACTGGAAGAGCTCTTGGGCCCACACAGGTGCCCCCAACATAACTGACGTTGAGCTGGCCATGCCCACCCTGGCACCCCGACAACCCTGATGCAGCCCTCAATGAAATTGAGTTTGACACCCCTGCTCTAAAAAGAGTGTAGGGAAGAGCAACAAAGATGACTAGGGGCCTGGAGGCTAAAATATATGAAGAATGGTTTCAGGGGTTGGATATGTCTAGTTTATCTAGTTAGGATATGTCTCTAGAAAAAGATATTGTAGCACTGTTATTATGTCACACGTCGTCCTTTACATGTGACATGATAACAGTGTTCCTGTTATCTAAGGGCCTGCCACAAAGACGAGGGTATTAACTAAAATACCTGAAGGCAGGACAAGAAGCAATGGATGGAAACTAATCAAGGAGAGAACCAACCTAGAACTAAAGAGAAATTTCCAGACAGTTAGAACAATTAATCAATGGAATGACTTACCTCCAGAAATTGTGGATGCTCCCACATGCCAGATTTTTAAGAAAAGATTGGACCACCATTTACCTGAAATGGTTTAGGACTTCCTCCTTGAGCAGGGGATTTACAAGACTTCCAAGGTCCCTTCCAACTCTGTTATTCAATTATGCAAAGGTCTGCAAGAAGAGGACTTTATTTTATTTCTCTAATAAAAATGTATAAAATTGAGATTGGATTTGGAAGCACTGAGTCAGCCTGTTAGATTTGACTTGTGGTTGAATGTACTTGGGCTTGAGAAATAGTGTTCCCACAGTGACAAGCTATACTTGAGCCTCACTTAATTCTCATTCATTATTTGTGTTTGGCTTTGAGTTTAGAAGCATAAAATAAAAACCAAAACACAATAATCATGTTGTGCTAGTGAGCTCTCCCTCAGTTTTACAAAGTGTTTTCTGGTAAGTCTTGCAACAAAGGCAAACAGTGATTTAACCCCAATTGCCAATATCTTTTCATGTTGAATCGGGCATAGGTATAAATAAATGTTTCATGCTCAATATAAAACAACCCTTTTTCCTGAGTTCTCTCATTTCTGAAATTTTATGAAATGAAAATTGCTTGCATGATGCAAATACTATGTTCAATTCAATATGAAACACTAGAGCAAGAATTGAAAATAGGCAATTTAGCCTGTAATCATATAGGTGGCCTACTTTCCTAGGAGGTTTAGACATTAATAGATAGGTACAGAATTACAATTGGAAAGGCCTGCCTTCTCTAACCTAAAGCCCTCAAGACATGTCAAACTACAATTCACATCATTGCCTTGCTGCCAAGGAAGAGAGAGAGGACTTGCAGTCCTCCCTAATTTTGGAAAGTTTGTAGTAGAGATTGCTTTGAAGTAAAGATCTGACTATATTCTTGGTTGCACAGCACTAAATCTGTGCCTAGATGGCCTCTTTCTCATTAAATTCTTCTCTTTGTTGATCCTCTTCATGAGATTAAGTTTAATCTGCTTTTTTTTTTTTTTTTTTTGCTCAGAAATGGTAGATGGCAATATAGAGTGTATCTTAGGGTAGGCAGTTGAAAAGTTGATAACATGATTTGAAACAAATGGTTTCTCCATAAATTCCTAGGAGAGAGAGAAATTTCCCAAAAGATAATTTTCATTTTCTTAAATGGAATAGATTTAAATCCTTGTTAATTTATTCCATTTATTTTTAAGAGACATTTTATTTTATTTTTCTGCTATTATCCAGTTCTGCATGTATTAAATTGCTACTCAAATGCCAAGCCTAGTTACAATGTAGTGAAAAGGAAAGGGCACATTTTGATTTGCTGCATATTTAACTTTATAAATATTTTTCTGCAAGGAACTTTCAACATTTACCAGAATACCACAATCTGTATGCTGATGACACTCAGCTGTACATTTCCACCCCTAACCACCCCAACGAAGCCGTTGAAGTGATGTCTGGAGGTGTCTGGAAGCCGTGCGGGTCTGGATGGGGAAGAACAGACTTCGACTCAACCCTTCCAAGACTGAGTGGCTGTGGATGCCGGCATCCCAGTACAGCCAGCTGATTCCATCACTGACTGTTGGTGGCGAAACATTGGCCCCTAGGGAGAGGGTTCGCAACTTAGGTGTTCTCCTGGATGTTCAGTTGTCTTTAGAAGAACATATGACGGCTGTCAGCAGGGGAGCTTTTTATCAGGTCCGCCTGATACACCAGTTGCGCCCCTTCCTAGACCGGGATTCTCTATGCACGGTCACTCATGCCCTTGTCACTTCCCGCCTGGACTACTGCAATGCTCTCTACATGGGGCTTCCCTTGAAGAGCAGCAGGAGGCTCCAACTGGTCCAGAATGCGGCTGCGCGGGTAATAGAGAGAGCAACACGATGCTCCCATGTAACATCTTTCCTGAGCAAGCTGCACTGGATGCCGGTGGTCTTCCGGGTGCAATTCAAGGTATTGGTTATCACCTTTAAAGCGCTCCATGGCATAGGACCGGGTTATTTACGAGACCGCCTACTGCCACCAATAGCCTCCCACTGACCTGTGCGCTCCCACAGGGAGGGACTCCTCAGAGTGCCGTCAGTCAAACAATGCCGACTGGCGACCCCCAGGGGGAGGGCCTTCTCTGTGGGGGCTCCTGCTCTTTGGAAAGAGCTCCCTCCGGGGTTACATCAACTCCCTGACCTCCGGACCTTTAAACGCGAACTTAAAACCTTTTTGTTCCACCGTACGGGTCTGGCCGAATGTGATTTTTAAATGTGGGGATTTTATGTGGGTTTTATGACAGTTTTAACTATTGTTGCCAAATTTTAGAATCAGTTTTTTAAAATATTTTAATTTTTGTATATATTGTTTTATCCTGGCTGTAAACCGCCCTAAGTCCTTCGGGAGAAGGGCAGTATAGAAATTAAATAAATAAATAAATAAATAAATAAATAAATAAATAAATAAATAAATAAATAAATAAATAAATAAATAAATAAATAAATAAATGTGTTTTCGCAATGCTGCATAAGGGTACGAGGATACATGGTGCCCAAGGGTGGGTTCTACTTACCTTTACTACTGGTTCGCAACAGGATTGTGCATGCACAGCTTACCTATGATGACATTCGGGTCAGTGGGTGGAGCCTCTCACCCGTTTTACTACCGGTTCTATAGAACCTATCTGAACTGGGGGCAACCCAGTGGTGGGATTCAGCCAGTTCGCACCACTTCGGGAGAACGGGTTGTTAACTTTCTGAGCAGTTTGGCAAACTGGTTGTTGGAAGAAATCATTAGGGCAGAGAACCGGTTGTTAAATCACTTGAATCCCACCACTGGGGCAACCCACCACTGATGGTGCCCCTAGGCCACATTGACTGATAGAATCACCTCACAAAATTTGGAGATTTGCATTGCTAGAAGGATTTGAAAGGAGGCACCTCCCATTAGTCTGTTCAGTCTTAGCTTAAAGCCAGCCCTTCATTTCGGGTTATGTACTCCAACATTGCCAAGAACAGAGGGAATGTTTTGTATTAAAGGTGTCCAGTTGGTGGTATTCCCTCCTTTTTCCAGGTGCCTAAATTATGGTATTTCTAGTGCACTTTTTAATCTACTTTTTCTAGCAGTTAAGAAAATGATTTTTGAATTATCAAATAATGTTTTGCTCTTACATACCTGCTATAATTATACTATCTTTGTATTATCTGGTCTCCAAAGCCAAGCAGGGACAGGAGAATTTCAGAAGAAAAGCAGGAAGTGGGAAAAAGCTGCACAGAGAGCAATGTACTTCTGCACTGATGCTGAGTGAATGTGAAGATCCATGAAGTTCCCATCTTTATTTTTAAACGGTTGTTGTTATTGTTGCTTCTGCTGGATGTGTGTGTGCTCACATTGTTAATTTTTTTAGATTGGTTGATTTATTGTGTATATATTTTAAAATAATTGGGCAGTTTCACAATTTAGCTACATTTTTTTTTAGTTGTTAGTCACTCAAAATCATTTGGTGGTTAGGCAGCTTATAAATTAAAGGAGAATATTTGTAGCTCAGGGTTGAAATGAGGGATCTTTGGTGCTCTCTGAACTTGATTGTTCTTTTGCAAACATTTCATAAACTAAATTTAATTTAATTTAATTCTATGAAATATTATTTTTTTAAAAAAATAGTCTTCTATATTTGGAAGTAAAGTTAGTAACTTGTTCTACCAGCCTTATATGGATTTGGGTAGGATGTGTTGATTGGGGATATTGTTTCTTCTTTGGATGGCATATTATTGTGTAATATAAATATAGGTGCTGTTGCCTGCTTGACCGAGTTAGTGATAAGGATGTGCTCAGAACTGTTTGTCACTTTTTTGACTTTTGATTTTTGAATGATTCATAAATGGAGTTTATTTTTATACATACTTTGCCAGCGTGTCAAACTTGTAAGAATCTTCTTGCATTTCTAGACTTTACTTGATCTAAAATGTCTACACTTTCCCAGTGGAAGCTCAGCTTGAGCTGGTCTACATGCTGTTAAATTAACAAATGCTCATTGTACCTCCTTGCTGCCAACTGATGAACCAATAGAGTTGGTTCAGTATTGCAGTAAAGACTGAAATAATAATCAACTAGTTCCACCTCCTGGGCATTTATTAGAACTGAACAGTTGGAACATGGAACTCTTAAACACATTACAATATCACAATTTTTCTGGAAAACATTCAAATTCATATTCTCCAATTGTTGTCCAATTGTTGTCCAAGATTTCAAGCAAAAGTGCTGTTACAGCTGAGGTTTTTTAAAATAAAATAAAAAACAGTCAACAGCATTGACTTTTGCAATTTAACATCCCTTAGATTTCTTTAGGTAGGGACTTCTTACTTTTAAGAGTAACAGAGTTGGAAGAGATCTTGGAGGTCATCTAGTCAATCCTCTGCTCAAGCAGTAGACTAAATAAATCATATGGGGAACAAGGAATAAAATCCTGCAGGCAATCTGTGCTCATTAGTGTGGCCAACTCTAGACTTTAGGATCTCAAAAAGCCTGTTTTTAAAACAGTCTTTATTTTTTTAAAACCCACCTTTATTATTTTTATAAATTACTCAAGGCAGCAAATTATAACTGGAATTGTGGAGCAAAGATGTCATATTCCTTTTTTTTCTGCCAAAGACCTACGTTTTATATGCTTCTGCATTCTTGTATTAAAATAAATTGCAAACAAAAACAGGGGGAAAAACCACTTGGTTGTACATCCTGACTAAAAAGAAGAAATAATTTTTGTCTTGTTGACCTGTGACAATATTAATGAGTACAGGAAGAAATGGAAGATTTCAGTTGTATTTGGATGCATTTGAGTCTGAAATATAATGCTGCTACAGTGGCAATTGATATTTGAGCCTCACTTATTTTTCATTTGTTATTTATACTTCTCTCTGAGCTTAGAATCACAAAATAAAAGCAAATATGCAATAAATATTTTGTTCTTGTTAGCTCTCCCTTGTTTCTTCCAATTCTTCTGGTATGAATTGCAACATAATTTATTTCTAAATTAAAGTTGTTGCTGCTGTTGTTCCTATACTTCAGATGAGTATATCTACATATCCCACCACTGTTAACTACTTTAGATTGGTTTGGGGTATAATACTTAAATTTAATGTAATTGGGTAGCCTCACAATTTACATAACAAATTAAAAGATGTCTGTTTGATTTTATGAAATAAAGAAGAAGAATTAGAAAGGGGCATGAAAAATAAGTTGAAACATATTGTGATAGGAATCTCACTCACTTTGTTGAAAGAATTGGGTTCAACAGGAGGAGAAAAAGAAGGCTATGTAAAAGAAGATCTTCCAAGGTAGCAACAGCAGTGGCTTGAGGAAGAAAAGAAATACCAAGTTCTCTGAGTTCAGCCCTATATTTGTTCTTTGCAGCTGTCCATTGAGAATCAGGTCCTGGAGAAAAAAAACTATAAAGGAATTTACAAGACGATGAAGACAGGAAATTCTACACTTTTCCTAAAAGCCACATCTATGAAGTCTATTATGTCACTGACAGATTTGAAACTGTACCAGGGGTGAAATCCAGCAGGTTCTGACAGGTTCTGGAGAACTGGTAGAGGAAATTTTGAGTAGTTCGGAGGACCAGCAAATACCACCTCTGGCTGGTCCCAGAGTGAGATGGGAATGGAGATTTTGCAATATCCTTCACCCAGAAGTGAGGAGGGAATGGGGATTTTGCAGTATCCTGCCACACCCACCAAGCCACGCCCACCAAGCCCCCATGCCCACCAAGCCATGCCTACAGAACCAATAGTAAAAAAAATTGGATTTCACCACTGAACTGGACTTTTAGTTTCATCTGGAAAGTGAATGCTATAGTTGAGTTACTACAATATCTTTCTGTCTGTCTGTTTATCCCACCCTCCATGCCTCCATCCCTCTCTCCTTCCATCCATCCACCCAATTAATATAGCCATCTGTCTCACATATTGAATCTAAGGAACTCACAATGTTAAAACACATGCATGCACAAGAACAAGCCTCTTCTGCTGGCTCTGATGGGATGTGATAGATGTAACCAGGTAAAGGTGATCTCCCAAATATCCCAGTTCCATGCCATGAATTACCAGATGCATTACCAACACTGTCAATGACACCTGGAAGTACACAGGCAGTCATCATGGTTCATAGAACAAAGGTGTAAGGTGCCCTGCTCAAGGAATGCACATAACTGCATATGCAACCACAATTTGTACCAGCTATAGTTTCTGAATGCTCTTCAAGCTCAGCCCCATGTACAATGCATCACAGTAATCAATTTTGGAGATATCTAGGAGATGTGTGACAGAGAGAAATGCTTCCTGGTCCAGGAAGTGTGCATCTGTGCACATCATGCTGCTGTGCAAAGTCCAGGTGGACCCCCAGGTTGTTCACAATATCTGTTTGGGGAAATACCACAGTAAGAAATGTTAAATCCCTGCAACCAGAAGACCCCAAAACCCAAAGCCACTCAATTTTGCCGAGATTGAATTGAAGCCTTTTTTCCATTTATACCTGCACAGCCTCCAAAAATGAAGATTGAACATCAACAATATTGCTTAATTTGCCAGGAGCATAGCTATAAACCATACTGATAATACCTCACCCCATAATAATAGATGATCTCATGCAATGGCTTTATATAGATTAGACAGGAACAAAGAGAGCTCACTGAGCAGGGGTTGAGGGCAGAACCTCCTACTTCTTAACAATACCATTTTTGGAAGAATGAGGAGAGTAAGCATAATACAATGCTGCCCAACCCTCCCAATTTCTCTTTGCCAATTTAAAAAAATTGGCATGGTTGATGGCATCAAAAATAATTGAGAGGTTAAAAGGATCCAGAAAGGGTGCAATATCCCCATCTTGCTCATTCCAGATGTCATCAAGACATGCAACCAATGCTGTTTCAGTTCCAGTCCAGGTCTAAAATTGGACAGAAAGGGGTTCAAATTATTCATTTAGTCAAACATTCTAAAGCTACTGAGTGACCATCTTCTCAACAACCTTTCCTAAAAAAGAAAACTTGAACATGGGACCAGATTATCCAATGTAATTGGGTATAGTGATCACTTTTTGAGAAGGGGGTGAACAAGGGCTCTTTAAGGGACAGAGAGATAATTCTTCCTCTCAAGAGGGAGTT
Source organism: Ahaetulla prasina (assembly GCF_028640845.1). Classification (NCBI taxonomy): domain Eukaryota; kingdom Metazoa; phylum Chordata; class Lepidosauria; order Squamata; family Colubridae; genus Ahaetulla; species Ahaetulla prasina. The sequence goes on along the minus strand of NC_080542.1, from coordinate 34,534,580 downwards.
CATAGATGTTGGAAGCCAGCTACACATCACTTCCTGGAGTGGAAAGCCTTCATCATCAAGGGGGGACCTAGATCTAATAAGTGGGTAACTGAATTCACAGTTGTGAGGACCCTGTCCACTTCATTAGGCCCAACAGGATCAAACTCTTTCCAGATAACATGGCAAAATTGCATGCCAGGTACTTTCATAATACCTGAACCAAGACTTGAGTTCAACTAGGACATGGGTCTGCAAACTTGGCTCTTTTAAGACTTGTGGACTTCAATTCTCAGAATTCAACTTTGCAGACCTCTGAACTAGGAAGTGGAGAGTTGAGTGATTCGGTCTAATGTCTAATGTATTCTAATATATTCTTCTGCACAGCCCTATAGGTGATATTCTGCCCCCTTCCTTACCCAGGAGTCACTAAATCACCTTAAGCAATGCAATAAGGATAGAGAAGCACTGGTTCCCATTTCTAGTAATTATACAAGAGTAATTTATTCCAGGCAATCTAGTAAATTGTTCTTGTCTATTAAGAACTGACCCAATAAAGAATTGCCACTCAGTTTCATCCCTTAAGAAGCTTAATTCCTCCAGAATGCTAGATATACACACATTACCCAAAGTCCCTCATGGTGCTAATACAGATTTGGGAGAAGAGTTTTCAAGCAATTTCTGCTCACTGGGAATACCTTGAATATGTTCAGATTCAGTACCTTTTAAATTACCTAACCTAATAATGTACTCCCCTATAGGTAGTCTCATTTAACATTTGCTCTTTATGACAGAGCTAAACGAGGGTTACTTAGGATGGGTCCTCATAGTTGTGACTCTTTTGATTGTATTCCTGTTCCCATTTGATTATAAGTTGGATACTCAGCAGTTTCCTCCTGATAATGACATCGCAGAGTTCTGTAATCATGTGATCAGCATTTGCGACTCTTCACTCATGACCTGCAACCAGCAATAGTTATGAGGAAGCCAGCAAGAAGGTACAAATGACAATCATGTGACCATGGGATGCAGTGCTACATGGGATTTTCCTATGCACTGCACTGCCTAAAAGTCAGTGTGATCACATGATATTGTACCTTACTATCATGTGCTTAGCAACATAATTTCTGATCCCGATTATCATCAGTTAGTAAAGGCAATCTATATTTGATCTGTTTTGTCTATTCGTCTCTCTGTTGGTCTCTAGCTGGCTACCCACTTAATTGCCCTTGGAAAAAAGAATCATTTCCCTAATGGTGCAAAATACGAAAAAGTAGCACAGCTTAGATTGAACCTATGTACTGCCATTCTCTGTTTTCCAAAACTGCTTCTAATATTTAGAATCAAAAGAAGTTAATGTCAAATTGCATCAAATATCAAACTTACCTTTGAGAACAAACAATCCAAATTGGTATATAAGCCTCCACAGCATTTCAGGCAGTTGGATCGCTTCCCATATCTGAATGAAACTGAAGGGGGGAAAAGTATCTTCAAATATAGGAATGCAAAAAGATTCTGCAGGAAAAAGTGATATTATATTCCAGTACAGTGATACCTTGATACTCATTATTAACTGGTTCTGGGAACCAGAATGAGTACCAAATAAATGAGTAACCCAAACAATTTTTTCCCATAATGTAGTAAGTCACAAGTCAGCCAAAACCGACAAGTCCTAGCTTGTGTGTTGAGTATCAAACAAATGATGAATACCAGGGCAAAGGTTTTGCCACAAAATGCATCGAGTTCCAAACAGGAGTGATTTCTACTCCTCTTCAGGTCGGCTGTAAATATTGCATTAAGTCATCTTCTTAGTGATTCTTCAATGCTTCATATAATTTTATAAGGAAATGTAACTTTCATTCAGCTTCATTTTTTTTTCAACTTCCTCTCGTACAATTTGGCGTCTGGTAGATGGGTATTTGTAGTTCCTTATGCCTACCGCATCAGCTATTGGTGACAGTGTCTAGACAGGCAAGTTATGATATGATTAGAGCAGGGATCATCAGTCTGGCTTTTAACCAATTAGCTGGTTTCCTAAATAAGTGTGCAGAACACAAAGCCAGAAACAAATTCTTCCTTTGTAAGAATTCAGAGTGAATGAGTGAACAAATAAACACCTAAAGAAATTTTAAGAAAGAATTTTTATTTTTGACTGTAAAGGGGAATGATAGACTATTTGTATAATTACTATATTATTATAGTAATCAGGTACAGAGATGTAAAAATTTAGAAATAGGAAAGGCATCATTTATATTTTTCTTAAGCTAGGGAAAATTAATCTCCATGCAACTAATTTTCATTTCTGTCCAACATGACAACATAATAGTAACAATACACATCGTAACAGTAAACAACACCATTGGTTTTTATCCCAAGATAGCATTCATTCTATAAAATGAAACTGACCTCAAGTTACAACCCATAAAATTACAATGCCAAGCATGTAACGCCTTTAAGGTCAATAAATTTAGGCTTTTCAAATGTCCTTCATGGTTGAAAGTAAATCTTCATCTTTGGAGGGAAGGGATCTTTTACTTGATCTAGAATGCTTAGGGGTTTTTCCCTTATGTTAGAAAATCTTCATTCCAAGAAAGTTTTGAGAAAAGTATGATGGGGCTGAACAGGAGAAATTGAGGACCCAAAAGCTTCTGAAACCCTCAACCTTTCCTTGAGGCCATTCCTACAAGGAACTGGACAGGCTGCTTAGCTATTCCATGTTATCCCCTGCCTGGATATGAACAGTTTTCTATTTAACTTCCACCCTCTCAGATTGCAGCATGTAGGGGAATGAAGTTACATTATTGATTGGTCATGCAGGAAAAGACAGGCACACATCTGGTTGCCATTTACTCTGTCTATCCATCCATCCATTCATCCATCCATCTATCTAACATCTATTCATCTATCTATCTATCTATCTATTTATCTATCTATCTATCTATCTATCTATCTATCTATCTATCTATCTATCTATCTATCTATCATCTATCATCTATCTATTTGTCTATCATCTCTACACTTACCAATATACAATAAAATAAAAGCAATATACAATAAAAGAATTAGAAATATTAGAACATAGTTAAAAGACAGAGATAAAAAAGAATTTTATTCATAGCAAGGTTAAAATGAAGAAGTTGAAAAATTAAAAGAGGCGGAGGGAGCATCCTCAACCCACCAACCACTCTTAGGGTTGCATATCACTCTTAAAAACCCATGCTCATTAGGGAGAGGGATAATCAGGGGTGGGATTCAGCCAGTTCGGACTGGTTCGGGCAAAGCTGTGACAATCAGCTGAGAGCGAACCGGTTCACTCCGATGATCAGCTGGGCCCGCCCGCCCCCACGCTATACCTATATTTCCTTTGTTTGAAGCCAAGCTGATAGGCGCAGCAGAGGGGACTGCCACGCCTCAGCTGTTTTACTCACTGGGGCTACAGTAGAAGGTAAGTTTTAGAGCTGTTTTCAGATCATTGCATGTGCGCGGAGAGCGCGCTTAGTGAACCGGTTGTTACACTGGTTGAATCCCACCATTGGGTGTAATTCCTGGTATGGACACTAACAGACAATTGTTTCCCAGTTGTTTGAGGAAAGGGAGGTGAAAAAAGTTGTCTGCTGAACAGGTACGTCGGGGAAACTAAACCACCGCTTCATAAATGCATGGCACAACATAGGAGAACAAACACATCAGGACAAGATTCAGCAGTCCATCTGAACTTAAAAGACACAGGCCACTCTTTTGAAGACAACAAAATCTATATTTTGGACAGAGGACCGCTGGTTTGAAAGAGGGGTCAAAGAGGCCATCTATGTCAAAATTGAACAGCCCTCTCTCAATAGAGGGGGAAGAATATGACATATCTCCAGTCTACAACACAGTCCTTTCACCTGTTCCAAGAAGGCTCCACATCAATTTGCACCACTCAGGTGACCCTGATGACACAGATAAACCTCCAGGTGACCTTAATGACCCGCTAAAAGAATGCAAATGACCAGCTGTCTGCAAGGAGTATAAAATCCTTCCATTCCCCACCATCCAGTCAGAACTGAAGAGGCTTCTTGGATGAGAAGCAAAACATCTTCAAAGAAAAACAACAAAGTCCAGTTGCCTCTTGAAAAAGCACCTTTGGGACAATCTGGATAACTGAGAATCTCCATAGACACAAATATTTGTATTTCTATTCCTTTATTCTACCTGTATAACTGAGGTTGACATGCCAAAGTTTCTTTCAAAGAGAAAATAAAGCCTGGAGAAAGTAGAAGCTGAAGCAAAAAAAAAATTAAAATAAATATTACATTTACTGATATTTCATAAATAAATTCTCATATGAGTTAAGCACAGTTTCTGTGACTTCATAGACTTCCTGATTTATAGAATGCAATTTTAAAAAAGATGCATACATGTATAAAAATGAAGGCATATTTAGAATATGGACACTAATTTACATGTTTGCTAAAATATTATACAAAAGAAATATTAAAAGAAAACCCATGTGGAAATCTATTTATCAGGATAATTAGGCATTTTTGTAATATACATATATAACTTCAACTTAAAATTTATCGAACTATAAAAGTCTGCAAGATTTCTTTTTTTTCCATGAAATTTGTTTTAGCAACAGCATGAAAAAAACGGAAAAAAGAAAAAGATGAGCCAGGGAAGAAGATTTTAGATTTTCTCAATGTTAAAAGGGATACATTAGAAGCTTTTGTGGGATTATGTTCTGTTTTTAGTGAAAGCACTGGAAAGAATGCGGGAAGGCTGATCAAGAAAAGAATGGATTGTAGGTGAAAGGGGGGATCTTAAATCCAGACAACAATTGCAGAAGCAGGGGTTGGATTTATCTTGGTGGCCGTATTTGCAGACCCAAGCAAGGCACAAAAAAAGTGTTAAATTACGGGGTGTAAACAAAGAACAAACAGCATTGGACAAAATTTTTGGGATTGTGCAGAAATGGACAGATTAATTTTAAAAAATTAAAGATAAAGAAAACTCGAAATATTACAGGACATGGAATAAATTTTATGAATGGATAGAGAGAAGAGGAAGAAATGAGAGGAAAGTTTAAGAATGCCAGTACAATAAAAATGTATAAAACTATGGATATAATATGAAAAAATTTGTAAATAAGCTAATATAAGTAGAAACTTAGTTGAAGTTTTTTTTTCTTTTTTTCTTTTTTGTTTACATTTATACCCCGCCCTTCTCCGAAGACTCAGGGCGGCTTACAGTGTATAAGGCAATAGTCTCATTCTATTTGTATATTTTTACAATGTCAACTTATTGCCCCCCCCAACAATCTGGGTCCTCATTTTACCTACCTTATAAAGGATGGAAGGCTGAGTCAACCTTGGGCCGGGCTTGAACCTGCAATAATTGCAGGCTTCTGTGTTCTTAATAACAGGCATTACCAGCCTGAGCTATCCGGCCCTTCTTTCCTTTTTTTTGTTTGATTTTTGTTGTTGTATTGTTGCAATTACTGTTAACATAGTACAGTTATAGTAATTAGCATGTATGTTAAGATTTATCATTGATCTCTTTCTGGTTCTGCTTTATTTGCATTGACTAGCCTTGTGGTGCAATCAAAACAATCTGGAATTGAACACACTCAAAACCGTAGAAATGGTGGTAGACTTTAGGAGAAACCCTTCCACACTTCCACCTCTCGCAATACTAGACAACACAGTATCAACAGTAGAAACCTTCAAATTTCTAGGTTCTATCATATCGCAAGATCTAAAATGGACAGCTAACATCAAAAACATCATTAAAAAAGGACAACAAAGAATGTTCTTTCTGCGCCAACTCAGTAAGCTCAAACTGCCCAAGGAGCTGCTGATTCAGTTCTACAGAGGAATTATTGAGTCTGTCATTTGCACCTCTATAACTGTCTGGTTCGGTTCTGCAACCCAACAAGAAAAACACAGACTTCAGAGGATAATTAGAACTGCAGAAAAAATAATTGCTACCAACCTGCCTTCCATTGAGGACCTGTATACTGCACGAATCAAGAAGAGGGCCGTGAAAATATTTACAGACCCCTCGCATCCTGGACATAAACTGTTTCAACTCCTACCCTCAAAACGACGCTATAGAGCACTGCACACCAGAACAACTAGACACAAGAACAGTTTTTTCCCGAAGGCCATCACTCTGCTAAACAAATAATTCCATCAACACTGTCAAACTATTTACTGAATCTGCACTACTATTAATCGTCTCATAGTTCCCATCACCAATCTCTTTCCACTTATGACTGTATGACTATAACTTGTTGCTGGCAATCCTTATGATTTATATTGATATATTGACCATCAATTGTGTTGTAAATGTTGTACTTTGATGAACGTATCTTTTCTTTTATGTACACTGAGAGCATATGCACCAAGACAAATTCCTTGTGTGTCCAATCACACTTGGCCAATAAAAATTCTATTCTATTCTATTCTATTCTATTCTATTCTATTCTATTCTATTCTATTCTATTCTATTCTATTCTATTATACTGACATGGCACTGTCTTTTCAATAAAAGAAAAAAAGAAAAAGAAAACAAAGAAAAGAATGAATTGATTGAGGTTGATTGATGGATTTGAGATATTGCTGGAATTCAGTGTAAAACTTGTCATTTCATCTCTGAGGCATCTTTGCCATAGAATATAGATGCAAAGGTGCCTCAGTTTCTAGATGATTGAGAAACACAGTCAGGCATAAAGTCAGGATAATTGCAGTAAACCATCTTGAATGAACACCTGAACTCGAAAGAAGGAAGACAGAAAACAACATAGGCACCAGGGGTGGGTTCTAAATTTTTTTACTACCAGTTATGTGGGTGTGGCTTATTTTGTGGGCGTGGCTTGATGGTCATGTGACAGTGGGTGTGGATTGATGGTCATATGACTGGGTAGGCATAGCGAACTCAATGTCACTCGTGTCAAGGGGTACCTCCCCTGGCCCCTCCCCTCCCAGCCATTCCTTGTCACACCCAGCCTCAACATATAGTTCTGCAAAATGTTGTTCACCTTTTTTCAACTTTATTATCTACATACTATAGACCAGGGGTCTCCAAACTCGGCCACTTTAAGACTTATGGAGTTCAACTCCCAGAATTCCTCAGCGAGCTTTGCTGTCTTAAAGTCTTAAAGTGGCCAAGGTTAGAGACCTCTGCTATAGATGCACTTTCATGGACCACTGAAAGGAGGAAATGGCTCACATGCTTTGCCCAAGAGTGTGATGGGCAACAGTCTTTTAAGGGGCTGCTAGAAAGAAGGGGGGGGAGCATTTTCCAAAGCACCAGAAGGCAAAACAAGAAGCAATGGATGGAAACTCAACAAAGAGAGAAGCAACCTAAAACTAAGGACAAACTTCCTGACAGTATGAACCTATATAGGTTTTAGTCATAATTTTACATATAAAATAGCCATTCATGTAATACAACCTGCATATTGTTCAAAACAATCATTCGTATTATGGCTGATGTTTGACAGCAAGCCTAAAATCCCCATTCCCTCCCCACTCCAGGGGAAGGTTACTTCAAAATCCCCATTTCCTCCCCACCCTACTAATCTGTTCTGGGAAGGAATCAAACTCCCCCCTCTTCATTTCCCAAATAAAATATCCCAGATAATTAAGGAATAATCAAGCTGCTAGCAAGGAACCTACCTGGAATTCCACATTCCTGCCAGCTGCATAAAGGAAACTTTGTAAGCAGAAAACAGCTGCCGGTGCTTACAAATAATATAAAGTGGAAGCCGGAAGTTCGGCTCCATTTACAAGCAGGCAGAAAACTCATTCAAGACAGGATACTTCATAATGGAAATCGCCCAAACCTTTTTAGAAACACAAAGCCCATGTTGCACAAACCCCAAAACTTCAAAAACATTGAACCATATAAGAATTCCTCCTCTTATCCAATTTGTTGTTTAGCTGACCCAGAAAGGAGCTTCTAGCCACTCTGTCAATTTAAAACAACAGCATTTCCCCCCCCCCTTCTTCTTTGCCAAGCGATCTCCTGGCTGAGAAGCGAGCCAATCAGTTGGGAGGCTTCTTGGCTTCTCAATTTAAAGGGACGGTATCTTGGTTTTTTCCCCCTCTTCTTTGACAAGTGAGTCTTGATTTTTTCCTTCTAGCCGATCAGCTGGGAGTCAGGAGGCAGCAATAGATTGGGGGCGGGGCCAGGCAGAATTTTTACTACTGGTTTTCCGAACTACTCAAAATGTTTACTACCGGTTCTTGCGAACTGGGGAGAACCAGTAGCAACCCACTACTGATAGACACTATTCCTCAGAAATCAAATTCAGAGAGGTTTCTGTGGAATTTACTACAGTATGAAGGGGAAGTATGAATAGGAATTCAAGCCATGTCTTTATAGATCTATTAACAGGGGAACAAAAGTTATGCTGTTTGTTTGTACACATACACACACACACACACACACAAAACATCATCAACTTTCAACTAAGTTTTAAAGATTTTCAATGACACCTCTTGTTCTCATTATAAGTTTAGTAGAAATTCCTACAAATCAAAATTTAGTTTTAACTGTTGACAGTATCATCAACAACAACAATAACAGCAAAATGTCTCTTTAATGCTGAGTTTAAGACCTGATGATTAGATGGAAATAAATGTCCATGTAGTTTTCTTGGCTGCAATAAAGAAATGATTTGGCACTGATTTGTGAGATGCTTTTCAATTGCCCAGACTATCTTATAATATAGACCTTGCATTTTCTATCAGTTACCCATGCAAGTACTAATCAAACTCTTTATTTCATCTTCCACCCCTAAATGAAATCAACTTTAACCCTACTGAGGTTACAAGGCAATGGTATACACACTCAACTTTCTGCAAATATTTGTCATAGTATAGTCCACCTGAATTTTTTGGCAAAAAATTCAAATTATATCTATATATCTCTATTCAAATGCAGTTCATGTCTATCTATTATATTAGAACAATGGGTTGGAGAAATGTACTTTTTAAATCAACCCAAAGTTTCCTTAAAATACCAAAGGCAACATAGTCAAGTATTGTGCCTATCAGCTCCCATATTTAGTAGACGCAAATGCCTGGGAAGATGCATTGTTAACATCATTAATTGGTGTCTGCTTTTGTTCTTCTTGCAGCAATCCTCTCCAGAACTAGTCAGCATAATAATTTTTATTCAATCAGAACAAAGTGAACTACATTTTTTCTGTGTACCCATCCATAAAAAGGCTGCATTGTAAAGAGCTGCTGGTGATAATATCAGAGTTATTCTTCAGAAAATTCACTGTTCTAGAACAGGGGTCTCCAACCTTGGTCCCTTTGAAGTCCACAAGTCCTGTTCTAGAATGCCAAGGATCTTTCTCCCAATGTTTACATTGAGCTTCTGGCAAACTTCATGCAGTAAATGCTGGTCAGGATGGCTTATTTCTGGGCCCAACTCTGGGACATCTTTATATTCCTAGTCTCCTCCTTGCTGCCCTCTTTCCAATCTCTATATAGCTCATGGACAACCTTATGCAATTGATGTTCTCCACTCATTTACTTGAAACCACTAGAACAAGTAAGAGTAAATTTTAAGTAAGTAAAAGTGGATTTAAAAAGAGTGAAAAAAGCAACAAAAAAGAGTGGTTATTTGTTTTCAGTCAACCTGAAGATAAAGTAGGCAGAACTGCAGTCACAACTAAAAAAATCACCTCTGGAGAACGTGTAGCATATGCTTGTGGACACATGTATGATTGCAGAGATGTAAATAGGATCCTGCAATTAAAGGGGCATTATCTTCCCAACATATTAATGAGAACATCTGTGTAAAGCAAAGGATACAAAATCACTCCCTTCAAATATTGTGAACTATAATTCTCAGCAGCACTAGGTAGGATGACCAGCCATAAAGAATGTGTAGACTCAACTACATCTGAAGGACTCCAATTTTTAAGGATATAAATAACAACTTGCTACCTACAAGCAGATATATCATTTCCTTATATTCTTTATAGCAATAGCCTTAGACTTATATACCACTTTCAGTGATTTACAGCCTTCTCAAATTGGTTTACAGAGTCAGCATATTTCCCCCAACAATCTGAGTCCTCATTTTACCCACCTCAGAAGGATGAAAGGCTGAGCCAACCTTGAGCCTGGTGAGATTTGAACTGCCAAATTGCAGGCAGCCGACAGGCAGCAGAAGTAGCCTGCAGTACTGCACTCTAACCACTGCACCGCTGCAGCTTATAAATAGCAGGATTTTGTTGCAGATCTATCTTTGAATTTGAAAGGCTAACTACTTACGTTACAAAAGGACCACCTGTTGAATGCACCACAATTGCTGGAGTACCAAACAAGGTTTAAAACAGTGGAATTTCTGACTACCATCAAAAGGACAGGCAAACAGTAATAGCATTTATAAGATACTGTGATGAAAATAGTAGGGAGGCATATGACTTCAAAGCATAATAAATTAAATTTGATTCTATTCAATTTCAGATTGTTAAGATAAGTAAACTCTGACAATAAGCCTCTACTTTGCCTTTCCTATAGGCACAGAAGAGACCAAGTTTTTTTTATTTCTTTTTGTCACAACAGTATACACAAACAATTGTCATAGATAAAACAACATATCTTGAAGAAAAAAATATACATCAACTATATTAATTTGATATAATGAAGAGAACAATAGGACAGGAACGGTAGGCACTTTTGTGCTCTTATGCACGCCCCTTATAGTCCTCTTAGGAATGGGGTGAGCTCAATAGTAGACAGTTTTTGGTTGAAGATTTTGGGATTTTGAGTAGAGACTATGGAGTCAGGTAATGAGTTCCAAGCATTAACAACTCTGTTACAGAAGTCATATTTTCTGCAATCAAGTTTGAAGCGGTTGACATTTAGCTTGAATCTATTGTTTGCTCTTGTAATATTGCGATTAAAGCTGAAGTAGTCTTTCACAGGAAGGACATTGCAATAGATGATTTTGTGTGTTAAACACAGGTCATGTTGAAGTCAATGGAGTTGTAAGTTTTCTAATCCCAGGATTTCAAGTCTGTTGGTATAAGGTATTTTGTTGTTTTTGGAGGAGTGAAGAACTCTTCTAGTAAAATATTTCTGGACTCGTTCTATTGTATTTATGTCAGAGATGTGGTATGGGTTCCAGACGGATGAGCTGTATTCAAGAATAGGTCTGGCAAATGTTTTGTATGCTCTAGTTAGTAGTGTAGAGTTTTTAGAAAAGAAGCTGCATAAAATTAGGTTTACAACTCTTAGGGCCTTTTTTGCTATGTAGTTGCAGTGGGCTTTGGCATTAAGGTCATTTGATATGAGAACTCCAAGATCTTTGACAGGGTGGGGGTCGTCAGTTAGGTAATGTCCATCAAGTTTGTACTTGATGTTAGAGTTCTTTTTTCCAATATGTAAGACTGAGCATTTGCTGGTTGAGATCTGGAGTTGCCAAATTTTAGACCAATCGGAAATTAAGTCGAGGTCGTCTTGAAGGGTAGAAGTATTATTAGTGGTATTAAATAGTTTGACATTGTCAGCAAAGAGAACACAATAACTTGAGATGAGGTCACAGAGATCATTTATGTATAGTATGAAGAGTGTTGGTCCAAGAACACTACCTTTTGGAACGCCACTTTTTACAGGAACAGGATTTGATATAGCTTTGCCAATTTTGACCACTTGTTGTCTGTTTGACAGGAAGGCATTTATCCAATTGTGAAGAGGTCCCGAAATGCCGTAGGATTTTAGTTTGAGGAGTAGTTTATTTATTTATTTATTTATTTATTTTATTAAATTTTTATACCGCCCTTCTCCCGAAGGACTCAGGGCGGTGTACAGCCAAAGTAAAAACAAAGATATATACAGTTTAAAACAACAATTAAAAAGAGCAAATTTTAAAGGCCGATTATTAAAATTTAAATTAAAAAGTTAAAAAATATTAAAAACCCAATTAAAATACATCACTAATTATGCCAGTCCCGCTTTAATGAATAAATATGTTTTGAGCTCACGACGGAAGGTCCGAAGATCGGGCACTTGACGCAGACCGGGGGGAAGTTCATTCCAGAGCGTCACTGCCCCCACAGAGAAGGCCCTACTCCTGGGGGCCGCCAGCCGACACTGTTTGGCGGACGGCACCTGAGGAGACCCTCTCTGTCGAGCGTCTGGTCGGTGGGAGGCAAAAGGTAACAGCAGGCGGTCTCGTAAGTACCGGGTCCTAAGCCATGGGCGCTTTAAAGATAGTTACCAAAATCTTGAAGCGCACCGAAGACAGGAAGCCAGTGCAAGCTACGGAGCAGCGATGTCACGTGGGAGCCACGGCGGCTCCGTTACTACTCGCGCAGCCGCATTCTGGACTAGCTGCAGCCTCCGGGTGCACCTCAAGGGCAGCCCCATGTAGAGAGGATTGCAATAATCCAGCCTAGACGTAACCAGAGCGTGAGTGACCGTGCATAAGGCATCCCGATCAAGGAAGGGACGCAACTGGCGAACCAGGCGAACCTGGTAAAAGGCCCTCCTGGCGACGGCCGCCAGGTGTTCATCAAAAGACAGCCGTCCGTCCAGAAGGACACCCAAGTTGCGAACCGCCTCCTTTGGGGCCACTAACTCGCCCCCAACAGTCAGCTGCGGATGCAGCTGACTGTACCGGGATGCCGGCATCCACAGCCACTCCATCTTGGAGGGATTGAGCTTGAGTCTGTTTCTCCCCATCCATGTACTACTGAATCAAAACCTTTGCAGAAAGCTATGTAGATTGCATCTATTGCTTTTCCTTGATCAAGGTTGGTAGTCCATATGTTTTTGCAGTGGAGAAGTTGTAGGTTACAAGACAATTTTTTTCTGAAACCAAATTGTTTATTAGAGAGAAGATTGTTTGTTTTGAGATGGAGTGTAATGGATTGGTTTATGATGGATTCCATTACTTTGCATGAGATACAACATAGAGAGATAGGTCTGTAATTTTCAACAAGGCCTGGATCTCCTTTTTTGAAGATAGAGATGACTGTGGCTAGAGACCAGAGTTTTGGAAGGGAACAAGTTTTGAAGGCTTTATTAAAGATTATGTTTAGGGGTTCAGCTATATTAATTGAAAGTTTTTTTCAATTTTTTCAATTTTTTTCAAATTTTCTTTTCCAATTCTTGACATGAATTAATTTGTACCTATAATTTGAAGATGACCTAACTGGGAGCATAGCCTTCTGATATACCGATAGGCTGCTAAAATAGATGAGATATTCTCTGTCAAATTATCACTTTCCAAGGGAGATATAATGCTTCAGATGAGAGATCCAATTACCCCAGTCAAATCATGCTGTCAATCTAATTCTGTCAAGAATCAGAGATGCAAAAAATCTTTGTTGTGTCCTCTCATTCTGACTATACCATATCCCTTTCACACTTCTCTCTTTTATCCAACAACTCTGACCCACTCTGCTTCAGACCATGCCCTTGTATCTATTTTCATACATCACACAACAGAGTAACTCACTTACTTGACATTTTATGGCTAAATATCCTACGTGTCGGGATAGTATTAAAACACCAAGGACTGAATCTGGAATGTTGCATCAGTAAGCTTTCCCAAATACATTAACTCTTACCTGGACCACCAAAAATTTGAAAGGAATGAGCAAGTTTTTGGACTCATCAAAATAAAATCTTTCTAAGTAAAAACAGATTTGTACTGCAAGTAATACTGTATATTTCCTGTGTGCTAAAACCGGTAAGAGTCATTGTTGTTTTTTTATTCCAGTGGACCTTGATGCAAACTGAATAAAATCACAACTATTTGGTATACATAACATCTTTATTATTGGGAGGCCTAAAGATTATAATTTGGGATTTGTATGATGCCAATTACTATTTGCTTATTTGGGTTCTTTTGGCCAATTTGCAAGTTGTGTCCATTATCAAGTGAAGCTTCAGCAGACAAATTTAGAGGACATGAACAGATAGCATCATATTCACCTCACCTTTGAAACATGGAGAAGGGAGAACCAAAACTGTTAAAGAGTTTTCCAGTGTCTTCTCTCACCAGATATGAAAATCATCATACCGAGATAAGCTTAGGAGCAAAGAACTACCCTATCACAACTGAGCATGTAGTGTGGGCACCTTGTTGATGATCAGTTCCTAGCCACTGAATTTTTTGGAGAATTCATCTTTTGCAATGAGAGGGTCACAGCTCTCCACTGTGCCAAAATATCATCTCTGCTGCTTCCCTTGTCAACTCATGAATGTCAGCAGAGGTGAAAAGAGGGAAAATGGAATCTTTGAGATACTAGTTCTCCCAGCACTAAAAAGACCCCTTACAAAGTTATGGCTGAAAAATTAGTTTGTTTGTTTATACCCAAATTGGAATGGAAGTGCTCTTCCTCTTTCCCAACTTCTCTGACAAAATCATGGGTAGTTTTATGGAAAGCTACTCCTTCTTTATGGTACACCTGTTATCCCTTCCCCTAGTGCTTAGATGATGCAGCACATATTCTGGGAGAGGACAATGTTTATATCCGTGATGGCAAATCTATGGCACATGTGCCAGAGGTGGCATGCAGACCCCTCTCTGTGGGCACATGCACCGTGCCAGCTGCTCTTCCTGGTTACATTACACACATGTGCGCCTGCCAGCTGGCTGGCATGCATGTATGCATGCGCCAGAACCCGGAAAAGAGATGATTGGTGCGCATGTGCGCCGGGCCAGCTGGCTGGCATGTATGTGCATGATGGAACCTGGAACAGCAGTTGGCCACTGTGCACATACACACCGGCCAGCTACTCTTCTGGGTTCTGGTGTTCTGATGCGCACACATGCTCCAGTTTCGGCACTCAGTGCCGAAAAGGTTAGACATCACCGGTTGATATAAATATCCAGCAGTCTTTAGAAGTTATCTTCATTTGCAACTTGGAACTGTGTTTTTACTTCTATATGGCTGCATTAAATTGCCTTGTTGCAGCTACCACTAGGTGGAACTCCAATATACATGACGTCCCAAAAGTATTCCAAGTTTAATTTGCCTGGAACAAGTGTTTTTATTTGATCAGGGTTTTTGCCTTTTAGACCAGCTGTTTGGAATCTAAACTTTGAGGCATAAATTGTGTGGATTTAGGAAAATCTCACTAAGAAAGAAATAAAGGAAAGTAACAAGATGTCAGTAGTTCTCTTTGCCTTTGTGATATGCTATTTTTTTTTTCTATCCCATCATCTGAATTCTTTAGAAATTCTTTTGGTCTTATTTTTAAGTTTTATATTGTTGTGAGTTTGCAGAATGTATTGCCTTTATTGCTTTAAGCTACAGCATGAGCATTTTTACAAGAATTCATGGCATCGCTCCCAAATCAGCTCGACTTCTACAATTGCTGCCACCATCTGTGTTTACCAGCTGAGCTGTTTTATTTCTGACTTAATTATACAGTATCCAAAACTGCAGGAAAAATAGGTGGAAAACGCTTTGCAAAACCTGCAGGCAGAGTATCATCCTCTTGGTGGTACTTGTGTTACTCTGCCTCTCACATCATCACAAAGCAAAGAGAGGGAGGTCCTCAAAACATCTAGGACATAAAATCTCTGGCTATCTGGTATATAAGAGATCCAGAAATCAATGAAAAATCTTCAGGGGGATATTGAAACTCTTGGTCTGTTAACCATATGTGATCAGTTTTATGATGGAAGCAGAGCATGAATCAAACATCCAGCCTATATGCCAGAGGTGGTATTCAGCAGATTCTGACCAGTCCTGGAGAACTGGTAGCGGAAATTTTGAGTAGTTCAGAGAACCGGTAAATGCCACCTCTGGCTGGCCCCACCCATATCTATTCTCTGCCTCCTGAGTACTGGCTGATCGGCTGGGTCTTCTTTTGTTGCCCTGAACAGAGCTGGAAAGCAGATTAATGGGGTGGGGAGGAAATGGAGATTTTACAGTATCCTTCTCCTGCCATGCCCACCAAACCACACCCACCAAGCCATGCTATGGCCATCAAGCCACCCCCAAAGAACCGGTAATAAAAATTTTGAATGCCACCACTGCTTGATGCCCATTGGTCTAGCTGTCCCTATGTCCAACACCATAGCAACAACCCCCTTTCCCAGTAAATGATCTATGCTGAAAATACCAGGCTGTAGCAATGATACAAGACAAAATATTAAATGGAAGAGCCATGCTAGCCATATATGTGCCAATACCACATCAAGATGTGTGTCTGTGCCTATATGTGTGTCTGTGTGTAAATAAATGGTATTGTTGTGTCTTCGGCCCCCGAGCCTGGCCTCCTGGCAGAATGACTCAGAGAATGAGGGGGAAGAACCGACGGGGTTTCCCTCTGCAGGACCTTCCTCTCTGGCTCTGCTCCAGGTCCCAGAGGCAGGCCAGGTGGAGGAGATGATGAGGCCTCTTCCCCCCCCCACCTCCCCCCCCAGGCAACACCTCAAGACCCAGCTGCTGACAATCAGTCCTGGTTAAATCCCAGGCATCGCAGAAAGGAGAGGAGGGAGCAACAAAAGAAGGGGTGGGGCAGGCCCAGAGAGTGCTGAGTCACGGAGCCACACCCCACAGGGTATAAAAACAGGAGGAGCTGCTCTGTGACGGACAAAACTGACTCTTGGAAACTTTGGCTGCAATATTTCGAGACTAAGAATTTGGCTTCTGGATTTCTGTTTATTTCTGAACTCTTGGTTGCTCCAACAACAACCTGCAGCTACGCAAGCTTCTGAGGAGATAAGAGAACTTGGCAGGCAATTGCAGGTTCATTGCCAGAACTGATATCCGTCGTAGGAATAAATTGCTGGCAAATATAGTCAGCTCACGTGTCTTCTTGGTTGTGGTTGAGGGGGACAGAACAGGTATGTTATGTGGTGCTGGCACATATATGGCTAGCATGGTTCATCTCACATATGGCCTATCTCATAAAAAAACTGATTCTGGGTGGCATACAATAAAGGTGTAAACAGTAAACATATAAAAAAGAATCATTATTTTTTTAAAAATTAAAAAAATCCCAAGGCTAAGAGAGAATACCAACAATAAAAACAATAATGGGGCCACCTCAATAGCTCCCCAGTCTCCTGGGATCCTCAGCTCCAATAACCCAGAAACGAAGCAGGGGTGGAGCAGGGTTGGACTAGATCAGAGGTCTCCAATCTTGGCCACTTTAAGACTTGTGGACTTCAACTCACAGAGTTCCTCACCAGCTTTGCTGGCTGAGGAATTCTGGGAGTTGAAGTCCACAAGTCATAAAGTGACCAAGGTTGGAGACCCCTGGACTAGATGACCTCCAGGTCCCTTCCAGCCCTGGATTATCCTCTGAAGCTGCGTTTAGTGCCAGGTTTGTATCCCTTCCTTCTTCTCCTTCTTCCTTCCTTCCTTCCCTGCCTTCCTCCCTCCTTTCTCTCTCTCTCTCTCAAAAATGACCCCCCTCACACACCCCGTTTTTCCTCCCAGCCTACCTGAAGCCTGCTAGCCCCACCAAAAAATGGGGGGGAATCTGTTTTTCCTCCCAGCAGGCTTTAGGAAGCCTGCTGGGAGGAAAAATGGACTCCCACCCCCCATTTTTTGGCTAGCATCCAGCTGAGCTGCACGATCATCAGAGGGTTGTGGTTTTTTTACTTTTAAAAGCTTTTTTTCGGCAGAAGAACCTCTGATGATCGTGTGGCTCAGCTGGGGCGGGGCTGGGGCAGGGATTTTGCTACCCGTTCTCCGAACCACCCGCCGCCGGGAGCATTTCACCCCTGCTACATACTATGAAATAAGGTGAGGTCAAAGAGGAAAATCAGAGGTCTTAAACTATTCTTGAGGTCCCCCAGCAGTAGACTGATCTTGAGGTGCAGGTAGGGCTTGTGGATGCATCACCCAGGAATGTTTCCTGGGGGACCCTTGTATCAAAGGAATGAAGTTATTTGATTATAGCCTCAAAGAAGTGGCAGGCTTCCTTTCGTAGAAAGACTAGACAGCCATCTGTGATGATTAGGGGACTGGAGGATAAAACATAAAGAATGATTGCTGGACTGGGTATGTCTAGTCTTATGAAAAGAAGGACTAGGGGTGACATAATAACAGTGTTTCACTATCTCGGGGGCTGCCAGAAAGAAGAGGGAGTCAAGCTATTCTCCAAAGCACCTGAGGGCACGACAAGAAGCAAGGAGTGAAGCAACATAGAACTAAGGAGAAATTTCCTGACAGTCAGGACAATTAATCAGTGGAACAATTTGCCTCCAGAAGTTGTGAATTCTCCAACACTGGAAGTTTTTAAGAAGAGATTGGAAAACCATTTGTCTGAAGCGGTGTGGGGTTTCCTGCCTAAGCAGGGGGTTAGACTAGAAGACCTCCAAGGTCCCTTCCAACTTTGTTATTCTAAGAAAACTATCTATCTATCTATCTATCTATCTATCTATCTATCTATCTATCTACCTATCTATCTATCTATCTATCATCTATCATCTATTTGTCTTTCTCTCGTCTCATTTCTTAACTGCCCATCTTCCTCAGAGAGATGTTTAATATTATTACTATCTGTTGAGATTATTTTAATCTGAATTCCTGCATTGAGCAGCGGGTGGCACTCGGTGGCCACTATTTTTCACGGCTCTTCCTCTAAGCTGCTTCTGTGTACTGTCTTTCAAATCACAGCAGCCATCTGACTTCCTTCTAAGGTAACAAGTAAGGAAGCTATACAGAATTTACATAGCTTAAAGCTATTCTTGGGTGATAACAGAATAAGACGGAAATTCTATTTTAATCACAAAACAATTAAAAATGCAGGCACTAGCAATGAAGAGATCCTACTTACAGACTCCTGAATTTATAATTTATAAATTAACATATAGGTAGTCCTCAACTTACTACTAATCATTTAATGATAGTATGACAGCCTCAGAAAAAGTTATTTATGACATGTCCTCGCACTTACGGCCATTGCACCATCATCCTGCAGTCACCTGCTCACAGTTAGAGCAGTTGGCAACCAGCTTATATGCACAATGGGTTGCAAATTCCTGCTGTCAAATAATCATCATTTGCAATCTTCCCAGCTTGTTTCTGATTAAAAAAAATGTCAATTGAGGAAGCTGGATTTGCTTAACAATCAAGTGATTCACTTAATGGCTGTGGTTTTTAAAAAATCATACGATCGGGTCCAGTCATGTGAGTACCCTAATTTACAAAGAAAATTCTGGTCCCAGTTGTGGTCATAAGTCAATGATTTCCTTAAGACTACTGTTGGGTGGTACCAAAATAAGAGGAAAATCCTACTAAGATGGTGTAAGTCTCTCTCATGTATGAATTGAGGCAAGTTGAAGACAATGCTGTGGGGAATGGCAGAAAAAAAAATGAGCAAACTTTGTGCTGTGTTTGATTTGTTGCAAAGACTCCAAATGTGACAGCTGAAATGATGAAAAGAAAGAAGCAACACCTCGCAAAATTCTTCTCCAATACATATGCTTTTTTATTGTTGATGCAGAAAATTCTTTGAATATGCATACATTTATATATCTATATCTATAGATATATAGATATATATACACATACACACTACACACACACACATACAAACATTCATACGCGCACACACATCTATTATTGTATAAAATAAAGAGTGGACATAGTGTGATCTTTCATGGGTGAGTCAATGCAGACATTATTTTAAACAAAGCCTAGGCCACTACTGAACACAAGTATACATCATACCTGTTCCCAGCACAATAGATTTCTTGCAGTGTCCCCTTATGCTTTCACGAAGCATTTTCATTTTAAAAAAAATTTAGGGGGCAGAAGGAATCCCCAAAGGGATGATTTCCCAAGATTCAACATTTGATAGAAAACAGAAATGGGGAAAGAACAGGCTTTTAAAAAATGTTAAATGACACAACAGGAGTGGAATATTTAAAAAGAGGCAGGTGATCTTCCATTCACTGAAAAGTGAGTAAGTCTTCACCACATATAGGAATCATCAAACCTATGAAAAAGAAAGACAAAACT
Source organism: Ahaetulla prasina (assembly GCF_028640845.1). Taxonomy (NCBI): domain Eukaryota; kingdom Metazoa; phylum Chordata; class Lepidosauria; order Squamata; family Colubridae; genus Ahaetulla; species Ahaetulla prasina. The sequence continues at coordinate 34,514,656 of NC_080542.1, read as the reverse complement.
AGAGTAAACCTTTTCTTTAAACCTTATTTCAAAGGAAGACTATCTCTACACTAAACTATTCAATTAATGGTTTGCTAGTGATGTAATTATAAATTGATTCTTGACCTTGCTGGTGGGATTCTAAATCTGAATAAACATTGATGCATGCAGATAAAACAAACAAATGGGTACAAATCAGTGGTGGATTGCTACCAGTTCGCTCTGGATTGGGTGAACCGGTAGCAGTGGCAGCAGAAGACTACGCCCACCCACCCAGATGCAGAAGCATTGAGCACGCTAACCGGTAGCGACAGGTTTTGAAACCCACCATGGTACAACTTCCATTTTTGCTGGGATTAGCTTGCATGGATCAACAGCAGCATTATCCTATTTATTTATTTATTTGTGTCAGATGCATCACAATTAAAATAAGGCACACTATACAACATAAAATACAAGAATAAAATATGTATAAATTAAACAGATCTTGCCCAGAAACTAGCAACAGTAATTGTATTATCCAATGCAATGTTAACATAGAAATAATAAACTGTGGCCACAACACTAAAAGAGGACCAGATTGAGAAAGGCTGCTATATATATATAAGCATAAACCTATAAGTTCTTGGATTTCATGATATAGACTTGATGGTGCAGTGGTTAGAATGCAGTACTGCAGGCTACTTCTGCTGACTGTCAGTGACTGCAATTTGGCAGTTCAAATCTCACCAGGCTCAAGGTTGATTCAGCCTTCTATCCTTCCGAGGTGGGTAAAATGAGGACCCAGATTGTTGGGAGCAATCGCTTAGAGAGGGCTGTAAAGCACTGTAAAGCACTGTAAAGCAGTATATATGTCTAAGTGCTGTTGCTATTTAAGCCATGTTTGAGAAATGAGATTGAATTTCTATTCAGATTTCAAATATTTGAAATTGTAGCAGTGTTTCTTTTGAAACCTGTTGAAAGCCTGCAACTCCACAAAATTTGTAAGATAATTTCTAAATAATCCATTTCTCCAGGAATTCTGGGGTTACTTGCAGCCTAGAACGTGAATGGTGGCTGGATGGATTTGCAACTGCCAAAACTAGGTATTGTTTTGTTTTTGCATGCCACCAGAGAGATATACAGCCTATGAAACAGGTGGTGGTAGTAGAAACTTAATATATTTTCACCTTGTGGGAGATTTTATTATACTACCAGGAGTTGCACCAGTTCGAAAGGACAGTGATAAATTGTTCATCTTTGCTAATTTTTCTCACAATTCCAAAGTCAACAGAAGTAAAGATATTATTTTTAATAAGTAGAAATGGGAATGGAATAGATTGTAGCATCCTTATAACATGAATTGCTTAGACTCACCTTGATCTGGCATTACTATTGTCTCCAAAAACAAGCTCTGACATCAAGGTCTCTGGGATAGATCTCTTGCCATACCTGGTTATAAAAAGTAAAGACCAAGTTAAAGATCCCCAATTGTTTCCTTGAAGAGAAAAAGCTTCTCAAATGTTATCCATTTTTTCCTTGTACCCGATCCCTGAAATTGCAAAAAATAAAATAAAATCCTACCAGCTAGGACTGATTACCTGGAATAGGCTTTGAAAATATAACATGATATTACTTTTTAAGTATTTAACTGTGTTTTGATTGTCTCCCTTCTATCTTATTTCTATATATCATGTTCTGTTAAATCCTTAATCATTTGGATGGATGAAAAGGCAGGATATAAATAAAACAAATCATGAACAAAATGGATGAATAATTAAATAAATTTTAGTTATTGATCATCTGCAAATTGTTAATAGCCAAGTAATCCACCATTGATTTCTGCACAACCAAGTTTAAGGCAAGAAATTTTAAGCATCAATCAGGCCCTAGCTCTATATTTTCTCATTTGGCAAATTAAATTCTATTTTGGATTTAGAGAAAGTGAAATAAAGCTTGATTCCTTACAGTTCTCACTATGTAATTTCTTGGCAACAATATGCCGGTATTTGAGCCCTGTCTTTTTCTGGGATTTTTAAAACTTTCCAATTTAGCTTATAGCTATAGAATTCCCTTGAAGTATCACCCAGACTTAAGCCTGCTTCCAATTCAAGAAAAAGTTTCCCCAGTATTGCCACTTGTAGAGATTTGGGGTGTGTACAGCTGATTGCAAAATCTGAGCACTCAGATTATTCAGATAAATCTTCCATTTATAACTCTTCGTTCAGTGATCATTCAAAGTTACAAAAGCACTGAAAAAAGTAATTTACAACTAGTGCGCACACATAATTGTTGCAGCATCCACATAGTCACATAGTCCCAATTTAGATGTTTGGCAACCAGCATTTATTTACAATGATTGTAGTGTCCCAGGATCATGTGATCACCACAGGGGTGGGTTTCACTTGCCATTGCTACGTTCACTCGCACACACATGTGATTGCGCACATACCACTTCTGCGCATGCACAAATCATATTTGATGACATCCAGGCAGGTGGGCAGAGCCTCCCGCCACCGCTGCTATCGGTTCTCCCGAACCGGGACAAACCAGTAGCAACCCACCACTGGATCACCATTTGCAACCTTCCCAGCTGGCTTCTGACTAGCAATGAGAGAAGCCAAATTTGCTTAATATGATGCATTTAACATGATTCATTTAACAACTACAGTGATTCACTTAACTAAGAAAAAAGATCTTAAGATTGGGTGCAATTTTATGCAATAACAACTACCTTGTTTAGCAACTGAAATTCTGATCCCAATTGTGATTGTAAGTCAAGAACTATCTGTAGGAGGTTCATCAGGGCCATGGTGGCTCAGGCTGTAAGATAGCCTGTTATTAAAACACAACTGCCTGCAATTACTGCAGGTTCTAGTCCCACCAGGCCCAAGGTTGACTCAGCCTTCCATCCTTTATAAGGTAGGTAAAATGAGGACCCAGATTGTTGGGGGGGCAATAAGTTGACTTTGTAAATATACAAATAGAATGAGACTATTGCCTTACACACTGTAAGCCGCCCTGAGTCTTTAGAGAAGGGCGGGATATAAATGTAAATAAATAAATAATAAATAAAATCAACTAAATCTAAGCAAAAATCAGAGGACATATATTTAAGAACTTTTTTCTATTTCTCCACTCTTTTTAATTATCCTGAAGAATAATAGATCCAGAGTTTCATAGGAAGTTGTAGAAATATTCCCAGTTAATAGGTAGCTAGCAAAAAAGCAGTTCAGCTGTACTGAAGATATGCTCCTTTGCTGGAAGGTGTCAAAAAAAGATTGGACAAGCATTTGCCTGGGATGTTATAAGGATCCCTGCTTTGGGCAGAGTGTTGGATTAGAAGACTTAAAGTTACAGCCCAAGATTCAGTAGTTTCATAACGAAACTGACTATATTTTTCCCACTTATTCTAAGATCCAATAATATTTATACAGAAGAAAATCTATAAGTTGACTTCTGGTTGCTAACAAGAAAAAGTTCTTTGATTGGCTTCTACAGAAAGAATTCACTGGTCTTCCATGGCTCAGCAAAAAAAGAACAGTTTCTCAACTTTATGACTAGACTATGAATACTGAAGAGCTCAAAAGTAACCACCAACAACTGAGAGAGACAATTGCTCACTGATTCTCTCCTGGATCTGGTTTCCAATTAAGTTTCTAGGTAATAAGAGCTAATAAGATGATGTAGGCTTTCATGACTGGTTTCTGTTGGGCAATGGTGGACTTCAGAATTTAGTGACCATTCACTAGATTAGACTACAATCTTGAAGCCCAACACTGCCCAGCTAATAAGCTATTCCATATAACCAACACGTATAGGAAAAAAAGCTAATTAGGCATTTTAGAGCTGAGTTCCTCATTCCCTCCTAAAAGACTGCAAAGCACAGCAATCCCTGAAGATTAAGAGCATCATTATGTATGCACAAATGTGCACCAGGAAGGAGCTACTAAAGTAATTGTAAAATGCATGCACCATACTGATATACATGCTTATTAAGTGACTGAGAAACATAAAATTTATCAGGATGGAATCTGTAAATTCTACCAGAATAGGATTTTGAATTATATTACTTTCTGAAGTACTTGGCTGAAGATAGATGCAATATGAAAAGAATCCATAGCTTCTAAATAGAACTGATATAAAAAGCTGATGCATTGTTTAATCATGATTTAAGATGGTGCATGTTCAAGTAAACCCTATAGTTTCTCAATCAACAGTCTTGTATCCCCCATTTATATGTATACACCTATTTGCTATTGCAAATTTTTCACTTAGGAAAAACGTAACAAAATGTGCTTGGAGTTGGAAGCTTGAGTTAAATGAGGCTGCATTAATTGCTCCTATTCTTTGGATCCACAGCACAAATTCTTATCCATTGTACATTAATTCTTATCCATTGTACATTAAGAAGAAATGAAATAGATCAAGGTAGCATTCACAGGTGGACAAATGGCATAAAATATCACCCATGAAACATGCCCATGACTACAAACACTACATTCATGCTTTTGCACACCTTTGCCTTGTCACCAAGTTAATGTAATGCCGAAGGTCAGCAAGGTATTTTGCCATTTCTTCCGGCGAAGCGTTTTCTCCAGGGCTCTCAGGCTTGGGTGGATAGGCATCCACAAAAGTTCCCAGACAGAACATGATGCACAGAGCCATGGCAATCAAAAGAGGCCAAGACTTCAGAGAGGCAACCATCTAGAAGGAAACAAATAATACTGACAAATTCATAAAAATCTAGGAAATAATCCATGCTAGCCTAGATGTAAAAGGTAAAGGTAAAGGTTCTCCTCGCACATACGTGCTAGTCATTGCCGACTCTAGCATGTAACACTGCAAGAAAACCAATATTCTCAAGTTCTGCATGAAGTCTACCTTTATATTAACTGTCGTACCCATAATAAGCTTAGTAAAAGATATTGCTGGAGAAGCTTACAATTTGTATATTGTTCTCTCTCTCTCTCTCTCTCTCTCTCTCTCTCTCTCTCTCTCTCTCTGTATGATGTATGTATGTATGTATGTATGTATAAAATCATTTGATATTGCATACACTTATCATTTGTATGTTAACAAATGCCTAAACGCACCATCTCACCCTACTGAACATCAGGTTTACTGATATATTTAGTCTAATTTGTCAAACTCTGCTTAAGAGTTTGGTCCTGTGGAGCATTTGGCAATGAAGTTTTTCTAAAACCAGTCTAATCCTGACTGCACTGGAACACAAACATCTGCTTGGAAGAAAGCATGCATATAAAAGTAAGGTGGGATGTGAGGTAGCAATAATCTTGTCCATCTATCCCATAAAATGCACAATGGCACAACTTTTTCATCACTGATTTTCCTCCACCCTGTCCCAGCTACTCACTGTGAAAAGGAGGTACAAAGGCAAAGCTGGATATGAAGAGATGCTGAAGCTCTGCGATCTTCAGGTTGAATCTTGCAATTGCCTCTGTTAACAGCTCTCACAATCAGGGTTTATATGCTTGGTAAGTGAGTAAACGAAGGAGGGGGAAGGCTCCTCCCACTCCTTCATTTTCTCTCTCCCCCACGTTCATTCAATCATTCACCCATAATTTGTTGATCGATGCAATTCAGTATCAGCTACCTTGATTATCTTTCCAAGGAAACTATCTATGCATGCCAAGGGAGGGAGGAATTCATTAGAAAACTAGATGAACCCATAGGGAATTAAGAACTGTGTCTCTAAGCCAGTGTCAAAGAACTACAATTTTTGACGGCCATCAATAGGATGGCAATGATGGAGAAGTCTACCCACTAAGAGAGTATAATGCAGAGTGACTAATCATGGATAAATCCAAGAAAAGAAAAGTTTCAGAAGAAAACGGAACGTTTAACTCAACTACAAATGCTGGTTTTGTGGCCGCTGAGGAAAGAGTCAGACATTGGGAAGGGTTTTGTGGCTCCAGGTGTTTTCTTAGCCTATTGGGGTTCGAAAAGCTCAATAAATTGCGTGCCGGCAGGTGTCTCATATTGGCGGTTGTGACACAAATTTTGAACGACAGGGAGCCGCAGCAGGGGATGAAAGAGCCCCATGCGGCTCTAGAGCCGCGGGTTGCTGACATCTGGCATACACCATGTTGGCTGGAGCTGCTGGGAGTTGTAATTCAAAACCAATTGGAGACCACAATTTTTTTCCCACCAAGACAATGGAAGTAGCAGTAGTGGACATTATTTCTGAGTAGGGTCTCATGGTATTCTGTCAATCCGAAGGTGCAGACTTCAAACTTGAAGATCAGACTTGAAAATCCTATACAGGTTAAGGAGCGTATTTACAGTCCCAGGAGTCATGTTTCTTGATCTTTATGAAGCCTGATCTTGAATTTGTGGACTATCCTAACTGAGGGTATTCAGATCTCTGGAACAGAAAAGAAGAACATAATATACTCACGTTGTTCAGGTAGTCCTTGATTTACAACCGCAAGTGAACCCAAAATTTCTGTTGCTAAGTGAGACAATGGTTAAATGAGTTTTGCCCCGTTTTACTATCTTTCTTGCCACAGTTGTTAAGTGAATCACTGCAGATCATTTTTTTAAATGAATTTGGCTTCCCATTGATTTTGCTTGTCAGTTTATAAAAGGGGATCACATGATCTGGGACACTGCAATAAATTTGTGTCAGTTGCCACGTGTCTGAATTTTGATTACGTGACCGTGGGGATGCTGCAGTGGTCATGTGAAAAACAGTCACTTTTTTCAGTGCTGTTGTAACTTCGAATGGTCACTAAATGAATAGTTGTAAGTTGAGGACTAGCTGTACACCTTTTCTTGGTGATTCTACATACTCTGAATACATCAACAAGCATTCGCCCTTCCTCCTCCCACTCCTGTTAATTAGAAGGACAAATGATTTGTTAATTAATCATTGCTTTGCTGTCCAGTCTCCCATTAAGAGTTGATTGCATCACAAAGATTTTTTTCCAACCTAATCAATAGTCATCCAAACTCCCACTTTATAGACAGATTAGTTGCCCTTGTGGTTTCAATTCATTAAAACAGTAACTCAAGTGGAAAATATTTCAACTTTTAAGCATTGCCAAGTCATGGGCATGACTATGTATCACACAATCCTGGAGTGATATGGAAGTTTGTCTTCCATACATTCCAAACTTAACATTATTGACTATTTGATCCTCTACTTTACCTTTGAATCTTATATTCTGTTTTTTGTATAGTCACACAGTGGATAATAACAATAGATAGTTGCTTATTTTACAATAAAATTGACAGTGAATGAGCTCTCATAACATGCTGGGAGTTCATCCCTGTGATTTTAGAGTTCTCAGCTGAAATTCTGAAATCTGAGGTTTTGTTGAGAATGCTAAAGTCACTCCAAAATTTTACCGCTTATGAAGTGATCTTGCTTTTTTTTTTGCTTTGGTTTGTGTGTGATCATGTAATTTAGAAATAATTTCGGAATCCATATATCTAGGGATGTTTTGGAAGATGGACTTATGGAACAATCTGAGATTTAAGCTATGGTTATCTATATTGTGAAACATATTATAGGGTGATTGGATCTTTGCTAACATATCTTTAACCAAAATAACAAGCTACCATTTTGCAGTTAACTCGATGCTGAAATGTTTACAGTAGAGCAAATGAAAGCAACAGGCAAGGAACATTAGCAAAAAATTCTTTTTATAACAGTGAAAGAAAAATTCATTTGGTCAAAAGTTTTTATGCGCTTGAAGTAAAAACTTCCCTGAGCCAATTTGATCAATTGTGACTGATTATATAGCTATCCGTTTCTGGACAACACAGTAGATGGAATTTGCCACTGCCTTCTTCTGGGACAGTTTTCAATTTCCCAATCTTGACTATAACACTTAACCTAATTCTTATTTCTTGAATCCATATACAAGCAGCGTGCTTACATGTATGCACATTTTCTAACTGTTGGGATGTAGCTCACAATTCAACAAATGCTCCAACATATACAGTATATATGCAAATTACTTGCAAAATGCAAATAAGAGAAAAGCATGAACATTTGCTTCCGCATTTTTTGCAGAAAGTATGCATTCAAAGAGACCAGCATACAAAATACACGTATTAAAATAAATTTATACATAATCCAGATTCTGTGTCTATGAGGACTCTTTTAATGATACAGTTGAGAAAAAAAACCTTAGTTAAAAAAACTGGAAATCTCTATCAGAATTTTTAAAAAATATTCTATACAAAGTGAAGATTAAAACCCTGTTAATTCTGCAGGTTTTTGCAAAAACCCAACCTGGACTTGGCCTCATTTATAACAAGATAAAAACAATGTCCTAATTATTATAGTGGCATCGTAAAAAGAAAGACAGTGTTAAAGTTGCTAACACTGAAAAATAGTGCAACACAGAACAAACTCATCACAATTTAAGCAAAATATACTAATTAGCAAATATTGATAATTATATTATGAAACATCTAACTATGAATAATGAAAATATATGCTTGATGCCCACCCTGAAACTCAGAGAAAGTAATGACTAATTAAAACACAAAATGAAGATGATACATAATTTTAAAGTGGCATAGTAGAATATATTTTCTGATTTTGCCAAAGTAAGTGGACCTCTATAAAAAAACAACAATCATAAAAATATTTCCTGGAAGATTTGCACCCATTTCTAGATAGGGAGGATATATTCTCAATCACTTTTACTTTATACATCTCCCAAATAGATTACTAAAATGCGATTTAGAAGGGGTTATCCTTGAAGAATATCTGGAAGCTTCAGCTGGCCCAAATGCAGTGATGTGTGCTCCAAAATCTGCACATGTTACCACTGTGCCTTTTGAGTTGCATTGGTGGCCAGTTTGCTTTTGGATCCAATTCAAGATTTTTGTTATCACTTTTACATTACATAGGACTGAGATATTTGAGGGTAGATATTTCTACCTATTCCATCAGGTCTAGCAGGATATGCATATTGTTTAGGTCCCCATTGACAGGATGTGTTGGTCTACTGGAAGGTGCTTAAAACAGATTTTCAGTGAACTTGGGACTCTCATGATGCTAGATGGCTATATGGCAATTAACGGAAGGGACTCTCTATGCTTCACTGCTATTTTGTTTTTATCTTGTTTCTATTTTAACCTAAACTGGTTGTTTCAATGTTTTTATGTACTTTGATTATTAGTAAGGCATGTTGCCCAGAATAACTATGTAAGATGAGCAGCTATGCAAATGTGAATGAATGAATAAAGCTAAAAGTCCAAATAGATTTACAATACAACAGTAAATGCCATGCATAGCCTGACTCTGAATTGAATTAAACTTAAATTGGGCCAAAACAATTTGTTAAAAATATTCCAATATGTGGATCAGTTGGAGACCTGGCTGTGCATCCCCAGCTAAAGACTTCAGATTCTCTTCATGAGAAGACCAGATAGAGTGAATCTGTTTACATAGCAAAACCATCTGCTTCCTCCTGTTAATGCTTGATAATGTCCAATGAACTCTCATGCTGGAGAATTACAGGTGCAAAGCCAAGACTTCATGGTATAATTAGCTTATACCCTCAGCCAGAGCAGCAGAACTAGGTTTGGGTTCTGTGCTGTAGCCAATCACCACTAGGGACTTATATTCTGGGGCTCCCAAAATTCTACTAAAGAGTTATATAATGAAAATTTGGATTTGTTCCACTTCTTAATATAATAGGGTGGCCAAAAGAAACTGAGTAAGGCCAGCTTAATTCAAAAGGCAGAACTTTGGAGGCTTAACATTCATTGTCCCCCTCTCCACGAATGACTATGTTATGCTCAATCTGAAATTATTAGGAATATTATGGAAATCCAACCAATTAAGTTGCAGGAGTTTAATCCTAATTATCAAAATATCAGGAAGCACTATGAAGTTAGACCAACTCAAGAATGGCTATAGTTGATGCACAGCCATGAAGCTATACATCTAACAACTGTTGCTATCAGGAACAGTGCAGCAATTATTTTGATTATTTTAGGGAAACTATAACCCCTTCCAGAACAAGCTAAACCCTAATCTTGTTCTATTGGCCAATTTTACTGCAAAAGATGATCTGCGACCACCTTATAAACAAGAGTTACAGCTCACCCAATCTAACATCTTTTGTAATGGCTGAAATATGTCACACAGATTGTTTTCCAACTGCAATTGTTCTGATCAACACTCTTTATATTTCTGCAGGTTAAATGGTTCCAGCCCCTTCAGGCTGTCACAGCAGATTTGCTATTAAGAATTTTCTGAGTTCACTTAGTTATCTCTGCTACAAAGTGGCCCATGTGTCAAATTTCTCAAAAGGAAGGCCCAGTGTAATAGTAAACAACAAACCGTGTTCTCCTCATACTGTCTCCACTATGATTTTAAAGAGATAACCTTTAGTATTGATCTTCCTTTTATGAAGTTCCCAAGAGACTTTTCAGAAGGCTGCTGTACTTCAAGCTGTACTAATAGCAGTACTAATTGACTCGAAACCAGCCTTGTAAGTATGACTCATGATCAAGAGATATGATAAGGACCCATCTGATAATTCTATTATAAATATCCCTTACTTATTCAACCATCCATTAAGATTCTCAGTGGCCTCTCACAAGAATAAATAAAATGCCGTATTTATAGATAGAGCTGAACATCCTTCCATCTGGTCTATGGTCTTTGGCAAAAGAAATAAAATGGGAGGTTGTTAATCATCTCAGTCTTCAATACTATCCCAAAACCTGGTTTAATGGGTGGACCTGAGTTAAATTACAAAAAAAGAAAAGAAAGAAAAACACCTGACTGAGGCAGGTACAGCTGAAAACACCTGGGCTACCTTTCTAAAAACAGCCATCAATCAATGAAAGTCTATGCAATAAGAAATAATGCCATCTGTAGTTACAGGAGGGTGAAAATTGTGTACCCTCATAAGAGTTTCAGAAAACAAGAACCTTAATGAAATTCAAATATATATATTTTGACAAGTGCAAAATATACTTTTGAAGTTCCAATTTCAGAATGAAAATGGCCACTGGAAAACCTCTTGTATAAGTTCAAATAATTATTTGGAAGGTCCCCTCTCTTTTCAATCTTGGCAACTTTTTGATCTGGACTTCAACACTCCACCGATCTCTCCCCTTCACTCTTCAATGTTCTGGTGCCAGTGCCACAAAATAAAGAATGGCTGTTGTGCTCTGATTAGAAAGGCAAGCCACTCTTCTTGCCATTTGTTGTGTTAAATCTGTAGGTCAGAGTTGCAAACAAGGCAGCCTCTCAAGGTTGGAGTGAAGCCAAGAATGCTGTGTCTCATTTCTCTCAACTATTTCCCTTTTTCTGTAATTCTGTGCCATCTTGCTTCCCTATTCTTTTAATCTCTCTGCCTGTGTCTAGACATCATTTTCATCCTAATCCTTTCTTTTTGCTGTCTTTATTTCCCAGTATCTTCTTGTAATTCAGAGGTGTCAAACTCAAGGCCCGGGGACCAGATCCAACCTGCAGGATGCTTAGATCTGGCCTGTGGGGCGGACCTGGAAACAGTGAAGGATTGGCCGGTGGTGCCTCTGCCAGCAAAAATGGAGCTCAGCAAGGTTGCCCTCAGCCCTCCCAAGCTCCATTTCCACTGGCAGAGGGTTGTAGGAGACTATTGCAGCCGAAAGCAGAGCTTGGGAGCCTGTTTTCACTGGCAGAGCACTTGGGCCGCAACAGGCGCCCCCAACATGGTTGATGTTGAGCTGGCCACACCGACTCTGGCCAAGCCCCCCTGGCCCCCCAGATCAAGCACAACCTTGATGTGGTCCTCAATGAAATCTAGTTTGATACCCTTGTTATAATCAATCTAGTAAGTTCAGCCCAGGAGTCAGGCTTCTCCTTTCCTGCTGTTGTTAGATTATTATTGCCCAGGCATGATTTGCTTACCCTTGTTTTAACCATTCTCATTTTTAATTATTGTGATCTATCCAGAAACATTTATGGATGGGTAATCATAGGATGGATGGATGGATGGATGGATGGATGGATAGATGGATTGCAAGAGATCCTGATATAAGACCTAAAGAGTTTTCAGAGAAAATATGTACTACAATGCTAAATAAACAAATCTGTGCATGTATGTTTATTTGAGTTGTGCATATATATTTCTAAGTATAAACATGGACAAGATCAACAGACCATAGAAAGCAAGTCATAAAAGGAGGAGATTTATCCATCCCCCTCCAGCTCTCTAGACTTGTAACATCCAATCAACCCCACAAAAGGCCTTTTGAGTGGCAGTTTGGGCACCACTCTGACTTTTTACAGGCATTGTGTAGATAGGAAAAGAGGAGAAATAGCATTTATTTTCTTGCCAATGGTTTCCATGTGGCTGGAGGTTTTCCAGACTGGAAAAATTAGCAAGGGGAAAGATCTGGTCCTCCATACAATTGTGTTTGTATTAATTCTGATAGCAAGGTGTTCTGTTCTGTCTGTCTCCTTTCCGATTCATTTGGATTAATCTATGATTCTAGCCGCAATTTGCTCATCTTTATTTATGGATTTTTCCCTTAAGAAACATAAAGTATTCAAGAGAGGTGGATGTGTGGGAAGGATCATGTAAGTAATATGTACATACTGTACATACTGTTAAGCTGATTGAAGAAGCAAAGGCTGACATTAACCCATAACTCAAAGTGCATTATTCTCAGATTACTTTGCTGCACATGTTTATCCCCACTCCACATTAGCAAACTAATTATTTGTTGCTCTTTTAAGAATTCAAAATCAATTGTTGTGTGCATGTCATGGTAGTTCCAACTCTTGTGTAAACTCCAGCTTCCGATCAATCCAGCCAGAACAAAAAGAGAACCTCTTCTAATGAATTTGGCCATAGATCCCAAGATGACTCTGGAATCTCTAGCCAGCAGATTCCCCACAGACACATTCCTCTCATGCATTTTACCAAGAATTACTACCCTCTTTTTCCTCTTTGTAATAAGTGAATATTAAACTAATGGAAAGTTTGAACTGAAGCCAAAAAAGACGCCAGACATCAGGTAGTTGAGGCAAACATGATACAGAGCTGAAAATAGAAGAAAAAACTAGCCCAAATAAGGTTTCTATTCTTCAAGGCAAGTTGACTGGATGCCCATAAGCTGAATCTATTATAAGAACAAAGAAGCTTCTGAGCAGTTTCTACTGACCTGGTTCTAAGCAATGGTGGAGAACTTAGAATGCCCCAGATAGGGATAAAGGAGAACTACCATACAGGGGCTCCAAAACTCACATAACCTAGTGTTAATTTTCCTCATCTTTTTGCTGCTATTGGGTGATCATCCAGAGCTTTGAAAGGATTACTGGTAGCTCTAACTACAGGTAGTCCTTATTTAATGACTGGTCACTTAGCAATGGCTACGTACATGCTCTTGGTCATATTATTGCATTTTGAGAGCTGATGACTGTGATTTGCAAATTTTTTGCCAATTTCCAGCCTTTTCAGCTTATTTATGACCAAAACCTGCCCCACTTAACAACTGCTATGTTCGCTTATCAATTGTGGCATTTGCTTAACAACTATTATTTTAAAAGTTATAAAATGTGGTGCCTCAATTTATAATGAGTATTGTCAGAAATTCCATTATGGTCATAAGTCAAGGACTATCTATACATGACATTTCCCGGGATTTTTTAAATAAGTACATTGAATTGCAAGAGATGCTGGAAGTATATTGCTGGAAGCAATATATGGAACTCTAGATTTTTCCTATCCCTGATGTAGGACTTGTGCCAAAGGATTCAATACTTGATAAGCTATGTAAAAAACTTCGATATATAAAAAAAACCCCTCCAGAATGCAAATAACTATATTGTTAATGCTTCATTCTTCCTATAAAGTTTCTGTTCAAGAACATTTTCTCTCTCCAGTACCCAAGATATACTACATGTCTCCTCAGCTGCAAAACCTGAACAATAGGCAAAAAAGCAGGGGGCCTATTTACTCATTCAGGTGTCAGTAATAACGGGTATTTAACTGAAGGCAAACAACTAATAACAATACAGTTTGTTCTCCAAAGGCTGGAATACAAGCCAAGTATTGTAGGATAATAGAAATAATCAGAGTATTGCTTAGCTCCCTTTCTAACCAACTTCCTGCTCCCTCTCACCCAGTTTTGCATTTTTCCCTCCCTCAAATTTGCCAATCAAAGACAAAAACACAGTTCAGTTGACCAGGTCTTTTATGATTTAATTTCATGCAGGAAGCTTGGAAGCCAGGTCAGGTTAGCATAACCAGCCTCTAAAGAGGAACTGGGAAAAGGGTCAGGATATTCTCCAATTTTAATCACACCATGGAAAAGGTGACTGAACTGCAATTTGTCTACTGCAAAATCTCCCCTTTTGTATAACTGGGAATGGTATAATAATATTTAAATGCCTGTCTGCTATCCTCCTTTGGCATCTAATCATACAGAACACTATTTCCTAGTGAGCAATGGGTGCTTTGGATGTGTTCAAGGACACATTGTTCTCAATGTCTTCTCTGTTTTTGAAGACACACTCCAGGGCTTACTGCTCATAATGGCAAGGCAATCTTGTATATTTCCATGTATATGGAAAGCTTGTTCTATATCTCCAAATATGCACAAAAACCCAAGAGAGAATAAGCTTGTCTGCTAGACTCCAGTGAAAAACCATAGTGCTCCCTCTCCTCCCCCAAACCCATTTTATCAGTAGAACAATGGAACAAGTTCATTGATGGTGTGTTGAAATCATAAACTTCTCTCTACTTTTTTAATCAGGTGAAAATTGACAAGGTTTATGCTAGTTTCCTTTTCTAGACCAAGGGACTGGAAGGGTTTTTTGATTGGCTGATTGTTGTATACTGGTCCACTGGTGGACACATCAAATTGGATGCTGGAAAGTAACAAGCATGATCAAGTGCTTATACAAAAGGTCTCTCAAGGAAACCATTTATTCTTTTTTTAAAAATACACTTTATTCAACATTTTTAACATTAAAAATATAGAAAATTATATCATTCAACAACAGCTATTTGTGGTGTTTTTCTTATGACTATAATTCGTGCATTATTTACAAAAATTAAATTGTGTGTGTTTACATTCTTATTTTACCTATTACTTATCGTTAATAACTATCTTTAACCTATATCTGTTCTATCCAATTATACCACTGTTCCCACACATTGTAGAATAGCGATGCCTCTTTATCTTTTAAACTCAGCGTTAATTTGTCCATTTCTGCACAATTCATGACCTTTTTTATGACAAGTTTCTCTGCAGGTATGCATGGCTATTTCCAGCATTGAGCGAAGGCCATCCTGGCAGTGGTTAATATGTGTAGTATTAGATATTTTGTACTTTTCACATAACCTTTTTTAAAGATCCCCAGTAGGAAGAGTTCCGGTTCTAAATCTAATTGTTCATTAATAATTTCCTGTAGCCAATTTTTAATTTTAAGCCAATATTTTTGAGCTTCAGGGCAGGACCACCACATATGGTAGTATGTTCCTTCTTTCTTTTTACACTTCTAACATATGGGGCTCATTTTTTGATACATTTTCGCTAATTTCAAAGGGGGTAGGTGCCACCTGTAGAACATTTTATATGTATTTTCTTTATATGATGCTGATTTTGTTAGTTTATGGTTTCTGTTCCATATGATCTCCCAATCTGACCATATATTCTTAAAGTCCCACTGTTGAAAGGAAAGCAATTGGTGCTTCCTTTCCCAACAAGAGCAAAGAAACAATCAAATCCACCATTTGGGGACTATAGTAAAAGCAATCTGAAAAAAAAATACCAGGCAGGCCTGACACAACATGGGGAAATTTCTATTTCAAGTAGAAGTTCTCCAGAAATTCAGATTAAAACTGCACAAATTAGATAAAAATGGGGATATTGTTAATATAAACATTCATAATTGTTTCCATGGATTAAAAAGAAACATTGGATAATGACACTGTTCGGCTGATAGAAAAGTAAACTAGCTTGGAAATATCTGATTAGTACTAATGCAATGAAAACTTCTGAGGTTCAGTTTAATATGCAGCTCAAAAATTATATATAGGTAAAAAGTAAATATTTGGTAATCAACCAAATATTTGGTATTTCATATTTGGTAATCAAAAATATCGTCCCTTGCACATTGTTTTGATATGGTGATTATGTCTCTGGATGATGGAACATTTTTTGTAATATCCTCCTGGGCTGCATTGTAAAATGCCTGTTGAAAACTGTAAGTGTAAAAATAAGAGACTTCAAAAAAGATCCGACTTACCGATAAATGGAACTTTCCCTCCTCCCAAAGAGAATTGTATGATATGGTGCAATAAAATATTTTTCTAGACCTTGATAACCATAAAGTTATGTCCACAAGTGGGACCATTACTAAAAAGTTGTTAACTGAGTTGTATCCAATTTTGGTCATAAATTTTTATGTAAGTTATTCCCAATTTTACAATCTCTTTTGCCATGGTTTTAAGCAAATCAGCGGAATTGTTAAGTAAATTATGGAGTCATTAAGCGAATCCGGCTTCCCCCATTGACTTTACTTGCCAGAAGTTGATGGAGCAGATTGCAAATCACATTACTCTGGGATGCTTCAACTATCATAAATACATGCAGGTTGCCAAGTGCCCAAATTTTAATCACATTACCGTGGGGATGCTACAATTGTTATAACTGCAACAACTAGTTTTAAGTCACTTTTTCAGTTGTTCAGTTCAATAATCAGTTCAGACTATTCAGCTGTTGTAACTTTGAATAGTCACTAAACAAATGGGTATTATTTCAAGAATTATCTGTATCAGGGATGAGTTCTACTTACCTTTACTACTGGTTCGCAATGGAACCACCCGCATGCTTCTGCACATGCGCAGATCATCCATGATGACGTCATGGTGGGTGGGTGGAGCCTCCTGCCGGTTTTACTACTGGTTATATAGAACTGGACCAAACTGGGAGCAACCCACCATTGATCTCTATGGTCCTTTTGAATCCCTGAAAATCATTTTGATGAATGGGGTCATCATTCTGCAGTGGATGCACGTATGTTGAACAAGTACTGTATAAATTCCACCCAATTTCCTCTGAGTCAGTTCAGAGATGTCTATTACTACAGCAAAACTATTTTGCAAATAATTCTCTTCCTAAGTGTTCTTGATCAGAGACAACATTAAAATCTTCCACATATGGTTTCCCTTTTCAGGCCTTAAATATTTCAAGTTGGCTACTTCAGTTGGCTTACATAACCCAGCAGGCAGTTTCTTAGATTTGCCGGTATGTCTTAGATCCGGTCATTTCTAAATGACAACAAAAAGTTCCTACTGCAATACCTGTCCTTGTTATAGGTGGGATCACTTTTAGAAAACTAAAATTTTGTTTATATATTTTTGTGCCAATAGTACCCATCACTCACTATTCCCTTCTACAGTACTGGCATTATCCGAAAAGTATATGGCAAGGGCTATGCGCTAGCATCAGGGAATCATTATTTGCATGCAAAGATGTAAAAACAGGATGATCTCTTGTAGGGCCTGGCCAGGGAAATTTTAAAGTTAGGATTTCTTGTATTCTCTGAACTTGGAGTTTCTTACAGACATCTCATTACCAGTGGTGAAATCTTTTTATCTTCCTTACCGGCTCAGAAGTGCACATGCCGCACATGTCACATGTGCATGCAGAGCTTTTGCGCATGCGCAAAACCTTTTGTGCATGTGCAAAAAACACATTACTTCCTGGTTAAAACCAGGAAGTAATGACACCCGGACGGGTGGGCGGAGCTTTGCTCCACCATCGCTACAGATCGCCGAACCATTGGCCACGATCGCTACTGGATCACAAGATCTGGTCAGAACCGGGAGTATTTTACTCCTGCTCGTTACCCATATTAGGTAACATCATCAGTGCTAGTAAGGAGTGGGGTTAACTCTCAATTTATATTCTAGTGGCTTGTCGCACAATTTCATCAAAATGTGCCTTATCACTTAGTCCAATACAGCACAATCAACATAAGCTATAAAAAAGGATAATACTCCCATACATCAAAACATCTCAGAAATATGGAATGAGCCTAGCACACAAACCAGCTAAAGCTCTCCAAGACATCCTAAGATAATAAAACAACCCAGCAGCCTCAGAAGAAAAGAAACAAGAATCATCTACAACATACAGTGCAGATGCTACAATAACCACTATGAAGGACAAACAGGCAGAAGACTAGCAGAATGCATCCATGAATACCAAGTAGCAGGCATGAGACATCATGAAAAGTCATTAATTTCACAACATATGGACAGACTTATAATCATAATTTCAACTGGAAAACCATGACTATCCTAGACCAAGCCAAGTCCAAAAATGCTAGAGAATTTTTGGAAGCCTGGCACTCTGATAAATTGTCCATCAATAGACACATAGATATAAACAACATCTATGTACTGTGCAATCAACAAGCCAAAGAGGGAACAAAAAGATCAAAACATCTCTCTGCCAGCAATCAACGCCCAGATGAGCATAGATTAACAGCAAGATTAACACCAGATCAATAATTGAGAATAAACATCACCCCAATCAAGAAACTGCCAAACAAGTCAACAGTAAGCCCAACCAAAGAACCCCCAAGACCACTCCCATCAACACTTGACAGGGGAAGCCACTAGAATATGAACTGAGAACAAACCCCACTCCCTTCTAGCACTGATGAGGCTACCTAGTTTGCGTAATGAATTATCTGCAAGAGTATCTGCAACAACCAAACTCAAAGAGCACTAAAGACTCCTCATTTCAACCTTGAACTATACATTTTCTTCTTTATCAGACATTTTAAAAATATTACAGTTGGAAAGCACTATAAAAATGGGAGGGAAGTTCAAATATCAAATTGAATAATATAGTGTTTCTTTCAGAAATGAGTATCTTGCAGATTACATACACACAGCCTATAGGCTACTTTCTAATGAACTAAAGCTTGATTTTTGAAACTTGGTAATCTTAAAATGTATGGATTTTGAGAAACTTTGAATATTTCATTGCCAAGTCATCCAAGATGAAGGAATAAAATCCAATTAGGGTTTGTCATTCTTTAGGGGGAAAACAACTCTACATAAGATATGGATAGCTTTTCTTTTCTAAAATGTATGAAATAGTTGACAGCTCCCTTTTACATTTTGAGTTTTCTAAAAACCAAAACACTTTTTAGCACTATTGAACTCTTCAAACAATAGATTTTCCCCCCTAGGAGGAACTATGAAAGGAAGCCATGCTCTTTAAAGAGCACTGTAAATATTAAAGTTAAGAAAGATGGAAATAATCCTTTTGCAACCTTGAATGTTTTCTAATGTAAAGACAATTCCCTCTATGTCTCTGGATTCAGTCTTGTGAAATTTGCCATAAACCAGACAGATAACTGCAATCGACCTAGCCTGGTCATCTAAGTTCTAAAGAAAACAATTCCCTAAGTAAGAATTGTCTAGAACGTTAGAACGTCATGCAACAGCTTTATTTAGTTTGTAAATAAAGCTTTTGGAACCAGTGTGACAGGAATAGTGGAATCAACATTATATGTATATTTATCCACAATCTAAAATTCAGATGAAAGAATAGAACACAGGCATGCAACACAGAAAAGGGAAATAAAAGTTTACTTGTTGCCACAAAATCAATGCTATTTTCTAATTTCTTCTAGAAATCATTAAGTAGTAACTCAAACAGAAGTTTTCAATCAATAAAGACAGAGGGAAATGGTTTTGAACTAATTAATTGCCACAGACTGGTCTGGGATTGATGGTGAGGTAATGAGCACAATAACAAAAGACAGCAAAAACAGCTTGTGATCCTTTGTTGATCTGAGCAGCAAGTCAGCCAGGGATGAGGCCCACAATGGGAAGCTGTGGTGCCTGCAAGGAGAGAATAACTAAAGCCAAGATGATGACCAAACTATGCAATCCAAGCCCCAGTCCCCTTTTTAAGTGCAACATACCTCCCCCCACTAAAGTAGGATTGTATGATGGTGGATGCTATCTTGGTTTTTTGACACCCACGCCCAAATAAACAACTAAATCCAGGAATATAATCTTTAATTTGTCTGTAGTGTGGCTGGACATAGAAGCACTGCCATTTTCATTCCCTCATGAAACAATGCTGTACATTAGAGCTCTACAACTGCTCAATTACCTGATTCATAAGCCACATGTGGCTTTGGGGTGCATGATGGAACTATGCTCAAAAAAGTAACAGGGGGAGGAAAAACCAGAGATATCCATGGAGGATTTAAAAAGTCAAGATGGATGCCATAATCATAACTTTGAAGCCCCACATGGGAGGCATGTTAAAAAGGGGCTGGAGCTCCAATTATGGAGTAGAGCCGCCATCTTGATATTTTAACTGTCTTCTTATGAATTCCCTTAGAACACATAAATATTGGATTTTTTACCTTTATCTGTGATTAAAATAAAATGTAACTGAATAATTACTATTCTGTCATGTAATTAATAATTTATTCTTTCTGTCATATAAGCTATTATAATTTGATTAGTAACAACCATTATCCTTCCATGACATACAATACAGAGACAGAATTAATTTGTCTCAATGCTATTTATTTAATCAGAAATCAGTTCTTCATCTTACACAGTTGCATTTAAATTCAGAAAAGGCTGATCCAGGAGATACTGATTAAAGCAAATTATCAATCAAGAAGAAAATAAAAATGATTACTACAAATTAATGATAAGTTGTTGGTTTGAGAGGCAGGCAATGGACTTCCAAATACCTTTTCCAATAGGAAAATATGGAATCTCAAAAATGACTCCACTGATTAGGTACCACAAAAAGTAATTATAGATAGTTGGTAGGTAGGGAGGGAGGGAGGTAGGGAGAAAGAGAGAGAGAGAGAGAGAGAGAGAGAGAGAGAGAGATACATAGATAGACGATAGATAGATACCAAATGAACCTGCTCCAACATGGAGAGATGCTTATAACTTATACAGTATTATACATAAAGGATTGGGCAAAAAGAGTTTATTTCCCCAGTGAGACTGAGGAAGGGTAGGGGGGATGATCTTTTGCCATGGACTTAATCAGGGGTGGGTTTCAGCAAGTTCTGACCAGTTCTCGAAAACCAGTAATGGAAATTTTGAGTAGTTCAGAGAACCGGTAGTAAAAATTCTGACTGGCCCCGCCCCCATCTATTCTCTGCCTCTCAGGTCCCAGCTGATTGGGAGGAAATGGGGATTTTGCAGTAACCTTCCCCTGGATTGAGGAGGGAATGGAGATTTTACAGTATCCTTCCCCTGCTACGCCCACCAAGCCATGCCACGCCCACCAAGCCACACCCACAGAACCAGTAGTAAAAAACCCATCACTGGACTTAACCTGTCAGCTTCTAAATGCTCAATATTTCAAAGTATTTCTGATATCTAAACTGATGTTCTAGGACTGCAGTTGGTAAGACACAGTACTGAACAAAGAAGAGAGCCTGTTTTTAGGTCCAACCATACCACATCATGAGAACATTGGCCGCCATTCATACAGGAAATGGAAATCCTACTATCCAAACTCCCCCAATCTGCAAAACAGATTTGTATGTTTGCCTGAATGCTCATAAAAATTTTCCAACTTTTATGTGGAAATTATTAGGAACTGTCATTTAAAGTAGATTTCGGCTATGCCGTTCAAATGAGATGACAATATTTAGGTTTTCTTTCTTCTCCAGCTTTTTCATTCCTATGTTCTTGTGATTGGGAAAAATAAAGGGAGAGGGGAAGTGGGATAGTCTCTATGGCTTAAAAGAAAATACAAAAATCAGGCCATGCAGAAAACAGCAATTGCTTTCTTTGACATTCAGAGACCAATTAGTTATCACTGTAATTGTTGTAAAAAAAGACTACAGTCTGTTTGCCCTGGGACCTCCTCCACTGATTGATTGAAGGGCAAACATGTGTTTAAACAAGATAAAATTGAGTGGAGCAAGTCAATTAAGAAACACTCCCTGCCACCACCCAATTTTCTGTGTACACAATTGTACCAGCCTTGCCAGTGGTTTTCCATGAATGCATTAGACAAGAAGCAGAGGAAATAGACACCTGGTATCCACTGAATCATGTCCATCCTTACTCAAATTGCAGGCAATGATCAACAAATTGCAGGCTCAACTCTTTTATTAGCTAGCAGATTAGAAGAGAGAAGCAATGAAGCATTTTCCAGCTTCAATCTGAACTGGTTATATTTTCAGGCAATTGGGAAATGTAAAAGACCCTGTCTAATGGACCCCCTCCCTCAAAAGGCAGGTCAGAGCCCAAAATGAGTACAGTAGAGAAAAACTATTAGGAGAGCAAAAAGCAATGGGTTCAAGAAAGAAATCAATTTGAGCTGCTTCATGCACTTATTCCCCAGTGAAAATCAGTCTTTAGTAAAATTGTATCCCATGTGATGTACTCCAGGTAGGTAGGGAACTATATTTCCATTTTGGACATGAACTCTAGGAGTTTAACCTTTACAAAAGGCTATACTATAAATAGAAGTAGCTTTGTCTGAATCTTCTTTAAAAAACAAAAATAAATAGGAACTGACATTCCCATCTATTCCAATGCATAGGGATCCTAGGATACTGCAGAGGATGCAAAGCATAGACGCAAGTTAGGAAAAAATGTGATCACCAGCTGTGATACTGCGCCTGCAACTAATGATTACATTCTGAGAAAATGGTTGGAGAAATTCTCTGGAAAGAAAAAGTGATGGGGGGCGGGGGCGGGGACAGGATTTGCAATTTCATTTGCTTAAAGCTTTAGTCTTAAATCTTCCCTTTGTCTGTGGTCATCCCTAATGATATCTATAATGATGTCTATAAGGGGCGTGCATAAGAGCACAAACGTGCCTACCGTTCCTGTCCTATTGTTTCCTTTCATTATATCCAATTAATATAGTTATTACATACTTATGCTCATATATATGCTTATATATTATATAGTTATTTTCATGCTTATGCTCATGCTTTTGATCCAGCATCATACCAGGCAATGGGGAAATTTAAGTAGCAGCCCCTAGTGGAGATAATAAGCATGCTGGACGTGGCTAGTTTGCTTTCTAATAAATTAGTGTTTTACGATCCAAGAGAAGCGAATGATGTAAGGTGCAGCATGGCATTATTGTACAGATGTCAGATTTCTCCCTTGAATTTTGATGCAATTAAGGCAAACGGCATGATTTGCATCTACCACTTGTTTTCAAAATTCAAAATATGCCCTCAATTGCCAATCCAACCTCGCAACACTTGAAATTACCATTTATTAGGGAAACAAATTTCCATACTATGAAAAATGAATGTAGGAGAGATGTTTGGGATACATATATTGAGGATCAGGCTGGAAGACCATTTTGCTTGTAGCTGCCTTTTGATTCAACATCTAAAGGGAGTTGTTTAAAAAAGGGAATCAATAGGGAATTCCCATTCTGAGCAATTCAGTGCCACACACACTTCCCAAAAGGAGAGTAGAGTGCTTCCCTTTCTCCTGCACTCCAATGGTGGCTCTAAGGAATCTCCTTTAATTGGAAATGATGGATTTCATCTTCAATAGGAAACCTGCTGGCTTTTCTTCCCATGACTCGGGTAGATCCTTCTGGATGGGCTTTGGGAGAAGGACATTGAGAGTCATTGTCTGGCCTTTCCCCCTCAGGGTTGGGAGGAGCAGTTAGGAGATGAAAATAAAACAGTTTGAGCTTTGGACATTGCATAGGTCAGGGGTCTCCAACCTTGTCAACTTTAAGACTTGTGGACTTCAACTCCCAGAATTCCTCAGCCAGGAATTCTGGGAGTTGAAGTCCACAAGTCTTAAAGTTGACAAGATTGGAGACCCCTGGCATAGGTCACTTGGGCTGTATTTAATTGCCTCTATCAATGAAAATCAGGGGGATCTGCAGGAAAGGCATCAAGGAGGAAGCCACACCATGCAATTGAAGCCCCACCCCAATCATAATGCATGTAGAAGAAAGGCAAAACTTCAGCTGCACAATTATTGCTGTTCTTTTGACATTTTTGACACCTGTCCTCCCAAGTTCTGTCCTTTTCAAGTTCCTTCGTGCTTATTTTTATTCCAAACATGTTAGTTACATCAAATTAACTAACATGTTAGTTACATCAAATTAACAAACATGTTAGTTACATCGAAGTAACTAATCATCAAACTGGTTAGTTACACCAAAATTCTAAAAACAAATCCAATAAGTAATTCCAAAACAAAAGTATGAATCTATTTCCTTCTAACTCCCTCTGCCCTCATTGCTTTTCTGGAACAAAGTAAAAAAAGAAATCAATACTTTCTTTTCTAACTTTTAAATTTAATCTTAGTGCTATTGTTGCAGGGCTGATCATCAGCGTTATGCCTGCTGTTTAGGTGCTGGCTTTTACTATATCGTTTTATTGTGCTTTCTGAAGTGCATTTTTAAATGCTGCTTTATTGTATTTTTTTCTCTGAGAATCCATTTTTCAGGTAACAGCAGGAAACTGGTGGAGGAGGAGCATCTGTTTGCCATAACCTTTCTTCAGATGGTTCTGCATTTCCTTGTGTAAACAGAAAAACCTGGGGGAGGAACCATTTAGCTGCCGCCTCTGGCGTCATGCACTCAATGCCCCATCACTTAAAATGGGCAAACGTTAAAAGGCTGCTGCCTAACTACCATGCTCTGAATAGTTTATGTAGAACAGGTTAGCTGTCTTCCTGACCTGCTCTGAGCTGAGCAAAAGGCAGTTTTCCATTCCATTTACCAGGAACACAATCAACAGCCATTTTCCAAAGGTCACAAGTTGGCTCCCTTGTGGGAACAGGAACACTCGTTGGCTGAGATCCAAACAGGGGGATAAAAAGGCAGAGGGACAAACTTTGAACCCTAAGAGTTCAAAATGGCTGCAGGGTCTCACTGCCAGTGTTCCAGCTCAGGAAGAAGTATTATTCCAATCCAACATCTCTGAGAAAATTATTCTTGGCTTAGCAAGCAAGCACAAGATACACTATAGTTTCAAAAAGCCAAATAAATATGGCTTTCTATGATGAAAGCTGTTAAGTCCTCGCTGTTACGACCCGAGAGACACACCTCTGTTGCTAGCCGCCGCTGATTGGTTAAGCCGCGGCTAGCAGAAGAGCGGGAGCCGGCAACAGTTCTGATTGGTTGTTCTGATTTGACAGTTAACTATTTAAGCAGCTGTCAAGTGAGTTTTCGCTGAGGCGATTCAGCGGAGGTTGTTTAACTTTAGTGAGGCTGCTAGTTGTGAGTTAAATAAAGTTATTATTGCTACTAAGCCTTGGACCCGCCTTGTTTGTTCGGACTGAACACTGGCGACGAGGAGTGGTGAGGTGACGGTCAGTAATATTAAATATGGCAATGGCTACATCCCTTCCAAATTTTTCGCCATTCGACCCTGCAAGCGAAGCCTGGGACGTTTACATAGAGCGCTTCGAGTGTTTCCTGCAGGCTAGCGGTTTGTCCGACCTCCCCGCTGACCGGAAGCGCGGCTATTTCTTAAGTTTATGTGGCCGAGAAACCTTCTCTATAGCTAGGGCTCTGACTGCCCCCTACAAGTATCTTCTGTGCCCTGGGACACCCTGTTACAAAAGCTACGAGCTCATTACTCTCCAACCCCCTCTCGCATTGCGAGGCGACACGCTTTTAGACAGCGTATGCAGAAGGAAGGGGAATCCATTAATGATTATATAGCATCCCTACGGGTCGCTGCACTGCATTGCGAGTTTGCTGATTTGGAGGACATGCTGTTAGATCAGCTGGTTACGGGGGTCAAGGACTTACGGCTACAACGCCGCTTGCTGGCTCGCACTGACGCCACATTTCAGATTGCCATGGACGAAGCTCGAGCCGCAGAGATGTCTGAGAAATCGTCGGCGGAGCTTCAGCAGTTTCACGTAGGAACCGCTCCTGCCCATGTTCCCCAAACTGTCCATCATGAAGATTCAGAGCCGGACATGCCGTCCGATGAAGAGGGCGAAGTAAGCCGCCTTAAGGTGACACGCAGGGGTGAGCGAAACAGGAATGCCAAATTCCCTCAAGCTGGGTGTCTTGGATGCGGAGAAAACCACCACCGCTCTAATTGCAGATTTAAATCGGCAATTTGCCGCCGCTGCGGAAAAAGGGGGCATCTGTCAAGGGTCTGCCGCGCCGCGATGCCTGCCTCGTCAAGACCCCAGTCCCCTGTCAATACCAAGAGGGGGACCAAGAACCTGCCGCGCATCCGAGAGGACTGCCACTCCCTGGCCTGGGAGGAAGACATCGCTGCAGTCGCTGTCAATCACGCATCTACCGGCGTGATTGCTAATAAGATCTACCTCAAAGTGAACCTGGAAGGAGTTCCACTCACCATGGAGGTTGACACCGGCTCTTCGAAATCGCTCATCTCTTGGCCTATGTTGCGACGCCTATTGCCTACGTTCACCAAACAGCAGCTTCAACCTTGCCCTGTTAAGTTACGTGACTATCAGGGCAACCTGATCCCAACCTTGGGCTGTGCCACCTTTAATGTTTCTCATGAATCCTTTTCAGGTTGTCTGCCTCTCATTGTGGTCAAGACCAACTTCCAAGCCTTCTGGGCTTGGACTGGTTTGCAGCCCTACATCTTGACATAGCGGGTATACATGCCATGGCACCGGAAGAACCTGCTCAGCTGTTCACCGAATTCGCTGATGTGTTTGATGGGTGTTTGGGTAAATATACAGGGCGGCCCATTTCCTTCAATCTGGACCCCCAAGTGGCACCGATTCGGCTTAAACCGAGAAGTGTGCCTTTAGCGCTTCGTCCCAAGGTTGATAAAGAATTGGACAAACTAATTGCACAAGGGATCCTGGAGCCTATTGACCATTCAAATTGGGAAACCCCCATTGTGATACCGCTGAAGCCGGACGGATCCATTAGGATCTGTGCCGACTACAAATGTACCATCAATAAGGCCCTGCAGGCAAATCCATACCCAGTACCAGTCATGCAACACCTGCTGCACTCGTTGGGAAGGGGGCGGGTGTTTGCTAAATTGGACCTAGCTCAGGCCTATCAGAAGCTCCCGGTGGATGAACACACTGCAATGGCCCAGACGATTGTAACCCACCGCGGAGCTTTCAAATGCAAGCGATTGCAGTTCGGGGTCTGTATTGCCCCTGGACTGTTCCAGAGCTTAATGGAGCGACTGCTCCATGGCATTCCGGGGGTCATTCCCTACTTCGACGATGTTCTGATCTCGGCCATTGACCGGTCCGAACTCGTCAGTCGGCTACGGGCTGTCCTTAGCCGGTTCCGGGATGCAGGGCTGAGGCTCAAGAAAGAAAAGTGCCACATTGGGGTTCCCCGGGTGGAATTTCTAGGATTCCTAGTGGATGCTCAGGGAATTCACCCGGCACCCTCTAAAGTAGAAGCTATAACTAATGCCCCGACGCCCAAGAATAGAACAGAGCTGCAGGCATTCCTGGGGCTCCTTAATTTTTACGCAATATTTTTGCCTCATAAGGCTTCTTTGGCTGAGCCCCTCCATCGTCTTTTAGATTCTCATAAGCCATGGCTATGGAGCCGAGCAGCTGCCGCCTCGTTCCAGGCTGTCAAAGACACCCTCACATCAGCAGCTGTTCTCATGCACTACGACCCCAGCCTACCCCTGTCACTCACGTGTGATGCGTCCCCATATGGCGTCGGCACTGTCCTAGGCCATCTACTCCCTGATGGCTCGGAGGCGCCCATTGCTTTCTATTCCCGTACCTTATCACCTTCTGAAAGGAACTATAGTCAGCTAGATCGAGAGGCTCTGGCCATGGTAGCAGGAATCAAGCGATTCCATGACTACCTGTATGGTCGGTTTTTCTTTCTTGTGACAGACCATAAGCCGCTATTAGGGTTGCTAGCGGGGGATCGCCAAACTCCCCAAATATTGTCCCCTCGCATGTCCAGGTGGGTGGAGTTCCTCGCGTCCTATTCATATCAATTGCTGTACAAACCGGGGAAAGCCATTGGGCATGCGGACGCCCTTAGCCGCTGCCCCCTTCCCCTGTCTGATTCTGAGCCTGCCCCAGAATCCTCCGTCCTCTTGGTCGAGGAGCTGGACCTCCCTATATCCTCTACGGACATAGGGAAGCTCTCTGCCAGGGATCCCATCCTGTCAAGGGTTATGGATTGGGCAAGAAGAGGGTGGCCCAGGGGGCCAACCGACCCCGAATTCTTGCCTTATACTCGCAGACAGCATGAGCTGTCTGTCCTTAAGGGCTGCCTGCTATGGGGAAATCGGGTGGTAGTTCCCTCCGAATTAAGACAGCGCATTTTAGAATGCTTGCACGACGCCCACCCTGGCATCGTGCGGATGAAAGCTCTCGGCCGCAGCTACGTTTGGTGGCCGGGCATGGACCATGAGATCGAAGCCTGGGTGGCTGCATGCCCCCAGTGCCAAGCCTCCAGGCCAGCACCGCCATCAGCCCCTGTCCGGGAGTGGGAAAACCCAAGGGCGCCATGGGCAAGAGTCCATATGGACTTCGCAGGGCCGTTTAGGGGACAGACCTTCCTAGTCTTAGTGGATGCTTATTCTAAGTGGGTAGAGATCGCTATCACAACCTCCCCCACCACGGACGCAGTAATAAGGGTCTTGGATGGGTTGTTTGCCACCCATGGGCTTCCCGACGTCACTGTCACAGATAATGGGGCCCAATTCACATCTGCACCCTTTCAGAGGTTCCTGGCGCGGCTTGGCATTCGCCATGCCACCTCGGCTCCTTTCCATCCGGCGGGAAATGGCCGGGCAGAAAGGGCCGTTAGGTCAGCTAAGGAGGCGTTAAGCCGCCTGGGCCCGTCGAATTGGCACAGCAAGATTTGCCAATACCTATTAGCTCAACATACCACCCCTTGCCCCGTCTCCAACGTGAGCCCGGCTGAAATGTTAATGGGCCGGCGCCTCCGGACCAGATTGGATCGTCTACACCCTAGTTTCAATTGCGACATGCCAAGGGACACAGGTGCCCATTATAGAGTTTTCCAAGTAGGAGACCTGGTCTATGCCGAGAACTTCGGAACAGACACCCGGTGGGTTCCGGGACATATTATTCAATTAACTGGGCCCTATTCTTATAGGGTCCAACTTGAAGACGGATGCCAGTGGTGCTACCATATTAATCAGTTGCGCCGAAGATTAACAGGGATGGCCAGTCCACTCCCTGAACCAAGTTCACCTGCTACTCGCAGCGATTCGCCGCCCGGGGGCTCGTCGGCCCAGCCGGATTCACCTACACCAACGACAACACACCAGGAAGCTACGCTACACTCCAGTCCCGAAGCGATCTCGCCGGCTGACTTACCTGTTTGGTCCGGGGCCCCGGATCCGGTCAGTCCTCCTGCCTGTCATCGGGCACCGGCACCGCCCAGTCGAGGAGAGGGAAGTCCGGCTCCTCCTAATCCTACGGCATCTCTAACAGGACCTAGACGATCAGGGCGGATCCGGCGCCGCCCAGCGTACCTCGCTGACTACGCATGTGACGTCTGGGGGGTGAGGAGTGTTAAGTCCTCGCTGTTACGACCCGAGAGACACGCCTCTGTTGCTAGCCGCCGCTGATTGGTTAAGCCGCGGCTAGCAGAAGAACGGGAGCCGGCAACAGTTCTGATTGGTTGTTCTGATTTGACAGTTAACTATTTAAGCAGCTGTCAAGTGAGTTTTCGCTGAGGCGATTCAGCGGAGGTTGTTTAACTTTAGTGAGGCTGCTAGTTGTGAGTTAAATAAAGTTATTATTGCTACTAAGCCTTGGACCCGCCTTGTTTGTTCGGACTGAACAAAAGCCATAGGAACCATTTGCATCTCAAGCATCTGTATCAGGGGTGTCAAACTTGTGACCCATGGGCCAGATGCGTCTTGCGCTGGCCATGCCCATCCCCCATTTTAGCAAAGGGGGGAAAAGTTGCAATACATCACATGATGTCGTGAGTTTGATACCCCTGATCTATATCATCTGCAATCTTTTTGCAATTTTGAAATTACAAGCAAGGGACAATTGGGGGGGGGGGGTAATCCAAGTAATATCATATGTATTTGTTAATGCCAACCTTAATACACTCTTGTCCAAATTCAGAGATATTTCCTAATTTGTCCAAAAAGTTACACTGTTTTTTGAAATCACTATAGAACAAAATGTCCTGAATTTACAAAAAACAAAAATCATTAGAAGATGCCTCCTGCTAGATATGGCCACTGTTACCCAGTGGTTGACCACGTGCCCTGTGAAAGCTCACTAGCTGGACAGAAAAGCAACAAAATTCCACTGCTTCTTCCCAACAACTGTTATTTAATGCTTCCTCCTCATGAATCAGGAGGTAGTTCTCTGAGTCCTTCGGGAAAAGGGCGGTATACAAATTTAAATAATAAATAAATAAATAAATAAATAGTTCACAGCTGTCAAGGCAATTTGGTCATGAATTCCATTTCCTTTTAAAACTATCTAAACCGATGTTCATTTCTCCACCTGATGGTTAGACCAGGGTCTCTAGCCTTGGCAACTTTAAGCTTAAATTGCCAAGGTTGGAGACCCCTGGGCTAGAGCAATTTCTGCAGTGCTGCACACAAGCCTTCAATGGTGTTGCCCAGATTCCCACTTCCAAAAGAAAGGCAAAATAAAAATCTTTGATTAAATCTAATTTAACTTGAAATGCAATTAAAATAATTCAGTATAAGCCAATATTGTTATTTCCCATATAATCATTTTCCCTTCCTGTCCGGTGCATTGTTTTAGGGGCAACTATACAGTGGCTATGAGAGTTGAACTGAGGATTTTGGCACGCCACATCTGTAGACTCAGGTTGTAGCCTTTAGGATGTTAGATATTTGGTTAGACAATCAGTTCACATCAAGTTATTTCAGAAACTTGAGATGACATTTTTTGAACCAGGTAATTTATAGTTGGGATATATTTGTACATCTCTTGCCATTTCAATTTATCCTAATTTTTCAGATGCTATTTCAGAAAAGCCTTTTGGACTCAGGGCGGTTTACAGCCAGATAAAAAGCAGAGTTACAAAAATTAAGAAATGTTTAAAAATCTATATTCAATTCAATTAAATTAAATTTAATTTAATTTAATTCTGATCAACTCAAACTCTGAGAGTTGTAGGGTTGAGAGAGAATGACTGGCCCAAATCATCCAGCTGCCTTTTTATGCCTAAGGAAGTTGAATTCATGGCTATTTGGGAAGGGTGGGGACAAGAGATTGCCCTAGGACCATGATGGTGAACCTATGGCACGCATGCCGGAAGTGGCACACAGAGCCATCTCTCCAGGCATGCCAATCGTTGCCCATTGCTCTTCTGGGTTCTGGCGTGCACATGCACGTCGGCCAGCTGGTCTTTGCATGGGCATGTGCGCCAGAAACCAGAAGACCAGGTGACCAGCATGCATGTGCACACTGGAAAGCTCAGCTCGCACCAGGGAACTGCTCTTCTTGTTTCCATTGCTCCTGTGCATGCGCGCCAGGGAGTTGCTTTTTGGGTTTCTGGTGCTCCCTCTGCTCAAACGCATGCTCCCATTTTGAAATTTCCTTCAAAGCTACTGGAGCTATCATGAACCCTGCCTTTGTGATGATAATATAAAGGCTGGGGGAGAAGAGGGAAACACAGGTAGTCTTCAACTTACTACCATTCATTTCGTGATGATCAAAGTTACAACACTCAAAAAAGTGACCAGTTTTCATGTATACAACTGTTACAGCATCCCTATAGTCATGTGATCAAAATCCTGTTGCTTGGCCACCGGCATGTATTCATGACAGTTGCAGTGTCCCAGGGTCATGTGATCACCATTTGTAACCTTCCCAGCTGGCTTCCAAGAAGCAAAGTCGATAGGGGAAACCGGATTTGCTTAATGACCACATGATTCACTTAACAGTTGCAAGGATTTGCTTAACAACTGTAACAAAAAAAGGTTATAAAATGGGACCAAACTCACTTAAAAATTGTTTTGCTCAGCAATGGAGATGCTGGGCTCTGTTATGATAAAATAAATTGAGATCTATCTACCGTATATGGTTAAATCAAGCAGTTAAGGATGATACCTTCTTTTTTAATTTCGCCTCCAATTTTCCCTAGCTAATATCTCTTTGTCTTATTTTAAAGCACAAAGGCAAAGAAGATAACCCTCTATTTATGCACTTGTGAGTCACCTAAACATTTGCATCTGGCCTACATGCAAGAAATTAGGCATTTGCTAACTTTAACATTAAGCTCTGCCCTAACACATAAAAAGAACAAGCAGAACAAATCATTAATTTGTCCTGATCGTTAGGAACAGCTGTTGTGCCATTATCATTAGGAACCATATCTTGCCTCTGTTTGGTAGCCTTCCTAAGTCAAGAGAAGTGTCAGTAATAAACTATTTATTCAATTCCTCTCAATCTACTGCAAACAATCTAGAGAATCTCCTTTTTATAAGAAGTATTATATATCAGTATTTCATTTTCAGCAATGATTCATGGAAGACATTGCCTCATTCTATTTACAATAGTTTTTTTTTAAGGAAAGAATGGATTATCAATAAAGGAGAATATTTGTAGCTCAGGGTTGAAATAAAGAGTCCTTGATGCTCTCTGATTGTTGCTTCTTGGTTTTTTCTCTCACAGAAGTTTCATTATACAAACTAAGGGGTGTGCATAAGAGCACAAACGTGCCTACCGTTCCTATCCTATTGTTTCCTTTCATTATATCCAATTACACACTTATATTTATATATATGCTTATATATTATATAGTTATTTTCATGCTTATGCTTATATATACTGTTGTGACAAAATAAATAAATAAAATAAAATAAATAAACTAGGTAACGTGACCAGACTGATGATAGTTTGGGTAATGAAAGGTCTGCAAGAAAACAACAAAGCTCAGAGAGCAACAAGGATGGATTAATTTATCTCCCATTTATTTGAACATATGCTATTTTTTTCATATTCCAATAAGTATTTTATTGGGTAAAATAAAATAGGGCTAGACTCTTAACTACTATATAAGCATGGTTTGAGACTTTAATCCTACTTTGGCAAACTTTGAGGGGTTTTTTTAAGGATGAGAAGATTTGTTCCATGTTTCAGCCTCTTTTATTGATTAATAAACACATGTTCCTATTACCCAGGCTTTAAAAAGCCACTCTGGAACAAAAATAGCATAGCCGAATTGTATATCATAGGGTAGTCTCACAAAATGGCTTCCATGAAGGAACTGACTACTCACAAAATGGATGTCAAGCCAGTCATAAAACACTAGGCAAACTTGCAAAGAAGCTGCATGCTTTCCTTAGTGTTCTTATATTTGAGGTATTTTTTTAAATAAAAAGCTGACATATTTCCAAACAAAGTAGTTAATTATCACTTTTATTTTTTTAAAAATGCCTACAGAATTCATTTAGAGTTAATAAGCTCTGTTACCAAGATATATGCCTACAGACATCATCCTGTGAATCCTAAAATTGGTAACTATAATAACTGAAGCAGCCGGTTCATGCAATAACACAGAGTCGTATGTTATAATTGATAAGCCAAATTCAGTCTAAGCAAATTATGTCCTGTCTATTAAGTGAAGCCAGCTAGTGACTGTTCAACAGTATGGCTGGATATGGATTTAAATATTGGTCATTCATTTTTCATTTTTCAAATGAATGATTATGTTGGACTTGTCCCAGCTTGGTCATTTAGGAAAGAAGAGCCTCCAACTGCATTTGTAGTGAAAGGTATACTTTTACTAAAGCCAAGTGGTTACAAAATAGAAAAAGCCAGATCTGAGGTTAGCACGCAAAAACTGCTCCCTTTCCCAAATCCTTCCCCCACACCCCATTTCTCCATGGTGTCCAATTGGATTCCAATAAATTGTTTTGGTAGCAACTCTGATACTTGGCAGGCTCGGTGATGGTCCAAATTCCATCCCTTGCTTGTGACCTTGGGGTCACCGGCTGATGTTTCTGCCAGGAACTCGTAGTGGTTTTGGTTTCTTGTTTTCCCTTCTGCACCCACTGGTTCTCTCCTCCCACAGAATGGGACATGTCCCACAGAAAGGAACTGACAACAAATATTCTAAAAGATATTGATTACACATTAAACCCCATTTGTATAAATACCATTGTAACCACAATGAAATATAACTGAGATATCAATTATTTCAAGTATTTTTTCCTGTGTCCCTGTTATGAGGAATTCAGTCTTTCTGAATTTGAACAGTAGTGATTTATCTACATTTGATAGAGTAATGCAAAAAAAAAACCAACCTATCCAACAACTCTTGAATCTCTCAAAGATTCTGCTGCAGCTCAAAGAAGACAAAGAACTGGAAATGCAAATATATATATTTTGACAGAGAATGCAGTTACAATATATTTAAATGTAAAAATGTATATCTCACTCACTTGCCAACAAGTTTTTTTTTTTAATATAAAATGATTGATTCTTCTGTGAACCCGTGAGAATGAGAGATGAAGTTTGCAACAGAAAGATTAGTGTAGTTTGAACTTTAAGGAAAGAAACTCAAATCTTCATTGCAGTTTTGGACAAAATCACATGATCAAGTCACATCATATACATTACTTTAGACTGCAAGGTTCTAGAAAATAACAGGAAAGCAAATATGCAGCCTAATGATCTATGCAGAACAAATGGCCAGAAGTAAACTCAGGAATGAAGCTGCAATGGAAGACAGAAAAAGAAACAGTCCAAAGATACCAGAGGATAGAAAATTTCTGGTTAAGACAATCAGCATGAGATGAGTAAAATTCAATGCATTCTTTAAAAATAGAAATCTTATTTAGAGAGAATTTCCTATTTCAGCAATCCTTTTCCTCTTTCTTATGTCTGTTCAGTTCTTTGCATGTTTATCTGCCTCAATGGACCACCCTTTAAGCAATACAAAGTCTCATTTGGGTCAACTTAAATTACAAGTGACTTCATGAACATTTCCATGTAATTCCCTATCAAACTTGTTTCCTATTAAGTCCGTGACTAGTGGGTCCAGAAAGAGTCTCACACAGAGGTTGTAAGGAACACAACCTTTATTTAACTCGCAATTAATCACAACGGAATAACATGTTAAGCTCAAAACTAACTCTCCGGGTGACAGCCCTTATATACTAGCTGCCTCAGGAACTTTATCCAATGACAGGACTTCCAAACTCCCGCTTCTTCCCTCCAGCGCGTCTTAACCAATCAGAGACCGCTTGGCTGTTGTCAAGGCTCAGGCGGGTCGTAACCCCGAGGACTTTGTTAGACATAACATTTCCCATTCTATTTTGTTCCAAGATAATGTTTTCCATAATTCAATCATTCATAATTCAAAAATTGCTTTTAGTAAGTAGTAAACATATTCAAATAGGATAGAGAAAATCCAGATTCAAGTCTCCATTCAACCCTGAAGCTTACCAGGAGATTTAGAGCAAATCTGTTTTTGTCCTCAAAACAGGATTACTGTTTTGGGGACAAAATGAGACCAGATCTCTCTTTCTTTCCTTCTCTTCCTCTCTTTCTCTCTCACATTCTCTAGAGGAAAAGAGATATATAAATGCAATACTGTACACATGAGCACAGTGATGGGGTGAAAAATAGATCAACTATGTTCCACAAAAAAACATAGAAAATTATGGCCTTAAAGGAAAATTCAAAAATATGTATTTAAACAATGGCAGTGTTGACAAAAAGCATACCAGTTTTTGAGTTCTCCAAGATACTTAAACCAGATACAACACAGATATCAAATGGCTCATGCCATATGTTCTCAATTCAAGCTCCATAAACCTTGCAACATAGTCAGTGATTATGAGAGTTGTAATCCCAACATCTTGAGGGCATATCATGACTGCACTGGCTGGATCTGATGGACCAAGTTAATCATTATACAACTGTGTTCAGGATCAAGGTGGCTTGGGTAAAGTGATATTAGCCTCTTCCTCTCCACCCAAAAGAGAAATCAAAACAAGTTAAGTAAATGGAGGTAAGAAAAAATGAAATTTGATTTAATTGAAGTACAATTAAAAATAAATTAAATCATTATGGGCTTAAGATATGGATTAAATATGACAAACATCCTTCCATTACACATTATGTTGCCATAGATTAAATAGAACCAAAATCAAAATCAGATTTTCCTAGTTAACGTGCTCAGTACTGCCTTGAACCCACATCTGTTATAAGGATTTAATTTCCCATCATCTGCTACATTTCTAGGCTTCCAGGCCTGTGAGTTGTACAGGCACCTGGATCCATCATAATGAAGAAATAATTGAGCCTTCAGTAAAAACATCTATTATATTTAATGAATGTTCCACAATGGCCTGACAGGTGGTATGGTACAGATCATTGAAGGTGAGATCCTCCCAGGGACAAAGGTAGAAATGACCCTTCCTGTATCCCTGGGCCAGCAGTAATTAGTTCTCAATTGTCACAGGTGAAGTTGAGTTCCCATTTATGTCCAGGAGGCAGATGTTCGGTGATGGAGGATAACTGAACACATCATCATACTGCTCTTTGATTGGATTCACTTCACAATTATTCCTTTACCAATCACTAATTACCAAGCTACTCAGCATTATGGAGGACAAAATTTGGAACACAGGGCTTTAGTAACAAGCAGGTTTTGTTACTAAATACCTCCTCCAGCCTTGTCTTTGAAATAAATAGTAAATATGACCACTACTGCTTAGTGGTTTTAGAACTGGATCCAGATTGGAAGAGCTTGCTGAGGGGGGAGGGGAATCCTTCCTGTTGAGAGACCTTGATGAATAGAATAGCAATGTTCTAAGCAGGTGCAACTATTCATCTATTTTGGCAGATGACATCAGATTGTGAGACATATGAATGAAGACTGAAGCCAATTGCCTGGCCAAGCTAAATGTGCAAGCAAGTAAAAGTAAATGAATTGAGCCCAAGACACTCAGTGTGGGCACAAACTGTGATATTGTCTCTTAATTTACAGCCTCTCTTGGTTCTTTTTTTAAATTGCTGCTAAATCTGACCTGAGACAGCATTTCTCTAATAAATAAATTTCAGCCAAACAAATTCACAACAAACCAATATGATAGTGGGAAAGATTGTACCAGTTGACTTTTGACCTTCTAGGAAGCCATAATATCAAGAAAGATAATCTCATATCTGAGATTAGTACATACAGGCCTCTGTTTCAAAAATATTTTACCAATTTTTTTACCAAATGATCAATTTTTCGTGGGGGAAAAAAAAACCTTCGCTATTTTTAGCCCAAAAGGGTGGCAGGGGGATTGGATAGCTAAAGAATTAGAAGACAAAATGGATCTCCCTCTCTCTGTTTAATTACCATTGTATAAATAAAAAATGTTGAAAATACTTAGTTTCATAATTCATCCGTAATCTAACTGTATCAACTGTCCTTATTGACCCAAATAATTGTTAAGCGCTATAAAAAGTTTGGCTAATTCTGTAATAGATGTATTTTTGCAATACAGGTAGTCCTCGACCTATGACCACAATTGAGCCCCAAAGTTTTGCTGCTAAGCTAGAACTAAATTTTGCCCCATTTTATAGAACTTTCTTGTTATGGTTGTTAAGTGAATTTGGCTTTCCCATGGACTTTGCTTGACAAATGACCCCAGGACACTTCAACCATCATAAATATGAACCAGTTGCCAAGCGTCTGAATTTTGACCACATGACTATGGATAATGGGTATTCTGCAACAGTAATGTGTTAAAAATAATCATGTCACCTTTTTTAGTGCTATTGTAATTCTGAATGGCCACTAAACAAATAGTTTAGGATTACCTGCATTGAAAAATCATCCTCTAAAAGGCATGTAGAAACATTTTGTAGGAGTTACTGTTCCCAAGCTGTCTTCAGAGGTAGTCCCTTCTTCAATACAACGCAGCAATCCATCCCAGAGATGACAAAATTGTGCACTAGGAATGTTAGGACTTCTCTCCACAACTGGCATACCACCTAAACTCAGAAAAAGACCTTCATTCACCTGGTGACCTGTTTATCTAGCAATAGCTGTGAGTTTTGGATAAGCACAAGACATCAACCTGCTCTTTCAAGAATGAACTCATACCATTCTAGAGCCATGGCTGAAATAGATGAAGAACCAGATATTTTCTGGACAAACAGCACTTCTGTCTTGCTGGGATTCAGTTTCAGATTGTTTGTCCCCATCCATACATCCACCAGGTCAAGATGGATGGACCTCAGTTCCCAGAATTCCCAAACCAACATGCTATATTGGAAATTCTGGGAGTTGAAGTCTACCCATCTAAAAAGTTGCTGAGTTTGAAAAACATTACACTACAGTGCAACCTGGAATGGAGATTTATCTGTTTATCATCAACACACTTCTAATTGTCCTGATGTTTGAATATATATTTTATATATTGTTGTACTGCCCATTTTACAAAAGCATATGGTTAAGTTTTATATTCCCCTTATTACAGTAATTATGACCCATTTCTGGGTCATTTAGATTCATTTTATATAGAGTTGTTACCTGATCAATATGACTTAACTACTTTGCAGGTGGCCCAATTTTATTTTATTGTTTGTAAAACCTGATGTATTCATAATGATTATTCAGTTAATGTTTATTCTTTGTCCATTTTGTAAGTTTTAATTTCTGTTTTGTCTAAGTAGAATTGAAGCCACTGGCTGCAGTAAAGGATGGATTGACTGGATTTAAATATTTAAATATTTAAATATTTAAATATTTAAATATTTCATTTCTTCTACTCTGCAATTGTAGCCCCACAATTTTCTCCACAGAGTTTTCCCAAACAGATAGATTGGAGATTGTTCAATTATGGATGGAATCAGAGTGGCCTTTTCAATGGGGGATATTATTCCATCACCTATAAAGGAGAATATTTGTAGTTCAGAATTGAAATGGGGGGTGCCCTCTGAGCTTGGTTGCTTTCTTGAAGAAATTTTATTACCCAAACTAGGTAACATCATCAGTGCTAGTCACAAGCACTGATGCAAGAAAACATCAGTGATGCAAGAAACATCTGCAAGAAAACAGCCACGTTCAGACAGCACCAAGGATTCTTCAGACATATCATCACCTCTTTCAAAGTTGCTAGAGCCATTCCCAGAACCATCACTCATTCCTCCACCAGTTTCCTATAGGAATTAAAGGTAAAGGTAAAGCTTCCCCTCGCACATATGTGCTAGTCGTTCCCAACTCTAGGGGGCAGTGCTCATCTCTGTTTCAAAGCCGAAGAGCCAGTGCTGTCCAAAGACGTCTCCGTGGTCATGTGGCCGGCATGACTAAACGCCAAAAGTGCACAGAACACTGTTACCTTCCCACCAAAGGTGGTCCCTATTTTTCTACTTGCATTTTTTATGTGCTTTTGAACTGCTAAGTTGGCAAAAGCTGGGACAAGTAACAGGAGCTCACCCCATTACACGGCACTAGGGATTCGAACCGCTGAACTGCCAACCTTCCGATTGACAAGCTCAGCATCTTAGCCACTGAGCCACCGCGTCCCTCCTATAGGAATTAGTGGGGCTTAAATCCATTCAGTCTGTTCCAGATCTCACCCTACCAAAATAAAACATAAAACATTGCCCTAATCATCTCCTTGGATCCCGGCCATGTTGAATCTATGCCTGAGCAAATTTGAGCAATTCTATCTCCAAAATGTTTCCCAAATTACTTATAGCAACACATCCTTTGTTGCCCAACACTTCAAAAAAACAGACTATACCACTTTGAAGAGGGTTTGTTCAATTTTTTTTTTATTTACATTTATATCCCGCCCTTCTCCGAAGACTCACAGTGTGTAAGGTAATAGTCTCATTCTATTTGTATATTTACAAAGTCAACTTATTGCCCCCCCCCCCAACAATCTGGGTCCTCATTTTACCTACCTTATAAAGGATGGAAGGCTGAGTTAACCTTGGACCTGGTGGGATTAGAACCTGCAGTAATTGCAGGCAGCTGTGTTTTAATAACAGGCTTCTTACAGCCTGAGCCACACCGTGGCCCCGTGGTGAAATTTAATTCATCACAATAAGGGTGGGGAATTTAATCAGCTGCTTCATTATCCTTATTTATTCTAAGTCCCTCAAAGAGGGACTCTGGGCAGTATACAATAAAACACTGAAATATAAAATAGTATATAATAATTAAAACTGAGAGTTAATTTTTTTTAAATTTCATTGCCATGATTTAGGCTTGAACACCATTTCAGAACTATGTCCAGTCAAGCTGCTATCTGTCACAATATTAATTCAAATACATATTGTATTTGAATTGCACAGTTTCCCTACTAAGCCACTCTTCCAAATTCAGTGTAAGCAAACAGAGCTAAGCCTGGTCATTTGAATATCCAACAGTAGTCTATTGTAGGAAATTACATGAACATTATAGATTCTCAGTATCAAACCAGTTCTATAAATATATACCTGTAGTCTTTCATGTAAACTCAGCATTTCTCAATGTGGGCAGCTTTCAGATGGATAGACTCCAACTCCCAGAATTCCCCAGCACACTTTCTATATTGGGAATTCTGGGAGTTGCAGTGTCTCTGAAAGCTGCCAGTACTGAGAAACACTCAACAAACAAAAGTGTGACCACTTTTTCTCTTTCGTGGTTCTGCTTTCTCCAAGCAGTTGTTCTCTTGAGGGTTTTTTTTTTTAAACCATGGGGACATACTGATTTAGGAACTTTGGGAACTAACATCCAAAATATCTGGAAGGCAAAAGTATGAAGAAAACTGTTGCTCTAGTCCTAGAAGAAAGGTTGGTAATAGCACAAGAGGTTAAGTTTACTGGGAAGCAAATAATAAGAGAGGTGGAGGAGAAAAAGAATGAATGTTGTTTTCCTAGATTCAAAGT
Organism: Ahaetulla prasina; assembly: GCF_028640845.1. Classification (NCBI taxonomy): domain Eukaryota; kingdom Metazoa; phylum Chordata; class Lepidosauria; order Squamata; family Colubridae; genus Ahaetulla; species Ahaetulla prasina. The sequence continues at coordinate 34,473,896 of NC_080542.1, read as the reverse complement.
TACCTCTTGCGGAACCTGTTTTTTTAAAAAAGAATTCACTTGAAAATAAGCAAATAGATTTTATTTGCAGAAGCAATTAATATTTCCAACAAGATAAAAACAAAGAGCATCTGGACAACAAGTGTCACCTTCCATTTCCAGTCTGTAGAGAAAGGATGCAGCAGCCGCTTCAAAGAGTTTATAATATTATGTCTCTCAGCTGATTGATTAGCAGTGTCCCTGCTGTCCTGTTATCATTAAACCTGGGATTGATGAGGTTCTTAAAAGCAAAATCAGTGAGCGGAAGGTGCCTATTTATGAGTGCTTCAAAAAGTATGATATGCATTTCAAATCTCAGTGAAATGTTCTGTCTCTTGTCCTAGCAAGAAACACTAGGACACGGTGAACAGAGACTTCAATTTGGCTCAATTTAGAATAAATTGCATAGAAAAGTGGAGCCAAATTTCTTTTCCATCTGATGTGAACTAGGCTAATGTGTGATGCAGTGTGATGTTGATTTATACAACAACTCAATTCATAGTTCTTGACATAAAAGTTCCTTTGCATATTTATACTAACTCTATTTCACAGATCTCTGATAATTAGGCATGCTTTAGGCTTAAACTACGTATTAGATTATAGCAATTGTATGCAAGCAAGTAGGTGATACGAATGCATTAATTCTATGCTCCCTAAATCACTTTCTATATACACAAATTTTTGTATTAACTTTGGCTCAGCCTATGATAATTATATTATTGAGAATTCAAAGAGGTTCAACAACTCACAGGAAAAAATATATAATACAGAGTTCCCCAACCTTTCCAGCTTTGGGGATCACAAGAGAAGTTCATCCTGCAGGTTATCTTAGTGCCAAGATATAATTCTTTAAGTCAAAATTAGTATGTTGAACTGCACTTACAATATTACAGAAGTAACCAGTCTAGGCTTATGAGTATCATAAACTCATAAGCTAGGCTTATGAGTCATGAGTATCAATCATCAACATCAGGTTGCTGAATTTTGGATCATCTGATACCAAGTAGACTTTAAAGGCAGCCCCATGCAGAAAATAGTGCAGAAATTCCACCAAATGATGATAAAAGCATAAATAGCCAGATATTCCTGCTCAAGGAATGACCACAACTGGAATATTGAATATGAACTATACAAAGACTACCACCACTACCCGGCATGGGTAGCCATGAGTCCAAGGTGATACAGGTAGTCTTGAGAAACAACAGTCCATTTAACAATAGTTCAAAGTTACAAACAACACACCAAAACTACATAAGACTCTATTCTAGCCTTTAAGTCCTAGCTGGGTTCTACAAATAGTCAGATGGATAGCTAAGCTTACAAAAGACCCAGCATTCTCCATTTTGTTGCACTAAGTCAGCTGACTTTTGAAGATGAAGTTTTCTCCCCTCTCCAGTTCTAAGGAAAAAGTCACAAAGATTTTTCTCTTTTTGTTTGCTCGGTTCCTCTATTCTACAGCCTGGAGTCAGACTAAGTTTTTTTTAAAAGAGATGAAGATTGGAAAGCAGAGGAGGAAAGTTTACTTTTAGCACCTGATTGGTAGGTGGATGGGTGGAAATCAACATGTCTATCTCTCCCATATTTTTAAAAAAATTGTTTATTGAAGAAATGTGCTTTTCTGGGGGAGAAAGGACATTAAACAAGGGAAGGGTTTGGAAAGCTCCACCTGAAGCTGTTATTTTTTATGCAGGGGCCAGGTTTTACAGGAGTTTTGCTGCTTCTCAATGGGATAGAAAGGTCTCAAGAGCTAGGGAACTGGTCTTTTTTTCTTTTTTGTCCCAGAAAGGCAGGGTACCTTGGTGTCATTGGGATTTTACACAAGTGACATGGATTGCACCATTTGAGTAATAATGCTAATAACCTAAGTACATCATTTGCTCAGTGATACCATTATCCAACTGATATAAATCCAACAGAATTTTGTCTGTTGCGTGTTACTGAAAGTTTTGGAAGGAAAGAGAGGAAGATGACCAACAGCAATGTGGGTGGACTCAGTTACAGTGCCTGCAATGGGTACACCCTTGAAAACCCAGAAGGACCAGGTTAGGCGCTGACCTTCCTGGAGAAAAATCTATCTGTTGGCCACTATGATTTAATATCATGTGAAATCGATTGTATGGAGATCCAGAAAATTTAGGTTTCATTATAATGCCCACTAATCGTGATGTAGATTAGATTTGGATTCTGGGAAGTTTAAAAACGTATCAGAAGGTAGCGGCAAACAGATTCTGTACCTTTGCCAAGAAAACTAAATGGAGGGCTCAAGGTAAAGAGAGAAAGGAGGAAAAATCCATTTATACAATTAGGTAAGAAGGGCATCTAGCGGTCGTTTTCTGAAATTGCATGAGATTCCAAGTTGCTATCAACCAAAAGCAGCCAAATTAATACTGATTTAGCTGAAGCACAGCATTTAAAAAGAATCTATAATCCAATGTTTATCCTAAGTCATCACATAAAGAAAATGAAGACCAGCCAGGTTGGAATATTTTTTAATATTACTTTAAATAGTGAGCCATGGAGATATTCTGATGATGCCTCATTTCACTTCTAAACAGATACAAAACTAAGCTGACTCATAAGAAACAAGATGTTTCTTAGATGAACAGACAAAAGTCCTATCAAGTCCAGCATTTTTGTTAGCCTTGAAAAGTCCATGAGCAGAAGCCAAGCTGAGTAATATCCTGTTTTCCAAAAACTAGTAAAGGCATTCAGCCACAATTTGTCCTTTTTGTTTTATTGATTTTATTGTGATTTCTTTTATTTTTGTGAGACACCCAATCACTGAAAGTTGGGTGGCATATAAATTTAATATGTTGCTCTGTTAGTTCCCATTGTGTCCATTTTTCTGAGGTAAAAGATCCCAAACTTTCTGGGAAGGAACCTCTTGAGCATTTAGTTTTTTATTTTAGAATAGAATAGAATTTTTTATTGGCCAAGTGTGATTGGACACACAAGGAATTTGTCTTGGTGCATATGCTCTCAGTGTACATAAAAGAAAAGATACCTTCATCAAGGTACACTTATAGTCATAGGGTACAAATTTAATACTTAATGATACAACACTTAATGATAGTCATAGGCTACAAATAAGCAATCAGGAAACAATCAATATCAATATATTGATTTATTTTGTACTTCTTGTGGGGCAAAAACCAAAACTATATAGTCCACTATATATTCTATAAAACTATATATTCCAGCTATGGTTGTGTAATAATTTACATGAAGACAGTTACAATACTAAGTTTCCTTTACAATTTTTTTTCTTAACAATGCCGAAAGCAGAAATTCCTCCATGTTTTTAGACCACACCTGTGACATGTGAATGTCAATGTACAGATTTGTTCTCATTATGCTCATCATAAAAGAAATTAAAAATGTGTGGATCACAAGTTGGAAGTACCAGGGCTATTTATTTTTATTCATTCATTTAATTTAGATGCTCTCCTACTCCAACTGATTAGGGTCGCTCACACTAAAGCATAACAAAAACTCAAAAAACTTCAAGATTCAAGACATTCCCATGTGGGGAGTGTCCTCCACGAATTCATCCAAGCCCTTTAAAAGCCAAATTAGTGTTCATTACTACCTTCAGTGTAATGAATTCCAGCAATTAATTATGCACTATGTGAAGAAATTATTGTCTATTCAAAATTTCTTCCAACCTCATAAGATGACCTTTTGGCCTACTATCTTAAGACAGAGGGTGAGGGAAATCCCAACAATTGATGAAGTTGATAGGAGTTACTGTCCCACCATTAGAATGATTAAACTTCAATCCCATGTATTTTCACATTCTCATCATTTTTTTAAGCTAAAAAGTTCCAAAGGAACTCAAGGGAAGCTGTTCCCCTTTGGTTACCCTCTTCTGTGTTTTTTCTAGCTTTTCATTACTGAGATCACCTTGTTTTCTTCAGCTGAACTCCATATGCTGAGAGTGCCATTGCAGTAAGTTTTGTATGCATAGAAATATGCAAGATATAGTTATTAAAGATATACCCCACTTTATAGCTTATAATAGTGGTAAGCATTTCCCAATCTACTGCACTCCAGATGTATTGGAGTACAATTTATGTCACCAACCAGACAGCAAGTCCATTAGGAAAGATTACAGGTACTACCGATAAGAATATTTGTAGCTCACCACCAGTAGTACTCCTGATGTTTTTACTTTGTTTGGTAATGAAATGTCTGCAAGAAAACAAGGTCAGAGAGCATCGAGGATCCTGCAATTACAGGTAGTCCTCCACTTACAACTATAATAGAAATTGCCCATTACAGTTATAATAATTTTATTTTATTTTTTCTTTAACATCCGTAAGTGTTTAGTGGACAGTATTATTTGGGTCAATACATTTTGCATACAATTCTGATAGTGATATTACCATTTAAATATACATAATCATACTTTTTCAACTTCTAACATTTGTGTATACATAGTAATCATAATATGTTCTATTATATTTCAGTATACATATTATTTTCCCAATTTCTACTTTCTACTACTTTTTTCTAACACTTATTAGACTAACCCCCATGTTAAAAAATATTCTATGTCTATCCATCATCTCTTGTCCTTTTTAGAATTTCAACTCTTATAAGCTTTTGGGTGAATCTGTCCTGCTTCTCCTCTGGTATCTTGTAGCTCTTTTTGTCATTTTTATTTAGTCTAAATATTTCTGCTGCCATAGCATCTCTCTTGCTGTTGGATCTTTAGAGTACCCATCCTTAGTTCCCCCATCATTTTTAAAGAATCTTTCTCATTATTCTCCTTTCGATTTAATTCTTAAAAAATATTCTATTTGTTCCGTATTCAAAATTATTGCTATCCTTTTGTCTACTCGTTTCATTTTTGATATTATCTCTATTTTTTCCTCAACACTTCCTGTTTTCTCCTCTATTTTCTGAATTTTTTGTTCATTTTTATTGTCAGTTGCTGGGGTTTTCCGAATCTTACCATTATTGTTAGTTGCAAAGTTGTGTCCAACCCATCACGAACCATGGACAACATTCCTCCAGGCTTTCCTGTCCTCTACCATCCTCTGGAGTCCATTTAAGCTCATGCGTACTGCTTCAGTGACTCCATCCAGCCACCTCATTTTCTGTCGTCCTCTTCTTTTGCCCTCAATCTTTCCCAGCATTAGGCACTTCTCCAGAGAGTCCTTCCTTCTCATTAGGTGGCCAAAGTTATTTGAGTTTCATCTTCAGGACCTGGCCTTCTAAAGAGCAATCAGAGTTGATTTCCTCTAGGACTCCTCTAGGACTGACCGGTTTGATCGCCTTGCAATCCAAGGACTGCAGGAGTCTTTTCCAGTTCAAAGGCCTCAATTCTTTGCCACTCAACTTTTCTTATGGTCCTAACTTTCACAGCCATACATTGCAACTGGGGAAATCTCACCATATCTTGCATCAATTCCATCATCTCCTTATGATTCCTTGTTATATCTTTCTTAATACATTGAAACATCAACATTATTTCTTTATAAACTGCATTTGTTTTCTCCTGCTGACACATTTTGTGCTGAGATGCTACACTAATCATTTCTCAATATTCCACCAAATTTTCAATATTCCAATTATGCAGAAACACCAAACCCACCAGTATTAATAAAATTCCCATGGTCCTGGAACTGTTCCTCAAACCGCCCTAAATTTATAGTCCTTAAAATTATCCAATTTGTACTCTCTGGTTTTTCCAAATGTTAAGTCTTATTCAATTTTTCTTTACATCTTAGTGTTCCAAATTGGCCCACCAAATTTCCCTAAATGCCTTTAATCCACAAAATCAGATACACAGTTTCAAAGATGTTTCTTGTTAATAGTAATCAGTCTTGCCTTAAAAATCTTCAAATGGCTCTCTAATACTTCCAGGCAGCTAAAATTTGAGTTGATGTGGAACCAAAATAAAAAAGCCTTCCAGATGTTGTTTGTCTTTCATTATTTCCTTTGTTATTAATGTATTTATCTCAAGTAATTCTTCATCCAAGGTTATTCCCATAAAACACTAATATTATATCTTCTTTGATCCATAGATGGCGCCCCCGCTCTAAAATCCAGCTGTAAAGACTGTAAAACTCTATAAAACTTGGAGGGGAGGGGAAGGAAAAATGAAAAGCAAAATTCCTCTTTCTTTAAAATTCTTCCAATAATCAAACAATATTATCCACAAATTAAATCCCTTTTCACACTGCTAACAGTCCCAAACCAGTCTTTATTGTAAAGCTTCACAATCTCTCCTTAATAGTTTGTTTCACTTTTAGGTATGTGATCTTTCTCCATATAATAAATTGCCCCTTTCTTAATGTCGTGGGGAATCTTTTTTTTTAAGTGGTTTTTTTTTTTTTGGTTTTAAGTCTCTAATATAGAAGTTGAGTTATCTCACCCAGTTTCAATCCATTGCTCCAGCACATATTCTTCTTATCCCAGTTGTCACAGCTTCAGTCTTGCCAAAAATGGCTATCCTCTGTTGCTGGTCAGGAGGGTTTTCTTTGGATCAAACGAAAAAATTGCTGTTTCCTCGTGATATGCAAAGCATACCTCCTTTCTTCACCACCCCTCCAGGGTGGCTTTGGCCCCCTAGGGTCTTCTGGCAAGCAGATATCGGCTGGATTTCGCAAAGCCCCCACAGAGTTTCGTTATCCCATATCCGTCCTGCTGCAACACCAACTGGTCAATACAGTTATAAAACGTGATGGTTGTAAAGTGGATCATCATATGTTCAGACCTGATTTTATGACATTTACTGCAATTGTAAAATGAATACCAAGATCATTAAGTGAATTCCATGGCCGCTAAGCGAACCAATTGTTCACAGTGGGCTGTTTTTGCCAAAAACTGGATGTAAACACCAGTTTTCAACAAAATGTTGTAAACTGTGGTCAAATGACCATGGGACATTGCAAATTGCTACAAATGTGAACCTGCTGTCGAATGGCCAAAACATGATCACATAACCACGCGGGAGAGGTGAGATGGCCATTGGAACTGGGTTGTAAGTTGTAAGTAACCCTTTTAGGGGCTCCATCGGTACTCTGAATGGTTGCTAAGCAAACGATCATAAATCAAGGATTACTTATATAATAAGAATCTCTGAACATATAAATGATCTTGGAACTCAGGAACACGAATTGTTGGCTCTCTTATCTTTCTTGCTGAAGTTGTCCAGAAGAATTGTACAACATACAATTGTTGATGCATTTCTAACTGAGCTACTGGGGTTCAGCAAGCTGTTAAGAGAGGAAACAAAACAACCACTGAGAAAGAAAGAAAGATACACTAATAGAAAAGTGCATTTATTGACTTTTAAACTTCCAAATGCAAAATACGTATTAGGAAATCCTGAAGATGCAGCAAATCAATGATACCTGCCAATGAGGAGGAAAAGGCAACATAGTGTATGGCTAAGACAGCTGAAATAGGCTATGATTCCAGAATGGCAGCATTTTCCAAATTCCTGCATCTCTCCTTTGAGAGTGAATACATATAAAGACCCATTATGGGGCTGGATTTTAAACCAATGATTCCTGAGTAGCATATTAAATTCTTTGAGAGCCTCTGAATACAAATATTCCACCGTTACATCTCAAGAGGTACACTGGGTTTTTCCAAATGCAAATTACATTTCAGACAAGATTACTATCAAAAATGTGTTCTGGAAAGAAATGGTCTGAATGTATTCTGGCCTGAAGAATGCAATTACAGAGATAGGAAAAGCTGCATAAACATTATTATGAACATGGATTCTACTGTATCTAGATCACATATGGTCAACTGAAAGAAAACGGGATTCAGAGTGGAGGTGGCTAAGCGTGTACTATGGCAGTCTATTGCTTTAACTGATTGAGATTCTAGTGCCTCTAATAACATAATTTACCAATGAGGGTGAAAAAAATCAATATATTTGTTAGGCAGCAACCTCCTCTAGTGGTTAACATTTTGAAGAGCTTCAATGTATGAGAAAAACCCTTCTTCTATTCCTGGAGTCTTCAGTATCATAATCTTATTTGATCCAAATTATGTAATTCCCAAACTCCCTGATTCCACCCAGTATCATTCATTTTTCATCTCATTCCCCACAGCTTCACTATTCACACAGAAATAAATATGGGCCTGTGATCTGAGGTTCTATGTCAGCTTATGCTCTTGATAGAAGTGATGGATTTATAGGCCTCTCATTCTCACCTGCATCCTTAAGACTTATCTCCCATAATGACACCAAACTGCTTTCTCAGAAGCCAATTTTGCCTGTATTTTGGCATAGTCCAGGTTTTTAACATATTCCCAGTTTTGATACTTCTGGGAGACAAGCTGCTCCCACTTTTCCCACTTTTAAACTCTCCACAAATACTGCAAGAAATGGCATTTGGGAGCATTTTCCTTTCATTTCCATTCTCCACTTTTAATCTTCCTCCAAAAGAAAGTATTTGGGGTTTCTAAATATGGGGTTTCCAAAATTTAGAGATGGGGATAGATGAGTTAAGGGCCTTCCAATCTCTCTCTCTTCCTAAAAAAACATAAAACAACAGACTGCAAATTCATTCCATCATTTTCTGTCATAGGACAAGCATATAATTTTAAAAATCATGAGGCAGAGATGCAATCATCTACCATTTCAAATATTGTCCATCCCTAATTAGTTCCAGTATCACAAAATCTGAGGCATCTAAATCAAGGGAAATTATATCTAAATTTGTTTCCCTCCACTTGCAGCTAGTTAGAATCCAACTCTAAATGTTCTGCCCTATAGGAATTTAACAAAAAATTTGACTTTCCTTTTACCATCCAGTTTCAGGAATAAGTGTTCCTAGCAATTAGCTGATGCACTAAATATATAAATACTGGGGTCTCTTCTCTCCTAAATCCACAATGAATAAAATAATATTTTATCCAATTGATCATTGTTTGGACTTCATGCTTGTCTGGAAGAGTATAATACAGTTTCACAAATGTGTTCATACAAGTAGAGCAGAAGTTAGCCAATGCAAACAGACCTTACCATTTATCTTGGGCTCTTTGAGAATTATCAATGCTCAGAAGCCCCACGATATAAAAAACTGCACATTCAATGAGAACCATCACTATCATATTCATACTCTTGAATCCAAAGTAAAATGATTCAAAATCTCTCTGTCTCTGCCTACTCAACCCAGGAGTGTTGTTCAGGCCCAGCAGCATACCAAGTGGAAATTTTGTTCACATTTTCTTTAAGTTTCTGAAAGACTGGAAACAGAAACCTAAATCAATTCTACTAGGGGATACCAAACCCTGAACCCTCATGGGTGTAATTGAAGACCTTAATCTTTCATTTTCTATTGCTCAAGAAATAAGACAGCTGTTGAACTGTCCTTGACAAAAATATCTAAAAAAATAGAAATGACCCCGCATCATAAAGAAAGGATATGAGCTCATTTAGCTGCCAGTGGAAAGGAGCAAAGAGTTTCAACAATGCAGTAAAACCAAAAATAAATAAGCAATTAATTAAAATCCTCCCAGTTTCTTCTCCGGAGGTCTTCTCCTCTCCCTGGCCTGAAATCAAGCATAGTCCCTCAAGTCCCCTGGGTTATGCTCAGCCATCTGTGGCCAAAATGATGGAGGCTCCAAAAATCCCAACGTTTTGGCCAATCAACTTCATTTGATTCCAGAATTCAACTCTGCGAGAATCATGCCAAAAACCAAGATTGCCATCAATGAAGAGGATGACCAGAGGAAGAATTACCGACAGGATCTGAGCAGCTGTGGTGATGTAATAACCGGATAGAAAGGACAGAGCAAGGACACCGTAGAGAACAAAGAGAAGCTGTAGGAGGATCTCCCCACCCAGGATACCACCAAGATAGGCCAGGCGATCTTCTTTGCTGTGCTGAAGAGAGTAAGCCTGAAAAGAATAAATTGGAATGTTGGTTTACAGCAATCTTTAGGCTAACCCTTCTACAAGGTATGCCTATTGGGAGACGAATATAAACTTCCATGCAATTTCTATTTCTCCAATTAGTGCTGTTAGGAAATCCACACTGGATTTATTAAACTCCAAGTGGGACATGAATGTATCTTTTTATTGTTTGCATCAGATTGTTTTTTCAGGTTCAGACCTGTTCATGGTTTTCTTTGGTTTTTCTCCCATAGTTGGATGACTACATTTTTCAAGATATACATTGGATCCTGCTGAATTTCAACTAAAGACAATTTTGGACAGAAGCAACAGAAACAATTTTGGAAATCATTTATTCTTTATTTATTTTTTAATTTTGGAAATTAATTATTTAATCCTTTATTCTAGAAGCTTATTCACTCTCATCTTAGAATGTAGGATTTCAAAAAATGGGAAGAGATTCCTAGCCTCCCATCCAAAAGTTTCCAACAGAAATCCAATAGCCCCCACTCATCTATCTCCTCATCCTCTGATCTTTTGGCTGCCCTCCATTCCGCTACCCTGCACCCCTGATTCCTCCCACTGCTGACGAGAAAACCAGCCAAGGCACCTGCTGGCCCTTCACAACACTTTATACCTTGCACTCCAAACACACAAACCCATCCCCAGCCAACCTTAGAATAGAAACAGCTGGAAGGGACCTTGGAGGTCTTCTAGTCTAGCCCCCCGCTCAAGCAGGAGAATCTATACCATTTCAGATAAGTGACTTTCTAGACTCTTAAAAACAAAAAAGACCTTTGCTGTTTCTCCTAGAATAGCTTAGTGAGGCCTCCATGGTAAAGGTCAACTGGGGACAGAAGGCAGGGCAGCCAAAAAGACAAATATGTGGAGGGTGGAATAGTTGAGTTGAAGCGAGGCAAATCTGCTGAAGGGAGTTTACCAGGCCCAGCTGGGGAGGAGGCAGCAGGACAAAGCTGGCAATTTGTGAAGGGCAGAAGCCTGTGGACCTTGCCAACAGCAGTGCAGTTTTCATCTAACAGCTACAACTGGGACTTATCAGAATTGCCATTGCTAAGCCATGTGGTCACATGTTTCATCTAGTGACTGCTTCATTTAGTGATGGAAATTCTGATCTCAATAAGGGTCACTAAACAAAGACTACTCATAGACAAATAATGCTTCCTGTTTATGTAACACAAAGCTTGGTGGTTTTGTATGAAGTTTGTGGAATTCTTGATGCTCTCTGAGCTTAGTTGTTGGCTAGCAGATGTTTTATTATTTGCACTGATGGTATTATTTAATTCAAAATGATATATATGCAAATAAACAAGCAAACCTGGAGAATTCTAAAAACTCCACAATTCAATCCTGAGCTACGAATCCTACATTCTACTGGAATATCGCATTTATTGTACTTTAGTGACATTTGCAGAATCTTAAAATTATATTTTAAGAAATAAACATAAGCTCTTATGTTTGTGTGCATTTACACATGAGCACTTATGAGACAGTTCACTATCTGCAAGGACTGCTGATCTCTGATCTGATCCCTGACTTATGGTGCACGTAGTATGACCACTATCTGTCTCATTATTATTTTTTAATCCTGTAGCAGCAAACTTAGTAAAAGAGGATGAAAAAGAAAGAGAAAGTCGATTCAGACCTTTTTCATATACATACCACACAAATGAGGTAGATTCCAATGAAAACTTGCCCAGTAGATTGCAATGATCTGTTCCGTGGTTTCTGACGGTAGATCTCACCAGCGCCACTTGCCAAAATCAGAAATCCACCTATTATGGCTATTGTTCGTGAATACATTCTCACCTGCGTCATGCAAAGTAAACAAAATGTGCCAATTAATAAAAACAGGAATGCCTATTTTTTTATTAATCCTCCCAATCCTATAAATTTTTCATGTTGGACTCAATATCCTCTATATATTAATTTCTGAAAAAATAATTTTATCTGATTTTGTACTGATAATTTTCTTCGAGAGATGAAAAGTGGCTGCCTAAATATGGGCACACAGATTGTAGATTATATATTTATCATCCCTTCTTTTCACAGCACAGGGATAATTTTCCATTAACCTTACTTCATTATGTTCAACCAGAAATATACCTATCAGGTTTAAATATATAAGGATTTGAATATAAAGGGAAATGACAATTAACAAAAAGTGTGAGCCTCAATAGAAGAACTAAATTTAGGCATATTACATGTAAAGTTAAGTTCTACATGTTTATTTCTGATCAACTTCTGATAATGGAAGGCACCAAATAAAAAATAATTATGAAGCTGAAAGCAATTAATTAATCACCATTTAACTGATCAATATAATTACAGCCAGTACTGTTTCTATAGACCCTCAAGGTAGGGAACAATCTTATTTGGACACAACCTGACTTCAACTGCTTTGGATAGTTCACAAATAATAGCATAAAAACCACTAAAACAACAAGATAGCATCTGGGGACAAAAATGAACAGAAAATAAAATTAGCAAACATGTCCAAGGGGCCCCACCTGTCTCATAACAAGGCCTAGGAGAACAACCAATCTTCAAGGCTTTACAGAACACTTATAGGGTGACAGCCATGTGGTTTTCAGGCAGGGTCTCATTCAAGAGGGCAGGCATGGCACCAAAAAAGGTACTCTTACTGAGGACTAACAGATGAGATTGTTTAAGAAGGGATCCAAGCACACCAACTCTGCTAGCATGTACCAGCCAGGCAGAATCTATGGGAAACAGGGTCTTTCATGTAACTTATTATATGTAGAATATTTTGGTAATAATCAGCACCTTGACTCACACTAGGAAGCATACTGGCAACCAGTGCACATTGAGGCACGTCTATTACTGCCCGAACTGCTCTATTCTGGACCACCTAAAGATCAAATGATTTTCAAATATAACTTTCTGTACAGCACACTGCAGTAGTTGAGCTTTGAGGCTGCTGTCTGAAGGGCTTCGCTTCCCAACCTGGGAAAGAGTACAACTGGTGTATCAGAAGGAGTTGAGGAAGGGGCCACAGTTGCTGCCTGCTCTTCAAGAAGAAGTGTTAATCCAAGAAATCTCCAGATAGCACATACTCTTGAACAGGAAAGTTCTACCCCATCGGCTAAGAGTATGCATGGAAAGTCCTAGGATCTATAAGACTATAATATCTCTAATATCCACAGACTTGGTAGGATAGAGTCATAGTCAGTTCCTCCACATCCAGACATTGGGACTCAATAGGGGGGAAGATACCTAAGCCTCCAAATATTGTCAGAGGAAAACTTGTATGTTCATTCTTTTTCACTGACTGATAGGAGATGTAAATACCTGGAAATGTTTTCACCTCTATAAAATGAATAATTATTCCAGCATAAAATATATGCTATCTGTCTGTCTCTAGCTATCTAGCTATCTATCAAATTTAAAAACCGCCAATTTTGCTTACAGAGCACTTAACTGCACAGGTATATTTTAGAACAGAGGTCACCAACCTGTGGTCCGTGAATTACTGGTGATCCGCAAGAAAATTTTGGTGGTCCACAGTGCACCCGGGTGGACGAGCTGCTCCAGGATGACCAATGGCCAGTCCTGTGACTAGAGCTCTTCAATACGGGACCAGCCAGGCGGCTCGTGGTGGGGCTCAAAATCTCCGCCGTAGAGGGAGGTATATGCAACTTGCAACTTCGCAGGTGTAGCAACATGCAAGGAGTAGCACAGCCCTCACTGGCCAGGATCAGATAATGGTGTTTTTGCGACAAGGGGGGTGGGTGGCAGCACAGGCAGCCCGAAGCAACGGGTATCGACAACCCATGGCTCTTTCGTCCCCCTGCTGTGGCTTCCTGTTGAATGATCCCACAACTGGCTGTCCCTGCCACTTGCCCTCCCAGTCATTCCTCACCTGGCCTGAGAAGGGAAGGGCAGGGAATGGAGATTCACTCCATATTCCAGAGCAGGAGCAAAGCTTCATCTCTTGCTGGGTCTTGCAGGTGTTTCCCTGAGAGACCGACATGACAGAGAGAGAGAGGGGAGAGAGAGAGAAAGAGAGAGGAGAGAGAGATATGAGAGAGAGAGAGAAAGATATGAGAGAGACAGACAGAGAGGGGGAGAAAAGAAAAAGAAATGAGACAGAGATGAGAGAGAGAGACAAAGAAAGGGTGGAGAGAGAGAGAGAGAGAGAAAGAGATGAGACAGAGACTGACAGACAGAGAGAGAGAGATGATGAGAGAGAAAGAGACACAGACGGGGGGAGAGAGAGAGAGATGAGAGAGAAAGAAAGAAAGGAAGGAAGGAAGGAAGGAAGGAAGGAAGGAAGGAAGGAAGGAAGGAAGGAAGGAAGAAAGGAAGAAAGAAAGGAAAGAAGGAAAGGAGAGAGGGAGACAGACAAAAAATGGAGGAAGAGAAAAAGAGAGATGAGAGACAGACAGATGGGGGGAGAGAGAAAGAGAGACAAAGAGAGTGGGGAGAGAGAGACAAAGAGAGATAAGAAAGAGAGACAGACAAAGTGACGGGGGAGAGGAGAGAGAGAAAAAGAGATGAGAGAGACAGAGAGGGGAGGAGAGAGAGATGAGAGATCCTGGTGTTTTGTTTTCTGTGGGAAATAGGTCCAAATGGCTTTTAGTGTTTAAGGTTGCAGAAACAGGCGGCTTAAAAAAGTGTCTGAAGGACCCCATCCCGTCACTGTGAGTCCAGGGCAGGTGCTTCAGTGAGTGGTGTGCTGGATTTGTATTAGTAGTCCGCGGGATTTAAAATTATGAATTTAGTGGTCCCTGAGGTCCGAAAAGTTGGTGAGCCCTGTTTTAGAAGATCCTCTTTTGCTAGCACTGAAAAATGCAACACGTGAAACAGAATCTAATCAAAGGAAAAATGCCAATACTGACACTCCATCCAACTTGAGCCTGTTAATTCTGCAATAAAGCAGATCTATGACCAGAGTTCGAATGCCAAAAATGGAGCAGATAATTTTCTCACCTTCAGCCAGTCTGCATAATGTGCATAGCCTCCAACATATGCTGCATAGGTGCTGATAGCCAACTGGAGCGCAGCCCCCAAAGCAAACCATCGACGTTTCACACCAAAGGACATAAAACTGGCACATAAAACCGCTGCACCCATGTCAAAGTAGAGAAATGGGACAGGGATGTCTGGTTTCCTGTATAAGGAAATAAGAGTAGAAAATTATTCCATGAAAACAGAAACAAATGAACATGGCACACAAGAGAGGGTGGTACACATGCAGAACTTGGCCTTAATTGCCAAAGAATACAGCCCTACTTGGAATTGACAACATTTCTGTATATTTTTCTTAAAAGTTAAAAGAAACCCCTACCCAATAGGCACTAAAACCTAAATATGTATGAAATTACAGTACTGGGAATTCAGCATTAAGTGTTGAGGAGTACAAGCAGTTACAAAGATTAAGAAATTCATTATTAAAAACTACTATCAGAGAGAAGAGAGAAAATAATGCTCTATCCATGAGATGAACATTTCTGAGCCACATACCTCACTTTTCTTTTACATAACTTTCTTGGATAACCTTTTATCAACATTCTATCATTCTTTGCTTTCTTATCAATTTTATTTCATATTCCTCAATGAAATACAGAGAAGAGATACACACGTTTAGCTCAGGGGTGAAATGTAAAATTTGTTACAACTGGTTCTGTGGGCATGGCTTGGGGGGGGTAATGTGACTGGGAGGGCGTGGCCAACTTTTTTTTTTTTTTACTTTTAAAAGCATTTTTTCTACAACCTCTTCGGCTGAAGAGGTTGTAAAAAAAATGCTTTTAAAAGCCTGTGATGATCAGGCAACTCAGCTGGGATTGCCAGAGGGAAAAAACGCTTTTAAAGGGTTCTGACAATCCCAGCTGAGTTGCCTGATCACCGAAATCTTTTAAAAACATTTTTTCTACAACCTCTTCAGCCGAAGAGGTTGTAAAAAAATGGCTTTTAAAAGGTTCTGGCGATCAGGCAACTCAGCTGGGATCGCCAGAGGAGCCTTTTAAAAGCTTTTTTTTTACAACCTCTTCGGCTGAAGAGGTTGTAGAAAAAATGTTTTTAAAGGGTTCTGACGATCCCAGCTGAGCCGCGCAATCATGAGAGGCTTTTTTTTTTACTTTTAAAAGCATTTTTTGGCCGAAGAAAAAATGCTTTTAAAAGTAAAAAAAAACCCTCTGATGATGGCGCAGCTCAGCTGGCGGGGGGGGGGGGGCAGGGATTTTTGCTACCAGTTCTCCGAACCACCCACTGCCATCGCTACCGGATCGGGCAATCCAGTCCGAACCAGGAGCATTTCACATCTGGTTTAGCTGTATATTTGAAGAGCTACGTGACTGTTCAAAGGCATGTAAACAAGTGCAGGTGTGATCACCTGTGGCAACCAGGAATCATCTCTAAGCAACCTGACATAAAGAACTTTGGAAGTACAAGAAACAAAGTGCTGTTTTTCCCTTCTGACTAGCAGATATCACATAAGAAGAGTTTACATTTATTTTTGTTTTTATTGATTTGCATTTTACCTATTCCTACATGTTCTAGGTAGCTGAGTTATAGATAACCAACCTTCATTAGTCAATCTGCAAGGCTACCATGAAAGACAGAAAATTACAATGGGCAAGGCATTAATAATCTATTCGAAACAGCAGTTTATCCACCCACTCCCCAAAAAAGAGTTGATGGGATATTTACTATAAATCTGAGAGAACCAAGTAGCCTTCAGATGACAGTTAAGAAATAACGGTTAAGAGCCATCATGATTTGGAGAGTCATTAAAGGTCCATTTATATTATTATGTTTGGTCAAATAGTCAGCCAGATGTGTAGATTAGATATGGCATTTTGGTCCACTTATTGAGTTGTTCCCAAGAATCTAGGGTAGGACCTGTTGTTATTTGGTGTTGTGTTATAGGTACTGTCACAAGATATAAGCGGTTCCAAGTAATTGTGCTCTAGTTATTTTGGGATTGCGCTCAAAATCCCTCTTACTATTGGTATTATCTTTGCTTTCTATATCAGGGGTCTCCAACCTTGGCAACTTTAAGACTTGTGGACTTCAACTTCCAGAATTCCTCAGCTTTGCTGGCTGAGGAACTCTGGGAGTTGAAGTCCACAAGTCTTAAAGTTGCCAAGGTTGGAGACCCCTGTTCTATATCACCGTCGTCATCATCATTGTCATCATCATCACACCACCACTATCATCATGCCCCATTCCTAATGGGCTAGATCAGGTACAATGAAGTGAAAAGATAATAAAACTAAATACAAATGGTTACAATAATATCAATAATTATTTATATAACATCATGGGTGTGTAGTAAAACTTGTATAACTATAGAATGTGTTCATGCAACTTGGTTACAAAATGCAAAGAAAGTGAAAGCCATATACACAGCTTCTTGAGAAAGGTATTCTATAAAATAGCAGCTGTCACTGAGGTGATTCTGACACGTGGTCACATCTTACATATTACTCAAGAAGAAAGGCCTGCAACAGAATTCCCTCATGGCAACTGGTCCAAACAATTTTACCGAGTTGCTACCTGATTTATGGCTGTCACCAGCCTCACTTCCAAAACAATAGGCTCTCCGTTGACCTAACAGAATGAAACTTAAACTCAACAAATTTGGAGGAAACCAGCTGGATAAGGTTGTTCTAAATCAGTTTTCTTTAAAGTGTGCTCTGAGGATTCTTGAAAGTCCCTCAAGATTTTCCTCAGGAGCCTGCAAAATCAAAGTTATTTGATAGCTTATGTTGAAAAAAATACAATATTAAAATCCCATCGAACAATTGTGAGATGCAATCCAGCAACCATGCATCAAGGTTAATTGTTAATACTGCAAATATTGATAAATATAACCAATGATAACAAAAGTTCTTTTAGGGTCGTCCCAAAAAGGTAGGAGAGTCCTGAGAGGCAAAACGTCTAAGAAATACATACTATTATAAACTTGTAATTGCCTCCCCAGCCCTCGGATCCAATCATTCTCCCTGCTTGATCCACCATTGCCCATCTTGAGATCCCGCCACCCATTTTTTTTAATTTAATTTTGTCATAACAGTATACATAAACATTGTCATAAGTAAAAAACATATCATTATATATATATATGTAAAGAACATGTAAAGAATATGCATTAGCTATATTAATTTGATATAATAAAGGGAACAATAGGACAGGAACGGTAGGCACTTTTGTGCTCTTATGCACGCCCCTTAGCTCTTATGCACGCCCGGCAACCGTCCTGATCCCCTTTTATCTCAGCATAAACTCAGCCGTTATTTAATATATTTATATACTGCGCATCCCAGAGATTTCCATCCCTCCCTTTCATCCCCAGCTCCTCCTCCAACAGGTCCTACTCCCGCCCCCGCAGTGCGAAAGCCCGAGCCTCTCTCCCACTCCATTCATTCTCACGCACACCTTCTCCGCCCACTGAGTCCCACATTACAGTCCCCAGACTCCCACCACTTGTCCACGATAAGAGATTAACGCGGCACTCTCGACTTCTCCGGCCTTAAAGAGTTTGTCTCCGGATTCTAAATGGACGGAGGCTGCGGGCATCGATTACTCTCTGCACACGCTCAGAGGCACTGCAACTTTCAAGAAGAACTTAACTCACCGGCGAACCTCGGCGCGCTCGGCGTTGAGCAGAAGGCCGCTGAGACAGTGCCAGAACGGGAAGCGAGTGAGCAGCACCGACCCGATCCGCATTAGCATCCGCAGCACACCGCGCCGCCTCCCGCTACCCGCCGCCATCTTGCGACAGGGCGGAATTACTGGCATATCCCGTTCCTACTAGAAGGTCCTCCTTGGTCCGTTAGAGCATCGCTCTAAAGTCCCGGTACAAAACTTTCCCTACAGAAACCGATGCCGTACTCCAAAGGTTCCTTACTTCTTGCTATAAACATTAAAAGTCGTTTGCTCGGATTTTGTGATTGCCACTCCACCTATATTATTTAATTTAAATTGCTTCTAGGCAATTTAAAATAGAAATCCAACACAATAGTTCCGTGCTAGGGAAGCTGCCCCATATTATTGCATACCGGTTAGAGTTCGTATGTCACCATCAGCACCGTTCTCATCTCACCAACATCGTGCGATTTGCTATAGTACATAAAAGACTACAAAATTCTAGGGCTCTGCATCGAGAAACTCGTAGCCTGATATTTGAGGAAACGGTGAAGACAGAGGATATGAAAATGGGTTACACAGAGGAACCAAATGCGAAGCAGGGATTGTGACACGTTTCATAAAACTACGGTATAGGAGACTTACGCACCAAGTGGGAGTTTGAGAATATGTCCAGTTTGGTCTAGTGTTAAAGCACCAGGCTAGAGTTATAGTCCCGGATTATGCATGAAAACTAGGTGACCTTGTATCGGTTACTCTCTCTCTGTCCAACTCACCTCACTGGGTGATGATTGTAAGGAAAATAGGAGGAGAAAGGCGCATTACGTATGTTCACCACCTTGAGACATTTATAAATATAATAAGATAGGGAGGGAGAAGAAAACCGGAGGGATGGATTACCTCAACTTGTGGGCGAACATCCTAGTAGAGCTGTAACTAAGACATGGATTATTCTTCAGATTTAAGACAAAAACAGATCATAAGAGAGAACCATGAAACACACTTCCGAAAATTATGCTTTTTCTATTGGTGAATATGGGTTGGTTATCTGCTCAGCTTGAGCTAATTTATATCAAAAAATGGTGATTTTCAGTTAACATAAAAGCAAGCATTAAGCATAAATAATGAGTTTTATTTGCAGGAACATTTAACGTTTCAATATCTTTGAGTTAGAATTTATTTTATTTATGTCTTACATTGAATATTCTGCTCTTTGCCTAAGTAGATACCAGAGTAACAGTATGAGGGTTGCATAGAGCAGAGGTTCTCAAGCATTTTAGTCTCAGAACCCTTATATAGTCTTAAAAATCAGGATCCCAAAGAGCTTTGTTTAGGTGGTTTAATATCTGTTGATAACTTATGAATTAAAACATAGACATTTAAAAATATTTTTCTTCATGGACCCCATGAAAGGCTCTCTGAACTCCCAGGAGTTTGCAGACCACGCTTTGAGAACTACTGGTATATTAAAAAAAAAAAAAACTATTGTCACAAAATGAGCCCCAAACTGTCCATTTTAATTCCAAGGGCCAATTATTATATTGATTTCACAGCCTTTCCATTTTGCAATCTTCCAGGAATACAATTTCCTTGTTTTCCAATCAGCAAATAAATTGTCTGCATTGACAGGGAATTGAAAGAATCATAATCTGTCACATTTCAAAAGAAGGGTTAGATTTCATTCTCTTTTCCTTTCTTTAATTTGAGTTGATCAACTGTATTTATTTGCTATAAAGATGCTTCAATGATTTTAAAATGCTGAACAGCAAAAGAAAAACAAGTTAAACTTTCAAAAATATAAAAAATTGGGTTGATATTTTTATAATCAATTTAAGTCATATTTAAAGATCCCTCAAATTGAGTTCTTTGCTACCCACAGCCATATACTAATACATGTACAAAATGTTAAAAGAACCATTGTCACTCTAAGAAATCAATCTTCTCTGATTTTTTTTTATGGGAAAGCAATCCACAATGCCAAATTCTAAGTTTTTAAACAATAAAGTTAAAGCCATTCCATAGCATCAGATGGGAATAAATATCACAAAATATTCCATATGGTACCCATTTGGATTAATAAACACATAAGCAGTAAATGAAAATTAAGGCCACCCACAGAAAGTAAAATGCAAAATCATGTAATAATTAATACTGTACACATTCCAGATCAATTCTGTAAATTACTTATTCGTTGGATAAAATGTTTGCTATTTCCTGACACCACCGCAGATTAAATTATCTGATGAAACTATTCAAAATAAATGGTAAGATTTCCAAAGACTCTGTATCTTCTTCCAATAAACAGATAAGAAAAGAATTCAAAATGCTTCCAAGCAACGCATCTGCATTTATATTGATGTATCTCACAAAAGCCAAAGAAAAGTCATGTAGCTAAGGATCTATGTCCACCACATATGCTTTCAAGGTCCTGCAGTGATTTAGGTTATTTTTTGCGATAAGCCAGAGAAGGAAAAACCATCTTAAAAGTTCTAGGAATTTTCAGAACATCTGTTCAAAGTCTGAGAAACTCCAGGGAGGCAATCAACTTTCCATCCTCAGGATTTCAAAACAAAGTCATATGAATCCTTTTTTAAAAAAAGAGAGAGAGAGAAAGTTATAAATCTACTACATGTATTATCCCAGGAATCTCTGGGTTCATTGAACTTGTTGTCCACACCAATTAAAATGCAAGACAGAAATATCTTTAAAATCTTTATTCTGCAGAAGAGGGCACTTTTTATTAAAATTTCCAAAGGATTTCTTCTAAGGCAATGGATTTTAAAAGGTTATAATCAGAAATATTATGACTCCATTAATAATTACAGTTTCATTGGCAAACATAGTTAAAATACATTCCAAAAATTGTTGGCACTATTGGTCAAAATGTGGGCACCGTCGTTGCTAGGGAAATATGAACTGGTGGACGGATGGCCCATCCATTGCTAGCATGGGTAATGCCTGCCTCATTTCATTCTATGAGTGAAATTTCTAAGGCTTTCTACAGTCCAAACTTGTATTGTTCTAACTTTCATTTAGTAAGATATCCTGTTTTCATAACTGTTCCTTTATTTTACATCCCTCCCCCCATTCCATCTAATTCAGGAGATCTCTAATGCCCAAATAAAAACCATACTAATGGAAGACTTTAGCTAGACTTGGAGCTGTTGCAAATATCCTTCCTGATGAGGAAAGGGTGAAACCCCCCTCCCCCATCTCCCACACTTCCTGGAATTTTTTGAAACAAGGCAGATTGGCCCAGGCCATTTTTATTCTGAGGTCAAGCTGACACTTAGATGGAAAAATGATAAATATCCAGGAATATCCCATCTCCCCTGTCTCGGGTTCACATAAGAATATTAGTGTACATAATTAGAGAGGAAATAATATAGAATATAAAGTCTTTTCCAAATATATTGACTTTAAGGAACTAAGACTAAGGAAGATACTCAGAAATGATTCACACCGTGGTCAATGTCTCTTCGCATTTCTACCATCAGGTAGAAGACATCAGAGCACAGCCAGATTTAAAAATAGTTTCTGTCCTTGGGCTATCAGATTCTTACAACACAACCACAATCACTCCAAACACACGCAGAAATGTATGACTAGTTTTTCTTTTTTTCCCCTAATTACTTGCATAGGGATTATTCTTTATACTATTTATGTTGCTTGTATTTTTTGTCATGGATTGCACTAGTGAGGCTAAAACCAGTTTTGTTGTATGCATGATGTACAATGACAATAAAGGCTATACTATACTAAACTAACTCTATATACTGGAAATTTGAAATAATTAAATCGAACTTTAGGTCTAGTTCATACATGACACAGAAATAAAGGAAAATTAAAAGCTAGAGTCACTTCATCAGGGCCATCAAATAATTTAAAAACCTCATGGAAGCACTTTTTGACTTTCACACTCCAAAACAATTCATAACCTTGGTTTTTAGGGGAGGGCCTAAAAATACATAAATCCAATTGCATGGACAAGAAATCATTCTTTTAAAAAATCAGATCAGAATATTCAGATGCATGCGCACACAAAAATAATAAATGGGGCATACTAAAATCTGAGGGCATCATCTGAATTCTTACAACAAGAAATTTGACTGATGGTGGCATTTTCAGGACAAAAATCCTGGAAATGTTCACAGAGCCTACAACTTTTCACTTAAAATTCATCTTCAAGAAGGATAAAGGACAAGCTGCTGATCATATGGATACTTCTGAGAGAGCGTGCAAGCTCTAGTTTCTTGATAGAGACTGGAACTTACATCCTTGTAGAATTATTCAGGCATAACAGATTCCAATGGGGCTTCTTCCAAAGTCTGCCCAGTTCAACGCTCATTCTTAGGTGACACAAGTATTGAAGCAGGCAGCAGGCAGAGAGCTCTTGATTACATGCACATCAACAGTATTTTTCTACATAATCTTTCTAAATTTGACAATCGTAAAAAGGCATCATTTTTCCAACACTAATGATCAAATTCATCATTGTCATGAGTTTGTTTAGTTTTGCATTTCTTATGACCCGTCACTGTGATTAGTAATTCACTCTCCACTAATAGTTTATGCAAATCATTGTTAAATAAAGCATGGCTTAGCACATGAAACCAAGCATCAGATGAGCAGAAGGCATCAATATTAACACGTGTTGGAAGCCATCGGCCAAAATGGAAGTGCCAGAATTGAAATGTAAAGCAAATGCAAGAAAATAAATTTGCAGGGAGGGCTCAAGAAAACCTAGTTGTATATAAGGCTTATATACTTCTTGTCCCAGTGGATACTCTGCATGAATTAATCATTAGGCACAATAAGGCACAGAACCTAAGGTCTAGGTATAGGTTAAGCTGCAGCAATTGTTTTATGATTCTTGCAGGACATTAAAAGTGTAATTCTTTGCCAATTCTTCTCTCTTGAGCACTTGGCATCATGATGGGTAAGCTTACTCTCTCTGTTGCATATATCATTTATCCACTGCAAAGGAGTCTACAATCCATCATCCAGCTGTCAAGAAATTATTCTGAGTTTGGAGTGTACATATTCCATCTGCCTCAAGCAAGGAAAAACTCCATTTAAAACCGGAGAGACCTTGTCTTTCCCTTGTTTAGTTTTCATTTAGTTATTGTTGAACCAAGATATCCCCTAAAATAAAAAGACAAATATACAAAGCATTTTACAATCTTTATCTTATTTGTCCTCACAACATCCCTGTGAGGTAGGTTGTCCCTCCTTGAGAATTGCCTCACATTCATTCAAGGAGTCTATGACTAAGGCAGGATTTGAACCCAAATCCCAACTTTGCTCTCAAAGTGGCAGATCCAGTTGCCTTTCTTCCAAGGCTTCTGATTTTACTTCCAATAGCCAAGGCCACATTCTATATACTGAGGAAAAAAACCTCCCTTTTATCGACCCTGTAATCCCTTAATTCGGGATAGAGTCAGGGCAACTGAATGGAGCTGAGCATTTACTGGCCGGATGCCCTTCTTGATGCCATGCAGATTTCATAGCAGATATTTTTTCTTTACGCCCTAGGAGAGAAATACTATATTTTTCAGACTATAAGATGCACCGGCGTATAAGACGCACCAAGATTTCGAAGAGGTAATAAGAAAAAAAAATTTTTTTGTTCTCCCTGGCCCCCAGGAGCACTCTGCAGGCCTCCCAAACCCTCTGCGCATCCCGTTTTTGTGAAAAAGGGGCCTATTTTTCACAAAAATGGGACGAGCAGGGCGGGGCTTCGAGAGGCCAAAAATGGCTGTATTCGGTATATAAGATGCACCAACATTTCCACCTTCTTTTGTGGGTGGGGAATCCATCTTATACACTTATGCACATATACCGAAAAATACGGCATTTGCCGCTATCTAGAAATGAACTCTCAAACCTTGAGAAATATCTTTATATATATATGTATGTATGTATGTATGTATGTATGTATGTATATGTATATGTATAAATATATACAGATACACACACACACACACACACAACTCTCCCAGATGTAATTTGTCCATTCTACTGTTGGCTAGTATGTGCAGCTTTTCCCATAAAGCTGGGCACCTCCCAGATCTGGCAGATAGGCAGTATTTTCATCCAAGTGTGACAAAGGGACGGTTTCTTCCTCGCTGATATGCCACTCCAATTCTGCCTTCAGAGATGGACGTTGATTGTCAGGAAAAGCAAGGGTGAACAGCACTTCAGGCTCACAGACAAACTTGTACACATAGCGCTCACCAGCCACCTATGTCACAGAAGGGAGAAAAACACAAGCACTACAGCAGTTGTTCTGTTCTTGGCAAATCCTCCCCCTACCCCACCCCCATCGCACACAGATGTCCCCGGAAGTGACAAGTATCTTATGATGCTTCTTTGTTCGACCTCTATTCTGCCATTTCCCAGAAGCTTAATTTGGCTTCATAGCAAACCAGGTGTTTTCCAAGAGTGGCATAAAGTCCTGGGAAAAAAATACTGGAAGAGCATTTTAAATATGTGTTTTTAAATATGCACATTTAAATATGCACATTTAAAATATGTGTTTTTTACTTTAAGTTAATGTCTGCATTTTAAAATTCATTTTACATGACCTTTATGCCATTCCAATCAAAAAAAAAAATCCCAATTCTCAAACTCTTGATTAAAACAGAAGAAAAGCACATAAACCAGGGGTGAAATGCTCCCAGTTCGGATTGGATTGCGCGATCCAGTAGCGATGGGGGCAGGTGGTTCGGAGAACCGGTAGCAAAAATCCCTGCTCCCCCCACTGCCCACGCTTCGCTGTTCCTCTTCTCTGTCCCTGAAGCGCTGGGTGGTGATATAGCTGCAAACGGCCTTAAATGACTGCCGCGGCACTTCAAAGGGCCGCACTACAGCTGATCTAGACCGGGACCTCTATTTTTAAAGAAGGTAGATCGGGGCCTCTCAGTAAAAGGTAATTGGTAGACCGGGGTCTCTATTTTTAAAGTAGGTAGACCGGTGCCTCCCAAGTTTTGTATACTTTATTATTTTTATTATTTATTATTATTGACCATGCCCATTCAGTCACCTGACCATTAAGTCACGCCCACAGAACCGGTAGGGAAAATTTTTAGATTTCACCCCTGACATAAACTATTTATGTTCATAAAATAAGATACTGTATAAAGACTGTGAATACACAGTCAATTCAGTCAAAAATATGCATGTATTGGAGGTTTCAACATAATAGGCATAAAGCCAACTGGATTATCTCAGTCCAATCACACTTTCTCAGCCTTAGGAAGAAAGCAATGGCAAACCAGTTCTGAAATCTCACCAGGAAAACTATAGCAACTTATACAGGCTGTTCTAAGAATCAATATTGATTCAAAGGTGTGTGTGAACACACATGCACACTCAAAATATAATATAATATGCAATCATAGCTTCACTGCCAGCATTTGTAACGCTTAAAGAAACAATCAAGATGGGAAGATGCTCAACCAGGGTTTTTTAAAAAGTAGATTTATAACCCTCATGAAAAAGATTTTTTTAATGGAATAAAATCCAAGAGCATCAAGTGCCCAACAAGATTATTAAAACAAACACTCCAATATAAAAAAGGAAAATGCTTCATTTTATTTTCCTGTATCCTTGAGACAATTATTCTGTTTTGATTGAGATCCAGTTCATGGTGCTGTTTGAGACAGATCTCTTGACCTTCCTACACACCAAGACCTAGTCCTAGTCTGATTCAGTGGTGGGATTCAGCCAGTTCACATCCCTTCGGGAGAACCGGTTGTTAACTTTCTGAGCAGTTTGGTGAACTGGTTGTTGGAGGAAATCATTAAGGCAGAGAACCGCTTGTTAAAATTATTTGAATCCCACCATTGGTCTGATTATTACTAAAGTGTTATAATGTTGCATTGTTGGTGGCCCTTCCCTTCAAATTTATGCCAATTAAGATTGTAGAATGTGCCATTCCCACTTTCTCTTGTATTTTTAATCCAATAATCAATGTTATGGCACAAAATATGTACCCTTACATAAAGTATTGAATAAAAACAATGAATAGATATTTAAACTAAGATCATCTGTGTTCAAAATGCTCCAGCTAGAAATTGTTAATGAGAGATTAACAATTGAACAATGAACAATTCTGGCAGTTTATTGACAGATGAGTGCCCACCTTCCCAAATTTAAATGGCATGTGCCAAGCATTCAAACTCCAGACCAACCTTTTGCATAATGCCTTTTTCATAATAGTAACGAAGGGAGCGACTCAACTTGTCATAATTCATAGCTGGACGATTCTTCTGAATGCCCCAAAGTCGTGCCACCTGCAGGGCCAATTCAGAGTGAGATCACATTTACATGCAAAGAAACTGGGACCAAGTCTTAGAGAGAAAAACCAAAACTTTCTATTCACATTCAGGCAATTTCTCTTAAAAATCCAAATGACAATTGATAGACAATTCTATGTGCACATTTCTTCTAGTATATCCAAATACTTTCCCCAATATTAGCACTTTTGTCTATGGAGATTCTCAATGATCCAGGTCATGGTTGTCCCAATGGTGTTTTTTTCCAAAAGGCAGCTGGATTTTCTTGGTATCTTCTCTGAAAACATTTCACTTCTCATCTTTTAGAGAAAGATGAGAAGCCTTTTAGAAAAAAGCCTTTTAGAAAAAAAAAAACTTTGGGATTAGCAGTTTTTGTAAGTAAACTTCTCCAATATAATGATTTTGGCTATGTACTTTGAACTCATATATAGGCTTGAGTTGCAGCTGAAGTAGCAACTTGAAAAAAACATAACATTAGTTTATAACTGGCTTCATATTTGTATATAACCTTGCGAAAAACATTTGCATTAAGGAGTTAAGTAAACAAATCTACTTTTTAGTTCAGAACACCCTCCTCTTTCTAACAACTGCATTTTTGTGGGGTTCTGAAGTTGATATCGTTCAATTAGAAAGTTAGATACGTGCAACTTTTTCTGAGCCTGTAACCGATATGTGTCCGTTGATACTTCAATCAGAAAATAAAATTACTCTTTTTCAATCACAGTATAGTTTGACAATTTTAGGAGCGCAGTGCCTGCCATCCTCAATATTCCAAGGCCAGATATGGTTTTAACTAGGTTCCTGTAATCCACTATCAATGAAGTATTATATAAGATGGTTTTCAGTTTTTTTAAAAAAAGTAACAGAAAATCTGACCTCTTCTGGTTCAATGAGTTTGAATTCCATTCCTCGACCAGTCCAGGCAATAAAATGGGAATTGCTTGGATCGTCCAGCAAAGCCATCAGGAACTGCCAAAGCTGCAGAGACCCACGCCGTTGATAAGGTGGGCCCTCGCGATAGCCTTCTTGCTTAAAATCCCCTATTAAGGGCAACATACAGTACAATAAAAGGGAAGAAAGAAACTGATTTTTAAAAAACCCTGCATTTTCTGGAGAAAATTCACAGGGAGGACCAATGCCATATCCTGAAATCAAACATCTACATTTTGCTTCCCCTATAGGCAAAAAACCCAAAGGGAATCTATTGTATCTACCAGCTTTCTCCAGCCTTTTGCTCTCTAGGAAGTCTGAGATGACAATTCCCAGATTTACTAACAAATCTGGCCAGAGAATAGTTGGAAATCTGGAAATTACAATCCCGATTAATTTGGGGAGGCTGTTATATTTCAAAGTATTTCTCTTTTATTATCGCACCATCTGTGAGGAAACTTAAGTGGAATTACAAATAGGCATGTTGATAAAGATATAGAGCAGGGGTGTCAAAGTTGCAGCCTGTGGGCTGGATGCTTCATGAACAGGCCATGCCCACCGCAGCTCCGTTAATGGGGGAAACGTCATAAAATGTCACATGACAGCAACATGATGCGGCGAGTTTCACATCCGTGATATGGATGCAGTGAGAAGCAAGAGGGAAATATTAGCAAGTGAACCCCCAAATTTTCAAAGATACAAAAACAGCCCTGGAGCCATCTTTAACTTGGAATCTTCAGGGCTGCCACAACGGTGAATGGGCAAGCTGTGGGAACAGAAAGGGTGGTAGTGGAGACAGTGTGGGGTGTATAGCCATAACATTTTTCCCTTGGGAGTCAAGGATGTTCAGCCTGCACCTGGGGAGGCGTGACTGGGAGTCAGCTACTGTTGGGACAGCGACCGGACTGGACCATGTGATGCCCATGTGGATGCAGGGGAAGGAACTTTGACTTTACTTTGGGTGTGGAAAACCCGAGGGCTTCAGATTCGGTTTTCCCCAGATGTGCCAATATGACATCTCTAATAAATTCAAGCTTTGAGGAAAATACCTGCCTTGGAGTTTTGATTTCGTTGTGGGTGTTACTTGGAACCCTGACATGTAGATTGTAAAGTTGATATTTACAAATCTAAGTTTTTACGCTTCACAAATAGCATGAAAAGGTGGATTCCATCTTGGATGCCCGTTCTCTGGAACGGGAGAAAATAATCCAAATATCTACCTGTAAAATGGACTGTATATTCCCTGGGATTAATATGGGGATATTTTGTTCAAGTTCAGATTTAAAAGATAATTTCACCAATTTGATACTAACCAAATATATAAAGCATGATGTAAGCTGAAGTCCAGCATATGTAAACTTTGCAAAATTAGGGGTGGTGGTGTCTACTATAAATGAAAAAGTAATGCTTAGGCAGTTGGTTCTCAACATTTTTTTTCACCACGGACTCCCTTCAAATGTCTTTTGTGGTCACAGACCATGACCATGGACCCCCAAGATAAGATTTAAATCATAACATTTCTTCAAGCCTTCGCAGATACCTTGCAATGACATTGCTGACCGCCAGGGGTCTGCAGAGCACTGGTTGAGAACCACTGGCTTAAGGAAATACTATATTTATGAAAGATGTATTCTTAGTTCAAACGGGTTTCTGTCCCGTGATGGTACGTTGCCGGGAACCCAAGGGAGATTTTTATCCCGGCTATTGACTTTTTCCATCTTTGTAGCCGAGGAAACAACCAAGGGAAGGCTATTATGCCAACCTCCGAGGTGGAGGTCATTAGATCGGGATTGGACTTTCGGCCCCTTGGTTGTTTCTGGACCCTTTGGATTTTCTACGGACTATAACCAATATCATCGCCCGAGTGGCCAGTAATATGACTAACTATCGGTACGACCGGAACATCTCCGCCGGTTAGGGATGGACATCCTTTCGCTGTATATTGACTATTTCCCATGAGATACTCGTTTGCCGAACTACTACGACTGCGAGGTTCCCCGCCTCGCAGGAATGGCCTCAAATTATCGAGGGCTTACCTTAACGAAGGGTCTTGGGACCCAGAGAGGTGGTATCTGACCAAGAAGAAGTTGTGGGGTTTTTAAATAGTTTTTAAACAAGGGTTTTTAAGGGGCGGATTTGTGGTGGGGTGAGAACCCGTCGGGGGATCCAGCCCTGTGCTAGTTCGCGACACTATTCCATCTTGTCTGAAGGCAGGGGGGGAGGACGTTCCAGGTTTAGAGAGTTGCTCGATCCATACGGTAAGTGGGAGTGGCAGATATGGCGGGGGGGGGGGGCCGTACCGGGTTGAGGGAGCACGTGTTCGATGTTTGAGAGCGATCGCGTGCTCCGGCCCCTCAGTCCCTACCCGTTCCTCGGGTGGCCATGATCCTCAGAGCTTGGATCTTCGGCTGATGTTATGTAATGCCCGGTCCGTGGTTAATAAGGCTCCCCTGATCTGCGATCTTATTCAGGGGGAGTCCGCGGACCTTATGGGCATTACGGAAACCTGGTTGGGCCTAGAGGGGGGGGTCCCCCTTGTTGAGATGTGCCCTCCAGGTTTCCGAGCATTTCATCAGCCGAGGGCCCAAGGTAGGGGTGGGGGGGTGGCGGTTGTTATCAGGGAGGATCTAGAGCCGAGGGAGACCACTGTTCCTCAGATTGCCGGCTGTGAATCCCTCTATGTGCGGTGGGGCTATAGGAATCAGTTGGGCTTGGTGATCGCGTACCTGGCTCCTTGCTGCGTGACCACAGCCCTGCCCGAGCTGTTGGAGGTACTCGCTGCTGTGGCGGTTGAGACCCCCAGACTTATAGTCATGGGGGACTTTAACCTGCCATCAGTTGGCTTGTCATCGGCGGCAGCTCGGGAGTTCTTGGCTTCCATGACGGCCTTGGACCTGATTCGAGTAAATGATGGCCCTACGCACACGGGGGGAGGCACACTGGATCTGATTTATATCTCTGGACAGTGGTTAAATGATCTGGTGTTAGATGATTTAGTAACGGAACCAATGTCATGGTCGGATCATTTTCTCCTTCGCCTAGACCTTCGAACCGCCATTCACCACCGCAGGGAGACGGAACCTATACGGTGGTTCCGTCCCAGGCGCCTGATGGACCCTGAGAGGTTCCTGACGGAGCTTGGGCCATTCCCTGAGGAACTGGCCCACGGCACGGCTGAGGAACTGGTCGTGGCCTGGGAACAGGCCGCGGCCGGGGCCTTGGACCGTGTCGCGCCTTTGCGGCCTCTGACCCGGCGTAGGTCTCGTCCGGCCCCTTGGTTCTCCGAGGGGCTGAGGGAGATGAAACGCCGGAGAAGACGCCTGGAGAGCACCTGGAGGTCCAGTCGCTCCGAAGCTGATCGGACACTAGTTAGATCCTACTCTAGGACCTACCTAGTGGCAATGAGGGAAGCGAGGCGTTCCTATGCCTCCACCCTCATTGCGTCGGCAGATAACCGCCCGGCCGCCCTGTTTCGGGTGACCCGCTCTCTCCTACATCAGGAGGTGCGGGATGACCCTCTGCAGGGACGAGCCGAGGAGTTTAGTGGTTATCTATACGATAAAATCGCTCAGCTGAGGGACGGTCTGGACCGAATTTGGGATGATCCAAGCGAGGGAGAGGAGGCACGTCTTGTTGAGCCCATTTGGGATGAGTTTGACCCTGTGGCTCCGAGGGGCGTCGACAGGTTGTTGGGGAGGCTGCACGGCACGACATGTTTACTGGACCCGTGTCCTTCCTGGCTGGTACTGGCCACTCAGGCGGTGACACGAGGCTGGCTCAGAGGATTATCAACGCTTCTTTGTTGGAAGGGTTTTCCTGCCGCCTTGAAAGAGGCGGTGGTGAGACCCCTCCTTAAGAAGCCCTCCCTGGACCCAGCTATTTTAGGTAATTATCGTCCAGTCTCAACCTTCGCTTTGTTGCGAAGGTTGTAGAGAGTGCCGTGGCGCGACAGCTACCCCAATACCTGGATGAAGACGTCTATCTAGACCCGTTCCAGTCCGGCTTCCGACCCGGATACAGCACGGAGACAGCTTTGGTCGCATTGGTTGATGATCTCTGGAGGGCTAGGGACAGGGGTTATTCCTCTGCCCTGGTCCTATTAGACCTCTCAGCGGCGTTCGATACCATCGACCATGGTATCCTGCTGCGCCGGTTGGGGGGATTGGGAGTGGGAGGCACCGTATATCGGTGGTTCTCCTCCTATCTCTCCGACCGGTCGCAGACGGTGTTGACAGGGGGGCAGAGGTCGACCGCGAGGGGCCTCACTTGTGGGGTCCCTCAGGGGTCGATTCTCTCGCCCCTGCTGTTCAACATCTACATGAAGCCGCTGGGTGAGATCATCAGTGGTTTCGGGGTGAGATACCAGCAGTACGCTGATGATACCCAGCTGTACTTTTCCACCCCGGGCCACCCCAATGAAGTTGTTGAAGTGCTGTCCCGGTGTTTGGAAGCCGTACGGGTCTGGATGGGGAGAAACAGGCTCAAGCTTAATCCCTCCAAGACGGAGTGGCTGTGGATGCCGGCATCCCGATTCAGTCAGCTGCAGCCGCAGCTGGCTGTTGGAGGCGAATTATTGGCCCCAAAGGATAGGGTGCGCAACTTAGGTGTCCTCCTGGATGATCGGCTGTCGTTTGAAGATCATCTGGCCGTCTCCAGGAGGCCCTTCCACCAGGTTCGCCTGGTTCGGCAGTTGCGCCCCTTCCTTGATCGGGATGCCTTATGCACAGTCACTCATGCGCTCGTTACCTCTCGCTTGGATTACTGTAATGCTCTCTACATGGGGCTCCCCTTGAAGTGCACTCGGAGGCTCCAGTTAGTCCAGAATGCAGCTGCGCGGGTGATAGAGGGAGCTACTCGTAGCTCCCATGTAACACCCCTCCTCCGCACGCTTCTCTGGCTGCCTGTGGGCTTCGAGTGCACTTTAAGGTGTTGGTTACGACCTTTAAAGCGCTCCATGGCTTAGGACCTGGGTACTTACGGGACCGCCTGCTGTTACCACATGCCTCCCACCGACCCGTACGCTCCCATAGAGAGGGACTTCTCAGGGTGCCGTCCGCCAAACAATGTCGGCTGGCGGCCCCCAGGGGAAGGGCCTTCTCTGTGGGGGCTCCCACACTCTGGAACGAGCTTCCCCCAGGTCTACGTCAAATACCTGACCTTCGGACATTCCGTCGCGAACTAAAGACACATCTCTTTATTCGCGCGGGGCTGGCCTAAATTGGATTTTTAATAGGAAATTTTATTAATTTTTAAACGGGGTTTTTAGTTTATGGTAATTTTAATTTCAGGCTAATTTTTAAATAAGTTTTTTAAATGACATTTTAACTTGTAGATTTGTATTGCTGGTTTTATCTTGCCTGTACACCGCCCTGAGTCCTTCAGGAGAAGGGCGGTATAAAAATCAAATAAAATAAATAAATAAAAAATAAATAAATATTCAATTGGAAGATTGGGTAGCTTGGCTATTAAGGGAACTAAAGCCAAATGCTATTGTCTCTGACCTTCAAACCTCTCAGGAACAACACAAACATCTTCTGCAAATGGTCGCATTGGCCTCTCATAACCATAGCCTGCAAAAACAACAACAACAGCAACAACAACAACCTAAAGAACAGCAGATAAATATAAAGAATCTGATCTGCATTTCTTCTAGATATATATAAGTCCTTGACATTCAGAGATTAACTACCAAAATTCTTCCCAGGATTGATAGGATTGATCACACAATAACTGCTGCTCCTTGGGCTTTCAATTAGCGAGACTTAACCATGTGAGACTTTATCATTATAAAACTTTCCATTGTTAATGGTGTTAATTCTACTAATTATTTCCAAGAATTTAAGATAGCTGTATATTCAGTAGGTGTGCTTTTTCCCCCCATTGTTTACTTGTGAACGGGGAGGTGATGCTTTATAGATCCTATGGCTGAAACCAGACTGGGGAGAATTGTCTCTTTTCCTAAAAGTATGAATTTGCCTCTTATAACACATATCCCAAGTCCATTTTGATATGGTTCATTCTAACTAGCAATAAGTCAATAAGCAGACAACTCAGTATCTCTTCAAAATGAATGTCTACATACAAGTCAGCATTGGTGTTGAATACACTTGAATATAATTGATGCAACCCTCTTGTGTGAATATTTGCACCCTCTTAGATAAAGTCTGAAGGAAACCCAATGCTAAGAATAATATGGTCCATGTACTCTTGTAACTGATTGCTTAAGTGCTTGCTTTGTATCTTAGGACTGAGTCTTAGAATCAGATACAAATTCAAGCCCTTTCATGAACCCTTCAGAGTGGAACTCTTTTAGACTGACTTGCCTCTTCTGTACCTTCTACTTGCTTGTTGTAGGGTAAAAGGAAGGCTTAAGCCTACAAAATCACTTCTTCCTGCACTCTACAGGTTTTTCTTAGCAGTATCTGCTAAGAATCTTACAAGTTCACAGATCATTTTTGCTGTAGAAAGTACTGGACTTTTTTCTGGAAAATAATACAAGCTGGAACTTGTCCCCACTAGCCAGTCATGAATCCAAATCTACTCCCAGAACAATCCACAGCAAATTATAATTGGTCACATAGCCAGATGTTTATACTCAATTTAGCATTTTATCCACTTATCAGATCCTTCCTTAGGACCTGAAATAGGCTGTGTTGTTGTTGCTTATAATTATCACTACCTTAAAGAGAAAATTGTATCAAATCTACCAGGAACCGCAAGATTATTTTTCTCACCTAATATGCCTTCAGAACTGGAACAACCTGGTAATCCTTCTGCATTCATATACATTGAATGGCAACTTGCCACATCTGTAACTCAAACAAAAAAAGTGAGTATGGAATAAATATGATTTGCTGGCTTTGTTTCAGATGTATTGAAGGTGCCAATGCCATTATTGGATACCATTTTGGGGAAACAAATGGGACATGAATTAAATCCAAAATGAATTAATTTGCGGAATGCTCTTGTTGTAACTCCCTTCCAGCAACATTTTTATACTCATTAAGATATTTAAGACCAATTTTGCTATGGTTATTCTTCAGGACACACTTTTTTTTTTTGCTCTAGCTTTTTATTTTGCAGAATTTGTTTGACATTTTCTGATTTGAATAAATGAATATTATTAGTTTAAGTGGAGAAGAGCTTTTTAAGGAAAAAGTGGAATATAAAAATGGATTAAGATAAATTACAGTGTATGAAATAAATATGCCGTGCCTTTCTTATAAGGTCTGGAGATCTTCTGATCTTTCAATTGCCGCTGAACCACTGCTCTCAGAAACTCCATCTAAACTAGCCTGCTATAACGGATGCTGGGAATTGTAATTTATCAATATCTGGAGGGCCTTGGGTTATCCATACTTACAAAAACACCTTTCAATAGCCAAATCCATGGTTCACTGGGCACTTTTATTTTCCACCTGTTTTATCTACCCATTTACACATAGCAGAAAAAAAAATGAAAGCAAGTAAACATTTATTCAGTATTAATGGGTTAAATCCTGAAAAGACAGCTCTCATGGATAATGCAATCTTATTCTTTTCCTAATCAGTGACACTCTAAGAGGTTTATAGCAGGAGAAAAAGCAAGTGAGGAAAGGCACTAATGGCAGTCCCTGGGGAAATGTGAAGTTGTAAAAAGGGTCAGGAAGGGTGTGCATTTCTCCTGGATAGCCAAAGGCTTTCCTACTTCAAACGCCAGTTGGATGCTTCCCTCCCAGGTTTCCAGGTGTCATTTTCTGTACATGCTCCCACTTTCTCTGGGCAGTGAGCCAAGCTTTGGCTTGTGTTACCAGCCTGCCGGCTGATTTCAGTTGCACCACTAGGAGAGCATGAGCAGTGAAACCCAACACTCCTTATCCGGAACCCAGTTCCTGTGCATCCATTTTGTGAATGAAATTCCTTTCCATTCCAGCCAGCCACAGAGACAGGCTCTGGGCCAAACCAGCAGGAAGGTAGAGACTCAAGGTTATGCAATGCCTTGCCAGCCCTGGGGAACAAAATAGTTTTTCCTCTTTCTCTCCAAACATTTAAAGGTCAGGGAATCCATAAAAATCCCTCTTAAATAGGCAAGGGTGGTAGTAAAAGAAAAAGGAAGATACTTGAAGTTTAATGGGAATGGGGGGGAAGCAACTTAAAACATTTTAACGTACAGAATTTCTCATCAGCTGGAGAAGTGTTGGCACTTTCCCCCCCTGCCAAGCTAGTTAAATGGATTGGGCAATTGCCCATGAATCAAGCTCAACTCCATACAATTTTCTTGTCAGCCTTATGAAAGAGATTTCCCATTGCAATCTTCTGTTTGTTTGTTTTTTTAAACTGATCAGTTATGCTACACACCTGGTGGTTTCCCCAACCAACTATAACCCAATTGAACCCCACTGAGGTTTCAGGATCAGCCAATGGAATTAAGGTCCAGTCTAGACTTAGTTGTCTGCCCTCTGTACCACAATGGCAAGGGAACATAACACCAGAAACAAACATCCCTCTGCATGATTTTTGTTCTTTTATTTATGTATAAAACTTTTGTAACAAAATCAAGTGTGTATGAAAGAGAATCTGAACATAATGTAAAATATATTGGGAAGACACAAAAATAGTAATACTGTATGGAAGAAAAAGGTACCTTCCAGATACAATAGATTATGACTGTCCTCATCCCCTACCAGAATATGGGGATGGTGAGAATTGTAGACCACCGCCTCTGGCATGCCTGAGATTGGCGGAAGCTGGCTTAAACCCACGATCCCAGAGTTCCTGGCTGGATGTATCATTGGGAAACACAGTTATATACAGATATAAATCTTGTTCTATGTGCTCAGTTTTGGTATGTCCATAAGTGAAATCAACAAATGGGATCTTTCAATAGCAGCAACAATCCAAGATTTTGGCAGGACCAGTACGGAGGCCTCCCCACTTCTTTTTCACTTTTTTTGGGCTGTGGGGGATAGTATGTACAAGTAATGCCAAGTAAGCTCAAATGCTTTGACTGTTGATCAGCATAGCTGGACCATGCAAATTTCAGACTGTTTCTGGAGCAGGAAAAAGATAAACCTGGTCCAAAGAACTAACGCTAGTCCTAAATGCATGCACACACATATATGCACACTTCATGCCCACAAGAAAGACACTCTACCTGTGTCAAAAGCATAGTCCATCCGCTCCTGTTTTATCACCACGCCAGTTGCATATTGGGAACTGTCTACATCTCCCAGTGTGTTCACTTGCTCGTACATGGGGTCGTGGAATTCCTGCTTGAAGCCCTGTGGGGGATACGGCAGACATGGGGCAGACCACGGACGTTGATAAATGGAAGAGCTGTCTGATACCAAGGCTTGAGAGGCAGAGAAGGACTGGCTGGTCTCAGCATGCAGCTGGTACAAGGAACTAGAAGGAATGCAGAAGCAGCCATACAACAGTTGTACAGGCAGACAAATAAATAACACGCATTCAATCACCTGATCATCCCTTACAGTACACGAAGGGGATGGGGACCCAACATTCCTTTGAAAAGAGTCCAAGATCAGGAAATGGAACACTTATGCTCAACAAAGTTTACAAAGTGAAGTACTCTTTGGGTATTTGAGCCAAACAATTCCCATCATCCCTTTTCAACATGCCACTTGAGATGATGGGATCTTGTTGAACTATTAACCACAGTAGTTTATTTAGTACCCTCCACTAGACATGTTTAATTAGGTAAAGAGGCAGCATGTTATGTAAATTGCTAAATTCAATTGAGATGTTTGATTCTTAGTTCTGTTTGGGCTAAACTCTCCCCCATCAGTTGTGTCATCTGAATAATGTTAGTTCTTTTGTCTAGTAGCTGCTATGGAGGAAAACTCCTAGAGGTGGGGGTTGTCAAAATAGGGTTGTTGCAGGAGTACCATGTCTCTAATTTGCTTCACGTCACCATCTATTTAGTTGAAAGGGATTTAGTCGTCCAACCCTTGTCATGGTCAGATCACTCTCTTCTTCAACTGGACCTTCGAACTGCCTACCCCCATTGCAGGGAGTCGGAACCAATAGTTGGTTCTGTCCCAGGTGCCTGATGGACCCAGAGAGGTTACTGATGGAGCTTGGGCCTATTCCTGAGGCCCTGGCCCAGGACTCGGCTGAGGAACTCATCGCTGCCGGGGAAAGGGCGGCGGCGGGGGCCTTAGACCATGTCGTGTCTTTGCGGCCTCTGACCCGGCACTGTTCTCAACCGGCTCCTTGGTTCTCTGAGGAGCTGAGAGAGATGAAGCGCCAGAAAAGACACCTAGAGAGTGCTTGGAGAGCCAGCCGTTCCAACTCAGATCGAACACCAGTAAGGTCTCATATTCAGACCTATCTTGGCGATAAGGGCGGAGAAACGGGAGTATTTTGCCGCTCTCATTGCATCGGCAGATAATCGCTCAGCCGCCTTGTTTAGGGTGACCCGCTCCCTTCTCGCCCAGGGAGCTAGGGAGGTCCCCTTGCAAGGTCGTGCTGAGGACTTTGGACAGTATCTGCATGATAAAATCGCTCAGATTCGGAGGGGCTGGACACAGACTGGGTAGATTCAGACAGGTCGACGGGGGCAGGTCTTGAGATTGCCCGCTGGGAGGAGTTTGACCCTGTGGCTCCTGAGGACATGGACAGGATACTGAGGAGGTTGAGGGCAACCACATGTTTACTGGACCCGTGTCCCTCCTGGATGGTACTAGCCACATAGGAGGTTACACGAGGCTGGCTTCAGGGAATTATTAATGCTTCTTTGAGAGAGGGTGTCTTTCCGACTGCCTTGAAAGAGGTGGTGGTGAGACCCCTCCTCAAGAAGCCTTCCCTGGATCCGGCTGTTTTAGCGAACTACCGTCCAGTCTCCAACCTTTGCTTTGTGGCGAAGGATGTTGAGAGTGTGGTTGCTTACCAGCACCCTCTGTACCTGGATGAAACCGTCTATCTGGACCCGTTCCAGTCTGGTTTCCGACCTGGGTACAGCACAGAGACGGCTTTGGTCGTGTTGGTTGATGATCTCTGGAGGGCCTGGGACAGGGGTTGCTCCTCTGCCCTGGTCCTATTAGACCTCTCGGCGGCTTTTGATACCATCGACCATGGTATCCTGCTGCGGCGGCTAGAGGGGTTAGGGGTGGGAGGCACCGTTTTTCAGTGGTTCTCCTCCTTCCTCTCGGGCCGGTCGCAGACGGTGTTGGTGGGGGGGCAGAGGTCGACCGCGAGGCACCTCCTATGTGGGGTGCCGCAGGGGGTTGGTCCTCTCACCCCTCTTGTTCAACATCTATATGAAGCCGCTGGGCGAGATCATCCGTGGTTTTGGGGTGCAGTGTCATCTGTACGCTGATGATACGCAGCTGTACATTTCCACCTGAAATCACCCCAACGAAGCCGTCGAAGTGATGTCCTGGTGTCTGGAGGCCATGTGGGTCTGGATGGGGAGAAACAGGCTCTGGCTCAACCCGTCCAAGACCGAGTGGCTGTGGATGCCGGCATCCCGGTATAATCAGCTGATTCCATCGCTGACTGTGGGAGGTGAGTCACTGGCCCCCACGGTGAAGGTCCGCAATCTGGGCGTTCTTCTGGATGTACGGCTGTCGTTGGAAGAACAAACGACGGCTGTCGCCAGAGGAGCTTTCTATCAGGTCCGCCTGATATGACAGTTGCGTCCCTTCTTAGACCAGGATGCCCTATGCACGGTCACCCATGCCCTTGTCACCTCCCGTCTGGACTACTGTAACGCTCTCTACATGGTGCTTCCCTTGAAGAGCACCTGGAGGCTTCAGCTGGTCCAGAATGGGGCCGCACGGGTGATAGAGGGAGCAGATCGAGGCTCCCATATAACACCACTCCTGCGTAGGCTGCACTGGCTTCCGAAGATCTTCCGGGTGCAATTCAAAGTACTGGTCACCATCTTTAAAGCGCTTCATGGCATGGGACCTGGTTACTTACGGGACCGCCTACTGCAACCAACGGCCTCCCAGCGACCAGTGCGCTCTCATAGGATGGGCCTCCTCCAGGTGCCGTCGGCTAGACAATGCTGGCTGGCGACCCCCAGGGGGAGAGCCTTCTCTGTGGGGGCTCCAACCCTCTGGAACGAACTACCATCAGGCATGCACCAACTCCCCGATCTCCGGACTTTTCGACGCGAGCTGAAAACATGGCTGTTTCATCGAGCAGGACTGGCCTGATAGTTTTAATTGGGAGTTTTAGATGGGTTTTATAGTGTCAGCCAAATTTACATATTTTGTTTTATCTTATTTTAATGTTTGTAGAAATGGTTTTAATATGGCTGTAAACCGCCCTGAGTTCTTCGGGAGAAGGGCGGTATAGAAATATGATAGATAGATAGATAGATAGATAGATAGATAGATAGATAGATAGATAGATAGATAGATAGATAGATAGATAGATCAATCAATCTATGATATTTGAAGCAAAGATGGAACCAGGATAGGAAGAGTGGAAAATGTCTCCATCTGTGGTAGAACCAGCTCCTCACTTGGATCATTGTGTATTTCGTAAAGTTAAAAAATGGCAGACTGATGGTCTCCAAACTAACTCTGTAATAACTTGAACTCCTATTTTACCGACCCACACAATATGTGTTGACTGATTCAACCAATGCTGTTGTGCCCAACAAGTACCAAGTAATCAAAAACAAAACAAAACACAATAATATTTTAGCCTAACCCAGCTAAACATAAGGCTGTTTAATGAAAAGAAGGGATAGGGATAGCTGTGTTCCAATATTTCAGTGATTGCCACAAAGAGGAAGTCAATCTGTTTTCCAAAGCATCTGAAAGCAGGAGAAGCAATGGATGGACACTAATCAAGGAGAGAAGCAACCTAGAACTAAGAAGTTAGAACAATTAATCAGAACAACTTGCCTCTAGAAGTTGTGAGTGCTCCAACACTGGAAGTTTTTAAGAAGATATTGGACATCCATTTGTCTGAAATGTCAGAGGGTTTCCTGTCTGAGCAGATGGTTGGACTAGAAGACCTCCAAGGACTCTTCCAACTCTGTTATTCTATTCTATTCTGCTTGAAAGGTAATTTCTGAGTCAGCAACAGAGTTCTTATAATGTATTAAGCTGCCCTAAACCTTTCAGTAGAGTGAGAGTATTAGAAATTTTATCCACCCAGTTCATTGGCTTACCTGTGTTCCATACAGTATGCCTGGCCAGGCGCTGTCTGGAGTGGCCCCTGGTGGCTCACATTGTTTGAATCATGCCTAGAGAAAAGTGCAAGCATCAGGTGCAGCAAGATATATCCCTCTCCCTCCTGCTGGTTATTTCCCATTTTCCCCCAGTAAAATCCTGATGTGTCATAATAGATAGCTCTGAAGAGGCTATTTATTCAGAACTCAACTCAGACTTGATTTTTATTTTGCAGTCAGACAAATGCACTGATGACCTATATTTTTCAGAGGGAACAGGGCTTTATTTCTGGTCTCCTACTTTTCTTTCTTTCCGTGTCACACATACTAAATTAGACAAATGATTCTTAAGCCACAGGCTACCATGCTGATGATTTTAAAGCAGAGCTGCACCTGTGTGGCTACTGAAAGCTTTGGATATGGACACAACCACAGGGGAAGGACTCCTATTCATTCTATGAAATGTAAACTAAACCAAAATTAACTTTTGATAACTTCTGATCTGGCCTATTTTTAGAAATAGGCTTCTAATATGCAATTCATCAAAATAGTAAATTATTGGGTGCTCCTGCATCCGGAAACTCCAACTGGTCCAGAATGCGGCTGCGCGGGTAATAGAGGGAGCAACTCGAGGCTCCCATATAACACCTCTCCTGCGCAGGCTGCACCGGCTTCCGGTGGTCTTCCGGGTGCAATTCAAGGTGTTGGTTACCACCTTTAAAGCGCTCCATGGCATAGGACCGGGTTATTTACGAGACCGCCTGCTGCCACCAATAGCCTCCCATTGACCTGTGCGCTCCCATAGGGAGGGTCTCCTCAGGGTGCCGTCAGTCAAGCAATGTCGACTGGCGACCCCCAGGGGAAGAGCTGTGAGCCCCTGCCCTCTGGAATGAGCTGCCTCCAGGGATTTGTCAACTCCCTGACCTCCGGACCTTCAGACGCGAGCTAAAGACCTTTTTGTTTTATCGCGCAGGGCTGGCTTAATTTAATTTTAACATGGGTTTTATCTTGGTTCTATTATAGTTTTAAATTTTGTTTCGGCTGAATTGAATTAGATTTTTAAAATGTTCTTAATTTTTATGTAATCTGTTTTTACCTGACTGTAAACCGCCCTGAATCCTTTGGGAGAAGGGCGGTATATAAATTTAATAAATAAATAAATAAATAAATAAATAAATAAATAAATAAATAAATAAATAAATAAATAAAGGAGGTGAAACAGAAAAGAGAGCAGAAGAAATTGGATGGCACCATTTAAATGTGATGCAGACTTCAGGAGGGGGAAAATCTGAACTGAAAACAGCTCTATAGATAAGAACATAAAAGGAACAGAGGTAGGAAAATAAGTGAGAGGGACATAGGAGAGCTTGATGGGTAAATAAGGAGAGCTTGATGGGTAAATGCTAGGAGATGGCATTTGAATCCAAGACCCTGCACGTGGGAGGAAAATGAGGAAAGAGGACAAATGTACTGAAATGTACTGAAATACTGAAATGTGGCAAACAAAGGCTGGAGAACAGAAAGTTGCAAAAAGTCAGGACCATTAAGGAGAATTTATGAATGGTAAGGCAGAAATATATTTTTTTATGCGTGGCATTTTTTTACAATGCCACACATAAAGAAATATAGCATGACTCAGTGACAGATTGTTCTGTGATTCATAGGAAATGGAGGAATCTACATTAAAACTGCATGTCTGGCCTAAAGGCCAAATATTCTTTGTCAATGGAACAAAGAATCAACAAGGATTT
Organism: Ahaetulla prasina; assembly: GCF_028640845.1. NCBI lineage: Eukaryota > Metazoa > Chordata > Lepidosauria > Squamata > Colubridae > Ahaetulla > Ahaetulla prasina. The sequence goes on along the minus strand of NC_080542.1, from coordinate 34,431,269 downwards.
TAAGACTGGAGAGATAATCTAGGAGCCTGAAGCAATCATCTCCACCCACCAGCATCTTAACACAAACATAATGGATCATCCACAGTAGTATTTCAAAGAGGAAGCACCTGATTGGACAGGAACACCAACATTCTGGGCTGTTTTTCAAATTTTATTTATTTATTTTAGGCACCTACACTATCATACACAACACTGTGTGATACTGCCTGGTACGTAATAAGGAGTATGTCCTTTGAAGATTCACCCCCATATCTGCTCCTTTTGCATTCCTACACAGAAGATTTCTTCAAATAAATGTTTAACCAAATTAAATAAATACCTAACAGCTGTATTTTAAGCTAGGCTTGACATCTTGATCATACCTTTTTTTAGGTTTCTGTCAATCTATTTTGGTGGCTTTCCAATCCAGTTAATAATTTATGATTCAATTTGGCAAACAAATTCAGAAAATGGGTTAATTTAGGAAACTAAATTAAATAGGTTAGGCATGTTGAGTGAGAACAAACAGAATAGGCCAGCCAATCCACTCAGCTGCCCCCACCCACAGCTAAATTCAGATGTGGAAAAAGGGAGTTGTAAGGATGCGATTTGCTCATATAGGTTCTCATATATACTCTCTGAATCTGGAAAGGTCCAAAGTTTTGATCCACCTGGATCAAAAAGAGAGAACCAACCAAGAAAGAAGGCCTTGCAGTAGATAAACCAGTGTGAATCCTGGAGATGTGGATCCTGGAGAATTTGTCACAGTGGACAACAGAACAGTTGGTGTTGAGGATTCTTAGGCCACAATTAATCAGGGTCCCCCCATTCTTCCAGCCCAATGTTATCATATGTTAACCACTCTGGTTTTCTTGCTGAATGAAGGCAACTAGCATGCAACATTATTTGCATATTCAATAAGGAGCTACTTCTGATTATCTTCATAGAATCATAACATTGGAATGCATCTTGCAGTTCGCCTATCCATCTCTTTTGCTCAATGCAACATCACTCCTGATGGACATTTGACCTCGGCTTTAATATTTCCAAGCAGAAGAATGCTTATCACCTCCCTTAGGCAGCTTTGTTTTCTCTACTGACTAGCTCAGGGGTCTCCAACCTTGGTCCCTTTAAGACTTGTGGACTTCAAGTCCCAGAGTCCCTCAGCCAGCAAAGCTGGGACTTTGGGAGTCCATAAGTCTCCCAAAGACTTGGGAGTTGAAGTCCACAAGTCTTAAAGGGACCCCTGGACTAGCTCATGCTTCTTCCAACAGTATGTCAAGATCCCCGATTCCCATCCCCTGCACCCTTTCTGGCAGCAGATAAATTTGCTCTATCATTCAAAATTCTTAAGAGTAAAATGAATCATTATCATATGTCTTTCTCAATCATCACTCCAAATTAAACTTATTGATTAATTTCAGCAGTAACTCCCCATCTGCAAAGGTTTTGTTTGTGCTTTTTTAAAAAGTAGTGTTCCAAACTGAGCATAATGCTGAAAAGTCACCCACCCAGTTTAGAATAAGAATGCAAATTAAAACTGTGCAGGCTATGAAAATGATGAAGGATTTCACACCTTGCATAAACTCCAAGCACCTCTTGGCTATACATCACTACATATTTATTATTTTCAAGATTTCATGAAATTCAGAAAAAAAAAGAATTTAAGAATCAGAAATCTTCTGATTCCTTACAATCAGTGACTTTTTTTTCCAGGTTCATACAGATGTTTAAGAAAATTCAGGATGCTTTAATTATTAGTCAAGAAGTGCTGTGCTTTTGTGAGGCCTAAAGCACTTCACTTGGTTCTAAAACATGCAGAGTCTTCATGCATTCTACTCTAATCAACCTGCAAACAGAAGAATAAAAAGACTGTGTATTGTTGAGCCAAGAACTGATAGCAAATTCTACTTACATGTCCAAGAGCCCTTCATTAATTTTTACAGCAGAAGCTTGATCATCTAACTTCATTTAGTCCCTTTGACACTTCCCTTGTTTTATCCCCCAAACACAATTTTAATAATCTTATTTTACTTTTCTGAATTGCCAAACATCCAATTTGTTACATTTACACCACTGATCTGTGAAATTCAGTTCTCCTCCATCCCTTTTCAATAACTGCATTTATATGATCAGACTCAACTTGATGGTTAATGAATAAATTCCTACATCTGGATGATACTGATACTCTCTAGTGGAACAGACTTGTTATTGACTATTTATCAACCAATCAGCACCACCAACATATTAAGTTGCCAACCGATATGGACCCAGGTTTTCTTAGCTTCAAAATATGCAGGATAGTGGTGAGTTATTGGATAATACAGTGTTACGAGCCAACTTCTGCATGCCTTGGCCTTTTTCCCAAACTTGCCTGAACTAGCAAGATCTGAAGGGAACCTCTATTTAGCATTCTTGGCGATTCCTAACAGAGGACAAATTCTCATGACTGCAGGAACATAAGGTGATCGGCATTTGTTCCGTAGCAGCGTTACCTGGCATATAAGCATTGCTCCCTGGGCTGGTAATGAAAATGCTGTGTGTGTCTACAGGAACTGGAAGCATCCACACAAGGGCTTTGTGGTTCCTTTTTTATCTTAGCTGGAGGACTGTGAAGGGCCACTGGGTGGGGGGAAAAAGGAGAGTAAGGACATCAGGATACTCATCAGTCTGAGTTTGCATCAACCAAGCATAACAAAGGGGCAAGGACTTCCCTCCCCTCCCAACCCCAAAGAAGAAATTGAGAACTAGATGTTCCCTCTGATTTGAAGGGGGAGAGATGCTTTAACCTGCATTGGAATTGTATTTGCAGAGCCTAGCTATAAAGGAATCTGAGATAGGATTTTGTACAAGAGGACATTCTTAGCATTCAGAACTCCCAGTTTTAAACTTGGTTAAGAATACATAAATTGATTATGAAAATGGCCTGAGAGCCTCGTTCCAATCCAGGTAGGCAATAGTTTGCTAAAGGTAGATAGATAAAAGATAGAATTCTTTATTGGGCAAGTCTGATTGGACACACAAGGAATTTGTCTTTGGTGCATATGCTTTCAGTGTACTTAAAAAGAAAAGATACATTTGTCAAGAATCATAAGGTCCTAGAATCATAAGGTAAAATCATTTGTCAAGAATCATAAGGTAAAATTGTCCTATATGAAATAAGGCAGTTTCTGTATTTCATGCAGCTCCATCCCTCCGTTTCAATAATTATTTAGATTAGATCATCTCAGTTCTATCTGAGAAATTCCTTGGAATGTTGTGTTTGTTCATTAAATTTAGATTTCCTTTCAAAAGGAGCTTCACACAGTTGTTTGTCCTCCAATTTTCGCCCACGCTATTAACCCTTTAAAGGGCAAGTTAAGAGATGGTGACTCAGAATCATCCAACAAATTTTCATGCTTCTTTCTTCTTTTACTCACTTTGGTTGGATAAATATCGGTCAATCATAAAGCCATGAGTTTTAGGTTCTCTTCCATGAATTTCTATGATGTTCTAGGAGTTTCTATGAGAAACTATGAGTGGAGTATTCTTTTCTATGAATTTTAGGTATTTTTGTCATTTACTTCCTATAAAGAATATTTTAATCAAGGAAGTACCATCATACAATAGAAACCCAATTCTTTTTTTAGTGCATCAAGTACAAGTTAAATAAAAAGAGGGGTGGATTAATTATGGGCTCATGGTCTTCATCTTGATTATTTTTCTTCCTCCCCACAAATGCGTTTGCCTTACATATATCTACATCTCCTTAAAATTAGAATATTTCTTTAGTTTAATAAAAACAAATGTCAGAATCTGCCCAGGTATTGGACTGAGGCAACTTAAATTTCATAAGATCTGGATGATTTTGTGAGTGTGGTTAGCCATTCAAACCAGATTATGTAATAGTATCTAAAGGCCTACAAAAGTGACTAAGTGCTGCCATATCGTGTTTAGTTTGTATTTGTTCGGATTTGGATCGTTATGATTTGATAGTTAAAATTTCTGCTTATTCTCCTGTGTACATGAAACCCTTAGACCCATGATGGCGAACCTATGGCATGCAGAGCCATATCAGTGGGCATGCAAGCTCAGCTCTGGTGCACATGCACATGCTGGCCAGCTGATTTTTGGGCCTTCTGGGCCCACCAGAAGTCAGGAAAACGTTGTTTCCAGCCTCCAGAGGGCCTCCAGGTATGCAGAATGCCCGTTTTCACTCTCCCCAGAAATGGCCCGTTTGTCGACTTCCAGTCCCACCAGTCCCCAGGCTCCTAGAAAGGCTCTGGAGCCTGGGGAGAGTGAAAAACGGGCGTACTGGGCCCACCGTGCCATCCTGTCCCCAAAGCGTGGGGAGGTTGCATGCGGGGGAGCAGGGCATTTAGAATTATGGGTGTGGGCACACACGTGTGCAACCCACCACCAGCACTCCCCTGGCTTTTGGTATGCGATGGCAAAAAGGTTAGCCAACACTGCCTTAGACTGTACTCATTGAACTGCATAGTTAGGTCAATGAGCAAATTTACAGGTCGTCAGTCACTCCTAAGTGCAGTCACATATTCCCAAATCTCGATCCAACCTAAGAAATCTTTTTAAACAAAATTGGGCATTACTAATTAACAACAATATACAGACACACACAATAGAAGAGAACAGTAACCTAAGCCTAATATGGAATGCAGGCCTAGGGCCACAAAGGGTTTGCAGTGAAAATATGGTAGGCTAAAGAGGTAAGGGAGACTTAGTTTGGTGTGGTGGTTTAGCCATCCGGCTAGGAATCAGAAGGCCATGAGTTCTAGGCCTGTCATGAATCATAAAGCCAGTGTGGGGATCTTGAGGCAGACTCTCTAAGTCTAAGAAAAGCAAACCACTTCTAAATCTTGCCAAGACAATTGAGGGAACTCGTCCAAGCAATTGCCAGAACACCATACAACAATGTATGTGAGAGAGGGAGATGAGGATGAATTAACAAAGTACAAGGAAATCTAAAGGGACAAATTTCACTGAAGTTATTTGGGTACTTTACCCTGAACTCCTACCCTCAAAACGACGCTATAGAGCACTGCACACCAGAACAACTAGACATAAGAACAGTTTTTTCCCGAAGGCCATCACTCTGCTAAACAAATAATTCCATCAACACTGTCAGACTATTTACTGAATCTGCACTACTATTAATTGTCTCATATGTACATAATAAGAGATCACCAATCTCTTTCCACTTATGACTGTATGACTATAACTTGTTGCTGGCAATCCTTATGATTTATATTGATATATTGACCATCAATTGTGTTGTAAATGTTGTACCTTGATGAATGTATCTTTTGTTTTATGTACACTGAGAGCATATGCATCAAGACAAATTCCTTGTGTGTCCAATCACACTTGGCCAATAAAATTCTATTCTATTCTATTCTATTCTATTCTATTCTATTCTATTCTATTCTATTCTATTCTATTCTGAAAATTAATAATGAAGAAAAATAGGAGTCATTTTTTTACTCACATCCCATCTTTTCTGATCTTGGGAATCAAAATTCTCTGAAGAGAATTTTGTTGTTCATGAATGTTGTTCATAATATCTTAAATTTCCAAAACTAAAAGGATTAGAAATGTTCATTTCAATTCATAATTGCAAAAGAAAGCAGGAAGAGGCCCCTGTAGTCAAAAATACTCAGATGAATAAAACACTATCTCCCCCCACCCCAAATGGTTGTCCAGATTTTTAAAAACAATTAGAAGGATTATATTATTGAGTTTGCAAGCAAATAGTGTTCAGGATATAAAAACTATCTTGCAAGGGAAAAATGGTAGCAGTGAATGGCCTCTACCTAAATTCTCCACTTGCAAAGGGCAGAGTGGAGAAAGGACATTTATTATGTGTTTTACTCCTACTGAAAATAATAGAAGAAAAATAAATCATGCCAATTCCTGGGCCAGTATCGCTTTTGCCTCATATTTTGGACATGTATAGAAATTTCAGTGCCCGGATTCCATGGTGTGCTCCAAAATATTCCCATAATATCCCCTTCCTAGATCCATTAATGGAGCAATGAGAAATCAGAGGCTGTTTAGCTAAGGAATGCGGCCCCTCATCTACCCTTCCAAGGGGAAGAGAAGTCTTAAGGGCCCTCCCTATGTTCAATAACTGAATGTCAAACATTAACAAGTTATTTGACAGCCTACAAAACTTCCAGTTATCACAAATATGCTCCTACAAACAAAATTTTAAAATAAAATACTCAGTAGGAACAAATCAAGAGTAGGAATATGAAAAAGAACAATGTCCAAGAAGCAGATTAAGTAGAAGAAGGGTCATGGGTAGAATCAAAAACATGTGGCTAGGATGGTTTTTTCCAATCCTATATGGCATCCAGAGAAGTAAACTCAGCCTCTGGCTTTTTCAGCATGAAGGATCAGACATTGGCATCATGTTTAGGTACTTTTCATCTTCTTCCCCATCAAAGCATGGCCTTCCCACTTCTCCATCTCCCCAGTTTCAAGACTCACAGTTTTCGGAATGGAAGTCAGGCACAAATTGCTCGTCACTGTCCGGAACCTGTGCTGCAAATTGTAATGGAGGAAGATAAGTAACATTTGGCATCCTACAAAAGGTTTATTTAAAACACACGCATGCTCACACAAATGAAAGAACAAATAACAGAAAAGGGGGGGGGAAACCCTGTCTTTGTACGAGATGGGAACAAATCACTGCCAAGAAACAGGAGGGAGTTTTTCTCTTGAGATTGCAACCTTGTCTGCGTAATCTCTCCCCCAGTAGAATTGCCATTAGCAAATTAGCAGACCTAGCTCTTTATTCCAAGAGTGTTTTCCTCTTCTCGTGGTGCAATACAGGCCTCTTAACACTTAAGACCTAGTTAAAATAGGCACATCTACTGCACACCATAGGTTAAGAGAGATTCCCTAATTCCATAGTCCTCATAAATCACACCAAACGATCTGGATCACCATGAAATCCTAAAAAAGGAAGCTCAAACAAGGATGGCAGATTAAGCAATACCGAAGAGATCAAATTAACTACAAGTAGTCCTTGACTTACAACAGTGATCGTTTAAAATTACAATGGCATTGAAAAAAGGGACTTATGACCATTTTGCACATTTTGTACATTCAGATGCTTGACAACTGACTCACATTTATGATGGTTGCAGTGTCCAAGGGTCACATGATTCCCTTTTTTGACTTTCTGACCAGCAAAGTCAATGGGGAAGCCAGATTCACTCAACAACCATGTTACTTACTTAACAACCGCAGTGATTCACTCAACAAATGTGGCAAGAAAAGTTGGGGCAAAACTCACTTAAAAAATTTCTCACTTAGCAATATAAATTTTGGGCTTCATTATGATCGTAAGTCAAGGACTACTTGTATAGGTTTTATTTTTCTTATCCACCCAAAGGACCATATATCCAGCTGTGAAGTATTTTAATTGTGCTTTATTGGAAAAGACTCAAAAGCAACATTCAGTATAACTATATAAATCATAGTTTATAATTCCCAGTGATGCGTTACATATTATGTCAATCAAAATCATACTGACCATTATATAATTTAGCACAATCTGTAAAACCAGCCAATTTGTATACCCAGAATATTTATCATTATAACTCTCTTCTGGATACTTTTTTAGATAATGCCATTTTTCAGATCAGCAACAAAACAATTATCTGCATGGAATGTATTGGAACTAAACTTAATGTTGATTGCAGAGACATTTGTTAGAAAGGCAATCCATCAAGGAAAATTATAAAGTAATCCCATATTTTAAAGAAAATTCTACTGAATTATTTAAATATGCCAGAATGGCAATAATTGCAAATATAAATAGCTCAGACAAAATTATTGGTTTCCTAGTGTTCTCATCACTTATGTTATCTTGCCCAATAATAAAATGTCTACAAGGAAAAAAACTGGCCAAGAAAATGCCAAGAACCCAGTTAAATACCATAGAATTACATTGTTTATTAAATCAATCATATTACCAAGACATAAAAACTAATTATCTTGAGGCAAAAAAATGAATTTTATTCCTATATTAACATTTTTCCTCTGCTTGAAAGAAAAATGCAACTCCCTTTTCTTATCAGGGCACTTGTGATTTATAACTTTTTGTTTGGACTTTTTGGACTAGGATCAATGGCAGCTGCTGACTTGCCATACTAACCATCTTCCAATTTAGGTCAGCATAGCCCCAGACACAATCCCACTGCATTTTTTGGATAACATTGATAAGTTAGCAAGACACCACACATTTGTGGCATTTTTCCACCGAATTATCAGCCCCCTTCCTTGTAGGCCAAGGGAAAAAATTCTCAAGGACTATGTCATAATGGTTTTTTTTTCTTTATAGGTTTTTAAAGGGTTTATTTAAAAGGTGTTATGTATGGTTGGCTGCAAAAATGTATATACACTTCATCAATTTACATGTACCAATAAATCTGTAAGTGAACAGAACCTGACACAGCCTCTATATAGTTAAGCACTGCATCTTTCTGCAAATATGGATGCATATTTATTTTTTATGTGCAGTTGTTTGCATATTCAGAACAAATGAAGAATGAATACAGATGAGTGCAAAAATTTGGACACCCTTCCAGTCACTACATATTATACTGTACGTCTTTTGGCAGAAATAATGTTTTTCCAAACGTGTTCTTTAATCAGCTACAACTCTTTTTATTTTTGCTTCTCATAATTTTTCCCATTTTTCATTGCAGAACTCTTTCTAGCTCAGAAATCTAAAGTCTCCTGCATGTCTGGGATCTCCGCATAGATCTTCAATAATATTCAACTTTGACGATCATTCTAAAACCATTATTTTTTTCCCATAAGTATTTTATAGTTGATGGAGGTATATTTCAGATCATTCTGTTGCTGGAAAATACTGGTGTTCAAACTTGTGGGGGTTTTGGTGTATTTTTTCATTCATTATACATCTTTAGTTTCTATGATATATTGACATTTAGTTGAATCCACTCTCCCATCTCTATAAGATTCCTATGCCACTGGATTACCACCCAATCCCAAAGCAACTCCCACATTTAGTAATTGGTAAAGTATTCTTTATTTTACACCCTTCACCCTTTTCTCTCCTAGTATATCTTGCATGGTTGTAACCAAACGATTCACTTTCTGTTACATAAGTCTACTTCATTCTTGGAACTTCATTCCAAACTCCAAATTTCAGATTCATGAAGGTTTTTATTTTTGTATATTTTGGCATACTAGTAATGGTATATAAATTTCTGGTCTCCTAATAACAAAAATGTTATGAAAAGGATTGTAAGAAGTTAGCATCAGTGGTGAAATCCAATTTTTTTTACTACTGGTTCTGTGGGCGTGGCTTGGTGGGCGTAGTGTGGCTTGGTGGGCATGGCAGGGAAAGGATACTGCAAAATTTCCATTCCCACCCTACTCTGCCTACCAAAAGTGGTATTTGCCTATTCTCCGAACTACTCATTTTCCGGAACCGGTTCTCCAAAACCTGCAGGATTTCATTCCTGGTTAGCACCCACCCCTCTCTTAAAAAAAGGAAATATTTAAGGAAATATTAAAAGGGCAGATTATTTCCCCACCTTTGTCAATGGGCCATTAAAGCCTGGGCCAATCTATTCTACATAACAAAGATCTAGCTCCTTCTAAGAGAGTCATAATAGGAATTGTCCAAAGCCCCTTCACTACATCAGCCAGCAAGGCTCAACCAAGTCTGGGAAACACATAGCCTACAGAGTTGCCTTTGCATGGCCCCATGGGAATCTGACAACCAATCAGAATACAAGCTCAAATTCAAAGCCCAACAGAGGGCATAAAACCCAGGGACTCCCAGCGTCTCTTCCATTTTTTGCCCAAGATCTCCAAGGCATGTGATCATATTCATCAATAAACCTTCTTTCCAAGCAACTTCTATGAATCCAGTGTCTTTTTCCTCACTTGGAACTGAACCCAGATGGACATTTCTTCCAACAGGATAATCTGAAATCTTTTTACAAGTAAATGGAGAGGTGCCTTCTGGAGAAAATCTAACACTAGGAAAGGTGGAAGAAAACAGAGGAGGACAAACAGAAGCAAGATGGATAGATTCCGTTACAGTGGGTGATGGTTATATTATTGGAAGACCCGAAAAATTAAGTGAGGGGCAGATTATCACAGAGAAAAATCTATATTTATGGTTTCTGAAATATTAAAATCAATTCATTGATTCAAATGATAATTATATATTGCTATTTATTATTTCACTATTTGTATAGTTTCATCACTTTCCAAAGCTCCCCACCACCACCACATATGTCTCCATGACAATATAAAACATTTGGAAATAACTCAGATCTGCAGATCTCTGTTTCCTGAGCTTACCTTACTGCATCAATCTTGTCTGTTATTTGTCCATACTAAAGAGAATATTCTGATGACTTTAATAGTGACTCTTACTGTTTTGATGTGGCAGTATATTTGACTATGTATGATTAATTAGTAACATATTGGGTAGCTATACTCTCCAGAACATTTTTGAATTCCAGGAAGAAATTTTCTGCAAGCTCAGAGGGGACCAAGGATTCCACAGAATTAAGTGAGCATGGTATGTCACAAAATGCCTTCCATTGTGAGCATGGTTGGGCACATGGGGTCTTAACGGGGCCCATGTGGGGCCCAGAAGCATATTTGGAAATCACAATGAAGCTAAACCTGATGCTCTGTTATAATTTAATCCATAATGGATGTTGGGTAAATCTTTGAAACAATATGTTTTTTAAAAAAGAATCGCCACTCGCTAAGTTTTGCTTGCCCTTTAAATCCTCAATAATCTCTGTCTGGCTGTCTCCTGTCTCCCTCCTCCAGTCATTACACCCTCAGACTGTCTACTCTTTATTTCCTGCCTGCATAATATAAATAGAACCCTCAAATTTTCCAAGATGTTGGCACTTGCTAATGTCTTCCACATGGCACTAAGCTAAAAGTGATACACTTGCCCATTCCAACCTGGCTCTGAATTTAGTGAAGAAAAAATTGTTTCCTAGAAACTAAAGCAGCAGAAAGTATAAAAGCCACAGCAGATGTGCCACAGGAGATCCCAAATTGTGTCCATTAAGTAAGCCTTCCCGAAACAGCCATTTTGTTCCATTTCTATTTTGCCCTTGTTCTGTTAACATCAGGGAATATTTCCCTTCAGATTTTATTCAGCATCACTGCATCATCTTTTTTCCTCATGTCCTCCCCTCGCAGGAATGGGGGATGGTTAAATTGAATTCTACATCTCATTCATAGTAGCTTGCCAGTAGGTAGCTCTTAAACTGAGGAAACATTACAGGAGAAAGGCCAAGCACTTCTTATTCTAACATCTCAATAATCTCTCTTACTTCTGTCTATTTGTTGACACTAGTGCTTATCTTGATTTTTAGAGTCAAGATATGGCTGCCCTACTTTTAATTGAATGGGTGCAGGGGAGTGCTGAACTGAGACAGGGGAATCTAAGGTTCAAATCATGCTATCCTTGAGCTGATCTTGAGTAAGATTTAAGCAACTAGAGACAGATGTTCTCAGCTACAATTCCCTTGGAAGTACAGCCAATAGTGATGGATGCCGGGAATATTCTAGTAGTTAGCAACATCTGGAGTGCCACAGTTACTTCCTACTGAAAATAACTGTGATCTTATAACTATTCCTCAAGGCTCACAGAACAAGGAGAGGACTGAAATGAGTAAGTTTATTTCCAATTTAACATTATGTACAAACCTACCGTAGCTCCTGTGACTCAACTAACTATGGTTTAAAACTAATGCCTCAGTCAAAGAAAACTATGATGAATTGGAGAAGATGAGTGATATAAGCGTTCTAAATAAGTAAAATGGAGGGGGAAAAATAGAAATACTGCCCGAGTTTGAGTGAGGAAGCACAACACTCTTCATACTATACAAAAATTATCTTTGTGACCATATCTCAAGTAATTGTGTTCTCTTTGCTGACAATGTCAAACTATTTAACACCACCGACAATACATCTACCATTCAAAAAGACCTTGATCTTCTAACCACTTGGTCTAAAACTTGGCAACTCCAAATCTCAACCAGCAAATGCTCAGTCTTACATATTGGAAAAAAGAACCCAAACACTAAGTATATGCTTGATGGACATTACCTTACAGATGACCCCCTCACCCTGTTAAAAACCTTGGAGTTTTCATATCAAATGATCTAAGTGCCAAAGCCCACTGCAACTACATAGCAAAAAAGGCTCTAAGAGTTGTAAACCTAATCTTGCGTAGCTTCTTTTCCAAAAACACTACACTACTAACCAGAGCATATAAAACTTTTGCTAGGCCAATTCTTGAATATAGCTCACCTGTCTGGAACCCACACCACATTTCTGACATCAATACAATTGAACGTGTCTAGAAATATTTTACAAGAAGAGTTCTCCACTCCTCTGAAAACAACAAAATACCTTATCCTACCAGACTTGAAATCCTAGGTTTAGAAAATTTAGAACGCCGTCGCCTTCGACAAGACCTAAGTTTAACTCATAGAATCATCTATTGTAATGTCCTTCCTGTTAAAGACTACTTCAACTTCAATTACAATAATACAAGAGCAACCAATAGATTTAAACTTAATGTTAACCGCTTCAATGTTGATTGCAGAAAATACGACTTCTGTAACAGAGTTATCAGTGCTTGGAACACATTACGTGGCTCTGTGGTCTCTTCTTATAATCTCAAAAGCTTTAACCAAAAACTTTCTACTATTGACCTCACCCCATTCCTAAAAGGACTATAAGGGGCGTGCATAAGAGCATAAACATGCCTACCGTTCCTGTCCTATTGTTTTTTTTATTCTTATACATATATGCTTATACTTCCTCATATTTCCTCATATATATGTTTATGCCTCCCATCGACCCGTACGCTCTCACAGAGAGGGTCTCCTCAGGGTGCCGTCCGCCAAGCAATGCCGGCTGGCGGCCCCCAGGGGAAGGGCCTTCTCTGTTGGAGCACCTACTCTCTGGAACGACCTTCCCCCCGGTTTGCGCCAAATATCTGACCTTCGGACCTTTCGCCGGGAATTAAAAACTCACTTATTTATTCAAGCGGGACTGGACTGATTTTTTTAAATTTTTAATTTTTAATTCTTTGTAATTTTATATGGGGTATTTTAGGTTAGGTTAATCTGACGGTTTTAATTCGGCCACTATTGAATAAGTATTTTAAATTGATATTTTAATTTTGTATACTTGCTGTTTTTTATCTTTGGCTGTACACCGCCCTGAGTCCTTCGGGAGAAGGGCGGTATAAAAATTTAAATAAATAAATAAATAAATAAATAAATATATTATATAACCATTTTGTGTGATGCTTATGTATATTGTTGTGACAAAAATAAATAAATAAATAAAAAATAAAATAAATAAATAAATAAATAAATAAATTCTGGATCCAGCCCATATTATTAGGTTAATCATAACAGCACTGTCTTGGAAACTTTCAAATTTGCTAGCATTTTTCATCTATTTGGAAATTAGATGAATGGGAAGGGGAGAGACCAAAAAGCAGGGGGGGGGGACTGAACAACAGTGAAATCAGTCTGTTACAGCCTTTAATGAAACAAAGGAGGTGGTAATAGACATTATAATTAGGCTTTAACAGGTGCTGGAAATGGTTCACGTTATACAAAAGACTGCCCACTAAACTGCTTAAGATGAAGTAGAAAATGATAATCTCTCTTTTGAAATTACACCATCCAATTGTTGCTCAGATGTGGCCACTCAGCAAAGAATTCTTTAGTAACACTTTGAAATGAAACAACATTATTCTTCATAAAGGAAAGAAGAAAAATATAGTTTACTAAATCAAAACTTTTCCTCAGATGCAATCTTTTTCTGTGCAGAATCTAGTTTTGGAAGAAGTCTTGAGCAGGGAAAAAAATAGTGGACAAGATCTGTACCAGATACCAAAGTCAAGAGCAGAGACACAAAGATATTCGTAATAGCATATTTATGTGATTGCTTACCAATCCTACACAAACTTCTAATTCAGGTCTTTCCATGATATTATTTTTCATCATAGCAGTTTCAAATGTCATCCTTTTCCCCAGACAGGGTGGCTGAGGGCTGAGCTACAACAGATTGTTTGTTTTGGAGTTGACATGGTGTACTCATAGTAGATTAACGTACAGGTAGTCCTGGAGTTACAAACAGTCAAGGTTATGATGGACCTTCCCAAAGCTATTTACAACCCAGTTTTGAAGTTGCCACAGCCACCCTAGACACCCCCCCCCAATGATTACATTTTGGGTGCTTGGTAATTGGTCTGCATTTGTAGATATTTGTAGCATTCTACATTCACATGATTGCAATTTATCATATTTTTTGCAAGAAACCAATGTTTGCTTCTGGTTTCTGGAAAAAGATGCCAACTGGGTATAATGGGCATTGTTTTATGTTTAATGACCATTTTGCTTGCTTAACAATCACCCTGTTGATCAACCCTCCCCCACAAAAAATAAAATGACCAATATTAATTCCAGACTCAATTATGGTTGTACGACCAAGACTACTGGGCCACTAACCCTAAAAATTTTGACAGTAAGTGATTGTAACTAAAGCTCTTATTTTGTGGAAGAAATATCTCTAGCTGAGATTGAAAAATACATTTATGCTTTGTTGCAACGGGTTAGGGGGAAACATTCCAACACAAGTTAAGCAAAAACTCATTGGATCTTCCTTGGGAAAAAAATCTTCTTCTTTTAGCAGGTATTTTATAGATTTACGTAGGCCATAAAATGGTTTGTTTGATTTGTGTTTAGTGTATTATATAAACCAGTTTCCCTTATAAACCATGTAAACCTTGAAACCACCATATATGCCTTATATGTTGTTTGAAAGCAGCCAAATGCAGTGTATTTGGGGTCTGTCCATGGCGTTTTATCTGGTCCGAGGGAGGGGGGTGAGGGGTTCGTCCCAGACGTAGGGGTTGGTTCCATCTGTATGGTAAGTGGGAGGGGCAGATATGGCAGAAGCAAGGGGCTGTATCATTTTCCGGGAGCACGAACTCGCTGTTTAAAAGCGATAACATGCTCCGGTCCCTTAGTTCTTACCCGTTCCCCGGAAGGTCAGGATCCCCAGGGCCCGGGCCTTCGGCTGATGTTGTGTAATGCCCGGTCCATGGTTAATAAGGCCCCCCTGATTTGTGATCATATTCGGGGGGAGTCTGCGGACTTTATGGGCATTACGGAGACCTGGCTGGGCGCAGAAGGGGGTGTGCCCCTGGTTGAACTGTGCCCACCGGGTTTTCGAGCATTCCATCAGCCGAGGGCCCAGGGTAGGGGTGGCGGGGTGGTGGTTGCGATGAGAGAGAGTCTGGAGCTGAGAGAGTCCACTGTGCCTCAGATAGCTGGTTGTGAATCCCTTCTTGTGAAGTGGGGCCATAAGAATCAGATGGGTCTGTTGATCACGTACCTGGCTCCTTGCTATGTGACTACAGCCCTGCCTGAGCTGCTTGAGGTGCTTGCCGGGGTGGCAATTGAGATCCCCAGACTCTTGGTCATGGGTGACTTCAATCTGCCATCGACCGGCTTGTCGTCGACGGTAGTTCAGGAGTTAGAGGCTTCCATGACAGCCTTGGACCTGATTCAGTAACTGATGGCCCTACACACACGGGGGGGGGCACACTGGGCTTGATTTTTATCTCTGGACAGTGGTTCAATGATCTGGTCTTAGGGGATTTAGTGACGACACCGGTGTCATGGACAGATCATTTTCTCCTCCGCCTAGACTTTCAGACCGCCACTCACCACCGCAGGGAGACAGAGCCAATGCGTTGGTTCCGTCCCAGGCGCCTGATGGACCCCGAGAGGTTCCTGATGGAGCTTGGGCCGTTTCCTGAGGATCTTGCCCACGGCACGACTGAAGAACTAGTTGCGGCCTGGGAACAGGCCGCGGCTGGGGCTTTGGACCGTGTCGTGCCTTTGCGGCCTCTGACCCGGCATAGATCTCAATTGGCTCCTTGGTTCTCTGAGGAGCTGAGAGAGATGAAACGCCAGAGAAGACGCCTAGAGAGTACCTGGAGGTCCAGCCGTTCCGAGGCTGATCAGACACTAGTTAGGTCTTTCTCGAAAGCCTACCTAGTGGCACTGAGGGTTGCGAAACGTTCCTATGTTTCCACCCTCATTGCGTCGGCAGATAACCACCCGGCTGCCCTGTTTCGGGTGACCCGTTCCCTTCTACATCAAGGGGGACGGGATGACCCCTTGCAGGGACGTGCTGAGGAGTTTAGTGGTTATCTATACAATAAAATCGCTCAGCTTCGGGATAGTTTGGACCAAGATTGTGATGATCCGGATGAGATGACTGAGACACGTCTTGTTGATGTTGTTTGGGATGAGTTTGATTCTGTGGCTCCCAAGGACATGGACAGGTTGCTGGGGAGGTTACATGCCACTACATGTTTACTGGACCCGTGTCCCTCCTGGCTGGTGCTGGCCACTCGGGAGGTGACACGAGGCTGGCTCCGGGGAATTATAAATGCTTCTTTGTTGGAGGGGGTCTTTCCCGCCACCTTGAAAGAGGCGGTGGTGAGACCCCTCCTTAAGAAGCCTTCCCTGGACCCAGCTATTTTGGGTAATTATCGTCCGGTCTCCAACCTTCGCTTTGTGGCGAAGGTTGTAGAGAGTGTGGTGGCATGGCAGCTTCCCCAGTACCTGGATGAAGCTGTCTATCTGGACCCGTTCCAGTCCGGCTTCCGGTCCGGGTATAGCACGGAGACAGCTTTGGTCGCATTGGTGGATGACCTCTGGAGGGCCAGGGATAGGGGCTGTTCCTCTGCCCTGGTCCTGTTAGATCTTTCAGCGGCTTTCGATACCATCGACCATGGTATCCTGCTGCGCCGGTTGGAGAGTTTGGGAGTGGGAGGCACCGTTTATCGGTGGTTCTCCTCCTATCTCTCTGACCGGTCGCAGACGGTGTTGACAGCAGGGCAGAGATCGACCGCGAGGCGCCTCACTTGTGGGGTGCCTCAGGGGTCGATTCTCTCACCTCTCCTGTTCAACATCTACATGAAGCCGTTGTGCGAGGTCATCAGTGGCTTCGGGGTGGGTTATCAGCTGTACGCTGATGACACTCAGCTGTACTTTTCCACCTTGGGCCACCCCAACGAAGCTGTCGAAGTGCTGTCCCGTTGCCTGGAGGCCGTACGGGTCTGGATGGGGAGAAACAGACTCAGGCTCAATCCATCCAAGACGGAGTGGCTGTGGATCCCGCCCCCCGGTACAGCCAGCTGCAACCACGGCTGTCTGTTGGGGGCAAGTCACTGGTACGCAACTTGGGTGTTCTCCTGGATGGACGGCTGTCATTTGAAGACCATTTGGCAGCCGTCTCCAGAAGAGCCTTTTACCAGGTTCGCCTGGTTCGCCAGTTGCGCCCCTTTCTGGACCGGGATGCCTTATGCACAGTCACTCACGCTCTCGTCACTTCTCGTCTGGATTATTGCAATGCTCTCTACATGGGGCTACCCCTGAAGTGCACTCGGAGGCTCCAGTTAGTCCAGAATGCAGCTGCGCGGGTGATTGAGGGAGCTCCACGGTGCTCCCGGGTAACACCGCTCCTGCGCGGTCTGCACTGGCTACCTGTGGTCTTTCGGGTGCGCTTCAAGGTTTTGGTTACCACTTTCAAAGCGCTCCATGGCTTAGGGCCTGGGTACTTACGGGACCGCCTGCTGTTACCTTATGCCT
Organism: Ahaetulla prasina; assembly: GCF_028640845.1. Lineage (NCBI taxonomy): Eukaryota > Metazoa > Chordata > Lepidosauria > Squamata > Colubridae > Ahaetulla > Ahaetulla prasina. The sequence continues at coordinate 34,413,573 of NC_080542.1, read as the reverse complement.
CCCATCGACCCGTACGCTCTCACAGAGAGGGTCTTCTCAGGGTGCCGTCCGCCAAGCAATGTCGGCTGGCGGCCCCCAGGGGAAGGGCCTTCTCTGTTGGAGCACCTACCCTCTGGAACGAACTTCCCCCCGGTTTGCGCCGAATATCTGACCTTCGGACCTTTCACCGGGAATTAAAAACTTATTTATTTATCCAAGCGGGACTGGCCTGATTTTTAATTTTAAAATTTTTTAAATTTTAATTTTGTAATTTTATATGGGGTATTTTTAGGTTGGGTCAATTGGCAGTTTTAATTCAGCCATTATCGAATATGTATTTTAAATTGATATTTTAACTTTGTATATTTTATTGTTTTTATTTTGTGGCTGTACACCGCCCTGAGTCCTTCAGGAGAAGGGCGGTATAAAAGTTTAAATAAATAAATAAATAAATAAAATATTCAATTAACATGGATAAATAAATCATAACTTAGTACCCATTGATAGGGAACCAGTCAGGACTTCTACTCCAGAATTCCCCAGCCACTTCTACAAAAACCCTGAGAAAGAAGAGGCATCACTAACAATGTTTTTATAAATTGAATCTTTTCCCAATTAAGTTTCATCATCCACCTCATTAAATTTCTAGTTTCTCTCCAGCTTACATTAATTGCTTTTGAATCTTACTTACTGTTAACAAAGCTGACTTAAAACAATGGTTGCATTCACATATTATTCTAATCTGTAAGATAGTTTATTTGGCTTGGATTTAGCAGGCTGTGAGCGCATCCATTATTATTTATTAATTAAACCATGCTTATCAGCCCATACTTTTAGGGTAGTGTATAATTTCAGCCAATGTTTCAGTACATTATTACTGCACATATTCTTATAATACTGTCATTTCTATGGAATATGATCCATTAAGTTTCATTTTCTATATCAAAGAACAATACTGGAATAAAATGTGGTCAGCCTGGTGAATGACATTTCGTATTTATTATGTATTCTACTGAATGATTTATTATTAAATCATTTACTAACCTCAGTGAGACTCTGGATTGGAGCCAATTAAAACTGCAATGCTGAAACACATTTACTAGATAGCAAAAGATAGTTAAGTACTGAAGAAGTGGCAAAACAAGTTTTAAAATGATCTCAAAATTAAGCCCTTTCTGATCCAGCGACAAAATTACCATTGTATTACAGTGAATCCCAGACAGCCTGTCTTCTTTTGCATTATATTCTGGCAGAAAGGGAAATTATTTTTATTTATATAGCACTATTCATGCACATATCACTTGACAAGCTATAGGGAAATCTGTACCTCCCAAAATGTTGAACTCCGAGCACCCTAGATTGTTAATCACTTGTCTGGAGCTGATGGGAATAATACTTTAAAAAGGCAAGTATTAAGGAAATCTACAGTAAAGTAGAAAATTAAGAAAAGAAGCCATAGTCTTCAAAGAAAAACTGGATTTTCTAAGGAAAGGAAGTAATGTTTAACTCTTTCTTTCTTGCCAATAGTTCTTTCATTCACAGCTGTTTTACTCCCATTGGTCCCCAAGATGATTTTTGCAAGATAAATGGGTAAGAAACACCAGCAGGATGAAAGAACAGCTGGGGGAGGGGGCTAGAGAAAAGAAAAACTGCATAGGTTAAATATCCCCTTCTTTCTTCAATTATTTTCCAGTGCACAGTTATCCTCTTCCTGCTAATGCCATCATGCAAAGGATTAAAAAGCTGTCAAGAGCCTTTTTCAGAGATAAGATGATCACGGCTAGATAAACTATTGGTAAAACATTTGAGAAATCCACATTTATGTGTTGAGGCACAAGGATTAGACTAATCATCCCCTGGGATGATATCGGCTAATTTGGTCTAGTGATTAAGGCACCAGGCTAGAAAATGGGAGATGGTGAATTCTAGTCATGTCTTAGCCATAGAAGTCAGCTGTGTGACTTTGGGCCACTCACTCTCCCTCAGCCCAACCCACCTCACAGGGTGGTTGTTGTGGGAAAATAGGAAGAAAGACATGTCTGCCACCTTGAGTTGTTTATAGAAGTAATACAGGTGGGATATAAATAAATCCTTTATCTGTTCAATTCATTCATGGAAATAGTTCATGGAAAATATCAGTGGCTAAATAAAATACAATTATAAAATATAGTTTTTGGTCAAAAACTGGAAGCAAGCAATGGAGAATCTTTCTGTCCATCATGTCCTCCCTGTAAATTTTCAGAGATTTTGACCATTGCTAGATAAGTCTTGCTAGATAATTCTTTATTCCAACCAGTTTTTTATGCAATTGTACTCTTTTTTATTTCAGATAAAATAAAGCCTCAAACTCATGCAGAGATAATTTCAGAGTCTTTAGCATACCCATCTAAATTAAAGTAAAGAATCCAATCTCTGCTATGCATGTGTTTTATGAGGATAAACATTTATAATCTCAGATAAAACTCATTCTACCACCCATCCTGGACAACACAATCCACTTCAGTAACATGCTTGGCTCAATTTGGGAAGCAAACAGCACAAGGCATATTTAAGAAGTGGCTAGATGGCACCCATTATTCAAGTCATTGCATCCCCCAAAGTAGCTCTCAGCCTTCTCTTCCTTTGATGTTGTCAGAGCAGAATTAAAAAAAAAAAAGATAAAAAAACACCCCACCTGTTTCTAACTTTGCTGAATAAAGACAAAAGCTAGCAGCCATTGCTCACTGTGGGTTTGGCTTGTGGCCAGCACTCCCATCAAACACATACCTCTATTCTTTCAGTAGCCTCCATACCTCCATCATTCTTTTTTTATTCTTTTTTTATTCTTTTTTTAACAAAACAAAACAGAAAACCAACAAGACATAACAAACAGTAACATAAAACATATACTCTTCTTTACATCAGCTTTGTTTCACTATTCTAATATTTACATTCTTTCCCCCCCTGTCATTTCATTTAATTATAATTTTTGTCCCATTATCTCTTGTTTCTATATATATTCTATCCTACCTATCCTTACGACAATTCATTTTCTTTCATGCACTACCATTTTTTGTATGTGTGTATATGAGCTTTTCACCTTTTTCATCATTTACCATTTCTAACCTCCATCATTCTTAATAGGTTTGCAGCCTCTTTCCCAATAGATCAAGAATATAAGTTCTCCAAGATTATTCAAATTGTAATGCAATCTTAACTGAGTATTACAGAGGATCACCAACTCCCTTGCAAGCCAATGCTTTGAGTGTCAAATGCAGACTCTACCTCCCCGCCACACCCCCCCAGTTCTCTGCTCTCTATCTGTCCATCTTTCTTTTTTGGTAATCATTTTGTTGTATAGGTAGTTTTCAGATTTATGACCACAATGGAGCCCAAAATTTATGTTGCTAAGTGAAACTCTTGTTAAGTGGGTTTTGCCCCCATTTTATGACTTTTCTTCCCACTGTTGTTAAGTGAATCACTTCAGTTGTTAATTTATTAACAGAGTTGTTAAGTGAATCTGGCTTTCCCATTGACTGTCAGAAGGTAACAAAAGCTGATCACATGACTCCTAGACACTGTAACTATCATAAATGTGAGTCAGTTGCCAAGATCTGAATTTTGATCACATGATTATAGGGATGCTGCAATGGTTGTAAGGGTGAAAAATAGCCATAAGTCACTTTTTTCAGTGGTAACTTTGAATGGTCACTAAATGAACTGTTGTAAGTCAAAGACTATAAGTATCCTCACTGTGGTTTTTTCACTTTTTTATTGTTCTATTACCTTACTTTTGTTTACACTCTTTCATTTCTTCCTTTTTATTGTTGTAAGCTGCTTAGAGTAGCCCCATAATGAGATAGGTGGCAAATTGATTTAATGAATAAAAAATAAAATAAAATAAATAAGTTAATGAAAAAGGAAAATTACTCCATGCCTTTCTCTGCTAGTCCATTTCATTAAAAGATTTTTTTTAAATGAAGCAAATAGTAGCTTGTATTTTAATACTAATTGTAGAGAATTTTTCTTCCTCAGTAAGTAACTTAGAAATGCAGACAAACATTCTCTTCACAGGTTAGTTTTTAACGAAGACTTATAGTAAATGGCCTTGGAGAGAGGGGTAGAGCAATGTTTGTCTATCTCAACAATGTTAAAACTTGTGGACTTCAACTCTCAAGAATTTTCCAGCCAGCGTGCTGGTTGAAGAATTATGGGAGTTGAAGTCCACCTTAAAATAGTTGAGATTGAAAAACACTTGAGTTGAGCAATCAGTCTCTCCCACTAGATCCATTTAGAATCTTAGACTGATATCCAAAAATGCAGTTATGCATGCATACAATTGCTTCAGTTTACTTGCAATAGTTTTTACTTATCTAGATCTGAACTCCAGGAATACATCAACATATCCTGTTTCATTTCACTGGCTCTAAGCTTTGCATATGTGTGGCTAGATAACTTATAGTACACTACAATTGTAAACCATGTGACTTGTAGATAATTCTCCCGCAAACCACAATGAATAAGATAATGGCTTGGTGCAACTTCTGTTTTAGTCTGCGGAAGTTTAGTCCTGGTTTTTATTTTATTTTTTTAACTGATGAGCTGCTAAAACAAACTGTTCCAAACTGTTAATAACCTCATTAAGGGATATAAAAGAACTTGGTTATCAATTCTTCCAGATGAGTTGGGTAATCCAGTACCAATTGTGTTGGAAGGAATGGGGAGAGTTTAAATCTCACACATTAACATTATTCTGATTCGATTCTTTTAACATAAAAGATGAATATTGGGGGCAGTAGCATTTCTAGGAACCTTAAGTTTAGATTGTTTAAATGGCTGTTTATTGCTGTTAGAGTGACAACCATATAAATCGCTTAAATAAACAAATCTAAATATATAAAGTATCAAAATAAAGAACTAACTGCTCCCACTTCTAATAATATGCACCATGAAGTGTAAGAAAAGTCTTGATTTGGAAAAAAAATATTTTGTTTTTTATTTAAGATAATGTAATCCAAAAGAAACCACAAATAAAAATTCATTTTTCCTGTCTTTGTTCTACATTATTTGCTGTCATCAGCAAATTTTAAGATCTCAGAATTCAAATCCAGTTCTAAGCATCTGAATTTGGGGGTTGGGGTTGGATTTGAAGTTATGACTGATTTATAGTCTGAATTTGAAATTCAGACAACCACCAAAAATGTATAGCTGTTTGCAGTGTGCTGCAGTCATGTGACCATGATTTACAATTTTTTTTGCTAGAAAATGGCATTTATTCCAGTTTCTGGCAAAAAAAAAAAGCAGCACATTGTGGACAATGAATTTGTTTAATGGCTACCACAAAAAAAGTTTTAAAATTAGGCTTGGTCACATGGTGATCTGGTTAATGACCAACATGACCTACAACCATAATTCCAGATTCAATTATGGTTGTGATTTTGAGGACTACTACTGCATGTTTTCAATTCCGTATCCTACCTCTTGCTGTCAATAGCATCAGTGTGGTCTTAGTATTTTATACTAAGATTAGGAAATAAAATGCTATAATTATGTGTTCTTGCTTAAGTTGGCTCAATTTGAAGTTATAGAGATCTTCCAAGTTTTTCATTAAAACCACGAAGTTTACTTTCAAAAAGTAGCATGTAAAATGCAGTTTTTTAGGATATTCATTTTCCAGTCACAATAGCAAATTCTCAATTTTTAGGCATCAGAATTGCAAAAAAGAAGTTGTTAGCAACACTCTAGATTAGCCATCACCAAACTGTATTAGAGCATCAGTTGGGCTGACAAGTACAATATTTATTTAACTTAAAAAAAATTATACACGAATATGGAATTCCTTCTTCCATATTATATACTTTTTTTTAACAAAATCTGACTGCTGATCAGCTCCTCACTTTTACTCCATTTTTGCTCTGGTTTCAGAGAGCACCACCAATTTCAGATAAGCAGAGGAACAATACATGTAAAGTAAACATGCAGATAGCCTCTGTAACCTTTTCAAATTGCCATGTCCCCAGGCCCACACTTTCAAGAACAAAATACAAAATCCATTTCCAAACTGCAATTAGCTACTATGTATCTTAATTGGGCACTTAGGGAATGAGCAGATTTGATGTTTCTCATCCCAGGTTAACACTGATCAAAAAGGACGGGTAAGAGCGAGCAGAAAGTAATGAAAACCAACAAGATTCTAAGTTAAGTCCCATTTTCAAACCACCCTCTTTCAAAAGCTTTAAAGCAGGGAGGGGCTCCATGGGTTTTTGCAAGGGGGGGAAGCCGAACTCCACTGGTCAACAGTCATCACTCCAGAGGGCTGGAAAGTTTGAAGGCCCTTTGCCAAGTTCCTTTCATAAGCAAATACCAGCACAATGATGCCATTCATATTCTTGAATTTACTCAGGCTCAGTTACACTGAAAACAGATGGAAGCAAAAGGAAAGATACTGAAAAGTTGATGATAATGGGCATGACAAGGAAAGAGGCAGCAGACAAAGAGAGATCCGTAAGATAGCCTTACCTTCAGTCAGCCAAGTTTCCTGGAACTGGTTTAGATCAAGGAAGAGATCTGCAAGGAAATGGAGCAAAGTGTGATATCACTGAACAGTAGTTCTGGAACAGTGAAGAATATTTGAAAGAAACAATTAAGGCAGCATTTCTCAATCTTAGCAGCTTGAAGCTGGTGGATTTCAAGTTCCAGAATTCTCCAGCAAGCAAGCTGGAGTTGAGGTCTATCCATCTTGAAGCATCATGCAACTTAACCAAAATAGGAACAATCCTTAAGAGACTACACTCTGGAATTCAGGGCATTTTATTTTAAATTCATAATCCTAAAACATCCAGCTCTAGTCTGAGTAATAAAAATGGTAATAAAAAGAGAGATTTCCTCAATTCTAGCAGCTGTTTCTTCACAATTGCACTAGTCCCACAGGGAAAAAGGGCTGGTCAGGAAAAACTGATTTTTCTAAACTAATCTGTGTTTCCAGAACTGGCTCATTAAAATAGTGTTGGAAGAAATAAAGCAGCTATGCAACCTGCAAGCATTCAATGCTTTAGCCACTGCAGAATTGTGGGAGATTCATTTCAAAGCTGCTAAGAATACACTTTTTCCGAATTAAAAGGAAAAAAAGAAAAGGCATTTCTGTCCCCAATGAACCCATTTTTAAAAAATCAACATTTTTTTTATCAACATTGAATGTTGAATTATCAACATTCAAGCTAAATAGAGAATGTTAACCTTTTAAATATTTTATATATGGTGGCTTATAGTCAGGAAGACGGAAGTTCTTAAGAGAATTTCTTAGATTGTGGTCCAAGGACTTTGTAGTATGGAAACAAGGCACAGTTGCTTCCCACCAAGAGGGTTCTGAAAAGAAAATCTGTATCCTCAAGGTGTAACTCTCTGAAAACAAAGAGATAATCTCCAAAAATTATCACTCTCTGTCTAGGCTGCAGGCAAAGACTATGCAAAGAAAGAAGGTACAGATTCTGAAACATCATTTTTTATTATTCAGGTGTGTTTCACAGTTATCCAAAGTGAAAGAACCAAAAATGGCATTTAGTAGATCATGTACTGGACATTAATCTTAGTGAATCTGGGTCCATGATAAAACTTTTGTTATTCCCTGTTTGCAAAACAGGAAGCATGATTGCACTGGGATATCATTACATTTCCAAATCAGGTTGAAGCTTCAAGCTAGAATACACCTGGAACAGGATCATCTCTAATGCCCTCCATATCTGCCCCTCTTTCCCCCCCACCCCCCCCCCCACACACACCTTCTGAATCTGGGACATGGGGCACACCTGGGTCCATAGATTTCCTCCGTGAAGCCATCACAGCTCTGCTGTCCATAGTTCCATTCCCTGTTGGTTTCTGTAAGTAGACAAACAGCACTAAAGTTAATATAAGACAGACCACTGTACCGGGTGCTCAAACTACTGCTCAGAAAAAAACAGAAGCCTTAAAGGGCAAACTCTCCATCCTCACTCACCTGTGCAGAAGTGTAAGGCACTTGTTGGTCCAAATATCCTTTCATTCTCCCATCAGTCATGGATGCAACTTTCTCAAAGGCATGGAGGGCATCAGAGACGAAATGAAAAATCCACCAGGTAGCTGGAAAGAAAGAAAGAAAGAAAGAAAGAAAGAAAGAAAGAAAGAAAGAAAGAAAGAAAGAAAGAAAGAAAGAAAGAAGGAAAATGCATCAATAGATTGAAGTTTTTAAAATCCTAGTTGTGATAAGTTTCTTATTGCATGGAATTTGCAGCAGCATCTGCAAGAATAGAATAGAATAGAATAAAATAATTGAATTGAATTTTTTATTGGCCAAGTGTGATTGGACACACAAGGAATTTGTCTTTGATGCATATGCTGTCAGTGTACATAAAAGAAAAGATACGTTCATCAAGAATCATAAGGTACAACACTTAATGATAGTCATAGGGTACAAATAAGCAATCAGGAAACAATCAATATCAATAGTAAGGATACAAGCAACAAAGTTAGAGTCATACAGTCATAAGTGGAAGGAGATGGGTGATGGGAACAATGAGAAGTTTAATAGTAGTGCAGACTTAGTAAATAGTTTGAAGGGTCTCTTAAATGGATTCCCAAGGCATGGGTCCTTTTACTTGACCCTCCTGTTACCTTTGCCTGCTGGAATGCCAAAAGGTGCTCTTTTTTTTCCTCCTCAGCCCCCTCCAGAATAAAAGTCCTTTAATCTGATGCTTTCAGATCTGTTGGGATTACAACTCCCAACATTTCCAGCCTTCATGAGCCATGCGCTACCTTGAAGATGGATCCAATGTACAGCAAGGGATAGCTTAACAAAATGCCTAATGAAGGAGGATGGATGCAACCCTTAACCAAAAGTCTACTTTCAAAACTTAAGATCCTCGACAAGCTTCTCACCCTTCTGAGTTCCTGCAGTTTCCTCCTTCCTCCTTCTCCTTTCCTGGGTGCTTGGATATTATTATTATTTATTATTATTATTCATTAAACATGAAACTCAGTCAACTGAACATTCAAAAAGGCATCACAAATACCATTGACTGGTGCTGATGGTTGATTACAGGTTATTATCATTATCATCATCATCATCATTATTACTCATTTAGCCCTGTAATTTCCTCTACCCCTTCCTCAGCGTCTGCTTTGCCCATCCCAACAACAACTCCTGCCCAATTTCCTCCTCTTCACAAATTCAAGAAGCCAATCTTCATTACTATTATGCATCTTGTATTGGGGAGTAAAGCCCCATTGACCTATGAATAAGAATAAGATTAGGTTTAAATCTCTCCAGCTTCAAATTCCCCTGTGTTTGTTTCGGCTGCCCTTCCCTCAAGGCTTCGACCTTTAGAACTTCTTATTTGCCCGTGTTTGTTATATGATTTTCTCTACAAGAGCAGACCTCCTTCCCCAGCACCCACTAGGCCCCATGGCTCTTTAAAGAAAAAAATCCTCCTCGTCCCCTCCCCACTCCCCAACTTCTGTAAAAATATGCGAAATAAAGGAGTTTCTATGAAAACTTATGTTTTCCTTACCTCACTTCAGAGTGGAAACGCGACGGGTCAGTTCAGGTCTTTCCTGCCGGCCCCCACCTGAAGGCAGCTGATTTCAAACAAGAAGAATATACTGCTTCGCGAAAAAACAGAGCCGTGTGGAGTTGCTCCCGCCTCTAGCCCTCAGTCGTTTCCTCTTTCACAGAAACAGACTCTTTTCTGTTTCTCTTTGTTTCATTGACTTTGTGAATGAAAGAAAGGAGGGGGGATTCCCTAGGCTCGCTGGGACACGCCCAACCAATCAAGGCTCAGCGTGTCCCTCGCCCAGATTGGAATAAGGCGTGGTTTGAATGCTTTGAGCCAATCAGCTCGAGATGTTCCAAGATTCATTCAGTGTTGGAACTCTCATTCATAAAAAAACAAGAGCGCCCAAAGTTCATTCATAAAAGGCTGGCGAGGGAGGGAATGTGTCACGGGTTGTAGATTCGAAGGCTTGGCTTAGATCGAATCCGTTTTCTAATTGGCCTGAAACTGGTTATTAAGTTACATAAGTAAAGGTGTAAGTATAGTTGTTTACCATCCGTTCTTAAATCCGCCATAGGTGCTGGGGGCAGGGAAGATCTCCAGAGAAAAATACAGTTGCTAATTTTCATAGGTATGTTCTGTACTGAGTTTGCTTGAACATATCAATAAGTTGGGGGGAGATGTTTTCCCCTTCTCCCTCCAAATTTAGAACTCAATTTGTAAATGGAAGAAGTGGAAAATATGTTTTTGTAATAGGTTCAAAGGAATTTTATGCAGGGGTGAAGTCTACTTACCTTCCTTACCAGTTCAGAAGTGCACGTGCTGACCTTGCGCAAAACCTTTTGCATGTGCAAAACCTTCTGCACATGTGCAGAAGGTTAAAAATACATTACTTCCTACTTAAAACCAGGAAGTAATGATACCTGGGCGGGTGGCAATCGCTACCGGATTGCCAACCACCAGCTACAATCGCTACCGGATCTCATGATCCGGTCCGAACAGGGAGCATTTCACCCCTGGATTTATGCTTTTTAAAAGGTGTATTAAAAAGAACATTATTTATTTTATGAACATGGAATAAAGAAGACACTTATTGCTTAAAAGATGAAGCTGTTTAGCCTATAATATTCGGAGCCATGAATATTAGGTTGAATCCAGATATGGTTGACTTATCTCGGCCTACAGTGCTTTGGCTGCATTGCATTTCATTCGTTTATACCAGGGGTGTCCAAACTACGGCCCGCGGTCAGTTTTTATTGGCCCGCAGCAAATTCTGAAAATATAATTGAATATGGCCCGCCGCCTTCACCATTCTGCCTGGCTTCCCAGGTGGGGTGGCCTGGTGCAATAGAAGGTTGCGCAACGTCTCGGGTAAAATATGTAATAAAAATCGTAGATGGCTCCTGTTTCTGTACGTGACTCTTCCGTCCCGGCGCGGGGCTGTTGCAAAGAGGGTGGGGGCAGTCCAGCCGCGGAGCAGCAGGGGGAGCTCGCGCAGCAACGGAAAGGTGGCGCCTGCGTAGCTGCGCCGCCAAAATGGGCGACTCTGAGGATGAATTTCGGTGGCGGGATCCGCTGGGGCGGCGGCGGGGGGAAGCGGCGCGGGATAGGCACAGGCGCTCGGACTGAAGCGAGGCGGTGCCCTCGGCTGCCCGGGAGGAAGAGGCAGCGGAGGCGGACGGAGAGCCGCTGGTGGTTCCAGGCCGGGCCAGGCGGGAGGCGGCCCAGGGCTGGTGAGTCAGGCGGGAGGCGGGAGTGGGGGAAGAGGCTGAGGGATCGCCGCCTGGGAGCCACTGACTGCCACCTGCTCTCCGCCTAGAGACGGCGGGCCACGGAGGCCGCCGCCCCGCTGCTGCTTCAAGGGCCGGAGGACGCCAGCCGCGGACTCAAGGCCTGGGCGGCCCTACTGCTTTTGGAGGCCCCAGCCGCGCCCCGCACGCCCCCGCTGCCGACCAGCTGCTGGAAAGGGGGGCCGGGTAATGCGAGGCCGGGCTGGCTGTGGGAGCTGAGCTCGTTGGCGGGCACCCGGCCGTAGCTCCTTGGGAGGCCGATCAGGTGCGTGGCTGCGGCGGGCCGGGCTCTTCTCCGGGTCCTCCTTCCCTTGGGGGCAGCTGAGCCGTCGCTCTTTTGCGGCGTTTCTGTCCCAGAGCATCCCGAGGCCGAGTTCGCCTTCAATCCAAAGGACAGCATCACTGCTCCCACTGAGAGCAATGTTCTTCACATTATAGGTGAGTTAGAAATACACACAGTAATCATGTGTCAATATGTCACCTCTTGTGTGTGGCCCGGGCCACACATGAATTTACTAGGCTTATATACTGTTTGTTGTCCAGCCGCATGCCTTTCTGAATAATTATATTTAAAAATATTACATTAAAAATCAACATAACACAAACACACACGTACACAAACATAGAGATACACATGCACATATATATAACTCACACACATATAGTATACTTAAGCCTAAACTGTGCATAGGGACTACCCAGACGGCTGAAAAAAGTGATTTCTGACAGATTCTCACACTTTTGACTGGTCCTCACACGTACAACTATTGTTCTGTTTCCCTTCCCCCAATACTCCCAGCAAAGAGTCCGTCAGAGGCCTTCCTTTTTTTTCCTTTTATTTACATAGATACATGTCCTGGCCACGTCTACCCACGGGCCTGCCAAGTTTCTGGAGATAACGAGGAAATTATAGATAAGGCCAGAATTACTCACGAATATATTCTTCCCTCCATTGAAATAGTTAGCTCGCACCAATTCATTGCTTTTGTCCAAGACAAAAACCAGGAAGTCCGCCTCCTATTTATAGTCTCTGCAGATGTCACTGCATGACAATTATGACTTGGCTTTGTCCCAACTCTTCCGCTGCTGCGCGCGATCACGCCTCGTAATCTTGCATCACTCCAAAACTGTTCTTGGGGCGTTGCCAAATCAGAAGGAGGCTCCATGGAATCAGGCTGTGCCGGCCCCTCCTCCTCCCTTTGAGTGGGTGCCGGGGAGGGAAAGGGCCCAAGAGAAGCAGGGCTGGCCAGGCCTTCTCCCTCACTTTCTGAATCATCCGAGTCCAGGAGTCCGGGTCCAGGAACCTGGGTCACAACACTATCTCTCACCGCAGGGCCCTTCCCCCGGGGCTGACGAACGGGATGCAGTCGGGCTGGGTTCTGCTCATGGAAGGCCTGCACCAGGTCAGGGGCATGAATGTCAGAGGCATCTACCCAGGAGAAATCAGTCCTGTATCCCTTCCACACGATCAAATATTGGAAACGACCCTTCAGCCAGTGGGAGTCTCGTACGCTGTGGACTTCGTATTCCTCCGACCCGTCCTCGGCAACAGTGACGGGTGCTCTTGGGCACCGAAGGGCACTCGGTGTGGCCTCAGGAACCAGAAGGGACCGGTGAAAAACGGGGTGGATCCGCATGGATCGTGGCAGGGTCAGTCGGTAGGCTACCGGGTTGATGACTGCCTCGACAGGGAACGGGCCGATGAATCGGTGGTCCAACTTCTTTACCGGGCGGTCGGACGGGAGGTGTTTGGTGGAGAGCCACACCCGGTCTCCAACTGCCAGCGGGGGCGTTGCCCGTCGGGAGCGGTCGGCGGACCGTTTGTAGTCCTCCTTGCCCGATTCAGCTGCTGACGTACCAACTGTTGGACCGCATGCAATTCCGTCAGGAAGGTCTGCGTTTCGGGAACAGGAGAGTCCGGTGGTGCCAGAGGGAAGAGCCGCGGATGGTACCCCACATTGGCAAAGAACGGGGTCATCTGAGTAGAGGTGTGCTGAGAGTTGTTAAAAGCAAACTCCGCCAGGGACAGGTAGTCGGCCCAGTTGTCCTGTTGCTGGTTGATGAAGCAACGGAGATACTGTTCCAGTATACCGATGACCTTCTCTGTACCCCCGTCGGTCTCCGGATGGTGCGATGACGACAGACACACCTGCACCTCCAACGCGGCCATCGGGCTCTTCCAGAAGCGAGCTGTGAACTGAACTCCGAAACCACCCTGTCCGGTAGACCATGGAGGCAGAAGATGTGCTGCAAAAAGAGACGGGCCGTTTTTGCGGCTGTGGGCATGGGATGAAGTGTGCCATCTTGGTGAGCATGTCCACCACCACCAGCACCGTGGTGAACCCAGAGGACGGCGGCAGGTCTGTCAGGAAGTCCATGGAGATCGCCCTCCAGGGTCTGTCGGGTGTCGGCAAGGGCTGGAGGAGCCAGGGGCCCCGTGCGTGGCGGTCTTGGCTTGCCGGCACGGTACGCAGGATGTCACGAGGCATGTATATCATGCCGCACTGGGCCACCAAAAGGTCCGTGTCACCAGGTGGAGGGTCTTGAAGAACCCAAAATGTCCTGCTGCAGGGTTGTCGTGGCACTGGGTCATGACGAGGGCTCGGAGTGGTCCTGTGGGCACATATAATCGCCCAAACTTGAGTAAGTCCTCCTCCAAGGTCCAAGGAGACGGGGCCCACCTCCGCCTCCTTTGCTGCGACCAGGCGTCCTGGCGCTGCGCCTCGCACCTGGGCCCGCAAGTCCACTGGCTCCGTGCTGCGGCCAAGGCTTCTGCCGCAGCACTGTCCGTGGAGGAAGGGGTCCTTGGCGCAGAGGTACTCTGGCTTGGGACAGGGCATCCGCCCTCGGTTGTGACCGCTGGGAATGTAGGTCACGCGGAAGTTGAACCGGGCAAAACAACGACCACCGGATCTGCCGCTGGTTCAACTTCCGAGCTGTGGTGAGGTGCTCGAGATTCCGATGGTCCGCTCGACCTCCACCTGATGTCGGGCCCTCCAGATGGTGTCGCCAAGCCTCGAATGCAGCCTTGATAGCCAGCAACTCTTTTCCCAGATAGTGTAGTTGCGCTCGGAAGGATTGAGTTTCCGGGAGTAGTAAGCGAGGGAAAAGTGTGCCGCCATTCGCCGGAGCCTGTAGCAGCACCGCTCCCAGAGCCACATTGACGCGTCGTTTCCACCACAAAAGGCCGGAGCGGGTTGGGATGCCTCAGGACGGGTTCCGTGACGAAGGCTTTCTTGAGGGCTGTGAATGCTTCTTGCTGCGGGGGACCCCACCGGAACGCAACCTTCTTCCTGAGGAGCTGGGTAAGTGGAGCCGTCAGTGTGGCGAAGCCCGGGATGAAGGTCCGGTAGTAGTTGGCGAAGCCCAGCAGGCGCTGAACATCCTTCACCCGACGAGGGGCTTCCCAGCTACACAAAGCTTCTACTTTACATGGGTCCATGGCTATGCCCTCGGGCGAGATGATATGCCCGAGGAATTCTATGGAAGTCCGGAAGAAGACGCATTTCTCCAGCTTCGCATTGAGTTGTTGCTCCCGCAAGCGTTGCAGAACCAGACCGACGTGTCGAAGGTGGCTTTCCCTGGACCGGGAGTAAATCAGGATGTCGTTCAGGTAGATAACCACGAACCGATCCAACATGTCTCGGAACACGCCGATCATGAAGTGCTGGAAAACGGCGGGAGCATTGGTCAACCCAAATGGCATGACAGTGTATTCGTAGTGTCCGTATCGGGTGCCGAATGCCGTCTTCCATTCGTCTCCTTCTCGCATCCGCACCAGGTTGTAGGCCCCCCGGAGATCGAGCTTGGTGAAGATCGTGGCCTCCCGCAACCTCTCCAGTAGCTCCGGGATGAGCGGCAGGGGGTAGCGATAATCGGTAATCACAGCATAGGCGCAAGTCCCCTGTCTTCTTCTTCACGAAGAGGACCGGGGCCGAGAGAGGGGACTTTGAAGGCCGGATGAACCCTCGGGCCAGGTTTTTGTCCAGGAAGTCCCTGAGGGCGGCCAACTCGGGCTCCGACATGGAATACAGGCGTCCCACAGGCAGTGGTGCGTTGGGCAGAAGGTCCACGGGGCAATCGTAGGGCCGATGCGGGGGTAGTCGGTCCGCCTCCTTCTCGCTGAACACGTCGGCGAAGTCCGTCAGCTCAGGAGGCAAGGTGATGGCAGCGGTGGGGCGTTCTGGCCGGCACAGGTGTGGCGGATGTGATCGACGCACTGCAGACTCGGGAAAGAGATGGCGTTCGCGACCAGGCCACCTGAGGATCGTGGGTCCGCCAGGCCAACCCAAGGACCAAGGGAAAATGAAGGTCCGCCGTGACATAAAACTGGATCGCCTCCTCATGGTCCCCAATAGCCAGGCGCAAAGGCTGGGTGGCGAATTTAATGGGGCCGGACACCAGTTCTCGCCCATCAATTGTCTCTACCGCATCGGAGGGTCCACGGAACCACGGGGACCGCAAACTGGGTCACAAAGGCCTGGTCCATAAAGTTTGTTGTGGCCCCTGAGTCCACCAGCGCATGCGCCTGGAGCCCGTCCGACTGGTTCCCCAACCATATCCGTGTGTCCAGAATCAGATGCCGAGGGGGCCCAGAGTCTACTTCCGCAACGTCCAGTGGGGGCTTAGTACGTGCCCGACCTAGGGTTTCCCCGAGGTCGGGCCTGCTCCGTTTCCTGATTGGTCACGCTGTGATTCGGGGACCGGCGTGCGTGCCCCACTTCGCTTTCTGGGGCAAGAAGCGGCGAAGTGGCCGGGCTCCCCACAGTACAGGCACAATCCCCCTTGGCACCTCCGGTTCCGCTCCTGGGCTGTCAAGCAAGGTCTGGCCGCTCCCAACTCCATGGGCTCTTCCGCAGCGGTTACAAAACGTGGGGCGACCCTGGGTGCTGGTGGTGCAGGAAGTGGGGGTGCAGATGTCGACGGCGGGTCCCGGGGGGTGCGACGGGATGGTCGCCGTCGCAGACGGGCATCGAGGCGGAGACAAAGGGGCACCAAGTTGTCGAGGGACCGCGGTGCCTCCACGCGGGCCAGCTCGTCTTGCAATTCCTCTGAGAGTCCCTCCTGGGCAACGTCCTGGCGCTGCATCATTCCAGTCAGAGTCCTGGCACAAAGACGAAATTGGCGATGTACGCCTGCAGGGGGCGTTTCCCTTGACGGAGTTCCTTAAGGCGCCTGGTTGCCGTCAGCATTCGAACGGGGTCCTCATACATGGTGCGCAGGTGCTGCCAAAAATGCTGTTGGTCCGCCAGCAGGGGGCTGTCCTGGAGCAAGAGGGGCGTGGCCCATCGAGCAGCCGAGCCGGAAAGAAGGTTAATCACGAAGGCCACCTTAGCCCGGTCGTCTGGGAAATCCTCTGGCCTCATAGCCATGTAGAGCTGGCACTGTCCCAAGAAGGTCGGGAACATCTCAGGCTGCCCAGAAAACTTATCCGCACGGTTATCGGGCACTTGCGCCGAGGAGGGGGGGTGGGGGGATGGGGGGGGGCTGCAGGCACATTCCTGGCAGCAAGTTGGCCTGCCAAGTGAGCCACTTGCTGCTGGAGCTGTTGATTAGCTGCTTGTAGCTGCTCTAACTGCTGCTGTACCTGCTGCTGATCCATCTTTGGTGGAAGATGTTTTAGTCAGGTCTTGGACAAAATGTTCTGTTTCCCTTCCCAATACTCCCAGCAAAGAGTCCGTCAGAGGCCTTCCTTTTTCCTTTTATTTACATAGATACATGTCCTGGCCACGTCTACCCACGGGCCTGCCAAGTTTCTGGAGATAACGAGGAAATTATAGATAAGGCCAGAATTACTCACGAATATATTCTTTCCTCCATTGAAATAGTTAGCTCGCGCCAATTCATTACTTTGTCCAAGACAAAAAACCAGGAAGTCCCCCCTCCTATTTATAGTCTCTGCAGATGTCACTGCATGACAATTATGACTTGGCTTTGTCCCAACTCTTCCGCTGCTGCGCACGGGCGATTCGTCTACGTGACCTTGCATCGCTCCAAAACTGTTCTTGGGGCTACAAATCAGAAGGAGGCTCCATGGAATCAGGCTGTGCCGGCCCCTCCCCCTCCCTTTGAGTGGGTGCCAGGGAGGGAAAGGGCTCAAGAGAAGCAGGGCTGGCCAGGTCTTCTCCCTCACTTTCTGAATCATCCGAGTCCAGGAGTCCGGGTCCAGGAACCTGGGTCACAACAACTATCTTTACATTTTGCACCCTATCTTGTAACCGTGGTGAAGAGAAGCAGTTGTGAAATGAGTGATATGGTTGTTAAAAATGCTGCAATGGGCATAAATGTGAGGATGGTCATAAGTGTGAGGACTGGTCAAAAATTACTTTTTTTAGCCCTCTGAGTAGTTTCTATGCCCATAGCCACATCCACTCAGTCACATGAGCAGTTAGCCACGCCCACCAGTCACATGACCACCAAGCCACACCCCAAAATAAGCCACGCCCATTCCCCCCCCCCCTCGTGGCCCGGGCCTTTGCTTATTTTTCTGTATTTGGCCCTCACTCAAAAAAGTTTGGACACCCCTGGTTTATACCAAGGAGTGAATCCATCATCCACTTGGCCAAGTGCTTGCATGAGTCACACAGTTTTTCTGGAGGGTAAGAACAGGCAAAGTCATCATCTACCAATACCTAGCTCACCAGAAAGGCAATCTCCACCCAGCTTTTCCTGCTGAGTATTTCTGCCCATCCCCCACACTGTAACAAAGTGGGCGTCTCTAAGACCCTTCCCTGGGACAATGCATCTAGTGAACCTAGGAGCTACAGGTACTCTTCAACTTATGACCACAGTTGGGACCAGAATTTCTGTTGCTAAGCAAAGCGGTTGTTAAGTAAATCACACCTGATTTTATGGCTTAGAATAACTTTATTGTCACTTTGTGTGTACACAAATCGGCATACATTAAAATGAAATTTCAGTGCAAGATACACTACATAAACATGGCCAAATAAATAAATAAATAAATAAATATTCAAATGCCCACATATGTTATAGGACACGGAGAAACAACACAGTCTAGTTCGGATGTACACGATGAGAAAAACAAATCTTGCGAGTTTACCAGACAGATGGCAGAGGGAACAACTTGTTACAGAATCTGGTATTCCTGCTAGAAATACTTCGACTGTTTTTGCCACAGCCGTTAAACAAATCACATCAGTTGTTAAGTGAATCCAGCTTCCCCCATTGACTCTGTTTATCGGAAGCCAGCTGGAAAGCTCACAAAAGACAATCACATGATTCCAAGATGCTGCATCTGTTGTAGACACATACTAGTTGCCAAGCATCCAAATTTTGAATGGGGATGCTGCTAAAATGAAAACAGTCATGAGTCACTTTTTTCAGTACTGTTGAACTTCAGATGGTTGCTAAATGAATGGTTGAGGACTACCTATGTTTTGCGACAATATCTCACAAGCATGACCTCTCTCCCTTCCTCCTCCACCCCCCACTCCTGAGATTCAGTTGGCTCTTGATCCTTTTTCTTTCCAAGAAAGCCTCAGGCACTGGCGTCAGGATGTCACATGAGTTCCTCTTGGGAAGTGGGACACAGGTTGTTATGCCCTGGTTGTGTGACCCTGCATTTTTAACAGCATTTTTGCTGGGACATTGTGATTTGTTTTTATAGTGGAATGTTGCCCTGTGTGAATTAGGAAACTATATAAACCTAAAATGAAATAAACAGATAGATAAATGTGGACTTCTCTGCCTTGCCTAATGTGATTCATGAACACCTGTCCATCCTAGAGGAGTTCAAATCACTGGGGCCAGAGGAATTACATCCCAGAATTCAGAAAGAACTGGCAGGTGTGATCCCAGAACCATTGAACCATATTTTTCAAACATCCTGGAGCACCAGGAAACTGCCAGAGAATGGGGAAAAGAACAGAGGTGGTTCCCATGTTCAAAGAAAGAAAAAGAAATGGATTCAGGAAACTATAGACCAATCAGCCTGACATCAATACCTGGGAATAACCTGGAAAAGATAATCAAACAACAGATCTGTGAATACCTAGAAAGCAAGAAAAGTTATAACCAGAAGCCAAAGTGGCTTTGTCAAATATAGATCATGGCAAACAAATCTTATTTCATTCTTTGACAAAGTGACTAAATTAGTGAACCGGTGAAATATTCTGGTCATAGTACACTTATTTCCTAAAGTACCAGAAGGCAGGACAAGAAGCAGTGGTTGGAAAATTATCAAGGAGTGAAGCAACCTAGAACTAAGAAATTTCTGGACAGTGGAAACAATTAACCAGTAAAAGGGGCAATTAACAATTAACCGGTAAAAATTAACCAGTAAAAGGGGCGTGCATAAGAGCAAAAAAGTGCCTACCGTTCCTGTCCTATTGTTCCCTTTATTATATCAAATTAATATAGCTGATGCATATTCTTTATATATATATATATATATATATATATATATATATATATATATATATATATATATATATATATATATATATATATCTTTGGTTATTCGGGTTTTCTCCCGCGTAAAATTGGAAGTGTCTTGGCGACGTTTCGACGAAGTCTCATTCGTCATCTTCAGGCTTCAACCGTGCTTCTGGGAGCAATGTGTGATTGCAGCTGTTTCTTCCTTTTTAACTGCTAGAAGGGGTTTGAACTGATTGGGTGGGAGCTTGGCTGTGCTCTGATTGGATGGGGGTTTTTTTGTGCTCTGATTGGCTGGGGGTGTGTCCTGTTTGGGTGGGGGCTTGGTTGTGCTCAGATTAGTTTGAGTTGCAGGGGGATTTGAGCTGGTGAGCTGCACTGCTGCTGTTTGGCTTCGTGTTCGTGGTCGTGCTACATCTTCGTAGTGGGTGTCAGTCTGCTGCATGTATGGATTGGAGGGGTTTGAAATGGCTAATGTTGCAGCTGCGGTCTGGCTTCTGGTCCTTGGTCGTGCTTCCTGATCAGTGTGGGTTTGGGTCTGCTTTCTGGGTTAAAAAGTTAAAAAGTAAGAAACAGCTGCAATCACACATTGCTCCCAGAAGCACGAAGCTGAAGCCTGAAGTTGACGAATGAGACTTCGTCGAAACGTCGCCAAGACACTTCCAATTTTACGCGGGAGAAAACCCGAATAACCAAAGATCTACATACAAACACCCGCGAAAACCTCAGAAAACAAATATATATATTTTTATATATATATATATATATATATTCTTCATGATATGTTTTTTTACTTATGACAATGTTTGTGTATACTGTTGTGACAAATGAAAATAAAACAGCTTTCCTTTTGAAGTTGTGGGTGCTCCATCATTAGAGGTTGGAGACATAGAGAGACACACACAAAGAGAGATACAGAGGGGGACAGGAGAGAGAGAGAGAGAGCTACAGAGAGAGGGGGGAGAAAGGAAGGGGAAGAGAGAGACGGGGTGGGTGGGGAGAGAGAGATACAGAGTGGGAGAGAGGGAGATACAGAGAGGGAGATAGGGAGTGGGAGAGAGACACACAGAGAGGGGAGAGATGGGGAGACACACACACACACACACACACACACATAGGGTGGAGAGACAGAGAGGGGGGAAAGAGAGAGACAGGGAAAGAGTGGGAAAGGGGTAGGAGAGAGAGACATAGAGACACACAGAGGGGTGGGATAGAGACATGGGACACGGAGAGAGAAACAGAGAGAGAGATACAGAGAGAGTGGGAGAGAGAGACAGAAGAGGGGGAGAGAGAGACACACACACACACACACACAGAGAGAGGGAGGAGATAGAGAGGGGGGAGAGAAGGGGTGATAGGGAGAGACACAGAGAGATAGAGAGATACAGAGTGTGGGGGAGAGTGAGATACAGAGAGAAAGAGGGAGAGAGAGAGACACAGAGACACAGAGAAAGAGAAATATAGAGGTAGGGAGGGAGAGAGGTCAAAAGGGTTTTGAGGATTCTGGTGTTTTTTAACAACCGTTCTCTACTCTAATGACTGGCTGAGTAGGCATGGCTAGGGGATGTCATGTGACTGGGTGGGAGTGAGTGATGTAAAGTTGGCCATGCCCACTTTAAGAATGTTAAGAATGCTGCAACAGGCATAAATGATGACTGGTCATAAGCGAGAGGACTGGTCAAAAATGTGAGGACCTGTCAGAAATCACTTTTTTCAGACCTCTGGGTAGTCTCTATGTACATATATGTACATAGGGACTACCCAGAGAACTGAAAAAGTTATTTTTGACCGGCCCTCACACTTTTGACCAGTCCTCGCACTTACGACTGTCCTCACATTTTACGTTTTGCATCCTATTTTGTAACTGTGATGAAGAGAAGCAGTTGTAAAATGAGTGACACAATTGTGACACGATTGTTAAGAATGCTGCAATGGGCATAAATGTGAGGATGGTCATAAGTGCGAGCTTAAAAATGACTTTTTTCAGCCCTCTGAGTAGTCCCTATTCACATAGCCATGGCCACCTGGTCACATGACCAGCTAGCCACACCCACCCAGTCACATGACCACCAAGCCACGCCCCAAAATAAGCCACACCCACAGAACCAGTTGTTAAAAAATTTGAATCCCACCACTGCCCCAAACCATTCCCAGCTTTGTCCCTCCCAACCCTGAACTTCAGTAAGGTAAGGGACTACCTCCTCCCAACCAACTATCTCCCCACCCCAAGTCTCTGGCCTTTTGGACACCCTGCCCTCTGCCAGTTTTGCTATCCTGCCCTCTGCTGGCCTTGCCACCCTCAGCTGATCTTCACTGCCATCTTCTTTCCATTGCTGATAAAGTGATTTCAGAATCACCCTTTGCAAGGCAGCTGCTAGCCGCACCAGGCTTTCTTCCTGAAAGAAAAAATGCAAATCTCTGAAACCTTCAAAAGCCTCACAAGAAGGCTGCATGCCATTTGGACAAATCCTCATACAGCTTGGACAAGTGCACACTCAGCCTCAGGAAGAAGGCCTGGTGCAGCCAGCAGCAGCCTTGCGAAGATTAGGCCCCGCACACTTCATCAGTTGCAGGAAGAAGAAAACAGAGAAAATCTGTCGGAAGTGGCAGGGCAGTAAAGCCCAGAGTGGTGGGGTGCCAGCTGGCCAAAAGGGCAGAGACGGGGAGGAAATAAGTGGGGAGAGTTGAATGGCATGTGGTTATTGTTAAGTCCTCGCTTTTACATCCTGCTCGCCTCAGCCAGGTCTGTTGCCAACGCTCTGATTGGCTGAGGTGCAGACAACAAGAAAAGCGGGAAACTGTGAGCGCTGCTATTGGTCCTTCCCTGACAGCCGGCTCTGCTTTAGCTGTCAGAAACTCCCGAGCCTGTCAGAAGGGGTCTAGCGATCGCTGGTGCCAGTTATAGTTCTGTTAGTGGTTCTCGTTGAGTTAATAAAACTTGTCGAACGCAGCCTCGCTTCTGCTTATCTGTCTCCGATCTCAGATCATAATACTGGCGACGAGGATGGGATCTACCCCCTGTTAAAAGGTCTGAGATAGAGGCAGGAAATTGACTCGGTGCTGCCGCGGCGAAATTGAATTACCTCACGGTGAAGAAGAAGTACGCCTGGCTCACTAGTATCATGTCAAATGTACTACCGGCATTCTCTCCATTTGATCCCTCCAACGAGAAATGGGACACTTATGTGGAGAGGTTTGAGTGTTTCTTACACGCGAATGACCTCGTGGACCTCTCCGGCTCGAGGAAACGAGGCTACTTCCTAAGCTCTTGCGGCAGTGAAGTGTTTAGTGCCGCTCGAGCTCTTGCCGCCCCGCAACTGGTTTTTGACTTGACGTGGTAGCCTTAATTGAAAAACTTCGGAACCACTATGCTCCCGCCCCGTCCTGAATCGCCTGCAGACACGCTTTCCGGCGTTGTGCTCAGAAGGAGGGGGAAACCATTAACACTTACATGGCTTCCCTGAGGGCTGCCGCTCTACAGTGCGAGTTTCGGGACCTTGATGACATGTTATTGGACCAACTGATCTGCGGGGTCCGTGATATGAGACTCCAATGTTGTCTTCTGGCTAAGAAGAATTTAGACCTCCCTACGGCACTAGCTGAGGCGAGAGCAGCAGAATTGGCTGAAGAATCGGCCGCAGAAATCCAGCGGCACCAGATGGGAGCCCTAACGTCCGATTGCCCTTTGGGCATCCACTATGGGGATGCTGACCACGGGAGTTCTTCGGAGGAAGAAGCCGACGTGCGCCGCCTAACCCTCCGCATGAAGCGGTGGGGGAACCCCTCTGGCAAGCGGCCGCAAATGTTGTGTGTGAGCTGCGGGGGAGACCACGCTCGAGACGACTGCAAGTTTAAAACAGCCGTGTGCCGCCGCTGCGGGAAACGAGGGCATCTGGCACGTGTTTGCAGGGCAGCCTTGCTGGCAAATGATGATGCCCACGAGCAACCCAAGTCGAGGAAGTCATTCTGGCGACCACCACCTCGCCACCGAGAGTGTTTCACCGTCTCCCGTTTTGATGATGACGCTGTCAGTTTCTCCACCTCCAGGGCACCATCCAACAAAATCGTTCTCACAGTCCTACTGGAAGGGGTGCCATGCGATATGAAAGTGGACACAGGCTCATCGCGCTCACTTATTGCCTGGTCCACCCTGCAGCGACTCCTGCCGAGCATAAGGAAGGAGCGTCTCCAACCCTGTGCAGTCACCTTGCAGGACTATCAGGGGAGAGTGATCCCAAACCTGGGCGAGGGCAGATTCCGCGTGGCTTACCAAAATTTTGAGGGCCACCTGCCTCTGATTATCGTTTGAAGCGACCTGCCATCCCTCCTTGGGTTGGATTTGTTTGCTGCTCTAGATCTAAATGTTGCAGGGGTCCACACTACTCTCCTCGATATGCCATCGGCCCTGGCCAGTGAGTTCGCTGATGTATTTGAAGACACCCTGGGTAAATATAACGGCACCCCGGTGTTCCTTCAGCTAGACCCCCAGGTGTTACCTATTCGTTTAAAGCCAAGAGGGTTCCCTTAGCACTTTGACCTAAAGTGGATGAACAATTGGATAAACTGATAGCCCAAGGCATATTAGTTCCAATTGATCATTCAAAATGGGAAACCCCATCGTGACCCCCCTGAAACCGGACGGATCCGTACGGATCTGTGCGGACTATAAGGGGACCATAAATAAGGCCCTCCAAGCCAATCCGTACCCTGTACCAGTGGTGAACACTTGCTCCACTCCCTGGGGCAGGGGCGGATTTTTGCTAAATTAGATTTAGCACAAGCCTATCAACAGCTCCTGGTGGATGAGGAGACTGCGTTGGCGCAGACCATCGTCACCCACCGGGGAGCTTTTAAGTGCACCTGACTCCAGTTCGGAGTCAGCGTGGCACCAGGGATATTCCAGGGACTCATGGAGCAGTTGCTCCATGGGCTCCCCGGAGTTGTCCCTTACTTTGATGACGTGCTGGTTTCTGCAATTGACCTGCCAGAACTCATCTCTAAAGTGAGGTCGGTACTGGCCAGGTTCCAACGGGCTGGTTTGAAACTACGGAAGGAGAAATGTCTTATAGGGATGCTCCAAGCTGAATTCTTGGGATTCCTAGTCCATCCTACCCCCTCAAAAGTTGAAGCAATCCGAAATGGCCCTGCGCCCACCAATAAAGTCGAACTCCAAGCGTTCCTGGGGCTGCTAAATTTTTACTCTATATTCCTGCCACATAAAGCGATGGTGGCTGAGCCATTTCACCGCTTGCTAGACGCCAACGCCCCCTGGATTTAGAACCAGGCCGCAGCAGCTTCTTTTGAAGCTGTCAAGCGACTCCTAACGTCTTCTGACGTTTTGGTACAGTACGATGAAGGTCTGCCCCTATCCCTGACGTGTGATGTGTCCCCGTATGGGGTCGGGGCTGTCCTCAGTCACCTCCTCCCTAATGGAGCGGAGGCCCCCATAGCCTTCTATTCACGCACTCTCTCTCCAGCTGAACGAAATTAGAGTCAGCTGGATAGAGAGGCCCTCGCCATTGTCGCCGGAATCAAGCGATTCCACGACTACCTCTATGGCTGTTCCTTTTCCTTGGTCACTGACCATAAGCCCCTGTTGGGCTTGCTGGCTAATGACCGCCCCACCCCTCAAATTCTGTCCCCGCGCATGTCGCGGTGGACGGAATTCCTAGCTGCCTATTCTTACCGACTTATCTACAAACCTGGCGGGGCGATCGGACATGCCGATGCCCTTAGCTGTTGCCCCCTGCCAACCTCTGTTGCTGACCCTGCGCCAACACTATCTGTACTCCTAATAGAGGAGTCAAGCGCCCCCATCTCTGCGCAGGATATCTGCCGGGAGTCCGCTAAGGACCCCGTTTTATCCCAAGTGATTGACTGGGCGCAATAAAACTTGTTGAACGCAGCCTCGCCTCCGCTTATCTGTCTCCGATCTCAGATCATAATAGTTATAAGTGTGGGTTGGTTGCTGTTGTGACCCAGGCCCAAGTAGGTAGTAGTAGATGCAATCAGTTCAAAAACAGGCTTTATTAGAACAGCTGAGAATTAACTCATTTTCAGCGTAGTCCAAACTAAATCAAAACAAATTCTTCATAATACAATTCTTCAGTCTTATCACCAACCTTGGTCTAATTAGGCAATCTGCCAAAGGCTTTTCTTGGCAAAAGTTCAAAAGCAGAAGATGCCAACAAGAAATAAATGCAGCAAGACAAGGAGCAATTCTATCAATGTTGTTTTCCAACAAAGAGCCCAAAAGCCATTGCTGGTCTTTTAAGTCTTTTTTTTAATAAAAAGTTTTATTTTTACAATCATATCCAACAGCTCATCCAATGTACAGTCATATACAATTAGTCGGGCTTGGCCATTCACCACCCCCTCCTTTTAACTCTTTTCCCTCTTCTACCTTCTTCTACTTTCCAGACCTTCCTCCCCTTCTCTTATCTACATCCTCTCCTCCCTCCACCCTACACCTTCCTTCTCCCTCTTCTACCCCTCTTCTCCTCTTTCCTACCTCCTACTCTCTCCTCTTTTCTCCCTCCCCACCATTCTAAAATGGTAGCTGGGCAGACCCGACCCTACATTAATTATATTTATACATCTTCAATAATCCCTGTACATTAACCATCACTCCATCCTCTACCCTGGTCTTTTAAGTCTTATGGGAGGGGCCAATCATTTCTTGCCCCTATTCCCGACTCATCCTCTTTGATTTAGCTGCTCTTGCCTTTTGGTAGCAAGAGTGCATGCACTAAGAATAGACACCTTCATGCATGCACTAGGAATAGATTCCTTCTGTTCCTCTGCCTCACTACTGTCAGCCTCTGGAGGCTCCGAAGTCCGCATATCACTCCCAGATGGCCCTGGCCCCATCTCTGCCTCCGACGCAGAGCCCTCATCTGGGCCTTCCCCAGCCTGCAGGACTGGCCCATGTTCTTCCTCAGCTTCATCACTGTCTGACTCCGTTGCCAGCTCTGAAGGCTGCTGGTGGATCACAACAGTTGCCAAGAGCCCTGATGCTGATCACATAACTGCAGGAATGTTGCAATAGACGTAACTGAGATATTGACTGCAACTACCATTCATTCACTATCATTATAACTTGACACAATCATTGAACGATTAATGGTTGTTAATGGTTGTTAACTGAGGACTACAATACCTAGTAGTAGGGGGGACATAGTAGGACTTGAGCAAAACTGGACTGGACTGATTATTTAATTTTATGGTCATTAAGGCTTATTAAGTACCAGACTAGGTGTAGCATGCCACCAATCAACTGGATTCAGATATTCAGTCATTCAAAGAAACTCTTTAAATTTATTACATTGGTCTTAACTTTCTCACTGTGCTGATTTCAGCGGGATAGTTTTAAGCCTGACTAAGTGTGAATAAGTGTGTATCCAAGGAACGTGGTGGCTTAGTGGGTAAGATGCTGATCTTGTTGATTGAAAGGTTGGCAGTTCAATGGTTCAAATCCCTAGTGCCGCGTAACGGGGTGAGCTCCCGTTATTTGTCCCAGCTTCTGCCAACCTAGCAGTTCAAAAGCACGTAAAAAAATGCAAGTAGAAAAATAGGGACCACCTTTGGTGGGAAGGTAACAGCATTCCATGTGCCTTTGGCATTGAGTCATCCGGCCACATGACCACGGAGACGTCTTCTGACAGTGCTGGCTCTTCGGCTTTGAAACGGAGATAAGCACTGCCCCCTAGAGTTGGGAACGACTAGCACATATGTGTGAGGGGAACTTTTACCCTTAACTTTAAGTGTGCATCAGGTTATCTAACTGGTTAGTGTAGTTTTGTGCCCTTGTTTGCATTGTTTTGTTCTAGCCCACCCAAGGAGATGCAGGAGGTTGTGGGGGGAGTGGAGTGGAAGAGTCAGAGAGATGTAGGCAGCATCACAGTGTTGCAATACAAGTTTTGCCTGTTTGTCCAAAACTTGCCACTCCTGCAGACACCACAGCTGGACTCCCTGTAGCTCTAGTTCTGCCTTGGTGAAGAAGTTGCTGATGGCTCAAGTGGGCTCTGCTTTCTAATCTGGAAGCAGATCTCATCAGGAAAGAAACTCGCAAAGTGAAATACTAATCGGGAGACTTTGCTACCGGGGAATCTCGTAAACATTCATGCCCAATGAACCTCTTCCCCTGCATGGTGGGGCCCTTCTGACCACAAAAAGGATGATGACTCAGAAAATACGTTTGGCATCATAGACAGGCTTCACGGCAGAGAAAAAAGCCCTAGTTGTTTTTTCATTTTTTTTACAAGAGTAAATTATAGCTAACCTTCTCTTGGCCCCGTCCCCACACCATCCCAATCCCAATTCAACGTGGAATTGGCTCAGTGAGTGGCAAAAGATCCTTGGCTGTAGCCTATCTCAGAAAGAAATTCCAGATCGATCCTGGTTTCAGGACCCAGAAGGATGAATTCCAGGGCAGTGGAGTAGCCTGACCATGGAAGAAAAGAAAAGAGCCTATAAAGGCAATTGCAAACGACTTCTGTATTGCTGCCAAGTTAGCTTCAGGGATCAGGAAGTCAGTCCAACTTGGAAGCTACTTTACCTTTTTTAGTATGGAATGGAGGAGGTGTAGCAAGGCTACTTATTTTGTTCAAAATACCAAATGCACAAATAAAGGGTTGCCCCAAGGGGGGAGGAAGAGTATTACCCAAAAATGGCATTAAAAATAAGCAAAAAAAAATTATTTAATCAAGGAAATAATCAAGGGATTCATCTTTTTAAAAAGCAGCCTCTCTAATGAAGATGGTTCATATTAGAGAGTGCTGAGCAGCTCTATTTTCTGCCTCTTCCCATCAGAATCAGCTAATGTAGCGGCTGTTGCTGCAGTTGTGACTCTGCAGCAATCATCAAGCACTAATGCTGAATTCTGCTTATTCCCACAATCTTTTCCAACTTGGAATCAATCAATTTCAATCATAATAGAGCTGTGAGGGACCTTGGAGGTCTTCTAGTCCAGCCTCCTGCTCAAGCAGGAGATTATAGCATTTTAGACAGGTGGCTATCCAGTCCCTTCTTATAAACCTCCATTGATGAAGCACCCACAACTTCTGAAGGCAAGCTGTTCCCCTGGTTAATTGTTGTCACTGTTAGGAAGCTTTACCTTTATTCCAGGTTTAATTCCTCTCCTTGATTAGTTTCCATCCATTGTTTCTTGTCTGGTCTTCTGGTATTTGGAAAATAAATTGATTCCCCCAGTTTCAGCTGGGTTCAGCCAGTTTGCTCTAGTTAGGGAGAACTGGTTGTTAACTTTCTGAGCAGTTTGGTAAACTGGTTGTTGAAAGAAATCATCAGGGCAGAGAACCGGTTGTTAAATTACTTGAATCCCACCATTGGATCCCCCCCCCTCTTCTTTATGACAGCACCTTAAATGCTGGAATACTGCTATCATGTAACCCCTAGCCCTTCTTTTCTCTAGACTAGCCATACCCAGTTCCTGCAACATTTCTTCTGTTTTAGTCTTCAGGTCTTTAATCATCCTAATTGCTCTTCTCTGCACTTTTTCTAAAGCCACAACACCTTTCTTGTAATGTGGCGACCAAAACTGGATACAGAATTCCAGGTGTGGCCTCACTATGGCTTTATAAAGTGGTACTAATATTTCATGCGATTTTGATTCTATGCTTCTGTTTATACAACCAAGGATTGCATTAGCTTTTTTGGCAGCTGCCACCCACTGCTGGCTCATATTTAAGTGATTGTCCACTAGCACTCCAAGGTCTCTCTCACAGTTACTCCAGATGAATTCAGCTTTAACCTGCATCAGACCTAAAACAACATGGATATCTGCAAGACACATATTTGAAGAGTGTGAAGATTATTAATATCCAGAGCAACTTGTTAGTGAACTTGGAGTTGACAAGTTGCTGTGGATATTAATAAACTAGACAGATGGTTAGCTACTTTGTTATAAGGCTACATTACCAAAATATTGCAAATGTGAAAGCACAAAATCTCTTTTTACAGCTTGATCAATTTAGGATGAATCCTTCCTAAGTTTTATTCTCTGAAATTTAAATGACTGCAGGCTCCTCCCCATTTTATCTTATTGTTCCTAGGCAGCATCTCTCATCTTGTCCCTTAAGATCATTATACCTGTGCAAGCTGCACTGGCTGCCTATGGTCTTCCGGATGCAATTCAAGGTGTTGGTCACCATCTTCAAAGCGCTCCATGGCTTGGGATCGGGGTATTTACGGGACCGCCTACTGCCACCGTTTGCCTCCCATAGACCTGTGTGCTCCCATAGGGAGGGACTCCTCAGGGTGCCGTCAGCCAAACAATGTCGGCTGGTGACCCCCAGGGGGAGAGCCTTCTCTGTGGGGGCACCTACCCTCTGGAATGAGCTTCCCCCAGGACTTCGACAGCTTCCTGACCTTCGGACCTTCTGCCGCGAGCTGAAGACGTACTAATTCTTCTGTGCAGGACTGGCATAAAATTGAAATTTACTAGTAATTTTAATGGGGTTTTTTAGGGTTTTAATATGTATTTTAATTAATGGGCCAAATTGAATAGGTTTTTTAAATTGATTTTAATTGTATATTGTACATTTTCATTGTGTTTTACCTGGCTGTAAACCGCCCTGAGTCCTTCGGGAGAAGGGCGGTATAGAAATTAAATTATTCATTCATTCATTATTCATACCTATAGATCCATCCACCCATCCAGGTAACCCATAGCTCCATCTGCAAGTTACCCTATTTTTCCATCTCAAAATGTTTTCAAAATATCCTAATAGCTATTCTGGCAAAGGATTTTCCCAAGTGTACCTGACATTTCTGGGAGTTCCTGGAAATTTTGGCAGTTGTGGGATGGACTACTTTTTCAATATTATTTTAGCTAACAGTCTATTGCTTAGTGGTGCAGCAATATCATTGTGACATCATACAAATGGCACTTTGCATGCAGGAAGGAAGCCATTAAACACTTAACCACTTTGAGAAATTAAATGCCATAACTTTACAGGGCTGTAGTCTCTCTGCAAAATGTTAGCATGCAGGAAAGCAATTTAAAAGGCTTATCTAAGGGTGGGAGATAGTTTTATTGTGATAGAGCAGGCTGTTAATTGATGCTATCTTGTAAGATAGAAGTGGGGGTTCTGGCTGGGGGGCACTAAAGGGCAGTGGCTCAGGAAGCACTAAAACAAGGAAGTGCAGAATCTTTGGAGTAGGAAAGAGTGCTCAGAAAATAATTTACACCTTCAGATGAACAACTTTAAAAAGAAAAAGAAAAAAAAGCTCTCAAGTAGATCAGACAGAACCAGGTCAAAACTTCCCGCAGCAAATTCCTTTATCTTTAAAAAACTTACATCCAAGGTAACATTAAAAGCTTTCCTACGTGGTTCATTTGAAGTAATGCCAATCTCTCTCTCTCTATATATATATATACAAAAAAAAAAAATCCAGTATATCACAAATGTACTCTTATCTGCGTTGTATTTATACCGTAAATGTATTTTGGCACTACTGTGAAGAGAGTTTTTAATGATTTCTTTTAAACTGGACATGCAAATTCTTTTTAACAATGCATTTTACTTCTGCAAATCTTGGGTTCTTGTTATTAATATTGATTTATTGCTTTTTGTTGTTATAAAAACAACCATTACAAACAATAACCCATGATGTCGGAGATAAACAATAACTCCCAATCATCAACCATAGAATTCATCTAATGTCCTGGCCGAAAGGCCTGGGAAGCAGCCCACAACCTATTGAAAAGTTAACTAAGCTAGGCCATTTGGATCTCCAAGGAAATATTGTCCCACTAAACAGATATTATCATAGAGAAGACCTGTTTTGTACTAAATGTACATTGATTACTTTTTCAATTTGTGTCAGGCTCCTCACACATAATTGAACAGAAAGCAAGATTTGGACAGAATTTTCTTCATCAAAATTTAGATAAAGTTAAATTTTTAAAACTAAAGTTTAGATTGTAGTTATTAAAATCTCAGCAACCAGGTCACTTTAAGACCCAATTTGTCTTTGGTGCGTCTTTTCAATTCTCCAAATTTGTCAAAAATGGTTTTTTATAATTAAGTTCATCTAAAATAATAGGAGAAGCCTGGTATATTTCCCAAAACCAACGTTTAAATTCTGTTTTTAAACTGGATTTCTCCCAGAATTAAAAACTAAATTTACTGTAATGGCTGTCAGTCAAAAGTATAACTACAATACAATATTTTCAAACATATTCCATATAGTATTAAGTGCAGAAATAATTAAATTGGTTCAAAAAACATAATTCAGTTTATAATATACAAATTGCATCTTCCTTCAACACTAAAGTGCATTTAGAAAAATGATTATTTTAAATAACAAGTATTTTTTAAAATAGTATTTCTTACATAGACAAACACTGCATATTTTTTCATTCCCTCATGTTTTCACTGAGATGAAATGCTAAAGTTAATTTACATCAAACTTGCTTGTTTAAACTCTTTTGATCATCAATAATGTATAGATTAAAATATAATAGGATTTATCTGGCATGGATCCTGCTTACTAACCTGCCTCTATAAATCCAGATCAATACTTATCATTTATACAATACACAAGTCTGTCAAAGATGGATATTTGCATAGATTTTGCAAAGAATGTAAGTAGATCCAAGATCATATCACCTTTATTCAATTCAAATGTTGCACTTGGGGCTGTGCTTCAAAAAATAAATAAATAAATGGAAGGAAGGAAGGAAGGAAGGAAGGAAGGAAGGAAGGAAGGAAGGAAGGAAGGAAGGAAGGAAGGAAGGAAGGGTGGGTCAAGACACGAATTTAAATTTGTTTCATTTGAATTTGAGTTTAAACAATAAGTGGAATTATATTAAACAAATTAAGGTTATGACTATGCAATAATTTTCTCTTTTGGTCATAAATTGTTCAGATGCACATTTATGAGGGCTCTGGGGAAGTACCCAATGTTTTATGGGGAACTGTCAGCCCTTCAGGGTACAGACACCCCAAGGATTTCAATAAAAGCTTTTTATTGTTGTAGGAATGTTGAGCAGGGGTATCAAGCTCAATTTCATTGAGGGCCACATTAGGGCTGTGGTGACCTTGGGGATCTGCCAGGCGTGGCCAACTGGGTGGACATAGCCAGCTTGACACCACTTCCCAAACTGCTGGCCGGTTTCCTCTTTGCATTGGATAGACCAGGCCGAAGCAACACGGGCTGGCCCCTTACATTTTCCAGGATGGCCCCACAGGCTGAATCCAGCCAATGGGCCTTGTATTTGACACCCCTGGTATAGAATAACAAAGTCATTCCTGTCAGAGTTTCTGTCTACCCTTATACCAAATTTATACCAAATAAAATCTTATATCAAACAAAAACACAGTGGGGAAATTTTAAGTTTCTTTCTTACACTTGCCTCTTTCTTAATGCTAAATAATATTTTCTGCATGTCCTCCTTTAATAGCTCCCTCATCCCTTCCACATTCCCAAGACCAGGTTTACATTCCTTCAAAGGGTCAAGTGCAGTCCTTCTGCCATAGGTCACTGGCCATTTCAATACAGATCATTCAGATACAAATGCAATGCAATTGGATCTCACTGCTATTACAAGGTTTTGACCAGTTGTTTTGCATTCTCAATCAATCTGCTGCCCATGTGGGTTACCAGCAGCTCCCAAGCCTTCCTATTCTCCCTTGCTTTGTAGCTTTAAACTGGGCAGTCCAGCAGAGAACCTTTCGAAAAGTGGATCTATGAAATATGAGCTATTCTACTGGAAAACAGACCTCTGGCAGGTGTAGGAAGACCTTGCCCTCAAGTACCACTTCTCCTACCATCACCATTTAGAGGAACCCCCATTAAAACATAATGAATCACCCTTTAAGTTTCATTGGAAAAGTGACCCAGTTAATAGCTCTCTTGCAGAAAGAGGAAATGATAGCCAATAAAGAGAAAAATCAATGGGGATGAAGATCACCATTATGCTAAGCAGTGAAAGGACTTTTTATTTAACAGCCACTTCTATTTGGAAAAGGGCCATCAAACTGTGCAAAGGCATTTAAGAGCCCAAAGGGTTCCATTAGAGATGGATGCACCCTGAATTATTTCTTTTCCCTTTCTGTTTACTTAAGAGACCAATGCCCAGGTAACATTCACCTGTAGCCACAGGCTTTGCACTAGGGAGTGTGATTTTTTTTGTTTTTTGTTTTTGAAGCTGAAGGCCAGTCCTTCAGTCTCTTTTGCTGTAGGCTGCTGGCCTTTTGATCCTTTGCTGTAGGCTGCACCTCAAAAAAGCAGACCAAGTAAAGACAAACAACTACATTTGGTTTATTCAAAAACCATCAATTCAGTAAGTGTAATCACCCAGATTGCAAGTTTTTTCTTCAGGCACAAAAACAATTCCATATGAGGATATTTGTAAAGATTTGCGGGGCTGCTGCCCACCCAAGGTTTTGCAGTTCACAAAATACGTTGCGCTCTTCTATTTTAAAATATGTCCATCCGCTTTCCATAATGTTGCCTGAAAAATCCAAATTTAGATTCTTAGAAAGCCCAATCCTGTTGAGTTTGCAAATTGTCCGAATCCAAATCTGGTTTACATTTTCTTGGATTTTTTAAAACTGATTTCTCAAATTCAACACACAGAGAAATCCCTGTGATCTGGAATTAACTGAAAATGTAGCTTATTAATGAAGAGTTTCATTAGTTTCACTTACTGAATGCTGCTACTTCTGAAAGCAGTCACTAAAATGTTTATTTGTGGAAATGTTAATCTGGGATTCATAGTTGCAATAAATTACAATACAGCTCAGTATACTGCATGCCAGAGGGCTAAATATGTTCCATCTAATTCATATCATGTTCCATTTTACTTTTTATTTACTTTCTTGTGAGTCGTTAAGATCCTAATCTGGACTAGGATCGTAAACACAGAAGAAGCAGGAAATTTAAATCTAAATTTTGTTTTAGTCAAATTGTACTCCCTGAATTATTGACTCTGTCATCTGCACCTCCATAACTGTCTGGTTTGGTTCTGCAACCCAACAAGACAGACACAGACTTCAGAGGATAATTAGAACTGCAGAAAAAACAATGGCTACCACCTGCCTTCCATTGAGGACCTGTATACTGCATGAGTCAAAAAGAGGGCTGTGAAAATATTTACAGACCCCTCACATCCTGGACATAAATTGTTTCAACTCCTACCTCAAAACTAGAGCGCCCTGCACACCAGAACAGCTAGACACAAGAATAGTTTTTCCCCAAACGCCATCACTCTGCTAAACAAATAATTCCCTCAACACTGTCAAACTATTTACTAAATCTGCACTACTAGTACTATTTGTCTTCTCATCATTCCTATTACCCATCTCTTCCCACTTATGACTGCAACTTTATTGCTTGTATCCTTACGATTTATATTGATATTGTTTTCTGGTTGCTTATTTGAATCCTATGACCATTATTAAGTGTTGTACCTTATGATTCTTAATGAATGTATCTTGTCTTTTTATATACCCTGAGAGCATATGCACCAAAGACAAATTTCTTGTGTATCCAATCACACAATCACACTTGGCCAATAAAGAATTCTATTCTATTCTATTCTAATCTTACCCATGGAATCTTGAATGTAGAACACTTCTAATGCAAGTTATACTCATTAAGATCTTAATTTCAAAAGGGCTGGTGCCATAGTGGATAGGAATAATTCCTGGAGCATTCTCATCTACATATGAAAGGGTGTGAAATACACTTGACTCAAATGAAAGAAAAAGCTTTGTAAAAAATAGTTTTAGTTCCTTCTCTAATCAAAGCATAGGGCATAGGCTATAATTAAACTGGTAAAAAGACTTGGCTGAAATGTTAGCACTGATGATCCACAAGAGGGCACTATTCCAATAGCTATGATTTCATCCTGCTTATGGTTTCCTCTTGGCTCTCCCCACCCCCCCTTACTTTGGAAAAGAGGAGAAAATTAAGACCACAAAAAACAGTTATCAGGAAAAGGTGAGAGAAAGACTATCTCTCACTGGGTGTATTTGTGTGTGTGTGTGTTATTTTTAAAATTTTCCCTGTTGTCCCCTTTCCATATTTTCCATTTTTGTTGTAATTTTGATTTAACTTTCTATTTTTGAAAAGCAATGAAAACAATTTAAAAGACTTCTCTGTGCAACCTGAATTTTGTGAGCAAAAGGAAATATAAAAATAATGAGGATTAAAGAAAAGATTTAGAGGAAATTGATCTATGAGAAGAAGATTAGCAATTGATAGATGCAGTTATTCAATATAGAAATTAACCTACAGAAGGGCTGAGTTACTGTATAAAGTACATTTAACCAGATCAGTTATTAACCTGCTTCAGGTGTTTTCCTCCCTATTGGTTATTTTAAGTATTGTGTGACCTCTGTTTATTAGCTTCTGGCTCTATGTACTATTCAAATCCCCTAAATAAATTAAACCAGTCAACAAGTTACGCATGACTACAATCACAAAGAAAATAAAGCCAAGTTAATTTTTAAAGCCTGATTGAACTGGTTACTGGCTGTTTTTGCTTTTTTTTGCAAGCAGGGAATTCTATGAAATCCCATAAGGGATTGAAGATGCTCTTTCTCAAAAGATTTCACATCCAGATGCTGGCCAGATTAGTGCTGGCTAATTTCAACAAAATGACTGAATCATTTACCGTTAGAAGATGCAGCACTGAAGGGGTGCGCGGGAAAGGGGGAATAAAAGGTGATGGGAGACTGATACAGATCAGAATCACAATTTAGAAAATAATTTAAGTCAATTCTCTGCAGAATATTGCTGCTCTAAAGTTCCAGCTTCAAGCACTAAAGCTCTTATTTGCCTTGCAAGCAGAAAAATAGTCTTTTGTGAAAAACAATTAATTTTACGACCATAATGGAGCCCAGAATTTCTGACATATGTCATGATGGTCATAAGTTGAGACACCCATGTGGCTGACCTGATTTTATGACATTTTTTGTGGTGATAAGTGAATGTGGCTATTAAAAATGAACATCATGGTCATTAAGCAAATGCCATGGTTGTTAAGTGAATTAGAAGGTTTGTTAAGCAAACTTGCTATGTGTGATGACTCTCCCTGGATTTTTTCCCAGATCCCTCTCCAGATGTCAGTTCAGGGGAAGATGAACCAATTCCAGGCATGTCTGGAGGGGAGTTGAGCAATGGCTCCGAGTAGCCACCTTAGAGGACTTTGGCTGAAGTGTAGCTGTAGCAGGACAGCCCTGAGCCTTTAGGTGCGGGGAAGCACAAGAGCTGCAGCTGGTCCAGAAATATTTTACAAGAAGAGTTCTCCATTCCTCTGAAAACAATAAAATACCTTATCCCACCAGACTTGAAATCCTAGGCTTAGAAAACTTGGAACTCCGTCGCCTTCAACAAGACCTAAGTTTAACTCATAGAATCATCTATTGTAATGTCCTTCCTGTTAAAGACTACTTCAGCTTTAACTGCAATAATACAAGAGCAACCAATAGATTTAAACTTAATGTCAACTGCTTTAATTTAGATTGCAGAAATTATGACTTCTGTAACAGAATCATCAGTGCTTGGAATACTTTACCTGACTCTATGGTCTCTTCTCATAATCCCAAAAGCTTTAACCAAAAACTTTCTACTATTGACCTCACCACATTCCTAAGAGGACCATAAGGGGCGTTCATAAGAGCACAAACGTGCCTACCGTTCCTGTCCTATTGTTTTTCTTTTCTTCTTCCTATATATATATATATATATATGCTTATACCTCCTAATGTTTACTCATATATATGTTTATATACTATATAATCTTTTTGTATGATACTTACATATATTGTTGTGACAAAATAAATAAATAAATAAAGAAGAGGAACTGCCTTCTGTATCTGATCCGAGAACACGTAGCAAGACAAGAGCAGTGA
Source organism: Ahaetulla prasina (assembly GCF_028640845.1). Taxonomy (NCBI): domain Eukaryota; kingdom Metazoa; phylum Chordata; class Lepidosauria; order Squamata; family Colubridae; genus Ahaetulla; species Ahaetulla prasina. The sequence goes on along the minus strand of NC_080542.1, from coordinate 34,376,019 downwards.
ATGTCAGCCTGATTACTCGTGAGGAGGCAGCCTTGCCCTTCTTGATGGGCTGCGCCAGAAACTGGCTATTTAGCACAGCAGACAGATGGAGGCAATGCTGGGAGCAACGTGTTTATTTCCTAACTGTGTATTCTCTGGTCATTGTGATCCCTGCCTTGCTTTGGATTGACACCGTGCCTTGACTTGGATTGTGCCTTCTGAACTCTGGATTTGCCTTACGAACCTTCTTGTGCTGTGGATATAATTTTGTCCATTCCTGTTTGGGAAACTTTCAAGTGCCTTGTGGATTCATTGGCTTTTGCTCCATGGCCTAGCATTGGTCTGCTTTTGGCTGGACTCAGTTGGGACAATTCTGGGTTTTGATGAAGGGAATTGCTAGATAATATTAATAAACCCACTAAACCACCATTACGTATGCATGTGAGTGAGCGGGACAGGACATTGTCTGCAATGGGCAGGTTTTGCCAGAAAACATTGTAAATCACAGTCACACGACCATTGGGGACTGCAAATGGTCGCAAATGCTGGCTGCTTACTGAACACCCAAAATGCAATCACGGAACCTTGGAAAGGAGGTGGCAGCCATTTTAATTTTGAATCAGGGTCACAAGTACCTGGGGGGGGGGGAGACAGGTCCCATGTAACTTCAAACATTTGCTAAGTGACCTTTTCTAAGACAAACACTACCAAGAAATAGCCACTCACATTTATCCATATATCAGCCTTCCTTATATGGAAAAAGTGCTGGGAGAAAAGAACGAGAACCTTCTCTTTTAATATTATACTCTCTCACCAAACTATCATTTTCTGCTTTCTGTTTTGAAAAAGGAAAAAAGGAACCGCATTTTCTGACATCTGGTTTCAATGCTATGCCCTCTCATCAAAATTATCGTTTTCCTGTTTAATGTTTTGAACAAGAAAAAAACCGAACCGCATCTTCTGACAGCTGGCTTGTCGGAATCTCTCCAAGTGTTTAAGAGTTCGCATTGTTCGCATCTCTGCTACTGTATGTTACAGGGCAATGACTTATACTGCCAGTAGATGGCAGCATTTGAAGCGATAGGAAGCAGGAGAAGAATTAATACTTCAACTATACTCTTTATAAATGTGCATTTGGCAGTATTTCTCAATCTCGACAATTGCCTGGGGAATTTTGGAAGTTGAGTCCACACATCTTAAAGTTGCTGAAGCTGAAAAGCCCTGCACTTGAGAATATAGAGTATGATGCCAAGGCAAAATAATTTTATTATCATGCCAGGCTTCCCAGCATGAAATCATAAAAAAACCCCTCAAGACTGAACTTCAAATCCTGGGTTTATGACTAAGATACTCCTACTGGTTCATTTGTGAAAAAAGCCACTGTTGCCACTTCAGTTCTTCATCAGTAAAGTTGGAACAATTTCTTTCTTTCTTGTGGAGCAAAATTAAAATTTCTCTCTCTAATATAAGAAGAATGACTACAGATACTCCTCAGCTTACAACCATTCATTTAGTAACCGTTTTTTAAATTTATTTTATTTTTATTAATCATACTTTTATACCGCCCTTCTCCGAAGACTCAGGGCGGTTTACAGCCAAAATAAAACTGTACAAAAAGAAACAAATGAAGAACATTATTTAAAAATCTGATTCTAAAAACCGGCCCCATAATTTAAAACTAATAAAATATAAAATAGACCCAATAAAACCATCCCTGTTAAAATTAGGCCAACCCTCTCGTTGGAATAAAAGAGTCTTAAGCTCGCGCTTAAAGGTCCGGAGGTCGGGGAGTTGGCGTAGTCCCAGAGGTAACTCATTCCACAGGGCAGGAGCCCCCACAGAGAAGGCCCTCCCCCTGGGAGCCGCCAGTCGGCGTTGTTTGGCCGACGGCACCCTGAGGAGGCCCTCCCTATGGGAGCGCACAGGTCGATGGGAGACTGTCAGTGGCAGTAGGCGGTCCCGTAAGTAACCCGGTCCCAAGCCATGGAGCGCTTTAAAGGTGAGAACCAGCACCTTGAATTGCACCCGGAAGACCACCAGTAACCAGTGCAGTCTGCGCAGGAGAGGTGTTATATGTAACAGCTACGAGCTGTTCCCTCTATCCCCCGCGCAGCCGCCTTCTGGACCAGTTGGAGCCTCCTGGTGTTTGAACTTGCAATAGCACTGAAGAAAGTGACTTATGACTGATCCTCACACTTACAACCATTATAGCATCTCCAGGATCAGGTCATCAAAATTAGGATGCTTGGCAACTGGCATGTATTTATGACAGTTACAGCATCCCAGAGTCATGTGATTATTAGTTGCCATCTTCTTAGGCAGCTTTTCAAAAGCAAAGTCAATAGGGAAGTTGGATTCGCTTATCAATCTTATGATTTGCTTAGCAACTGCAGCGATTGGCTTAACATATGATAACTGTGTTTAAAAAAAAGAAAGACTGTAAAATTGGACACGACTGATTTAACATCTGCCCTGGTGGGAATTCTTGTCTCAGTCGTGGTTATAAATCAAGGACTTTCCGTATGTGTGGTAGCTGGACAGATAAAAGCAGGCAGTTTTCCTCATAGGGGTCATTCCTCCCACTGTGGGAAAAAGTATTTGCAGATAAATTTCCCTTTCATTTTCTACTTTTCCATTTCTGTTTGAATGACTTAAATAGGAGAGGAGTGAGCCAGAAGGTCAGCCTTTTCATAATAGCCCCAAAGGTGAAATATTCTTCCCTCAGAAATACATCTGGAGCACACCTTTCTCATGTTTCCAAAATATTGACAACCATGGCTTTTCAATAGCCATGAAGGGTTTGTGGCTGATCATTCATGGGTGGCCAATCACTCTCCATGTAGTGGAGAGCCAGTGTGGAGTAGAAGTTAAGGATCTGGCCTAGAAACCAGGAGATTGTGAGCTCTGGTCCCATTTTAGGCATGAAAGCCAGTTGGGTGCTTTAGGCCAGTCATTCCATCTCAGACCAACCAACCCACAGCTGTTGTGGGAAAAATAGAAAGAAGAAGGAATATTATATACCCGCGATGGCGAACCTATGGCACGCGTGCCACAGGTGGCACACGGAGCCATAGCGGTGGGCATGCAAGCATTGCACATGCGCGCCAGCCAGCTGATTTTTGGGCCTTCCGGGGCCCACCAGAAGTCGGGAAACAGGTGTTTCCAGCCTCTGAAGGACCTCCGGTGGGATGGGGAAGGCCGTTTTCACCCTCCCCAGGTTCCTAGAAAGCCTCTGGAGCCTGGGGAGAGTGAAAAACGGGACTTCTGATTCCACTGGAAGTCAGGAAACAGGCCATTTCTGGCATCCAGAGGGCCTCAGGGGGGTGGGGAAGGCTATTTTCACCCTTCTCAGGCTCCCAGAAAGCCTCTGGAGCCTGGGGAGAGTGAAAAATGGACCTACGTGGCACACCGTGCCATTGCATGCCAAAATGGGGGGCGTGCGGGGGGGGGGGTCAAGTACGCATGCATGGCGGCAGGGCACATTGAATTATGGGTGTGGGCTCGCACGTGCCCCTCGCATTCCCCCCGTTTTTGGCACGCGACGGCAAAAAGGTTAGCCATCACTGTTATATACATTTGCACCTTTGAGTTACTCATAACTCAAAGTGGAAACCCGAGAGGTGGCATGCCAAAAATAGGAGACTTAGGGGATTTTTAATTAATTGTTTTAACCGTTTTTTTAAGGGGAGTTTTAATGGGAATTTTAATGGGGGGGTGGATGGGTGGGGGGGAAAACCCGTCAGGGAGGGGGCTAGGTCCACCATGTGTTCGCGGCGGTAACTTAATAGGTCCTGGGGTTGTGGCGAGGGGTGTCGTTCCAGTTTGTCAGGGTCGAGCTATTACTACGGTAAGTGGGAGAGGCAGATATGACGGAAGGGGGGGCCACATCAGGTTTCGGGGGCTTGCCCTCACTGTTTACGAGCGATTGCGTGCTCCGGCCCCCCAGGAATTTCCCGTGACCTGAGTGGCCAGAGTAATCGGGACCTGGGCCTTCGGCTGATGTTATGTAATGCCAGGTCCGCGGTTAATAAAGCCCCCCTGATTTCAGATCTTATTCAGGAAGGGACCGCGGACGTTATGGGCATTACGGAGACCTGGTTGGGCACCGAAGGGGGGGTCCCCCTAGTGGAGATGTGCCCACCAGGTTTCCGAGCATTCCATCAGCCGAGGGCCCAGGGTAGGGGTGGAGGGGTGGCGGTTATTATTAAGGAGAGTCCCGAGCCGAGGGAAACCACTGTGCCTCAGATAGCTGGGTGTGAATCCCTCTACGTGAAGTGGGGTCGTAGGACTCAGGTGGGCTTGTTGATCACGTACCTGGCTCCTTGCTGCGTGACTACAGCCCTGCCTGAGCTGTTGGAGTTGCTGGCCGGGTTGGCAGTTGAAACCCCCAGACTGTTGGTCATGGGGGATTTCAATTTGCCATCAGCCGGCGTAGCATCTTCGGCAGCTCAGGAGTTCATGGCTTCCATGACAGCCTTGGACCTGATTCAGTTAATTGACGGCCCTACCCACGTTAGGGGAGGCACCCTAGACCTGATTTTTATCTCTGGCCAGTGGTCTAATGATCTGGTTTTAAATGATTTAGTTGTTGAACCTTTGTCATGGTCAGATCATTTTCTCCTTCGTCTAGACTTTCTGACCGCTAGCCACCACTTCAGGGAGACGGAACCAATGCGCTGGTTCCGTCCCAGGCACCTGATGGACCCGGGGAGGTTCCTGATGGAGCTTGGGCCGTTTCCCGAGCACCTGGCCCACGACTCGACTGAAGAACTAGTTGCGGCCTGGGAACGGGCTGCGGCTGGAGCTTTGGACCGTGTCGTGCCTTTGCGGCTTCTGACCCGGCGTCGGTCTCAACCAGCTCCTTGGTTCTCCGAGGAGCTGAGGGAGATGAAGCGCCGGAGAAGACGCCTAGAGAGTGCCTGGAGATCCAGCCGCTCTGAGGCTGGCTGGACACTAGTTAGGTCCTATAGTAGGACCTACCTAGTGGCAATGAGGGTTGCGAAGCGTTCCTACGTTTCCTCCCTCATTGCGTCGGCAGATAACCGCCCGGCCGCCCTGTTTCGGGTGACCCGCTCGCTCCTTCAACAGGAAGGGCGGAGGACCCCTACAAGGGCGTGCCGAGGAGTTTAACGGTTATCTATACGACAAAATCGTTCAGCTTCGGGACGGATTGGATCAAAATTGGGTAGATCCAGGCGAGGGTTCTGAGGCCCGTCTTGTTGAGGTGGTTTGGGATGACTTTGATCCCGTGACTCCCGAGGACATGGACAGGTTGCTGGGTAGGCTGAACGCCACCACATGTTTACTGGATCTGTGCCCCTCCTGGTTAGTACTGGCTACTCAGGAGGTGACACGAGGCTGGCTCAAGGGGATTACAAATGCTTCTCTGCAGGAGGGGGTCTTTCCCGCGGCCTTGAAAGAGGCGGTGGTGAGACCCCTCCTCAAGAAGCCTTCCCTGGACCCAGCTGTTTTAGGGAACTACCGGCCAGTCTCCAATCTTTGCTTCATGGCGAAGGTTGTAGAGAGTGTGGTGGCATGTCAGCTACCCCAGTACCTGGATGAAGCTGTCTATCTAGACCCGTTCCAGTCCGGCTTCCGGCCTGGATACAGCACTGAGACAGCTTTGGTCGCACTGGTGGATGATCTCTGGAGGGCCAGGGATAGGGGTTACTCCTCTACCCTGGTCCTATTAGACCTCTCAGCGGCTTTTGATACCATCGACCATGGTATCCTGCTACGCCGGTTGGAGGGGTTGGGAGTGGGAGGCACCGTTTATCGGTGGTTCTCCTCCTACCTCTCTGACCGGACGCAGACGGTGTTGACAGGGGGGCAGAGATCGACTCCAAGGTGCCTCATGTGTGGTGTGCCACAGGGGTCGATTCTCTCACCCCTCCTGTTCAACATCTATATGAAGCCGCTGGGTGAGATCATCAGTGGCTTTGGGGTGAGATACCAACTGTACGCTGATGATACTCAGCTGTACTTTTCCACCCCGGGCCACCCCAGTGAAGCTGTCGAAGTGCTGTCCCGGTGTCTGGAAGCCGTACGGGTCTGGATGGGGAGGAACAGGCTCAAACTTAATCCCTCCAAGACGGAGTGGCTGTGGATGCCGGCACCTCAGTACAGTCAGCTGCAGATGCGGCTGTCTGTCGGGGGTGAATCATTGGCCCCGATGGAGAAGGTACGCAACTTGGGCGTGGTCCTGGATGGTCGGTTGTCCTTTGAAGACCATTTGACGACCATCTCCAGGAGAGCTTTTTATCAGGTTCGCCTGATCCGCCAGTTGCGTCCCTTCCTGGACCGGGATGCCTTATGCACAGTCACTCATGCTCTCGTTACCTCTCGCCTGGACTACTGCAATGCTCTCTACATGGGGCTCCCCTTGAAGAGCACCCGGAGACTTCAGCTAGTTCAGAACGCGGCTGCGTGGGTTATTGAGGGAGCGGTTCGGAGCTCCCACATAACACCTATCCTGCGCCGACTGCACTGGCTACCTGTTGTTTTCCGGGTGCGCTTCAAGGTATTGGTTACCACCTTTAAAGCGCTCCATGGCTTAGGACCGGGCTATCTACGGGACCGTCTACTGCCGGCCTCTATCTCCCATCATCCGGTACGTTCCCACAGAGAGGGACTCCTCAGGGTGCCGTCAGCCAAACAGTGTCGACTGGCGGCCCCCAGGGGGGGGGCCTTCTCTGTGGGGGCTCCGACCCTGTGGAACAAACTTCCCCTCGGACTTCGACAATTACCTGACCTTAGGACCTTTCGCCGCGAACTTAAAACTTATTTATTTCGTATGGCTGGACTAGCCTGATTTTTATCTTTATTTGATGGGTTTTTAAAGTTTTGTGATTTTATGGGGGAGTATGTTATTTTAACATTTGGGCATTTAAATTAGTTTTTTAAGGGATGTTTTTAATTATTGTGTGTATTTGTATTTTATCTGCCTGTTCACTGCCCTGAGTCCTTCGGGAGAAGGCGGTATACAAATTAAAATATTATTATTATTATTATTATTATTATTATTATTATTATTATTATTATTATTATTATTATTATTATTATTATTATTATGTAATAAAAGGTGGGATAAAAAATCAAATAAATAAATTCATTATAGCATTACTAGTTTATTGTAGGTTGTAGATCTGTCTTCTGAAATATACTGACTACAGGCTGTGAAGAGCCACTGAGTAAATACTGTAAGACGAATTAAATAAATGCTAATTTATTCTTTTTCAGTGATACTATGTCTCCTTTTTGTTACTTCAACTGTGTTTCTTCTTCCTTCCTTCCTTATCCCAATTCCTAAGAGTGGGGGGGAGGAAGGAAATCCAATTAAAAAAAAATAATAATTTGCATTTATATCCCACCCTTCTCCGAAGACTCAGGGCGGCTTACACTATGTTAGCAATAGTCTTCATCCAATTGTATATTATATACAAAGTCAACTTATTGCCCCCAACAATCTGGGTCCTCATTTTACCTACCTTATAAAGGATGGAAGGCTGAGTCAACCTTGGGCCTGGTGGGACTTGAACCTGTAGTAACCTGCAGTAATTGCAAGCAGCTGTGTTAATAACAGACTGTCTTAGCAGTCTGAGCCACCAGAGGCCCTTAATTTAACCTTCCTTCTGTGCTTATCAGGGCTCTCAGAAGTCATTGCCTCTGAACAACAATTGGAAATTACAAATACTTGAAAAGAGCATGAACCAAGTTTCCCAAGTTATTCTATACTGCATCCCACCATCTCCCCCCAAAATCTTCTTAGCTCCTATTATTTTGGGATTCATTTTTCCACTTTGGTGAATGAATCAGAATGATAGTTCCTAACAAGCGTGGTACCCAAAATCAAGAACTTGGCTGAGGTAGTGAGACCAATGCTCTAAACATGTCTTTCATGCATACAATGCACAAAAACAGGGCAGCTTCAACTACATCATCTTGGGATTTGATTTGGTTTTGTTTTTTTTAGCCATCAGCTGTAGACACCCTGGTTCTTAATAAATGGGACATTTTCCCCTGGGACCTACAGTCATTAGGGTGTGGGACAGAATAGCCCTGATGGAGTACTCTGGTAAAAGAAAATGGCTGCTTACAAGCTGCCCAATGGGGACTTCCCATGATTAATTCTGATCACTTGCAAAATGGCAGACTTTCGAAAGGGTGGGCTGTGCAAAGGAACTGAGACTTAATAGCTCCCTGGGGACATTGCATGCTTACATTGATCCTGGTTCCCGGAAAACCAACCCCAGAAGTCCTTTTATTTAGGACTGTCCCATTAAGAGAGGGAGCCGTGCTCCCTTCCTCAAGCACAGGCTTCAGTTTGTCTTTCTGTTTTCATTTTAAGAAAAGGTTTGCCCCAAGAGCAAGGTCTGCTTCTCTGAATGTCAGTCTGGACTTTTAGTAATGATTTACTGGGATTCAGAGAAAGAGAAAAAGCTGCTACAAGAAAGGCCAAGAAGGAAATCCCAGCCAGGAAAATGTCATCCATCTGGAATCCAACAGGAAGGACTGCTGTGGGGATTTGGGGGAAATCATTGGGATGTGAAGGCCTTTCTGAGGCAGGGAGGAACTGTTTTTGCATTCCCAGGGAACTAGCAATGATCCTCTAGAGAGAAAACTGTTCCCCCACCCCCAACCCAAAATCTGTAAAGCAAGTCTCTGGCCTGAATTGTTGAAGGTGATGCATTTCAATCCTACATGTGATTAGCGCTGTCAGCCCATGGACATCTTTGTGCTTAAACTCTGATATATGTATTATTGGGAGGAGAAGGAGAAGGATCACAAAGGAATTACTGACACCCCCAATATCAAGATGGTTTCAGCTTATTTCCCTACACCCACCCACCCCATTTAGCCCTCCAGTTTCTCAGCAGTGTTTTGGTTACTGCTTACTGACTTCAAAATCTTCTGGAATTATTGTTTTATTTTCTTTGTTTCTTTTTTTAAAATGATATCCATGTGCCAAATGCATGTTTCTCCTTACTTGTTAATGGAAAAAGAAAGCACAGCTCCCTTTTAGGTGCCAGGCATTTCACAAACCTGAATGGGCCTTTTATGAGGGAATTTGACTTGAATAAGATCTGGCATTATGTATCAGTTGGCAAGGCAGTGTTAATACACAAACTGCTAAGCTTTGAAGTTGAGTTCACGCATCAGGCAACCAAAATGAGTTGGCAAAAGTTATCTTAGCAAACTTGTGAATGAACTAATGCTCTGCATTGTCAATTCTAGACACTTCCGCGCAGTCATTTTAGAGTATGCCAGCATACAGCTTTTCCCCTTGACTGCAGCGTGCTGTTCTGCCACAATAATAAGGCTAGCAATCAGTTGCCCTTCTTGTTTCAAAGGAGATGATGAGTTTAAAAAAATAATTGATACCTTTTCTCAGCTTCATTACTCTTCTATCCAGCATTGTCCACTAAAAAGAAAGCTAACACCCATCATTCTCCTTTATTAATTGATTTGATTTATATCCTATCTTTTTTTTAAAGAGTTTTACAAAGAATTTTTTCAATACATCCCACTCCCCTCCCCCCACCCATCTTCACCCCACCCACCCGGAATTCCAAGAGCAAAATACAGGGTATAAGATCCAAAAATCATAAGCTAAAATATACTAATTATCCATAAATTCCCATCCCTCCCCTATAACCTCAACTCTCCTTCTCCATAATAAAGGGGAAAAAAAGGAAATGCTCATTCATAAGATATTTGATATTTCTTCATCCAATAATTGTTCTAATTGTAGTCAGTCCATCTTATTATCTTATTCATTCCAGTATATTTTCTTGTGGGTATTCATTCAGGTACACTGAAATTTCCACCGCTTCCAACAGTTCAGTACTTTTAGCATCCATACCCAATAACATCAATTACTAAATAAACATTATCTTCTTCTAGATTTTTTTTTATATAATCAACCAAACTTTAACATTTTATAAAATTTTCTCTCTTAACTTTTTAACTTATATACAATTAACATTTAAACCAATTTTTTCCTCTCCCATATTTCCATATCAATGAGTTACCAAATATTTTATAACCATTTTATCATACAAGCCTTAACCAATTCCATTTCTTTTTTTTAATTTTTTCCCCAACACTTTATATGACCCAACATCAGTTTTTGTCCAACATAACTAAGTTCACCATATATAATAAAATAACATCAATATAATATATCTCCCACATTTAAATTACAGATTAAGACATATACACCCCAATTTAATTTCCAAATACCATCTATAAAGCATTTTATATAAGAAAAGAAAATTTTTTCCTGAGTTTTAAACTTATCTAATTTACTACTTACTAAAACCAATTATAAATTATCCTTTCTACTTTTTATATCCAAACATTTTGCTTGTGATTTACTCTTTCCCATAAAAAGAAGCTCTTTTCGTTTGAAATTGTTGCTTCTTTACTCCTTGTTCTTTACGTTTAGTAATTACAATCATTCTTTGCTCTTCCCCTGCTGCTTTCAACCTTTCTTCCTTAGTCACAACCTCTACTTTAGATTGTATTTGATTTGCTACCTTCTCATACTTTTTAACCACATCCACTTCTCTTCCCATTTTAACTTCTAGCAGTGGTGGAGTTCCAGCTTTCAATACGTTAGTATAAAAATCTCTTGCTTTAAACACTGTATTAAGTCGATATTTCTCTCCTGCATAATTTACTGTTAATCCAGCTGGAACGTCCCATCTAAACCGTATCTGACGATTTCTAAATTCATCCACCAAAAAAGCAAACTCTTTTCTATTTCTTAAAATTTTTGAGGGAATTTCTTTTAACACTAATACCTCTTGTCCTAATATTAGAGTTTTATTTTTATAAGAAGCTTGTAAAAACTCAGTTCTAATCTTCCTAGTTGTAAAATAAATCACTACATCTCTTGGTAACTGTCTTTTTCTTGCAACCCATGAACTAACACGATAGATTTTTTTCAATTTGCATTTTAAGGTCTACAGCAGGGGTGTCCAAACTACGACCCGCGGGCCAACTGCGGCCAGCGGGTCAGTTTTTATTGACCCGCAGCAAATTCTGAAAATATAATTGAATATGGCCCGCACATGGCGCTTGAGCTCAACTCTGTAAAACCCCGTTAGCATCCCCTGAACACGCTGGCCAGCCCTGCCCCCCCTTCCCCAAGCAGGGCAAGGTCAGGGCAGGGGCCCCACTCCCCTGTGCGGGACCCCCGGACCCCACAAGCTCCTTACACAACCGCTCGGCCTGGGTCGGGTCTGCGCGCGGGGCGGGCGATTGGCTCGCTGGCTGGCTGGCTGGCGCGGCCCCCACCCACCTACCCGCCCCCCACCCCACCCCACTTGGGCGGGCGGGCGTGCTTCAGCCGCCCGCATTAGGCTCCGTTACAGCCTGGCAACTCCCTCCCTGCGCAAAGCCGGAGCGGCTGCCAACGGCTCCATTAGCCGCGAAGCAGCAGCGAAGGCGAGCCGGTGTCGGCCGCGGCTGAGTACCTGGCATCCCGCCTGCCTCCCGCGGGCCGCCCCCTCGCCCTTCGCCGGTGCCGGATGGGCAGAGGATGAGGAGAGATGGGCCAAGCTTGCGGGTACTCCATCCTCTGCCGGAGCCAGCAGTACCAGCCCGCCGCATCTGACCTGTGAGTTCGGCCGCGGGCATCCCTGCGCGGAGTTGGGAGACTTCGGGGGAATTGGAGGAAGGGGCAGAGGAGGAGGAGGAAGGGACGCCCGCAGGACCAAGACTGGGAGCAGCCTCGTCCGGAGGGGGTGGGTGGGAGCCGGCAGGGAGGAAGGGAGGCGGGTCGGAGCCTCCGCGAGCGAGGCGACTTAAGCAAGGCAAGGAAGGAGTTGGGGAGACGCGGCGTGGAAGAACAAAAGGATTTGCCGGAGGTGGGGATGGGGACTGAAGGGGGGTGGGCAGCGAGCAGCCCGCGCCGCTTTTCCCCGCCAGTCAAGAACGCGCTGCGCAAGAGGCAGCAAGGAAAAAAAGTTTTCCCGTAGGCAAAAAGATGACACGGGACGCGGATTGCCGCCTGGAGCTGTCACGTGGCCCAGGTGGCCAGGGACGCCTTCCCACGCAGACCAGGGTCGCTCTAAAGCAGCCTGGAGAGACCCACTTGGGCGCGCGGTCAAGAAAATCAAGAAAAAAAGTATTGTACGTTACTTCCTTTATCAATCACCTTGCTGACATTTGCAAAGACAAGTATAATCAAAAAGTATAAAACAGTAGTCCGTAGTGCAATTTTGTGACTGGATCAATTGAGGTGCCACTGAAGGTGTCTTCTTACTCTTGGTCTACAGAAGCCACCTTCTGAGGTCACACCGGGGTCTCTGAACATGGATTTTTGTAAGGCTGACACAGGGCTGATAGCGGGAAAACTCAGGCAAAATTGTCTTTGCGTGGTAAGCGGTTGTGTGACTGCAGAAAGTAACCCCCCCCCATTTCATATTCCTGTAAAACACAACGTCCGCAGCTTGCAACAGGGTGGACGTAAAAGCCCGTCTTGACTCAGACACAGCAAATTGAGGATGTAGTTTGGCATCAGACTACATCAGACTGTGTTTGGTCCTACACAGAGTTCTTGATCTCTGTTAGAAATACACACAGTAATCATGTGTCAATATGTCACCTCTTGTGTGTGGGCCCGGCGACACAAGAATTTACTAAGCTTATATACTGTTTGTTGTCCAGCCGCATGCCTTTCTGAATAATTATATTTAAAAATATTACATTAAAATCAACATAACACAAACACACACGTACACAAACATAGAGATACACACGCACATATATATAACTCACACACATATAGTATACATAAGCCTAAACTGTGCATAGGGACTACCCAGACGGCTGAAAAAAGTGATTTCTGACAGGTTCTCACACTTTTGACCAGTCCTCACACTTATGACCGGTCATCATTTATGCCTGTTGCAGCATTTTGTGCATAAGGACTACTCAGAAGGCTGAAAAAGTTATTTTTGACCTGTCCTCACACTTTTGACTGGTCCTCACACCTACAACTATCTTTACATTTTGCACCCTATCTTGTAACCGTGGTGAAGAGAAGCAGTTGTGAAATGAGTGATATGGTTGTTAAAAATGCTGCAATGGGCATAAATGTGAGGATAGTCATAAGTGTGAGGACTGGTCAAAAATTACTTTTTTTAGCCCTCTGAGTAGTTTCTATGCCCTTAGCCACATCCACTCAGTCACATGAGCAGTTAGCCACGCCCACCAGTCACATGACCACCAAGCCACACCCCAAAATAAGCTATGCCCACAGAACTGGTACGAAAAAAATTCAGCCCCCCCCCTCCCCGTGGCCCAGGCCTTTGCTTATTTTTCTGTATTTGGTCCTCACTCAAAAAACTTTGGACACCCCTGGTCTACAGGTTTTTGTCCAATCATCTGGGCAAAAACCTCTGCAAAAACCACTTTTAAATTCTCTCGCTTATTTTCTTTCAAACCTCTCACTCTCAATGCAGATTCCATTACTCTATATTTCAACAAAACTCGATCTTCATCTGCAGTGTCTACCTTAGTCTGAAGCTCCTCTATTTTATTTTTTAAGTCCAAATTAACTTGATTAACTTCTTCAACTCTTTTATCCAGCTGATTTGTGATTTCAAGAAAACTTTTAAATGCTGCTACCGTATCTTCTTTTATTTCTTCGTCCTGAGCTTCAAGAGTATCTTTAACTTTCATTATTTTCTCTTCAATTTCCTTGAACTTTTGGTCTATAGCAAAAATTTGAGCCTTTAGAAATTCCTTCAACTCTACTTGTAATTTATATATTTGAGCTAACGAGGCACCAGTTTCCTTAAAAACAGCAGGCTTTAATTGCACAGAAGCCATCTTACTTAAACTTTATACTTTGCAACAAAGTCAAATCTATTCATAAACTCCTTATTTGGGTTGGGTAGATCAATTCTGCAGTCCTTCAACTTTTCTCTTTAACAATTCTTCACATAAGTATAAAATCCAGCAATTTTAAACAGAGTTTAGGATGCTAACGATGCTAACAAGGACTTCCTTAAATTTCGTTTTCACACCTTATTAAGCAGAGGCACCATTTCCTTTCTTCTCAAGTACGGTTCAAAGATTGAGTTGAGGTCTGGTGCTTACATCAGTCTGTCCTCCTGCCTTTGCTCCGTCTGCTTAAAGTAAATTAAGATTGATCTTCATCTTGCTAGCAGAGATGGTCGTGACATTTTGTTCTGTATTGCAGAGGATCCTGGATCCGGAGCTTTCACCAGGCTTAAATAGGGAGCTCTCACCCTTTTTTTTTAAAATTTATATCCTGCCCTTCTCTGAAGACTTTATATACAAAGTCAACTTATTGCCCTCCCCCCAACAATCTGGGTCCTCATTTTACCTACCTTATAAAGGATGGAAGGCTGAGTCAACCTTGGGCCTGGTGGGACTCGAGCCTGCAGTAATTGTAACTGCAGGCAGCTGTGTGTTAATAACAGGCTGCATTAGCCTGGTGAGCCACTTCCCAGCCCCTATAATTTTTTCTGGGGCTCTCGGGGAGCTCTACCTCCGCCTGGCAGTTCACCTTTCTTTTCCCGAGAGAAAGGTTTCCTGGCCATCAGACAGCTGATGAGCACTGTCTAAATGACTTTAACAAGATCACGGGGCTGATGGTCCAAAAGGACCGTCTCCAATGCCTGCGGCGCCACCAGAAAGCGATTTATATAGAATAGAATAGAATAGAATAGAATTTTATTGGCCAAGTGTGATTGGACACACAAGGAATTTGTCTTGGTGCATATGCTCTCAGTGTACATAAAAGAAAAGATACGTTCTTCAAGGTACAACATTTACAACACAATTGATGATCAATATATCAATATAAATCATAAGGATTGCCAACAACAAGTTATAGTCATACAGTCATAAGTGGAAAGAGATTGGTGATGGGAACTATGAAACGATTAATAGTAGTGCAGATTCAGTAAATAGTCTGACAGTGTTGAGGGAATTATTTGTTTAGCAGAGTGATGGCCTTCGGGAAAAAACTGTTCTTGTGTCTAGTTGTTCTGGTGTGCAGTGCTCTATAGCTGCTTTTGAGGGTAGGAGTTGAAACAGTTTATGTCCAGGATGCCCCTGATCTACAACAACAAGCCTGTGAGATGGGTTGGGCTGAAAGAAAGTGTGACTTAAGCTGCTTTGCTGCTTAAGAGAGTGACTAGAAGTCACTGTCTCCCAGTTTCTAATCCAGCACCTTCACTGCTGTTCCAAACTGACTCTTTAATGAGGAGTGGGATGAGATTCAGCAGCTGTATGCAAATGCTTAGGATGGTACATTTAGCCAAGCCGTCAAACTGCTCATAACAGATCTCAGGAACAGAGGTGCTCCATGCCTGTGAATTCTCAATCAAGTTATTTCAGCTTTGGCAGCCCCTTCGAAGAAGCACATGTCAAAAGAGCCCAGCTGGTTGCAAAAGCATGGGATGAGAAACATGGGTGAGAAGCATGGGGTGAAGAGTGCAACAAGAGTGAGCAATTTCTATCCTTGGTTAGTGTTGCACATGGATATCAGAGCTAACAACAAACCTAGGTTTGTCCTTATGGCCAACAATGTCCAGAACATCATGGAAAGAAATAGACAAAATGCCACCACTGCCACCCCTCTCAGAGAAATAAGAACAGCCAAAAGTATAACTTCACCAAACCCTTTGCCCATCTGGGGGCAGATAAGGATAAGCATGGTGGACAAAAGATGGAACTTCTATAAGGCAACAATTTTCGGCTGTGAATTCTGGCACACTGTCTTCAGCCATATAACTTGGGAATGAAAAAAATTTGCTTTCTAAAATTATGCATGTCGAGGTACCCCAGACTAGAAAATCTTAGCCAGATTTCTGGTTTTCAGTCTACATCCAAATCCAGAGGTTATAAACTTGGCATTGTTTTCCAAGCGCTGTATTACATCCTCTTTCCTTTCCTTTCTTTCTTTCTCCCCCCCCCTTTTTTTTCCCCTTGGCATGGGTAAAAGATGGCAGCACAACAAAAAGCACCCCCGAACATCTGGAGACAGAAAACAGCCATGGAGTCAAGCTTTTCTCCAAGTGCTGCAATTGTCAGCACATCCCACATACTTACTCCTTTCCCCTTCCGTCTGCTATTTCTAGCAGAGAATATAAATCTCCTAATAGAAGGGAGGTCTTAACCTTATTTTAGTCTCCTTTAACACAGGCATATGTCTTAATAGAGAATAGCTGTGAATCACAAATTGAAACATTTTCACAGAAATTCAAAAGCTGACAACACTGAAGCTTTTAACCATAATCATACATTTGCTTTTGAAATCTATTTTTTAAGCAAAGGCCTTATAATAATAATAATAATAATAATAATAATAATAATAATAATAATAATAATAATAATAATAATAATAATAATAATAATAATAATAATAATAATAATTTAATTTGTATACCGCCCTTCTCCCAAAGGACTCAGGGTGGTGAACAGGCAGATAAAATGAAAACAATACATTACAATAAAAACAACATTTAAAAAACTTATTCCAATAGCCTAAATTTAAAATACAATACAAAATATAAAATAAACCCCATAAAATCCATATTTAAAACCCTATTAAGCCAGTCCTGCTCGAAAGAATAAATATGTTTTAAGCTCATGCGAAAGGTCCGGAGGTCTGGAAGCTGTCAAGTCCTGGGGAAGCTCATTCCAGAGGGTAGGTGCCCCACAGAGAAGGCTCTCCCCTGGGGGTCGCCAGCCTGCACTGTCTGGCTGACGGCACCCTGAGGAGGCCCTCTCTATGAGAGCGTGCAGTCGGTGGGAGGCATGTGGTAACAGAAGGCGGTCCCAAGATATCCCGTCCTATGCCATGGAGCGCTTTAAAGGTGGTAACCAACACCTTGAAGTGCACTCGAAAACCACAGGTAGCCAGTGCAGTCTGCGCAGGATCGGTGTTATATGGGAGCCACGAGTGGCTCCTCTATCACCAGCGGCTGCATTCTGAACTAACTGAAGTCTCCGGGTGCACCTCAAAGGGAGCCCCATGTAGAGAGCGTTACAGTAGTCCAGGCGAGAAGTGACGAGGGCATGAGTGACCGTGCATAAGGCATCCCGGTCTAGAAAGGGGCGCAACTGGCGGACCAGGCGAACCTGGTAAAAAGCTCTCCTGGAGACGGTCGCCAAATGATCTTCAAAGGACAACCGTCCATCCAGGAGAACCCCCAAATTGCGCACCCTCTCCATTGGGGCCAATGGTTCGCCCCCAACAGTCAGCAGCGGTTGCAGCTGACTGACCGGGATGCCGGCATCCACAGCCACTCAGTCTTGGAGGTTGAGCTTGAGCCTGTTTCTCCCCATCCAGACCCGTACGGCCTCCACACACCGAGACAACACTTCAACAGCTACATTGGGGTGGTCAGGGGTGGAAATGTACAGCTGGGTGTCATCCGCGTACAGTTGATAACTCACCCCAAAACCACTGATGACCTCGCCCAGCGGCTTCATGTAGATGTTGAACAGGAGAGGCGAGAGAACCGACCCCTGTGGCACCCCACAAAGGAGGCGCCTCGAGGTCGACCTCTGCCCCCCTGCCAACACCGTCTGCGATCGGTCGGGGGGATAGGGTGGGGACCACCGAAATACGGTGCCTCCCACACCCAATCCCTCCAACCGTCGCAGCAGGATACCATGGTCGATGGTATCAAAAGCCGCTGAGAGATCAAGGAGAACCAGGGCAGAGGAATAACCTCTATCCCGGGCCCTCCAGAGGTCATCCACCAATGCGACCAAAGCTGTCTCCGTGCTGTACCCGGGTCGGAAACCGGACTGGAACGGGTCTAGATAGACAGATTCATCCAGGTACTGGGGTAACTGGTGTGCCACCACACTCTCAACAACCTTCGCCACAAAGCGAAGGTTGGAGACTGGACGATAGTTACTTAAAACAGCTGGGTCCAGGGAAGGCTTCTTGAGAAGGGGTCTCACCACCGCCTCTTTCAAGGCGGTGGGAACAACACCCTCCCTCAGAGAAGCGTTAACAATCCCCTGGAGCCAGCCTCGTGTAACCTCCCGGGTGGCCAGCACCAACCAGGAGGGACACGGGTCCAATAAACATGTGGTGGCGTTCAGCCGCCCCAGCAACCTGTCCATGTCCTCGGGAGCCACAGGGTCAAACTCCTCCCAGATGGTCTCAACAAGACTAGCCTCCGTCACCTCGCCCGAAACTACCCAGTTTTGGTCCAGACCGTCCCGAAGCTGAGCGATTTTGTCAAACAGATACCTGCTGAAATCCTCAGCACAACCCAGAAAGGGGTCATCACAACCCTCCTGGTTAAGGAGGGAGTGAGTCACCCTAAACAGGGCGGCTGGGCGGTTCTCTGCTGACGCAATGAGGGTAGAGACATAGGCCCGCTTGGCCTCCCTCAATGCCACTAGATAGGTCTGAGTAAAAGATCTAACTAGTGTTCGGTCAGCTTCAGAACGGCTGGACCTCCACGTGCTCTCTAGGCGTCTTCTCCAGCGTTTCATCTCCCTCAGCTCCTTGGAAAACCAAGGAGCTGGTTGAGACCTACGCCGGGTCAGACGCCGCAAAGGCACGACACGGTCCAAGGCGCCCACCGCGGCCTGTTCCCAGGCTGCAACAAGCTCCTCGGCCGAGCCGTGGGCCAGATCGCCAGGGAGCGGCCCAAGCTCCATCAGGAACCTCTTTTTAAAAAGACCACACTGCTTTTCTTCTGCTGCTTGTTTAAAAAATGTTGTGCCATATGCACAATTCCACTAGTAGAATTCAGTGTATTACAATATTGAAAAGTGTACGATTAGAACGGAAGACACTGATTTAAATCTCCATCCTGCCATGAATTTCACGGAGTGACCATGAGCTAGTGTCCAGCTCTCAGCTAATCTACTTCAGAGAGTTTTGTGAGCTAAAATGGAAGAAGGAAGAAATTATGTGCTCTGCTAGAAGTTTTTAGAGTAAAAACAGGAGATAAATCTAACAAATAAATAAAATCAGCATGGTAGCATCTTCTTTTTACTTAACCATTTCTTCCAAGACCGCCCATTTCTGAAACAGGAGAGCAAGATTTCGTTTTTCAAACACATTTAAGATAGAAAAATTTCCTCAAGCTACTTCTTCAGTCACTATAGTCTGCTAGGAAAATTCATGTGGGAACATTCATATGGTGTGTGTCTTTTTCCTGTTGTATAACTTTCTTCCTTCACCAATAACACAGGGGATCCTTCCTTCCTTCCTTCCTTCCTTCCTTCCTTCCTTCCTTCCTTCCTTCCTTCCTTCCTTCCTTCCTTCCTTCCTTCCTTCTTCCTAGTACTAGGAATGTTTTAAATACTGTAATCCTGAGGATGGCATCCAATGAAAAAAAGTTTAAGCAAAAAAATTGTTTCTAACAATAAACCAATCTTTAAAAATCCACATTTTGTGACATTTTATGGCAAAACATGTATACTATAATTCCCATGCTTTTTGCTTACTTTCAAAAATCAAAACAAAACTTTGATTTAATATAATGGCTTGTTGTTATAAGTCATGTCTGACCCATTACAATCCCATGGACAACATTCCTCTAGGCCTTCCTGTCCTCTACCATCCTCTGGAGTCCATTTAAGCTCATGGCTACTGCTTCAGTGACTCCATCCAGCCACCTCATTCTCTGTCGTCCCCTTCTTCTTTTGCCCTCAATCTTTCCCAGCATTAGGCTCTTCTCCAGTGAATCCTTCCTTCTCATTAGGTGGCCAAAAAGATTTCAGTTTCATCTTCAGGATCTGGCCTTCTGGGTTCAGGCTTAATCTCCTCTAGGACTGACTTGTTTGTTCACCTTGCAGTCCAAGGGACTCGCAGGAGTCTTCTCCAGCACTAGAGTTCAAAGGCCTCAATTCTTTGGCGCTCAGCCTTTCTTATGGTCCAACTTTCACAGCCATACATTGCAACTGGGAAAAACATAGCCTTGACTATATGCACTTTTGTTGGCAGGGTGATGTCTCTGCTTTTTAGTATACTGTCTAGATTTGCCGTAGCTTTCCTCTCCAGGAACAAGCGTCTTTTAATTTCTTGGCTGCAGTCCCCATCTGCGGTGATCTTGGAGCCCAGGAAAATAAAATCTGTCACTACCTCCATTTCTTCCCCACCTAATTGCCAGGAATTGAGAGGGCCAGATGCCATGATCTTAGTTTTCTTAATGTTGAGATTGAGGCCAACTTTTGCACTCAAGAGACTCTTTAGTTCCTCTTCACTTTCTGCCATTAGAGTAGTATCATCTGCATATCTGAGGTGGTTGATATTTCTTTTTTCTTGATATTTCTAATATCAATATAATATAATGTAATGTAATGTAATGTAATATAATGGGTAAGGACACAAATAAGGTCATATTAAAATTAGTCTTGAGCTGATGGACTGAAGAAAAAGAGAATATCATATTATTATAGTAGCAGATGAGAAGGAAAAGTAACAAAATAATAAGAAATATTTCATCCTAGAGCAGCTT
This sequence comes from Ahaetulla prasina, assembly GCF_028640845.1. Taxonomy (NCBI): domain Eukaryota; kingdom Metazoa; phylum Chordata; class Lepidosauria; order Squamata; family Colubridae; genus Ahaetulla; species Ahaetulla prasina. Next base: position 34,355,560 of record NC_080542.1, on the reverse strand, counting down.
TCCATACCTTAGTGCCCTCTAGAAGTGCTGGGCCCTAGCAACAAATGGAAGTCAATGTTATATGATTCTACATATAAACAAAGAAAAAATAAAGTAACTGGATTGATACATCACACAATGATGCTTTGGTTAACCTTGCTAACCAAATAACTAGCATCAACTGGTTAACCCCCCAATCCATAGACATTTCGGTATGGCTTGGACCATTTGATTTAGATTCCACAGTTCATAGATTTCATCAATGGAACATGCTTTTGTTTTGTTGGGTCTTCACCTTGGCTAGTTGAACGCACTGTTCTCTGAGGTCTTTTGGAGGCATTATAGAAATCCCTCTAGCAGCATTTATACCCTTTTAGGGACACCTCAGTGGAATCCTTAAGCCATGTACTCCTTTGGTGTCCTCCTTACAGGGAGTCTAAGACACATCTCTATCCGTTTTTAGAGAATTACCCTGGTAGGGAGCATGATGCTTATCTGTCATTTCTTCTATTATACAAAGACTCTGATGTATCTTTCCAAGCTGATAGATTTGTGCTTTAAGGGAGAGGAGGATACATCCTACAACAATTCATCCTACATCCTACAACTGAAGATTAATGCTAAACTTGATGATCACCATTGTTATTTGCATTGTTATTATATTAATTTTATTTCATATTATATATACCTCCTTTTTGGTCAATGATAATTTTAAGGTACGTGTTTCTAGGTAGTGTTTTCGGACCTAAAAACTATAATGAAGATGTGTTGATGACTACAACCTCCCAGAAGATTACTAGGTAGTAGCAAAGACCTGGCTTCAAATAGGCATCTGGATTTTTGCAGCTCAGATCTAGTAGCCCAGTAGCTTAGATGTTGTGTAAACTAAACCATGACTGAATGCTTCTACTGCACAGCATGGTTCAAAATGTAAGACCTCAAAAGTTGCATAGAAGGGCAAGATCTTCTGCTATGACAGTCAAAAATCCAGGATGATGCTGGCACCTCAGAGTACCTGTGAATAATCCAATGGATAAATTTACCATATCTGGGATGCAAAAATACAGATCAGGGTTTATTAACCTCGGCAAATTTAAAGTGTGTAGAATTCAACTCCTAAATTCCCCAACTATGCTTCTGAAGTGGCATGGCGCAACATAGGAGAACAATCCCATCATGGCTAGATTCAGCAGTCCATCTACATTTAAAAGACACAGGTCACTCTTTTGAAGACAGTAAAGTCCACATTTTGGACAAAGAGGACCTCTAGTTTGAAAGAGGGGTCAAAGAGGCCATCTATGTCAAAATTGAGCAGTCCTCTCTCAACAGAGGGGGAGGGATATGACATCATCTATCGCCAGTCTACAACACAGTCCTTTCAACAATTCCAAGAAGACTCCACACCCATTTGCATCACTCAGGTGACCCTGATGACATAAATAAACCTCCAGGTGGCCTTAACAACTTGCTAAAAGAATACAGATGACCAGCTATCTATAAGGAGTATAAATTCTTCTATTACCCACCATCCAGTCAGAGCTGAAGAAGCTTCTTGGATGAGAAGAAAAACAATAAAGTCCAATTGCCTTTTGAAAAAGCACTTTTGAGACAACTATGACCGGGATGACTGAGAATTTCTATAGACATTTATGCTGGGTAGGGAATTCTAGAAGTTGAAATCTTCACATATCTTTAAGTTGCCAGATTTGTGAAACACAAATCACATCTATGAAACATAGATGTCAGAAGATGGCACTAAAGAGTCAGTAAAATGCTTAACTCTTTGGTGCCATTTACAAGATTTTTGCAACTTAGATCTGGAACCTGTAGTGTCAGAGTGGGAACAGGGATCTGTTTGAAAGTGAAAAGAGGGCCCCTTGTAGATGGCAGATGTAGGAATAATCTATTGAATGCTGTGCACAAAGAAACTTCCACAGACAAGCTATAGCCATTAACAGAGTCTGTGTTTTTCATGCAGAAAGTCTTACAAGGCTCAGGAGGAATCTATTGTGAGTTTAAAAGGCCTGCCTTTTTTAAAATCATAATTTTTAATTTATTTATTTATTTAATTTCATCAAGCATGTATTTTATGACAGATACAAGTGTAAACATAAATACAGGTAGAAGATATGAATAAAAGAAAACATTAGGACAGGGACAGTAGGCACGCTGGTGCGCTTATTCAAGCCCGTTAGACCTCTTAGGATTGGGTTGAGGTTTACAGTAGACAGTCTTGGACTGGTTAAAGTTAAAGTTTTGGGGATTTGGGGAAAAAACCACAGAGATAGGTAGTGCATTGCAGGCATTGACAATTCTGTTACTGAAGTTTTATTTTCTGCAGTCTAGTATTCTAATAGTCTAATATTGCGAGCCGGCAAACTGCATAAGAATTCCATATCCAAACTATGTCAGGGTAGGGCAATTGCTTTAGACTAGTTATTATTTCATTGACTTCACAATAGGTTCAGCTCCCCACACTGTTTTGATGCCTTTCTTTTCACTCTGACAGCCCTGTCAGATCCAAAGAAAAAGATGGCCTCCTGGACTGACACAGTGTTTCTTGGTCTTGGCGATTGTAAAATGTATGGACTTCAACTCCCAGAATTCCCTGGCTGCCAGAAGTTACTAATGTTAGGAAACACTGCTCTGATGACAGAAATCCTGTCCCAATGCCTCAAAATCTTTCCCTGAGCACCAATTGTATCAGAGAACACTGCCTGGGATGTAATGGAAGGACATGTAGTTTAATTCTGAGAAAACTGGGCACTTAAACAAAAAAAAAAAAACACCCTTGTCTGCCCTTCATTTTTTCAAGATACAAGACAATGAACTGAAGGAGGTTGGGTTATCCTGTTGACCTGGATATGGTTGAAGTTCACCGATATTAGCTTTTCAATTTATTTCAAGAGAATCTACATTTTAATGTGTATAGAATGAAGGTTCTTACATTTTGCAACATTTCAGCTGCCTATAGAGGGCACAGCACCCCATTTTGTTTTGATGAACTTCAAAAATAAAAAAAAATTAGGTTCCCCCACACATAATTGCTTGCATAACCTCTAGCATTAACAAGGGTGCATTAACTGCACGAAAGTGGATCAGGAAATGCTGATAATAATTAAGATGTGCATGATCCGAATTGCTGGATTCCCCCTCTAAGGGGGTCTCCTTTTCCAAGAGATGCCCTGCAGCTTTGCCCTCAATGTTGAGCCATGTGTATTAGTAAGAGCAGATTGCTTCTTCACATAAAGATGTGGGCACCTGCTGCAGATTAACCTTTGCCCTCCTTAACTAAACATTAGCTTTTGACAGTCATATAATAAGACAGATTCATATCTGACAGGAGGAAAGGGAAAAGAAAAGAACTTAATCTTTCCAATGACATCAGCGAGAGAGACCCTATGTGCTGAAAAATGATCTCTTGCTACAGACTGAAGCTGTCAGTTTCAGGGCAAGATTTCAACCTGCATTCAGAGTTTTGCCTATAAATGTAATAGCTCTCTTCACCCAATTCAGTTAACCTGACTTTAACAAATGAATCTACTTGTTGGAGTTTGCACAGCATGCTGAGTCATAAATTGGCCAAACAAGTTGATTTTACATAGTATGCTGAACCCACAAAACAAAACCCAACCTTGATTACCACTAAGGAAATGTAATGTCATATGTGAATGCATCTGCTGAGTTTTAGTTGTTCTGGTTAAGTATGTTGTGTGAACACAGCTGATGAAAAGCACTGCTATCCAGCAATGACAAAATGCTGTTTTCTTTTGTATCTGTTTGCAAAGTACTAATAGTGGTGGAAAAGTGATAAAATGTAAAGAATTAGGAGAGTTCAATTTCAAAACATTTGGGAGCTATCAACTGGAAAAAAAAGCTGAAACATTTGCCTATATCTTGATCCATGGAAGGAAAGCGTGATTACAAAGTACAACAAACATGTTTGTCAAATAATTTTTTGAAAATGTCAGAGCAAGTTTCATTGTCCTCACTGCTGTTGTTACTCCTAGTTCAGTAATTTCCACCACATTGCAAAAAAAAATATGAAATCCAGCAACACTTTAAACCAGTTCTGAGGCTGATTTAAATTTTTCCTCTGGTCATAGAAGGAAGACACCAAAAAGAGCATTGGGCTCAATGAATGTTGTTGTGCAAACTGATGATTGGTTTCTCCATCTCCTTTGCTTCCACGACTATAGGATAGTCATCTTCACAACACCGCTCATACAACCCAAGTTATTAGGGTAGGGCGGGGTTTAGTATACTGTACAGAGAGAAATATCAAATCAGATGTGTTGAAGGGTTTAATCCAAGGCTTGCAAAAGGACAGGGGATGTACCCCAGAGAATGAAGGCTTAGCTGAGTTCCCTCTTTATCTGTCATGCTGCCTCCTCTTTTCTTTTTGTCTCTAATCTCTCAACTTTTTCTCTTTCTCTACCACCACCTCCTCCTCCTTCTCTTTTACCACTTTGAGATACAAAGTTCTGATTCTTGTACTTCTGGTGGACTCAACTATTGTTGATGGTAACTTTCCTAATTTTTATCCCATTCCCATCACTATGAATACTTGACAAACAGATACAGAACAAAACTTGGAAAACAGCCTTTCCCTATTGTTGGATAACAATGCCTTTCAATCTGTCAATTTTACAAGGTAATCCAGACTAGAAACTAATGCCAACACAGATCAGAATTACTTTTATTGGAACAGCTATAATAACAGAATCTTACATGTCTGGCTGTACTTCTCTCCTCCCCCATCTTGTTTTGTGTGAGTTAGGGAGGGCCTGAGACATTTCATAAATTAGATTGTTGGAACAAACTAAACTCCCACTTAATCTGATTGTTGTCTGAATAGCAGCTCTTCCTCCTATTTTTTAAGTCCATTTCTTATTCCCTCTGTATTAGTGTTTCTCAAGAACCACTTTAAGGTGAATGGACTTCAACTCCCAGAATCCCCCAGCCAGCCTTAGACAAAACAAAGTTAAGAAACACTGCTCTGCATAATCTCAGATCAGTTCCACCTGCCTTTATTTCAAGGCATGCAGCCTTATTTTTATTTTTTTTACAAAAGAACTTTAATTTCCAACAAAACAAAATGGCCCTCTCAAACAATCTTCAGAGAGGTAAGCGCACCCATTTTTGTCTGAGGTTAACAAATGACCCCATCAACCATGTTATCCAAATCAGGGAATTAACTAACCTTTTTCTCCCAACACTTAAGATGAAGCCCCAGAGAGTCCACATGAAAATGACTTTCCCAGGCATTCCATCCCTGGCCATTGCAGTTTCTCACCATCATCATCTCCAACACAAAGCAAACCGAGATCTGTCAGTAAGGGGATTTCTCTCAATTCAGTAGGAGATTCAGGCTCTGATTGCCTTATCATAGATTCCTTTACATACAATTCTAATAGAGAGGGAGAAAAGTACCAGGAAGTAGAAAGTGAGATCATCTTTGCAATGACTGGGTCAACTGGTCCTCCTAATCATGCATCTATAATTTGTAAGCTGCCCAGAATCACTGGGCTCCATAGAAATTTCGTAAAATGTATGTATGTATGTATGTATGTATGTATGTATGTATGTATGTATGTATGTATGTATGTATTTAAATAATAATAATTGTTGGCATAGGGATTGGAGAGATGTAAACTAATGAAAAGGATGTCTCAGACAAGGACATTATATAATTACAAAGTATAGTCCTGTTTTTAATTCACACATTTTTAAAAAAAATATAAATGCAAATAGCATCATTTGGCAAGAAAAAACCAGGGGCTGCCATCCAAAATGAGAGTAAGAACAGCCTACACTGCTTCCCCAAAAGACACAATTGGATAATGGGTGTGAGTTTAAGCAGGTTTTCAAATGTGTATTTATTATAAAACTGTAGCTTCTATGTTCCATTCTCCAAATGTTTAAAAGTGGATATTTAGCCAGAAAATAACCAGAGCATGATAGTTTGTGTATTACAGCATCTGACAACCTTTTTCCAATCATGGGCTACATGTCTTACACATCTACATGGACTACATGTCTATAAGACACATCTAGCCATGAGCTAATGTCTTTTTCTTTTCAGGAAAAGAGATATTGGTGACCCAAAGGTATTGCTGGACCCAACTGAAATTGGGTGGCCTCTGAGACTGGCAGACCACATATTGCTAACTCAGGTACCAGACCAGACCATCCCAAAAGCAAAATGCACCTGAGCAAGGGAGATTTTTTTCTTGCCCAAGAAAGTTTCAGTTCAGACTGGGATAACTTACTAAGAGAATCCTATTGTCAGAGTTGTTGCATGGAACCAGTCCAGAACTTGAGAACATCTGCTTAGGAAAGTGTTCCTGAATGCAGATTTCGTGACCACTATATGGCTTGTCTGTCCTGGTGGCTTCTAGCAATATTGGACAATATACATCCCAATTCTCTGCCAAGGTACAAAAGCTGAGCTCTGGGATGATGGCAGGATAGTATAGGTTGGTTAAGGTAAACTAGGACTAGACAAATCCAAGTTCGCTTCTAGATATAGAAACAACATTGGGTGGTTTTGGAATCTTCACACTTTCAGGCCAACCTATTTACTGGATTGATGTTGAGGGGGGGAAATGGAATAGAGATAGGCGAAGTCCTAACAAAATACTGAAATATTCTTTGAACATTTGAAAATGAAAGTTCTTCCCTCTTTCAATATATAATAGATTACAAACATGTCCGTTTGCAATTTCAGAAGTCATTCTGGGACAAATTATCCCAGAACAAGTAAATATAAGGCAGGAAGCCATTTAATAAGAACTATATACAAGGCAAAAGTGTGAGACTATGTGTTCCATGTCAGGGTTCCAAGTAACACCCCCAATGTAAGAAGACTCCGAGGCTTGAAGTTCTTCAAAGTTCCATTTTATTAGAGATGTCATATTGGCACATCTGGGGAAACCCAAATCTGAAAGCTTCCAGGTTTTCCCCACCCAAAGGAAAATCCAAGTCCCTGCCCAGCACCCACATGTCCATCACGTGGTCCAGTCAAAGCACCCTCCCAACTGGAGATGCCTCCCAGTTCCAGCAGTGCAAGATGTCCCTGACCCTCTGAGAAAGGAATGTTATTATGACTATATATCCATGCTCCATACAACCCCCCTTCCCAATTTCCCAGTTGTAAATGTGGCAGGCCTGAAGGTCCTTACTTGTAATCTATGTAAAAACAAAGTTTGCAGGCTGTGCAGTTTTGATTTGCTAACCAAGGTCACAAGCACTGAGCTTTGCAAAACCTATCCATTGACTGCTACTGCAATATAGAAAGTAGGGGAAAAAATAAACAGCTAAGAAATTAATTAGATTGTCCTTCCCTCCATCCATTCCTACCCTGGGATTAAAGCCAAGATGAAATGATTATTTTCCCTTCTTTCTTTTTCAGTTTGCTTGCTAGATGGGTCATGCAAATGCCTTTTAACTTCAAATGTTCATCTACCATTTAATAACTCCTCCTCCTCTTCCCCCCTTTGGAGTAGGACAGAGGGGGTTGCATTGCAAACACGTTGCCTAATTTCCTTTTTTCATCCCCCCCCCACCTCTTTTCCTCCTGGAACAGCTTTCAAATCCAGACCTAGCTCCACCTATACTCAAAAGAAGTATTGTCTGCCTCAGCCTATTCTGGCATCCATTACCATTTGGGGCAGAGGGCGAGAGAGGAAGAAATTATTTAATGTTGGGTCACATTATTGTAGTTTATCCAGATGTATTATGTTCAGTGAACAGGAATTTATTTTCCTGAATCCCAAGAAAGCTGCAAATTTAGACAGATAAAGAGCAACTCTTTGGGTCAAGGCAACCAAAAGATTTTGTGGCTTGGAATCTGTCATGCCAACTTCATACTTTGAGTGCTGTGCTTTTCTCCTACCTCATAGGCCCAGTGGGAGAATTAATGAAAGACTTTATAGAAGCTGTTCTTGGAACAATTTGTTGTTGTGAAGCCAGGTTAACCTCATTAAGGTTTTTACCTTTTGCTCCATTAAGGAAAAAGGAGAGGGGGTGGGTGGGTGGATGGGAAATCAGATGGTCTAAGTAAACCTTACTGTGGCTTTGTCATCAGTGGAGGAAGAAAAATGAAACCCATTGCTTTCCATTGCATTCTGGCTGGCTCCCTGATGGAAAGCAGTCAGATTCACTTAAGTAATACCTCCTGGAAAAGGAAGTATTGTGTTTTTATTGGACACTTTTATTCAGAATTAACAAGCAAAGGGTTCCCCAGCAGGTATCAATTCCGGAAGCCTTTCACCACATTATAATCCACAAGGCTTGGTCTCCAAATTAGAGCCAAAGATACTTCAACAAAGGAGCTGTTGGGAGAGGTAAAATGAATCTTCACTCTTCATAGGCTTATTATTAGCAGTAGGTTCCTTCAGTTCGGGTTTGCCATTTGAGACCAAAATCTACAACTTCTTTGAGTGGTCACTTGCACATACTAGACCAGAGGTGTTAAGCTTGCGGTCCGTGGGCCGGTTGCATCATGTGCTGGCCATGCCCACCCGTTTTAGCGATGGGGGGGAGTTGTAATATGTCATGTGATGACAATGTGAGACTGCAAGTTTGATACCCCTCTACTAGACAATTCATAATCTGTTAATGTGGCTTAAGCATGAGTTCTACAAGAAATTACAATTCACTTGATACAAACACCACACTATATCATAGTTGTTATTTGCCTGCTATCATTTTCTTGGTCCTCACCACAGTCCCATTGCTTCGCATGTTTTGGCCTCTGTCTTTGGATTCCTGTGAAATGCCTGGCCTTAGGAATGAGGCGTTCAAATGCTATATCCACAAGGGCTACCATTGCCTCCCAACTGATGCTTGCAGATGTTTTGAGACACAGTTCCATCATGATGAGCCTTATGAGATAATGAAGGGTGTTTTCTGAATACATTTGGAAGACACTATTGGGGGGAAATAATTAAAACCCCCAAAGGGAAAAATGTGCAAAACTGTGAAAATTAAAAAAAGAAATAAATACATAATTACTAAAATGGATACTGTGAAGCTGGAACTACCTATTGGCCTTTCTAAATTATCCAAAAGTACTCAAATATCATTCCTGTTCATTGCAGTATTAAAAGGTCACATTCTCTGAGATCTCCTGCTCAAAACCCCAAGTCCTGAACTGAAAATACTTGGCAAAGTTTGGTTTAGGTTAGGGGTCTGCAAACTTGGCTCTTTTAAGACTTGTGGACTTTAAGTTTCCACAAGTCTTAAAAGAGTCAAGTTTGCAGACCCCTGGTTTAGGTTCTAAGCGCCACTGAAATTATTTGTTAACTTCATGTTGAAAGCAGAATGAGTCAATTCAATGTTAGACTAAACAAGTGATTGTTGATAGCTGTGCACCACTCAGTAGCACTTGGTGAGATAGGCAGCTATATATATTTGATGAATGAATGAATGAACAAACAAACAAAACCTCTGCCCAACAGCCTTATGGATAATTTGAAGTGTATCTATTTCCTAGTCTCTTACACTGATCTAAAGTCAGTGCTGTCCTTGGCTACCCACAATGTAATGGATCGTCTGGAATCTTGAGAAGTCAATCCCCAAGTTAAGGAGGTGTAACCATCCACAGCAAATGGAGATTGTGACAAAATGATGACATATGTGGTGATATCATGATGCCAACCCCATCCTTACACATTTGTTGACATCTGATTCAAGAATGTATCATTTGCATCATGATGTCATGTTGCACATTTCATCACTGCCTGCACCAAGGACAGCTAGGTAATTAGGGTATAGAAAAAGGAACTCTTCCATAGATTTAGTGCGGAATGATTTTTTCCATGAATAAGGAGTCTCACTTTGTCCAATCTCTGGAATTATCTCATTATAGAAGTCAAACATGTTTCCCAGAATAGGAAAAAAAACTTGGTCTTTTCTCCAACAATGATCAACTTGCTTTTTCTTCCTTTTTCTTACTCAAAAAAATAAAGATTTTTTTTTTGTTTTACATTTATATCCCGCCCTTCTCCGAAGACTCAGGGCGGCTTACAGTGTGTAAGGCAATAGTCTCATTCTATTTGTATATTTTTTACAAAGTCAACTTATTGCCCCCCCAACAATCTGGGTCCTCATTTTACCTACCTTATAAAGGATGGAAGGCTGAGTCAACCTTGGGCCGGGCTTGAACCTGCAGTAATTGCAGGCTACTGTGTTCTAATAACAGGCTTCTTAACAGCCTGAGCTATTCCGGCCCAATGGAGTGGGGGAGGGCAGTACATATCTCCTGTTTTTGGAGTTCCTGCATTTTGCTGCAAAATCAATGACTACTTAATAAGAGTGAGTACTGTGAAGCCACAGAAGTATGAAATAGCTGTTTTTTGTGGAAATGGAGAAAGGGAAGGCAGCGTCAGTGTTTCATACAGCCACTTGAACACTGTCCAAATACTAGTCATTGAAATGGACTTTTAGCTACTACCACTGAATGCCAGGTCAACCTGTAATAAGGGCCCCCACATTGAGGTCTTAATAATAAATGAGATGACCTATCTGGAATTAACTGGCTGGTTTTTGGGCAGAGAGGGCTCTTGTAAATGTGTAAAACCACTGAAAATCCTAGGGCAAGAGTAGGACAGTGGCTATGGTTATCCAAAAGACTCTGAGGTGCTGCTCTATAGATAACCATGTACAGCAGACCTGGGCAAATTAAGGCCTGCGGGCCACATCCGGCCCTTTGTACGTCCCTGTCCGGCCCGCGTGAGGCCAATCATAAACACCATTAAACTTTTTTTTTAACTTTTATTTTGAAATTTTATTTTGAAAAGCGTTACGTCGCTACGTATGCACGTCGTAGACGTAGCACCTTCACTCGCGTATACACGTGTGTGAGTGAAGGTGATGCTGTTCGCCAGGTTATCCCCAAGATGTTGGCACACCCCAAGAAAAGAAAAGTTGATAACGAATGCCGTATTTTCAACAAAACATGGACTTCCAAATATTTCTTTACAGAAATTAAAGGCAAAGCAGTGTGCTTAGTCTGTGGTACACAGGTTGCTGTGTTTAAAGAATATAATTTGAATCGCCACTACACCACCAAGCATGAAGATAAATACAGAAATCTGTCTGGTGAAGAGCGTGCAAGGGAGTCTGATGCATTGCTTGCAAAACTACAAACCCAACAAGGATTTTTCACTAAACTTCACACTCCCAGAGATGCAGCCGTCAGGACAAGTTATGTCATTTCTCACAAAATCGCCAGAAAAAGTAAGGCGTTTTCCGACGGAGAGTTTATTAAGGAGTGTTTATTGGACTCTGCTGCGCTGATGTGCCCAGAGAAAAAAGGTGCATTTGAGAACGTTTCACTCTCCCGACGCACTGTAACGAGGCGGATTGAGGACATCGCGGGGAACTTAGAACTTCAGCTGAAGAACAGAGCGGCCGACTTTGACTTTTTTTCTCTGGCTTTGGATGAGAGCTGCGATGTACGTGACACTGCCCAGCTGCTCATCTTCTTACGTGGGATAACCGCAGACTTTCAAATCACGGAGGAGTTGGCAGCCATGCAGTCAATTAAAGGGACAACCACCGGTAATGACTTGTTCAGAGAGGTAAATGCATGTATGGACATTTTAGGACTGAAATGGGACAAGCTTGCAGGTGTGACAACAGATGGTTGTCCAAATCTGACAGGGAAAAATGTTGGACTTTTAAAGAGAATGCAGGATAAAGTGACAGAAATTAACCCTGATCAGAAATTGACATTTTTGCATTGTATCATACATCAGGAAGTGTTGTGTAAGACAGTGTTAAAAATGAAACATGTCGTTGATGCTGTCACTAAAATAGTTAATTTCATCAGAGCAAGAGCTTTAAATCACAGACAGTTTGTTGCTTTGTTGGAGGAAACTGAGGCTGAACATGGTGACATAAGCTATCACTGCACTGTTAGGTGGCTCAGCCTTGGCAAGGTTCTGAAAAGTGTCTGGGACCTGAGAGACCAGATTCAGGAGTTCTGTATTCAGAAAGGTCATGACATCCCAGAACTTTCAGATAATAAATGAGATGACCTATCTGGAATTAACTGGCTGGTTTTTGGGCAGAGAGGGCTCTTGTAAATGTGTAAAACCACTGAAAATCCTAGGGCAAGAGTAGGACAGTGGCTATGGTTATCCAAAAGACTCTGAGGTGCTGCTCTATAGATAACCATGTAAAGCAGACCTGGGCAAATTAAGGCCCGCGGGCCACATCCGGCCCTTTGTACGTCCCTGTCCGGCCCGCGTGAGGCCAATCATAAACACCATAAATTAAACTTTTTTTTTAACTTTTATTTTGAAATTTTATTTTGAAAAGCGTTACGTCGCTACGTATGCACGTCGTAGACGTAGCACCTTCACTCGCGTATACACGTGTGTGAGTGAAGGTGATGCTGTTCGCCAGGTTATCCCCAAGATGTCGGCACACCCCAAGAAAAGAAAAGTTGATAACGAATGCCGTATTTTCAACAAAACATGGACTTCCAAATATTTCTTTACAGAAATTAAAGGCAAAGCAGTGTGCTTAGTCTGTGGTACACAGGTTGCTGTGTTTAAAGAATATAATTTGAATCGCCACTACACCACCAAGCATGAAGATAAATACAGAAATCTGTCTGGTGAAGAGCGTGCAAGGGAGTCTGATGCATTGCTTGCAAAACTACAAACCCAACAAGGATTTTTCACTAAACTTCACACTCCCAGAGATGCAGCCAGGACAAGTTATGTCATTTCTCACAAAATCGCCAGAAAAAGTAAGGCGTTTTCCGACGGAGAGTTTATTAAGGAGTGTTTATTGGACTCTGCTGCGCTGATGTGCCCAGAGAAAAAGGCATTTGAGAACGTTTCACTCTCCCGACGCACTGTAACGAGGCGGATTGAGGACATCGCGGGGAACTTAGAACTTCAGCTGAAGAACAGAGCGGCCGACTTTGACTTTTTTTCTCTGGCTTTGGATGAGAGCTGCGATGTACGTGACACTGCCCAGCTGCTCATCTTCTTACGTGGGATAACCGCAGACTTTCAAATCACGGAGGAGTTGGCAGCCATGCAGTCAATTAAAGGGACAACCACCGGTAATGACTTGTTCAGAGAGGTAAATGCATGTATGGACATTTTAGGACTGAAATGGGACAAGCTTGCAGGTGTGACAACAGATGGTTGTCCAAATCTGACAGGGAAAAATGTTGGACTTTTAAAGAGAATGCAGGATAAAGTGACAGAAATTAACCCTGATCAGAAATTGACATTTTTGCATTGTATCATACATCAGGAAGTGTTGTGTAAGACAGTGTTAAAAATGAAACATGTCGTTGATGCTGTCACTAAAATAGTTAATTTCATCAGAGCAAGAGCTTTAAATCACAGACAGTTTGTTGCTTTGTTGGAGGAAACTGAGGCTGAACATGGTGACATAAGCTATCACTGCACTGTTAGGTGGCTCAGCCTTGGCAAGGTTCTGAAAAGTGTCTGGGACCTGAGAGACCAGATTCAGGAGTTCTGTATTCAGAAAGGTCATGACATCCCAGAACTTTCAGATAACAACTGGTTGGCAGACCTCGGATTCGCTGTGGATGTGACTGCACTAATGAACGAACTAAATGTCAAAATGCAGAGCAAGGGCCTTTTTGTGCATGAGATGTACAGTGCAGTGAAGGCTTTCATGAGAAAACTACAGCTTCTCTCAAGCCAAGTGAAGGACAACATTCTGACCCACTTGCCAACACTTAAGGAAGCCAAAAGATCAGGTGATCACCTCCAAAAGTACTCAACCATGTTAGAAGCATTGCATGCAGAGTTTTCAAGGCGATTTCAAGATTTCAAAACTCTTGAGAGTGAAATGCACATGGTTTCTTCTCCCTTCAACTGCAGTGTGGATGATGCACCAAGTGAAGTTCAGATGGAACTCATTGATCTGCAGTCTGACACACATCTGGCAGATCACTTCAAGTCAGTCTCACTGCTGGACTTTTACTCCGCCCTCAAAGAGGAGAACTTTCCACACCTGAGGAGGCATGCTCAGAGGATCCTAGTCCTCTTTGGATCTACCTATCAATGTGAACAGACATTCTCAGTTATGAAGTTCAACAAATCCAAACACAGATCCTCTATGACTGATGACCACCTCTCAGCTGTCCTTCGCATAGCCACTTCAGACATTCCGCCAGATTTCAATGCCCTTGTTCAAGCCCAGAACAGACTGGATTATTCTCGCTGAAGAGGTAACATGAGGTGGAAAGCATTACAAGTTATTGTTTGTGGAGATTAACAAATTAAAAAATAAATTGCACTGGTTCAATAATTGTTTTTCTTATTTAACCAATAGACCACAGTTTCACATAACCTAATATACATATTTACAGAGTGCTTTATTCTTCTGATTATCAGTACCAGCTATTCAAAATATTTAATTTAAGTATTTTACAATGAAAGAAAGTTGGTGGCCCTCTGACACAATTCAGGCTTCTCATGCGGCCCCTGATAAAAATTAATTGCCCACCCCTGATGTACAGGTAATTCGCAACTAATGACTCTAATTGAGCCTGGCAATTATGATTGTAAGTAATGACCATCATAAAACAGGTGTCAGGGTTCCAAGTAACACCCCCTACAAAAGAAGACCCCAAGGCCGGAAATTCCTCAGTTTCATTTTATTAGAGATATCATATTGACACATCTGGGAAAACCTGAATCTGAAAGCTTCCAGGTTTTCCCCAACCAAAAGAAAGTCCAAGTCCCTGCCCCAGCAGGGGCCAGGCATTTGGATGCTCTGTGACCATGCTGGCCACATCGGTAGCATTTGATTGTCCCAGACGGTATGGGTTTATTTTTATTTTATTTATTTTATTAAATTTTTATACCGCCCTTCTCCCGAAGGACTCAGGGCAGTGTACAGCCAAAATAAAATACAGAATATATACAATTAAAAGAATTTAAAATAAAATTATTACTAAACGGCTGATAATTAAAAAAGATTTAAAAATTTAAAATATTAATAAAACCCCAATTTAAAATCAACTATTTATGCCAGTCCTGCTTGAATGAATAAATATGTTTTTAGCTCACGAAGTGCTCAGGCACTTGACATAAGCCAGGGGGGAGTTCATTCCAGAGCGTCGGTGCTCCCACAGAGAAGGCCCTACTCCTGGAGGCCGCCAGCCGACATTGTTTGGCGGACGGCACCCTGAGAAGGCCCTCTCTGTGAGAGCGTATGGGTTGCAGCGCGTTGGGTGGTTTGGCTGGAGTTCAGTGGCCCAGGGGCTTCTTGCTCATTTGTCTGCAGTCAATTTCCTATGGGGGTAGATTTCCAGGTCCATGGCCATTGCCATGTTGTTCCAGGATTATATGCTCCGGAACTCCCCTGATGCCACAAGCTTGTCTGAGGCGTGGGTCAAGGGTAACTTTGAAGTGATAAATGAGGCAGTCCCTCAGCTTTCCAGCCAGTCTTCAGAACTCCCACACCAATTCCTTGGGAGGTTGGCCCGCTTGCTTCAAGGCTTTGATCTGGGCTTTGGCTTCTACTCAGTGGGCCGTGTCTTCAAACCGACCTCTGAGAAGTTGGACAAACTTGTCCACATCATCTAGTTCTGGGGCTCCCTCATCATGTAACAAAACCTGAATCTGAAAGCTTCTAGATTTTCCCCACCCAAAAGAAAGTCCAAGTCCCTGCCCAGCATCCGTATGTCCATTACATGCTCCAATCAATGCACTGTCCCAACTGGAGATGCCTTCCAGTCAAACCACTCCAAGCGCAGGACAAGATATCCTTGACTCTCAAAGAAAAAAATGTCATTATGACTAGATATCTCTCCACTCCATACAATCCCCCATCCCAGTTTCCCACAGCACTAAATGTGGCAGCCCTGAAAATCCAAAATAAAATATGTCTTCCAGGACTGACAACAGGGTTACCATATGACAAACTGAATTTTAGGATCTTTTTGCAATGATTATTAAGTGAATGTGGTAGCCATAAAGTGAACACTATGGTTGTTTGTTGAACCCATTTGGGATTTTGCCAAAATGCAAAAATAAACCTCAGTTTCTGGCAAAAATATTGTGAAACACAGTTATCTAACAACAGATACTACAAATGGCCATAAATGCAGGCCAGTTCCCAAGCACCCCAAATTTGTTCATGTTATCATGGGGATGGGACCACTGGAACCTCAGAACCACTTTATAAGTAGCTTTTGGTGGAGTCTATCATAGCTTGGACCATTTGCTGAGCAGTCATAAGTGAAGGAGTAGCTGTATAAGGTTCAACTTGTGAAGTTGCACTAGGGATCTAGTCGGTTTCTGCTACTATAATTGCCTCCCTATTGCATCGTTATGAACCATGGTGGTGCAGTGGTTACAGTGCAGTACTATAGGGCAGGGGTCCCCAACCTTTTGGACTTCAAGGACCACCAAGTTCATAATTTTAAATCCTGCGGACCACTAATACGAATCCAGCATGCCGCTTGCTGAAGCACCTGGACTCCCAGTGATGGGATGGGGTCCTTCAGGCACTCTCCCTCCTCTCTCTTTCTCTTTCTCCTTTCTTTCTCTCTCCCACTCTTTCTCTCTCTTTCTCTCTCTTTCTCTCTCTCTCTCTCTCTCTCTCCCTCTCATTCTCTCTCATTGTCTCTCTCTCTCATCTCTCTTTCTCTCTATCCCCTCTCTTTCTCTCTCTCATTCTGATTCTCACATTCTGATTCTCTCTCTCTCTCTCTGATTCTCTCTTTCATTCTCTCTCTCATTCTCTTTCTCTCTCTCATCTCATGGGCCATCCAGTGTCTTGGGGCTGAGAGGAAGTCAAGCATCTCCTTGAGAGAGCGAGGTGCGTGTCACCAACGAGGGCTGGAAGAACTGCCCACGAGATCCAGCAAGAGATGAAGCTTCACTCCCATTCTGGAATATGGAGCAAATCTCCATCCCCCACCCTTCCCTTGCCAGGTGAGGAGTGACTGGGAAGGGAGAGTGAGGGGCGGGAACAGCCGCTGGTGGGTTCAGCTGATAGGAAGTTACAGCCCAGGGTTGCCGCCACCTGTTGCTTCGGGCCGCTTGCACTGCCACCCCCCCTTGCACCATTTCCTCATTCCGGCCAATGAGGGCTGCACTGCAAAGTTGCAAGTCATATGAACCTTCCTCTATGGTGGAGATTTACACCCCCACCATGAGCTGCCTGGCCAGTCCCATATTCCAGAGCTCTAGTCACAAGACTGGCTATTGCTCATCCCAGAGCAGCTCCTCCACCCGTGCGCACCACGGACCACCACAATTTTCTCACAGACCACTGCTGTAGGCTACTTCTGCTGCCTGCCAACTGCCTGAAATTTGACAGTTCAAATCTCACCAGGCTCAAAGTTGATTCAGGCTTTCATCCTTCTGAGGTGAGTAAAATGAGGACCCAAACTGTTGGGGGCAATATGCTGACTCTGTAAACCGCTTTGAGAGGGCTGTAAAGCACTGTGAAGCAGTATGTAACTCTAAGTGCTATCATAGCTAATTACCTAAGTGGTTTGATGCTATAATTAATGGTGGTTTCCCAGATGTGCAATGCTGCTGAGCTGCTCAGATGTTCATGACCACCCTGGGCCTGTCCCAGAATCAGGGGTGAAATGATCCCGATTTGGACCAGATCACCTGATCCAGTAGAAATGGTGGTGGGTGGTTCGGAGAACCGGTAGCAAAAATCTCTGCCCCCCCCCCACATGCCCAGCTGAGCCGCACGATCATCAGAGGGGTTTTTTTTTTTTTTTAGAAGCATTTTTTCTTTGGCCGAAAAAATGCTTTTAAAAGTTTAAAAAAAAAGGCCTCTGATGATCGCACGGCTCAGCTGGGAGCCTTTTAAAAGCATTTTTCTACAAATGAGGTTTGTAGAAGAGATTGTAAAAAATTGCTTTTAAAAGGCTCTGACAATCCCAGCTGAGCTGCCTGATCATCAGAGGCTTTTTTTATCTTTTCAAGGCAAAAAAATTATTTTAAAAGAAAACAAAAGCCTCTGATGATCAGGCAACTCAGCTGGGATCATCGGAGCCTTTTAAAAGATTTTTTACAACCTCTTCAGGCAAAGAGGTCGAAGAAAAAATGCTTTTAAAAGTAAAAAAAAAGTTGGCCACCCCCACCCAGTCACATTAAAAAAAAACCCTCACCAAGCCATGCCCACAGAACCGGTAGTAACAAATTTTATATTTCACCACTGCCCAGAATATTGATTTTTAAAAAGGCTGTTCTACCCACATCCCTATTTTCTGCAAAATATGGATTTCAATGAAGGAACTACAGAATTCCTACCAAGGATATCTGAAAAATGTCCCTACTGAAATCCGAATTTGTATCTGTTGGCCCATAAATAGTTCAGTTGGCGTAGTTACTTACCAACTTGCAGTAAATTTTCTGCTAGGAGCTATCCATGGTGCTGCAAACACCAGTCTGCCTTAATGTTGGTTGTTGGTTGCTCAGACCAGAATTCTGCTTCAATAAAAGGAAAAAGAAATAGCTTATTTGCAATTTAATTCTCTCCAGGATGATGACTACTACTATTATTTTTATTTGTTTTAAAATTAAAAACTGAGGTAAAGGAATTTGAAGAGTTTTTTGTTCTGTTTTGGCAAAAATCCAAGGAGCTCTCCTTGTCACAGAGCACACTTGCGTTGACGTTTGTAATACATCAAGGAGGGCTTCTTACATAAAATTAACAATACAACCAAATTAAATAAAGTTAACAGCCTGCATGCAATTCTGATACTAATCTCAAAATTATTGGATGGAGCATGTTCACAGAACATGTTAAACTTTTGCAGATATTTACCTGCTTAAGTATTTGTTTTGCAATTGGCTCTAGTTTTAAGTCTTCATGGTTCTGAAAAAATATACTTGGACATACTGAAAGTCTGCTCTCAATTAAAACAAAAAGTTGATTCATAGCCCATGTCTTTTGATTTCATGTGTGAACAAAAGACTGTTCATGCTAAAGAGAAACAGAAATTGGACTCATATAATTTGCCTAATTAGGTTTCTTAAATTTGATACAGCACCTTAAACTTTGAAACCTGGCTAGTTTTGAATGGCTTAGCACATTCTGTTTGTTTTAGGATCCACTGTGCTACATCAGCTTGGAAAATGAGTGAATTCATTAAGGAAGTTGAGATGTGCTACTCCAGAAGTGTTGTACAACTGGCTAAACTGAGCTGAGCTGAGCTGAGACTGGGATCCCTGCCATTCAGCAGCCAAAGTAACTTGTGTGAAGTGTATGGTTGCTTACTCTAATTCAGCTAGTGTGTCATACAAATCCAGAAAGAAAAGTTAATTACTATTACTTCCTGAGAGTAACAGCAGATTCAATGTGTCAGCTGCAGAAACAAGGCCATCCATGTGTGTGGGATTTAGCAGATACTCCTCAGGAGGATGATAAGCAATTTATTACTAGAGGAAAGGCACAGATGTTTCTGAAATAACAGATCACTCTGATAATTCTGATCTGATAGCACTCCAATTAAAAATTGTATAATCTGAGTTCAAATGAACAGAATAAAATTCTTCTGTGAGAAGAAAAATGTAGTTCAAGGCAAAAATGAAAAAAACGAAACAAAACCCTGAGTTGGAGTCAAAAACTAAAAGAATTACTCTAATTTAGAGTATCTTCCAACATCTTTTACAATTGATCATGATTCTTTGGATTGATGGGAGCTGTTGTTCAGAAACATGACCGATCTTATGTATCTATGTGGTTACCTGCTTTTTTAAAAAATTGTAGGTCTTTCTGGAAAGGTTGTTTTTTAAATTTCCTACTTGATAACTAATGTGTTAATATGAAAGACTGTGGTAGTCAGGGATGAAATTTTGTTTGCAAAGGAGAAATATAGCTACTGTTCTCTGCAGGAAATATGATGAACATAACTTTGTTTGAAAAATTAAAGCTACAAACCTCTACTTCATATTCAGTTTCCATGTATGTGAAAATAAGTCAGACAGAAATATCACACTCTTCCAATGGTTTCTTCACAAAATAACTGAACTGAAATACCTCACTGCTCTGAGGTGGTGAATATTCTGTACAAACTTTTCATTTTTGTTTCAGAATTGTTCTTGTACACAAGAGAATCAGTTTTGGTGTAGTGGTTAAGGCATCAGGCTAGAAATTGGGAAACAAGGATTCAGGAATGCTTTAGACCAGGGGTCCACAACCTTGGCAACTTTAAGACTTGTGGACTTCAACTCCCAAAATTCCTCAGCCAGCAAAGCTGAAGTCCAAAAGTCTTAAAGTTGCCAAGGTTGGAGATCCCTGCTTTAGGCAGAAAGAACTAAGTAATCCCGGGCAAGTCACTTTCTCTCAGCTCTAGGAAGAAGGCAGTGACAAAACCATTTCTTGGAAAACTTGCAAAGGAAACTACAGGGACCTATCCAGCCACCCCTGAGAATCAGACATGATTGAATTGAAGGAATACACACACACACACACACACACATATTTAGCTTTCTCACATGTAATTCAGTACATGTATGAACATGAGAACACTTCATCTGGGCCAGCTGGGATGCAGCATTTTCTAATGGACCAACTACTGGCTCTATGTAAGGCAAACCCATAAAATAAAACATTATAAATCATAGAGGCAATTCATTTGGAGGCAAGCAACACACAAAGATGCAAATCAAGTGAAATATACTTTATTATTCTTATTATTAAATTTATTTGCCACATATCTTTTTCTATGGCATAGGTGCAATATACTGTAAGTATAATTGGTTGATTAATCCACAGTGAGCTGCAAAAAGTGTTATTATAGTTGTTCTATAGTGGTTTCTACTTCTTAACCTGTATTATGCAGTGAGGCTAATATGGAGCTTGCAAGTGTGAATATGTTTCCCTTTTTCCTCTTTTTATCTTCTTGTGAATAGGGAGTGGGGATTGTTTAAAGCGTTTCCATAAAGCACTTTCTTGGTCTGGACTCAAGTTGATTGTTGTCTTGGTACCAGATCTTCAAGGCATCCTTTGAAATCACTACAAATACAGAGCAAAAACAGCATTTATGGAGAATTGAATTGTGAGAGCAACGAATTTCATAACTGCAATGATAATGTATCTGTGCCATCTTTCCATAAACTTCAATGCCTTAGGTAGATTACCCATCTTTGGATTTTGCTGTCAAAAGCACATAGCATATATACTTATCCAATTCATGGAAGGAAGCATTTGTTTTCAAGTGAAAATCTCCAGAGATTATCTCTGTAAGAATTCCTTTATAAGACCACAGGAACTAACCAAACAATACATGTGAACAGCAGGGTCGCTGCTTCAAAGTTGCAACAACATTGTTTTAAGAATGAGAGCCTAGGCAGTAAATTGGACTCAACATTATTTCCAAGTCAGCTTTTTTGTCTAAAAGGACATTGATTTCAACCAAAGAATTGTTGGGAATCTCTCTTTGCACAATTCTGGTCTTTTTTCCTTTTTGATTTACTCACTCCAAGAAAGAGAGAGTAAAGCTACCTATCATTCTGGGAAGCACCAATGGCTCTATTTCCTGCCTCCAACATAAAAGACATGAGATAAATCTTAAGGAATAATAGTATCCCCAATATTCTTACAAGGTTGTTAGAGATCAGTTTGTTAGAGAACAGGCTACTCTGGATTTAAGGAGGCAGCAGGGTCCATTTCTTTCTTCTTTTTCTGGGGTGTCAATGATTGTCCTGTCACACGTTTCCATTTCATCCTGCGGTTCTGAAACCATACTTTAACCTGCACAAGAAACAGGACAACAATTCTGATTAATTTAAGCTGCATGTAACTGCATGTTCAAGCTGAGATAACTGTGAGCTTCTTGGGAAGTTTTTCTGTTCCAAGACAAGGTTGTGTAAAGTGCAGTTGAACACCTGCCTCCCGCTACAGAGGGTGAGGGGAGAATTACTAGCTATATTTGCAGTGATTTATTTCATCAACCACATAGGAAAGGCTAAATAAAACAAGAACAAGTATTACACAAGGATTTTGTGAACTAGACCATGACTGGATTCATACATTGTGCTAAGTCACACCCAGGGGTGAAATGCTCCTGGTTCGGACCAGATCACCTGATCTGGTAGTGATGGCAGTGGATGGTTTGGAGAACTGGTAGCAAAAATCCCTGCCTCCCCCCCCCCCCCGCCCCCCATGCCCAGCTAAGTCACGCAATCATCATCTTTGGCTGAAAAAATGCTTTTAAAAGTTTTAAAAAAAGCCTCTGATGATTGCGTGGCTCAGCTGGGATCATCAGAGGCTTTTAAAACCTCTTTGGCCAAAGAGATTGTAGAAAAATGCTTTTAAAAGGCTCCTCTGATGATTCCAGCTCAGGTGCCTGATTATCAGAGGCTTTTTTTTCTCTTAAAGGCAAAAAAATGCTTATAAAAGAAAAGAAAAGCCTCTGACAATCAGGCAACTCATCTGGGATCATCAGAGGAGCCTTTTAAAAGCATTTTAAAAGAAAAAATGCTTTTAAAAGTAAAAAAAAAAGTTGCCCACACCCGCCCAGTCACATTACCACCACCACCACACGCGCACAGAACTGGAAATAACTGGAAATAACAAATTTAACATTTCATCCCTGGTCACATCCAATAACGTTGCAGGTTTGATCTTGGTGTATAATCAATATCCAATCTTTGCCATTTATTAAAACTATGGTCAAAGCAAACTATGGCTTCAAACAGTTGAGAATCCAGCCATTGGGTCTTCAATTAGTCTGCTCTTATTGTTGGAACCTTGCACATTTAAAAGATATTGGCTTATTGCACATTCTTGAAAACTCTGAATGAGCCACCAAGCCTTCTGCAACCAGGTAATCTCCATAAGCTTTGAATCATGCCTCTCATAATCCAGGTGCCCACTGATCAGAGGGAGGAGATTGTACTTTAGCATATCTGAGGGGTTCCCAGTCGGTTTCCAGAGAGGCCATTCCATTACAGCATTTCAGACTGCAGTAGTTCAACTTGTTTTTCAGTAATCATTAATACCAAACAATTGCTGAAGTCTGCATTCTACCAGCAGCCAGCCAAAAACTGCCAGAGCAAGCAGGCATAACTTTGAAATGAATTCTGTGGAAATGGCTTGGCAAATTCCAGATACATTTTTCTCAGCACTTTGTTTGCAGGACAGAATGTGTGGATACTCAGAACATTGCCATTGCATTTGGCCTTACATATACCATCCAGTTGTGGAGTTGGTTGCTTTTGTTTTAGAAGAATTGCAAACCAGACAGTAGTTTATGGTTTAGCATTCTGTATCTATTAGGCCAGGATGGCTTACACAAAATATGGTTAAAACAAACCATGTTTAATGTCATGTGAAAACCCATATCCTTGAACTCTTTCAATCTCAGTTAATCCTCAAGAGCAAGACAGACAGGAAGCCCCAAGCCTAATGGTAAAGCAAATTCTTTTCAAGGAGATAATCTTCAAAAACCAGCTAGCTTTGCCTTAGCCATGGTGTGTTATGGGAACTGTGGTTTAAAATATCTGGTGCATTATTGGCTCACTTAGTTCAATCTAGTCACTAACGTATCAGGCTAGGAACCAGGAGACAGTTCTAGTTCCACATGAAAGCCAGCTGGGTGACCTTGGGCCAATTACTGTCCTTCAGCCCAACTTACCTCAGAGGGTGGTTGTTGTTGTTGTGGGGAAAATAGGAGAGCAAGGTGTGTTTGATGTTCACTGCCTTGAGTTATTGTAAATAATAATAAAGGTGAGATACAAACAAACTTGGACTACTAGAAGAAAGGTATGTTAATATTGTTTGGAATTGGGTAACCTTCTTTCTCTCTTTAAAAAAAAATGGGATACTTAAAATGGTTATGCATGGACTTCAACTCCCCAAATCCCCCAGCCAGAAGGAGACTGCTTTAGGCAGAGGTAGACCAAGTAGAAAAGCATTACCTGTTTTTCGGTCAAAGCAAGATTCACAGAAATCTCATATCTCCGCAGCCTTGTCAGATAATTGTGGTGAATAAATTCCATCTCAAGCTCCCGCAGCTGTTCCTTAGTAAATGCTGTGCGTTCCTTCCGGATTTTGGAGGTTTCTTTCCTTGGGGTGGTTGTACGTTTGCGACGGATAGCACCCTGGGTCTCTAAAGAAGGGAAATATTTATCATTATGTCCAACCAAACCCATCAGAAGAGCACATACTCCCCTTCCCACAAATTCTAGGCTCAGTCATTGGAGGCTTAGTCCATGACACGAACCCAGTACATTCAATGATTCAACAAATGATGGTTTAGTAAAACTAATAGCCAGCAAGATGTGTGAACATAGCTTGAAGCTGGGGGGCAGGGGACAGAGAAAAAGATCAAAAGAATCCTAAGTTGTTGCTACAGAACAAAAATGAAAAAGCTACAAAACAAATGATGCATAAACTAGAATGTGGTTTGCTACAAGCAGAAATTAGTGCTGCAAAATTTCTGTGGAACATCACCCTCCAGATGCTTGAAAAGATCCAGTTAGAGAATAGAATAGAATAGAATAGAATAGAATAGAATAGAATAGAATAGAATAGAATAGAATAGAATAGAATAGAATTCTTTATTGGCCAAGTGTGATTGGACACACAAGGAATTTGTCTTTGGTGCATATGCTCTCAGTGTACATAAAAGAAAATATATGTGGTAGAGGAAATAAGAGGGAGCAGGCAGAGTCTAGAAAACACCAATCTTTCACTTTGAAACAGA
Organism: Ahaetulla prasina; assembly: GCF_028640845.1. Lineage (NCBI taxonomy): Eukaryota > Metazoa > Chordata > Lepidosauria > Squamata > Colubridae > Ahaetulla > Ahaetulla prasina. Next base: position 34,330,887 of record NC_080542.1, on the reverse strand, counting down.
AAGAAATACCCAGATGGATGCTTAAGTATATTGTTAATGTTGTAAATGATGAAAAATAAGCTTCCTATTCATCATGCACTTATACCAGGTCAGGAGCCTGAAAAAAGAGAGCAGCTAGTAACAATGTAATAAAAATCTGGTATCAGATAAAGAAATGTATTTGAACTGTAAAGCAAACACACACACACACACACACACACACACACACACACACACACGACAGACACCCATGCATACACACAGAAAGACCGGGGTGGGGGATTGGAACATATGCCCTCTGTACACATTCACTGACTTCATCCTAGTCTGGAATGTTTTCAAGGCTAAGGAGATTGAATTGCCCTTTTTAAGGCAAAAGACAGGCTAAAAAAATATTTTATCAACTCTATTTAAGTTTAATTCTAGCTTTTTGTCTGATTCTAAAATATGCAGGAAAAAGATCCATGAACTGTCTTGGCTTTTAACTACTTTCCCCATTAGACCAAATCTGCTTCCTGTTGCTGTTCCTGTTCTGACCACCAACTTCAACCCAAATGCAGAACTTTGCCATTAGCCGGGATTTTGCTTAGGGAAAAAAAAAACATCTACAATGCAGCCATCAAAAAATGTCTCCAGTCCCCTGGAAGCCAGGCTTGGTGACACCACCAGGTCTGGAAGGACTTCTAGAATGAAAACAGGGATGGAGCTAATCTCAGGAAGGGGAGGGAGAATTTTCCACAGGGCGAGCACCGCAGTCAAGAAACTCACCTCTTTTCAACAAATAATGGTCCCTGGCAAATAGTATCTGCAACATACCTTCTCTGCCAGATTTTATGAGATGGGCCGATGCAATAAACATTTAACTCCATAACATATATAGTCCAAGAATGTATAGAATAAGAATACTCACTTGTGCCGTTAGTACTATCACACCACTGAGCAGCCACATCTAGAAGAGAGCAGAACCTTAACCTTAGATTATGAGTAAACCATGATCCTTTCAAATCAGAGTTGCTAAACTGTGATTAAAAATGATGTAATTCCTTTTGATGGACTCATCCACTGTAACCCTTCATTATTACATTGATCTCAGTACCAACCTCCGCTCTCACCTGATATAGCAAGCCAGGACACAGTCTCATTCCTTGCATATAAATAAGGGAAGTAATTGAAAAATGGGACATTCTTATTAATACTGTACCACACCTTTCTATTCAGGTGTCCTTAGTCTGGCAGTCGAAGACAAACTGGCATTCTCTCAAAATCTTCTCTTTAGAGAGTTGCTGTACAATATCTCCAGGTTACAAACTGGTAATCTTGGAAACCACTAAACAGTAATTTGTAATCAAATAAACTGGAATTACCATATCCTGGAAATAGTCACGTTTCAAAGTGGAATCAGATATGACCTTATTTTAAATAAATCCAACTTCCAATTTCCTCTTTTTTTCAGAAAGGAAGCAGTGGTCAAGTTTTGATATTTAGAGTCCCACTTATCATTCAGAGAAATTTCAAAGATGGTTATACAGCCATCACTCCGAAATGAAAGAGAGTCTCATTTCTGTAGAACTAAGTTTCCCCTAGGACCTTAACCCACACAGGGCAACCTCTGGCCTTCCAAATGTTGAATTCCTTTCCCTATCTCTGTGTCTGTTGGCCATTGAAGACTGACAGCACCTGGAAGACGGTATATTGTCCCTCCCTATTCTAAAACAATTCCCAAGATTCTTCTGAGATCATGATATCTCAGTCAAAAGCCAGTTTGTATCAAAGGGCAATCTAAATCTAGCACAGAGATCTCTTTAAAAGTTACCTTTACAAGGCACTCTAGTTTGATTAAGGATTCAATATAAAAAAAGAGCAGAGAAGCCTCTGGAGGATCTTCAATTAAAGACTGAATGAAAGTTAAGCCGGCAAACCCACATCTAGCCCACTTACCTTCATTTTCCACTTTCCAGAAGACTGCTTTTTTCTCGGCATCGCTTGCCACATTCCCTGTGAAGAGGTTATTTACCCTGGGTCTGGGACTGCCCTCTCCTAGTCCCCCTGACCCCGAAGCCAACTTCGCCGGCAGGACGAGCTCAGAAGCCGCCACGTTCCAGGTGGGCAGCTGAATGCCAGGTTCCTCCAAAGCGCGTTCAGCGCAAGGAAAGCTCTGAGGAGGAGGAGCAGCAGCCTGGCAGGGGACCGAGAAATCCAGGTAACCCATGCCCATTCTCGGAGGCAGAATGGGGGCTGGAGGGTTGTTGGGCGGCTGGTTGGGTCCTCGGTACTGGCCGAGAGGGCGGGTGAGGCATTCCCAGAGTATGGAGGGAGCGTGGGGATTCCGCACGCAGCTTCTAGTGACAGGTGGATCCATGGAGCTTTGCGGCTTCGGCGCGCGGGCACTTCTGAATTAAATCTTCGGAGAGCAAGTAAGTTTGGCGGAAAATGAGCGCCGAGGAGAGAAGCGGCTGCTGCGAGTCTTTCGCGAAACCTGGCAAAATTCTTCCTTAATGCACACAAGACAACGTCCTTTCTCCTTCCCAGGTCGGGAGCTTCCTTGCTATGAAACAACCGAGCCCAGGAAACACTTTTTAAAGCCTGGGTGTAACAAGTTTGGGAGGAGAAATTTGAGAGAGGGAGGGCTTAACTCGCATCCCCAGCCCCTCCAACCAAAGCCAAGTACGCAACGATTAATCACACGAAACCTTAGAGGCGCATCAAATGGGAAACGCAGATGGAGACTTTTAAAGAAACACTGTACTTTTTTTTAAAAGGGGAAAAAAACCTGGAGGAGAGGGAATTTAAACGCACACAAAGAAGGTTTAATATTTCGTTCTCAAATTGAGGTTAGTTTTATTGTAGTTAGGGAAAAATAACACGTTTGAGATTTGAAAAGTGAAAAAAGGTAACATTTTGCACCAGAACCCAAAAGGGCACCAAGGGAACAATATAAAATGAAGAGATCGGGGTAGAGAGACTGCGGGTAAGATGAAAGAAAATGGGAGTGAAGAACAATTGGAGGGAAAGACTTAAGGGCTGATTCAAAAGTTTGAAGCTTACATTGTTACACAGAGTGAAAAGATATATCCGAAGATGTTAAGAGAAGGGTGACCAGATCAAAAGGGAAAGAACCCTTTAGGGATCAAACTAATTTGATCTAATTGAACTACTAGAACTTTTGGTTAAAGAAGTTGTATTTCCTGAAAGATGATTTTGTGATCAAGTAGGATATACTGCTATTTTCTCAGAATCTTTGAATGGTAACAGGCTAATGCAATTTCAATATAATGACCAATTTGTTCACCCTTACAATTATTACACATTTGGATGAACATGATTTATTTCCATTTTTTAAATTGTCTTTGAACTTTTCAACATCTGTGCTGAAGTGCCTCATGAAAACTAGAAATAGGTGAAACTCTTTATTTGTTTGCCAGACATGAAACTCCTTTTATCCCATTTTTATATCACTTAACAAAACTGAACAAATACATGTTGTGTACATTTCTTTATATACACATGTTTATATCCACTGCTGGTGTACAAATGTTTCACAATTTTTACTGTCATACATATATGGAGTACATTACTGTGTATATTTATATAGGCACCTTTGTCTATTCTGAGAAGTATAATATTTTTTAAGGATTTGGAATTGCATAGGAAAATATGAATTTGGATTTCAAAAGGTAAATATGTTTTTCCTTTATTTATAATGAAATTATGGGATATGCTTCCCTCATTTACAAATACAGATAGCCTTCAACTTATAACAACTGAGCCCAAATTTTCTGTTGCTTAAGGGAGACAGTTGTTATGTGAGTTTTGCCCCATTTTATGACCTTTCTAGCCACAGTTGTTAAGTGAATCAGTGCAGTTGTTAAATTAGTAACACTGGTGTTAAGTTAATCTGGCTTCCCCATTGACTTTGCCTGTCAGAAGGTTACAAAAGGTGATCACATAATCCTGGGACACTGCAATTGTCATAAATATGAACCAATTGCGAAGCACCTGAATTTTGATCACACAATGCCCTGGGGATGCTGCAATGGTGTGAAAATCACTTTTTTTCCCGGTGCCATTGTAATTTTGAATGGCCACTAAATGAATGGTTGAAAGTCAAGGGCTACCTTTTATAGATCTCTTTGATCAAAGCAATCCTCTATTCAAAGAACTTTTTTTACCTTACTTTGAAAGGTAAAAGCTCTGTTAACAAGAGAGTTTTAAACAATTATAAACAAGAACTTTATGGGTAGTTTCTGGTTTTTGCTTTTCTGGTGGCTCTTTGTCTTATACTAGGTTTGGACTTCACATGTCTCCAAAGCTGCTTTTAATGTAACCTCTTTTATAATAATTTTATTTTGGGAGATGACTTATTAAAGCTAAAATGTAATAAATACAAGAAACAAAAAAGAAAAAAAAAGAATAGAATTGCAACTAAAATAGAATTGAGTATAATGAATCACAGTATGTAGTTCTTCTTCAGGATTATGAGCTATGAGCTCTTAATTCAGGTCAGTATATAGCCTGTGAAGGGATGTGGTGGCTCAGTGGCTAAGACACTGAGCTTGTGGATCAGAAAGGTTGGCAGTTCAGTGGTTCAAATCCCTAGTGCCGCGTAATGGGGTGAGCTCCTGTTCTGCCAACCTAGCAGTTCAAAAGCATGTAAAAAATGCAAGTAGAAAAATAGGGACCATTTGGTGGGAAGGTAACAGTGTTCCATGCATTTTTAGCATTTAGTCATGCTGGCCACATGACCACTGAGACGTCTTCTGACAGCGCTGGCTCTTTGGCTTTGAAACAGAGATGAGCACCATCCCCTAGCACATATGTGCGAGGGGAACCTTTACCTTTACCTTAATATAGCCTGTTCACTTGACCATCTCATGACTGATTCCATTATTATTTTTTTGTATGAAAAAGTTTTATTTTTACATTCATGTCCAATAACATATTTAATGTACAGTCATATACAATTAGTCGGGTCTGCCCAGTCACCACCCCCTCCTTTTGACTCTCTTCCCTTCTCTACCTTCTTCTACTTTCCACAACCTTCCTCACCTTCTCTTATCTACATTCTCTCCTCCCTCCCCCTACTCCTTTCTTCTCCCTCTTCTATTCCTCTTTCTTCCTTTCCTCCTCTTCTCTTTCCTACCTCCTTCTCTCTTCTCCTTTCTCCCTTCCCACCATTCTGAAATGATAGCTGGGCAGACCCGACCTTACATTAATTATTCATCTTCAATCATCCCTGTACATTAACCATCAATCCATTTTCTACCCTCGTCCCCCCCTTTGTTACCCTTCCCCTTGCCCCCCCTCCCCGAGACTTCCCAGAACAAAATGCGGGGTATCAAAACTAACAATCATAATCCAAAATAAATCTTAAATTATAATCTCTAGTCACTCCACCCATCATCACACTCTCAATTCCCTTCCTTTAAATATATCTAATACAAAACAATTCCTAAATTTACTCATATACTATTTGATATTTTTTGTCTGATACTTATTTTGAATATAATCAATCCACATTTTCCATTCTGAAATATATTTTTCTTGTGTATAGTCTTTCAAATAAGCAGAAATTTCTGCCAAATTTGATACTTTAAGTATCCATTCTTCAATTGTAGGTAATTCTTCTTTCTTCCAATATTGAGCAATCAGAAGTCTTGCGGCTGTTATTAAGTTCAAAATCAATTTAGTCTCTATAGCTGTACAATCCATAATTATTCCTAATAAGAAAAACTGCGGAGTAAACGTAATCTTCTTTTTCAGAATATTCTGCATAATTCACCATACTTTAATCCAAAATGCTTTAACATTTTTGCAAGTCCACCATATATGGTAATAAGTGGCATCTTCACAATCACCTCTCCAACATTTAGCCTGTGCATTAGGATACATACATGACAACTTTTTGGGGTCTAAATGCCATCTATAAAACATAAAAATTTTCTCTCAAATTTTGCACTTGTGTAAATTTAACATTCCTCACTCAAATTCTTTCCCATGTTTCCAGCATTATAGGTTGTTAAAAATGTTGCGCCCACTTAATCATACAATCCTTAACCAATTCGGTCTCTGAATCTATTTCTACTAATACATTATACAGCCTCTTAATATGCTGTTGATCTTGATCTCTCATTTGTTTTAACAAATTATCCTCAGTTTGCTTAATACCTATTTTCTGATCTAGTTTCCATCTAACTTGTAATTGCCCATATTGAAACCATGTATAATTTTTACCTTCTTCCCCCATCTTTTCTCTAGATTTTAATTGTAATTCCCCCTTTTCCATACAAAGAAGTTCTTTATAAGTAACTACCTCCAACTTTTGATATATATATTTATATTTTCTATCATATGTGTCGGGATTGCCCATTTTGGTATCTTTCCATCTAATTTATATTGATATTTCCTCCACACCCTCAACAGTGCATTTCTAATTATGTTATTTTTAAATATCTTATCAATTTCTTGTCATATAGTAAATAGGCATGCCACCCATATAACAAACCATAACCTTCTATATTCAAAACTCTTTCCTCAGTTAGATTAATCCATCAGTAATTAATGATAAAACAACTGCTTCATAATACAATTTTAGATTAGGCATTTTAAGACAAACCCCCTTTCCCTTGTATCCTGCATTATTTTTAACTTTATTCTTGTTTTTTTGCCCATCCATACAAAATTATTAATCCCTTTTTGCCATTCCTGTAAGTTTGTATCGTTCTTAAGTACCGGTATCATTTGAAACAAAAACAGAAACCACCTTTGGTGGGAAGGTAACAGTGTTCCATGCGCCTTTGGCATTTAGTCATGCCGGCCACATGACCACAGAGACATCTTCTGACAGTGCTGGCTCTTCGGCTTTGAAACGGAGATGAGCACCGCCCCCTAAAGTCAGGAACGACTAGCACATATGTGCGAGGGGAGGGAACCCTTTCTAGACCGGGATGCCTTGTGCACAGTCACTCACGCCCTTGTGACGTCTCGTCTGGATTACTGCAATGCTCTCTACATGGGGCTCCCCTTGAGGGGCATCCGGAGGCTGCAGTTAGTCCAGAATGCAGCTGCGCGGGTGATAGAGGGAGCCCCACGTGGCTCCCGTGTGACACCTATCCTGCGCAGACTGCACTGGCTACCTGTGGCCTTCCGGGTGCGCTTCAAGGTGTTGGTGAACGTCTTCAAAGCGCTCCATGGCATAGGGCCGGGCTATTTACGGGACCGCCTGCTGCTACCGAATACCTCTCACCGACCCGTGCGCTCTCACAGAGAGGGACTCCTCAGGGTGCCGTCGGCGCGACAGTGTCGTCTGGCGACGCCCAGGGGAAGGGCCTTCTCTGTGGGGGCTCCCGCCCTCTGGAACGAACTCCCCCCAGGACTCCGTCAACTTCCGGACCTCCGAACCTTTCGTCGCGAGCTCAAAACTCACTTATTTATCTGCGCTGGACTGGGTTAGTTTTAAATTTATGGGTTTTTAATGGGTTTTTATTCTAAATTTTTAATTTTGGCCAATTTAATAAGTTTTTTAAATTGTATTTTAATTGTATTCATATTGTATCATGGTGTATTTTTACTTGGCTGTAAACCGCCCTGAGTCCTTCGGGAGAAGGGCGGTATAAAAATTTAAATAATAAATAAATAAATAAATAAATAAACCTTAATATAGCCTGTTCACTTGACCATCTCATGACTCATTCCATTATTAAGTTTATCAACTTCAAAAAAAATATTTTATTTTTAGGATTGTTTGAAGAAATCAAAGCTAAATCATTGAAGAGAGGATTTAAGACATCAAACTGGCTATTTTCAAAATATTGTAAAATATATAAAGGCACTTCAGTGATACATTTTTATACAGGACTAAATATCCCGTGGATAGTAGATTAATTATACACTGGGGGTCCCCAACCTTCAGGCTGAGGCTCATTACCAGGCCTTGAACCATTCAGAACCAGGCTGCAGAAGTGGTGGGCGAGCACGTGAGCCCATCTCCACTTGCACGAGCATTGAGTGAGCATGTGCACACGGGCTCCATTTGTGCGAATGGAAGGTGCTTGTGCTCACCACTTACACAAATGGGCAAGTGTGCCCACCATTCACACAGAATCATTCCCTCTCCTCCCCCCCCATCACAAACTGGGCCACAAAGCCAGACAGGTTGAGAAATTCTGCTGTAGATAGAGCCTTGTATAGTACACATAATATAAAGAAATAATCTTTATAGGCTGAATTTAGTACCTAAATGTAACTTTTAAAAAATTCTGCAACTTTTCTGAGAACTGGTTAGCGATTTCTTTAAGATAATTGCTTTATGTTTTTGGTTTTTTTAAAGAAGTCTCATTGCTTTAAGGAATTGTAGATGGTTCTATAATCACATCTTGGCATGCTCTGAAGCACTTTGTGGTGGTAGTAGAATTCAAAATGCTGCACAGCTGAATATAAATATTTTTTTATACTATAGTGCATTATTGTAGTATACACAGATTGATTATGTGGCATTGTGTATCAATTCTTAGTAACCACCTAATGAGTTTTCTTCATGATGATCTGTTCCTAACCTGTTATTTCAGATTTTCCAATGGCACAGCCCTTGCCAAAGTCTATCCACGACACCACTAGTCATCCTCTTCATCTCTTTTTTCCCACAGAAGGGTACACATAATGTACTGTGTCAGATCATAAACAATTCTTAGATATTTTTTTAAAGTACCAGTAGCTCACAATGAATTATTCTAAAAGAAGCTAATTTTGCAAATAATCCAGACCAGGGAACCTGTCAGAACTATAATATATGTTGTTTATATATGACTAACTTTTCTTTCTAATTACTGTATAGAATTCATTTTTAATTCAATAAAGGTTTGGTTAAATCTTTTAATGAATCTTTGGTTATTCCATTACTCAAACCAGAAATATTCAGGAAAGAATTTATAAACTTCTGAACTTACTTTTCTGAAAAGCCCTTAGCTGACTATATAAATTGGGAAATAAAATACAAGATACCATATTATTACTCAGGAAATCCCAAGGCTGTATGTTAGACTGCGACGTAGAAAAAGGCATAAGTAAGCCATTTCCGTAGTGTTCCCAAGGAAACTACAAGGACATTTCCCTGACATCACCAGTAGCCAGGCTCAAAGTGAAAAACACTTCACCTTCCAAAGAGAAATATCGATATTTTAAACATCCAAGTTCAATATATTTCTACCGGGAAAATAATTCATGTAAGTAAAGGTAATCTATAGGAAATATTTTATTCACATAACTAAAAGAAGAAACAATGATAGGAAACTAACCAAGGACAGAAACTACCTGAAACTAAGAAGAAATTTTTGAACAATGAAAGCAATTAACTAATGGAATAGTTTGCCTTTAGAAGCTGTGGCTGCTCCATCATTGAAGGCTTTCAAAAAGAGCCTGGACAACCATTTGTCTGAAATGATATAGGGTCTCCTGCTCAAGCATAGGGTTGGACTAGAAAACCTTGGAGGTCTTTTCCATCTCTGTTGTTTTATGTTCTAACATGAATAAAACAATTCTTAATTTAATGATTCAAGGCACTTCATTGTTGCATCAATTTTTTTAGCCAGTCCTATGTACTACTGTTTTAAATTCTGGTAGTCCAAAGAAGGAAGTTTTTCATTTTTTTCAGTGTTTTGTAGTGGTAACTCTGACATTTAACATCAAAGACTTTCTTTTCTTTTTTTTCCTGTGTTACAAACACTTACATTTGAGGAAACTGAAACTAACCTACACCAGTAAAGCTGCTTGAATTTTAATGATTTATATTAGAGAATAACTGCTCGATTTTACCTCTACAGGGAAAGAACTAGCGGAAATTAGGAATATAGCCTGTATCCTCTCCTTCCCACTCTAGCACAGGAGGAAGCTAATATTAGCACAAGAGAAATAATTGAGGTGCTCCTAAACAGCTATCAGAATTTATCCCCCAGCTAATGCTCACCAGGAAACAAGAAAACAAACTGAATATTTTGCAAAAAAACCCCATTTATTTACATAGTTTTGTATACTGTCCAGTTCCCAAGCTTCTGGGTGGCTTATTTAGGAATAAATATTACATTGTTTTGTTTTGTTTTGTTTTTCAAAAAAAACTATTTGCAGAGTTTTAAATAATTGAATGAAGTTGACCATGAAGAAAATGCCCCAAGAGAAGAGAAGACTACAGTCCAAAATGTGTAAAGTTGAAGATGAAAGCTAGTGAATCTGAGACAAAAACGTTAAAATGGGGAGCAGTCTCTGGGCCTGAAAGAAAATTTTGCTGATTGGCTCAAAAAGGCAGGAGAAAAAAGTCTAGAATTTAAACACATAGCATATAGACACAGATGCCTCTCTCTATTATGGCAGGCAGATACACCCATATGGGTTATGTCTTTTTTGCAGTAAAAGAACAAATGTGATGGTATCATGCCTGTCAATCTTTTCAGTATGCAAATTCCTGATTATTGGATGAAGTCTCTGGGAAGTTGAGATTTATTATGAAGAAGTCTGACAGCATTGCCTTCTCCAGTTTGGTGTCCTAGAAGCACAGGACTAAAATTTCTCCAGCAATAAACCCATTGGCTTTATAACTCATCACATCTGGAGAGCATCATAAAGGTTACTGTGTACATTTATATGATACCAGTTAAGATATCAGAGAAGAGCAACAAAGATGATTAGGGGACTGGAGGATAAAACATATGAAGAACGGTTGCAGGAACTGGGTATGTCTAGTTTAACAAAAAGAAGGACTAGGGGAGACATGATAGCTGTGTTCCAATATCTCAGGGGTTGCCACAAAGAAGAGGGAATTGGGCTGTTCTCCAAAGCACCTGAGGGTAGAACAAGAAGCAATGGGTGGAAACTGATCAAAGAAAGAAGCAACTTAGAACTAAGGAGAAATTTCCTGACAGTTAGAACAATTAATAAGTGGAACGACTTGCCTGCAGAAGTTGTGAATGCTCCAACACTGGAAATTTTTAAGAAAATGTTGGATAACCATCTGACTGAGATGGTATAGGGTTTCCTGCCTGGGCAGGGGTTGGACTAGAAGGCCTCCAAGGTCCCTTCCAACTCTGTTGTTATATTATATTAAGTCATGGATAGGGAACGTGTGATCTTTCCGATGTTGCTAATTTATAATCTCAAACCGTCACAATTGGCATAGCCAATAAAAAGGACACATGCAACGTCTGGAGGGCTACTAATTCCAGGCATTTGAATTCTGAGTGGATAATTTTCAGCAAAACTAATCTCTTGTATGGAAGGAACCACTACACTTCTTTCACACAATAGAGCTTAGTTTGTTAAACCAAAATAGGCATCCCCTATCACTGGAAATGGTGCTTAGGGATGGTGAGATATTACTTCTGCATAATCTGGAAGGCCACATGCTGCTTGTACTGGTAGTCCTCAACTTATGGCCACAACTAAGCCCAAAATTTCTGTTGCTAAGACAGTTGTTAAGTGAATGTTGCTCCATTTTATGACTTTCTTGCCACAATTGTAAAGTGAATTACTGCAGTTATTAACTTAGTAACATTGTTGTTAAGGGATTCTGGATTCCCCATTGATTTTGTTTGTCAGAAGGTTGCAAAAGGTGATCACATGATCCAGTAGTGGGTTCCAATTATCTTCGCTTCTGGTTCAGAATCAGAAGTATACACGTGCAGCACTTCTGCGCATGCGCAAAGTGTCCATGATGACATCTGGGCAAATGGGCGGAGCCTTCCGCCGCCACCACTACTGGTTTGCCTGAACCGGGGTGAACCGGTAGAAACCAACCGCTGAAATGATCCCAGGGCACTTGTAACCATTATAAATATGAACTGGTTGCCAAGCATTCAACTTTTGATCGCATGACCAAGGAGCTGTTGCAAGTGTGAAAAATGGTCATAAGTCACTTTTTTTAGTGATGTTGTAACTTGGTCACTAAAGGAACTGTTGTAAAATTGGTAGTTGTGATTTGTTGATTTTGGTTAAAATGTGTGAGTCCAGACATTTATGGATTATTCAACAATGTTTAATTGGGTTCACATATCACATTAAGTCGACGCATACACACACAACATAAACACACACACATATACAGACAGAGCAAATGATGATGATTTGATGATTTGGTTTAGATGACATAAGCCATTATGACAACCTCAATCACAAATGAGCAAAATACATAATGGTTTAGTATAACTTTGTTGTGGTTCCAATTGCTATCCATGATCTGTTATTTTGGCATCTGCTTAGTAATTCTGTATTCAAGTGTTTTTAAAAATATTGGGAAATAAGATCAAGGTAAAGATTTCCCCGTCCAGTCGTTTCTGACTCTAGGGCATGGTTCTCATCAGTTTCTTAACTGAGAGAGCCAGCATTGTTTGAAGATACCTCGATACTCATATGACCAGCAAGCCACGAGATGCACAGACCCTTCCCACCAATGTGGTATCTATTTATCTAGTTGCATTTGCTTGCTTTCAAACTGCTAGGTTGGCAGAGGCTTGAGCAAGTAAGAGGAGCTCACCCCGTTGCATGATGCTCGGTACTCAAACCCAGGCTGTCAGCTTTCCAGCTGACAAGCTCAAGCATCTTCAACTGCTGAGCCATCACTCCTTTTCTTATTGGGAAACAATATTCACAGAATTGGTAAAAAGGGGAGACAGGTTTGTTCATATAATTATAATAAAACTCCAATCACCGTCTCCATGGTCTTCAACTACAATAACCCTTTTTGGTAGCAAATTCAGGAAAGTTTGCTAGTGGAAAAAAAAATTGGTCAATTTCCCAGCAACCTTTGACCTTAGCAAACTTCAATCTGTAGCAGGAGAGTCATCATCCTGAGAAGAACCATCTTGGACTAAACTTGAAAATGAAAATAAATAAACCTATTTTCTTTCTCTCTGGGATGCTTAAACCAAATGGCTTCTGCCTCCTATTCACCAGCCAGTGATAGTTGATTTATGGGGCCATGCCTGTTGGATCAACATAGGCTAGGAAAGAGGTTTGCAGGGAGGGGAACCAGGCAGGGCAAAGACCCAAGGCACAAACAAGAAATGGAAACATTGCCTGAACAAGCCTCACATGCTTGCTAGAACAGGAGACAACCTGGATGAAAAGAATCAGAACATCTTTAGCTGTTTTCACACTTCATGCCAAGCCAAAATGTAGCCCGTTCAGTTTTCACTGAGCAAACTGGGTGTACCCAGCCACTGTATGCAGCACTATTGATGAGAAGGGATCTAGGGACCTAAGGCTTCATGTCCCCTGAAAACTCTGAGTATGGCTTTTAAGGTCTTTCCAAAAGTTGCCACCAAATTCTAATGTTTAATGTGATTGAAGAGAAAAAAAATTAACGCCATGAGAAATAATTGTGTTAAATATATTTGCCAGTTATTTACTTTTAGTTTTTGCCTGACAACCACCTGCTCTATGTCCTATACCCATCTATTTTTTTTGTAGTGACCTCCGATAAACACTCAAAGATTAAATATGGCCTTGTTTCCCTACCCAAACTACGTACTTCTGGTTTATAGTTTAGTCATGTTATATGTAAATCAAACTGCTATGCTTCATTCAACAAACATAAACATACAGAGGTGTATATACTCGGTTATCTGAGCCAGAAGGACAAATTATATTAGTTGAATGATTGATTGTGAGTACTACTGAGTAATGAATTGATTGTGAGCATTTTCATGGGTATTCTTGTAATTGTAGTTTGGTTTCTGAATGTTCTGTTTTTATAATGTTTTTATTTTTAGTTTGCTTGAACTGCCCAAAGCTGTTCAGGAATGGGGTGGTCTACAAGTATTGTAAAGTGATTAAAAATAAATAAATATAAAAAAGAAATGATTGCATCTACCTGTACAACAGTTGGATTCTATATCATGCTAAGCCATAATGTGATTTTTGAGGTTTCAGCTTAATATGACGTATGAACCCAGTCAATGCCTCTTAAGCCTGATAATACCAGATATCCTTTTTTGAAAGTACAGTACATCCAGAACAATAAGCTAGAGAGCAGAGATTGTGAAAAGATAGTTTCTGATGAAAATAATTGTTAAGCAAGGAAACCTTGATTCATACTATAGAACAAGACAAGCAACATCTTCTAAATGTATAAATTGGGAGGTAAAATTTATTTTTTGACTCCAGTAACAGCAATCAATCTAATTCTGTATGTTTGCTTGATAAACTTCTCTGTAGGGTTCTCTAGTAAAGAGTGACAATGTCACCACCAGTATTCACTGGAGCTGGCTGAGTAATATAGTCAAATAAATAAATAACTCAATTTCTTAGCCTTACAGATGCTCAAAAAATATCCTACGGGTGGTTAAATTCACCTGCTGAGCTATAGTTTTATTTAACCATAGTCTACCAACAAAATCAAATGGAATGATTCACATCTTAGACCACACCAAGCTACCCCAACATAACTAAGCATGATGCAGGAACCCAGTACTGACATTATGCCATTACAAGGAGATGCAACAATGCTTAGTTACTAAAGAAATGATGGGAATTTTGCTAAGCAAAATTCTCACAATTTTATACTCACAATTTTAACTTATAAATTTATAAACTCACAATTCTTCACCCACCGCAATGATCCTACCAGGTAAAATACTGTGACATGTTGTTCTGTCACTAATTCCCCACGCCCAAAGAAATTTGCTCTTCTCCGTACCCCACTTTCACCATGAATACATTTCAGACTGGTTTCCCAGTGGAAGGCAAAGCTTATGAAAGGTATTCCTAAAGCTGATTTGCCCTTGAAATGAAAAGTGAGCTCAGCATCGTTTGCATTCAGATCCTCCCTCATCTTCCTCTCAAGCAGCATACACCAGTCAATGTTCTTCAGCCATGGGAATCTGGTGACCCTCTTCTCATACCCCATTCCTTAGACAGCTGCTGCTACCTTGCATGTGCTCTGCAGGGAAGCAATATTCCCCTCTGCACCACCCAGGATGGGTTGATGGCAGAGTTGAGGAGGGGCTGGTCAGTCTCCACTCCTCACTCTTGCATACGGAAGACCATTTGTCATGACGACATTAACCTCTTAAAAGTCACTGCCTCCCATCTCTATCCAGACCTGGGCAGATGGAAGTCATTATTTTTGGTCAAGCATAACAGCCACAACCTAGGTGTATATTCTGAAGCATGTGTGCGCTTGCAGCAAGTGAGTGGCAGCCTTAGAGATTTATTCTCTCTTTTAGGATGGCTAAAAGAACACCATTTTTTTTTGCCAAGTTTTCCAACGTTAACATTTCTCAGTAATAATGTTTATGCAATTATATTTGGCATTCAAGCTAATTCCCAGGTGAAAATTTCTCCTGCATGTTTTACTTTTACCAGGTGTCATTTCACTTGATTAAAAAAAAAAAAGAATTCTGCAGTCCCTCTCAAAGAAGGAAGAATTTGGATGAAATTCTTGTACTTGAAACATGATGTTCTCATACCTACTCAGCCATAATATAGCCAAGAGATGTTCCCAGGCAACCAAATGATGATACAGACATAAGCAAGATAGGCGGCAAAGAAATCTAACAAACAAAATAACAAAGGAAGACTGCAGCAGGAGTGCTCTCCGCCTGGCCTTTTTGGGCAACCACAGAAATACATAACAAAAAAAGCAGCATTCACTTCTAGCACTAACAAAAAACACAGTGTAGAGAACAGAGCGGATTCCCTAATAGCATCCTGCAGGGAGAACACAAGCCAGCAGAGACCAAATTTATAATTATTCTTTTTTTACTGGTTATTTTATTTAGGTTTAATTCCATGAAAATCACACACATCCCAAAGCTGTTTTGCATCAGGGGGAAAACAAAGGAATTGGTTCACGCAGAAATCAGGCCCCAGGCCCATTTTGTATTTGCTCAGTGAGTGTGGAAATGTAATACATCTAAAGCATAATGCAACCTTTTTGCCTTTTCACCCCTAATCTTTACCCACACTTTCTGGCTTCTTCCCTGGAGATTTTCAGGCCCCAAAGTCTTTGAAAACAATACCAGTTGGCTACTTCTCTAGTCCATCTAAAGAGTGCACACAAAATTTGAAGATCTCACCTTTCTGACTACCTATAGATTGACATTTTTATTCTTTTTTGTCACCCAATAAATTTCTACATACTGCTGATTTAAAAACATTTAAATCTCCCTCTCCCTCCCTCCCTCTCTCTCTCTCTCTCCCCCTCCCTCCCTCCATCCCTCTTCTAGAGCATAGACAACATGGAAATGCAGTTTAGGAAAATTATCCTTAGCCCAAAACTAGAAATCAAAATCAAATGAAGCAAAATCTCAATATAGGGAAGAATGTAAGGCCCACTCTTTAGTCATCATTGATAAGGACTGGCATTCCTGGCAATGCATGCATTGCAATCAAGCATATGATTATAGTGAGAATATCTCCAAGACAATAGGAGCAATTTGGCAATATTTTTCCAGTATCATGTTTGTTTTTTCTTCTTTCAAAATAGGTGAGGCTGATGAGCCCTTTTTCTTGAGGAGAGGAGACTACTTTTCAATGCACATTTTCACAGTGGTATAGCCACAAATAAAACATACAACTATTTAAATTAAAAACCTAATACTCTACACAGGACTGTAGAAATTTACAAGAAAATTGCAGTTATGGGCAACCTAGAAATGTAATAAGTGAATAAAATATTGCACTTTAAAATATACAGGAAAACAAACATAACCTACATGGATTTTGCTTCTCAATTCAATGAGAAATTGAAATGTTCAATTGTGGCTTATATTCTTGCTATAAACACCTTTGATAAAGCGCATCCAGTCTTCCAATAGTCTTGCTACAATTAATGTGCAGGATTTAATTTTGTGATGAATGAGAGTATTACTAGTGTATCATTTTTTTAACATATCCACTGCATGTCAATATAAATCAAAATGGATACTGATTTATCAAGTCTTTTCTCTTGATGAACCTCTTCCAACCCAAGTGGGATGCATTGAATTTACTTCTACTCTTCCCCAATTTTGCATCAATATAACTATATCTGTGTGTGTGTAATCTGACTGGAAGCTGTGCTCAATTTGAAGGAGAGGTGGAAGCACGGTGATGATTCCAGGTGTCCATGGATTTTGTCATCTGCAACACTTTCTCCCATCTTTCACCTGCCTGGCAAAATAAAGCTATAATTGGGACAGGATGTAGGATGTGGTTTGGGGTGAGTGGACTTCACTTTCCAGCCTTTCAGGTGCAAGTCATTTTTAAATTGGTTAGTGCAGACTTCGTCACCCCCCACCCCACTCCCCTCTCTGCTTAAGTAAGTTATTCCAAAGTTTATTCATTCTCTTCCACCAGGAAGTGGGGTTTATTTCAGGGCTCATTTTCGTCTGACTTCACCTCCCAGCTGTTGGTCCTTATAATGGTTCTTGTCTACAAGCCCAAAAGGGCCTCCTGTTCTTCTTTGGCTTATTCTACACTATCAGATTTCAAACGCGTTGTAATATTAAGTGACCCTGTCCTTCTATTCCACATTGGAGGGAGAGGGTGAAGAGAGAAGTGGGGGAGGGGGAAAAGAAGGCTGGAAACCCCCAGACATTGAAGAATCAAGAAGCCAAAAAAAAAAAAAAAAAGTCTGTGTATCTGGCCATCTGGAGCCTGATGGGCTGAGAGACAGACAGCAAACTTAATTCTGTCAATTAGTAGGAAGTGGGGGAAATCTCTTGGGATTTTATCCCTAAAATTTTTTGTAAGCATCTTGTAGGGAAGTACAGCATATGAGCGCAATGTTGTGGAGGCCGATACCTCAGAGCACATGCAGAGTTTTCCATAATTATTTTTGGATTTAGGCCGAGTGTGTGCCTTGTAAGCAGGGCTTAAACAACTTTTAATATTTATTAATATTAAATATTAATATTCTCTATGGGGGCTCCCACCCTCTGGAACGAACTTCCCCTGGGTTTACGCCAAATACCTGACCTTCGGACATTCCGTCGCGAACTGAAGACACATCTTTTTATTCGCGCGGGGCTGGCTTAAATTGATTTTAACAAATTTTTAAATTCTTAGAAATTAATTTTAACTGGGGTTTTTTAGCTTATTATATATTTTACTTCTCAGGCTAATTTTAAAATAAGTTTTTTAACTGCATTTTAAATTGTATATTGTACCGTCTGTTTTATTCTTGCCTGTACACCGCCCTGAGTCCTTCGGGAGAAGGGCGGTATAGAAATCAAATAAATAAATAAATAAATAAATAAATAATATTTATTAATAAGTATTTATTTAGCATCCTCTAAATTTATTTGTTGTTCAAAGGATTGGTCTTCATTACAAGAAAAATTTCTGAGAGTAAGGAGAGCAGAAATCTCATGTGATATATTGAAAAGGCAGGATTGTCTCCCCACACACAACATCTTCTACCAATTTTGTTGTGTACCCTTACCTTTTCTCAGCATTAGGAGCAGCCTAGGACGTTTTTACATGAAATGAAGGACAGCTGTTAATCACACGTACACACACACTTGTTGTATTCCAGATCAATCACATCTAGTAGCTGCTTTTTCACAGTGAACAGACCTTGGATAGTTATAACCACAGTTGGATGTTCTTTGAAAATGATTCACAAGATGTGTTTCAGAGGGCCTGAGAGCACAAGAATGGGGCTTCTTTAAAGGCCAGAGATCTTTCAGAACAGTTTATTAGAATGAATGTTCCAAGTTAGTGCAATGGCTCAATGGTTAAAGACACTAAACTAACGGCACAGGTTCTAAACCCGAGAACTGCGCAACAGGTGAGCTCCGGTTACTTGCCCTAGCAATTCAAAAGCATGCAAATAGATGAATAGGTACCATTTTAATGGGTAGGTAACAGCATTCCATGTGCTTTTGGGATATAGCCATATTGGCCACATGAGGATAGAAAAAGATTTGGACAATGCTGGCTCCCTCAGCCAAGAAATGGAGATGAGCACCATGCCCTAGAGTCAGACATGACATGACATGGAAATATTTGCCTTTACTCAAATATCTAGCTGCTTTAGTGTCTTATCTAGTTATTCTCTCTCCAAAGCCTGTGGAGACCTGGCCAGTGGCGGGGAGAAGAATAGGCGGGGCAAATGTTGCAGAGCCTCTGTGGTCATTTGTAAGGGTGAACAACTGCCATGGTGCTGCAACTTGTAACTTCAGGACTGTGCCATAAGTACTTACAGGGGTATGTCATAACTTTGAATGGTCGCTAAATGGACTGTCATACCTTGATGATTACCTGTATTAAGTTTCCTGTTTGGTTTGACTTAAAGTATAAACTGATCCCGCAGAGCCCTAATATTATGTATGAATGAGGCCACTAGGGCTTGCTTAAAAATCTGGCTTAGTGTGGTGTATAAAAACCAGTGTATGTATAGAAAGGAGATTATTAGCATTACAGAATGAAGGAATGGCCAAACACTGAGAAATGTCCTAGTGGAAAGAGCTCTTAGGACTTGTGATGTATAGCCTCAAGAGGCTTGGGGCACTTTTAAACCAGTGATGTGGATGTAGAGTCTTAGTGACCATCTGGACATCCTCCTCCTCTAAAATTCTAGGCATCTCTTATTGAAGGACATTTAAATTATGGTTTTCTACCCATTGCTGGGAACAACATCCACCAATAAGGAGTTATCCCAGGGAATGCTTATGTGCTGATAACACATCAACCCTCAATATTTGTGTGTGTTACTTTTTGTGCTATATTTGCTCCAGTCCACGAAATACAATCCAGATTTCTGAACATGGATTTGTCCAAACCTGCATGTGGGCAGCATCCTGTAACCTAGCACTATATTTGGAAGCCTACGCAGTGACTTTTGCTTGAGTTAGCTGGTGCAACAGACTCCATTTATCTGTGGCCGATATGTGATGTGCATGTCAACCAGGTTATCTTTCACAGAAAGCAACAGGAATGAATATCCATTTTCAAGTGCCACTTATATCCATAAAATGTAAATCTACAAAACAGAAGAATGGTGCTTTCTCCTGCAATTTTTAAACACTTTTTAAAAAACCTTAAAATGTTGAGAACATTTACTAAAAATACATCTGAGGAGGAAATCATAATGCTGGCAAAAGAAAGGCAACATAGGTCCAGATATTTTTATACAATAGTATTAACTTGATTAATGAACCAGATGGGCTACTTCCATTAAAGCCATCGTTGTAGAGAAATAATTTCTGCAACAAGAGTTTTAGACCATTTCTGTGTCTATGTACAAATGATGGGTAGGGGGGAAGGAAGAGTAAGGCAGATAATAATGAAATATTTGAGTGAAACCTGAAGCTAATTGATGTGATGGTCTAGCCCATAAAATCCAATTGCTTTGGCCTGTAACCCTGATGAGAACAAAAGTCCTCTCCAATGGATCCAGTTGTAAATGAAATCCACTGGGAGCCATCTCATATAAGGCAGGCTCTGAATCCTTCTATCCAAAAAGTGTTTACTGATAAAAAAGAATATTTGTAGCTCAGGTTGAACTGTGGGGTCCTTGGTACTCTCTGAACTTGATGGTTTTCTTGCAGATGTTTCATTACCAAACTAGGTAATATCATCAGTACTAGAAGGAAGAGGAGTTTGCTCTTATTTTCATTTACTAATAGCTTACCCTGTCAGTGCTGATCAGTTACTTCACAAACAGTGTTTTGATTGGTGACAGGTCTCTACAATCTCAGGCAGAGAAGGGCTATTCTACACCCCTCCCTCAAATGTTCTGTAAAATAAAAGAGTTTCTCAGCATTCCTTTAGGAGCCTCCAACATGCAAACTGTGGTTACCCATCTTAAAATGAATCCTCTTTACCTGGAGCTTCAAAATTTGCTGTTTGATGGGAAAATGTGTAGCTAAAAATCATTTACATGTACATTTACTGTACATCTGACTTTGGGGATATTTTTTCATAACCAAACAAAAGTGTATTTTCTGTACAGTTCACATCCAGACCCCGCTGGATCTGGATGTCACAAAGCAAATCCCACATTTTGTAATTAATCCCTGCGCCCAGTAGTGGACTTCACTGGTTCGCTACCCTAATGACTGGCTGTGTGGTCATGTGACTGGTGGGCATGGCCAACTCAATGTTGCTTCTTTGCCTAAGACATAGCCTATCTCTTTTGCTTCCTCTGGACTAATGAGTTAAAGAGCTGCCTCTAGACATTCATTTTAATAAGATTTTTAGAAAACTGCAGTTGAAAGTTCTTCATCTTTTCTTACCCTGAAGACCAATTTCATTTGGAATTTAATCCCAAACTGATTGCCCTTTTAGCGTTTCTCTTGATACTTCTCCAAAATGCACTTCTAAGAAGCCACATGTCTCTTTCACACACACACACACACACACGCACACACACACACACACACACTCAATTTAAAAAAAACTTCCTTGTTTTGGAGACTTTAGAATCACAGGCTAGAAGGTACCTTGGAGGTCTTATAGTTCAATCTTCTGCTCAAGACAGAAGACCTGGTGCATACACAAGTTTGCAGACATTCTGGCTTTGGCTGGCCAGAATGGTGGGATTTGCCAGTTCGCCCAAACTGCACAGAATCGTAACAACTGATTTGTTACAGCCGGTTTGTCCAAACCGTTCTGAACCATCAGCAGCCCATCTCTGCTTGTGCCCCGTTTTGACTGGCAGAGTGCTGCAGGAGGCTGAGTGCTGTCACACCCCTTGGCCACACCCACCCAGCCACGCCCACCCAGCTATGCCCACCTAGCAGGCAGAGAATTGGTTGTTAAATTATTAGAATCCCACCACTGGTCAAGTTTTTATGTAGGGTATATAAATAAAAGATACAGGCATACAGTATATATGGTGGGTCAGAAAGCAAACAGAAGTGAGAATTATGCAATAGAAAACATTGATCCTAGATAACATTTCACATGTGACACATTTATGGATTGTTTTTACCCCTTTCCCAGTTGAGTTTGTAACTTTCTTAATACTAACGAATGCGTGCAAAACTTTCTTATTGCTTAATTGATGAAAAGGCTAATTCTTGCATATCAAAAGAAGACATGGTTTTTGTTAAAAAGAAATCATGGTTTCCTGACTTTCAAAAAGAAGCTTGAATATCTTACTAAAATATTGCCATTATTGAAAAGACCATCATGAACCGATAGCGAAGGTAAGTGAAAACCACTACTGATCATAATAGAGAGCAGGAGACCTAGATCTACCTGAGTCGTGAAGCCAGCTGGGTGATCTTGGGCCAGTCACTCTCTTTCCGCCCTAGGAAACAGGCAATGGCACACACTTCTGACATCTTGCCAAGAAAATGCTGGGACTTCTACAGGCAGCTGCCAGGAATCAACAATGACTCAAAGGCACACACTACAACAGTACACAGGTAGTCCTCAATTTACAACATTTGTTGAGCAACCATTCAAAGTTACAATGGCACTGAAAAAAGTATGACTGGTCCTCACATTTACAACCGTTGCAGCACCTGCACAGTCAGGTGATCAAAATTCAGATGCTTGGCAATGGGCATGTATTGCAGCTTCCTGGAGTCATGTGATCACCATTTGTGACCTTTTGATAAGCAAGGTCCATGGGGAATTCTCTTAACGACCACTTGATTCACTTAATAACTTCAGTGATTCACTTAACAACCATGGCAAAAAAGACTCACTCAAAATCAGCTGTGACTCACTTAACAACTGCTTGCTTAGCAGGGGAAATTCTGGCCCCAAGTGTGATCATAAGTCATGGGCTGCCCATTTGCTCCTCTACTGTACTGGGAAATACCCAGATCCAGCTAACAAACATGCTTCTTGCAGGGAGATTAATTCAAATACATCAGATTTTAAAGCCTCACTGAAAAAGCTCCTCCTTCCTTCACCAACTACCTTGTAAACTTTGAATCCTTTGTGTAGAATGTGCTTCCACCACCTAGTAGCCCCTCCACCAGGGGTGGGATCTACTTACCTTTACACCAGTTCGCATGATGCCCGTGTCTATGCTCTTCTGCGCATGCACAGATCACTTTTGATGATGTTCAGGTCAGTGGGCAGAGCCTCCCACCAGTTTTACTAGTGGTTCTTAGAACCGGTCCGAACCAGGGGCAACCCATCACTGTTCCCCACCTATGTTGAGCTACAACTCCCCTCCATTACAAACATTATGGCCTTTGCTTACAATTACCATTGCCTTCAGTCAAGCGCATATTTTGGATTTGTTTTCTGAGGTGATGAAAGTCATATACTGGGGAGTTGTGAAGCTAGACGACTAGCAATCCTATCTTCCTAATTAGCCAAATAAACCTTGCAGATGAACATTGTTCTCGTCTATCAGAGCCTCATAGATTAACCTTGCTCTATTGCATCAAAACCTTGCAATCTACTTTGCTACAAAACCATGTAGATTAACAAGGGTATCGTGAGCTTTGAAAACATTGTTGCACGAAGCAATGTGTTCTTATTTAATCATAGAATTATAGGGTTGGAATAACAGAGTTGAAAAGGACCTTGATAATTCTCTAGTCTAAACCTCTGCTCAAGCGGGAGACTCTATATCACAGTTTAGATTGGCTGTCCAATCTCTTCTTAAAAGCGTCCAATTATGGAGTACCCACAACCTCCGTAAGCAAGCCGTTCCACTGATTAATTGTTCTATCTGACACAGAAATGAATATTTATAACTAAACAAATCTTCTTCTAGTTGTACTCAGTGGGTGGATGGATCTCCCTCCTTCCTTCACAGAATTTTAAAAGAGGTTTCTTTAGAGTTGTCATAACTGTGTGTTTTCTTTTTACCGATTTTGTATTTTTCTTACTGAGAATAAATCTATGAAGGAAGAGAAAGAGTAATAGTTACATAACATGTATTCGTTTTTAACAGTGATGGCAAGAGTTCTCCCATCTGCAAGCACTGGATTATTCTTAATTTGCTTATTGTAAAGCAGTAGGAAATGTATAAGATCAGACTGAGACCTTTACACCAAAAGCTATACATTGCTTGCTATTGTGGCAAGCAATGCTCTTTTAAAGCCTAAATTGATCCCTGACATCTACAATTCCAGGATTAAAGTCATGGGCGAGAAAAAAATCTAGAATTGCTGTTGAATCTTGCCTACACTAAAATTTAAACAAATGTTGGATTTCCCAGCCAAGTCAAAATCTCTAAAAAATTGAAGCGAGTGTGAATAAATCCAGCCAGGGAAGATTTGCTTAGAAAAACTTTGGCAAAGAACGGAAGATGCTTTGCAATAATAACAAGTAGCAGTTGCTTTACATTCAAATCAAAGAAAACTACAATCCAGGAAAGTTGTGGCACAGTACATGTTTGTTTGTTTTTTTAGATGCAATGTATTTTTTAGTGTCTCTGCTATTTTCAGGTTTCAAATGATGGAGATTATCTTCCAGAACGAGGATAAAAGATCAGCAATAATTTATTTTCTTTCAGTGTAGTTGAATTTATATTGAAGTACTTTAATTCGGGAGATTTTTTCGGAGAAACATCTTGGGGGTAATGCCTCAGGCATCTTTTTATGGGAAGTATAGTTCAATAGTTTAAATTATAAAAGGAATTAAAGCTTTAAATTATCAGAGCTAATCAATTAAAATATATTCACCAGAATTACTTGAATATTTAGAGGTTTTTCATATCTTTCAGACACCCCGCCTCCAAAACTGACTTGAGAAAGTAAAGAGTCAGAATCAGATATAGATAGTCCTTGACTTACCATCACAATTGGGGCCAGAACTTTCATTCCTGTACAGAGTGGTTGTTAAGCAAGTCATGACCAATTTTATAATTTTTTTGCCATGATTGCTAAGCAAATTACTGCAGTTGTTAAGTGAATCTTACAGTTGTTAAGCAAATCTGGCTTTCCCCATTGACTTTACTCGTCAGGAGCTAGCTGAGACGTTTTCAAAAGACATTCACAGGTACTCAGAATGCTGCAAGCAAAGTTATACCTAGAAACTAACATAGGTCTATCAAAAACAGATCATACCAAACAAATCTTATTTCAGAATGACTAAATTAGTGAACCACTGAAATGCAGTGGACATAGTAAACTTGGACTTCAGCAAGGCATGCAACAAACTAGACTACAACCTACTTCTTGCCAAGATTGAAAAATGTGGGATAGACAGCATCACCACCAGATGGATTGGTAACTGGCTAACAGATGACATTCAACATGTAGTCCTCAATGGAACTACATCTACATGGAGGACAGTATGCAGTGGGATACCCCAAGTTCTGTCTTAAGCCAGTATTTTTCAATATCTTCATAAACAATTTAGATGAGGGGATAGAAGGAGAACTCATTAAATTTACAGACACACCAAGCTGATGGAAATAGCCAACACCCTAGAGAAAGATCTTGACAAAGTAGAAGATTGGGCCCTATCTAACAAAATGAAATTCAGTGGTGAGAAAAGTAAGGTTTCACACCTAGGCAAAATGCACAAGTACACAATAGATGGTACCTGGCTCAACAGTAGTAATTGCAAAAAGTTCTAGTGGACAACCACTTAAATATGAGCCAATAATGTACTGCAACTACTAAAAAAAGCCAATACAGTCCTAGGCTATATTAACAAAGGGATAGAATCAAGACAAGAATTACTTCTTGTCCTGCTTTCAGGTACTTTGGAGAATATGTTGACTCCTTTTCCTTGTGGCAGCTGCTCGGATATTAGAACATGGCTATCACTGTCACCCCTAGTCCTTCTTCTTATTAGACTAAACATAGCCAATTCCTGCAATCATTCTTCATATGTTTTTAGCTTCCCTCCCCAAGTCATCATTGTTGTTCTTCTCTGCACTCTTTCTAGAGTCTCAACATTTTTTGGAATTTTAATGACCAAAACTGGATGCAATGTTCTAAGTTTGGTCTTACAAAGGCATTATAAAGTGTTAACACCATTTTATAATGCCTTTGTAAGACCAAACTTAGAACATTGCATCCAGTTTTAGTCATTAAAATTCCAAAAAATGTTGAGACTCTAGAAAGAGTGCAGAGAAGAACAACAATGATGACTTGGGGAGGGAAGCTAAAAACATATGAAGAATGATTGCAGGAATTGGCTATGTTTAGTCTAATAAAAAGAAGGACTAGGGGTGACTGTGATAGCCATGTTCTAATATCCGAGCAGCTGCCACAAGGAAAAGGAGTCAACATATTCTCCAAAGTATCTGAAAGCAGGACAAGAAGTAATAGATGAAAGAGAACCAGTCTAGAACTAAGGAGAAAATTCCAAACAGTGCGAACAGAATAACAGAGTTCGAGGAGACTTTGTAGGTCATCTAGTACAGGGGTCCCCAATTTTTTGGAACTCAGGGACCACTAAATTCATAATTTTAAATCCCATGGACCACTAATATGATCTGCCTAATGACTGAGATGATCAGCCAGTTCCAGGCCATGATGCAGTCTCACTGGAACAAGGCCCTCTGATTCTTTGCCACCAGCAGCACTTCCCTCCAGCCTTCGCCCAGGAGGCTGAAGCAGACCCCCAAGTCAGAATTTCTGCCTCTCTCCAACCCACACAAGAAGATCCCGAAGGGGGAGACTCTGCAGTAACACAAACGCTCATTGCACATATCCAGCCCAAGGGCCATAGTTTGAGAACCCCTGATTTAGTGCAATATAAAAAATGCAAATAATTCTTCTGTGGACACCAGTGGTCCACGGACCACCAGTTGGTGACCGCTGATCTAATACAACCTCCTGCCCAAGCAGGAGACCCTACATCAGTGATGGCGAACCTTTTTGGCACTGAGTGCTGAAAGCACTGAGTGCCAAAAAGGTCATGTGGAAACATTGCATGCACGCACAGACACACACGTACACAAACACACGTACTCATTGCAGCTGTTCTCCGGAAAAGCCAAACTTCTGGGTTCTAGCGTGCATGCTTGCTCGACGATCAGCTGGCTGGTGCACATACACACACTGGTTTTTGGCACTGCTGTGTGCACAAAGGACATCTGATTGTTGTGCATGCATTTGTTGTGCATGCCAGAAACCTGGAAGACAAACAGGCAAGGCCACGCATGCTGGGTGACATGGCTTCATATGCCACTTTGGGCACACATGTCATAATTCGGCATCACAGCCCTACACCATTCCTGACATATGGCAGTCCAGTCTGTCCTTGAAAGCCTCCAGTGATGAAGCTCCCACAACTTCAGAAGGCAAGCTGTTTCATTGGTTGATTGTTCTCACTGTCAGAAAATTTCTCCTTATTTCTAGGCTGAACCTCTCCTTGATCAGTTTCCATCCATTATTCCAGTGGTAAAATCCAATTTTTTTTACTACTGTAGGCGTGGCTTAGTGGGCATGGCAGGGGAAGGATACTGCAAAATCTCCATTCTCACCCCACTCCAGGTGAAGGATACTGCAAAATCTCCATTCCCACACCACTCTGGGGCCACACAGAGGTGGTATTTGCCAGTTCTCTGAACTACTCAAAATTTCCACTACCAGTTCTCCAGAACTTGTCAGAACCTGCTGGATTTTGCCCCTGCATTATTCCTTGTCTGGCCTTTGGGTGCTTTGGAAAATAGGTTGACCTTCTCCTCTCTCTGTGGCAGCCCCACAAATATTACTAGATGAACACTGCTATCATGTCTTCCCTGGTCCTTCTCTTCACCAGCCTAGCCATGTCCAGTTTCTATAACCATTCTTCATATATTTCAGCCTTCAGTCCCCTAAACATCTTGGTTGCTCTTCTTTGCATTCTTTCTAGAGTCTCAACGTCTTTTTTATAATGTGGTGACTAAAACTGGATGCAGTATTCTAGGTGTGATCTTACTAAGGCTTTATAGGGTGGTATTAGTACCTCACGTGATCTTGATTGAATCCCTGAGGACAGTTAACCAGCTTGCCTTCAGAAATTGTGGGAGCTTCATCGCTGGAAGCTTTCAAGAAGAGACTGGACAGCCATTTGTCTGGAATGGTATAGATTCTCTTTCTTGAACAGGAAGTTGGCCTAGAAGACCTCTAAGGTTCCCTCTAATTCTGTTCTGTTCTGGTCTGTTATTAATACATTCTGGTTGCCAATGCCTAAAATTTGATCACATAACTGTGAGGATGCTACAATGGTTTTAAATGCAAAACACACTTATATATCACATTATTCAATGACTAACTTCGAACCATTGCTAAATGAATGGTTCTAAATCAAGGACTATCTGCACTTCTTCTGCTTCTACCCACCTCAGATGCTTCAAAAGATTTTTCTTCAATATGTTAGGATGAACAATTATCCCAATGCAAAAAGGAGGCAGTTTTAGTTGTTTTGTCTAGGCTGAGAAACTGAGTGTATTTAGACTAAGACTGAATCTGGATTACGAAAGCATCCCAAGGCTGAAAACGTAAATTGGAAGTCGAAAAATATTGTGGAAGAAGACAGTGATAACCAGTTCTTTATTATTGCAAAGAAATATTTTTTTATATCTGTGACGTCAGCAAAGTCTTGATGTTTAATTTAACTTATCATAAATTTTAAATTACTTTAAAACCCCAGATTAGGAATTGTGGTGGCTAGGCTTTTCTCCTTGGTACCCTTTGATATGTTGAATGTGAACTCCAGCTCCTATCATTCTCAGCCACAGAGGCCCTGTTAACAATGTCCTTCATGGCGTAGCTGTTAATCAGTTACGTCAATTATCCCCTGTGTTTATCATGTGGCCCAGTGTCTGCTATGGCTAGGAAGGTAACTAGAGGCCAGAGATCACAAGCACCATCCATTGCCTTATGCAGCCACACATAGGAAGCTGGTGGACCCCAATAATTCCAATTTCTTTTCCATTTATGGTACCCCATGAAAAGAAAACAAGTGTATAAGAATTTGTTTGCGTATTTATTTATTCATTACATTCATATTCCATGCATTTCTAAACAAATCAGCTAGCAGCACTTTGTCTGCCACTGAGCTCATGTGACTCATGTGATTTCCTAAGTGCAGGACCATAAATCACTTTTTTTCCGTGCCATTGTAACTTTGAATGGTCACTAAATTAAGAACTACCTGCACCAAGAGAGGAGTCTGGAGAATAAGGCATTTGCTACATTAGACAGACTTAATAATAATGGAAGAAAACAGAGACATGGAATCAAGATGATGGCCATGCATACAATCTGTGAAAACAAGAAACCCAACATAAACCCAACATAAGGAAACCTGCAATATAAAAGTCAGTACAGGAAAAGAACCTTTTTTTGTATTGACCTTTCTTTATACTATATACAGCACCAATCAAAAAGAGGGCTGTGAAAATATTTACAGACCCCTCACATCCTGGACATAAACTGTTTCAACTCCTACCCTCAAAATGACGCTATAGAGCACTGCACACCAGAACAACTAGACACAAGAACAGTTTCTTCCCGAAGGCCATCACTCTGCTAAACAAATAATTCCCTCAACACTGTCAAACTATTTACTAAATTTGCATTACTATTAATCTTCATATTGTTCCCATCACCCATCTCCTTCCACTTATGGCTGTAACTTTGTTGCATGTATCCTTACGATTTATACTGATATTGTTTCCTGATTGCTTATTTGTAGCCTATGACTATCATTAAGTGTTGTAAGTGTTGTACCTTGATGAAGGTATCTTTTCTTTTATGTACACTGAAAGCATATGCACCAAGACAAATTCCTTGTGTGTCCAATCACACTTGGCCAGTAATAATTCTGTTCTGTTCTGTTCTGTTCTGTTCTGTTCTGTTCTACTCTATTCTATTCTATTCATATTGCAGGTAAAAAAATATATTCACCTGTACTCCATAAGCAGTATTCCATGTCACTCTTCCATTTAATAGTTTCTACTATTTTATTTATTTGTATCTGCCTTTTTTATTTTTTACAAATAACTCATGGTGGCAAAAATATCCAACACATGTTCGATTTTCCTCATAACAACAACCCTGTGAGGTAGCTTGGGCTGATGGAGTGACTGGCCCAAAGTCATCCAGGTGGCTTTCATGGCTAAGGCAAGACTTGAACTCACAGTCTCCTGCTTTCTAGCCTGGTGCCTTAACCACTAGACCAGGAGTATCAAACTTGCATTGTCGCGGGTAGCATCATGTGACATATCAGGACTTTTTTTCCCTTTGCTAAACTGCATCCAGCCTGTGGGCTATGAGTTTGACAATCCTGAACTAAACCAAATGTTTATTACACTATGTGTGTGTTTTTTTCCATTTTTGTGAAAGAGAATAAAACTTTATTGCTTTTATTGTATATCACATCAAACTTCCAGGAATAGAAAGCTATTAAAAATGCTCTAAATATATACATTTTTCAAAATGTAATTATGAAAAAGAAACCAAATCTGGAATTCAAAGATGTGAGGGAAGCCAATCCATACCAGGATTCACACCTTGCACTAAAACAATGTATTTTGCAGAGTGGGGGGTGGGACTTCTCTGAATCTAACCAGCACAGTCTATTGATAAAAATATAGTTAAAAGGAACAATGGTATAAATCCAATCAGACAGAAATGTGTCAACTAAGGATAAAAATCCATGCAATTAACAAAGACTTCTTTATTCCATAAAATTTTTTTGTAAGAAATATGTTATATTAAGATGCCATATTAGTTTGGTTATAAAAATATGCGTATTCTCTCCACAAATGGGGGACATTTTTATGTGTATTTAACCCATTTCTACAAGGTAACAGCTATTTTCTTTCTCTTTGTTGTTGTTAGTTGCGAAGTCATGTCCGACCCATCGCGACTCCATGAACAACATTCCTCCAGGCCTTCCTGTCCTCTACCATCGTCTGGAGTCCATTTAAGCTCATGCCTACTGCTTCAGTGACTCCATCCAGCCACCTCATTCTCTGTCATTCCCTTCTTCTTTTGCCCTCAATATTGCCCAGCATTAGGCTCTTCTCCAGTGAGTCTTTCTTTCTTTCTTTCTCTTAGTTGGTTCAAAAGTACTGATAGGGAACAGGCCCTTAGAAAAAAAATCTCTGTTTAAAAAAAAAAGAAGCTGGTAAACTGCTGTTTCCTGTAGATATGCCTTGTCCTCCAGATCAGCGGTCACCAACTGGTGGTCCATGGACCATTGGTGGTCCATGAGAAAATTTTGTTGGTCCGCGGAAAAAATATTTGCATTTTTTATAGTGCACAAAATCATGGGTCCTCAAACTATGGCCCCTGGGCTGGATATGTGCAATGAGCGTTTGTGTTACTGCAGAGAGTCTCCCCCTTCGGGGTCTTGTGTGGGGCAGAGAGGGGCAGAAATTCTGACTTGGGGGTCTGCTTCAGCCTCCTGGGCGAAGGCTGGAGGGAAGTGCTGCTGGTGGCAAAGAACCAGAGGGCCTTGTTCCAGTGAGACTGCATCATGGCCTGGAACTGGCTGATCATCTCAGACTGCTGAGCCTCCAGGCACTGGTACCTGGTTTTGCACTCCCGCAGGTCTTTTCTCTGCTTAGAAAGCTTCTGCTCCTAGTCCTCAGTGAAGTATTTCTGCTGAGTGTCCTTCTCGGCCATATCCAATGTGAACGAAGCCAGCTATTTTGCCAACTCTTTCTTGTGGTGGCTGCTTAGCTCCAACAACTGCTTCCTATTGTGGCCCTAAGGAGCCCAGGCGGGCAGGTGAGGAGTGGCTGGGAAGGGGGGTGAGTAGAGGCCAGCGAGGCGCCCCTTGACATGAGTGACATCAAGTTGCCCACCCAGTCACATGACCACCCAGCCAAGCCCACCCAGCCAGTCATTAGGCAGATCATATTAGTGGTCCACGGGATTTAAAATTATGAATTTAGTGGTCCCTGAGGTTTGAAAGGTTGGGGACCTTGCTCTAGATGGTGATCCTGTGCTACAATTGGAAACGTTCCTTGCCAGTTCAAAGCAGTGTTGCAAAAACAGCTATCTTGAATTTCTGGTAGCCAAGTATATATTTCTCAATTTTTGTCTCTCTCTCTCTCTCCCTCTCCATCGCCTCCCTCCTCCACCATGGATAGCAATGGAGAGAAAGAAGTCATCTGGAATCAGTCTTCTTTATTATTTAGGTTTATTGCGGGTAGTTCACTTCTTACAATTTACAACTTTTTGTTAAACAGCACTGAAAAAGGTGACTTATGATCATTTTTTGCACTTATGACCACTGCAGGAAAACCATGGTTGCATGATCAGAATTTGGACATCTGGCAACTTGCATGCATTTAGTGACAATTGCGGTCTCCCAGGGTCATGTGATCACCTACACTACTACAAAGTGAGAAACATTGCACTGATAGAAATGTGACTTTATAATATAGTTGTGCCTGGCTCTTTACTCATATCTTTGATGGCGATTTTAAAAATAAAAAATAAAAAAAATCAGATTCTTTGCTTTTGTTTCCACTCAGTTTGTTATTCTGCTCTTTTTGCTGCTTGTTCTCTTTATTGTCGTATATTTATATTTTAAATCATTTGTAAACAGTTCTTAGTAGCTGGGAATTAAGTGGCATATACATTTTAATAGCAATAGTTTTTTCTCGGGGGGGTGGGGTGTGTATGTCATTGTTTAACACAAAAAGGCAGTAAAAAAAAATCCATTTCATCTTCAATCTGGAAGTTATCCAAGATGCCAAATTCTCACAAATAGACACTTCCAAGAGCTCTAAAAAACTGTATAACAGCTTAAAAAATAACAAACAATCATTATCAAAAACAATATTAAAATAAACGTTGGTTGATTGAGAGACATTTTGATCTAGCAGTTCAGGCTCCAGAAACCTGAGTTGTAGTCCTGCTGTAGCCATGAAAACCAGGTAGGTGACTTTGAACTGGTAACTCTCAGCCCACAATGTCAGGGTCAGGCGAGTTGGTCAATCATGCAATTCCTGTTTCAACCAATGGCTCCATACTTATAGCGACCCCACGAATGCTATATTTTATTACATATCACATTTTCTCTAGTATGGATAAGATGGATAATATAATATGGATAAGTCAAAATAACAAAATATTTCACTCCTATTTTAAAATATCTTTCCTTGGAAAATAAAGGTCTTCCCTAACCAAATGTCTGACGCTAGGTGGCAGTGCTCATCTCTTACTTAGCTGAGGGAGCCAGCACTCTCCGAAGACATTTCTGTGATAATTTGGCCAGCAGGACTATAATGGCTAGGGACATAGAACACTGTCACCTTCCCACAAAGTGGTACCTATTTATCTGTTTGCATGCTTTCAAACTGCTAGATTGGAAGGAACTGAGGCAAACGTGCCTACTGTATTGTATTGCCTACTCTCTATTGTTCCTTTTCATTATATCCAATTAATATAGTTATTACATACTTATGCTCATATATATGCTTATATATTATATAGTTATTTCATGTTAATGCTTACATATACTGTTATGACAAAATAAATAAATAAAAAATAAAATAAATAAAATAAAGTAACAGGAGTTCACCCTGTCACACAGTGTTTGCGTCTTGAACTGGGCTGTCAGATTTCCAGCTGACAAGCTCAGCATCTTTCTAGATGTGTAGGTTTCCCCACCCAGAATTCTCAGCAAGGTCAATGCTGCCTGTAGAATTCTGGCACTTGAAGTTTACATATCAGAAGAACACTCGTGTCAGGGATTGCAATGTGAGAACAAGTTAAAAAAGTGAAGAGAAGGACCAGGGGAGGCGTGATAGGAGTGTTCCAAAATTTGAAGGGCTAGAGAGGAGGTGGTCAATTTATTTTCCAAAGCACCTGAAGACCAGACAAGGAATAATGAATGGAAACTGATCAAGGAGAGATTCAACCTAGAAATAAGGAGAAATTTTATGGGAGTGAGAATAAACAACCAATAGAACAGCTTTCTTTCAGCAGTTGTGGGAGCTTCACCACTGGAACATTTCAAGAAGAGACTGGACTGCCATTTGTCTGGAATGGTATAGGTTCTCCTTCTTGAACAGGGAGTTGGCCTAGAAGACCTCTAAGGTTCCCTCTAATTCTGTTCTGTTCTGTTCTGTTCTGTTCTGTTATTAATACATTCTGGTTGCCAATGCCTAAAATTTGATCACATAACTGTGAGGATGCTGCAATGGTTTTAAATGCAAAACACACTTATATATCACATTATTCAATGACGACTAATATTGAACCATTGCTAAATGAATGGTTCTAAATCAAGGACTATCTGCACTTCTTCTGCTTCTACCCACCTCAGATGCTTCAAAAGACTTTTCTTCAATATGTTAGGATGAACAATTATCCCAATGCAAAAAGGAGGCAGTTTTAGTTGTTTTGTCTAGGCTGAGAAACTGAGTGTATTTAGACTAAGACTGAATCTGGATTACGGAAGCATCCCAAGGCTGAAAACGTAAATTGGAAGTCGAAAAATATTGTGGAAGAAGACAGTGATAACCAGTTCTTTATTATTGCAAAGAAATATTTTTTTATATCTGTGACGTCAGCAAAGTCTTGATGTTTAATTTAACTTATCATAAATTTTAAATTACTTTAAAACCCCAGATTAGGAATTGTGGTGGCTAGGCTTTTCTCCTTGGTACCCTTTGATATGTTGAATGTGAACTCCAGCTCCTATCATTCTCAGCCACAGAGGCCCTGTTAACAATGTCCTTCATGGCGTAGCTGTTAATCAGTTACGTCAATTATCCCCTGTGTTTATCATGTGCCCAGTGTCTGCTATGGCTAGGAAGGTAACTAGAGGCCAGAGATCACAAGCACCATCCATTGCCTTATGCAGCCACACATAGGAAGCTGGTGGACCCCAATAATTCCAATTTCTTTTCCATTTATGGTACCCCATGAAAAGAAAACAAGCGTATAAGTATTT
Source organism: Ahaetulla prasina (assembly GCF_028640845.1). Classification (NCBI taxonomy): domain Eukaryota; kingdom Metazoa; phylum Chordata; class Lepidosauria; order Squamata; family Colubridae; genus Ahaetulla; species Ahaetulla prasina. The sequence continues at coordinate 34,296,162 of NC_080542.1, read as the reverse complement.
GTTTTCATATTTATTTATTTATTCATTACATTCATATTCCATTCATTTCCAAACAAATCAGGTAGCAGCACTTTGTCTGCCACTGAACTATGGAAAACTACAGATTTTAAAATAATTTGTGCAGGTTTTTATAGTTTTTCAGTTCACTATATGATAAGGAAAATGGCTTTCAAAATCCAGAGGCTTCCTGGCCCAAAAAGCCCTTTCCCCCACTACCTGAGATCAAAGATGAAGTGGGAAGAAGGATCCCAAAACTGATTCTAAGCATTAAAGCCATTCCTATCCAAATATTGGGTAGGAACAGATGTTGCTTTATTGCAACAGATGTAATTTAGCCATGGAAATACATTTATTTAAAAGGTTGGCAAAAGTTTGAAAACAATGGACTCTAACAGGAGAGCTAAAAATTCAGTAAATTTCTTCTTCGATATGCTTAACTATCATTTGGCACAATTTGAAACTCAACCATCATACAGTTAGTTCTTGACATACAACCACAATTGGGTCCAGGAGTTCCATTGCTAAGCAAAATGGTCATTAAGCAAATCATGCCCAATTTTATAATTTTTTTTGCCACAGTGGTTAAGTGAACCACATGAATGTTAAGCGAATCCATTGTTTGGGTAGGAACAGATGTTGCTTTATTGCAAATAACAAAGCGGCCAAATTTTTATCATGTGACTGTAGGCTGTGATGTTCCTAAGTGCAGGACCATAAATCACTTTTTTTCCATGCCATTGTAACTTTGAATGGTCACTAAATTTAGGACTACCTGCACCAAGAGAGGAGTCTGGAGAATAAGGCATTTGCTACATTAGACAGACTTAATAATAATGGAAGAAAACAGAGACATGGAATCAAGATGATGGCCATGCATACAATATGTGAAAACAGGAAATCCAACATTTATTTATTTATTTATTTATTTATTGAATTTATATCCCGCCCTTTTCCGAAGACTCAGGGCGGCTTACACTGTGTTAAGCAATAGTCTTCATCCATTTGTATATAAGTCAACTTTTATTGCCCCCAACAATCTGGGTCCTCATTTTACCTACCTTATAAAGGATGGACGGCTGAGTCAACCTTGGAAAAACATAAACCCAACATAAGGAAACCTGCAATATAAAAGTCAATACAGGAAAAGAACCTTTTTCTGTATTGACCTTTCTTTATATTGCAGGGGGGAAAAATATTCACCTCTATTCCATAAGCAGTAGTCCATGTCACTCTTCTATTTAATAGTTTCTACTATTTTACTTATTTGTGTCTGCCTTTATTATTTTTTACAAATAACTCATGGTAGCAAAAATATCCAACACATCTTCTTCCTCCTATTTTCCTCATAACAACAACCCTGTGAGGTAGCTTGGGCTGACGGAGTGACTGGCCCAAAGTCATCCAGGTGGCTTTCATGGCTAAGGCAAGACTTGAACTCACAGTCTCCTGCTTTCTAGCCTGGTGCCTTAACCACTAGACCAGGAGTATCAAACTCGCATTGTCATGGGCAACATCACGTGACATATCGGGACTTTTTTTGCCTTTGCTAAACCGGGCATGGGCGTGGCCAGCGCGTGACGCATCCGGCCCTTAGGCCACGAGTTTGACAGCCCTGAACTAAACCAAACGTTTATTATACTATGTGCTTTTTTTCCCCATTTCTATGAAACAGAATAAAACGTTATTGTTTTTTATTGTATATCACATCAAACTTCCAGGAATAGAAAGCTATTAAAAATGCTCTAAATATATACATTTTTCAAAATGTAATTATGAAAAAGAAGCCAAATCTGGAATTCAGAGATGTGAGGGAAGCCAATACATACCAGGATTCACACCTTGCACTAAAACAATGTATTTTGCAGAGTGGGGGGTGGGACTGAATCTAACCAGCACAATGTATTGATAAAAACATAGTTCAAAGGAACAATGGTGTAAATCCAATCAGACAGAAATGTGTCAACTAAGGATAAAAATCCATGCAATTAACAAAGACTTCTTTATTCCATAAATTTTTTTTGTAAGAAATGTGTTATATTAAGATGCCATATTAGTCTCCCTTCAGTTTGGTTATAAAAATATGCATATTCTCTCCACAAATGGGACATTTTTATGTGTATTTAATCCATTTATACAAGGTAAAAGCTATTTTCTTTCTCTTTGTTGTTGTTAGTTGCGAAGTCATGTCCAACCCATTGCAACCCCATGGACAACATTCCTCCAGGCCTTCCTGTCCTCTACCATCCTCTGGAGTCCATTTAAGCTCATGCCTACTGTTATGTATTTAAACTTTAGGAGGGAAGTTTGGGCGGGAACAAGCACGTTGCTGATTGGCTGATGCCTCAGCCAAAACAGTATTTAAAGAGGGGTTTTTGCCGTTGGTCTTTTGCTGGGTCACAATAAACTAAAGAGCTGTTGTCACTGGTGTGGTCTCCTGCCTCGTCATTGCCCAAACTTAACATTGGCGATGAAGGTGGGATATTGAGGCAGCGAGACCAGGAAAAGAGCTGAAGGAGCATGGATTCGGAAAACCCAGCCGGTATCAGGAAGCGGTCACATAGCCATGTCCAGCTATACACCACCAGCGCCATTTGACCCGGCCAAAGAGAAATGGGGGTCGTACATGGCTCGTTTTGAGTGTTTCCTCGAAGCAAACGAACTACAGGAAGTTTCGGACAATCGGAAGCGAGCTTACTTCCTAAGTCACTGCGGACCAGAGGTTTTCGATACCGCCGAATCGCTGTCGGAACCAACGCTGGTACAGTCGGTGCCATGGCAAACGCTGCAGACAACACTGAAGGCACACTACGCTCCGGTGCCGTCGAAGTTTGTTCAGCGTTTCGAGCTAAGACAGCGAGTTCAGTGAGAGGGCGAATCGATAAGCATGTACATGGCCGCACTAAGGAAAACCGCAAACCACTGTGAGTACCGGGATTTGGATAACTCCCTACTGGAACAACTCATTTGCGGGGTCCGGGACATTCGTTTACAGAGGAGGTTGCTGTCCAAAAGCAACCTAACCCTGGCCCTGGCCCTGGACGAGGCAAGGGCACACGAGATGTCCACCAAAGCGGCGGAAACCCTACAGAAACCTAACACACCGAATACCGGCACAAAAGCAATGCCAGTCCACAGCGAAGTCGTCGAGGCCGAACCCGAGGAAGAGGAAGAAGAAAAGGTCTTCCATACCGGACGAGCAGAGAGAGGCGACCGGGACGAGTGTGTGAGCTGCGGAGGCCAACACCAATGACAAAATTGCAGATTCAAGGACGCAATTTGCTGGCGGTGCGAAAAGAAAGGGCACATCGCACAGGCCTGTCGAGCCCCTCAACCGTCCCGCCTAAAATTCAAACTGGCCAATCAGCAGAGCGCTGGACCGATGAAACAGCCAGGGATTGGCTCTTCCAAAAGAGGTGCGAAATTGAACCAAACAACTGTACAAGTGGGTCACGCATCAACGCGAATCGAAAAGAAGATATTCACACAAACGCACATCGAAGGAGTGCCGTGTAAAATGGAGGTGGACACCGGATCGTCGATCACGATCATGTCCTGGGACACCGTCGCGAGGAACCTGCCAGAGGTCGCGAGGTGCCAACTGCAAACCCAAAAGCTGAGAGTGCAAGACTACCAGGGAAACCGGATCCCTGTTCGAAGAGTCACGTCTGTCAAAGTGAGATACGGAAATTTTAAGAAAACTTTACCGATCACCATCGTAGATGGAGACCTTCCAAGCTTGCTAGGCCTGGACTGGTTCAGAGCCCTGGGGATGGAAGTGACCAGGGTTCACATAAATGGAGTCACCCTAAAGGACGAACTGCTGAAAGAGTTCGAGGACGTCTTCCAGGACTGCCTGGGCAAGTACGTGGGGACCCCTATTTCGTTTAACTTAGATCCCCAGGTGGCTCCCATTAGGTTAAAGGCTAGGAGGGTCCCCTTCGCCCTTAAGCCCAAGATTGACCGGGAGTTAGACAAACTAGTAAACCAGGGAATACTAGTCCCCGTCGACCATGCCAAATGGGAGACACCAATTGTAACTCCAGTCAAGCTGGACGGATCGGTCCGGATTTGCGCTGACTACAAGGCAACACTTAACAAAGCATTGCAAAAGAGCGCATACCCCGTTCCTGTAGTGCAACATCTGTTGCACTCATTGGGACAAGGGCAGGTCTTCGCCAAACTCGATCTGGCCCAAGCCTACCAACAACTGCCGTAGACGAAGACACAGCCGAGGCGCAAACAATCGTAACGCATCGAGGTGCATTCAAATGCACTCGACTCCAGTTTGGTGTCAGCGTAGCCCCGGTTTGTTCCAAAATCTAATGAAACGTCTATTACAGGGAATACCGGGGGTTGTGCCATATTTTGACGACATACTGGTTTCAGCAGAGAACCTAGTTGAGTTAGGGGCCAAACTACGGAAAGTCTTGGGCCTGCTGGGTTTAAGGTCAAGCTCAACAAATGCCAGATAGGAGTTGAATCCGTAGAATTCTTGAGTTACCAAATAAACAGAGGAGGAATCCACCCCATGGAGAGCAAAGTGCAAGCTATCAGGAAGGCTCCGGCTCCCAAAAATAAGGCTGAGTTACAGGCATTTTGGGGGCTTGTGAATTTCTACGCGGTCTTCTTGCGAAATAAGGCAACAGTAGCAGAGCCGCTGCACAAGCTATTAGCAAAAAAGACTGTTTGGTCGTGGGGCAAGGCTGAGGCTAGGGCATTCGAGGGTGTTAAGAACCTATTGTCCAGTGATAGCCTGCTAATCCAATACAATGGGACATTGCCACTAGTACTAGTCTGCGATGCATCACTCTATGGGGTTGGGGCTGTCCTCAGCCATAGGTTACCGAACGGATCAGAAGCCCCCATCGCATATTTTTCCCATACAATGTCGCAGCAGAAAGAAACTACAGCCAGCTAGATAGAGAGGCCCTGGCCATAGTTTCGGGAGTTAAAAAATTCCACGAATACCTATTTGGGTGACAATTCGAAATAGTAACAGACCACAGACCACTATTGGGACTTCTGGCGGGGGACCGCCCAACTCCGGTTGCATTATCACCCAGAATGACCCGTTGGACTATCTTCCTGGCATCGTACTCGTACAAATTGTCCCATCGTCCAGAAAAGGACTTAGGACACGCAGACACTTTGAGTAGATGTCCCTTACCAGAGACGATCGAAGACCCGACCCCAGGGACACCCATCCTACTAATTGACTCTCTAGACTCCGGCCCGGTCACTTCTAAGGAAGTGACTAGGGCATCATACAGAGACATTATTATAAGGACTGTAATCGGTTGGGTACAGAGGGGATGGCCCAATACGGGAGATCGTTTCAAGGACTTTACAAAAAAACGATCGGAGCTGTCGGTTCAAGGGGGTTGTCTGTTATGGGGGGATAGAGTGGTTATTCCAGAGAAACTGCGAGAAAATGTGTTGGAACTGTTACATGTGGGGCACCCGGGAATTGTCAGGATGAAAAGCCTGGCGAGGAGTTATGTGTGGTGGCCACAAATGGATAAAGATATTAGCGATAGGGTAGGAAAATGGCAGGCCTGCCAAGAGTCAAGGCCACTACCCCCAACAGCCCCCATAAGAGAGTGGGAGAAACCCCAGGGTCCTTGGTCCAGGATCCACATAGATTTTGCCGGGCCATTCCATGGGCAAACTTTTTTAATCGTGGTAGACGCATTTTCAAAGTTGTTAGAAATTCTGCTCATGCAATCCACAACAGCCGAAGCTGTAATTACCACGTTGCGGCACCTTTTTGTAACACACGGGTTGCCGGACACCCTGGTGTCCGACAACGGCCCGCAATTCACGGCTACCCAATTCGAAGGGTACTTAGCAGAAGAGGGCATCCGACATGTCCTCTCGGCGCCTTTCCACCCGGCGACGAACGGACTTGCAGAACGATTCATTCGGAGTGCCAAGGAAGCGCTATCTAGAATCACCCCTGGTGATTGGCAAGCCAAAATCGATACCTTTCTAGCGGTACAACACAGGACCCCCTGTGTAGCCACAGGGCGCAGCCCATCCAAACTATTAATGGGTCGGAAACTAAGGTGTCCCTTAGATCGATTAAACCCAACATACTCCCCTGACAGGTACCAAGGCATCCACGAAAAAACCAGGGAAATGACAATGGGTGATTTAGTGTGGGCACATAAGTATAGTGAAGGCCCAGCATGGCTTAAAGGAACAATCACTGGAGTAACAGGCCCAAAATCATATATAGTGGACCTGGGGGATGGCAGAGTATGGAGGCGCCACATAGATCAATTACGTAGAAGGGTACAAAACAAACCAGAAACCGCGCAACCAGACCCTGACTACCCAATATTTGAACCAATAGCTAACTTAAACCCGCGGCGATCGGAGGACTTATCTGAACTTGAAGAAGTCCAGCGACGCCAACCAGTTCCTCCTGAAGACTGCAGGGATGACTCTGCAAGTAATCCTGGGCCGGAGGGCCTAGAGGAGGAGCTGGGAGGAACAAACAGTCCCTCCGACCAGCTCAACTCACTCCCAGGGAATGAATTGCGCAGGTCAGAAAGAGTTAGGAGACGCCCTGTCTACCTGCGTGACTACGTGGAAAAATAGCATGCAAATTCCATGCAAAGAAGTGGCTCAATGCATTCTGGGAGGGGAAGAGTGTTATGTATTTAAACTTTAGGAGGGAAGTTTGGGCGGGAACAAGCACGTTGCTGATTGGCTGATGCCTCAGCCAAAATAGTATTCAAAGAGGGGTTTTTGCCGTTGGTCTTTTGCTGGGTCACAATAAACTAAAGAGCTGTTGTCACTGGTGTGGTCTCCTGCCTCGTCATTGCCCAAACTTAACACCTACTGCTTCAGTGACCCCATCCAGCCACCTCATTCTTTGTCATCCCTTTCTTTTTTTTGCCCTCAATCTTTCCCAGCATTAAGCTCTTCTTCAGTGAGTCAGTCTTCCTTCCTTCCTTCCTTCCTTCCTTCCTTCTCTTATTTAGTTCAAAAGTATTGAAAGGGAACAGGCGGTTAGAAAAAAAAATCTCTGTTTAAAAAAAACTGATAAAAGGCTGTTTCCAGTAGGTGTGCCTTGTCCTCTAGATGGCGCTTCTGGGCTACAATTGGAAACGTTCCTTGCCAGTTCAAAGCAGTGTTGCAAGAACAGCTATCTTGAATTTCTGGTAAAGTATATCTCAAGTTTTGTTTCTCTCTCTCTGCCTCCTCACCGCCTCCCTCCTCCACCATGGATAACAATGAAGAGGAAGAAATCATCTGAATCAGTCTTCTTTATTATTTAGATTTATTACAGGTAGTTCAATGTACAACTTTTTGTTAAACAGCACTGAAAAAGGTGACTTATGATAATTTTTCGCACTTATGACCATTGCAGTAACCCCGTGGTTGCATGATCAGAATTTGGACATCTGCAACTCTGACAAGCAAAGTCAATGGGGACAGCAGATTCACTTAGCAACCCTTTTAGTAACCTAACAACTGCAGTGATTCACTGAACAACTGTAGCATAAATGGAGCAAAACTCATTTACCAACCGTCTTGCTTATAAAAAGAAATGTTGGACTCAATTGTGAATGTAAGGCGAGGACCACTTGTATTGCAGTGTTTCTCAAATTTGACCGTTTTAAGATGTGTGGATTTCAATTCCCAAAATTTCTCTGGGTTATTCTTGGAGTTGGCCAAATTGAGAAACATTGCACTGATGGAAATGTGACTTTATAATATAGTTGTGCCTGGTTCTTTACTCAGATCTTTGATGGGAATTTTTTTTTTAAAAAAAATCAGATTCTTTGCTTTGGTTTCCACTCAGTTTGTTATTCTGCTCTTTTTGCTGCTTGTTCGCTTTATTGTCGTATTTTTATATTTTAAATCATTTGTAAACAGTTCTTTTGTTGTTGTTAGTTGCGAAGTCGTGTCCGACCCATTGCGACCCCATGGACAATGTTCCTCCAGGCCTTCCTGTCCTCTACCATCCTCTGGAGTCCATTTAAGCTCATGCCTACTGCTTCAGTGACTCCATGGAGCCACCTCGTTCTCTGTCATCCCCTTCTTCTTTTGCTCTCAATCTTTCCCATCATTAGGCTCTTCTCCAGTGAGTCCTTCCTTTTCATTAGGTGGCCAAAGTATTTCCATTTCATCTTCAGGATCTGTCCTTCTAAAGAGCAGTCAGGGTTGATCTCCTCTAGAACTTACTTGTTTGTTCGCCTTGCAGTCCAAGGGACTCGCAGGGGTCTTCTCCAGCACTAGAGTTCAAAGGCCTCAATTCTTTGGCGCTCAGCCTTTCTTATGGTCCAACCTTCACAGCCATACATTGCAACTGGGAAAACCATAGCCTTGACTTTACGCACTTTTGTTGGCAGGGTTACGTCTCTGCTTTTTAGTACGCTGTCTAGATTTGCCATAGTTTTCCTCCCCAGGAGCAAGCGTCTTTTAATTTCTTGGCTGCAGTCCCCATCTGTGGTGATCTTGAAGCCCAGGAAAATAAAATCTGTCACTACCTTAATTTCTTCCCCATCTATCTGCCAGGAATTGAAAGGGACGGATGCCATGATTTTAGTTTTCTTAATGTTGAGTTTCAAGCCAACTTTTGCACTCTCCTCCTTCACCCGCATCAAGAGGCTCTATAGTTCCTCTTCCCTCTCTGCCATTAGAGTGGTATCATCTGCACATCTTATATGTTTATATGTTTAACTGTTTAAGAACTTAAACAGTTCTTAGTAGTTGGCAATTAGGTGGCATATACATTTTAATAACAATAGTTCTTTCTTGGGGTGTATGTCATTGTTTAACACAAAAAGGCAGTAAAACAAATCCATTTCATCTTCAATCTGGAAGTTATCCAAGATGCCAAATTCTCACAAATAGACACTTCAAAGAGCTCTCAAAAACTATATAACAGCTTAAAAAATAACAAACAATCATTATCAAAAACAATATTAAAATAAACGTTGGTTGATTGAGAGACATTTTGATCTAGCAGTTCAGGCCTCAGAAACCTGAGTTGTAGTCCTGCTGTAGCCATGAAAACCAGGTAGGTGACTTTGAACTGGTAACTCTCGGCCCACAATGTCAGGGTCAGGCGAGTTGGTCAATCATGCAATTCCTGTTTCAACCAATGGCTCCATACTTATAGCGACCCCATGAATGCTATATTTTATTACATATCACATTTTCTCTAGTACGGATAAGATGGATAATATAATATGGATAAGTCAAAATAACAAAGTATTTCACTCCTATTTTAAAATATCTTTCCTTAGAAAATAAAGGTCTTCCCTAACCAAATGTCTGACGCTAGGTGGCAGTGCTCATCTCTTATTTATTTTATTTATTTTATTTATTAAATTTTTATACTGCCCTTCTCCCAAGGGACTCAGGGCGGTATACAGCCAAAAGATAAAAAACATAGAAAATATACAATTAAAACAACAATTTAAAACCGAGCATATTAGAAAAATGGCCAATTAAAAGATTTAAAATTTAAAATTACAGACCCTAAAATGATAAAACCCTGGTTAAAAGATTTAAAAGTATTTAAAAATATTAAAAATATTAAGTCAGTCCCGCTTGAATAAATAAATGCGTTTTCAGCTCACGGCGAAAGGTCCGAAGATCAGGCAATTGAAGATCCAGGGGAAAATTCGTTCCAGAGCGTAGGAGCTCCCATAGAGAAGGCCCTACCCCTGGGGGCCGCCAGCCGACATTGTTTGGCGGACGGCACCCTGAGAAGACCCTCTCTGTGTGAACGTACGGGTCGGTGGGAGGCATGAGGTAACAGCAGGCAGTCCCGTAAGTACCCGGGCCCTAAGCCATGGAGCGCTTTGAAGGTGGTAACTAAAATCTCTTACTTAGCTGAGGGAGCCAGCACTCTCCAAAGACATTTCTGTGATAATTTGGCCAGCAGAACTATAATGGCTAGGGGCATAGAACACTGTCACCTTCCCACAAAGTGGTACCTATTTATCTATTTGCATGCTTTCAAACTGCTAGGTTGGCTGGAACTGGGGCAAGTAACGGGAGTTCACCCTGTCACACAATGTTTGGACTGGGCTGTCAGATTTCCAGCTGACAAGCTCAGCATCTTTCTAGATGTGTAGGTTTCCCCACCCAGAATTCTCAGCAAGGTCAATGCTGCCTATAGAATTCTGGCACTTGAAGTCTACATATCAGAAGAACACTCGTGTCAGGGATTGCAATGTGAGAACAAGTTAAAAAAGTGAAGAGAAGGACCAGGGGAGGCATGATAGGAGTGTTCCAAAATTTGAAGGGCTGTCACAGAGAGGAGATGGTCAACCAGTGGGAGGCTCCGCCTACTGACCCGGACGTCATCAGGAAGCTTCTGCGAATGTGCAGAAAAGTGCATGCATGCGCAAGCGAAGCAAGCATGTGCAAGCATGCGGCCCCATTGCGAACCAGTAGTAAAGGTAAGTGGGACCCACTCCTGGTGTGAACCAATGGTGATTTGCTCCCGGTTCGGTCTGGTTCTCGCGAACAGGTAGTAAAAGCAGTGATGGCTCTGTCCACCCGCCCAGACGTCACCATGGATGATCTGCACATGCGCAAAAGCATGCACGTGTGAGTGAGTGAAGTGAGTGTGCAAGCACGCTCCCGTTGCAAACCGGTAGTAAAGGTAACTAGAACCCACCCCTGGTATGAACACCACCTGCTTTACATTGCTAACGGGTGGCAGCTGCTCCCAATGCTAGCCTGGAGCCTCCTGGCCAACTTGCTGCAGCTGTGGCTCACTTTGCTCAGCCTTAGCCTGTCCCACGTCTGATCAACCCAGCTGAAACTACTCCATGGGGCTAGCACTCTCCGAGCCCCAATTCTGACCAACACTCAGCTCCACAATTTCCTTTGCAGACTCAAACTCACCCTCCTCCTTTGAACTCGCGTCCAGAGAGGAGCCTGAAGGAACCATGACAACATGGTTATTAAGTGAATCTGGCTTCCTCATTGACTGGAGGAAGGTGACAAAAAGTGATCACATTATCCTGAGACATTGAAACCCTCATGAATATGAGTCAATTGCTAAGCATGTGGATTTTGATCACATGACTATGAGGAGGTTGCAATGGTCATAAGTGTGAAAAACCATCATAATTCACTTTCTTCTGTGCTGTTGTAACTTTGGACAGTCATTAAATGAACTTTGTAAGTCAATGACTACCAATACTTGTTCAGTCTGTTGTCATGGAATCCCAGAGAAACTGGCCTCAGATATGTTATGATGTCATCATGCAAATGATGCAAATAGTTCACATCATTATGCAATAATTTCATGACGGGTTGTGACATCACTTGCCCTTATGCATCTACATGTAGTCCTTGACTTGAGCCTGAAATTAAGATTGTAAGACATGCTGGTCATTAAGTGGGCCATCACATCACCTCTCCCAATTTTACAACTTTTTTTTGCAGCTGTCAATCTGTGAATGCCATGGTCACTAAATAATGCGGTGGCTGTTAAGCAAACCTGTTGTTCCCCCAAAAAAACCCCACTCATTTTGCTAGAAATAAGTGCCAGTTTTCAGCAAAAAAATGATAATCATAAATCGCAGTCAAGTGACCATGGGATGCTGCTGTTACAATTGTTACAGCTATTAATGCGGGCTGGTTGCCAAGTGCCCAAAATGCAATTATCTGCCCATTTGGAGAGGCCATCAGAACCCTGAAACTGAGCAGCAAGTACCACTTGGAAGGCGCATCATAATTTTAAACCATCACTCAGTGACTGGTCATAAGTCAAGGACTACTTGTGTGTAGTGCATTATGATACTTATTTAAGCTGGACTTATTATTTCGGACAGAGATTGTTAAGCCATTAGTTGGAGTTGTCAACCACTGGGGCCAGGAATATGCCGATTGCTAGGTTGCATAAGCATAATTTATTGTGCCCAAGCACACAATTCTAGGAATTTTATTGTTTCTGACATCATCTCAAATCATGGGGGTAGGGATGTGGTGGTCAAGAGGACGTGCTTCAGCATCCCCTGTTGCATGTCTCCATTTGCTGGGCCTGGCTAACAAAAGAGGGCCAAAATCATTTCCTGGGATTGCATATATGCAAAGACAGCCAAGGAGCGGCTCTCTATTGGTTACAAGCCCTGCTTGAAAGCCACTAATGGAGGTTCAGAGCAGCCAAACCTATAATTTTCGGTTTGACAGGAGCGTGGTTCGGCCTGCAGCAGTTCAAGAAGAGGTGTCTATTTCCAGCTATGCCGTGGGCCTGGTAAATGGCCGCAAAGAAGAAAAAAGAATCAGATGTTCCAAATGGGTGTGGACTTAGCTTTGTGAATGATGGATTTCATGCCACCCATAAAAACATACACTAGGAGTGAAAATAAATTTCAGTAAATAATAATGGCATTCCGATAAAATCCTGGCTTGAACCATCTTGAAAGCTGAGGAAACAACATATCTCCATGGATGAAATGTTCGGCTACTGCTATAAAGCTGCGTTCTGAAAGCAGTCCTCCCATCTCAGTGCCTCCTTAGTGTGTTATACTACAACTCCCATAATCCTTATGTTATAGGGGCAGTCTATCCAAACTGCTTTGTGGTTGCTTTCAACCACAGTTCAATATTCTAAATATGCTCCTGACAACGCCTTGATTTGGGCAGTCCTATTTGAGAACTTCGGAAACTGGCTGCAGTCAGTCAGATTCTGATTCTCGAAGCAGATTGGTACAATGGCTGGATTCATACAATACATAATCCATTTACTGATTTAACTCAATTTATGGATTTACATAATCTGTTGAACTATAAAGTAAGCAAATAAATTGGGTTCCCAAAGCCACAAGAATGAAACAGAAGTTAATAAAAGCCTAGCATGCTTTAGAATTCCAAGTTATCTTCTAACCTGCTTATGCAGGTTGTTTTGATCCCAACCGGTATGCCCAGAGTAATAAAACTGGAACAATATAATAGTAAAAAAATAATAATTTCAGAGCAAGAACTGGCTCAAAAATATAACCTCCATGGAAATTATGCAAGCCCAGTAGAAGATGGGATTTAAGAGTAGATTTCTTCACATGAACTCGTGGAAAAATCAAGAATCAGAAAAAGGATTGATTTGATTGTTTATGATGATGAGTGAACTGCTAAATGATATAAGGACTTATTAATGTATTAATCCAGTGGTGGGTTGCCCCCGGTTCTGTCCGGTTCTTGCGAAAACTGACAGGAGGCTCTGCCCACCCACCTGGACGTCATTATGGTCAATCTGCACATGTGCAAAAGCAAGCACGTGAGAGCGATCCCATTGCGAACCGGTAAGTAGAACCCACCCCGTATTAGTCATATACTTTTGGATGTATATACGATATATATTTTCTCTAGTCGTTCTACTACAGCAAATATATATATATATATATGTATATGTATATGTATATGTATATGTATGTATGTATGTATGTATGTATGTATGTATGTATGTATGTATATATGTAGGTCTTTGGTTATTCGGGGTTTTTCCCGCGTAAAATTAGAAATGTCTTGGCGACTTTTTGACGAAATCCCATTCATCATCTTCAGGCTAGGTGTTTACAGCTTCGTGCTTCTAGGAGAAAATATATATATATATTGTATATCCAAAAGTAATGACATTAATATCCCAACAGAATAAATTAACCATACAGAAAGAAGGTGTGGAATTTTTTTAAAACAAAAATAGATTAACTTTCTTCAAATATGTAAGAAATGGGTGAAGTTATCTGAATGAGTAGTATGAAAAAGGATGCTTGGTGGAATGGGGAAGACAAAGAGACCACGGATAACAAAAAAATGTTATAGCAGTGAATTATTGTTGCAAAAAGAGATGGTGAAAGATATCCCAAAACATGTATAGGTTTGTATATACTAATTGTATACAGGTACTGCTCAACTTACAACCTCAGTTGAGCCCAAAATTTCTATAGTTCAGTGAGTCATTTGTTAAGTGTGTTTTGGTCCATTTTAAGACCTTTCATGCCCCAGTTGTTAAGCTAATCACTGCTGTTGTTAAGTTAGTAATATACTGTTAAGGTCACAAAAGGTGATCACATGACCCTGAGACACTGCAACCATCATAAATATGAGTCGGTTGCCAAGCATCCAAATTTTGATCACATGACCATGGGGATGCTGCAATGGTCTAAGGGTGTAGAATAGAATAGAATAACAGAGTTGGAAGGGACCTTGGAGGTCTTCTAGTCCAACCCCCTGCTTAGGCAGGAAAAACTTCCAGTGTTGGAGCATTCACAACTGCTGGAGGCAAGTTGTTCCACCGATTATTTGTTTTCACTGTCAGGAAATTTCTTCTTAGTTCTAGGTTGCTTCTCTCCTTGATTAGTTTCCACCCATTGCTTCTTGTCCTGCCTCCTGGTGCTTTGGAGAATAGCTTGACTCCCTCTTCTCTGTGGCAGCCCCTGAAAAACAGTCATAAAGTCATAAAAACACTCATAAGTGCCTTTTTAACTATGCCCTATGCAGCACTATGGATTCCCTGCTCTTCTAACATATTGAGGAAAATTACCTGGTTACTAAATGAACGGTTGTTAAGTCCGAGGACTATCTGTATATAATTTTATGAAGTACAAATACTTGTGGAAATTGCTGGAAGGAATGGTTGTCACGTGCAGCAAAAACAGCAGCTATTTCTACCTCCTATCTGAAGTATATAGAAGTGGGAGTTGAATATGTCAGGAGAAATTTAGAAGACGAATGGAAAATGGGTACTTCAAAAATTCTATGGTAAAGCAGGAAGAGAAAAAGTCAGGATTGAAGACTGTTGAATGAATGAATATGGACTGAATATAAAGTAGGCGACCAGGTTGGATGAGAGAGAGTGAGGTGGCTTTGTCATGCAGGCATAATGAATGTGGATCAGTTGCAAAACAGATATTTAAAGAAGGAGTGAATGGGTTGAAAGAAAGGGGAGGAGTGAGAAATTTGTGGTCGGTGGTGAAGACTAATAAGAGAGGAATATATAAGGAAGAAAGGACAATGTATGAAGCGGTGTATGAACATGGAGGAGGCAAGGATGATTTCCAAGAATAGAAAGATATTAAGAAAATAAAGAGAACAATACTGGTGGAAACTAAATTTAGCTTTGTATCGTTTTCTTACCTTGTGCTTTAATTTCTTTAGCTTGTGAATTCTTATTTTTTTCTGTATTTTGACCAATATTTGCTTTCTCAAAATGTAAAGGATATGATGGATATATAGTATATATGTATGTATGTACTGTATGTATGTATGTATGTATGTATGTATGTACCTATGTAAACAAATATGTGAAAGAGCAGCACTATGGATTCCTTGCTCTTCTAATACTTGAGGAAAACTATCTGGTCTGAAAAAATCTGGAAGACCACTAGAGGGCAGCAAAGAGCTAGAGTTTTGTGTATCTGATTACTGCCACTTAATGATGATCTAGATTTTTTTCAAACCAGATATGGTAGCCTTAAGCAAATTGGAAATGGAAGATGAAAGCTAATTTTCCCCCATGTTTAAAGAGAGACTGTCAGTAAGCATGAAAAGTTGAAAATGAAAATAATTTCCCAAAGTTAGGATCAATTTCCCAGGGTCTGAAATATCCGTAGTAGCTGACTTCAGCACTATTGCTATGATAATGCCACACAATGCAGCTCAGTAAAAGCGGGCTGCTTCCAGATAAATTAATATTACAAGTAGTATATTACAAATATTACAAGTTGTAATGACCACCTTGCTTGCTTAATGACCACTGCAAAAAGGTGGTAAAATTGCACATAATCAGATGGTGACCCCGCTTAATGACCGCTATGACATATGGCCATAATTCAATTATGGTCATAGCTCAAGGACTACTGTACCTAAGGAGCCATGGTGGCACAGTGAGGTTAGACTGCAGGCTAATTCAGCTCACTGCCAGGAGTTTGAACCTTACCTGCTCAAGGTTGACTCAGTCTTCCATCCTTCTAAGGTTGGTAAAATGAGGACCCAGGTTGTTTGGGGGCAATATGCTAACTCTGTAAAACACTTAGAGTAGTATCCCCCAACCTTTTGGGCACCAGGGACTGTTTTTTCCATGGACCAGAGGGGATATGGTTTCATGTGCTGTCTGCATCCCACAGATAGGGCTTCGCTTGTTTGCATGGATCAGTGTCTGGCATGCCGCAGACTGGTGCCAGTCCGTGGACTGGAAGTTGGAAACCCCTGACTTAGAGAGTGCCGTAAAGCATTATGAGGTGGTATATAAGTCTAAGTGCTATTGTTATCTATGTTTTTTGTTGCCATCTAGAAGTCCACACATAGAGTGAATAATAAAGTGTGGATGTTTATAGTCCATTGTGGTTGTATCAAAGACTTAGCAATTAATTTCAATCTTGCCTGATGGTTTTGTGGCTTAGCACATTGTCTAAACCCTGCCCCTTAAATTAGTTTATGATTCAGAACATGGATTACACTGTAAGGAAATTGAGCATAGTAATGCAAAGGCAATTCAAGAGCCTCTTTTACAGTTCCCTCAAGCCCATTATTCAAAGAGACCAGGGTTCCTGCTTTACAGGTGGTTTTGCTCCATTGCAATGGTTGTCAAGGAACAATCTTTTGTTTTTAATGGCTTGTAATCTCAAAGTAATAAAATAATTCATTTGGTTTGGGCTAGCATTTGAACTCAGCTATGGTGAGCTGTAAACCGCAATAAGTGATTTTGAATCTGTTTCTATAATTTAAAATTGTAAGCTGTCCAGAATCGCTTCATTGAATTGGATGGCTATAAAAATTGAATAAATAAATAAATAAATTTCCCAGCATCAAAATAAATCCATGAATCTTCAGTCAGAAGATTCTTGCAAACAATAAAGCCCTTGTCAAGCTTTATTAATGCCCCAAAGAATATAGCAAAAGTTTGAGACTTTGACTTTGAGAATAGCTTCAGGTTTCTAACCCAGAGGCACCTGCAGTACAACAGTCAATGGCATTTTCATATAAGCAGGAACTAGCCAACTCACAGACCCCCTGCCTCCATGTAAATAAGGACCCAAGCAAGAAGAAGAGATCGTGTGGGCAGATCAACTCCAGGGTTCAGCACCCAGATCTGTTAGCTATAGAATCAGGAAAGGCTCCAAAAGTCCATCTCTCTCATTGCATCCAAAATAGTTCCTCATTGAAATATATATGTTATATATTGTCAAACCAAGAACACTATGGACAATCGTCTCGTATTTATTACAAGCAGACAGAATTCTAATTATGCCAATTTGTGTCGCCAAACACCTCCTCGAAATGGGTCTGGAAATGAAGGGATTGGTTTGTACTAGTAATTATGGTTTACCATTAAATTACTTCCCCTCCCCTCCCCCCAGTATTTTGTCCAGGTTAAATTAACCTTGGCTGGATTTGTATTTATATTTACCAGACTAGGAGCATGCAATCCAAACAACAGGAGACCGGGTGGAGCACAGAAGAGGACTGCAATTAAAGTTTGGGAAGCTTTGCGGGTTTTCAGAGGGATTAATGCCACTAGTTTCTCTTTGCAGGTGAAAATTTCAGAGAATCGAGGAGGGATGAAGATGAGAGAGCATCTGAACATGTGGAGAATGCCACAGTTGAGTGACCACAGTTTATCCATGTATGAATGAGAAAAATCTCAAAGTGAAAAGGGAATTTCCAAGAGACATTTGTAGGCAGGAAACTAACACCAGGTCAGAGTCTTAGTCAGTCTAATTCAATACTGATTGAACGAACCTTTCTCAATCCAGATGTGTTACACTGCACCTACTTCCCTATTCACTTGCTATAGATGATATGAGATACCAGGTTGGAAAAGACCGGTCTCTCTTCCTGACTATACTTCCAAGATTTCAAGTGGGTGTACCTAAAGTTGTTCTTATAGCATCCGTATTAACAAAATGGTCAAATGTGGATTTGAAAACTCAACAGTCAGGTGGAGAACATAGTTGGCTCAAAGATCATGCTCAATAGTTATGTGGGCATTAAATGTACCTGGAGAGTCATCTTAACTGGGGTGTCATGGGGCATTTTCCTGGAACCAGTGATGTTCAATATTTTAAGAAATGATACAGATCTGTGATAGCGAACCTATGGCATGTGTGCAGGAAGTGGCATGCAGAGCCATCTCTCCAGGCACATCAGCCATCACTCGTTTCTCTTCCGGGATCCAGGGTGCACATGTGCACCGGCCAGCTGGTCTTCATGTGGACCGGAGAGCTGAAAACCAAAAGAGCAACTCCCTGGCGCACATGCGTGCAAGGTGAAGCTGAGCTTCCAGTTTCTGGCTTGCGCAAGCATGCCAGCCAGCTGGTCTTTGCACACATGTGTGCTCCAGAAACTGGAAGATCAAGTGACCAGAACATGTGCATGCCAGAAACTGGAAGCTTAGCTTCCGCGTGCACTCATGTGCTCCAGGGAGCTGCTCTTCTGGTTTTTGGCGCTCCTGCACATGTGTGCCAGGGAGCTGCTCTTCCAGTTTCAAGTGCTCCCCACCCCCTACATGCATGCTCCCATTTCGGCACTCGGTGCCAAACAGGTTCACCAACACTGAAATAGATTATGGAGTTGAGCAAATGCTTACAAAATATGCAGATGATACAGAGTTAGGAGGGGTAACTAATACTTGGAAGAGAGGGTCCTTGAGTGGCTCAGACTGTTAAGACAGTCTGTTATTAACACAGCTGCTTGCAATTACTGCAGGTTCAAGTCCCACCAGGCCCAAGGTTGACTCAGCCTTCCATCCTTTATAAGGTAGGTAAAATGAGGACCCAGATTGTTGGGGGCAATAAGTTGACTTTGTATATAATATACAAATGGATGAAGGCTATTGCTTGACATAGTGTAAGCCGCCCTGAGTCTTCGGAGAAGGGCGGGATATAAATGCAAAAAAAAAAAAAAGGGAAAATATTTTTTTAAAAAAATCTTAGGCTAGAACAGTGGATGGAAACAAATAAAATGAAATTTAATAAAGAGTAATGTCATGCATGTAGATAAAATAAACAAAAGAAACTTGAACAGGATGGGGGAAACCCTTCTCAGGAGCAGCACAGATGAGGGAGCTTGTGTATGCTTGTAGATTATAAACGGAACATGTCCGAACATGTAATATAGCTGCAAAAAATCAACACAATATTTAATGAACATCAAGAGGAATGAGAATCAAGATCGCAGGAAGTATTTATCCCCCTCTAATGAAACCTCTACTAGAAACCATTCAATTTTCCAATTCAATTTTGCACACCCCAATATCAAAAAAAATTGAGACACTGGAACAAGACCAAACAAAGACCTACCAAGGTGGTGAAGCTCAGTTAAACCAAAGAGGTATGTTTAGCTTACAAAAGACAAGGCTGAGAGGAGACATAATAGATGTCTTCAAATATCTGAAGGGGAATCATGTTGCAGAAGTTCAGACTAATTCTCACTTGCTCCAGTGGTAAGACAAGAACTAATGGAATGAAAATTCAAGGCTGTAGACACAAATTACACATTAGGAAGAACATCTTGATCAATGCTAGACGTTCTTAGGAGTAGTGGAATAGGTTACTGCATGGAGTGGTTTCTTCCCATTTACTAGAGGTTTTCAAACAGAGGCTGGATAGTCCTCAAGTAGGTTGGATCTGGTGACCTCATAGGTCCTGTCCAACTTTATGAGTCTAAGATGAAAATCAGCCCCAAGATCCCTGATCTACAAAGCAGGGGCTCGGTTATTAAAATGCCTCTTTTCTCTGACTGCTTACTTTCAGGGACTAAAACTTAAAACATTGCTGATTCACATAACTTGTTCAGTGTTGCCTGGAGAAACTATAGGCCAAGATTAAAAACGTTTCCTCTTTTGACCAACATTGTTGATACACCAAGTTACGGAAGATCAGTATTGCTATGTTTGTGTGAATGACTATATTTAGATTATTCTGGGGCAATATTTTATTACTGTTATTATTGTTTTATGGATGCATAGGTAAAAGCATCAGTGTGTGTGTGTGTGTGTGTGTGTGTGTGTGTGTGTGTGTGTGTGTGTGTGTGTGTGTGTGTGATGCAAAGTGATGCTAAGACCTCACTCTTCGGAGAATGCTGTAATGTTGGGAAAGATGGAAGGAAAGAAGAGGATGGCTAGTATTAAGGTGGACTGAGGCAGTTACAGTGGTGATGAGTACACTGTTGGAAGACCTGAGGAACCAGATTGTCATGGAAAATCTATCTATGTATTGACACCAACTTGTGGATGTGCAGTATATATAGCAATAGCACTTAGATGTATATATCGCTTCGTAGTGTTTTATAGCCCTCTATAAGCAGTTTGAAGAATCATCATATTTCCCCCAACAATCTGGATCCTCATTTTACTGGAAAGATGGAATGCTGAGTCGCCCTTGAGCTGTTCAGAATCGAACTTCTGGAGTGAACAGTGAGTTAGCCTGCAGTACTGCATTCTACCCATTGTGCCAATCATGGCTCTCATAAGAAACAAACGTTTCTATATTGCACATACACAAACACATACCTCAGTTGGTATGGCATATCAATTCACATGTCTTTGTATCTGGATATAAAGCACACTAAAAACTCATTTGCAAGCTCTGAAAATTAACATAATTGGGAGGTGGTATTATGTCCAATTGCTTAAACAACAAATTCGGCAAAATTCTCAGTAAAATAGCGGTTCTGAGCTCTGTAACAGTAACAGTAAAATGACTGGAGGCTACTAATGATACATCACCCACAATCCTAACCTACATAACAGGTCTGAGATTCAAAACAGTACCCTAAATGGCCATCCAAACTGTCTTCTCTAATCTTATCACCTGCAAATGGGAGGAACAGCTATTTCCGTTTGATCCCATTTTTTTTCCAGTAGGAGGGCTATTAACTAACAATCTAATTTAGTGTTTCCCAGTCTTGGCCACTTGAAGATGTATGAACTTCATTTCCCAGAATTCTCTAGCTAGCATAACTGACTAGGCAATGCTGGGAGCTGAAGTCCACCCTTCTTCACGCTGCCAAGGTTGAGAAATACTGGTCTAATTGGTGCTTCAGAATAAAGCTTTTACTTTATAGATGTCTTGCTTTGAACATGAGCTTTTACTTGGACAGGTTAGAGAATCTACAAAAAGATACGTCAAACTTGGAACTCTTCTGTAGTTTCCCAAAGCTTCATCTACTTTACTTTTCTTATTTAAAAAATCCACAAAGTTGGGGGAAAAGGAAGAACTGTTAAGTTTTTATTAGTAGCATTTGTAGCCACAGCATCTACTGGTACATTTACCCACTGTAGAAATTCATAATGTGATGTATTTGTTTTGGCTTAATGTGATAAGCAAACTAGGCTATGATGGCTTATTCAATATACCATGGTTAATATAATACAAATAGGATCATTGTATGGCTGTTCCAGCTTTTCCTCCTTAACTTGCGAATGTATACTCTGTTTGTATGCATTGTGTGTGGAATGAGATTGTGTTCATGGATCATCCTAAGCCACAATGGGGTTTTAATGGTTTTGGCTTCATGGGCAATGTGTATCCAGTCATTGTGGTTTGAAAAGTATGATTTATGTCTTAGTGTATTATGCAAATCAAGCCAATTGTGATTTTTTTTTAAAGAAGCCATGTCTAACTAAATGGTGGCTTTGTATGATGTCTGAACCCAAAGTAGTGGCACAACATGATCAGATGAAATATGCCTCTCTATGAATGAGACAGGAGAAAGCAAAAGGAAAAAAAAACCACAGCTAGAAAAAGAAAGCTTATGTTATTTGATTTTCTCATATATAATCAGGAATTGGGGTTAACTATGGAGTGTCCAAACCTGACAAGGTGAGTCAGAATGATTCAACATGGCAAAAGCCATGAATGTAGACATTTTGAAAGATGCAGAAACTAAAAAAATGTTTTAAGATGGTGAAATCTGAAATTTCAAAACCCGTCTCTCCATATTGGGTAGAAAAAACAAACGAACAACGAAATGAACAGCAAGTAAGGCCCAACATAAATAATCAGCCAAGCTTGTTAAGGTAGCTTTTGCAACCCTGCATAGACATGGATGGGGACTTAGAAGTGACTCACGAAGAAGGAGTCATGACAATCTGCTCAGTGAAACCATTGACAGGAAAGGACAAGAAAGAAGGCATGTTCTCCTAAAGGGGACCTGATCTTCCAAACGCAGCCACACCATGAATGTGCCTTAGACTTTTAAAACTTCCAAATTATAATAGTTGCCATAGTGTTTGTGACTGAAGTTGTCAATTAGGACTGTGCAATCAAAGCCTGCCTCCATGCAGCACGTGTAAAGATGGTTGGGATATAACATGGTTCCTGTTGCTATCTTGACTTTTTTGACATCCCACCCCACCCCTACAAACGCCTCATAAACTCTTTGGCTTGTTCTGTAGAATTACCTGCTGCTTTCTGGAAGAGGCCCAAATAACTGCGCTCAAGTCTGAAGGCTAACCTAAAGTAAGGGTCATCTGAGGTCAGAGGCAGCAACCCTGTGTGCTCCTGACACAGTTTGATATTCCTCCTGTGGAAGAATTGTTGGCCAAACCATTGAACCAATAATAATGGATTGCAAATCAGACCAGGAAAGACTGAACATTTCCAAATCCAGCTTACAACGATCCAGCACAGAATAGAATCATTTCTGTTATAATAATAAACTTTAAACAGCATACAACTTAAATTGGTCAAGCTCTGGAGGAAAAATAACTTTTCCAGCCCACACACTGTGGCCTGAAAGGACGATGGCAGTTCCTATGAGGCTGCATCTGGGACCAATGAAATTAATTTGTTGTGGTTTTACTTATCACTTTGCCATAAGCAAGAGGACTCCGAGTGCATATGATTACAATATGGTCCATGCTTTCCTGTTGCTATTTTAGCCTGGCACCATCAGAATAGGACAAATGCCTGAAACTACAGCATCAACGGCAACAAGAGAGAAGGTAGGGAACACAACTGTTATAGCCCTAGACTCATTGAAAGTATTTTCTGAAGCATTATTTGCCATGGAGAAAAGTTGTGAGGAAATCTAGCATTGCGAAATGCAGCAGGCTGCCCCATGTGTGCAATTATGCCCAATTATCACACCTGAAGGCCAGCACTGGCATTCTCCTAGTCTGAATAAGAAAGTAACTGCTAACCTTCTCTTCTCCTCTGGGTTGTTTTCCAGTCTATAGCAAGCACGGAGCAAGTGCATTCGGGAATCCGCTAAATTATGTTACGTTCTACTGTTTTTACTATTAGCCAAATTTATTTCAGTTTTCCAGATGGGTAACTGAGCTTAAAAGAGAAAACTTTAGTAAAGTAGACCACCCAGAGAGTCCAGATGGCTGAAATGCCAATTTTGTTTTAGGCAGTGTACAAAATATAGAAACGGTTGTGTTTAGCTCACTTTCTTGAAAAAGAAAAGAAAAGGGAGTTCCAAAGAGTTTGCAAATATCTGAGTCACCCATGTCTGGCTTTTTAGTGAAGATGCCAGCACTTTTAATAGTCCCTGTTCTTCTACCTTCAGCACAGGTTTCTTCTGCAGAAATTAGCAAGTAACACTTACTGCATTCCTGTCCTATAGCAAACACACGCTGACTTTCTTACACTGTTATTAAAGGTGGAAGAGAAGGATAGAACAGTTTCCCTTGGTCATTTAGCACACCAACCATCTTTTATGATTGCGAGGGATATACCATGGATAAACAAACGAACATTACTGTAATATTAAGTTATTTAGGATATCAGTTTCAGCTGTAGTTCAATAATGTACAGACAAATCACAAAGCTGTGTAAATCTCACTCTGTTGGCTCCACTGAGTGAACAATTAGTGTGACTTTACCCTGATGTAGCATCTGACCAATATATGGGGACCTTGTTTGACTCCCCTTCTTCCACCCTCAGGGCCACTACTGGTCTGAGATCAATGTTGTTTTTTTGAGCCCCAAAACGCTATAGATTTATAAAGCTAAAGGAACTATCTCAGCTCCTGCTCCAGGAGAAACGCAACAATTATATTTTCTAGAGCTGCAGGGA
The DNA here is from genome assembly GCF_028640845.1 of Ahaetulla prasina. Taxonomy (NCBI): domain Eukaryota; kingdom Metazoa; phylum Chordata; class Lepidosauria; order Squamata; family Colubridae; genus Ahaetulla; species Ahaetulla prasina. The sequence continues at coordinate 34,272,159 of NC_080542.1, read as the reverse complement.
GGGAGTTCCCCAATAATAATAATAATAATAATAATAATAATAATAATAATAATAATAATAATAATAATAATAATAATAATAATAATAATAATAATAATAATAATAATAATAATAATAATAATAATAATAATAATAATAATAATAATAATAATAATATTTTAATTTGTATACCGCCCTTCTCCTGAAGGACTCAAATAAAAACAACAATCAACTACACACAATACAGATAAAACAGTTGCTAAAAAACTTATTCAAATTTGGCCCAAGTTTAAAATACATTTAAAATCCTAAAAAACTAATTAAAAATTAAAAACCCATAAAAACATCTAAAAATTCTATGCCAGTCCCGCGCGGAAGAATAGGTATGTCTTAAGCTCGCGGCGAAAGGTCCAAAGGTCAGGAAGTTGTCGAAGTCCAGGGGGAAATTTGTTCCATAGGGTAGGAGCCCCCACAGAGAAGGCCCTTCCCCTGGGGGCCGCCAGCCGACATTGCTTGGCTGATGGCACCATAAGGAGTCCCTCTCTGTGAGAGCGCATAGATCGGTGGGAGGCAAATGGTGGCAGTAGGCGGTCCCGTAAGTAACCCGGTCTTAAGCCATGGAGCACTTTAAAGGAGGTAACCAACACCTTGAAGTGCACCCGGAAGACCACAGGCAGCCAGTGCAGCTTGCGCAGGATTGGTGTTATATGGGAGCTCCAAACAGCTCCCTCTATCACCCGCGCAGCTGCATTCTGGATAACTGGAGTCTCCAGATTCTCTTCAAGGGGAGCCCCATGTAGCGAGCATTGCAGTAGTCCAGGTGAGAGGTAACAAGAGCATGAGTGACTGTGCATAAGGAATCCCGGTCAAGAAAGGGGCGCAACTGGTGGATCAGGCGTACCTGATAAAAAGCTCTCCTGGAGACGGTTGTCAAATGTTCTTCGAAAGACAACCGTCCATTCAGGAGAACGCCTAAGTTGCGCACCCTCTCCATCAGGGCCAATGACTCGCCCCCAACAGTCAGCCATGGTTGCAGCTGACTGTACCCGGATGCCGGGATCCACAGCCACTCCGTCTTGGAGGGGTTGAGTTTGAGCCTGTTTCTCCCCATCCAGACCCATACAGCTTCCAGACATCGGGACAGCACTTCGACAGCTTCGTTGGGGTGACCTGGGGTGGAAAAGTACAGCTGCGTATCATCAGTGTACAGTTGGTAACTCACCCCAAAGCCACTGATGATCTCACCCAGCGGCTTCATATAGATGTTGAACAGGAGGGGCAAGAGGATCGACCCCTGTGGCACCCCATACATGAGGTGCCTCATAGTCGATCTCTGCCTTCCTGCCAACACCGTCTGCGACCGGTCAGAGAGGTAGGAGGAGAACCACCGAAAAACGGTGCCTCCCACTCCCAAACTCTCCAGCCGGCGCAGCAGGATACCATGGTCGTGGTATCAAAAGCCGCTGAGAGATCTAACAGGACCAGGGCAGAGGAATAACCCCTGTCCCGAGCCCTCCAGAGATCATCAACCAACGCGACCAAAGCTTTCTCCGTGCTGTATCCAGGCCGAAAACCGGATTGGAACGGGTCTAGATAGACCGCTTCATCCAGGAACTGGGGTAGCTGGCGTGCCACCACACTCTCTACAACCTTTGCCACAAAGCGAAGGTTGGAGACAGGACAGTAATTACCTAAAATGGCTAGGTCCAGGGAAGGCTTCTTGAGGAGGGATCTCACCACCGCCTCTTTCAAGGCGGAAGGGACAACACCCTCCATCAAAGAAGCATTAATAATTCCCTGGAGCCAGCCCCGTGTCACCTCTTGTGTGGCCAGCACCAACCAGGAGGGACTCAGGTCCAGTAAACATGTAGTGGCATTAAGCCTTCCCAGCAACCTGTCCACCTCCTCGGGAGTCACAGGATCAAACTCCTCCCAAACAGTCTCAACAAGACGAGGCTCTGACGTCTCACCTGAATCTACCCAATTTTGGTCCAACCCGTCCCGAAGCTAAGCGATTTTATCGTGCAGATATGCACTAAAATCCTTGGCACGTCCCTGCAGGGGGTCATCCCACACCTCTTGCTGCAGAAGAGAGCGGATCACCCGAAACAGGGCGGTGGGGCGGTTATCTGCCGATGCAATAAGGGAGGAAAAGTAAGTACGCTTAGCCTCCCTCAATGCCACTAGGTAGGTCTGAATATATGACCTAATCAGTGTTCGGTCAGCTTCTGAACGGCTGGACCTCCAGGCACTCTCTAGGCGTCCTTTCTGGCGCTTCATCTCCCTCAGCTCCTCAGAAAACCAAGGAGCTGGTTGAGACCTGCGCTGGGTCAGAGGCCGCAAAGGCACAACACGGTCCAAAGCCCCCGCCGCGGCCCGTTCCCAGACTGCGACTAGTTCTTCGGCCGTGCCGCAGACCAGATCCTCAGGAAACAGCCCAAGCTCCATCAGGAACCTCTCCGGGTCCATTAGGCACCTGGGACGGAACCAACGCATTGGCCCCGTCTCCCTGCGGTGTTGGGAGCAGTCCAAAAGTCCAGACGAAGGAGAGAATGATCCGACCATGACAAAGGCTCAACGACTAAATCACCTAGTTCCAGATCATTCAGCCACTGACCTGAGACAAAAATCAGATCTAGTGTGCCTCCCCCGATGTGAGTAGGGCCGTCAACTACTTGAATCAGGTCCTTGGCTGTCATGGAGGCCATGAACTCCCGAGCCGCCGAAGATGCCACGCTGGTTGATGGCAAGTTGAAATCCCCCATGACCATCAGTCTAGGGGTCTCAACTGCCAGCCCGGCAAGCACCTCCAACAGCTCGGGCAGGGCTGTTGTCACGCAATAAGGAGCCAGGTAAGTGATCAACAAGCCCACCTGAGTCCTACGACCCTACTTCACACAGAGGGAGTCACAACCAGCTATCTGAGGTACGGTGGTCTCCCTCAGTTCCAGACTTTCCTTGATAATGACCGCCACCCCCCACCCCTATCTTGGGCCCTCAGGTGGTGGAATGCTCGGAAACCTGGTGGGCACATCTCAACTAGGGGAATCCCCCCTTCCGTGCCCAACCAGGTTTCCGTAATGCCCATAAGGTCCGTGGCCCCCGCCTGAATAAGATCAGAAATCAGGGGGGCTTTATTCACCACGGACCTCGCATTGCATAGCATCAGCAGAAGGTCCAAGATCTGAGGAATCTGGTCACTCAGGGAACGGGAGAAGTCTAAGGGGCCGGTGCACGCGATCGCTCTTAAACAGCGAGCGCGCACACCCAAAACACGATATGGCCCCCCCCGCTTCCGCCATATCTGCCCCTCCCACTTACCGTGGCGATGGAACAACCCTGGTAAACTGGAACGTAATCCTCCCCCGTCACCTCCAGACCTATTGCAGTAGTGCTGCGAGCACCCGCAGGAACTGGCCTCCTCCTGGATGGGTTTTCCCTCCCACCCCCCAACCCAGACCCGTGAGTTCCCACCCTCCTCTTAAAACTCCCCCTAAAACTCCCCTTAAAAATTCCCTTAAAACAATTAATTAAAAATCCCCTAAGCCTCCTATTTTTGGCATGCCACCTCTTAGGGTTCCAAAACCCGTCATCAAGGTGGGCCCTCGATAATGTAGAGGGCCAAACCCGCGAAAGAGGGAAATCTCGCAGGGCAAGAAGGTCAGCCGCTGAAAATGTCCGCATGATGAAAACCCGGCAAGTAGATCCATCCTGGTCGGTCAAGATATAACCGCCAGCTCTCCGGGTGAGAGCAGTCAGTAAGAATCAGTCTTAGGCAGCAGATGGTATAATCACCACCTTATCCAGTCACTCAGTACTACAACAGGCCACCCATATCCCTACCGTAGCCTCAAAGATTGCGGCCACTAATTTGGCCGCCGATGGAAAACAATCTGAGGCTCGGTGATGTTCTATGGGCAATCCAAGGGTGGTCTATAGGAGGGGGGAAGGGGAGAGGAGTCCTCCGATATCATGGACTCCATGGGTTCCGCCTGGGCTCCACCTGGGGAGTCTCCGAGGCACAGGTCTTCATTCACCCTCGTCATCGTTGAGGCACGATGTGGCAGAAAAGGTCACATCGAAGCTACCATTTTCACAGGATTCCTTTGTCTCAGTGGCTGAGTTGTTATGACATGTTCTCACCATCTCTGCGTCCCTCAGTTTGAGCTGTGGCAGTTGCTTTGGCTTTCATTCTCTCCTTGCCAAAAAGAGGCAATACGGTAAGGAAAGGATCGAAGTGTGAGTGGGGTGCTGACGAGTTCCACCCTTTGAGCCCTCTATTGGCTCTAGGGATGATGAGGAGCAGCAGTAGTAGCACCAGTGGTGGGTTTCAAAATTGTTTACTACCTGTTCTGTGGCTGTGGCTTGGTGGGCGTGGCATGGCCTGGTGGGCGTAGCTTGATGGGCATGGCAGGGGAAGGATACTGCAGAATCCCCAATCCCTCCCCATTCCAGGGGAAGGATACTGTAAAATATCCATTCCCTCCCCACTCCAGGGGAAGGTTACTGCAAAATCCCCATTTCCTCCCTATCAGCTGGGACTTGGGAGGCAGAGAATAGATGGGGGTGGGGCCAGTCAAAATTTTTACTACCAGTTCTCCGAACTACTCAAAATTTCCACTATTGGTTCTCCAGAACTGGTCAGAACCTGCTGAAACCCACCTCTGAGTAGCACCAACCTAAAGGCACAAAATTTCTGGATTTCAGGAAGAGGAGGAGGCTGGTGATTAGAGGGAAGTGGCCTTTACATCAGAAAAAGTGGTGGTGATGGAAAATGAAGTGAGTAATTAGATAGACAAGGAAATGGATGGAGGAATGGATTCATTTAAAGAAAAAATATGATTGTTCATGTAGGCCTCAAATCAAGTTTCTTTTTTTCTTTTTTTCTTTTTTTACAGATGTGGAATTTAAGGCTGGTTGCTGAATGATAAAAATAAACCACACATAAAGGGAGTCTTTGACTTACAACAGTTTGTTTAGTGAACATTCGAAATTACAAAAGCACCGAAAAAGGTGACATGATCATTTTCCACACTTACAACCCTTGTAGCATCCCCATGATCATATGATCAAAATTCAGTCACTTGGCAGCTGATTCACATTTATGACGGTTGTTGCCATGTCCTGGGATCATGTGATCACCTTTTGTGACCTTTTGACAAGCAAAATCAATGAGGAAGCCAATTTCACTTAATATCTGTATTACTAACTAAAGAACCGCAGTGATTCATTTAACAACTGTGACAAGAAAGGTTGTAAAATGAGACAAAACTCACAACAAATATCTCACTTAAGCAAAAGTAATTTTGGGCTCCATTGTGGTCATAAGTAGAGGATTACTTGTACTGAAAGAGTAACTTGAATGCTTATTGAATGGCTCAGCATTTATCAGGGTGAAAGACAAGAATGAGTTTCATCCTTGATTGCTTAACATATTTATGGAGAAATGTATAAGGCATGCTTGATCTAACATTTCATTGTTTTGACTGAGGACATGTATGCTCATTTACTGTCTTATACTGGCATGGCATGTCATTAGCTGAGAACTTGAATATTTTGCAAATGTAAAGATAGATCGTACAATGTAGTATGAATCCAAAAATGAATCTGTCTGAGAGCAAGATTGTTGGATTTGGCATGGAAAGCAGGTTGAACAATTCTGAATCATGTATAAATGGTGAAAAATTAGAACAGATGAATTTTTGTTTCTTGGTATAAAGTTTATTAAAGATTGGGAAAGATGGAGAAATGTTATGATATGCAAAACCTGGAGAAAAGCAAAGGTAGTCAGTGATCTGTTGCAAGGAATCAATGTTGAAAAGCCAACATTTACAAATCAGTTTTAAATAACTTTAAATAAGCATAACTTTAAAGCTGGTATACTACTACAAAGGCACTACCACATCTCTGCTGTGGACTACTATAATACCCAAATTATTTCTATAGTGGAAGATCTCCCCAATACTGCTGATGCCCAAGAGAGCTAGTGTAACTGGACATATGTTTTACAACAAACCGCAATTTGTTTGCTGCTATTATCCAGCTGCCCAGCTTCAAACATAGAGTTGATAAGGATTCCAGGTTTCATCTTCCATATATGATCTGTATGGATATGATCAAATATGATATACACATATGATGTCAACTCAGATTCAGGACTGTATTGTGCTGATAAGAAAAGCAAAACATTACTATACTCTTCTACATTTATTGAATTTTGCAAGCATTTTATAAAAATAAATTTCAAATATTAGGACAAGATATAATAATGATGAAGGAAATTCCTCCTAAAATGTTAAGAAAGAGAAAAGAATTTGCCTTTTTAGTGGATGAGTTTAAGAAACATCAGATATATTTTAGATGGGAGGTTCCAGCTGGTTTAACAGTGAATTATAAAGGAAGAAAGTATTTTCTCAATACAGTTTGTAAAGCATAATACACTAATGTATTAAAGATTGGGAACTCTTTATTAATAGATGTTAAGTTGAATGTGAATAGATGGTGGAAAATGTGTAAGACAGAAGAAGGGGAAGGAGAATGTTTAATTCTATTATATATGATTATGATTAATTTTTGTAAATGATTTATTTTGGATATAAATGTGTAATTTTAGGGGTACTATTTGATATATTTCAGGTATAAAGGAATAGGAAGATGGAATATTGTTTAACTTTGGAGGATAGATAGTAAAATTTAGGAATTTGGATTAAATATTATATTTAAGAGATGGATGTAATGTTGTTATATGGCTAATTAGAATTTAATTGTTATAATAGATATACTTTGGATAAGTTATAGGTGTAATTTTAATAATGTTATTTGATATAAGCAAGGTAAAGTGAAGATTTTAATTATTATTATTGATATATTGATATATGAGGCTCTGCGCATGCGCAAGATGGCGGCTTGCTAGGTGATCGGAGCCGCCGACGGGATGTTCGGCGTGGGATAGCAGTGTCCAGGCGGCTAGCCGAGCTGCTTGCACCCCCCGGCCCGCTTTATCATCCTCTCGGCAGCCGTGGGAGAGGTCTGCGGGCCTTCTCGGTGTCACGGTTGCTGAGAACGAGGCCGGGTGGGTGAGGGCGAGTGGCGGACGGCGGCCATTTCCCTGGGCGCGAGGGGAGGCCGCGGCTCATCGGTTCGTCGCTGATAGACGAGACCGCGGCTTGTTCTTCGACTATTGAGCACTGGACTACCTTGGTATGTTCACCTCCCCCCAGCCTGGTTTTTTTTCGGGGCAAAGGGGGTTGAGGGTTGTTTCCGGCTTTTCCACTGCCTTCCCTGTATGGGAGGTTCCTTGAGGACATTTTACCCCGCTCCTGCCGCGTTTGGGACCTGCGGCCTATCACATCATGCCGGCCTTCCTCAGAGGTGCCTGGCCCGGTTTCCAGGAAAGGCCCTGGATCTGAGGAGTGGTCAGGCCTCTGGCCTATGGCCAGTCTCTGGACTAATTGGAGCGTGGGGTTTGCCTGGAGGGATCTTCAGCCTTGGACCATCTTGGCGGAGGGAACTGGCGCGGTGGATATTGGAGGTGTCCTGGCCTTTGTGGGCCCGCTTCTTCCATTATTATTAATGTGCACTGTCATCTGCACTTATATGGCCTTTTGGGATTCTTTGGCCAGGATTGTTCCTAGGAACTGTGGTGGAAGAGGCTTGGAGACCGATTTTTGGATACGGCTGGGGGACGTATCCAAAAACAGCTGTAGACATTGCTGGTGGTGGTAGAAGACCCACCTACCTCGCTTCCTTATGGATTTTAGGACTGAGCTATTTTTCCAGCTTTTCCATCTTTAGCTTATTTGTCATCATATGTCAGCCACCATCGGACGATGGGTATCCATGTGAGGAACTATTGAATAATATCCTACCATCCTGGACATTTATCATCTCCCGTCGACTTCTATCTCCTAGCGAAGTGTTATTTTTACGATTTGTATACGCTATTCGGTACAGGAACTCTTGCGCCTGTGAGGTGCCCCCGCCTCGCAGGAATGGCCCATTTTATTACCAAGGGCCGGCCTCAATGACGGGTCTTGGGACCCACAGAGGTGGCATGCGAAGAGGAAGAGCCTTTGGGGTTTTTTAGATAGGGCATTTTTAAGGGGTGGGAGGGAAAGGGCGGGTGTTGGGGGAAACCCATCGGGTGGGGGTCCAGTTCCTGCGCATGCTCATGGCGGTAAGTCAATAGGTCCGAGGGTCACGGGGGTAGTTTGTGTTCCACTGGTTGAGGGTGGTTCTATTTGCACGGTATGGGGGAGGGGCAGATATGGCAAAAGTGGGGGCTCGGATCGTGTTAAGGGGGTGCGTGCTCGATGCTTGCAGGCGATCGCGTGCCCCGAGCCCTCAGACTTTTCCCGTTCCCCGGATGGTCAAGACTCTCAGAGCCCGGGCCTTCGGCTGATGTTGTGCAATGCACGGTCTGTGGCCAATAAGGCCCCCCTAATCTATGATCTTATTCGGGGGGGTGCCGCGGACTTTATAGGCATTACGGAGACCTGGTTGGGCGCAGAAGGGGGCGTGCCCCTGGTGCAAATGTGCCCGCCGGGTTTCCGAGCATTCCATCAACCGAGGGCCCAGGGTAGGGGTGGAGGGGTGGCGGTTGTGATTAGAGAGAGTCTAGAGCCGAGGGAGACCACTGTACCTCAGATTGCCGGGTGTGAATCCCTCTTTGTGAGATGGGGTCGTAGATGTCAGATGGGCTTGCTGGTCGCGTACCTGGCTCCTTGCTGCGTGACAGCTGCCCTGCCTGAGCTCCTGGAGGTGCTTGCTGGGGTGGCGGTTGAGACCCCCAGACTCTTAGTCATGGGGGACTTTAACTTGCCATCTTCTGGCTCGTCGTCGACAGCAGCTCGGGAGTTCATGGCTTCCATGACGGCATTGGACCTGACTCAAGTAGTTGATGGCCCTACTCACACTGGGGGTGGTACACTGGACCTGATTTTTATCTCTGGTCAGTGGTCGAGAGATCTGGACTTGAAGGAAATAGTCATTGAACCTTTGTCATGGTCAGATCACTCTCTCCTTCGCCTGGACTTTCTGACTGCCATCCAACACCGCAGGGAGACAGAGCTGATTCGTTGGTTCCGTCCCAGGTGCCTGATGGACCCGGAGAGGTTCCGGACGGAGCTTGGGCCACTTCCTGAGGGTCTGGCACATGGCACGTCTGAGGAATTTGTTGCGGCCTGGGAACGGGCCGCGGCGGGGGCCTTAGACCGTGTCGTGCTTTTGCGGCCTCTTACCCAGCGCAGGTCCCAACCGGCTCCTTGGTTCTCCGAGGAGCTGAGGGGGATGAAGCGCCGGAGAAGACGCCTAGAGAGTTCCTGGAGGTCTAGCCGTTCAGAGGCTGATCGGACACTAGTGAAGTCCTATAATAGGGCTTACCTAGTGGCATTGAGGGAAGTGAGGCGTTGCTACGCCTCCTCCCTCATTGCGTCGGCAGATAGCCGCCCAGCCGCCCTGTTTCGGGTGACTCGTTCCCTCCTTCACCAGGGGGAGCGGGATGACCCGTTGCAGGGACGTGCTGAGGAGTTTAATGGTTATCTATACGATAAAATCGTTCAGCTTCAGGATGGTTTGGACCAAAGTTGCGGTGACTCAGGTGAGACGTCTGAGGGTGGTCTTGGTGACATTGTTTGGGATGAGTTTGACCCTGTGGCTCCCGAAGACATGGACAGGTTGTTGGGTAGGTTGAATGCCACCATGTGTTTACTGGACCCGTGCCCCTCCTGGCTGGTGCTGGCCACTCAGGAGGTGACACGAGGCTGGCTCCAGGCGATTACGAGTGCTTCTTTGGTGGAGGGTGTCTTTCCGGCCGCCTTGAAAGAGGCGGTGGTGAGGCCCCTCCTCAAGAAGCCTTCCCTGGACCCGGCTGTTTTAGGTAATTATCGTCCGGTCTCCAACCCGCTCATGCGAAGGTTGTAGAGAGTATGGTGGCATATCAGTTTCCCTTACACCTGGATGAAACTGTCTATCTAGACCCGTTCCAGTCCGGTTTCCGGCCCGGTTACAGCACGGAGACGGCTTTGGTCGCGTTGGTGGATGATCTCTGGAGGGCCAGGGATAGGGGTTGTTCCTCTGCCCTGGTCCTATTAGACCTCTCAGCGGCTTTTGATACCATCAACCATGGTATCCTGCTGCGCCGGTTGGAGGGATTGGGAGTGGGAGGCACTGTTTATCGGTGGTTCTCCTCCTATCTCTCCGATCGGTCGCAGATGGTGTTGACAGGGGGGCAGAGGTCGGCTCCGAGGCGCCTCACTTGTGGGGTGCCGCAGGGGTCGATTCTCTCGCCCCTTCTGTTCAACATCTATATGAAGCCGCTGGGTGAGATCATCAGTGGCTTCGGTGTGAGGTACCAGCTGTACGCGGATGACACCCAGCTGTACTTTTCCACACCGGGCCACCCCAACGAAGCTATCGAAGTGCTGTCCCGGTGTCTGGAAGCCGTACGGGTCTGGATGGGGAGAAACAGGCTCAAGCTCAATCCCTCCAAGACAGAGTGGCTGTGGATGCCGGCATCCCGGTACAGTCAGCTGAGTCCACGGCTGACTGTTGGAGGCGAGTCATTGGCCCCAATGGAGAGGGTGCGCAACTTGGGCGTCCTCCTGGATGAACGGCTGTCTCTAGAAGATCATTTGACAGCCGTCTCCAGGAGAGCGTTCTACCAGGTTCGCCTGGTGCGCCAGTTGCGCCCCTTTCTAGACCGGGATGCCCTATGCACGGTCACTCACGCCCTCGTGACGTCTCGCCTGGATTACTGCAATGCTCTCTACATGGGGCTCCCCTTGAAGGGCATCCGGAGGCTGCAGTTAGTCCAGAATGCGGCTGCGCGGGTGATAGAGGGAGCCCCTCGTGGCTCCTGTATGACACCTATCCTGCGCAGACTGCACTGGCTACCTGTGGCCTTCCGGGTGCGCTTCAAGGTCTTGGTAACCACCTTTAAAGCGCTCCATGGCATAGGGCCGGGTTATTTACGGGACCGCCTACTGCTACCGAATACCTCTCACCGACCCGTGCGCTCTCACAGAGAGGGACTCCTCAGGGTGCCGTCAGCGAGGCAGTGTCGTCTGGCGACGCCCAGGGGAAGGGCCTTCTCTGTGGGGGCTCCCACCCTCTGGAACGAACTACCCCCAGGACTTCGTCAACTTCCGGACCTCCGAACCTTCCGTCGCGAGCTTAAAACACACTTATTCATTCGCGCAGGACTGGATTAGATTTTAAATTTATGGGTTTGTTTTTTTTTTTAATTCAAAAAGTTTTACAAAAAAATTTTTCCCCCTTTCCCCCCAACCCCTCTCCCTTCACAAACCCCCTCCCCACTCCCCCCCTGGCTTCCCGGAACAAACACAAGGTATAGTTAAAAATAAAACAAACATATGCTAAAAAAAATTTTTCCCAAAACTATTATACCAATTCTCCCTCTCTAGCTCTGACTTCCTCCTTACATAACCAAATCCTTCAAAAAATTAACAATAAACAGTAATAAAATATATAAATCAGTAGAACAAATTAATCCTAAAATATTTAAAACCAGCTAAAGCATAAAAATCCAATCCAGTTCAGAGAATATCTCCCTTATAGCTTCTATAACCATATAACCATATAATTTCCCCCCCAAGTCTTTCTTACATAAGATCTTTCAAGAATATTCTATTTAAAATTCAATACAACAGATTATAAAATTTATAAAATTTCAATAGAGAAAATTACAATATTATTTAATTAATTACAATATCTATTCAACTTTAGTCCTTCCTCATCAAAATCCAGTATATCCAAATATCTAGTCTCTTATAGTCACAAATTGCCTTCGGGACACTAATATTTTGTCTATTAATATTTTAAAAACCTTGTTTCAAAATAATACTTTTGTCTCTTGCCATTTTTTGGTGCATTAATCTCTGTCTTTCCTTAGTTGCTCCTTTTAAAAGTCAATCACAATATTTCCTAGTAATTCCTTATGTCCAGAAATCCAAAAATTACTGCCGTATATTCCATCAGTCCAAAAGAGAACTCTTGGGAAACATTAAGCTTGTGAGTCTTTTCCATTTGAGGACAATCTCCTGTAGCACAAATTCAGGCAGCTCATCCAAACTATTTAAAGAAAACTTCTTTAGATCACCTTGTTTCTTTACGATCAAATCTTCATATTTATCCACTTTTATTTGTATGTCCTCCATTCCATTTTCCGAATAATTGCACTGGTTAATTTGCTCCAAACTCTCATCCAAAACGTTCCCATTTTTATCAATTCGTATTTTGAATAATTAAATACATACTTTCTGTGTAGTCCTGTATAAAGTCACGAATCCATTCTTCTGAAAGAACCTCCATAACAAAATTCCTGCTGAGAATCCCCTTGTAAAGTACTTAAACAGCGTAATATAATCCAACAGTCCACAGTCAAACACAATAAGATAAAATCTCCATTCAGTTTCAATTCAACAGCAAAGCTCCCTTTGATGTATCGCTCTGCTTTCAGTTTCTCTAAAACGAAACTGAAGGGGGGGTGGAAGTCAGAAAATCAAAAATACTTGCAAACCATTAATTGTTCCTCACACTCGTTCCGCCTGCTTTTCGTATCCACAAAAAGAAATCAATTGCTAGCAGAAGTGGACACCTTCCTCTTTTCCTGCTTTTTCAGGAGCGCAGAGAATACTGGAGGTGGGGGAGGGGTAAATAAGGGGATTCGACCGTTCAGGACTTTGTATTACAAAAACAAAGCCCCTACCCAATTCCTCCCCCTTACTCTGTCTCTCTCTTTCAACCAGAGAGAGAAATGAAGCCGGGATCAGTTGTTAAATCCGGCTTTTACCATATTCAATGCGGAGTGCCATAAATTAGCACCCAGCGAGAAAGGTGGCGCCACCCAGAAGCCCTAAATTTATGGGTTTTAAATGGGTTTTATTTTTTATATTGTTTTTAAACATTTTAATATTTTTAAACATTTGGCCTTTTAGAATAAGTTTTTTAATTGTTATTTTACTTTGTATTTATGTGTTTTTATTTGCCTGTGAACCGCCCTGAGTCCTTCGGGAGATAAGGCGGTATATAAATACGATTAATAAATAAATAAATAAATAAATAAATATTGGATATTTGTAATATTATTTGATGTATATAAATGTCAAATGTGAAAAGATGGACTATTGTTTACCTTTGAAGGTTGGACAGAAAAATTTAAGAAATTAAGTTGGAAATATGAACTATTTTTGAGAGTGCTTAAGGAAGAAAGACATTTTAGAAGAACCCTTGGTGAATATTGGAAGATGGAACGTTGTTTTGATATTGATTGATGAAGGTTGGATATTAAAAACTATGTACTTTATTCAAGAACAAACACCAACACAATCGGAAATTTCTGAGAACTCTAGGAATGGAATGGTATGATATATAATGGATTGGAAGAAATGTATTTTCTTTGTTTCTGGAAGGGGAGTTGAGGTTTTAAGGAGTGACTATGGATTATGATTTGTGTTATATTTTAATTTTTGCTGTTAGTTTTATACCCTGTATTTGGTTCTGGGAAGTCCTGGGGGGTGGGGGGAGGAAGGGGAAGGAAGGGGGAGGGGGGATGAAGGTAGAAAATGGATTGATGGTTAATGTACAAAGATGATTGAAGAAGTATAATTAATGTAAGATCGGAGCTGCCTGGCTACCACTTCAGAATGACGGGAAAGAAGGAAGTAGAAGAGAGAAGGAGGTAGGAAAGAGAAGAGGAGGAAGAGGAAAGGAAGGAAGAGGGATAGAAGAGGGAGAAGAAAGGAGTAGGGAGGAAGGAGGAGAGGATGTAGATAAGAGAGGAGGAGGATGGTTGTGGAAAGTAGAAGAAGGTAGAGAAGGGAAGAGAGTTAAAGGAAGGGGGTGGTGACTGGGCAGGTCCGATTAATTGTATATGATGGTACATTAAATATGTTATTGGATATGAATGTTAAAATAAAACTTTTTTAAAAAAAGAATGACATCTATTTATGTCAGCCAATATAACCTGGAAATTGGGGGTGCTGGGGTATTACAGACCATTGTGACTTTTTTGGGGGAGGGGGGTATACATTTAAGTAAATTTATGGATACAGTACTTCCTCAGAACAAGACTCTGTCTCCTCCTCCTCCCCCTCCTCCTTCTCTGAACACCAACTAGCAGTCAGAAGGCATAGTGGAAAATTCCTGAATTTCACAATATATAGACAGATTTAACCATTTCAACTGGGAAGCTGTGAGCATCCTAGAACAAGCCAAGTCCAAAAAAACCCACTAAAGAATTCCTGGAAGTCTGGCACTTAGACAAATCAGCCATCAACAAGCACATAGAGATAAAGACAGGAAATCCAAAAAGGAAACAAAAACATTAAAATATCTCTTCACCAGCAATCAACACTCTACTTGGACTAGAGATTAACTCCAAGATTGACACTAGATCAGGGGTGTCAAACTACATTTGATTGAGGGCCGCGTCAGGGTTGTGTTTGACCAGAGCGGGATGGCTCGGCGTGCCAGGGTGGGCTTGGCCAACTCAACGTCACTCGTGTTGGGGAGTGTCTGTGGCACTCTGCCAGTGAAAATGGAGCTTGGGAGACTCATGCATGGCCCTCCCAAGCTCCATTTTTGCTGGCAGAGGCACTATGGGGCTGTCCTTCGCTGTTTCTAGGGCAGCCCCGAGTTTGACACCCCTCCACTAGTATAAAAAGAAATCCAACTTGACTCCATTCAGGCATTGATCATGTTAGCTGGTTTGGTAGTGAAACGTCAGTAAGAAAACAACTAAGCTCAGAGAGTACCAAGGACCTATTTTCTTCTATTCTTGATTCTGCCGGCTGTCTCAGTAGCCAGGGGAATCCATAACTGTTAATACCATTGACTCTGCTACAAAGATTGAGCACATTACAGGTAGTTCTTGACTTACAACAGTTCATTTAGTGACCGTTCAAAGTTAACCCAGCACTAAAAAAAGTGACTTATGACCGTTTTTTATAGTTATGACCTTTTCAGCTATCTGCATGATCATGTGATAAAAATTTGGAGGCTTGGCAGCTGGTTCATATTGATGACCATTGCTGTGTCCCAAGATCGTTTGATCTCCTTTTACGAGTTTCTGACGAGCAAAGTCAATGGGGAAGCCAAATTCACTTAACAACTGTGATACTAACTTATCAACTGCAGTGATTCACTTAACAACTGAGGCAAGAAAGGTCATAAAATGGGGTTGTAAAAATCCACTTAATAAATGTCTCACAATAACAGAAATTTTGGGCTCCGTTATGGTCGTAAGTTGAGGACTACTTCTAGTCAGAAACTGAACTTCTCTGTTACGGCCCTTTTCCTTAAATACAAGTAGTCCTTGACTTTCAACTCTTTGTTTAGTTACAATGGCACTGAAAAAAGTGACTTACGACTGGTTTTCACACTTAGAACAATTGCCACATCCCCATGGTCACACAATCAAAATTAGGGTGCTTGGCAACAAGCATTCACTTTAATGACTACATGATTCACTTAACAACTTAACTTTGCAACATGGCAACAAAAAGGTTGTAAAATAGGACAAAACTCACTTAACTGCCTTATTCACCAACAGAAATTTTGGGTTCAGTTGCAGTTGTTAGGACTCCTTGCACTCTGCTCCTCAAAATGGCTCCTTTCTTCTTAATATTCAGAATGACAGTTAAAATCCTACTTTTCTACTTTATTTCTTTGGGAAATAAACTATTATTGTGTTCTGAGTTATTATTATTTATTTTTATTTATTTATTTTATTTTGTCACAACAATATATGTAGGTATCATACAAAAAGATTATATAGTAAATAAACACATATATGGGTAAATATAAGAAGTTATAAGCATATATATAGGAAGAAGAAGAAAAAAACAATAGGACAGGAACGGTAGGCACGTTTGTGCGCTTATGCACGCCCCTTATGGTCCTCTTAGGAATGGGGTGATTATATTGTACACTGATCTTTAGGAGAATGTTCTTGTGACTGAATTGCTCTTTAGCATTACCTATAAGCCACCTGGGATGCAGTGGCTCAGTGGCTAAGATGCTGAGCTTGTTGATTGAAAGGTCGGCAGTTCAGCGGTTCAAATCCCTAGTGCCATGATGGCGAACCTATGGCACATGTTCCACAGGTGGCACACAAAGCCATATCTGTTGGCATGCGAGCATTGCCCTAGCTCAGCTCCAACACACATGCACGTGCCAACCAGCTGGATATATAGGTAGTCCTCAATTTACGACCACAATTGAGCCGAAAATTCATGTTGCTAAGTGAGACATTTGTTAAGTGAGTTTTGCCCCATTTTATGATCTTTCTTGCCACTGTCCTTAAGTGAATCAGTGCAATTCTTAAGTTAGCAACACGGTTGTTGAGTGAATCTGGCTTCCCCATTGACTTTGCTTGTCAGAAGGTCACAAAAGGGGATCACATGACTCCCATCACAAATGCGATCCCATTGCCAAATGTCTGGATTTTGATCACACAATGACCATGGGGATGCTGCAATGGTCAAGGCCATCTTTTGCATCGATTGTGCAGTTCTAAGTTTAATTTTCCAGGAATGCTTGATTATGCTTCCTCCCATCATTTACTTGATTCTGTGCTTTTGTAACTATTACAGCAAGGAGCTTTTGGCTTTAAAAAATGGGAGGAGAAGGGAGATGAGCTGAAAATGAAACTGATTCCTCTGAGTTCTTTAGATTTTCTCCTGAA
This sequence comes from Ahaetulla prasina, assembly GCF_028640845.1. Taxonomy (NCBI): domain Eukaryota; kingdom Metazoa; phylum Chordata; class Lepidosauria; order Squamata; family Colubridae; genus Ahaetulla; species Ahaetulla prasina. The sequence goes on along the minus strand of NC_080542.1, from coordinate 34,255,475 downwards.
ATGTACATAAAGAACTATGCTTATTCTTTTGGATAATGCATTATCCAATGCACTGAGAATTGGAATTTATTTTCTGGTAATCATGGTGAATTCTGGATTTAATCTTGCACCAAGCTCTTTTAAATGAAGAGAGCTCCTACTGATTTAAAAACAAATCCATGTATTATGCAGCTGAATAATTTCAAGAGAATTTCTTGGCATTGTAGAAAGAAATAGTGGCAAAGTAGCTGTCCTATAATCAGAGGAAGACAGGTCTTCGTCAGCTCAACACACAATAGACAACCTCTTCTCACACTCATAAAAGGTCACTTACCCTAGTCACCATGATGGCATTAGCATTAGATCCTCCCATGCTCTATGGCATATTGTGATGACTCCCCACCCCAGATGTTTCCCCAGATATCTTTCCAGATGTCAGCTCTGAGGAGGATGAACCAGTTCCAGGCACATCAGGACTGGAGTTGGTCAGTGGCTCCAAGCAGCTGCCTCAAAGTGATTTGCTTAAATCACAGCTTGCAACAGGGCAGCCCCAAGTTTTAGGTGTGAAAAGCATGCAGCTACAGCCAATCAGCGATGAGGAAGAGGAACTGCCTTCTGTACTGATCCAAGAACAAATAGAGCAGAGAAAAGGCCAGTGAAGGTCAATCTGATTACTCATGAGGAGGCAGCCTCACCCCTTTTGATGAGCTGCACCAGAAGCTGGCTATTTAGCACAACAGGCAGATGGAGACAATGCTGGAACCAACATGTTCGTTTCCTTGCTGTCTGTTCTTGCCTTGAACTTCAGATTGTGTCTCTTCAGCTGTGGACTTGCCTTGCCTGTGCCTGTGGACTTGCCTTGTCTTGTGGATTTGCCTTTGCCTTGCCTTGCCTTTGCCTTGGAGCTTGGGAACTTGCTTTTGCCTGGTGGACTGGACTTGCCTTTGTCTTGAGGACTAGTGTTGGATTCATTTGAGTAGCTTGTGGAACTTATTGGGGGATGAGTTGGTGCTGACACAGGGAATTGCTGGGGAATATCAGTTCAGACTTGGTAGCCTTAATAAAGACTCCATATACAAGTCTTGATTATGTGTGTGTGTGTGTGCATAAGTGGAATAGCACACATATTAGGCAGCAAGGGATCTCCAGCATTTTCGGTCTTAGGCAAGTATTTCAGTGTTTTCCCATGTGATGTTTAGAGTCTTTAAGAGTCTCTTCCATGAATGTTCTTGACCATTTGTTTCAAGGGAATCCTCATGATCATTTGGCATTGGAGGAGGTCTATCTCATTGCTATTTTAGGGATTCAATTTTTTCTCCATGCAGAGAATATGACCTGCAAGTTGGAGTTTTTAGTGTGAAATGATGTTATGTAGTTCGCAGGAGAAACTTTTTGGGAACACTTCAGTGGTCAAATTCAGACAGCTCTTTCTGGATCACGTGATCCGGTAGCACCGCCGGCGGGAATCTCCGTCCACCTGCCCGGACGTCATCACATCCCGTTTTTGAACCTCTGCACATGTGCAGAAGGCTCTGAGCATGCATGGAGGAAGCGTGCACACCCAGATTTACAAACCAGTAGCAAAGGTAAGTGAATACCGCCCCTGGAGCACTTCTTTGTTAGCCACCATGATAATGGGTGGAAAATTTAGGGAGGATACATACCTTTAACTTACAATGGGACAGTGTTAGGAGGAAAAATTCCTTTTCTCAGGCTCCCCAGTTCCTCTAAATTTTCTGCCGACACCAACACATCATCAAAATAGGGAACTACCCGGGAGCCCTTGCAGAAGTCGCTCCATTAAGTTTTGAAATAGACCTGGTGCCACACTCACCCCAAACTGCAACGGTGCACTTGAAAGCCCCCTATCGTCACGATCGTTTGGGCTTGGCTGTGGCTGCGTCTGGTAGCTGTTGATAGGCTTGTGCCAAATCTAATTTAGCAAAACTTGCCTTGTCCCAGAGTGCAGCAAGTGTTGCACCACGGAACTGGGTAGCGCTCTTTTGTAAGGCTTTGTTTAATGTCGCCTTGTAATCAGCGCAGATTCTTACTGACCCATCTGGTTTTACTGGGGTGACGATTGGCGTCTCCCATTTGGCATCGACTGGTACCAGTATCCCTGCCTTATTAACTTGTCTATCTCCCTATCAATCTTGGGCTTAAGGGCAAAAGGTACCCTCCTTGCTTTTATCCGGATAGGGCTACCTGGGGTCTAGATTGAAGGAAATAGGGGTCCCCTTGTACTTGCCCAGGCAGTCCTTGAACACATCTTGAATTCACTCATGAGTGCATCTTTAAGGTTAACGTCACTTCTGTAGATGCCAGTCACTCCCATGCCCAATGCACGGAACCAGTCTAGTCCCAACAGACTTGGCAGGGTCCCTTGACGATCGTGATGGGCAGGGTCTTCTTGTGTGGTCCGTGCTCGACTCGGACGGAGGTGGTCCCTCGAACAGGGATGCGATTCCCTTGGTAGTCGTGGACTCGTAGCCGTTGTGTTTGCAGGTGGCGTTTGCGACTGTTGGCAAAGCTTTGCAAGAGTGTCCCAGGACATGATTGTGATCGCTGACCCGGTGTCCACTTCTAGTCGGCACGGCACTCCTTCTATTTTGGGTTTGGTGAAGATTTTCTTCTCCACCGGGTTGCTGTGACCTATGATCACAGTCGTTTGATTCAGTTGCGCCTTTTTGTTTGAGCCAATCACGGGTCGCCTTGCCGATCCAGCGCTCTGATTGGTCGGTTTGAATTTTCGGCGGGAAGGTTGGGGTGCTCGACAGACTTGAGCCAGGTGCCCTTCTTCTCGCACCGCCGACATGTAGCGTCCTTGAATTTGCATTGTTGGCGCTGGTGTTGTCCTCCAACTTCCGCATTCCTCCGGTCTTCTTTGCCACGTTTCTCGGTTCGACAAACCCCTTCCTCATCCTCACCGTCTGATTCGGTCTGGATCTCTTCTTGGTGCACGGGGTTGATTTTGTGCTCGCCTTTGGTGTGAGTGGCTTTGCAGGGTCTCCGCCGCTTGGGTGGACATTTCATGAGCTCTGGCTTCGTCCAGGCGTTTGCCAGCGTTAGATTGCTTTTGATAGCAGCCGCCTCCATAAGCGCATGTCTCTGACCCCACGGATGAGTTGCTCAGCAGCGCCTCGTCCAGGTCTCGGTACCCACAGTCTTTGGAGGCTTTCCATAGGCGGCCATGTAGTCGCTGATGGATTCGCCCTCTAGCTGTTGGCGCTCTCCAAATTCAAAACGCCGCGTATTTGGGCGTTGGCGAAATGGTTTTTAGCAGGGTTTGCAGAGTTTGCCACGATACCGATTGTACCGGCGTTGGCTCTGCCAGGGCTTCGCGATGTCGATGACCTCGGGACGCAGTGGCTCAAGTATGCCCTTTGCGGTTGTCTGGAACTCCTTGCAGTTCGTTTGCTTCTAGGAAGCTTTCGAAACGGGTCATGTACGTTCCCCATTTCTCTCTGGCTGGGTCAAACGGCGCGGGCGGAGTGTAACTGGCCATCTCCGTGTTTCTGCCCTGGGTTTGCTGGGTTCGGTTCTTCCGTGCTTCAGCTCGGTTCTGGTGCTCCTTAGCCTCGAAATCCCACCTTCGTCGCCAGTGTTAGGTTCGGGAAGTAACGAGGCTGGAGACCAGGGTAGTGACAACAGCTCTTTAATATAGGGTGAACCCAGCAACCTGGCTGGGGAAAAACCTCTCCTTATATACTGTTTAACAGGCGGCTTCAACCAATCAGCAACGTGCTTGTTTCCCGCCAAAACATTTAAAGATACATAACAGTTTCCTTGCTGTCTGTTCTTGTCTTGAACTTCAGATTGTGTCTCTTCAGCTGTGGCCTTGCCTTGCCTGTGCCTGTGGACTTGCCTTGTCTTGTGGATTTGCCTTTGCCTTGCCTTGCCTTTGCCTTGGAGCTTGGGAACTTGCTTTTGCCTGGTGGACTGGACTTGCCTTTGTCTTGAGGACTAGTGTTGGATTCATTTGAGTAGCTTGTGGAACTTATTGGGGGATGAGTTGGTGCTGACACAGGGAATTGCTGGGGAATATCAGTTCAGACTTGATAGCCTTAATAAAGACTCCATATACAAGTCTTTATTATGTGTGTGTGTGTGTGTGTGCATAAGTGGAATAGCACACATATTAGGCAGCAAGGGATCTCCAGCATTTTCGGTGTTAGGCAAGTATTTCAGTGTCTTCCCATGTGATGTTTAGAGTCTTTAAGAGTCTCTTCCATGAATGTTCTTGACCATTTGTTTCAAGGGAATCCTCATGATCATTTGGCATTGGAGGAGGTCTATCTCATTGCTATTTTAGGGATTCAATTTTTTCTCCATGCAGAGAATATGACCTACAAGTTGGAGTCTTTAGTGTGAAATGATGTTATGTAGTTCGCAGGAGAAACATTTTGGGAACACTTCAGTAGTCAAATTCAGACAGCTCTTTCTGGATCACGCGATCCGGTAGCACCGCCGGCAGGAACCTCCGTCCACCTGCCCGGACGTCATCACATCCCGTTTTTGAACCTCTGCACATGTGCAGAAGGCTCTGAGCATGCATGGAGGAAGCGTGCACACCCAGATTTACAAACCAGTAGCAAAGGTAAGTGAATACCGCCCCTGGAGCACTTCTTTGTTAGCCACCATGATAATGGGTGGAAAATTTAGGGAGGATACATACCTTTAACTTACAATGGGACAGTGTTAGGAGGAGAAATTACTTTTTCTCAGGACATCAAGCAATTATATAAGACAGGTTCAATGGATTGTGAATGACATGAAGTTTCAGGTGAACAAAGAGGAATATTGGAATTCTCCAGGCACTACGGTGCTGCTATAAAGTTAAAAAATGAAAAGGGCCTACCAACTGTACAGCTAGTCCTCAATTTACGAACTTAGTTGGGACTAGAATTTCCATTGCTCAACAAGGTGGTTGTTAAGTGAGACATTTCTCATCTTACAATCTTTCTTCCATAGCTGTTAAGCAAACCATTCCATTTGTTAAGTGAATCATACACTTGTTAAGCAAAACAGCTTCCCCACTGACTTTTCTTGTTAGCTGGGAAAGTCCCAAATGCCAGTAATGCAACCCTGGGATAAGGGAATTGTCATATTACATGCCAGTTGCCAAGCACCCAAAGTTTGATCATATGATTGTGAGAATGGTTGTAAATGCAATGACTGGCTGCTAAGTCATTTTTTTCAGTTTTGTTGTAACAGTCACGAAACAAATGTTCGTAAATCAAGGAAGTTCAGGCAATATCTGAAGAAGCATTTAAAATATTTGAATGTAAAGGTCCTGTCAAACATTAAAAATGTGTCTTTTCAATGGGAAAGTATGCCACAGATGGAATAGTCTCATGAAAAAAGCTATTATAGCCACCTGCTTGCCTCATTTTACCAGAGTAGTCATGTCCTGGATTATTATTTTATGGGAGAGAGGCATAAGGAGGCAACAGCCTTTCAGGTAACCAAACCGAAAGTTATTTAAATATTAAAACCAGCATTTGGACCCAGCATTTGGTATCATCCAGCTTAATTCGCTAATGAAAGAAGGGCCGGGACCACAAGATCTTGAAGAGTTGGCTCTTCCTGCAAGTGTTGAAGTAAAAATGAAAAACGAAATTTCCATTTGAAGATGGAGCTATGTGTCCAAAACTGAAAATAGTATGCCTTATCTTTGACCTGTCCGGATTAAATATAGACACTTATTTCAATATAAGTTGGCACTCTGTATACTAAAGACATTCTTTATGAGTCATTGTTCAGATCTTTTTTGTTCATGCATCTATTTGATTAAAAAAAAACCATACAAGCCACTAGTGACAATGCTGAATCCAAGAGCATCCAAAAACAATAAACTACTTTACCCTTTACAGCTTTCCTACATCTGAATCCTCTGAATCTGTAAACCATAAGCTTCAGAATTCTTGACTTTGGAGAGTTGTAATTCCACACCAATGGGGAGTCTCCCATCATAGGCTATTGTTGAAAAGAAAACTAGGGACAAGACTGAACCCATCTGGTTTCCCTCATTTCTCCCTGAATCTGAAATGGTGGGCTACATACTTTCCTATGGAACATACTTTGTGGCCTACAAGAATTGATTATCCCTGGTAGAGAAATCTCCCTCTTCATCATTATCCTAACAAAGTAACCAACTTTATGCTGATTGGAAAAGCAATGTTTCCTCTTACACAAATCTCCTGTCTTTGTTTCTTGTGGGATGGGTCAAAAAAACTGGAACCAAAATTTGCTGGGGGCCATTTCCCACCCAGAACTGTCCTTACGACCTTGAAGATTTCTATCACCAGACCATCACAACTTTGACTATGAATGTGAGAGACCAAGAACATTCCAACAGCATGTTCTGTTTCCAGTGAATTTGGCTTACTTGAAACTCCACCTTGGCCAAGCTGCCTTGTAGGCTCCATGTTACGCTTGGCCTGGGAACCCACTTTCCATGACCGGTTCCTCATGGGGCTACATGTGAGGTCTGTCTTTCCCCCATCCCACCCTTCTTCCAAAAAGTTAGTTTCAACTGTGGTTTTTCGTAGAATCCACATTGCCCCCATGGGCCACCCATCACTTCCCCCTCTTCCATTTTCTCTTACAAAAGAATGGCTTCTGATTTGGCTTCATCTCTCTAATACAGCTTCTTCTGGAATAAGAATTGCTTTCCAAATCTGCTAGCAATTTATATTAAGCGTCAACATGTCCCTTGTCTTTTAGGAAATAACAAATGAAGGCTGATGATGCACAGACAGCTATATTTTGTCCTGTTCCTTTTAATTCCTCCTAAGGTAACTATAGCAGTTCACAAGGCATAAAGTTGAACAAGACACTAGATGCCAAATACATAAGCTTTTTATAGTGTTAGTGGCTAAGACGCTGAGCTTGTCGATCGAAAGGTCGGCAGTTCAGCAGTTCAAATCCCTAGTGCCACGTAACGGGGTGAGCTCCCATTACTTGTCCCAGCTTCTGCCAACATAGCAGTTCGAAAGCACATAAAAATGCAAGTAGAAAAATAGGGAACCACCTTTGGTGGGAAGGTAATAGTGTTCTGTGCACCTTTGGCATTTAGTCATGCCGGCCACATGACCACGGAGATGTCTTCTGACAGCGCTGGCTCTTCAGCTTTGAAACAGAGATGAGTACCGCCCCCTAAAGTCGGGAACGACTAACAAATATGTGCGAGGGGAAATTTTACCTTTAGTAAGGCCACAACACAACATTCCAAGGGTGAGGAACCCCTCCCCGATAAGCCCAATGCAGCCTCAAAAAATTTATAGGTAATCCTTGACTAACAACTGTCATACAATATCTGTAATTGTTGTTAAATGAGCCAAACCCAATTTACATCCTTTTTGCTGTGGTTGTTAAGTGAATCACCACAATCATTACATGAATCATTCAGGTGTTAAGCAAATCTGACTTCCTCTATTGATTTTGCTTGTCACAAGTTGACTAGGAAGGTTGCAAATAGTGATCATAAATACATGCCAGTTGTGAAATGACCAAACTTTGATCATGTGACTGCAAGGATGCAGTGATTGTCTGAGTGAAAGAACTTCTCATAAATCTTTCTTCTCTTTCTCTCTGATATTGTTGTAACTTCAAATGGTTGCTAAGTGAATAATCATAAGACAAGGACTACTTGTAGTTTGTTAGATTCTCAGGCCATATCCCTTTATTAGATATGCTCCAGTTATTAATAGTTTTATTCTGTTCACAGGGAAGGGAACCCTAAAAGGGGAAAATCCCTGGCTATGAATACCTTCTTTCCTATTCATTTGTATCCTGCACCGAGTAAACAAACCATAAAAAATCAAATCCATTGGTCCATTTATTTTGGCTCTAAATATATCCATGCCCATTTGGAAATCTGCTGATTTTAGTTCCAGTGTATTTCTAGGGCACCAAGGTGAAGCAAAATGATTTATTATCAGGGCTCAACACTTTCCTTCTCACCTCTGCCCACCATAGAATAAATTCCATTGTATACATTTCATAAAATGATGTGTAAGCCTTTTGTGAGGCAAAACCTAGCTAGATATGGCAGTAATGAATACAGAATACCAAGTCGCCCTACTTTCTTCCTGATCTTGTTCTGGCCCTTTAACGTGCAAAGAGGCAGATGGTGGAATTTCTTGCCATCCCTACAGCCCAAAATATGTTATATTCATATTTTTAACAGATGGAAATCTTTTTTAATAATAGCCTATGCCTCTTTCCACAAGTCACATGTTATAGTTTCCTCCCTTCTTCAAAGGTTAGCATAATCTCTCCAGTTAGTTCCTCTGTTGTTGTCCTGCCCCAGATGCTGATCCACCACCAATCCAGCATTTAACTTCCTTGAAAGCTCTCAGAGTTTCAAGTCTTGATAAAACCCAAGAACAACCTCTTGGCTGTATGCCTGGGCACAGGTTCATCTTGGGTACCAGTGGTGTCAATTCATTGAGTGGGAGACCCTCTGAACAGTTAGTCATGTCCTAGTTATCTGCTGCAATGCAATCTACATGTGGCTGTTCTTCAAGACCATCCAGAAGTTGCACTGGTCCAAATCCAGCGATGTAAATAGTAATAAGCACCCCTTGTTAAGGTCGTGAGTCATTCCTGCATTGGATCCCGTTTGGCTCCAGGTATAATTCAAGATGCTGGCCATGAGCAAGAAGGTTTTTCTTGGTTATGGGAACAATTGATGCTTTCAGGCAAAATGGGTGTGCTCTTGGTCCCTCCAATTAAACACTGTCATCTTGTAAGACTGAGGAAGTGTGTGGCACTTCCTGCCTCCTGGAATAGATTCCCTACACACTTAACTACGTATAGGAGCCTGTCTCCAAGGATTCCAAAAAGCTCTGAAGGTCTGGTCCCATTCCCAAGCCTGGTATGCTTTGTTGTTAGTTTTTTAATAGTTTTAAATGGATGTTTCTCAACTTTGACAACTTTAAGACAACTGCCCCAATCATCCAGCCAAATTTGCTTCCAGATAAATTTAAGAGCTCTGCTTGCTACATCGTGGGAAAAAACATTGTAAAATAAAAGTGAAACTGAATTCATTTGAGACAGGACATTCAAAGCCATTTTCTTACCTTGAGTAAAACTCTGAACAGGAATATTTTTTTAAATAGTCCCGGAGGGAATGAATACTTTTCGCTTTTTGCTGCTAGGTTGTCTGCTACAGTTGCAATTAACACACACAAACATATACCCGCATACAAACACATACACAGAGAGAGAGAGAGAGAGAGAAATAGGTGTGCTGCATTTGGCCCTGGACAGCTAGTAATGTGGCTCGTCAAGATAATAAAAAAAAAAATTAAAAGGAAGTTTATTATTTATGTACTATAACTATATTATATATTTTATATATGTCCCAAGATCATTCCTCTTCATACAATGCAGCCCAGGAAAGCCTAAAAGTTGGAAAACCATGCTCTCACGCTATGGATCCTGATAAAATGTGAACGAAGGGTTTTATCAATAAAGGATCTGAGACACAATTTTCACCATTTTTCCCAAGGTCTGCAATTCTTACTGGAGGTAAAAGAAGAAACAGGGGAGTGAATCCAAATATCTTCTAGTCCAGGAGTCTGCAAACTTGGCTCTTTTAAGACTTGTGGACTTCAACTCCCAGAGTTGAAGCTGGCTGAGGAACTCTGGGAGTTGAAGTCCACAAGCCTTGAAAAAGCCAAGTTTGCAGACCCCTGTTCTAGTCCAACCTGTTGTTCAAGCAGGAGGCCCTATATAATTTCAAACAAATATTTATCCAATCTCTTTTTGATGGAGCATCCACAACTTCTGGCGACAAATTATTCCATTGGTTAATTGCTCTCACCATTAGAAAATTTCTCCTTAGTTCTAGGTTGCTTCACTCCTTGGTTAGTTTCCAACCATTGTTTCTTGTCCTGCCTTTTGGTGCTTTGGAAAATAGTTTGAGACCCTCGTCTTTGTAAATATTGGAACAGTGCTATCATGTTCCCCTACTCCTTCTTTTGATTAGACTAGACTAGACATACCCAATTCTTATAACTAAGAATTGTTATCATCTTCTCCATTTTTTTCTAATGACAAGCAAAGTGGGGACCAATAGTATATTGGGGATGAAGAGACAGAGAAATATGCAGAAAGCTTGAACAATCTGCTGCTTGCATATGTTTCTATCTTGACTTTGGAGTTAGTAGTCCTAAAAAACAATCCACCTTCCTTTCTGTGTGACGGTCAAGAAAGTTGCACACTGCACCAGCCAACCAGTAACATATATATATATATATATATATATGTATTTGTTTTCTGAGGTTTTCACGGGTGTTTGTATGTAGGTCTTTGGTTGTTCGGGTTTTCTCCCGTGCAAAATTGGAAGTGTCTTGGCGATGTTTCGACAAAGTCTCATTTGTCATCTTCAGGCTTCAGCTTCGTGCTTCTGGGAGCAATGTGTGATCGCAGCTGTTTCTTCCTTTTAACTGCTAGTGGGGGTGTGTCCTGTTTGGGTGGGGGCTTGGTTGTGCTCAGATTAGTCTGAGTTGCAGGGGGATTTGAGCTGGAGAGTTGCATTGCTGTTGTTAACAATATATATATATTGTTAACAACAGCATAATGTTAACAATATATTTAACATATATATATATATTTGTTTTCTGAGGTTTTCACGGGTGTTTGTAGGTCTTTGGTTGTTCGGGTTTCCAATTTTACAAGGGAGAAAACCCGAACAACCAAAGACCTACATATATATATATTAATCTTCTCATAGTTCCCATCACCAATCTCTTTCCATTTATGACTGTATGACTATAACTTGTTGCTTGCAATCCTTATGATTTATATTGATATATTGACCATCAATTGTGTTGTAAATGTTGTACCTTGATGAACGTATCTTTTCTTTTATGTACACTGAGAGCATATGCACCAAGACAAATTCCTTGTGTGTCCAATCACACTTGGCCAATAAAAATTCTATTCTATTCTATTCTATTCTATTCTATTCTATTCTATTCTGTGTGTGTGTGTGTGTGTGTGTGTGTGTGTAGGTCTTTGGTTATTCGGGTTTTCTCCCGTGTAAAATTGGAAGTGTCTTGGCAACGTTTCGACGAAGTCTCATTCGTCATCTTCAGGCTTCAGCTTCATGCTTCTGGGAGCAATGTGTGATTGCAGCTGTTTCTTCCTTTTTAACTGCTTGTGGGGGTTTGAACTGATTGGGTGGGAGCTTGGCTGTGCTCAGATTAGTCTGAGTTGCAGGGGATTTGAGCTGGTGAGCTACATTGCCGTTGTTTGGCTTCGTGTTCGTGGTCATGCTACATCTTCATAGTGGGTGTCAGTCTGCTGCATGTATGGATTGGAGGGGTTTGAAATGGCTAATGTTGCAGCTGCGGTCTGGCTTCTGGTCCTTGGTCGTGCTTCATGATCAGTGTGGGTTTGGGTCTGCTTTCTGGGTGGATGTGTGGTGGTGACATCCTGTGTGACCTCGTGAGTGTGGGTCTGGTGTTATTCCTCGTGTTAGGGACTCGTTTGTCAATAAGGGCAGGTTTCCAAATGGCTGGTAGGAGGGAGATATAATCTCGTTTGTTCATGCTGTGTGGGCGTTTTTCTATCTTGATGGCTTCTCTGATTATTCTGTTATTAAAGTGTTCAGTTTTGGCAATAGTTCTGATCTTTTTAAAGTCAATATCGTGTCCTGTGGCTTTAAGGTGTTGGACCAGGGAAGAAGTTGGTTCCTCTTTTTTGACTGAATTCTTGTTATCTTCAATGCGTGCACTTATTCTTCTGTTGGTTTGTCCAAAGTATGTGGTGGGGCAGGCGGTGCATGGGATTTCATATACTCCTTGATTTTCTAACTCAGTTTTGTCTTTGGGGTTTCTTAGGATGGTGGATATTTTTTGGTTTGTGCAGAATGCTGTCTTGATGTTGTGTTTGTGGAGGATCTTGCTGATTCTGTCTGTGGTGCCTTTTATATATGGGCAATGGATTTTGCATAGGGCTGTAGTTGTTTGGCGAGAAATTTGGCTAGGTTTTGTAGAGGTGAGCCTATGGAGCTGACTATTGTAGAGGCTCACCTCTACAAAACCTAGCCAAATTTCTCGCCAAACAACTACAGCCCTATGCAGAATCCATTGCCTCACACGTAAAAAAACTCATTCCAGTTCATAGAGATCATAAAGAAACAAAACTTACAGCCCAGCGACCTACTCGTGAGCTTTGATGTCATATCCCTCTTCACCCAAGTGCCAATCAAAGAAGCCTTGACAGCTATCCAAAACAAATATAACCCCCCCAAGCACATCCTAGATCTTACCAACCACTGCCTATCCAACACATACTTCATCTATAACGGACAAAAATACAAACAAATAGAAGGAGCACCCATGGGATCACCCCTCTCACCTGTCATTGCCAACCTCTACATGGAACACTTTGAAACCCAAGGTCTAGAAAAATCTGATCACAAACCCAAACTCTGCTCAGATACGTAGAAGACACCTTCATAATCTGGCCACACAGGAAAGAAAAACTTGACAACTTCCTCACACACCTCAATAGCCTACACCCCAAAATACAGTTCACCATGGAAACAGAAGTTAACAACCAACTTCCTTTCCTAGATGTCTTAGTCTACAGGAAACCCAATGGCTCCCAAGGACACACCATCTACCAGAAGAAAACACACACAAACCGCTATCTGCACGCACTCTCACACCACCACCCAGCACAGATCAACTCCGTAGCCAAGACACTCATCTCCAGAACAAAACGCTTAGCTGACAAACAACATCTAAAAACCAAACTACACACTCTCACTAACCTACTAACATCCAATGGATTCCAGAGAAATAAGATTACCAAACTGATCCAAAAAAAACCCCCACTAAAATCCAAGACAGAGAACAAGAAAACGGCACAGCCCTCCTCCCATATATAAAAGGCATCACAGACCAGGACTATCGCCAAAACTGAACACTTTAACAACAGAATAATCAGAGAAGCCATCAAGATAGAAAAACGCCCACACAGCATGAACAAATGAGATGATACCTCCCTCCTACCAGCCATTTGGAAACCTGCCCTTATTGACAAACGAGTCCCTAACACGAGGAATAACACCAGACCCACACTCACGAGGTCCACACAGGATGTCACCACCAAACATCCACCCAAAAAGCAGACCCAAACCCACACTGATCATGAAGCACGACCAAGGACCAGAAGCCAGACCGCAGCTGCAACATTAGCCATTTCAAACCCCTCCAATCCATACATGCAGCAGACTGACACCCACTATGAAGATGTAGCACGACCACGAACACGAAGCCAAACAACGGCAATGCAGCTCACCAGCTCAAATTCCCTGCAACTCAGACTAATCTGAGCATAACCAAGCCCCCACCCAAACAGGACACACCCCCAGCCAATCAGAGCACAAAAAAACCCATCCAATCAGAGCACAGCCAAGCTCCCACCCAATCAGTTCAAACCCCCACTTTCAGTTAAAAAGGAAGAAACAGCTGCAATCACACATTGCTCCCAGAAGCACGAAGCTGAAGCCTGAAGATGACGAATGAGACTTCATCGAAACGTTGCCAAGACACTTCCAATTTTACGCGGGAGAAAACCCGAATAACCAAAGACCTACATACAAACACCCGCGAAAACCTCAGAAAACATATATATGTGTGTGTGTGTGTGTGTGTGTGTGTGTATTGTGTGTGTGTGTGTGTGTGTGTATGTATATGTATGTATGTATATGTTTTCGTATGTTTTCATGGGTATAGGTATGTAGGTCTTGGCATTTTCAGGTCTTTTCCCGTGTAAGGTTGAGAGTATCTTGGCGACGTTTTGACGAGGTCTCACTCATCATCTTCAGGCTGATGTCTTTGGCTTCGTGCTTCTCGAGAAGATGATGAGTGAGACCTCATTGAGACGTCGCCAAGATACTCTCAACCTTACACGGGTAAAGATACGAAAATGCCAGGACACACACACACACACACACACACACACACAGAGACACACACACACAAGCTAGAGCGCCAAATTATATATATATATATATATATATATCTTGGCGCTCTAGCTTAAAAGCCAAGGTGGAGCTCACCTAAAAACGAAGCTTCGTGTTATAGCTTCAGAAAACTTGCGTGTCAGCTAGCCGATAATTTAGAACGAATGTCTTTCCTTTGTGGTATAGAGGCCTCCCAGACCACAGGAGTTGAGGCTGTGTGCCTGTGTGGTCGACAAGGGCTTAATTTAAGCAAAAGCGTAGCAGCTCAGAACTGTGCTGTGAGCTTTTTCAGCCCTGAAACATACTACTAAGTGACGAAGAAAGTAAGGATCAGTACGTACTGGATCCCTAAATAATCACCCACAGGTTTTATGTACTGGGATTCCTGGTGAAAGAAGCAAAAAGGGCACAAGTTATTTTTGGTGCTGTAATTTAACCCTGAATAGGTAATATGATCATAAAGAGAAAGGAACCTCTGAGCATATAGAATATATTTTATGAGTAGGTAGTCAAAACCTGCTCATTCCTACTTACATCCCTGCTTAATGGACAAAGAATAGAATAGAATAGAATAGAATAGAATAGAATAGAATAGAATAGAATAGAATAGAATAGAATAGAATAGAATAGAATAGAATAGAATTCTTTATTGGCCAAGTGTGATTGGACACACAAGGAATTTGTCTTGGTTCATATGCTCTCAGTGTACATAAAAGAAAAGATACCTTCATCAAGATACAACACTTACAACATTTAATGATAGTCAAAGGGTACAAATAAGCAATCAGGAAATAATCAATATCAATATAAATCGTAAGGATACAAGCAACAAAATTACAGTCATACAGTCATAAGTGGAAGGAGATGGGTGGTGGGAACAATGAGAAGACTAATAGCATTGCAGATTAGTTTGACAGTTTTGAGGGAAATATTTGTTTAGCAGAGTGATAGCGTTCGGGAAGAAACTGTTCTTGTGTCGTGTTGTTCTAGTGTGCAGTGCTCTGTAGCATCGTTTTGAGGGTAGGAGTTGAAACATTTTATGTCCAGGATGTGAGGGGCCTGTAAATATTTTCACAGCCCTCTTTTTGACTCATGCAGTTTACTTCTAGTGCTTCCCATATTGTGATGTTTTCGAAAAGGGAGCACTTACCTGCTCGTAACTGTGAGTATAAACTACTCAATGTTGGAAAAAAGATACAACGTGAGTGTTATCTACAGTAATTGGGGTTGTTATTTATATATTTGTTTATTTTTAGTCTGCCTTTATTATTATTACAAATAAATCAAGGTGGTCAATGTATCCAACGCACTTTCCTCCTCCTATTTTTCCCACAACAATAATCTTGTGAGATGCGTTGAGCTATGAGTGACTGGCCCAAGGTCACCCAGCCACATTTCATGGCTAAGGCAGGATTTGAACTTCCAATCTTTTGCTTTCTAGTCTGGTGCCTTAACCACGAGACCAAAATGGCCAAATTGGAATTTAAATTTGGAGAATAGGCAACAATGACAAAGTGAATAGCATATATTCATGCTAGAGGTTTAATCCCCTTTAAACAAGATTAGTTCCCATATATTCAATATATTGTGTATATATTCTAATATTTGAGGGGCTACCACAAGGAAGTGGGGGGTCAACCTATTCTCCAAAGCACCTGAAGGAAAGACATGGATGGAATGGATGGAAGGAAGCAAAGACAAGGAAGCAATGGATGGAAACTAATTAAGGAGAGAACCAACTTAGAACTAAGGAGAAATTTCCTGACAGAACAATTGATCAATGGAACGGCTTGCTTTGAGAAGTGTGTGCTCCGTCATTGAAGATAAGACTAAAGAAGAGGCTGGACAGAGACCTGACTGAAATGGTATTGGATCTCCTGCTTAAACAGGGGGTTGGATTAGAAGATGGCAAAGGATCCTGTTGAAGTTCACACGTTTTAAGGTTGCCAAGGTTGAGAAACACTAAGCTAAGGAATAGGCAGAATTCATTTTTCTACTCAGATTCCCCACCACCCCCATGAAAGTTCACTGCTCAGAGCCTGGTGGCCTTATACTCTCTGCGTGGAGAAAAGATCATGGCCTCTGCTCATGCACAGAAATGTGGTGTGTTCCCTGATGCTGAAAGCAGATTCCCAGGACCTTATTCCACTGCCATTTTATGGCAATCTGTCTCCAGAAAAGATGGAGCTTCCTTACCTGTTGTAGAAGGTAAGGCACCAGCACCAACCACAGACATTCACTGTGGGGTTTTAATCTGAACTGATGTCAGATTAGGTTGTTTATGACATTATTCAGAGAGAGAAAACATTTGTTAGTCTTTAATTCCATTGCTGTCCCCTATTAGTTACTTTCCACAAGTTCCTTATTTGTGTAAAATGCAAAAAACAGCTTAATCAGTGAAGCGAATAGACGCCTTCATGTACATGATGCTAGACCTAAAATTAAGAATAAACCAATTAGTGGCATGTAAAATGTTTCTAGTCTGAAACATTCCAGCTCCAAATGTCTCTAGCCCTGAGGCTGTTCTGACCTTAATAGAAATAGTCAGGATTTCTCAATTTTGGCAACTTTAAGAGGTGTGGACTTCAACTCCCAGAATTCCCTAGCTAGTATGGCTGGCTAAGGAATTTTGGGAGTTGAAGTCCACACCTCTTAAAGTTGCTAAGATTGAGAAATTTTTGAAACAATGGACCAGGGCCTAAATTGGTAACATTGAGATTATTTCCAGTATTTTTCGGTTTTAGCAACTTTAGAGGGGGTTGGGTGGAAAAAGACATGAAAATTAGTGGGAAACAGTGAGAAACAGTAATTTCTCACTGTTTTTCAGATGCCCCATCTGAAAAAAAACCTTAATTCTGGTTCCTACATCCTTTCAATTGCATTCATATGTTACATTAATTTCTTTAACTATGGTTTATTAGGTAGATCACGGTTAACTTAGTTCATATAACACATATAAGTAGCTATGGTTTATAAGCTGCAGTAACTGAGTTTACAGTATATTCTGCACTGTAAACGAAGAATTCATGCCTTGATAGCTATATGTACATAAAACTATAATTTGCTTTACTGTATTGAATGAACCTAGTTACTAAAGTGTGGCTTAGTCTGGCTTACCATTTTATGCAAACCAACAATTATATTTTTTAAACTATGATTTGGGGTTTAACCTGTTGCATATGAACTTCTGTTGTGATGTATTCAGCAAATCACAACTGAAACAAATCACATTTTAATGTTATTAAGGTGAGCTTTTCTTTTACCATGGAAGTTAAGGCAGCTATTATGCAATGCCTCGCAACCAGGACACATGATTTCACCACTGGTGCCCTCTGACCAAGACTTCCTGAGATCTCTGATTCTATATCCATAAGCCAAAACCTAGACATTTTCCTTGAACATTGGTAAGAAGCTTGGAGTGCCTGCCAAAGCAAAATCAGTGAACTCAGCATGCTTCTAGGTACGGGTATTGCTCAGTGATTATTACCCAAGACAGCCTCCTCTGTCTTCAGCAACACCTCCTGAGTGCGTACTAGAGAACAATTTCTCAACCACAGCCCAGCATCTTTCCTACTTGTTAAACCACAGAAAGGCATTTATAGGGCCTTCTCGTGCCTGCGGCTGGAATCACAGAGGATGTGGGCAGGGGAGGCTGTGTATCAACAACTGGGAAAGAGGCTGGGTCCTGTTGCTGTCTTGCAGAAATCTGTTTGAACTCCCTAACTTAGTGTTTCTCAACATTGCCAACTTTAAGATGTGTGGACTTTGACATGCAGCATGGTTGGTTGGTGAATTCTGGGACCTGAAATCTACATATCTTAAAGTTGCCTTGGTTGAGAAACACTGCCTTAACCTCATGAATACTAGAGTCTGGTGCTATCAGCCTCTGGATTGTTTGCACCATAAACTAGCAGTTTTTAGGATAAAAAGCAGTTTTAGGATATTTAGCCCAAGAAGATGTGTTTTTTTTCCAACCCAGAATGTATGTGACTTGGAAGGAGCATCTTTCTGATTTCTGGCTTGCTTTTCTAGGAGCACCTTTATTCTGATTCATGAAGGGTTTTTCCAAGCATATATGGCTCAGTGTTATTTAAAGAGAAAGAAGCTGTCATCCCCAACCTGGTGTCCTCCAAATATTTTGACTACAGAAAATCCCTTTATTCGCAAAGGGCACAGGATGATGGGCATTTTAGCCCAACATCACTAGAAACTGTCTTGTCCAGGGAAGGTTAAGCAAAAATATATCTGAGGATTGAAATTGAAATTTCTCTTACTTTCTGCTAAATTCTTATATTAGGATACAATAATGACCAAATTGTATGATGGTATGAAAAGCAGAGACATGAGATTATTAAAGTACCATCGCTTCATGCAGACATGAATTTCATATTTTGAAATGGAACTTCAGAATATTTGCAATAAAGTTTAGCTTGCTCTTCTGACTGGCTTAGATTATGTTTAGATATTTAGATTCATACAAAAAAATAGATTCATTCACAATTTTCTTTTCATGCTTTGTAATTTTCTTACCAGTAGAAGTCTTTCCAAATTTGAGCACTCATGACTACAAATATCGAGCAAGCCACATTTGTTTAGCATTTGTTTAGGTATTTTTATCGTAACTTTTTGGTTAATGTTATGTAAACCCTTAGGACTATTAGGGTTTACATCAACTATGCTAGAACCATTCTTACTGTCAAGGATTTAGGTAATATCTTTAGACTGAAACTTTAATTGAAACGTCAGTAGACGTCACAACAATATAGCCAATATTCCATTTCTATGGTACTTTTCAGATCTAAGTTCCAGCAACTCTCCTTATTCCACAAAGCGAAATTTAAATTAAATTTCTCATGGTGATAACCAAGGAAAAAGAGAAATAATTTTTGGTTAGTCTCACTCCTGTTTCATATGTAATCATCAACTTTTCTGAAACCAAGTTACTTATGTCTAAACATTAATCCAATAAATCCTCTGATTTAGTCACATTTTTAGAACTTAAGGTGTTGTGCATGAGTTGGCAGCCATATCAATTGGATTTGTTGAAGAAATTCATTTGATACAGGTAAAGGGCAGAGATTGACCGCAAGGTACCTCATGTATGGGGTGCCACAGGGGTCGGTTCTCTCGCCTCTCCTGTTCAACATCTATATGAAGCCGCTGGGCGAGATCATCCGTGGTTTTGGGGTGCAATACCATCTGTATGCTGATGATACTCAGCTATACATTTCCACCCCTAACCACCCCAAAGAAGTCGTTGAAGTGATGTCCCGGTGTCTGGAGGCCGTGCGGGGATGGGGATGGGGATGGGGAAGAACAGGCTTCAACTCAACGCCTCCAAGACTGAGTGGCTGTGGATGCCGGCATCCCGGTACAGTCAGTTGAAGCCATCGCTGACTGTTGGAGGTGAGTCATTGGCCCCAATGGAGAGGGTTCGCAATTTAGGCGTCCTCCTGGATGGACGGTTGTCCTTTGAAGAACATATGATAACTGTCTCCAGGGGAGCTTTCTATCAGGTACGCCTGATACGCCAGTTCCTCTTTCTAGACCGGGATTCCCTACGCACGATCACTCATGCCCTCATCACTTCCTGCCTGGACTACTGCAATGCTCTCTACATGGGGCTCCCCTTGAAGAGCACCTGGAGGCTCCAGCTGGTCCAGAATGTGGCTGCGCAGGTGATAGAGGGAGCGACTCGAGGCTCCCATATAACACCTCTCCTGCACAAGCTGTACTGGCTTCCTGTAGTCTTCCGGGTGCAATTCATGGTGTTGGTTACCACCTTTAAAGCGCTCCATGGCATAGGACCGGGTTATTTACGGGACCGCCTGCTGCCACCTATAACCTCCCATCGACCTGTGCGCTTCCATAGGGAGGGCCTCCTCAGGGTGCCTTCGGGCAAACAATGTCGACTGGTGGCCCCCAGGGGGAGAGCCTTCTCTGTGGGGGCACCTGCCCTCTGGAATGAGCTTCCTCCAGGATTACGACAACTTCCTGACCTCTGAACCTTTCGTAGCTCAGATTTCTTTGAAATTCTCCAACAGAATTTCAATAAGTCTCTTCACTTGGTAAAACAGAGGGGGAAAGCTTAGAATTTAAACTCAGCAATACAGACCTATAAAAGATCTTTAATTCTGAAATACTGCAGGACAAATTAGCCTTGCTGATGTCTGTCACATGCCACTTGGCCTATTCCAGGATAGTAGAACTATAAAGAAAACCAGGGATTGTGGTTTTCCTCAAACTTCTTGTTTGGGGAACAAATTCTTGCCCCAAATTTTTTTGGTATTTATCCCATCTTTGCCAATAGAAAGTTTTCACTGCTTGCAACTAATCAGACAGACACTTGCCTAGTATACTTCATAGTTTTTCAGAGTGTTTGAAAGAAAACACCTTAGTTGCAAAGATTGATTGAGAATTAATCCTGCCTGTACATGACAATGGAAATCCTAGGCAGGAAAATACTTGACAATTATGTTCATCCTCCAGAAAGGGCAACCAGAGGCCATATCATGATCCACAAAGGAATACTCTGCAAACAATTTATTCTGTCCTGGAAATGAGGCATCGAAGTCAAGAAAAAAGTGTCCCCTATTCATCAATATTACTGTTGTATCTTATATCCTACAGTTCTACTTGGTTTGAACATCATGGATAGCTTACACTTATAACATGCAGAAGACAAGCCAAAAATTAGTAGCAACTTTAGGAAAAAATTAAAAACATAGGAGATTGAAAGAGTAAGGGTACATTCACCGCATTGAGTTGAATGTATTTTAAAAAGAATAAATTTTATTAAAGAATACAGGTAGTCTTTGACTTGTGACCACAAATGAGACCAGCTGTTAAGTGGTTGCTGTTTTTATGACCTTCTTTGCTATGGTTGTTAAGTGAATCATTGCATTTGTTAAATGAGTCAAGTGGTCATTAAGCAAATCTGCCTTCTCCCATTTTCTTTGTCAGAAGCAGATTGGGAAGGTTGCAAATGATGATCACATGGTGCTGGGAGGCTGAATTTGATAAATAATACATTCTCCATGGAGTTGAGTTGAGTTACATGGATGTTTGACTACATAGATATATATGGTGGGGTTTATTTTGCACTAATAAAGACATGGTTGCCATTGGGAAAGTTAGATTTCTTTGGTTTGTTGGTTGATCTGATTTCAGCCTTATTTGACCCATCATCTAGAATTTCTCCCTCCCAGCACTAAACTTACTTTTTGAGATCAGTGTAGGTTGGCAAGTGCAGCCACGAGAAAATGTAAATATCACCCAGCAAACCTTCCAGTTTCCTCCACATCAAACTGACACATTTTGAGCTTTCCAAAATTCACCACCTGTGAATATAATGGGGAAACTGCTACAACATTATCCCTCTGTTTCATAGCTACAAAAGATTTCTGAACCATGAAACGATGGCACCCGACATGAGACCATTACCATCAATTTCTGACAGAAGGTGAAGAGACGAATAATTAGAATTTTTTTTAAAAAAAATTATTTTTTTTGAATTTATATTTCGCCCTTCTCCGAAGACTCAGGGCGGCTTACACTGTGTTAAGCAATAGTCTTCATCCATTTGTATATTATATACAAAGTCAACTTTTATTGCCCCCAACAATCTGGGTCCTCATTTTACCTACCTTATAAAGGATGGAAGGCTGCGTCAACCTTGGGCCTGGTGGGACTTGAACTTGCAGTAATTGCAAGCAGCTGTGTTAATAACAGACAGACTTAATCTGCTGAGCCACCAGAGGCTTATCAGAAAACCTTGTGAAACACCATGTTTCAGCTGAAAATCAACACTTTTAGCTGCTGCCAAAAAGGACGGCACAATGAAATCACAGGGCCATAAAGCCAATCTTTTTTTTTTTAATCAAAATATTTTTTTTCTGAAGTCAGCATCATATAACAGCAAGAATATACCCATGTACAAAATCACATAATACTCCCCCCATCCCCAAAAAGGCCAAGTGAAGTTCAAAGTTCAATGTTCTTTGTCACAAACATGAATGGAACATAGTAAAGCTGAAAGTTTTTTTGATATCTACTTCAGATGCTCAGTATGAAAGGCAGAAATGGTAACAAACCAGAATAGGAAGGAGAGTAGATGGAAGAAGCCTCTTTCACCTTGGTTTTCCACCCTTGTTTTAAACTTTCCCTTTCCTGACCTTTACAGATCAATAAATAGTTCTTTTCCTACCAAACAGGCAGACAAAATCAACAATGTTTCATGCCACATGCAGTTAGTTTGGAAACAAAACCAAAACATAATAAAGTCACCCATATAGTGTTAAAAATGCTTTGTTTCTATTTTTTTTTTCTTTAAGCAAAGTGGCTTAATTTCAGGCATTGAGAAAATATTGGAAATGATTATTTCAAGCAATGTTTCTGGCAAAGCAGACATGATGGCTATATCACATAGCAGCAGAAATCTCTTGAGATTTTCATCTACTTGTCCCCTTCTGAGATTGTACAGTAGTATAGTGAACAGAACAAGACTTATGGAAGAAAATGGTAAAAATGGTAAAACTAACCTGGTAGAAAACAAAATGTGCATTTTTTTTAAAAGATTGGCCACATTTAATGTACTTTTCACTAAAAGAAAAAAAAGTGAAATGATGATTTATGGATTTAATGATTGTAAAAGATTAAATAATAGAATAGAATAGAATTTTTTATTGGCCAAGTGTGATTGGACACACAAGGAATTTGTCTTGGTGCATATGCTCTCAGTGTACATAAAAGAAAAGATACGTTCATCAAGGTACAACATTTACAACACAAATGATGGTCAATATATCAATATAAATCATAAGGATTGCCAGCAACAAAGTTACAGTCATACAGTCATAAGTGGAAAGAGATTGGTGATGGGAACGATGAGAAGATTAATAGTAGTGCAGATTTGTTAAAAAGTTTGACAGTGTTGAGGGAATTATTTGTTTAGCAAAGTGATGGCCTTCGGGAAAAAACTGTTCTTTTGTCTAGTTGGTCTGGTGTGCAGTGCTCTATAGCGTCATTTTGAGGGTAGGAGTTGAAACAGTTTATGTCCTGGATGTGAGGGATCTGTAAATGTTTTCACGGCCCTCTTCTTGATTCGAGCAGTATACAGGTCCTCAATGGAAGGCAGGTTGGTAGCTATTATTTTTTCTGTAGTTCTAATTATCCTCTGAAGTCTGTGTCTTTCTTGTTGGGTTGCAGAACCAAACCAGACAGTTATAGAAAACTTTTCATGCCACATTTAAAAGTCATAAAATGGAGCAAAACTAAACTAAATGTCTCACTTAGCAACACAAATGTTGGGCTGAATTGTGGTCAAGAACTACCTATACTTACAGATTTATACAATCTTTAGCTATTTCTATCTATCTCTTTTTTCTTTTTTTCTTTCTTCCCTTCCTCTCTTATTTTTTAAAGAGAAAATAAAATAAAGACGATAGATCCAGTTTTGATTATTGATTATTGCTCAAATATTGTGTGTGAAGATGCCTTTAGAACAAACCAAAGTTATTCATTGACAGCAAATTCAAGAATTGTGTTTCTTCATAACCTATGTGAGTAATAGGGCTACTCAGTGCAGTGGATTCAATGGGAAATGGTGCTTTGGAAGGCACAGATTCCCATGTAATGTATGTTGCAAAAAAGTTATATCTTTTGCCAGGTTGGAAATATCTTCCATAGGTGTAACTTAATCTTAATGAAAATTGTAATTGGTTTAGGGAGTTGCAAACTGGTACTGGGATAGGGGGACAGGAGCAATGGCTCAGCAGTTAAAGCTGTTAAAAAGCCTCTGGTGTTTAACCATGGTGGCCACATGACTGTGGAAGTGTCTTTGGACAACACTGGCTCCCTCGGCCAAGAAATGGAGCCACACCCTAGAGTCAGACACAACTGGATAGGGAAAACTTTACCTTTTTTGACAGTGCATCACTCCATGTTCTGAAGCACCTATTTCCTTGAAATCTGAAGCGCTTGATGGTGGGTGGGACAAAAGAGTCAAGTTAGGGACCAAAGTGACATACCTTTTTGCACGCATCAATCATTATGCAGCTGTCCCTGCTATACTGACTTTTTTGACTAACTGCCCTGGAATAGACCTTCCTGAGCACCCTTATCCTATAAAAGGTAAAGGAGTCCCTGCAGATTTTACTCTGCTAGTCATTGCTGATTATAGGAAGTGGTGTTCATCTCCATTTCAAGGCCATTAAGCCAGCCCTGTCTGAAGACATTTCCGTTTCATGTGGCCAGCATGACGTCACAAAGCACTGTTACTTTCCCAAGGGAGTGATGCCTATTTATCTACTCACTTTTGCATGTTTTGCTTTCTAACTGATAGGCTGGCAGGAGCTGGGGCGAGGAATGGAGCTTATCCCATCACATGGAGTTTGGGTCTTGAAACCTGGGCTGCCGGCTTGTCAGCTGACATGCCCAGTGTCTTGACCACTGCCGCCTCACCCTTATTCTATAAGCACCCTGATTTGCTGAACATTGGTTTTGGCTACAATTACTTTGTATGAAACAGTTTGTTGTTACTGTTATGGTTATAATTCCAGTTAAAAAGTAGGGCTTGCTCACTTTTTAATGCAAGGCAAATGGCTATGGGTTCTGGATCTGACCTAATCCGATTATAAGGTTATTTTAGGTTGAAATATTGAAGCGAGGCATTTTCTTCCAAATCTTTCTGCCCTCTAGCAAACTCTGATGTCTTATCATTTTGCATTTTCAAGCTAAAACACTCTCTGTACGTTCTTCCTTACCTTCCCCCGCACAAAACTGGGGCCAGCCAGTTTTTGTTGACCAGGCAGGTTATCGTGTCACTCACTAGTCAAAACAGCATGTGCCTTTATTGCCTTGCCAGTTTTTAGAGTGCTTATGGAGTGAGGTTATTTCCATGGCTTAAGAAAACAGCTCCTGCCTGGCCAGACAAATAGACAGTGAGGTCACTCGTCATTCAGAGACCTTTCTGTGCAGAACACCAACAGCCTTGGGACAGCCTGGCTCCTGCAGAACTATTTGTATCTAATCTTTTTCTTCCTTTTTTCCCTTCCTTCCACTTCTCTGTTTCTTTCCTCCCTATTCGCTGTAAAACACAGCCCATTTCAGTCTCACATCTAACAATCAAACTTTTCTGAGGGGGGGGTGGAAGCACAGGCCTCCATGGTTTATTTTTGTTAACCTCCTAAAGCCTGAAATAAGCTCCAATTTGACATAATTACACACCCTCATTTCAAGGGGTGAAGCTATTTGTAGGGACTTCCTCTCCTCTTGACTTCTGCTCAGCAAAGCAAAGGGAGAAGGGTAGAGGGTCCATGAAAATGAAGCTAAGATTACAAGATAGGACCTCTTGAATTTTAGTCCCTGAACAAAATCATATCTATCCTTAACTTACTACAGTTCATTTAGTGACCTTTCGGAGTTACAACAGCACTGAAAAAAAGTGATTTAGACCATTTTTCTCACTTGCAACCAATGCAGTATCCCCATGGGTCACATGGTCAAAATTCAGACACTTGGCTACTGACATACCTATGATGGTTGCAATGTCCCAGGGTGATGTGGGACAATCTTTTGACAAGTTAATAATAATAATAATAATAATAATAATAATAATAATAATAATAATAATAATAATAATAATAATAATAATATCAGAGTTGGAACGGATAATATCATATATCCCTGATAATAATATCAGAGTTGGAGGTCTTCTAGTCCAACCCCCTGCCCAGACAGGAAACCTTACACCATTTCAGACAAATGGCTATCCAACATTTTCTTAAAAATTTCCAGTATTGGAGCATTTACAACTTCTGCAGGCAAGTTGTTCCACTGATTAATTGTTCTAACTGTCAGGAAATTCCTCCTTAGTTCCAGGTTGCTTTTCTCCTTGATTAGTTTCCACCCATTGCTTCTTGTTCTACCTTCAGGTGCTTTGGAGAATAGTTTGACTCCCTCTTCTTTGTGGCAACCTCTGAGATATTGGAACACTGCTATCATGTCTCCTCTAGTCCTTCTTTTCATTAAACTAGACATACCGAGTTCCTGCAACCGTTCTTCATATGTTTTAGCCTCCAGTCCCCTAATCATCTTCGTTGCTCTTCTCTGCACTCTTTCTAGAGTCTCAACAACCTTTTTACATCGTGGCGACCAAAACTGAATGCAATATTCCAAGTGTGGCCTTACCAAGGCAATGGGGAAACCTTCATTTAACAGCAATGCTACTAACTTAACAACTGCTGTGATTCACTTAACAACAGTGGCAAGAAAGGTCATAAAATGTGGCAAAACTCACTTAGGTTGCTTAGCAACATAAAGTTTGGGCTTCATTGTAGTTATCAATTGAAGTCTACCCATATCTCATTCTCCCGGGCACTCTATCCTCCCCATGTCCAGTTTATTCCCATCCTTTATGGTGTTTTCCCAAGCATGCCAGATACCCACAATGCCACTTTCTTTTCACCTCTTTTCACTTACTTTTTAAAGATTATTACCTTTTAAGGTGTTGAAGCCAAGCTTGGCATTTTTGCTTCCCGTCCCCTTTTTTTCAGATAACCACTCAAGGTGGAAAGGAAGAAAAGAGATCTAACAAGGAACACCTGCTGATTTTTTAAGGGAAATGGATATAAGTTTCTGAGTTTTGTGACCCTTCAAATTGCGGGGATGTAAGGCAGTCTTCGTTAACCTGTGGCTTTCAGATGGTTGGACATCAGCTTCCAGAATCTCTGACCTGTATGAAGATTGCTGAGAAATCTGGACGTTAAAAATATCTGGAGGTCATCCAGGCTGCAGCCAGATGGCTGAATCTATCGTCCTGTTACTTACACCTGCTCATAGTTTCAAAAATTTGAAATATATCTCCAGGATGATCTGTTCTATTTTGGCCAGCCAATAATGTACCTATTGCTAGTATAATCAAGAATAGTGTCAGCATAGTATCATCTTTCAATTCAACATCTCTTAACATATTTTGGCACATATTTTTTAATAAATAAGGAGAGAGTATCTAGTCTTTTCTAACTTTTTTGCCAATCTGGAGCCAGTCTATTTCCTTACATTCCATTTGGACTGACTGAAGCTTCCTAATTTTTACTTAGGTTTCTCATGTTTTGGAATGAGATATTCCAAAATTCCCATTTTCCTAAAGACATTCCACAGCAGGCAAAGGACTCTCTAAAACCAATTGGAATATCTGACAGATTTGCACTGATCTTCCTGGAAAGTCCTAAGCAATAAGCATTATTTTGCTACAATGTAAAATTAAGGATATTGTTCAGTACGTTGTGGCACACACTTCCCAGTCTGTGGGCCATTGTGTCATTTTCTATATTTACTGGCGTAATGTATTTAGAATCTTTACCAATGTTTCTTCAGTAACTTGCCTTATTTCTGTAGACATGCCATTAATTTCTGTAGTCTTCTAACTTGATTATGACTAGAGAGTTGATCTGACTACTTTATTTTATTATTTATTGGATTTCTATGTCATTCATCTCAGTAACCCAGTAAGTCTGGGCAACTTACGATATAATAAAAGGGGGGGGGGACACAATTAAAGTTGAATAAAAAGTTTAGAAATTAAAAACCAGGATGATGGGCAGCCTGGGGAAGAGATTCTTCTCTGTACCATCAACCATCCCCAATATAGCAAGCTGTTTGTTGGGGTCATAGGCCAGGTGGAAAGTCAATTTTTAGACTGTTCCAGAAGATCAGGAATGTGGGGAGGGATCTCACCTCTAATGAAGACTATTCATATCCAGAGTGTGTCCACTGTCTTGGCTAGGGCCATGAATGAGTTGGGATAGGCCCATGGTCATCATGGTGGTCATGAACTCCCAAGCTGCTTCTGTGGCCAATCTCAGGAATGGCAGATTATAAGCCTTGGGAACTCTACCCCCAACCCTGAGGTGGCCTCCAACAGTTCAGCTAGGGAGGTTGCTACACAGCATGGAGCTGGTATAATAGCAACACTCACATCTGATTCTGCAAAGTCCAACTAAAGGAACAATATCTCACATCTAGAAACTTGGGGAATACGGCCTCTCAAGGCCAAAAGAAATTCCTAAATGACAACTGTTAAACCATCTCTCACCTGCCCTGAGGCTTTGTTTGATACCATATCCTAAATCCAACTGGGCAGATCTTTGAGATGTCTGTTATCAGCCAGGTCTTAGTGATGCATGCCAGGTCAGCTAGTTTCCTCCATAAGATCAAAAATAAGGAGTGGGGGATTGCTATTGACCAACCTGGTCAGCAGCCAAAAATCAGGGCCTCTGAGGGTCTGTTATTTAGGGTCTGGGCATGAGCTAGGAGGGTCAGAACACACCATTTTAAGTATCAGGGGCACTGTTCTCTATAATAGCTTGTCCCCCTTGTCCCCATTCCTACCCCTACCTGTCACCACTGGAATTGGTTGCCCTGCCCTGTAACCCATGAGATGAACTTCTATCCCCAGCCCTGATCTCCCTCTACCCTGCACCAGTGCCCCTGTTGTTCTACCAGTCATACCAATTCACATCAGCCATTCAGTGGGTCATGGGAGAAGGAATACTCCCATGGCACTTTAGCGGCAACTTTCAGCATCACCTGCAGTTGTCATTCTCCCCAACCCCCCAAATATAACACCCCCACAAGCTGGTCTCTTCCCCTAGTCAGTCAGAGAGAAGGTCCATCTCACACCAGGTAGAAAGAAACAGACATAAAATAATCAACCACTGATCTCACCCTGGGACTTAACTCATTGTCACCTTAGGGTCCTACTGTAGTTTTAGGGGGTGACTATAGAACTTTAATACTACATTTTAGTACAAAAGGTTTTGTAAATAGGAGATACCATTCTAAGGAATCTAGGATATTGCTAACCATATTGTATAAACATCCTGAATCTGTCTCCAAGTTTCTGTTAAGACATTACTTTGATATTGGAATAGACTAAGCTTGGAGATCTTTTGAAAAACTTTCCATGTTTTATTATGTCTATTCCTATCTTCAGTGCATTTATGGATGTCCTTATAAAACACTTCTTATCTCAAAAATAGCTCCCTTAAATTCTACATAAAGTTCCTTACTGAGATCTTTTTCTTTCCTGGCTTTGGCTTTTCTTCTTAGAAATTTTCACTGTTTTCTTCTTTTTTCTTGACCTTTAGCAATCTCTCCTGTTGCTCATATTTCACAACTATATTTTGTGTAATTTCATTTTACAATTCCTCTTATTCCTTATCCATGAGATTCAGAACTTTAAGGTGATTCATTACTGTATATTCTCCTTGAAAAGGATGGCTAGATGTTTGTGATCAAATTGTGGGTTGATTTAGTTCTTCCAGTGTTGGTGATTTGTGCATGTCTGAATCATGGTCTCTTCCATAATTAGCCCTGCTCATGTCTTTGCTGCAAATCCTCTACTCCATTGAACGGTAAAATATAGACAGTCCTCAATTTCCAAACATAATTGAGTCTGCAATCAATTGTTGTGTTGTTGTAAAGTGGGTTAACATGTGACTGCATTCAATTTTATGATCTGTTCTGCAGTAATTATTAAGCAAATACCACAGTCATTAAGTGAACATTATAAATTTGCAGGGAGCTGCAAGTAGCCATAAATGCAGGCCAATTGGTCACTCATTAGGTGAACATTGTAAATTTATCAAAATGCAGTCATGTGATGCATTGGTGGATATCATAACTACAGATCCAGATCATAAATTCCTTTTTTGGGTCTGTCACAACTTCAAATGGTCACTAAGCAGCCAACTGTAAAACTTAGACTATTTATAGCTCATTTGTAGCTCATCTAGTTATGTTGTTCTTGAACATAAGCATTATATTGGTTGTTTGAAGAATGTATTAGCAATGAAGAAAACATTGGATTGGTAGGAAGTCATTCTTCTGCTACATTTCTTTTCCTAGGCCATACAACCCATCTATATTCTCCTCCTTATTATTTCCAGTTTGATATTCCAGAGTCTTGCTTGCATATTCTGTTGTAGCAGTGGTTAGAATGCTGTATTGCAGGCTGACTCTGCCCACCTCCTGGAGTTCAATCCTGATGAGACTCAAGATTGACTCAGCCTTCCATCGTTCCGAAGTTGGTAAAATGAGAACCCAGATTGTTGGGGGCAATATGTTGACTCTGTAAACACTTGGAGAGAGCTGTAAAGCACTGTGGAAGAGTATATAAATCTAATTGCTAATGCTATTTCAGATTAAACTTGTTCATAAAATTTGTTTACTTCTTCTGTTGCATATATTATTGGAGATAAAATTGGGAAACCATAATATTAAAGGTTTATCCAAAAATTCTAATTGATATCCTTTGGTCATTGACTGAATTCTATCAAGTACTGTCTTGACTACATCCCTCCAGCCTGTGAAAGCAACCCTATCCTATCTTTGTTTTTCACTTCCTGAGTAGTAAATAATGTGACTGTTCAACTCCAGTCAATGCATTGATGCTTAATGTTAATGTGTAGACAATTCATTTTATTCAGTTTGTTGAGCTTCCCCCTGTTTATGCTTCTTAAGGTCCATGTTTCCACTGAAATTCTGTCTTTTTAGCTTTGGATTTTCTTTCCTGCATTCAGCAACTAGAGATGCTAAAGGCTTTAACTACATCATAAGCACTGTAAGGACTATACGACTACATTCCAACAAAATATATATCCACACAACTTTATCAAAAAGTCCCTGACCACTCAAGCCAATACAGTACAACCAACACAAACCCTAAAAAAGAATTACACTGCCATACATCAAGAATATCTCAGAAACAACCAACAGACTACTTTAATCTCTAGCACACAAGCCCTTCAAAACATCCTAAGCAAACCAAAAGACTCAGCAACCCCGGAAGAAAAAACAAGAGTTATGTACAACATGTAAGTACTGCAACAACCACTACATAGGACAAACAGGCAGAAGACCGACAGAATGCATCCATGAACATCAACTGGCAGTCGGAAGACATGATGAAAATTCTTTAATTTCACAACATAGAGACAGATGTAACCATAGTTTCAATTGGGAAAATATGACAATCCTAGACTAAACCAAGTCCCAAAATGACAGGAAATTTCTAGAAGCCTGGCATTATTATTATTATTATTATTATTATTATTATTATTATTATTATTATTATTATTATTATTATTATTATTTATTCGATTTTTATACCGCCCTTCTCCCGAAGGACTCAGGGCGGTGTACAGCCAAAATAAAAACAGAGAATACAATATACAATTTAAAATACAAATTAAAAAACTTATTTTATAATTGGCCTAAAAAACTGTAAAATATATAAAACTAAAAACCCTTAAAATTAATAATAGAAATTTAAAAATCGATAAAATTTAAGCTAGCCCCGCGCGCATAAAAAGATGTGTCTTCGGTTCGCGGCGGAAGGTCCGAAGGTCAGGTATTTGGCGTAAACCCGGGGGAAGTTCGTTCCAGAGTGTGGGAGCCCCCACAGAGAAGGACCTTCCCCTGGGGGCCGCCAGCCGGCATTGCTTGGCGGACGGCACCCTGAGAAGTCCCTCTCTGTAAGAGCGTACAGGTCGGTGGGAGGCATGCGGTAACAGCAGGAGGTCCCGTAAGTACCCAGGCCCTAAGCCATGGAGCGCTTTAAAGGTAGTGACCAAAACCTTAAAGTGCACCCGAAAGGCCACAGGTAGCCAGTGCAGTCTGCGCAGGAGCGGTGTTACACGGAAGCTACGCGAAGCTCCCTCTATCACCCGCGCAGCTGCATTCTGGACCAACTGAACCCTCCGAGTCCACCTCAAGGGGAGCCCCATGTAGAGAGCATTACAATAATCCAAGCGAGAGGTAACGAGCGCATGAGTGACTGTGCACAAGGCATCCCAATCAAGGAAGGGGCGCAACTGCCGAACCAGGCGAACCTGGTGGAAGGCCCTCCTGGAGACGGCCGTCAAATGATCTTCAAACGACAGCCGTTCATCCAGGAAGACACCTAAGTTGCGCACCCTATCCTTTGGGGCCAATAACTCGCCTCCAACAGTCAGCTGACTGAATCGGGGTGCCGGCATCCACAGCCACTCCGTCTTGGAGGGATTAAGCTTGAGCCTGTTTCTCCCCATCCAGACCCGTACGCCTTCCAAACACCGGGACAGCACTTCAACAGCTTCATTGGGGTGGCCCGGGGTGGAAAAGTACAGCTGAGTGTCATCAGCGTACAGCTGGTATCTCACCCCAAAGCCACTGATGATCTCACCCAACGGCTTCATATAGATGTTGAACAGGAGGGGCGAGAGGATCGACCCCTGCGGCACCCCACAAGTGAGGCCCCTCGCGGTCGACCTCTGCCCCCCCCTGTCAACACCGTCTGCTACCGGTCAGAGAGATAGGAGGAGAACCACCGATATACGGTGCCTCCCACTCCCAATCCCCCCAACCGGTGCAGCAGGATACCATGGTTGATGGTATCAAAAGCCGCTGAGAGGTCTAATAGGACTAGGGCAGAGGAATAACCCCTGTCCCTAGCCCTCCAGAGATCATCCACCAATGCGACCAAAGCTGTCTCCGTGCTGTATCCGGGTCGGAAGCCGGACTGGAACGGGTCTAGATAGACGGCTTCATCCAGGTATTGGGGTAGCTGTCGCGCCACAGCACTCTCTACAACCTTCGCAATGAAGCGAAGGTTGGAGACTGGACGATAATTACCCAAAATAGCCGGGTCCAGGGAGGGCTTCTTGAGGAGGGGTCTCACCACCGCCTCTTTCAAGGCAGCAGGGAAAACCCCTTCCAACAAAGAAGCATTGATGATCCCCTGGAGCCAGCCTCGTGTCACTTCCTGAGTGGCCAGTACCAGCCAGGAAGGACACGGGTCCAGTAAACATGTAGTGGCGTGAAGCCTCTCCAACAACCTGTCCACCTCCTCGGGAGCCACAGGGTCAAACTCATCCCAAACAGACTCGACAAGACGTGCCTCCTCTCCCTCGCTTGGATCATCCCAATTTCGGTCCAGACCATCCCGGAGCTGAGCGATTTTATCGTATAGATAACCACTAAACTCCTTGGCACGTCCCTGCAAAGGGTCACCCCGCACCTCCTGATGAAGGAGGGAGCAGGTCACCCGAAACAGGGTGGCCGGGCGGTTATCTGCCGACGCAACGAGGGTGGAGGCGTAGGAGCGCCTCGCCTCCCTCATTGCCACTAGGTAGGTCCTAGAATAGGACCTAACTAGTGTCCGATCAGCTTCGGAACGACTGGACCTCCAGGTGCTCTCTAGGCATCTTCTCCGGCGTTTCATCTCCCTCAGCCCCTTGGAGAACCAAGGGGCCGGACGAGACCTGCGCCGGGTCAGAGGCCGCAAAGGCGCGACCCGGTCCAAGGCCCCAGCCGCGGCCTGTTCCCAGGCCGCAACTAGTTCTTCAGTTGAGCCGTGGGCCAGATCCTCAGGAATTGGCCCAAGCTCCGTCAGGAACCTCTCAGGGTCCATCAGGCGCCTGGGACGGAACCAACGTATAGGTTCCGTCTCCCTGCGATGGTGGGTGGCGGTTTGGAGGTCTAAGCGAAGGAGAAAATGATCTGTCCATGACAACGGTTCTGTTACTAAGTCATCTAATTCCAGATCATTTAACCACTGTCCAGAGATATAAAGTAGATCCAGCATGCCTCCTCCCATGTGTGTAGGGCCATCATTTACTCGAATCAGGTCCAAGGCCGTCTGTTGTGACCCAGGTTCCTGGACCCGGACTCCTGGACTCGGATGATTCAGAAAGTGAGGGAGAAGACCTGGCCAGCCCTGCTTCTCTTGAGCCCTTTCCCTCCCTGGCACCCACTCAAAGGGAGGAGGAGGGGCCGGCAAGGCCTGATTCTCTGGAGCCTTCTTCTGATTTGGCAACGCCCCAAGAACAGTTTTGGAGTGATGCAAGATTACGTAGACGTGATCGGCGTGCGCAGCAGCGGAAGAGTTGGGACAAAGCCAAGTCATAATTGTCATGCAGTGACATCTGCAGAGACTATAAATAGGAGGCGGGACTTCCTGGTTTTTTGTCTTGGAAAAAGCAATGAATTGGCGCGAGCTAACTGTCTCAATGGAGGGAAGAATATATTCGTGAGTAATTCTGGCCTTATCTATAATTTCCTCGTTATCTCCAGAAACTTGGCAGGCCCGTGGGTAGACGTGGCCAGGACATGTATCTATGTAAATAAAAGGAGAAAAGAAGGCCTCTGACTGACTCTTTGCTGGGAGTATTAGGGGGAGGGAAACAGAACATTTTGTCCAAGACCTGACTAAAACATCTTCCACCAAAGATGGATCAGCAGCAGGTACAGCAGCAGTTAGAGCAGCTACAAGCGGCTAATCAACAGCTCCAGCAGCAAGTGGCTCACTTGGCAGGCCAACTTGCTGCCAGGAATGTGCCTGCAGCCCCCATCCTCCCACCTCCTCCTCGCCGCAGTGCCCGATAACCGTGCCGGATAAGTTTTCTGGGCAGCCTGAGATGTTCCCGACCTTCTTGGGACAGTGCCAGCTCTACATGGCTATGAGGCCAGAGGATTTCCCAGACGACCGGGCTAAGGTGGCCTTCGTGATTAACCTTCTTTCTGGCTCAGCTGCTCGATGGGCCACGCCCCTCTTGCTCCAGGACAGCCCCCTGCTGGCGGACCAACTGCGTTTTTGGCAGCACCTGCGCACCATGTATGAGGACCCCGTTTGAATGCTGACGGCAACGAGGCGCCTTAAGGAACTCCGTCAAGGGAAACGCCCCCTGCAGGAGTACATCGCCGAATTTCGTCTTTTGTGCCAGGACTCTGACTGGAATGATGCAGCGCTGGTGGACGCGTTCCAGGAGGGACTCTCAGAGGAATTGCAAGACGAGCTGGCCCGCGTGGAGGCGCCACGGACCCTCGACAACTTGGTGCCCCTTTGCCTCCGCCTCGATGCCCGTCTGCAACGGCGACCGTCCTGTCGCACCCCCCGGGACCCGCCGTCGACATCTGCACCCCCACTTCCTGCACCACCAGCACCCAGGGTCGCCCCACGTTTTGTAACCGCTGCGGAAGAGCCCATGGAGTTGGGAGCGGCCAGACCTCGCCTGACAGCCCAGGTGCGAAACCGGGGGCGCCAACGGGGATTGTGCCTGTACTGTGGGGAGCCCGCCACCGCCGCTTCTTGCCCCAGAAAGCGGCGGACACGACGCCGTCCCCGAATCACAGCGTGACCCATCGAAGCGGAGCAGGCCCGACCTCAGGGAAACCCTAGGTCGGGCACGTACTAAGCCCCCACTGGACGTTGCAGAAGTAGACTCTGGGCCCCCTCGGCATCTGATTCTGGACACACGGATATGGTTGGGGAACCAGTCGGACGGGCTCCAGGCGCATGCGCTGGTGGACTCAGGGGCCACAACAAACTTTATGGACCAGGCCTTTGTGACCCAGTTTGCGGTCCCCGTGGTTCCGGTGGACCCTCCGATGCGGGTAGAGACAATTGATGGGCGAGAACTGGTGTCCGGCCCCATTAAATTCGCCACCCAGCCTTTGCGCCTGGCTATTGGGGACCATGAGGAGGTGATCCAGTTTTATGTCACGGCGGACCTTCATTTTCCCTTGGTCCTTGGGTTGGCCTGGCTTCGGACCCACGATCCTCAGGTGGCCTGGTGCGGAACACCATCTCTTTCCCGAGTCTGCAGTGCGTCGATCACATCCGCCACACCTGTGCCGGCCAGAACGTCCCCACCGCTGCCATCACTTTGCCTCCTGAGCTGACGGACTTCGCCGACGTGTTCAGCGAGAAGGAGGCGGACTGACTACCCCCGCATCGGCCCTACGATTGCCCCGTGGACCTTCTGCCCAACGCACCACTGCCTGTGGGACGCCTGTATTCCATGTCGGAGCCCGAGTTGGCCGCCCTCAGGGACTTCCTGGACAAAAACCTGGCCCGAGGGTTCATCCGGCCTTCAAAGTCCCCTCTCTTGGCCCCGGTCCTCTTCGTGAAGAAGAAGACAGGGGACTTGCGCCTATGCTGTGATTACCGCCGGCTAAACGCCATTACGGTGCGGAATCACTACCCCCTGCCGCTCATCCCAGAGCTACTGGAGAGGTTGCGGGAGGCCACGATCTTCACCAAGCTCGATCTCCGGGGGGCCTACAACCTGGTGCGGGTGCGAGAAGGAGACGAATGGAAGACGGTATTCGGCACCCGATACGGACACTACGAATACACTGTCATGCCATTTGGGTTGACCAACGCTCCAGCCGTTTTCCAGCACTTCATGAACGACGTGTTCCGAGACATGTTGGATCGGTTTGTGGTTATCTACCTGAACGACATCCTGATTTACTCCCGGTCCAGGGAAAGCCACCTTCGACACGTCGGTCTGATTCTGCAATGCTTGCGGGAGCAACAACTCAATGCGAAGCTGGAGAAATGCGTCTTCTTCCGGACTTCCATAGAATTCCTCGGGCATATCATCTCGCCCGAGGGCATAGCCATGGACCCATGTAAAGTAGAAGCTTTGTGTAGCTGGGAAGCCCCTCGTCGGGTGAAGGATGTTCAGTGCCTGCTGGGCTTCGCCAACTACTACCGGACCTTCATCCCGGGCTTCGCCACACTGACGGCTCCACTTACCCAGCTCCTCAGGAAGAAGGTTGCGTTCCGGTGGGGTCCCCCGCAGCAAAAAGCATTCACAGCCCTCAAGAAAGCCTTCGTCACGGAACCCGTCCTGAGGCATCCCGACCCGCTCCGGCCTTTTGTGGTGGAAACGGACGCGTCCAATGTGGCTCTGGGAGCGGTGCTGCTACAGGCTCCGACGAATGGCGGCACACTTTTCCTGCGCTTACTACTCCCGGAAACTCAATCCTTCCGAGCGCAACTACACTATCTGGGAAAAGAGTTGCTGGCTATCAAGGCTGCATTCGAGGCTTGGCGACACCATCTGGAGGGCCCGACATCAGGTGGAGGTCGAGCGGACCATCGGAATCTCGAGCACCTCACCACAGCTCGGAAGTTGAACCAGCGGCAGATCCGGTGGTCGTTGTTTTGCCGGTTCAACTTCGCGTGACCTACATTCCCAGCGGTCACAACCGGAGGCGGATGCCCTGTCCCGCAAGCCAGAGTACCTCTGCGCCAAGGACCCCTTCCTCCACGGACAGTGCTGCGGCAGAAGCCTTGGCGCAGCACGGAGCCAGTGGACTTGCGGGCCCAGGTGCGAGAGGCGCAGCGCCAGGACGCCTGGTCGCAGCAAAGGAGAGCGGAGGTGGGCCCCGTATCTCCTTGGACCTTGGAGGAGGACTTACTCAAGTTTTGGGGGCGATTATATGTGCCCACAAGACCACTCCGAGCCCTTGTCATGACCCAGTGCCACGACAACCCTGCAGCAGGACATTTTGGGTTCTTCAAGACCCTCCACCTGGTGACACGGACCTTTTGGTGGCCCCTAGTGCGGCATGATATACATGCCTACGTGACATCCTGCGTACCGTGCCGGCAAGCCAAGGCCGCCACGGGGGCCCCTCCCGGGCTCCTCCAGCCCTTGCCGACACCCGACAGACCCTGGGGGCGATCTCTATGGACTTCCTGATGGACCTGCCGCCGTCCTCTGGGTTCACCACGGTGCTGGTGGTGGTGGACATGCTCATCAAGATGGCACACTTCATCCCATGCCACGGACTGCCCACAGCCGCAAAAACGGCCCGTCTCTTTTTGCAGCACATCTTCCGCCTCCATGGTCTACCGGACAGGGTGATTTCGGACCGTGGAGTTCAGTTCACAGCCCGCTTCTGGAAGAGCCTGATGGCCGCGTTGGAGGTGCAGGTGTGTCTGTCGTCATCGCACCATCCGGAGACCGACGGGGGTACAGAGAAGGTCATCGGTATACTGGAACAGTATCTCCGTTGCTTCATCAACCAGCAACAGGACAACTGGGCCGACTACCTGTCCCTGGCGGAGTTTGCTTTTAACAACTCTCAGCACACCTCAACTCAGATGATCCCGTTCTTTGCCAATGTGGGGTACCATCCGCGGCTCTTCCCTCTGGCACCACCGGACTCTCCTGTTCCCGAAACGCAGACCTTCCTGACGGAATTGCATGCGGTCCAACAGTTGGTATGTCAGCAGCTGAATCGGGCAAAGGAGGACTACAAACGGTCCGCCGATTGCTCCCGACGGGCAACGCCCCCACTGGCAGTTGGAGACCGGGTGTGGCTCTCCACCAAACACCTCCCATCCGACCGCCCGGTAAAGAAGTTGGACCACCGATCCATCGGCCCGTTCCCTGTCGAGGCAGTCATCAACCCAGTAGCCTACCGACTGATCCTGCCACGATCCATGCGGATCCACCCCATTTTTCACTGGTCCCTTCTGGTTCCTGAGGCCACACCGAGTCCCCTTCGGTGCCCAACAGCACCCGTCACTGTCGCCGAGGACGGATCGGAGGAATACGAAGTCCACAGCGTACGAGACTCCCGCTGGCTGAAGGGTCGTTTCCAATATTTGATCGCGTGGAAGGGATATGGGACTGATTTCTCCTGGGTAGATGCCTCCGACGTTCATGCCCCTGACCTGGTGCAGGCCTTCCATGAGCAGAACCCAGCCCGACCGCATCCCGATCGTCAGCCCCGGGGGAAGGGCCCTGCGGTGAGGGATAGTGTTGTGACCCAGGTTCCTGGACCCGGACTCCTGGACTCGGATGATTCAGAAAGTGAGGGAGAAGACCTGGCAAGCCCTGCTTCTCT
Source organism: Ahaetulla prasina (assembly GCF_028640845.1). Lineage (NCBI taxonomy): Eukaryota > Metazoa > Chordata > Lepidosauria > Squamata > Colubridae > Ahaetulla > Ahaetulla prasina. Next base: position 34,216,816 of record NC_080542.1, on the reverse strand, counting down.
TGAGCCCTTTCCCTCCCTGGCACCCACTCAAAGGGAGGAGGAGGGGCCGGCAAGGCCTGATTCTCTGGAGCCTTCTTCTGATTTGGCAACGCCCCAAGAACAGTTTTGGAGTGATGCAAGATTACGTAGACGTGATCGGCGTGCGCAGCAGCGGAAGAGTTGGGACAAAGCCAAGTCATAATTGTCATGCAGTGACATCTGCAGAGACTATAAATAGGAGGCGGGACTTCCTGGTTTTTTGTCTTGGAAAAAGCAATGAATTGGCGCGAGCTAACTGTCTCAATGGAGGGAAGAATATATTCGTGAGTAATTCTGGCCTTATCTATAATTTCCTCGTTATCTCCAGAAACTTGGCAGGCCCGTGGGTAGACGTGGCCAGGACATGTATCTATGTAAATAAAAGGAGAAAAGAAGGCCTCTGACTGACTCTTTGCTGGGAGTATTAGGGGGAGGGAAACAGAACACCGTCATGGAAGCCTGGAACTCCCGAGCTGCAGTCGATGACAAGCCAGCTGATGGCAGGTTGAAATCCCCCATAACCATAAGTCTGGGGGTCTCAACCGCCACACCGGCAAGTACCTCCAACAGCTCGGGCAGGGCTGTGTTCACGCAGCAAGGAGCCAGGTACGCGATCAACAAGCCCAACTGATTCCTATGGCCCCACCTCACATAGAGGGATTCACAGCCGGCAATCTGAGGAACAGTGGCCTCCCTCGGCTCTAGATCCTCCTTAATGACAACCGCCACCCCCCCACCCCTACCTTGGGCCCTCGGTTGATGAAATGCTCGGAAACCCGGGGGGCACAGCTCGACAAGGGGAACCCCCCCTCAGGGCCCAACCAGGTCTCCGTAATGTCCATAAGGTCCGCGGACTCCCCCTGAATAAGATCACAAATCAGGGGAGCTTTATTAACCACAGACCAGGCATTACATTACATCAACCGAAGATCCAAGCTCTGAGGATCATGGCCGCCCGAGGAACGGGTAGGGACTGAGGGGCCGGAGCACGTGATCGCTTTCAAGCAGCGAGCACGTGCTCCCAACACTCGATACGCCCCCCCTCCGCCAAATCAGCCATCAGTAGACACATAGACATTAACAACATCTATAGACTTCAGACCAATAATCAAGTAAACAATATTTTATTTTATTTATTTATTTTGTCACACAGTATATATAAGCATAAGCATGAAAAAACTATATAATATATAAGCATATATATATAAGCATGAGTATGTAATAACTATATTAATTGGATATAACGAAAGGAAACAATAGGACAGGAACGGTAGGCACACTTGTGCTCTTATGCACGCCCCTTACAGACCTCTTAGGAATGGGGTGAGGTCAATAGTAGACAGTTTTTGGTTGAAGCTTTGGGGATTTTGAGAAGAGACCACAGAGTCAGGTAGTGTATTCCAAGAATTAACGACTCTGTTACTGAAGTCATATTTTCTGCAATCAAGATTGGAGATATCCCAATCAAGAAACTGCCAAAGAGCCACCAATAAACAGCCCAACCAAAGAATATCTAAAACCACCCCCACCCACACAGATAGACAAGTCACCAGAATATAAACCGACAACAAACAGCACTGATGATGTTACCTAGTTAAGGTAATGAAACGTGCAAGAAATCAAGCAAGCTCAGAGGGCACCAAGGACCCCTCACTATAAGGATTCCAAAATATCCTCAATCTTCTTCAGAACATCTGAATTCCATCCAACCTGATGGGCCCATCATTTTGCACTTGAACAATAAAGTTGTTTATCACTTTATCTTGTCAATTCATGTGGTATAGTACAGGTATGGTTGACAGAGATTGAAATTAACGTGTCAACTCAGGAAGGGGATGGGAAATAGATCCTAGATCCACTGTTTGTGCCCAAGGATGTCATATACTGGCATCATTCACAAGGGTCTAAATCATCATCTTGCAGCAATACAAAAGACCTGGAATTAGAAAATTATAATCCTTCATATTTTATTGACGTCTATCAGTCAGCAACCTCTTTGTTGACATCTATCAGTCAGCAACCTCATTGTGAGAGGTTAGGGGTGGTTGGATTGGCAGCCCCACAGCGTTTAGAGGATCCTAAATTTAGAGGTTTCTCAGGGTCTTTTATTCTATCCAGAAAACTCAAGAAATGTGTTCTCTGTAGGTGAACTGAATAATTCTGTAACATTTCACCTCCTATCTGTGCAATTTCTTATATTTTTTAGCTATTAGTTTTTGTTTTTATTTACGCTACCTAATGGTTGTGTTTGCACAACAAACTAGATAATAAATTAGACCAAACCCAGCCTAGTATGTTGTGGAAACTCAGAAGGTTGGCTTCATTCAGCAATTGAGTACTGAACTGAGAAATATTATGAAAACCAGCCAATCATTTCTTAGCAGGAAGTATGTGATCACAAACCAAATCTGGTCCCTTCTAACAACTGCCCCCATGGTTCCTAGTCAGTACTGCCTGAGGCCATCCTGGCTGCAGTTGATGGCAACTGTAATTAAATACATCCAGAAAATGCCAGGCTGGGGAAGGCAAGCCTATGTGTTGCTTTTTCTCTTTTTCTCTATTCCTTTTATATGCCTGTTTCTAGGTTTGGCTAGCAGGTGACCATATTATATATTAATGTATATTAATAGATTAATATTAATCAACTATTAATTTTGCAAGTCTATACTAACCTTGCAAAGTTATATTAATCCTATCAAGCCCAATGAAGAATTTGCTACTTTGTCCTAACCTCTGGTCATTTAGAACAGGGGTCTCCAACCTTGGCAACATTAAGCCTGGTGGACTTCAACTCCCAGAATTCCCCAGCCAGCAAAGACTGGTTGGAGACCCCTGGTTTAGAATATCTTCAGGAAGGTTGGACTATAAATTTCATCAGATCCAGCCAGCATGTTGAGCAGTCAGGTAAGTGGCCAGATTAGTGAGACATTAGTCGGAGTCCAAAATATCTGGGGAGGCATCAGGTTGAGGAATGCTGAAGTTAGAGCTCTTCTTACAATGAGCTGGACCTGTTCTCCTTTTGAGGGAGGTGCAACCACAGTCTCTGTGTCACAACTGAATTCACATTTCTGTAAATCAAAGTATCGTGTGGATTTTGACAGAGGAGCAAAGCAAATGGAGCATTTCATTCTGATGTCTTCAAAGTTAGGCAGCTTGGCTTGACTGGATTTGGCCTGGTCACTTTGCTTTGCTCTAAATGTTTTATGGAACTGACAACGTAAGACAGCAGAGGTATGTCACTTTGCAGAGCTACATCCAAGGGCTATGTTGCTGAAGCCTCTGTCAAAGCGAAGTACCCCTTGAGGCTTTATATCAGCCTGTTGAGTAACCTTCACAATAGAAGCTTCTAATGTTAAACCTAAATCTTCCCCCCACCCCACTTGGCAATCTTAAAATTACATTGATTTTAGGAAGGCAGTTAATCTGATGAGAACCTGTAACACCCCAGAGGTTGCTGAATTACAACATCTGGCTCAGATTCTTGCCTAGATTACAGTGTTGGCAGCTGTAAATCCACAAGTTCTTCTCAATGAAGACTGAAAAGTGCTTAGTTTGGGATGGGTCATAGCACTGAGGAAAAGTTTTCTTCTTTTTTTTACTGATGGAAATATTTTTTTCCCCTTCCCCCTCCCCCCCTCCCCCTCCCCCCTGCTATTTTTCATGCCCATTCTCACTCAGTTTGATGATATAGAAATGTTTCCAAAAAAGAAAAGTGTGAAATTCTCCTGGGTGGAGTTTAATAATGAGGTGGCCAACATCTGGCCTGTTTCTCTTTGGAGCCTCTTCTGTCTAGCTGTTGCATCCACCCTGGATTCCCACGCTTCTATTAAATATAAGGGAGCTTTTGCTCTTGAGAAATCAGTGGAGATTTTTGTTTCTTTCCCTGAAAATAAAACCTGGAGAAATTTCCCACCCCATTTTTTTTAAATCCACGAATTTATCCACAAATAAGTAATTTCAGGAGCTCATTAGTACCAACTGTGTGTGTCTTTCTTATAGCTGTTAAGACAAGGGAGTTGTGTATTTTCCATCAATTTCTGGTACTGTAGTCTTTGTGAAAGATGCTAGGAATGCAGCCATTGCTAAAGGACTACAGGTTTCTCAGGACTGCTGTAACATGACGGGATTAACTTGACTGAAGCTGTTTGGGAAGAATAGTGGAATTGGATTAGGCAGGCAGAGTCAAAGTGGGTACCTCTTTGAAGTTTAGGGTTTAGATTGAGCAGGTGCTTCTGATATGTCCATAATCCCAAAACCAAATAAATACCAGACATCTTTTTTGATGAACATAATTTTATTGATTATTTTTAGAAATATATCTGCATAACTCTGAAACCTCAGATTAAATGTCAAGGAACAAGATTGCCCAGTTGGCTACAAGAGAGTCAAAGAACATAAATAGTTTTTACGAGGAAATAAATAAAGATGTTATTTAAATCTTAGGGAAGTCAACTTTTTCACTGCCACATCTTCCACTGCAAACAACATCTATTCAGGTTGAAGAAAAGGCTGTGCATCTTATGAGTCTAGCAATTGGGAAGAGGTGGAGTCAGATCTGGAATGTTGTACTGTTATTATAATTTGCAGCTTGGCAATATTTAGCAACATCTGTGCCACCCAAAGACTGGCGGCGGTTTTCCCAATAATATAAGCTCGAAAGCTTATAGGCTACACTAAGTAAAGGAATGGGAACCGAAGGTTCTTTAAGCCACCTGTGGCTTCCAGATGTTGCTGAACTACAACTCCCAGCATCCAGAGAAGATATGGCCTATGGTAAGAAATGTTTGAAGTTACAATTCATAATGTTTGAAATGCAAAAAATAGTATACACATGTTCTAAGTTCTTCATCTTTCCCCAATTTGGTGCCATTATATGTGTTGGACTACAGTTCTCAACACCAGCATCCAGCATGAAATCATATTCCAACATATATAGAAGCTGCTATGAAAAGGAAGGCATTTTGCTGTATGATTTAACCCCAATGTAGTGCACTGAACCTGGTACACAAAGACAATGAGTTTTAAGACACAATCCCAACAAGTAAATTATTTTAATTCTCAATGATTAGGCCTTTTGGCTTCAGGGGCAGATGATCACATCTCTGCCTACAAGAGCTGTAGGGTATTTAGGAAAGGGTGGATAGTACAGATAGTACAGTGACCATTACTGGAACTTAGCTACAAATGCATGGAGTATTTTGAGCAATTTACATTCCCCATAGTTGCATAGTCAAGGATTGATATACAGAATAGAATTTTTTTTAATAAACTTAATTTTGGAGTTGCTTGTCTTCCCCATTTTTTCATGGAAGAATGAAGTAACCATTTTATTCATGTTGCAGGCCCACTTCTGATGTCCATCATAGCTGAGTTTTGTCACATATTAAAACCCAAGAGATTGTATTAAAGCCTTTATGTCCCATCCCAGCCCCACCTCCCACCCAATGTTGAAATTTGCATGTACCCAGCTTTAGTATCAGGAATGATGTCCAGAATTATCTGGATGTCTCACCACAGAGAGATCACACCTTTATATGTAACTCAGAAAAGTTAGCTGTCTGTACAGATCAGCACAACAAACACTATGTGTACATTGTGATGGGACTTCTCCATGTTTTTAAAATAACAAATGTTATAGTTCAGGCAGTGCTGCAGCACAATAGGAAACCATCCATCATAAACAGCTGCAGAAAGAAATAAAGGTGGCAAAGTATTAAAACTGCACATTCCACCCTGTAGATGGTAGATACCATGATACCAGCAACTTCAGAAAAGGAATTCTGGGAGATGTAGTCCCAACACGACTGGAAGGCACCTGATTGGGTAAATCTGTTTTAAAGACAGTGATCTGGTAAGTTTGGATTATTATACACAAACACCTGGCTATTTTGCTAGAGAGATGCTAATCCTTTGTCCATTAAGGAAGAACAAAGAAGTCTTGAAAAAAAGTAGTAGTGCACAGAGCATGCCTCCCCCTTCAATGTTATAGACAATGCAACCCCCTCTAATCTCTGAGCCACTCCTCTCTCGGACTGAGAACTGCTTCTACCTGCTCAAATTGAATTCTTCCCTCCCCCTTGGAGCTCTCATCCAAAACTGATAGCTTTCAGCCACACCAATTTTGAACCTCTGGTTGGGAGAGCAGCCATGATGGCCATGGCCCTCCCTTCGCTCAGTCCCATTTTGATCCCAGTGCCGTCAAAAAGAGAGGGTGGGTGAGGCAAAAATCTCTACTCTTCTGGGCTGAGGTCTCACCAACAGCCTCCATCTAGAAGGAATTCTCCAGCTCCACCTGGTTGGTCTTGCTGCCCCTGGCCCTGGGGACCCGAGGTTTTTTGTTTCTCTGAGGACGGGTGGTCTCCTTGCTGAAGTCCTTGAGCTGAGAACGATTGTGGTAACGAGTGTAACGCTTGCATTTGCAGGAGGTGATGATTCTGGCCTTGATAAACTGAATATCCTCACCAGGGCAGGCTAACTGGACACGTTGGAATTGACCTTGTGCCGGGATGCAGCGGTAATCCATGGCATGCTGCCTCCACCATTTCCCCTTACCAATTGAATTGGGGAGGAGATGAGTTGGCAAGCATTGGCCAGAACACACGAGCTCCTTAATTGGCTTGGTGCTGCGACAAGGGCCACTGGTAACGTATCGGGTGGAATAGACTTCACGGCAGCCAAATTGCAGGGGTTCTATGGAGGAAGGAAAATAAATTATTGCACTGAAGCCTATTGGAGGCCTCTTACATCAAGAAGGAAACAATGCAATTGTGCAACCAGCACAATAAATCATTCTAGCACTTAAAAAAATATATCTAGATACTGGGAGGAAGTTTAGTGTTTCAGGTTGCTAGTGAATGGTTAGAATTTATCTACAATTTGATGTGGAGCAGATTAGAAACTGATTTATGCTCTCGCAGTCTTGTGACTGGATCTTTGCAGGACCTTGGAGAGCTCTTAAGGAATATAAACATTGCTCCAACAATATGCAAAATAGGAATCTAAAAATTTTGACAGATTGTTGAAGAAGATTTAGGGCCTGGACTCTAACATGGTGCCAGACTTGATAACGTGCCAACCCAGGTGCCAACCAATATGTGCTTTGATACTTCTTAGGCTCTTTATCTAATTACTTTTTTTAAAAATGGGAAAGACTGCAAATCAAATCACTGATCTCAGGCATAAGCTACATTATCAACCATGCTGCTAGCTGTACCTGTACTCTAAAGGTGTAGAATGCAAACTGGACTGGCAAGCTGGCTGCAGCCCAATCTTTTGATTGTCTTCTGCTAAATGAATGTTTTGTTGTTGTTTTTGTTTGGGCATATCAACCATGGCAACCCTATTCTGAAAGTGCCCATAATGTGCTTTGATAGTTCCACAGCGCCATCTAGCCCCCAAATATTGGAGGAGAGTGAAAATTTTTTCAGCAAAGGCAAGACGTCAGCCAAGTTGTCCTGCTATATGTCTAAAAAGTTCTACTAATCAGCAGACTGAAATTCAAAACAATCCAGCCCCATTTTGACTCAACACAACGTTAGTTTCTTGAAATTCAAGAGTTTTCAGGATGCACAAACACTTTGGTAACAGTGAAGTGATGGAGCAGATTCTAAGCATGCAAGTCATGTCTGACCATTGATTTGCAAATCTATCTATGACAGGCCCTTAAAATTTTAATACTATATTTCTCAGAAGTTTTACTACAATATTAGAAAACCTGAGTTTTCTGATAACTCCATTTGGCAGTCTGAATTGAAGCCTCCTATACCAGAACACTTTGTTTCAAGCCCCAGTTATTCACTGATAAAAGGAAACCCCTCAGATGGTGAAAAAGAGAGAGAGAGAGAGAGAGAGAGATTGCCTCCTGTATCCCAAACATTCCAGATATTTTCTCAAATTCATTTTGGGAAGACTAGCTTTGGCTTTCCTCCTGTGACAAAAGTTGAATGTAGAAGACTAATCAGAGACAGATTTGAAAAGGAGAAGCAGAGATGCCAAATACCTCTGGCTGTTTAGATTGACTGGGCATGCTGGCACACAAATTGAAAGAAGCCAATCTGCAATGCCTTTAAAGAGCAGTCTAAAATATATTCTAGAGCAGGAGTCCCCAACCTTGGCCACTTTAAGCCTGGTTGGGGTATTCTGGTATTCTTTGCTGGCTGAGGTATTCTGGGAGTTGAAGTCCTCCAGGCTTAAAGTTGCCAAGCTTGGAGACCCCTGTTCTAGAGCAGTGCTTCTCAAATTTGGCAGCTTGAAGATGTGTGGACTTCAACTCCCAGAATTCCTATTCTGGCTAGGGAATTGAGGGGGTTGAAGTCCACACATCTTCAAGCTGCTAAGGTTGAGAAACACCCTTCTAGAGGCCTCTTGCCTAGCTTGGCCTCTGCACAAAGTCAAATGATATGAATGGCTGTTAATAATTCAGACAGATTTTTCTAACAGAATATAACAGAACATGCTAAACCTGCAGGGTTCCCTGAAGTTGAGGACAAGTGTCCAAACATGTGTGACAACATTGCAATATAACCACTGCTTCTTATATTTGCCTGTAAGATCAGGATACAAATATGAAAAAGCAGAATTTACATTAGGGTGCACATTATTCATTACTTCATCATATTAATATAACCAGGGTTACAAATGCCATCTATGTCCAATCTTAGCTTTAAATCTGGACACCTATAAAGGAAGAGAAAAGAAGAGAAGGGAAAGGGAAAGGGAAAGGAAAAAGAAAGGAAAGGAAAGGAAAGGAAAGGAAAGGAAAGGAAAGGAAAAAGAAAGGGAAAGGAAGGAAAGGAAAGGAAAAAGGAAAGAAAGGAAAGGAAAAAGGAAAAGAAAGGAAAAAGGAACGGAAAGGAAAGAAAGAATTTTTTTCGCTGATCAGTATTGGACTAGTTGGCCCATCCCGACCTCTAGAAAACAGCATCCTGGTAACCTGCAGTTCTCCCGAAAAAGAAATTATCACAATACCAGACCAATCAGCTGAAAACACGGAAAGCAGGTTAGAGAGATTGTTTGAATTGTCTTACCCATCCTTCCTGAAGGAACCTGGGAATTCCTCCGCTCTTGGTGGGCTCGGTTGCTCGTAATTTCGGTCTCGTTGTACGCAAACGCGGCTTGCACTGGCTGCTCCGCTGCTCCAAAGGTCTTGTCCAGAAAATCGGGGATGAACTCCGCGGCATCGTTTTTAAGCACTTGCCAGCTTCGCCCGATGTGAAGGTTGATTTGGAGAAAGAAGAGCAGGAGGCCGAAAGAAGCCATACCTCGGAAGATCGGCATGTCAGCAGGAGAGCAGGTGCGTCCGGCAGTCTTCTGGCTTCCCGAGCTGACGGACTTTCTCCTTTTTAAATTCCTCCGAAGAAAGCGGCTAGCCAATGATAGGGAGAGGGAGGGTCCGGGAGAAATGGGTGGGATCATTTGGGCCAGTGCGTTTGCAGAGACCCAGGAATTCGGGTGACAGCAGGGGGGCAGAAGGGGGCGCTAAATGTCTGCAACTTTGCTGATCTCTTCTGCTCAGCGGTTTTATTTATTTATAATAGAAAAAGAAGAAAAGTTGGAGAGGGGAGAAAAGTATGTCTTTGGCCAGTTCCTAGGCCTCTTTTCCCACAAAGACATGTCTTGAAAAATTATTTCACTCTTTTCCTCTCATCTTTGGCCAAAATGCCAGTTACGAAATTTCCTTCCTTCTGATTTAAACAACCCTATTTCTATGATTATGCCCTATAGAAATTGCATTTGGTTGGAAAGGAGAGGGGAGAAACTAGGTAATTAAAAACGTGGATGGATCGATTAGTTGATTTGATTGTGTTCAACTCAAGGGGACATACATAAGATGCTCTCCTGTTTTTCCTACAACATCCATCTGAGGTGAGGTGGCTAGGCTAAGAGAGAGTGACTGGCCCAAAGTGAGCTGGCCAGCTTCCATACCTAAAGGAGAATTGAAACTCAGAGTCTCTGGTCCTGCACCTTAACCACTATACTAAATGGGCTCTTAATGTAAGAGTCCAGTCTATCTTGTACAGCTTCCTCTGTTTCCCATAATGAGTAAACTAAATATTCTCAGAAGCTTCACCATTAAGAAGGCAACAGTGACTGCATGTGGGTTCTTCTTCCCCTACCTACATCATGGCTCTGACCTTCCAATTCTGATCCCCCTTCTCAAGCTTGTAGCAATCCATACATCTTGGAGGAAGAGGTTCCATGGGGTAATTAGGGATTACATGAGGGACACATTGGTTGTGTCATGAGAACAACATTGCATTCTGTCCTCTTACCAAGCATAACTTTAAAAGTCTTATCCTGTCTGTCTTATATTTTTTTTCTATACCAGTCTTCCATCCCTAACACTATCATGGTGGGTTGGATTTTAAAATCTAACTGACCACAGTGGCTGGGGGTGATGACTCATATATCAAACATATCTGAAAGATGTCAGGGACAGATACACTGTTTTAAGTCAATATACCCAGGCATTTTATATAATATTTTCTATTATTTCATTTGTTTTACACGTGCCCCTTTTTACATTACTGGGATGTACCCATACTTTTTACTCATAATGTTTAGAGCTTGGCCTTTTTTATTATTCATTTATTTATTGTTCTGAATATAGGCAGTATCTATCAAATTATACCTACACTCCAGAGGTAGGTTTCAGCAGGTTCTGACCAGTTCTTGAGAACCGGCAGCGGAAATTTTGAATAGTTTGGAGAACCGGTAGTAAAAACTCTGACTGGCCCCACCCCCATCTATTCTCTGCTTCCCAAGTCCCAGCTGATCGGGAGGAAATGGGGATTTTGCAATAAACTTCTCCTAGATTGGGAAGGGAATGGGGATTTTACAGTATCTTTCACCTGCCATGCCTACCAAGCCACACCCAAGCCACGCCACGCCCACCAAGCCACACCCACAGAACCAGTAGTAAAAAAAATTGAAACCTACCACTGCTATACTCAACCCAATTTCTGTACTTACCAAAATAAATAGATGACACATATGCTAGTTTTTTTTTTAATTGAACATATTCATATCCTAATATACTGAAGCAGGGGTAACCAACCTTTCAGACCTCAGGGACCACTAATTTCATAATTTTAAATTCCATGGACAACTAATATGATCTGCCTAATGACCGGCTGGGTGGGCTTGGTAAGGTGGTCATGTGACTGGGTTGGGGTGGCCAGCTCAATGTCACTCACGTCAAGGGGTGCCTTGCCAGCCTTTACTTGCCACTCCTCACCTCCCTGCCCAGGCTCCTTAGGGCCCCAACAGGAAGCAGTTGTTGGAGCTAAGCAGTCACCATGAGAAAGAGTTGGCAAAATAGTTACTCAGTTCAAACTGGATCTGATCGAGAAGGAGACTCAGCAAAAGCACTTCACTGAGGACCACAAGCATAAGCTTCCCAAGCAGAGAGAAGACCTGCGGGTGTGGAAGACCTGCGGGTGTGCAAGGCCAAGTACCAGTGCCTGGAAGCTCAGCGGGCTGAAATGGTCAGCCAGTTCCAGGCCATGAGGCAGTCCCACTGGAACAAGGCTCTCCAGCTCTTTGCCACCAGCAGCACTTCCCACCAGCCTTCGCCCAAAGCCCCACACCAGGTGGCCGAAACAGACCCCAAGTCAGAATTTTTACCCCTCTCTGACACAAAAAGACCCTGATGGAGGAGACTCTCTGCAGCAGCACAAATGTTCATCACATGTATCTGGCCCAGGGGCCATAGATTAAGGACCCCTGATTTAGTGCAATAAAAAATGCAAATAATTTTTCTGCAGACCACCAAAATTTTCTCATGGACCACCAGTAGTCCACAGACCACCAGTTGGTGACTGCTGTTCTGAAGAACTGCTGTTGCTGAGATGATGAGAAGTTATACAATCAGCTTTTCTTACCTTGGAGTAACCTATGGATACCACAGAAAAAATGGACTTGTCTGGTTAATTGCTTATCTTGTTTAACCAAAGAGATGTTTAACTAAAACTAAACTAAGGAGATGTTTAACTCTTGTTTAACTAAAGACAACACTCTATCAAACTCAAACCTAAAACTCACAGCTTTCCTGAAGAAAAGAAACCATGTGTTTTGCACATTTATTCTCCAAGTCAGATCATATAAACAAAGGAAAAATTGTGAAGTAAACACAGTTTGCGTCTTTTGTAATAAATGCCTTTTTTATTGCCACAGCATGGACTTTCTTCTACATTTTACTGCTGTTTGAGGTGTTATGAAATATTCCATATTTTGAGAAATTATCCACGGCTCAGAATTTAAATAGCAATGCACAAGGTTAGCTGACCATCAGTAGGGTTTGCAGAAGAGCTTCTGCAGAGAACAGAATGAAAAGAACTATCACCATCTCGATCAAGGTTTGCTTTGATCTGACAGGCTTAGATTGGCATGTCCTTGGATCAGCTACATAGGCAGATATGGTCTTTTAGGGATGCAACATGGGGCACCCAGATGAAGTTCATCAGCATCCATTTAACTTGTGACATCAATCTTAACTCTCTCATGGATCATAAAAAATAGCCTTTTTAAAATTATGAATATATTTTGACTGTACTAATGAAAACTAAAGATGCATTCTTTAAAAAAGAAGACGAGATATGCACATTAGTTAGGAGGGATAAGAATGGTAATTACAGCAGGAAATATACCATCTGTTTTTCTCATAACATTTTTTCCCCTCTAGAACTAAGCACTATAACATTTTTCTCTAGAAACAACCACAGCTGTGGTTTTAGAGCAGTGCTGGCTGGGGAATTCTGGGAATTGAAGCTCACACATCTTAAAGTTGCCAACTTTGAAAATCACTGCTTTAGAGAACAAATGTGAATATATCTGCTCCCTTCCCTCAAAAACAAAATATGTCTTTTCCCTCCCTTGTTTGCAGTTTTTATTCTCTGGTCTCTATCATTTAATTTAAAATTATAAAGTCACTTTATTCCCAGATGTGATTCTAAAATCTCATTTTATGCAGTTTTTCACTTTTGTGTTCTTAGGCTAATATGAATTCTAGTTCCCCCTGCCTTGTGTTTATTTATGTGAGCTTGTCCTCACCCACCACTCACCCCTCATTTTTCTGTTTTCTCTGGGGAATAGGAAGGAATTTGTTCAATTCCAAGCAGGAAATCATCCAGTGATACAAAGTCACCAGCCAGCTTAAACAAACATGTCCTCACCACTGTTTCCGCTCCCTTTTTTTCAGTAAAAATTGCAGATTTACAGACGAATTAGGAAGTCTGAACAAGGAAGAAGTGCTTCATTTCTCCCCTTCTCTCTTTTTTTGCCACCCTCGACTGATGTACATATATGTATTTAGAACACACAAACCAAAAATTGATTTTCTTGGTTATGTATTATTATGTATGAAGTATTATGTATAAAATTAGCCATTTATGAGTTATGATGCATGATTTATGACTTGGCTCATGTACATATATATGTGCATATAATTGGAGTTGCAGCAATTCACAATTAGATGAAAACAGTTGCAAAGCAAGCCAACCAATTCCAGGTTGCATTAACAGAAGTATAGTATCAAATCAAAGGAAATCATTATTCCCCTCGGTTGCATTGATTAGACCACGTCGCCCACATTACATCCATATTTTTGGAAAGCCATTAAAAAACTGGAGTTTATCAAACAAGAACTAGGATGAAAAAGAGCCTAGAAGGAAGAAATTTTGCAGGGAGGTTGGAAACACTGGGATATTTAGCATGGAGAAGACTATGAGGAGACATGATGGCTTTCTTCAAGTATTTGAAGGGTTACCCTATAGAAAATTGACTTTCTTGAAATTGTTCCAAAAAACAGGACAAGAAACAATGGGATTGAATTACAATAAAGTAGATTTTGGTGGCCATCTGGAAAAAAATCCTAGTGGTAAGAGAGCAGTGGAACAGAATATATCTAGGAAGGGTAAACTCTCTGTCACAGGAGATATCTATAAGTGTTGTATCATTAAGTGTTTAAGTATTATACCTTGATGAAGATATCTTTTCTTTTATGTACACTGAGAGCATATGCACCAAGACAAATTCCTTGTGTGTCTAATCACATTTGGCCAATAAAAAAATCTATTCTATTCTCTTCTCTTCTCTTCTTTTCTCTTCTCTTCTCTTCTATATAATAATAATAATAATAATAATAATAATAATAATAATAATAATAATAATGATGATGATGATGATGATGATGATGATGATGATGATGATGATGATGATGATGATGATGTTGTTTTAATTTGTATACCGCCCTTCTCCCGAAGGACTCAGGGCAGTGAACAGGCAAATAAAATACAAACAGAAACATACACAATAATTAAAACAACCCTTAAAAAACTGATTCAAATTTGCCAGAAAATTTAAAATAACATTACACCCCATAAAATTACAGAAATTTAAAACCCATCAAAATTCAATTAAAATTTAAAATTTAGAATTTAAAATCAGGCCAGTCCGGCCATACAAAATAAATAGGTTTTAAGTTCGCGGCGAAAGGTCCTAAGGTCAGGTAGTTGTCAAAGCCCGAGGGGAAGTTCGTTCCACAGGGTAAGAGCCCCCACAGAGAAGGCCCTCCCCCTGGGGGCTGCCAGTCGACACTGTTTGGCTGACGGCACCCTGAGGAGTCCCTCTCTGTGGGAACGCACTGGACGCTGGGAGATAGAGGCCGGCAGTAGACGGTCCCGTAAGTAGCCCGGTCCTAACCCATGGAGCGCTTTAAAGGTGGTAACCAATACCTTGAAGCGCACCCAGAAAACAACAGGTAGCCAGTGCAGTCTGCGCAGGATAGGTGTTACGTGGAAGCTCCGAACCGCTCCCTCAATAACCCGCGCAGCCGCATTCTGGACTAGCTGAAGTCTCCAGGTGCTCTTCAAGGGGAGCCCCATGTAGAGAGCATTGCAGTAGTCCAGACGAGAGGTAACGAGAGCATGAGTGACCGTGCATAGGGCATCCTGGTCCAGGAAGAGACGCAACTGGCGGATCAGGCGAACCTGATAAAAAGCTCTCTTGGAGACGGTCGTCAAATGATCTTCAAAGGACAACCGACCATCCAGGAGCACGCCCAAGTTGCGTACCTTCTCCATCGGGGACAATGACTCGCCCCCAATAGACAGCCGCATCTGCAACTGACTGTACCGAGGTGCCGGCATCCACAGCCACTCCATCTTGGAGGGATTAAGTTTGAGCCTGTTCCTCCCCATCCAGACCCGTACGGCTTCCAAACACCGGGACAGCACTTCGACAGCTTCGCTGGGGTGGCCCGGGGTGGAAAAGTACAGCTGAGTATCATCAGCGTACAGTTGGTATCTCACCCCAAAGCCACTAATGATCTCACCCAGCGGCTTCATGTAGATGTTGAACAGGAGGGGTGAGAGAATCGATCCCTGCGGCACCCCACACATGAGGCACCTCGGAGTCGATCTCTGCCCCCCTGTCAACACTGTCTGCATCCGGTCAGAGAGGTAGGAGGAGAACCACCGATAAATGATGCCTCCCACTCCCAACCCCTCCAACCAGCGCAGCAGGATACCATGGTCGACGGTATCAAAAGCCGCTGAGAGGTCTAATAGGACCATGGCAGAGGAATAACCCTTGTCCCTGGCCCTCCAGAGATCATCCACCAGCGCGACCAAAGCTGTCTCCGTACTGTATCCAGGCCGAAAGTCGGACTGGAACGGGTCTAGATAGACAGCTCATCCAGGTACTGGGGTAGCTGACATGCCACCGCACTCTCTACAACCTTCGCCGTAAAGCGAAGATTGGAGACTGGCCGGTAATTCCCTAAAACAGCTGGGTCCAGGGAAGGCTTCTTGAGGAGAGGTCTCACCACCGCCTCTTTCAAGGCAGCGGGAAAGACCCCCTCCCGCAAAGAAGCATTTGTAATCCCCCAGAGCCAGCCTCGTGTCACCTCCTGTGTAGCCAGTACCAACCAGGAGAGGCATGGATCCAGTAAACATGTGGTGGCATTCAGCCTACCCAGGAACCTGTCCATGTCCTCGGAAGTCACAGGGTCAAAATCATCCCAAACCACCTCAACAAGACGGGTCTCGGAACTCTCGTCTGGATCTACCCAATTTTGATCCAATCCGTCCCGAAGCTGAACGATTTTATCGTATAGATAACTGTTAAACTCCTCGGCACGCCCCTGTAGGGGGTCCTCCCGCCCCTCCTGTTGAAGGAGAGAACGGGTCACCCGAAACAGGGCGGCCGGGCGGTTATCTGCCGACGCAATGAGGGAGGAAACATAGGAACGTTTCGCATCCCTCAGTGTTGTGTCTTGCCTGCCCTCAGAGCACCGGGGCCTTCTTACCTGCTCCCGAACACTGAGGAATGTATGCCTCCCGGCTCAAGTCCTGGCTCCATGCCCACACAAACTGCAGAAGAAGGAGCATCTCCCTCCCCCAGCCCTGACTCCATGCCCAGGCAAACGGAGCAGCTAGACCCCTCCCCCTCCTCCACAGCAGGTGAGCCTGAGGAGGGTTTACTCCCAACAACAGCTGATTGGAGTGACCCTCACATCAGAAGATTGGAGAGGCGGAGGCAACAGAAGGAAGGGAGGGGCAGGCCTTAATGAGTGCTGAGTCATAGAGCCACACCCCATGGCCTATATAAAGGATCTACTTTCTGGCAGTCTCTGAGTCAGGCAAAAGTCGAACTTATGTTGCTGAAGTTACTTACTGGTCTCCTGCCTGCTCTGAGGACTTTGCTAGGACTTTCGGCAGAGCTGCAGAGGCAAGCCTGATTCGGATTTCCCTGACCCAGCCGTCAGCGGAGGAGTGGGACACGACACTCAGTGCCACTAGGTAGGTCCTGCTATAGGACCTAACTAGTGTCCAGTCAGCCTCAGAACGGCTGGATCTCCAGACACTCTCTAGGCATCTTCTCCGGCGTTTCATCTCCCTCAGCTCCTCGGAGAACCAAGGAGCTGGTTGAGACCGGCGCCGGGTCAGAGGCCGCAAAGGCACAACACAGTCCAAAGCTCCAGCCGTGGCCTGTTCCCAGGCCGCAACTAGTTCTTCAGTCGTGTCGTATATAATGGAATGGGCAGGAACTAGATCAATACTTCCCAAACATTTTCCTTTGTTAACCAAAAGTACTTCTCAGAAAGTCTTTTTCACCCAATGTAGGTAAAACCCTTTAATGTCCCTGTTGTGAATGGGTAATGGGTTTGTGTATGGTTACCCAAAGAAAAGCCACTTTTTCTGAATTTTGAGTAATTAACCCAGGTTTTGAAGCATTGGGCTAGATGCATCCCAGGATTCTTTATAGGTATATGTATATATTGTATGATCCCATGAATTTGTTGATTAACAGAAAGAGAATTCACCTTCCTGTGCACAGTAAAAATGAAATCTGACCCCCACTAGCAGTCATTAGCTCTGGAATAACTGTGAAAAAACTAAAAGATGGCTGAAAAACTACCAAAATGCAAGTCACAGGCCTTGTTTGTCAGCGATAAAAGACGCTGGGAAATGTAGCATAAGCAATACTTAGAATTCCCCATCTGAAAAGGGCACAGTGCCCCCATATCTACATTTGATAGAAAACAGTTGATATTGAAGCGAGCAAAATATAGTTTAGTCTATGGTAGAAGCGGCAGAAGCTTCTGAAGGAGTCAAAACATGCCCCAACACCAGTTATGCAAGTCATAGTCAAGATTGTCTATAATCATGATTCTCTGAGTGACAACTGTGCAAGCACAGGATTTTAACTGCTTAATAAACATACCCAGGCTTGATTTTACTAGCCTATGAATCAGGAGAAAGGAAAGGGAAAAGGGAAAAGGGAAAAGGAAAAAGGGAAGGGAAGGGAAGGAACAATTTCTAAAACATAGGTACTAAAGTGGTTTGACAATTAGTGCCTGTTAAGTTCTGATGAGCCAGAACACATCAAGAAAGCTGTTGCTCTTAAAATGTATTAATGTTGAATTTTATAACATAATTCTCAAATCTGTTTGGAGGAGCACTATCTGCCCCAGTATTAAATTCTCTCTTGGGATCTCCTCTGAATTGTGCTGTTGGAAGAGATACATTATATAGAAACTTGAGAGGGGGCTTCCTTGGCTTTGGTACACCAGTAAAAATCCCTCCTTGCCACAAAGGCCATAATTTTGGATATCAGTGATAGAACTCCAACTCTTTTTGTGCAGATTATTTTCATTGTTTTCTTCTTTGGGTGATTTGATCTATCCCTCCATATTGTAGGAATAAAGGTGGGTTTCTTTGAAAAAAAAGAGAAAGCCCATCTAAAATGGCCAGGAGTACAGTTTACTTGCTTCAACTTCTGTTCTATTTGTGAACTCAGAGCAAAAGCACACAAAGGCCTCCCTTGGATGCAATCACAGAATCTTAAGTTGGAAAGACTTAAGGGCAGTGGTGGATTTCAGATTTTGTTACTACAGGTTCTGTGGGTGTGGCTTTGTGGGCATGGCATGGCTTGGTGGGCGTGGCTTGGTGGGCGTGGCAGGGGAAGGATACTGTAAAATCTCCATTCCCTCCCCAATCCAGGGAAGGTTACTGCAAAATCCCCATTTTCTCCCGATCAGCTGGGACTTGGGAGGCAGAGAATAGATGGGGGCAGGGGCAGTCAGCATTTTTACTACCGGTTCTCCAAACTACTCAAAATTTCCGCTACCAGTTCTCCAGAACTGGTCAGAACCTGCTGAAACCCACCTCTGCTTAAGAGGTCATTAAACTCACTGCTTTGCCCACTGCAGGTTTCACCACACTAGGTTTAATAGATAACTATCCAGCCAAGCCACTGAGGTCTTCAAATGCTGCTAGAAGTTCTTATCTCCTAGTACTGTAGACGGGGTTTTTGTCTACATGTCCACCTTCATCTCCTTTATGGGATATGGTGCCCAACTTATCCACACAACCTTCAGTTTTGGAAAAGTTGCACACCCCTGATTTAAATAAATCACCAGTCTTCAGAGCACACACACAAACCATCTGCTGCACTCGCCTGATAGAAAGATGTCATTAAATATAAGACAATGCCCCCAGGAATAAATTGGAAGAAAAACATACATTCAGTAATCTCACATAATGCTCATGTCAACTCTTGAAATGACTTTAGCTGAAGCCATATTCCATTTTTCTTCATTTCTTAGTTGCCATACATATGGGGGTAGGGGTGACCAATGGAGTGTGAAGTGTTTTCTTCTAATATGCCAGACATAACATAGATAAGGCTCATGGGAACCAAGATCATCTCAATGAGCACACGTAACAGCCAGAGGGAGCAACTGAGAAGCCTGCCACTTACCTGGTTGGTCAACATGATCTGTGATACCGGGTGGGGCGGAGGGGGGGGGAGTAGGGAATATCTATTGTTTTAATTATACCAAACCGTGGGAAATATTTAGAGTTGGATTCACACTTGAACGTGCCAATATGATGTACTCAATAAAGGAAATCTTTGAGAAAAGCTACAGCTTCAGAGTCCTGAATTGATTAGGATCATTCCTTGGAACCATGACAGCTTAGCTTGCTTAGTTAACCAAGTTAAAAGCAATCCTACAGAGATCATGAGGGACGCGGTGGCTCAGTTGGCTAAGACTCTGAGCTTGTCAGTCGAAAGGTCGGCAATTCAGAAATTCATATCCCTAGTGCCGCATAACAGGATGAGCTTCCATTACTTGTCCCAGCTTCTGCCAACCTAGCAGTTCGGAAGCACGTAAAAAATGCAAGTAGAAAAATAGGGTCCACCTTTGTGGGAAGGTAATAGTGTTCCATGCACCTTTGGCATTTAGTCATGCCAACCAAATGACCACGGAGACACCTTCGGACAGCACTGGCTCTTCAGCTTTGAAATGGAGATGAGCACCGCCCCCTAGAGTCAGGAACGACTAGCACATATGTGCTTTACCTTTACCTTTTACAGAGTTCATATATACCCTCAACATAGGTGTGTGTGTGTGTGTGTGTGTGTGTGTGTGTGTGTGTGTTGTATATATAAGGACATTTCCTAATATTTTATTTTGATGAAAGTGGACTCCATTATTTCATGGGCTCTTTGAAAGCCATCTTGATCTCAACCAGAGTGCTGAAATACAATCTTATTTTTTGTCAATATTACCATTTTATTTATTTATTCATTTAAATACTTAAATCTCATTAACTTTATAAGAATATCAATGGATTTCTTTGCAAATATGAATAAAATCCATAAAAATAATTTAAAAGGCAAAAAAACCAATATATTAATAATTTAATCTTGTCATGCAAATTGCAACAAATGCTTATAAGATTCAGTAAGAATGCTTGATATTAATTAAAAACAGTGCAGAAAAGCTCCATCTTGACCTTTCTAAACACCATCAGGAAGGCACCATCCAGATCTCCATGATGTAGCTGTTCCAAAAGACTCAATATATATTGAAAACCGTGTTCTTTGTCCTCCCCACCCAAATCTCACCTGGAGATGGGAAGCCCAACATGCCAATTACAATTAGGCGGGTCAAATATTCAGGCCCCAATTCACAATGAATTTTATAAGTTAAAACTAGTACTTTGAATTTTACATGGGAGGTTTGGAAGATAATTCATGTGGCATTCAAAATATTGATTCTATATAGGTCATATATTCTGAGGGTCTCATTCCTCAGAAGATGGGACCCTGCTAGCAAAGAATTGATGGGTGAAGATGACAGAATTTGTCAGAAGGCCAAGCTGATGTATTTGATTAGAGAAAAGACAATATCAATATTTATTGATGACTGGAAACCAGTGGTGGGTTTCAAATTTTTTTACTACCAGTTCTGTGGGTGTGGCTTGGTGGGCGCAGCATGGCTTGGTGGGCGTGGCAGGGGAAGGATACTGCAAAATCCCCATTTCCTCCCAATCAGCTGGGACTTGGGAGACAGAGAATAGATGGGGGCAGGGCCAGTCAGAGATGGTATTTACTGGTTCTCCGAACTACTCAAAATTTCCGCTACCAGTTCTCCAGAACTGGTCAGAACCTGCTGAAACCCACCTCTGCTGGAAACTTTATGAACTTTTTGCATAACAAAACAGAAAAATATAGATTTATGGTTTTGATGATTAGACAGGATAGACAGATAGGATAGATTATAGAAAGAAGACAGTCATGACAGTAATTTCAGAAAAAGAGGTAAATTTATAATTATACTTATATCTGCTATTTATTCCAATAAATTATATCAGAAGCCACTTCTTTCTTTCTTTCTTTTCTATTTTTCTTTTACTTCTTTTCTTGCACTTTTAGCTCTCTCTTTGATTTCTTTTTATTTATTTTTTTCCTTACTTTATATTAACTTATGTTGTAACTTGGTTTTTAAAACTTTTGTGTATGTATGTGTGTGTGAGAGAGAGAGACAGAGAGGGAGGGGAGGGAGGGAGAGAGAGAGAGAGAGAAAATTAAAAAGTTGTGGCCTGTTTTATGCATCAGTTGCAGCTTCCATGCAGTCTTCAAAGGCAGCCCCATTTAGCCTACATGTTAGTGACCTATTCCTTCTTACATCAAGTTTTCAGTCCATTATATAGAAACTGGATAGTTTGCCAGGCATATAACAGGCTAACAGGCTTTTGTCTACTTTGAAACAAAATCTGGCCAGGTCTCTCTCTCTCTCTCTCTCTCTCTCTCCCCTAACCCCTCTCTCTTCTATTATCACTGGATGACTACAAGTCCCAGGATTTCCTATATGTCTGGATTCTAGAGATTTTTGAGACAGAAGAGCTTCAAAATGGAGAAGGGTAGTGTCAGAAGACCCACCTATCCAAATGATTGCTTGTATCTAAATGAATTTACCTTTACCTTTAGTACACAGGTGTCAAACTCATGGTTGTCACATTGCCATTACGTGACTTTTGTGATGTTTTACCCCTTTGGGTAGCTGGGGTGGGTATGGCCCGTGACACATCTGGCCCGCAGGCCACCAGTTTGATACCCCTCCTTTAGTATCAATCCTAACAACTTTGCACCCATCTTCCGCTGACAAAAAATAAACTATAGATCAACAGTCACCAATTGGTGGTCCGTGGACCTCTAGTGGTCCGCAAGAATATTTTGGAGGTCCGTAGAAAATTTATTTGCATTTTTTTATATTGCACTAAATTAGGAGTCCTCAAACAATGGCCCATGGGCCGGATACATGCAATGAACATTTGTGTTGCTGCAGAAAGTCTCCCCCTTCAGGATCTTTTTGTGCTGGTTGCAGGCGGACAGAAATTCCAACTTGGGGTCTGCTTCAGCCTCTTGGTGTGGGGCTTTGGGCGAAGGCCAGAGGGAAGTGCTGCTGGTGGCAAGGAGCTGGAGGACTTTGTTCCAGTAGGACTGCATCATGGCCTGGAACTGGCTGACCATCTCAGCCTGCTGAGCCTCCAGGTCCCAATACCTGGCCTTGCACTCCTGCATGTCTTCCCTTTGCTTGGAAAGCCTATGCTCCTAATCCTGAGTGAGATGCTTCTGCTGAGCTCCTTCTCAGCCAGATCCAATTTGAACTGAGCTATTTTGCCAATTCTTTCTCATGGTAGTGGCTTAACTCCAACAACTGCTTCCTGTTGGGCCCTAAGAGCCCAGGCGGGAAGCAAGGAATGGCTGGCAGGAGAGGGGTGAGTAGAGTCTGGTGAGGTGCCCCTCAACATGAATGACCTTGAGTTGGCCATACCCATCCACTCACATGACTATGAAGTTTCCAAAAGATGCCCTAATTAATGTCCACCCAGCTGGTCATTAGGCAGATCATATTAGTGATCTGTAGGATTTAAGATTATGAATTTAGTGGTCCCTGAGGTCCGAAAGGTTGGGGGCCCTTGCTATAGATAGTCCTCAAATTACAACAATTCATTTAATGACTATGCAAAGTTACAACAGCACTGAGAAAAGTAATTTAGGACTATTTTCCACACTTCCTGCCTTTGCAGCATCCCAATGATCACGTGATTAAAATTCGCACACCTGGCAACTAGTTCTTATTTATGACAGTTGCAGTGTCCTTGGGTCATGTGAGCACCTTTTGTGACCTTCTAATAAGCAAAGTCAATGGGGAAGCCAGATTCACTTAACAACCAGGTTACTAACTTAACAACTGTAGTGATTAACTTAACAACCACGGCAAGAAAGGTCACAGAATGGAGCAACGTTGACTGAACAAATGTTTCACTTAGCAATATAAATTTTGGACTCAGTTGTGGCCATAAGTTGAGGACTATTGTTTCAAGACTAGAAATCTGCCATTTTTCTTTAGTTCCGTGAGACTTCATTGCAAGAAAATGTATTTAAACTGATGTGATCAAACTAACGGTTTGATTCTTCAGTTATTGTGACTGTTGCTATATCTGCCTTTTGACTGTGTAAAGTCCTGGCAGGAAGATAAAACAAAAATGAATGGGTGGTATTTGGTTGGAATTCTAGTTGGAAAACAAGGTATGAGGGGAGAGGAACATAAACAGGCTCATGCGCTTTCTGGCTTGCTGGGTAATCAAGACAAACGGCAAAGCAAAAACATGGTGAGAAAAGGCTGGACCATCAAGGACAGCATTTATTTATAATAGTGAAAATGGGTGAAAGGAAAGAACTGCCAAGTGGAGGAAAGAAATCCCCGGTTCTTCTTTTAGGCCTATGGCGCCATCTGGTGGCACAAATCCAGTAAACTGCAAAAGACAGTGGCTTAATACAGGAAAGGAGTGATGGGAACAGCAGCAACTTGGATTTCCTTTTTTCAAAGCTGTTTAATTTATTTCAGTGGTTTTCCTTTCCTCAAAGGCACTGGAAAATATCTTCATCGACACTGTATTTTGGCCTGCAGTTCCCATATTTTCTGATCATTATTGTACTACGCAAGGCCTTGCTTGTGCTTTGCGTGGCTTTATCTAAATCAGGGGTGTCAAAATCGATTTCATTGAGGGCTGCATCAGGGTTCTATTTGATCTCAGGGGGGAGGGGCGCAGCTTGACATCACTCACCCCTGAGCTCCATTTTTGCTGGCAGAGGGCTGCAGGAGGCCATCCAGACCGAAAACGGGGCCTCTATTTTCGAAGGCAGAAGCATCGCAGGCCAGTCCTTTGCTGTTTCAAGGATAGCCCCAGAGGCCAGATCTGGCGCGTAGGCCTTAAGTCTGACACCCCTATTTAAGAGGAAAAAGAGCTAAAATGCTCTTATCAAAGGCATCCAGGTTTTTCTCCAGGACAAGTGCTATACTTAATATTTGTATAACACATTTCCCTTGTTAAAATATACTGGAAGGTGACCAAGTAAAAAAATCAAATTATTTAACAGGTAGTCCTCAACCTATGACTACAATCAAGACTGGAACTTCTGTTGTTTAAGCAAAGTGGTTGTTCCAATTTTACAACCACTTTTGCCATGATTATTAAGTAAATCACAGCCATTAAGTGAATCCAGCTTCCCATTGACTTAGCTTGTTGGAAGCTATCTGGAAAAGTCACCAATGAGGACCACGTAACCGAGGGGTGGGTTCTACTTACCTTTATTACCGGTTCGCAATGGGAGCACGTGTGTGTGCTTCTGCACATGCGCAGAAGCCCCTTGATAACATCAGGACGGGTCGGCGGAGCCTCCTACTGGTTTTACTATCAGTTCTATAGAACCGCATAGAACCAGAAGCAACCCACCACCATGTAACCCCAGAACACTGTAACCATTGTAAATACATGCTAGTTACCAAGCACCCAAATTTTGATTATGTAGCTGATGGGACACTGTGATGGTCTACAAAGAATGGTCATAAGTCACTTTTTAATACTTTTGTGATGCTGAACAGTCATGAAATAAATTGCTGGAATTCAAGGACTACATACTTGTACATACTTCGACATAATTAGAATTAAACACGGTCGTGATTACTCTCTAGGTGTATTCAATAATTTCCTTCTATATTGCAACGTTAAAACCAGGTAACATTTTCTGAAGGTCTAGGCTACAGATTTTTGGATGGAAAATTGCATGCAGACCCCTGGAGCTGCAGGAAAAGCACCTTTAGTCTGCTGATTGTCACTTAAACACCAAGTGTTTGTAAGATATCTTGTGTCCTCCTCTAGCCAAGCTGGAAATCCTTTTACGCTGTAAGAAGTCGCCATCAAGTGGATAGTTTGGAAACTGCACTAGATTGACTGAGGCCTAAGTAAGGAATCACTCGAAAGACATTAGAGATATAACAGCAGCAGGGATTTCTTCCCGGCATCACCAACTGTTGTACTGTACTTTAATCTGTTCTAAACCAAATGTGTATAGAAATGCTTGACCATGTAACATCATAGTGCATCAGTATATCCACCGAAAATTCCATGGTGCCACCAGTCTCTTATTCCACTGGAATTCATTGTTAAGTATTAATTTAAGTGGGAAAGAGAAAGACCAGACATGATCAGGATGCAAAGCTGCTGAAAGTCACCTGCACTGAGATGGGTGGCAAATAAAATTCATAAATAAATAAAACAAAGGTCCTGTGGCAAGCATTTTATTTCCATGCCTTTCAGCCGACAAAACCCACATGCAGTATAAAAATGCTGGATGGCAGTGGTCTGGTGCTTTGCCTTCCCTGACAAGAGAAAAGAGGAAGGAGGCAGAGAACATTCCGAGAGCCAGTTTGGTATGGAGGTTAAGGCATCAAAACTAGAAATAGGGAGACAGCAAGTTCTAGTTTCATTTTAGGCATGAAGGCTGTTGGGTGACAGTGGGCCAGTCACTCTCTCTCTCTCAGTCCTAGTAAGCAGGCAGTGGCAAACTACTTCTGAAAACCTTGCTAAGAAAACAACAGGGAAAAATTCTAGGCAGTTCTCAGGAGTTGCAAGGTCCGTTGTAAATAAAGCCCCCCTCATCTCTGATCTTATACAGAGGGGGCGCGGACCCGATAGGCATTTCGGAGACCTGGTTGGGCACGGAAGGAGGGGTTCCCCTGGTAGAGATGTGCCCACCGGGTTTCCGTGCATTCCATCAGGCGAGGGCCCAGGGTAGGGGTGGGGGGTGGCGGTTATTATCAACGAGAGTCTAGAGCCAAGGGAGATCACTGTGCCACAGATAGCCGGATGTGAGTTCCTCCTTGTGAAGTTGGGCCGGGGGATGCAGGTGGGTTTACTGATCACGTACCTGGCTCCTTGCTGCGTGACAGAAACCCTGCCCGAGCTACCGGATGTGATTGCCACGACTGCGGTGGAGACTCCCAGGCTTATGATCATGGGGGATTTCAATCTGCCGTCAGCAGGGGTGGCATCCATGTCAGCTCGGGAGTTCATGGCTTCCATGACAGCCTTGGACCTGACCCAGTTAGTGAACGGTCCCACTCACATCGGGGGAAACACTCTGGACTTGTTTTTTGTCTCTGGACAGTGGTTGAATGATCTGGAGTTAGGGGAGTTAGTTACCAGACCCCTGTCATGGTCAGATCATTCGCTCCTTCAGCTGGATTTTCGAACCGCCGACCCCCGCCACAGGGAGACGGAACCAATTCGTTGGTTCCATCCCAGGAACCTGATGGACCCTGAGAGGTTCCAAATGGAGCTTGGGCCATTCCCAGAGGATTTAGCCCATGACTCGGCTGGAGCTCTAGTCGCCACCTAGGATCGGGCAGCGGCTGGTGCTCTAGATCGAGTCGTGCCTTTGCAGCCTCTGACTCGGTGCTGATCTCGATTAGCCCCTTGGTATTCCGAGGGGCTAAGGGAGATGAAGCGCCGGAGAAGACACCTAGAGAGTATCTGGAGGGCCAACCGCTCCAAATCTGACCGGACACTAGTTAGGTCTCAAATTCGGACCTATCTAGTGGCGATGAGGGTGGCAAAACGGGAATATTTTTCCACTCTCATTGCACCAGCAGATAACCGCCCAGCCGCCCTGTTTAGGGTCACCCGCTTGCTCCTTCAACAGGGAGCAGTGGAGGATCCCTTACAGAGTCAAGCTGAGGAGTTTGGACAATATCTGTTTGATAAAATTGCTCAGATTCGGGAAGGGTTGGACACAGATTGGGTAGATACGGGCGGGGTGGGAGAGGCAGGTCTTGGGGTTACTATCTGGGATGAGTTTGATTCTGTGGCTCCTGAGGACATAGACAGGATACTGGGGGGACTGAATGCGACCACATGTTTATTGGACCCGTGTCCCTCCTGGCTGGTACTGGCCACCCAGGAGGTGACATGAGGCTGGCTCCAGGGAATT
Organism: Ahaetulla prasina; assembly: GCF_028640845.1. Taxonomy (NCBI): domain Eukaryota; kingdom Metazoa; phylum Chordata; class Lepidosauria; order Squamata; family Colubridae; genus Ahaetulla; species Ahaetulla prasina. The sequence continues at coordinate 34,189,669 of NC_080542.1, read as the reverse complement.
GTGAACGCTTCTTTGATGGAGGGTGTCTTCCCTACCGCCTTGAAAGAGGCGATGGTGAGGCCCCTCCTCAAGAAGCCTTCCCTGGATCCAGCTATTTTAGGAAATTACCGTCCTGTCTCCAACCTTCGTTTTGTGGCAAAGGTTGTTGAGAGTGTGGTTGCACGACAGTTGCCCCAGTACCTGGATGAAACTGTCTATCTAGATCCGTTCCAGTCCGGTTTCCAGCCTGCTTACAGCACGGAAACAGCCTTGGTCGCATTGGTTGATGATCTCTGGAGGGCTCGGGACAGAGGTTGCTCCTCTGTCCTGGTCCTATTAGATCTCTCAGGGGCTTTTGATACCATCGACCATGGTATCCTGCTGCGCTGGCTCGGGGGACTTGGAGTGGTGGGCACCGTTCATCGGTGGTTCTGCTCCTACCACTCCGACCGGTCACAGCCGGTGTTGACAGGAGGGCAGAGATCGGCCCCGAGGCGCCTCTTATGTGGGGTGCCGCAAGGGTCAGTTCTCTTGCCTCTTCTGTTTAACATCTATATGAAGCCACTGGATGAGATCATCCGTGGTTTTGGGGTGAGTTGTCATCTATACGCTGACGATACTCAGCTGTTCATTTCCACCCCTAACCACCCCAACGAGGCTGTTGAAGTGATGTCCCAGTGCCTTGAGGTCGTACGGGTCTGGATGGGGAGAAACAGACTCAGACTCAATCCCACCAAGACCGAGTGGCTGTGGATGCCGGCGACCCGGTACAGTCAGCTAATTCCATCACTGACCGTTGGGGACGAGTTGTTGGCCCCCACGGAAAGGGCTCGCAATCTGGGCATCCTCCTGGATGCATGGCTATCTTTAGAAGAACATATGACGGCCGTCGCCAGGGGAGCTTTTTATCAGGTTTGCCTGATATGCTAGTTGCGCCCCTTTCTGGGCCGGGCTTCCTTATGCACAGTCACTCATGCCCTTGTTACATCCCACCTGGACTACTGCAACGCTCCCCTTGAAGGGTACCCGGAGGCTTCAACTGGTCCAGAATGCGGCTGCGCGGGTGATAGCGGAAGCACCTCGTGGCTCCTGTGTGACACCTCTCCCATGCAATCTGCACTGGCTCCCAGTGGTCTTCCGGGTTCAATTCAAGGTACTTGTCATCACCTTTAAAGCGCTCCATGGCTTAGGACCGGGGTACTTACGGGACTGCCTACTGCCACCAGTAGCCTCACACTGACCAGTGCGCTCTCACAGAGAGGTCCTCCTCCGGATACCGTCAGCCAAACAATGTCAGCTGGCGACCTCCAGGGGGAGGGCCTTCTCTGTGGGGGCTCCCGCCCTCTGGAACGAACTGCCTCTGGGGTTTCATCAACTCCCCGACCTCCGGACCTTTCACCGTGAGCTGAAGACGTTGTTGTTTCGACGTGCAGGACTAGCTTGAACATAGTTTTAAATCGGGGTTTTGAATTAGGGGTTTTAAACGGGGTTTAATTGTATTTAAAAAATTTTAGGCCATTAATCAAATCAGTTTTTTATATTGTTTTTAATTTGTATTATATGTATTTTGTTTTTACTGGCTGTGAACCGCCCTGAGTCCTTCAGGAGAAATATATATATATAATAAAAAATAAAAAATAAAAAGTCAAAAACCAATTAGAAGGCATAGCATAGAGCAGGGGTAGTCAACCTTTTTATACCTACCACCCATTTTTGTATCTCTGTTAGTAGTAAAATTTTCTAACCGCCCACCAGTTCCACAGTAATACGCCACGTATCGTCGCCTGTGCATGCCTCTCGCGCATCGTGGGTTGGGTTTGGGAGGGCACCAACTACCAGCTCTGCTTGTCTGTTACAGCAGGGTGGTGTGGGGGGAGATGTGCGAGCTATTCTGGGACGAGGCTCTTTTGTTTGCAGTTGAACTATTTAGTTTCACTTACGTAACATGAACTAAACTTATGCATGGGCGATCCGAATAGTATATTTTTAGAAATTTAAATTGTCACGGGAAATTTTATGAAAACCTAATGAAAATGTTTTTAAATAATGCTATGAAAATTTTTTAAAAAGTCAATTAAATTAAAAAAAAGGAAAGTGCTTCAGTATCGGACAAAACCCTTCCGCCCACCATGAAAGCTGGAACGCCCACTAGTGGGCGGTAGGGACCAGGTTGACTACCACTGGCATAGAGAGTGAATATCCTGAACGGTTACATTAAATGGATATTCTGTGCCCAGCAGCTATTCTTTGAGTGAGCTCTCTAACCTATGGAAGTTCTGTCTTGGAGCACCCAAGACATACATCAATATTTTAAACATGCTGCAAACTCTCAAAACTGACTATGCGTGGCGAGGAACTCTTTAAATCCTGTCATTTTCCATATCCTTCTTAAGGTTATACTCCAATGCACATTTACCAGGCAGACGTTTAGGGAGTAAAATGTATCTCAAGAAATCTATACAAGATGATGCTATTTTTTTTTCTTCTCATACACTGTCAAATATTCACTCTGCCCCTACCCTCTTTTCACAGTCTTCTTTCTCATTGCTTGGGAATTGCTTAAATCCAGGGTTAGGGCAAGATGACTAAAACTTCTTAAGTGAAAAGCAATCTGAATAGCCTTTAAGAAATAGTAGAACATTCACCTAAACTTGAAATCTTTGGTTTTCAGATGCTAGCAGCATTTTAACTTGTGGATTCTCAGCATAGCACAATTCAGCAGACTGGATGCATTCCAGAGCCCCTCAATTAAACAGTGCCATCTTTGGAGACCCAGTGGCATTAGCCCCCTAAATGAACCCTTTCCCCCAAGATCTATATCCCACCCAATTACTTGCAGAAAGCTTGAAGATGTATTTATCCAGGCCTTGGGACGGGGCTTGCTCAGACTCCCGTTTCTGATATCTTATGATGGCTTTGTTGTTGGATTGCTGTCTTGTGATTATTTCATAATTATGTTCTTTCTTATGATTGATATTTTGAATTCTGTTTTCATGTCATTTATTGTTTAGAGCTGCCTAGAATTGGTTTGGATTGAATGGCATGATAAATAAGCTTATTAATGCAGCAAGTAACTTATTATGAATGCACCTTTTCTTACAAAGACCTACAAAAACATAGATGCAAATTCATTTGCTTAGGAATAAAGAGCACAATAACTTTTCCCGTGTCACAATTCAGTCTATGGCAAGAGTAATTGAAAGAGCTGCAACATACAATCCATGTCAAGCAGAATAAATTTTCCTGTTTTGAAAGGAGTTGTGACACAATCACCCCAAAGGTTGAGAGGTTTCAATCTTGTCTCTCTTCCCTTCAATGAACTGCACCAGATCTCACTGCTTTGCTTGGGAGTTTCTCAACTGGGGTTGCAAGGAACCATGAGAGGATTCCATGAGAGATCACTAGGGCTTCCCTGGGATTTATTTTTTTAAAAGCAGAGATTAAAAACTATAACCTCCAACACTGGGTTGTAGGTTGCCTTGCCGAAGCTTGCACAGACCCTGGGTGGGATTGTGGAGGATAGAATGAAGAAACAGCAAGTCATGAAAAAAGTGTGCAAGAGATGCTGCTGCAGTCACCCTGCTGAGTTTCCAGTGTGCACATGCAGTAGTCCGGGAAGCTTCATTTCAGGGAAGGCACAGGAGACCAGGCCTGGGCACCAGTGGCAGCAGCAGGAACCACCCCCAAAGAAGGGGGAGGGAGGACGCAGGGGAAAGGATAAATGGTTTTGCTGGTGAAGGCTTTGGAATCAGGGTTTCAAGCAATATTTCAGGGGAGACTGAGGAGTCCAAACATTAATATTAAGGGGAGAGGTATTGGAGGTTGCAAGCTATCACCCCCTCTCTCTAGTTTTGCAATGGAGTCCTTGAGAGAGGAGGTGGGAAGCAAGGAGGAGAAGCTGGATTTAGGGAACAAGGTGCATGAAACAAAATATAATAACTTTGTTAGCTTCTTGCCTATATTTGAACCTGAATGTGCAGGGGTTCCTCAAGATGTGAAAAATATTTCAAGGGTTCCTCCGGGTTACAAAAGGCTTTGTGTGATGTGAGCTGTCCCAGTGTAATCTAAGGAATAATTTCCTAAGAGCATTATTTCGAGAACTTAAAAAACCTCCTTCTACTGCAAAATAAAGGCAAATGTTTACACTTTCCTCTAAAATTTCCTTGAACAGTCCAGCAAATTCCACACAAGGCAGGTATTGAATGCCACAGTCAGTTTTATTGAATATTTGTGGATTGTCTCCCCTCTAACAAATGACAAATATCACAACACATTTAAAAAAAAATACATATGCTTCAGACAAGTTATTCCATTTCCTTTCATTATTTATTATCTCCTGGCTGTTTTACCCCTTTTCTTATATAACAATCATTATGATCTCAATCAGTTTGTAACCACAGCAATGCAGGGCTTCAAGAACAAGGAGCACACCATCTCTTCTACCACCAAAACCTCACGTACAGAGTGTCTAAGCCATGGGCTCCCTTATTAAATGTGTTCCTATCGCATTTCTTGGGAGGGAAGGGTTTGAGCTCACATCCTTGCTTGTAATTATTTTAATTTTAATTATAGGTTGCTAATTGGAATGCTGCAATACAAACACCTCCAATTTTACATCCTTCACTGGGTTGTGGCTTCCATTATCCTCTGTGCAAACAGGAATAATGAGAATTGCAGATACAGAGGATCACAGGTTTTGTTGTTTTTAGTCAAGAAATTTGTAAGCATTTTTTTCCCGTTTCTGGTGAGGAAAAAGCCAACCAACATTCCACAGACGGCAGGAAACTTTATGGCCAAAAGGCAGCTGGATGCGGAGTCTAGATTGCTGAAAAATCTCCCCCAAGCAAGGAGACATCTCAAGGTTACCCAGATATATTCTGAACAGCTGAAGATTTTTGTGAGTAGATGGCAAGGAGTGATATTTTTGCAGCCTCTTGTACTTTTTAATACTTGTTATTTCTGGTAACTCTTACTAGACTTTTGATTAATATGGAGAAATGAGGTTTAAGAGATGGGCTTATAGAGAATGGAGAAGAAATGGAATGAGGTTAATGTTCAAGATGTATTTTAAGAGATAAAGTTGTCAATGTTGACTATACCTGCTAGAGATGAAGGGGGAGATTCCTTTTTTTACCTTTTTCTGCACTTTGTAAATTTTTATTTTTTTAAATATATTTCTGTACTATGTATTTGTATTAGTTTTATCAGTATATCATCTTTAATAAAAATTATTGGGGGGGGTGGAGAGAAGTTTGGAAGCAACTTTTTAAAGTAACAGTGGAGCTATTGTTTCCTTCTTAAGAACAATGAAGCTAACCCTATGCCCAACTGAAGCTGCTAATCCAGCCAGTCCAATACTATCCACCTAAACAGGCTGTGGCTCTTCCTGATCACTAATATTGCCTCTTTTTAACAGGAGATACCAGGGTTGAAGTGGATCAGAGACGTTTGGCATGCAAAGTGTATGCTCCACTACTAACTTAAGGCTGTAACTCTGGGCTGGAAGAGGCAGGCTTGGCATCCTCAGAGACAAGAGAGGATGGCAAGAAACAAGGCAGTGGAAGCAGGTAAGGGGTTGGCAGTGGTTCAGTTCTTGTGCCTGGAAATTTGTGCCAGCAGCTCTGATTTCCAATAAACCCAAAGATTTTGCAGCTCAATTAAAATTTCTGTAGGTTTTTTTTAAAGCTGTCTACGTTATTGAGTTTGTCATTTTCAGAATATTTCTCTGTGAGCCCAAGACAGTGCTCTAAATCTGTGCTATGATCAGCAACTGCACCAATATGGCTATAAGAAGTATGGGTATTGACACGATTGTGGGGAAAATGCTTGGAAGAAAAAGGCAAACTTTTTTTAAATTCAGTCCCAACATCTGTTCTTCAATGTTAATTTTCCTGTCCCTTTTAATGTTCACAGTAATACAAGGAAGTTGGTTTTGCTGAGAGATGGGAAGCAGCCCACCATCATTTAAATCAGGGGTCTCCAACCTTAACAACTTTAAGACTTGTGGACTTCAACTCCCAGTCTTAAAGTTGCCAAGGTTGGAGACCCCTGATCTAGAGACTGAACTTCCAGGATGAATGGGGATCTGAATCGGGTTCCCATGATATTGTCTCTTGGCCAGAAGCCATTGCAAAGGGGCTGGAAATGAGAAGTAAAACAGGGAGCAGAATTACACCCCTGTATCTCATACAATTTCATAATCTCTAGAAAATGATCTTTTAAGAGTGATAAAAAAAAAACATTCTGGAAAGCGTAGTCAGAAAAATTTATTTTGAAAAAATTCAGGTTAGTGCTATCTTGTAGAAAATAAGTTGGTGGAGGGGAAGGGAGACGATAGTGAGAGAGATTTCAGATGTAACTACGCAGAATTCCATACAACACAGCTCTCACACAAGGCTGTGAATATCTGTGTTGTCAGAATAAATTAGATCACTTGATCGGCTTATTTAGGCTAATTTGTTTCACTTACCAAATCCAGCATTTCAAAAACTATCATTACTATTCGCAAAGACCTCTAGCCAAGAGGCAGCAGGTTGCTAATATTCCTTACTGAAACTCAGCAGGAAACCAGCCATTTCTATTGTCGATGCAGCCTAGCACAGCCAAAATCATACCAACGGTATTGGAACAGAGATATGTCTCAGTGACTTTGTAAACAAATAAAGAGGGCAAAAGGACAGATTAAACGAAGGGGGGGGGAAGGGGGGAGAATTTGCTTCTAACACATAAGCTGTAAACCTGCCTATGTCAACAATATATACAAAATATTATTATATTAACTGCTTGTTCTTAGATGGCTTTTTCATTGCTTGTATATGTGCCTATGTATGGGTGCATGTCTCAGTACGGTAAAATGTGTGTTTTACATCCACATTCATGTCAAGCACAGCTAAACAGAAGGATAATTTGATGACAGGAAATTGTGCTTCTTTTTTTTTTTTACTAAACATTTACTTTCCTATCTTGTGATGACCCAAGGGGCCTTACTTTAACTAGAATAAGCAAAAGACAAATGTTCCCGTGGTGTGCATGCATGTGTACACAAACACTCCCACACATACATTTGACAGCCAGGGTGCCCCTTTGCAGACATTCTTGACACTGATCCTGGCTAGTCAATTTATTGCTTATGACCTATTCTAGATCTTGTTCCGGAAAATGGAAGTACCCAGCATTAGCACTAAGAGGAAACCATATAGCTCTCTTCAAACAGCTGAAAGATATGACACAGAGAAAGCAGCTCTTGCTCTAGAACAATATCTCTCAACTTTGGCAACTTTGATACGTGTGGACAAACGGGGAATTCTAGGAATTGAAGTCTACACATATTAAAGTTGCCAACGCTGACAGAACGCTGCTCTAAAAGGCGGGAATTAAAGCAAGAGTACTTACTTACGGGTACTTACGGGTACTTACCGCCTGCTGCTACCCTATGCCTCCCACCGACCCGTACGCTCTCATAGAGAGGGTCTCCTCAGGGTGCCGTCCGCCAAACAATGTCGGCTGGCGGCCCCCAGGAGTAGGGCCTTCTCTGTGGGAGCATCGACGCTCTGGAATGAACTCCCCCCTGGTCTACGTCAAGTGCCTGATCTTCGGACCTTCCGTCGTGAGCTAAAAACATATTTATTCATCCAAGCGGGACTGGCATAAATGGATTGATTTTAAATTGGGTTTTAGTAGTATTTTAAATTTTAAATTCATTTTAATTCTGAGCCATTTAGTAATTTTATATTTTAAATCCGTTTTAATTGTATATATTTTGTATTTTACTCTGGCTGAGTCCTTTGGGAGAAGGGCGGTATAAAAATTTAATAAATAATAATAATAATAATAATAATAAGAGGTATCAAGGCCAAGGAAGAGGATTGCAGCAAAACATTACGACAAACTTTTCTAGTGGCTAAGAACTATTGGATGGTGAATTAACTTCTCTCAGAAGAAAGTAGGATTCCCTTTGCTGAAGGTATTAAGTAGCCTGGAAAGCCAGCTATCCAAAAGAGCCGCCACTGCACGCTCCTGCCACTGAATCTGCATGTATGCATGTGCACCTGCATGTTTATGTGCAGACTAGATGACCTAAATCATTGGTTTCATGTTTAAATTTTACCATTCTTAAAATTGTGAAATAGTTTGGAACTGAATAGCAAAATCTGGTTCAGCAAAATAAAGCTACCTGCTCTAGGACTCTCCAGGACTCAGCGCCGGAGAAATTAACCTAGCACTGCCCTGAGGTTTTAGAATGTCAGTTATCTATATAAACTTTCTGGGGAACTCAAAAGAACCCTGATGCTCCCTGCAAATAAATCATATGGACTAGAACCCAATCCCACACCTTGACCCGGGCTGCCATCCATGTAAAGGATACCTCTAAACATGTGAAGAAAAAAACCCTCCATTAAATCTACAAAGGGGGGGGGGCGGGCAGGGGATGAAGGAAGGAATGGCTGGCTAAGCAAATGAGGACAATAGCAAAATCATATCTTGCAATATTTATAGTTATAGTCATGATACAAAACACTTTGAAACCAAGCCCTTCAACTTTCTTCCTCTCTCACACACACAAATAAACTATATTTAACAAATTCCAAAATAAAGATATGTGAGCTGGTGCCTGGCTGGACAAGGTGGGGGTTCACAGCAAGGGTGCCACAACCCTGCAGCAGTTTTCCGGGACTACTCAAAACCACCCCACTCAGTCTTTGTGAAAGCAACTTGAGCTTTCTCCTGCCTCACTTGTGCAGCCTGGCAGCCAGTGTCCTCAACCCAAAGCAATTAACAGTGTTTGGCAAGAAGTGTAGAGAGGCCACAGGCTAGGCAGGGGCTATGCTTTCTTCAGCTTGCCCTCCATCATCAACTTCTCATTGAGCTGGCACAGCTGCTTCAAGAAGCCATCGTTGGGGCCAATCTCCCGTTTCTGCCGGACGGCGCTGACGGCACTTTTGACATCCATGTTCTGCCGAAGCATGAGGTAAGCGATGACAAGGGTGGGTGAGCGGCTGTAGCCTTCACGGCAGTGGACAAACACTCTACCTATTTGGCAAAAAAAAAAGAACAATACAGCTAAATGGGAGCACAATGTTATGCCAAAGATAACTGGCCTTTGTAATAGGGCTATGCATACAATAGAAACTTTAGGCTAAAGATGTGTGGATGTGGGTGTTATTGGGAAGGCTGGAGTGGGAAGGGGGAAGCAAATGCTTTTAGGGATTTTAAGAGGAGAAGAAGTTTCAAAGAGGAATGTACCAGTCTCTCTTGCCTGCTATCACTCCATTTTAAAGTGGTACATCTACAGGAATACAAATAGACTTTCCCTTGTTTTCAACAACCTTCATTGACATAGAAAACACCTCCACTATCGCACTAACCTAAACTTGTTTTTACTTATAAGAAAAATGCAAATGCCTTGACCAGCGTACTATCTTCCGACTGTGCTGAATCCTAGTTGCCAACATATTCATCCATCATGCCAACAGCCTGGTAGTTGAGGATGATGGGAAATGTGGGCCAAACATGAAATGTGTTCCAATACTGTAAGAAAGGGCAGTTTTTACTTGTCCAGATAGTCCACCTGGATTTTCTTTTTTAACAAAATGAAATATCAAAAAGGAGAAGGAAGGAATGGTGGGAGAGTAGGTGTCAGAAAGAAAATAAACATGAAACAGAGGTAAGAGAAAGAAGTAATAAGGATACAACACATGAACCAGAAATAAATGCATTTTGGGATAGAAAAGAATTCCCTTCCCCCCCCCCCCCCGCCGCCTTTTACCATTTCCTATAATGAAACCCCCTTGGACTCTGTTTTGAACACATAGCAATTTTGTTTGTCTTTCCAGATTACTGGACATTATTTGACCACCCAACATTTCAGAAATCCCATTTAGTTGCCATCTTTTGTTTTAGCTTTAATTCTCAGATTAAAGCACTACAAATTCCCCAAGGAGCATGGAAAGGACTTCCATTTCATGCAAGGATGCATTTCTAGATACCAAATTCCCCTCTTTCCATCTAAAGTGATCAAGGACAGGCCCTTGCAATTTTCTGAGTCAGTTCCCTTTGGTACTTTTGTTTCTGTAAAAAAAAAACCAAAAAACTGTTCTCTCCTAATGCTGCCAAAATAGAAAATGGGAAAATGCCATTTTGCTCCTTTCGGCTACCCTACAGCAAATATTAGAGGCATAAACCTGGCACAGTCAGCCAATTCCTTTCATTTCTATAAGCCTTCTCTTTTTGTCTCTCCTGTTCTAAGGTTCAAAACAAAAGCCCAAAACAAAAACCCTGTCATGAAGATAATGGCCAAGGAGAGATTTATCAGTCTGTGTGTATGAGTAAGCATATATGCAATACACTGAGAGTAGTGAACGGATTGTGGGTATGTGTATATGTACATAGTCATGCATGCTTTGGTCCCATACAATACTACCATAGAGGCAAGTATATTTACCAAAAGAAAATCAATGTTAGGCCCAATAACTCAGGGATCTTACTCATTCACCAAACAGCAGATTCAATTCCTTGGCTAATCAGAGAGTAAAAGTTAGGTGGCACCAGGTGAGATGGTATTGCCCTATTATTCAAGTGTTACCTGTGTGATCAATGTTCAGAGATGCCCACATAACTACAACATCCACCATTAGCTTTTTCAGGACCAACAGTATTTTTTAAGATTTAAATATTAAATGGCCAAAATTACATTCAATATTGCCAGTCTTGTGGGTTTTTGTGGTCTCTTTTGAAATCTTCAAGCAGGAGTTTAGGAGTGAAATTAGTAAAATTTGGGCCACTTAAAAAATACACATTTTTATATGAGCCATCTAATGATGGAGAATGGAAATATTATTCCACCAAGGGATCCCAACAATCTCAGTGCAACTTTAGCTCAATTCTACAAGTAGGAATACATCCAGTTCAAGCCCAATGGGTACAAACCACTCCCAAGACCACCATTCATCTTTCTCATCCTTGTTTTCCAGGTCCAAAATTCTACTATGGAATAATCCACAGCATTTACTTCAGATGGAGAAAAAGACATCAATAACTAAGGAGAAGTAGAAAACTTGACATTTACAGCATTTTCTTTCCTTTTGTCGTCCCTATATAACAGCACAAACCCGCAGCCAAGCAGACAAATGATCCTTCTTCTACAGCAATAACTGGATATAATTTACACATTTCTCATTTACATCTCCCACACTTCTCATCTCTTAAACTCAAACATTTCAACAGCTTCTCCCACCCTTTTCCATAGCTCCCAAAAGATTGCAAAAGATCAGTCAATCCTGGAGAAGAAAACATTAAGCAGTGGTTGGCAATATTGTGCCTATAGGGGCTATTATACCCCAAACATTTCTTTTAGTGCACCCCCAAGGCCTTTCTCTGACTTTTGGCAATAGCTGTTTTATTGTTGCCCATTCCACTTGGGGTGGCCATTTAATGAACAGGCATGTCTCCAATAGGAGCCATCTTATTCTTCAATGTTGCTAAAATTCCAAATGTGAGTCAAAAAGGTTGTTGACTTCTACATTAAGAGATCTGTCTATCTTCCATATTTCCATCCCTCCAGGCCACCTATAGCAAATATTTACAATTTTAAAAAATGCCTTTGTAATAGATGGCAAGAGAATTAAGTAACGAATCTGGGGTCAAACTGAAAAATATAGGATATTTCTAAGAATTATATGGTATAGGAAGGAGATGCCAATAGTATACTGATAGTCCTTGACTTATAACCATTTGTTTAGGGACTGTTCAAAGTTATGGCACTGAAAAAAGTGACTTGTGACCATTTTTCAATTTACAACCACTGCAGCATCTCCTTGGCCACATGATCAAAATTCAGATGCCTGGCAATTGGCATACATTTATCATGGTTCCAGTGACCCAGGTTTATGTGAAGCAAATCCCTTAGAGAAGCAAAGGTCGCAAATGGGGCAAAACTCACTCAACAACTCCTTAGTAATGGAAATGTTGGACTCAATTGTTATCATAAGTTGAGGACTACCTGTATACATACACGTACATAAAAGCTTCAAGTCAATTATTAAATGATAGCTCCTGAAGTAAGGGTGACTTTTCCTGCCAGTTGAGAAGCAGAGCAAAGGCAGGAAACATTTAATTTTCTTCTCTCCATATCCCCTACTTCCCATCTTGCTGCCATGCAGACTCTTAATGAGTTGGAGATATTAGTTCTGGCAATACTCTAAATCAGGGGTGTCAAACTCAATTTTATTGAGGGCTGCATAAGGGTTGCGTCTGATCTCGGGGAAGGGGGCATGGCCAGGAGACATGGCCAATATGACATCACATGTTGAGGGGGCGCCTGTAGTGGCCCAAGCGCTCTGCCAGCCAAAACAGACTCCCAAGCTCTGTTTTCAGATGGAACGGCCTCCTGCAACCTTCTGCTAGCGAAAACAGAGCTCGGGAGGACCATGTGTGGTCCTCGCGACCTCCATTTTCGCTGGCAGAGGCACCACTGGCTAGTCCTTCGCTATTTCCAGGGCAGCCCCATGGGCCAGATATAAGCACCCCGCAGGCCAGATCCAGCCCCCGGGCCTTGAGTTTGACACCTCTGCTCTAAATACTAAGAAACAATGAGTGGGTACATTGATCATGCAAAGTCTCATTTTGTTACAAAATAATAACTGGATAATTCATGCAACAATTTAAACCGAGTGCGAACCAAACCAAGACTTAAGAAAGTGTATCTAAGCAAGATAACTATTTGGCCATGCAACACAGAAAGCCACTTGGGCATAGATGTCTTACCATCTTTCTGTGCTAATGCCTTATCAATGAAATCAGCAGCTTCTTCAAAGTAATGGCTGAGGTTGAACTCCTGGGTGTCATTGGCCTTGATTCCATGGTAGATGATATTAGTTCCATCATAAAAATCAGCATTTGTGTTCACATGCATGAAAGACTTGCCTTCCGCAGCATTGAGGACATGGGTGATACCCAGGCGTTGTAAACGCATTACATTTTTGGCTATGAACCTGTAAGAAAGTTATAAAGAGGAACATTCAGAGAGAAGAAATGATCCTGGATCATCAGGGAAATGCAGGAGAAACTCCATTAACTCATTACATTAATGGCTCTGAAATCTAGAAAACAACAGATGGAATTGGTAACAAAATATTATGTCTACAATATTCCTGTTCAGGATATTCCATTCTATGCCTGCTGCATCCCAATTTTCTCACCAAGAGCCAACATTTCTTAGCTACAAATCACTTATATACGACAAGGATATTGTTTTCAGAAGAATGAGTTCTTCCCTTTTATGGCTTTTAGCAAAGTACAGGTGAAACTCAAAAAATTAGAATATCGTGCAAAAGTTCATTTATTTCAGTAATGCAATTTAAAAGGTGAAACTAATATATGAGATAGACTCATTACATGCAAAGCGAGATAGTTCATCCCTTGATTTGTCATAATTTTGATGCTTATGGCTTACAGCTCATGAAAACTCCAAATTCACAATCTCAAAAAATTAGAATATTGTGAAAAGATTCAATATTCTAGGCTCAAAGTGTCCCACTCTAATCAGCTAATTAAGCCCTAACACCTGCAAAGGGTTCCTGAGCCTTTAAATGATCTCCCAGTCTGGTTCAGTATGAATCACAATCATGGGAAAGACTGCTGAGCTGACAGTTGTGCAGAAAACCACCATTGACACCCTCCATAAGGAGGGAAAGCCGCAAAAAGTAATTGCAAAAGAAGTTTGATGTTCCCAAAGTGCTGTATCAAAGCACATTAATAGAAAGTCATGTGGAAGGGAAAAGTGTGGAAGAAAAAGGTGCACAAGCAGCAGGGATGACTACAGCCTGGAGAGGATTGTCAGGAAAAGGCCATTCAAAAGTATTGGGGACTTTCACAAGGAGTGGACTGAGGCTGGAGTCAGTGCATCAAGAGCCACCACACACAGACAGATCCTGGACGTGAGCTTCAAATGTCGTATTCCTCTTGTCAAGCCGCTCCTGAACAACAAACAATGTCAGAAGCATCTTACCTGGGCTACAGAAAAAAAGAACTGGTCTGTTGTTCAGTGGTCCAAAGTCCTCTTTTCTGATGAGAGCAACTTTTGCATCTCATTTGGAAACCAAGGACCCAGAGTCTGGAGGAAAAATGGAGGCACACACTGCAAGATGCCTGAAATCCAGTGTGAAGTTTCCACAGTCTGTATTGATTTGGGGAGCCATGTCATCTGCTGGTGTTGGTCCACTATGCTTTATTAAGTCCAGGGTCAACGCAGCTGTCTGCCAGGAGATTTTGGAGCACTTCATGCTTCCTTCCGCAGATGAGCTTTATGGGGATGCTGACTTCATTTTCCAGCAGGACTTGGCACCTGCCCACACTGCCAAAAGTACCAAAACCTGATTTAATGCCCATGGGAATACTGTGCTTGATTGGCCAGCAAATTCGCCTGACTTGAACCCCATAGAAAATCTATGGGGCATTGCCAAGAGAAAAATGAGAGACATGAGACCGAATAATGCAGAAGAGCTGAAGGCCGCTATTGAAACATCCTGGTCTTCCATAACACCTCAGCAGTGCCACAGGCTGATAGCATCCATGCCATGCCACATTGAGACAGTAATTGATGCAGAAGGGGCCCAAACCAAGTACTGAGTACATATGCATGCTTATACTTTTCAGAGGTCCGATATTGTTTTATGTACAATCCTTGTTTTATTGATTTCACGTAATGTTCTAATTTTCTGAGATTGTGAATTTGGGATTTCATGAGCTGTAAGCCATAAGCATCAAAATTATGACAAATCAAGGGGTGAACTATCTCGCTTTGCATGTAATGAGTCTATCTCATATATTAGTTTCACCTTTTAAGTTGCATTACTGAAATAAATGAACTTTTGCAAGATATTCTAATTTTTTGAGTTTCACCTGTATTTTTGAAATATTTTTACAAACATCATGGTTAGTCCAAGGCCAATTATTCATTAACAAATATCTGCTTCCATTTATTTCATGTGTGGCAGAAAAAAATAGCAACATTTTTTGATTCAGAAAAACACAACTGTAATCTTGGCCAGGTGAAGTTCTGCGAGAGACTAAGGGCAAAATTAAAAATTCACTAGAATATATCATTCAATATTCTACTGCCTGAGTTTGCCCCTTGAATTTGTTTTTAAGAAGAAGGATTCACATCCTTAAAAGTTTGAAAATCCATGGTGTGGGCTTGAAATATGTTATTTAAAAACAAAAAACAAAAGCAACAATAAAGTTCCCTGCTTGAACAATCCCAAAAATCCATTATACTAAGAGTACCGGTAGTTTTAGGTACAGCTCCAAGATGTATATGTGTCTATCTGTCTGTCTATCTATCTATCTAAAAGTCATCCATTCTTGCTACTAGAGGAAATCTACAGCAATGGGCAAGGAGTGTCAGGAAGAGAAGAATACACTGTTAACAGAGGCAACTCTAGACTTTCCATGATCCCACTGTCTTAACTTCAGTTCAAACAATCTCCCTGGCTGTTAAATTTGTTTTGCTTTTTAATTATGTATATAGCAATAGCATTTAGATTTACATACCTCTTCACAGTGCTTTACATCCTTCTCTAAATGGTTTACAGAATCAGCTTATTGCCCCCAACAATCTGAGTCCTGATTTTCCCCACCTCGGAAGGGTGGAAGGCTGAGTCAACCTTGAGCCTGGTGAGATTCGAACTGCTAAATTTCAGGCAGTAGTCTGCAGTACTGAATTCTAACCACTGCACCACCGCGCCACCGTCGCTATGCTGTACTTTTAGCTTCTCTTCAGTGAAGTATAAGTGTATAAAGTATAAAATACTGGCATTTTATACCACCACAAAGCCTTAACATTTAAAAAATGAGCTGAAATGAGGTATTTTTGACAGCCAAGGTCTCCAATACTGCATGAAGAATATATTGCCTCCCATGCAGGAAAGCTATTTAACACCTGATAAATGGCTGAATTAAGGAAAATGAAGTATTTTCCTCCTGTGAACAATTATCTCTCTTTTGTTATTTAAACCCCTACAAAGTACTTATGCTTTTTTTTTACTTATTCTGTTTATAAACACTACTTTACTGAATTACAATAGCATCCTTTACATTGGTTCATAATTTAGCAGACCTGACACAAAGGCAGAGAAAACATAAGAGAAGAGAGTCTACAGTAGCGCCCCCCCCCAAAAAAATTGTGAGTCTGGTAGCACCTTTTCTGGTTACAAATTTTATTAAAAGACATTAACATTTTGCCCAGCTATAGTTTACTTTATCTGAAGTATCTGATGAAGTGAGCTGTAGCTCGTAAACATTTAAACCTGATAATAAAATTTGTTAGTTAGAAAATGAACTGCCATAATCTTCCTGATTAAAAGAAAGAAATGTGGATCTGAAAGAAAGCAAACATTCGAGAGAAAACTCTGTGTAGGTCAGAAATGGCAAACCAAATTTTCACACAGCCAGCAGTAGCTCCCAGAAGAGCTTTGCATTTGGCCCTCAAAACTTGTCACTAATCATAATTTTAAACATACAGAGGAAATAATTAAATAAAAAGGTAAAGGTAAAGGTTCCCCTGGCACATATGTGCTAGTCGTTCCTGACTCTAGGGGGCGGTGCTCATCTCTATTTCAAAACTGAAGAGCCAGCGCTGTCCGAAGGCATCTCCGTGGTCATGTGGCCGGCATGACTCAACGCCAAAGGCGCACGGAACGCTGTTACTTTCCCAAAAAAGGTGGTCCCTATTTTTCTACTTGCATTTTTTACATGCTTTTGAACTTCTAGGTTGGCAGAAGCTGGGACAAGTAACAGGAGCTCACCCCGGTACAAGGCACTAGGGATTCGAACCGCTGAACTGCCGACCTTTCGATCGACAAGCTCAGCGTCTTACCCACTAAGCCACCACGTCCCTTCAATAATTAAATACAAGGTGACAACTGTACCAGTCATTTAATGTTACTGCAGTTAAAAAGTACACTTAAGATAATCAGTTTATCTTGACCATGATTCCATTTAAACTGTGAAGCATGGCCCTTTTTTTTATAATTCATCTATAAATTCAATATTTATAGTTGTCCACTCCTACATGACTCTAGACTTGCTATCTGAAGGTCATATACAAAAGGACATTAGACACCTGCTGTACAGTTAAAGAAGGCAGAAAATCCTCTCTATCATCCCCATATACAATATTAAGTGCAGTTCCTATCAATGAAAAAGTTGCTCACTCTGCTACTGAATGAAATCTGTAGTGCTACAAAAGAGAAGACTGCAGTGTTGACCTGAAGAACTAGGATTGATCTACTAACTATTCCTTCTCTAGTTGGCTTCTGTAAGGTTAGGCTGTTCTCCCTTGCTCAGTTATTATTTCACAGGTGGCCCTCAATTCACATTTCAGTTAGTGATGGTTTGATGTTACAAGGGCACTGAAAAAAGTGACTTATGATAATTTTTCTCACGACTGTTGCAGCATCCCCATGGTCACACGCCATCAAAATTCAGAAACTTGGGAACTGACTCATATTGTTGACAGTTGCAGTCTCCTGGGGTCATGTGATTCCCTTTTGTGACCTTCTGACAAGCAAAGTCAATGGGGAAGCCAGATTCACTTAACAACCAGGTTACTAACCACTTCAGTGATTCACTTAACAACTGTTGCAAAAAGGTCATAAACCGGGGCAAAAGTCATTTAACAACTGTCTTGTATAGCAACAAATTTTGGGCTCAGTTGTGGTTGTACGTTGAGGACTACCTGTATACAGGAGACCAGGGTTACAACCTTTGACAGGTATAATTGACATTTGGTTTTTAAGTTCCAGGAGGAACTTATTCACACAAACACAGTTTCCTCTCCTTCGCTGTTCAGAGACAACTTTTGACCAACTTTAATAGAGGTGAGGAGAGATTCCCCCTTATATCCTAGAAATAAAAGATGATTCCTGTTACTGTTTAAAAGTAAGAGTGGGAAGCAAGAAACAGACAAAGTTGTAACAATGGCACAAAACACTGAATGTCAAGCTTTCTTCCACATGAATGAACTGTTATATTGACAAGAACCACTTGCTCTCAAAGTGATGAAGTGGCTTTTTGGCCAAGGGCAGCCTGGATGTCTGGGAGAAGTGAGGAAAAAATAGAACAAGCTGACAAGCTATCCTTTCTCATGATACATGCTCCTCAGAATTTATTTTTATTTATTTATTGGGTCTTTATTAGCATCCTTTGATCAGTTTTCTCAAAGGCACATCAAAATTATTACAAAATAAGAAAAAAAATCATAGTGGTATTTCAATATATATACAGTGCCATGGCAAAGATACTCAAGTTCCAGTCATATAGAGTTTTAGTGGCAAATACAAAATGGTGGTAGAATTGAACTGGCTTATACTTCCTCATCCCATAGACCCATTCAACATCCATCTAGAGCAATGGCTGGAACGGGAATTTGATCATTCCAAAATCACACCAACTCATGATTTACTTTCCATTAACTATTTAAGAGACCCAACCAGCCTACTTATGAATGCTAAAACTCAGGATGATTAGGAACTCATGAGAAGGAGAATGTGACAGATGCCTCTGCCTGCTGCTTTTCCTCAAGGGAACATGTAGATTCTTGTCTGCTCTAAATATGGAGTTTTGCTTAGCAAGACTTGTCAACAGCAGGTGTGATGTGATGTGATTTCTGTCCAGTACAGTGAGTGGTGTTAGTGTGCTTAGGTCATGCTTTTTGTGCTTTTAATCTTTGTACACTACCTACAGTCACCTATGTGAGATGGGTGGCTCACAATCATATAAATTAAGTGAATTATTTACTGTGCCCCTCAAATCAATGCTATTCTCTGCAGAAGACTACAGTAAAAATAAGATTGACTCTCGCAAATAAAAATAAAAATTATTTTGATTTGACTGGTTAGAGAATGACCATTTTGCAGGGAGCAAGAAATTAGCAAGATTACTGAAATGACCAGAAGTGAATGTTTAGAAAATAAATATATTTGTAACTATACATACCAGTTAACAGGACTGAAGCAAAGCATTCTAAAACAGATTGGTTGAAGTCTAGTTAACTATACACGTGATAATGGCCGGCTGAGGCTGATGGAAACTAGAGTGCAACACAATCTGGACAGCTACTATACCTCTCCACTGAAAATAACTCCATAAAAATAACTCATATCCTTCCCTATATTCAGCCAGCTAAATTGTTGGTGCCAAAGCCTAGGCTCTGGTGTACATATTATATATAATGTTTTTACTCTGCTTTTTTTTCAAAAAAAGCTTATGAAGCAGACATGATGACTCTCCCGTCTTTCACCGCTGAATTTATTTTCAGATAGTAAATAAAACTTTGCTTATGGGCTTCCAGGAATTCACCAGATTCTACCATTTTAGGCCACTATCATGAAGGAGCAGGATACAGCAATCAAGTAAGCCTAACAAGGATAATTCGAGAATTATTTAGGATCCTTTGTTTAAGATGCCTTTGAATTCTTGAGCAGCTGTAAATGTAATAAAAAAATATCCATAAATGTCATAATTGCTTATGACATTCTCAGTCTTGGAGATAACCTCCACACTTGTTGAAGTTCTCTTAATTATTATCTGCATTATTGAAAACCTACAGGTTTAAATTCAAAGGTCCGTTTAAACTATACAGCCACGTAGCTCTCAGAAATCACAACATACTAGAGAATCCTGACACCCTCTAAATGTTGCTGAACCCACAATATCCTAGCCAACACCTCCATTGGCCCTGTTGGCCAAGCAGCAAGGAGTTGAAGTTCAGAAATATAATATCTAGTTTCTATGTAACGTTTGTAAGAAACTGAAGATCAAGTACATTTTGCTTTGGCCACTTCTGTTTATAGAAGGCTCCCCTAGTATCTGGATTCAACTAAACACTTCCCACAGCCTGAAGCCCTTGTGGGCCTAGCACTTCAACCTGTTGTCATAGCAACAGTTCCCGAAATTTTCTCTTCTCACTATCTCAGCAGCTGCACTATCTAGCAAGATTCTTTTCCCTAGTTAACAGTAAAAATAACTTGTTTCCTACTTCAGCATGCCACTGATAACATGGACACTAATCTTCCACATGGGCTTTTTTTTGTGGTTGTTATTTTTCTTTTCTTTTTTAAAAAAAATCCATTTTAAATCACCAAATGAGCAATCATGTAGATATTCCAGATTTTATTTCTTATAACCCCCAGCCAGAATGATAGTTGACCAAATCACCATACTGGTTGGGAATTACAATTTGGAAATTTAAGTTCAACACATAGGACAAGCCAGGTAAGACAAGGATGATGTACCCATTATATAAGGCAGACATTAAAAGACTTACATTCATAAAGACAAAAATTATTGCAATAGTGGCGAATATAGATTGGGTGTAGGAAGGGGGTAAAGGTTCATTCTTTGAGCTTGTGGGTTAGTTTCCAACATTTCATTACCATGAAGATATCATCTTCAGCAGACTTTAGGGGATCCTCAGCCTTCCATCCTTCTGAGATAGTAGTTAAATCAGGATCCAGATTGTTGGGGACAATATGCTGACTCTGTAAACTACTTAGCATATTTTTTATTTATTTATTTTATTTATTTATTTATTTGTCATAACAATATATATAAGCATCACACAAAAGATTATATAGTATATAAACATATATATGAGGAAATATAAGGAGGTATAAGCATATATACATATACATATACATATACATATACATATATATATTTGTTTTCTGAGGTTTTCGCGGGTGTTTGTATGTAGGTCTTTGGTTATTCGGGTTTTCTCCCGCGTAAAATTGGAAGTGTCTTGGCGACGTTTCAACGAAGTCTCATTCGTCATTTTCAGGCTTCAGCTTCCTGCTTCTGGGAGCAATGTATGACTTTCCAAAGGATTCAACTTTGCAGTCACTCCCAAATACATCCCCACTGAAACCATTATATGCGGAGTTAAAACCAGCCTGACCAAAATCAACCCCGATGATGCTAACAAAATCAGACTCGAAATCACCAACATCCTCTGCAGCAGCAAGCCACCCAAAAGCAACTTACCCAAAGAGGAACAGACAGCACTACTTAACCTGAAAAAAGACACCAGCGTAATAATCCTACCAGCAGACAAGGGCAACGCCACGGTGGTTATGAATACATCTGACTACCAAACCAAATTAACCAACCTACTCCAAGACCCTGCATACAAGCCCCTAAAAACAGGCCCCACCACCTACCTAGAAAAAACCACTAGATCCAAAATAAAAGCCTCCCCCATCAGCGAAGAAATCCAACAAAGAATCATTCCCAGAGAGAAATCATCCAGATGCCCTAAGCTCTATGGCCTCCCCAAGATACACAAAGAAGGAACCCCACTCAGACCCATAGTCAGCTCCATAGGCTCACCTCTACAAAACCTAGCCAAATTTCTCGCCAAACAACTACAGCCCTATGCAGAATCCATCACCTCACACGTAACAAACTCATTCCAGTTCATAGAGATCATAAAGAAACAAAACTTACAGCCCAGCGACCTACTCGTGAGCTTTGATGTCATATCCCTCTTCACCCAAGTGCCAATCAAAGAAGCCTTGACAGCTATCCAAAACAAATATAACCCCCCCAAGCACATCCTAGATCTGACCAACCACTGCCTATCCAACACATACTTCATCTATAATGGACAAAAATACAAACAAATAGAAGGAGCACCCATGGGATCACCCCTCTCACCTGTCATTGCCAACCTCTACATGGAACACTTTGAAACCCAAGCTCTAGAAAAATCTGATCACAAACCCAAACTCTGGCTCAGATACGTAGATGACATCTTCATAAACTGGCCACACAGGAAAGAAAAACTTGACAACTTCCTCATACACCTCAATAGCCTACACCCCAAAATACAGTTCACCATGGAGACAGAAGTTAACAACCAACTTCCCTTCCTAGATGTCCTAGTCTACAGGAAACCCAATGGCTCCCTAGGACACACCATCTACCAGAAAAAAACACACACAAACCGCTATCTGCACACACTCTCACACCACCACCCAGCACAGATCAACTCCGTAGCCAAGACACTCATCTCCAGAACAAAATGCTTAGCTGACGAACAACACTTAAAAATCGAACTACACACTCTCACTAACGTACTAACATCCAATGGATTCCAGAGAAATAAAATTACCAAACTAATCCAAAAAGAGCCTCCCACTAAAATCCAAGACAGAGAACAAGAAAACGGCACAGCCCTCCTCCCATATATAAAAGGCACCACAAACAGAATCAGCAAGATCCTCCACAAACACAACATCAAGACAGCATTCTGCACAAACCAAAAAATATCCACCATCCTAAGAAACCCCAAAGACAAAATTGAGTTAGAAAATCAAGGAGTATATGAAATCCCATGCACCGCCTGCCCCATCACATACATTGAACAAACCAACGGAAGAATAAGTGCACGCATTGAAGAACACAAGAACTCAGTCAAAAAAGAGGAACCAACTTCTTCTCTGGTCCAACACCTTAAAGCCACAGGACACGATATTGACTTTACAAAGACCAGAACTATCGCCAAAACTGAACACTTTAACAACAGAATAATCAGAGAAGCCATCGAGATAGAAAAACGCCCACACAGCATGAACAAACAAGATGATACCTCCCGCCTACCAGCCATTTGGAAACCTGCCCTTATTGACAAACGAGTCCCTAACACGAGGAATGACACCAGACCCACACTCACGAGGTCCACACAAGATGTCACCACCACACATCCACCCAGAAAGCAGACCCAAACCCACTCTGATCATGAAGCACGACCAAGGACCAGAAGCCAGACCACAGCTGCAACATTAGCCATTTCAAATCCCTCCAATCCATACATGCAGTAGACTGACACCCACTATGAAGATGTAGCACGACCACGAACACGAAGCCAAACAACAGCAATGCAGCTCACCAGCTCAAATCCCCCTGCAACTCATACTAATCTGAGCACAACCAAGCCCCCACCCAAAGAGGACATACCCCCATCCAATCAGAGCACAAAAAAAACCCCATCCAATCAGAGCACAGCCAAGCTCCCACCCAATCAGTTCAAACCCCCACTAGCAGTTAAAAAGGAAGAAACAGCTGCAGTCACACATTGCTCCCAGAAGCACGAAGCTGAAGCCTGAAGATGACGAATGAGACTTCGTCAAAACGTCACCAAGACACTTCCAATTTTACGTGGGAGAAAACCCGAATAACCAAAGACCTACATATATGTATATGTATATGTATATGTATATGTATATGTATACGTATATGTATACGTATATGTATGTATATGAAGAAAAAAGAAAAACAATAGGACAGGAATGATAGGCACGTTTGTGCTCTTATGCTCTTATATTCAGTGGAATCCAGTGGGACTTTTATTATAAAACAGCAATTGTTTTAGCATTACAGTATGCAACAGGCATAACAGTAGTTCAAGCTGCAATAAAAAGAAATCTATCTTACACTAATATCTGCCTAATTAATGTTACATTCTTATATATCCATTCTATATGGAAGAATGATTTACTAAAGAGAAACCCTTCTGCTGCCTTATATTTAGAGTGACACTGCTTAAAAACTGTGCTTTACCAAATATTCTCATTTTCATTGGAAACAAATGGATGCTGCAAAAATATGGAAAAAAATCATTAAATGCAGTTTGTTTCAATTTTAAAGGCTTGTTTAATATGATGGAAAAGTGTGAATTATGTAGGGAAAGAGGAGGGCCATGCCCAGAAGCAGATAATGATAGCTAAGATTAAATTTGATTCAGTTTTAATTTTATCACCTCCTCAGGTTATTTAGGTTTTTTTTTGCAGGAAAGTTCTGCTTTCTATGATTTAAATTCAGCAAACTTTCACTTTTAATTTTAAGTGCATTAAAATTCCTAACTGACATTCTATTTATCCAGCAACTCCATATTATGAAATTTATATCAACTAAACAATGTATTTTTCAGATACCACATTTGGTGACTTAATAAAATATTTTTTTTTATTTTGTCAAAGGGACATAGATGAATGGATGTTAAAACTGCCAAGATTTACCAATCCTAGAAAAAAGGTAATGGTAATTTCACAGATATAGCCCTGTGGATTTTTTTTTAGCACAGAATCAAAACTTCCCCTTGTCTTCTTACAGAATGCTGTGTCTAGCTCCCAATTCTGACATCTCCTGGTGGTCCCCCTCCCAAGTACAAATCTGCTTCAACCCTACTCAGCTTTTCATAACCAGCCATGGTTAATTAGGTGCTTCCACTTGCTGAGGCAAGCCAGAGAAACGAGGACTTGCAAAAGACTATTGTATGGGCAGTGGTTTGTTCAATATCTTTAAGGGAACTGGATGGGCAAATTACTAGTTACAAATGCACGCAGTATATCAAATACAAATTATCATGGTGGCCTCAAAAGAACTGATCAAAAGCAAAATTCATGTGTTATATTAAACAGTTTGGGGCAATATTTTAATTTGCGCTAATTATTGATTGGGAAGTTCCCTGGAGTGATTAACATACAGGCTACACAAATCTTTGCACTGAAAAAAAATAGAAATGCAAAGTAGGGTGAATATGACAATAGGCAGTACCTTTTTAAAAAATGCAAAGCCTCTATGTATTTGGAGAATCAAGCTATGATCCAGACAGTGAATCTTAATTTGTACAAACCATGTCTTGATGTGTTGCCTGAACTGAAGCATGATCCTATTGCAAGGACTAAATAGTTGTAAACAAAGAGCCCTCCAATATTAAAATTCTGTCAGGCACTGCATCAGATTGAGTTTTCAAAATTAGTTGGGTCAAAAGGCACTAATTTCAAAGTCTAGGCATTCCTAGCCTGAAAGGGCATGCTGCCTAAAAATAGAAGCAGGTCATAGCTACATTTGCAGGACCCTATCATGAATAGCAGTGGCTATATCATTATGCTAAATCAGAGACTTCATAGTTTAACCTTCTACAATCCAAAATATTGTAAACTAGCATAGATTGTCAGACCTGATTGCCATAAGATATTCTGATACAGCAGTGATGGCTAATCTTTTTGCCATCGCGTGCCAAAAGTGGGGGGAGTGCGGGGGGTAATGAACACGCGTGCCCACACCCATAATTCAATGTGCCCCACACCCTGCGCATGTGCGCACGCTTTCCCTGTGCTCCCCCCGCTTTTGGCACCTGATGGCACGGTGGGCCCAGTACGCCTGTTTTTCGCCCTCCCCGGGCTCCAGAAGCTTTTCAGAAGTTTGGGGAGGGTGAAAAGGGCCAGAGCATGTTTCTCTTCTTCGACTGTCTGCTTCACTTGCAAAAGTCCTCTGCCACCTACTTTTCTGGGCAAATATAGCCTGTCGATGTCACTATGCATAGTGTATGGTCATCAGTTTTCTTGTTTTCCTATCCAGGCTGTCCAGCTCTGCCTGTGTCCAGTTTACAATCCCAGCAACAACAACAATAATAATAATAACAACAACAACAACAAATCAATTGTTCCAATCAGATCAAAATCAGTTCTATCAGAGTCTGAATCAGACAGGGAATACAAAAATTGAAAAACCTGAGAAAATGGCAACTACTCAGTTTTGGAAAGATCTGTGGGAGACTGAGAAAGGTTATAACAAAAATGCTGGGTGGATCAGAGATTTTGAGATGAAATTCTCCAAAAACAAAGTGGACCAAACGAAAATAACTACTGAAATGATAAGCAACAGAGTGAAGAAAGTTAAGAACTGGACATCACCTGGCAGTGATCAACTGCATGGCTTTTGGCTCAAATGCCTTGCCAGCCTGCACAGAAAAATGGCTGAACAATGAGATGCTGTAGACAGGAAACATCAGCGAATGGTTAACAGCTGGAAAAACTTACCTGAAACAGAAGGATCCAGCAAAAGGGCAACACCTGCAAATTACAGGCCAATAACATGTCTGCCAACCATGCTCAACTACATGCTGACCGACATCATAGTTGATAGGATCCAGGACTATCTGGAAGCAAATAACATGTTGCCAGTGGAGCAGAAAGGAAACAAACGAGGAAGCAGAGGAACAAAAGATCAGCTACTGATTGACAAAATGATTCTAGAGAACTGCAAAAGCCAAAAAACAAATCTGCATACAACTTGGATTGACTACAAGAAAGCCTCTGATTCATCACCGCACAGCTGGATCATCAAATGCCTGGACGTCATCGGAATATGCAAGTGCATTGGTATTCTCATTGCAAATGTGATGAAGCCCTGAAAACGGAAGTGTTTATTGGAAGTGAAAGTTATGGACTGGTCAACATCAAAAGAGGGATTTTCCAGGGTTATTCTTTGTCACCTCTGCTGTTCACCATCGCTATGAACCCCCTCTGCCAACAATTTTACAGAAAACTAAACTGGGGTATCAAACTGCTAAAAATTCACAGAAAATCTCTCACTTGCTGTACATGGATGACCTGAACTTATACGGAAAATCAGAAATTGAAATCCAGTCACCAACCAATAGAGTTTGAATTTTCAGCATTAACATCAGCATGGAGTTTGGCCTGGACAAATGCGCCACAGTAGCACTGAAGAAAGGGAAGATCGTAGAAAGTGATAATACTGAAATGCCCAATGGACAAACTATCAAGTGCCACCAACCCGAAGTCTATAAATACCTGGGCATTCTGCAGCTGGACAACATCAAGCATGGGCAAGTGAAAAGTGTGGTCAGCAAAGAATACATTCAAAGGGTCAGGAAACTTCTAAAAAGCAAACTAAATAGCGGTAATACCATCAAGGCTATAAATACCTGGACCATACCCGTCATCAGATATACTGCTGGGATTGTAAACTGGACATAGGCAGAGCTGGACAGCCTGGATAGGAAAACAAGAAAACTGATGACCATACACTATGTGCTGCACCTGCGTAGTGACGTCGATAGGCTATATTTGCCCAGAAAAGTAGGTGGCAGAGGACTTTTGCAAGTGAAGCAGACAGTCAAAGAAGAGAAACATGCTCTGGCAGATTATGTGAAAGACAGTGTTGAACCAGCTTTGATGGAGTCAACAAGAGGAAGCTGCTAAAA
This sequence comes from Ahaetulla prasina, assembly GCF_028640845.1. Taxonomy (NCBI): domain Eukaryota; kingdom Metazoa; phylum Chordata; class Lepidosauria; order Squamata; family Colubridae; genus Ahaetulla; species Ahaetulla prasina. Next base: position 34,162,620 of record NC_080542.1, on the reverse strand, counting down.
GTACAGCAAACCAAGTATCAATATAGAAAAACAGCGATGCACTCGAGTTGACAGCTGGTGCAACAAAACGCTGCATGGACAGTTCCTTGACAATATCCAAGGAAAAATAGATTAGGAAAAAACCTGGTTATGGCTGACCAATAGAACACTGAAAAAAGAAACGGAAGGCCTGATTCTTGCAGCCCAAGAACAAGCCATCAGAATGAATGTAATCAAAGCCAGAATAGAAAAATCTGCTGATGACCCCAAATGCAGACTCTGCAAAGAAGCGGATGAAACCATTGATCACATACTGAGCTGCTGCAAGACAATAGCTCAGACTGACTACGAACAACGTCACAACACAGTTGCTCAGATGGTCCACTGGAACTTGGCCATTTTATTGTACAACTAAAGATTAATTTACTGTCTAAAATATTTATTTTTCTACCATATCATGAGTAATGTAGGCTTTTTTTTCTCACTGGTTTTGGCCCCATGCCTTGAACAACAGCCTGACATACAGAAATGTAGCAACAATATGTTTTTCTACCACTTATTTACATGCCAAAGAAATATATTTGTGTCAGGTTGGTATTAAAGGTACATAGTACGGCTGATTTTAAAAAGCAAAGTCAACTTTGTATTTTAATTATATACAGACTGTCTTTAAACAGACTAATGCTGCAATCTTGACTACCATACCTTGCAAAAACACCATAAATTCTTGAGAGAAAAGACATGTTTATCCTGACTGTTCAAAAATCCACCCATATTTTTAAATAGTCTACCTCACTTTTGAACCACTATAAATATGATATGGTCTATAAATAAAAAAAATATTCTATTAAATGATCTAACTTAACTTTTCTTGACTTACAGGTAGAACTTACAGATAGTTCTCAACTTACCACAATTGAGCCTAAAATTTCTGCTGCTAAGTGAAACATATGTTAAGTGAATTTTGCCCCATTTTATGGCCTTTCAAGCCACAGTTATTAAGTGAATCACTGCAATTGTTAAATTAGTATCCTGATTGTTATGTGAAACTGGCTTCTCCTTTGACTTTGCTTGTCAGAGGATCACAAAAGGTGATCACATGATCCTGGGGCATAGCAAAGGTCATAAATATGGTATGAACCAGTTGCCAAACATCTAAATGTTTGTCACATGGCCATAGGGATGCTGCAAAAGTTGTAACTCTGAAAATTGGTCATAAGTCACTTTTTTCACTGCTGTTTTAACTTTGATCGGTCACTAAATGAACTGTTGAAAGTCAAGGACTACTTGTGCTTAAGAACACTATAATTAAACCTGTGGTTACCAGTCACCTACCAGTTTTAATGGTCAGATCAAACTACTTTTCAATCATCTCATACTATCTATAGATTTTTATATAATGGCAAACTATAACATCTGTGAACAAATATACCAGTGGGTTGGGGAATCTCCATGTTTGCAAAGTGTAAAAGTTCTTTAGGGGGAAAAAACACTGCCTCAGTTTTCACAACCTGGCACTGTCTCAAAACGTTGGGACAGCAAGTCCTAGAACATGTAACATTTGGCCATTTTGACTAGGGAGTTGCTGTCATAACACATCTGGACCAATATACTCTGTGGCCTCAAAAATAAGATTGACTGGTGACAAGGAAAAACTGAACATTATAGGTAGAGTGGAATGGAATTAAATATAACTCAACAGGGTAAGACTAGATGGCTGACATAGAGACACCATAAAAATCTGTCCTTATTGGCAGCCATGCACAGTGAAAATGGAGAACAATTTGGTATTGACTCTATAACCTGTGACCTGCTGGATCATGTTTCAAAGAGATTCCGTTACCTACACAGAAATAAAATGACCCACAAGGTAGGCAAAAAAGCAGGTGGGAAAGAGAGTAATTCCTAACTTCCTACCAGCTTCCTCACTGATGTTTGTGGGAAGCTGGCAGGAAGCAGTGGAAATCACTTTTCGTCCTCCTTCCTTCACCACTAAGGGATTTCAGATTTCAGCCTCTGCTCCAAGCAGCCTATTCCTATCTGCCCACTTGGCCCTACTGCAAGCCAATCACTGAAGTGGAGCAACTTCCAACTTTCTGCCACCTTTCCAATTGGCTTTGCTCAGAAATCACTCTACCTTAGTTGACCAGGGGAACTGCTTGCCACTTTGCTAGAAGGAGGTGAACAAAGAGAACCATGAATTAGGAGGAAAACTCCACCCCCCTCCTGATCCTAGCCTGTCCCCAAGATCCCCTTCCCTCCAAAGGTCTCATCTATCAAGTTTCCCGATCCTCATCTAGCCCTACCTTGCTATTAAGGCAGCCAAATCACTCCCTTATCCTTCCCTTGCCACTCACTGCCATTTAGGGATTTCAAATTTCAGTCTTAATTCTTTTCCACCAACCAATTGCAGTATAGGGGCCAGAGAGAAGAAAGAGGGTAGGGAATATGGTCATCCCATATTCCCTCGGGCCACACAACCTATGGATTTCTGGGAAATGTAAAAAGAAGGAGCAGTAAGTAGCCACAACTTCATTCCCCAGTCATAGGTCTCGGCATTCTTTAAGTTATCCCATTGGAGTTAACTTAGTTCAATAATTGTTGCCCTATACTTTTCAATTTCCCTGAACTGAAGGTTGCAAAAAACGGAGAGGGGGAGTTTTAATAATACACAGGTAGAAGATAGCTATGAGGACTTCTCAAAAGGGGAAGGGCCTTCTCTGTGGGGGCTCCCACCCTCTGGAACGAACTACCCCCAGGACTTCATCAACTTCCGGACCTCCGAACCTTCCGTCGCGAGCTTAAAACACACTTATTCATTCGCGCAGGACTGGATTAGATTTTAAATTTATGGGTTTTAAATGGGTTTTATTTTTTATATTGTTTTTAAACATTTTAACATTTTTAAACATTTGGCCTTTTAGAATAAGTTTTTTAATTGTTATTTTACTTTGTATTTATGTGTTTTTATTTGCCTGTGAACCGCCCTGAGTCCTTCGGGAGATAGGGCGGTATATAAATATGATTAATAAATAAATAAATAAATAAATAAAAAAGCCAGACAAAAATACAAACACATTAGTAAAATCACAATATGCCAGTCATCTTGCTCAACAGTGATTTTTCACAGAGAAATCATAGTTTCTATAGAAATACCCAAGTTTAATTCCTGGCTTTTCACTTAGGAAATTGAGATAAGAAATTATGGAGAGATCATAACCAAGATTCTGCATAATTTGATTAAGAAAAGATAAAGGCCGAAAAGGTTGCACAAGTTAGCTTTTGAACAAGGAACTAAACCACTTTAACTAAAGCAATATCAAGAATGTTACAATAGGTGGCAACATTTAGGCATTCTTGACTGACCTCATTAAAAGTAACAACAGCTGAACCTGGTTAATACTTAAATAACCACCAGAATTTATAGATAAAATGGGAAGTAAAAAAAAAGCATTTTGCAAAAAGGCAAAGACAAACTATTTCCACACTGTTGCCAAGGAAACTTCACATATATTGTTCATATAATTACCAAGAGTCAAAATTAGTATCAAGGAAATTTTTAATGTTTTTCTCAACACCTATAACTAGGCCTGGTCAACAGGGGCATCAGCATGAGGTGGAACAAATTGGACGTGACAGAATAAACTGTAACACTTTTTCTGGAAGGTGACAGGATATTTTTTTTTTACATGCAACCAATTATAAAAAGTTCTGGACTTCTGGAACAATTTTTTTGCCATAGAAAAACAGCTAATCTGCTTTCATCTTGTCACTATAGATGACTTCATGGAGAGCTATGCACATACTATAACTTATAGGACAAATAAGCAAATGTTTTGCTTGTAATAGACTCAGGAGCAAACTCCATCATTTAAGAATGGGTGTCCAACTTTTTGGCTTGCCCCTTGAAGAATAAAGAGGATTGTCTTGGGCCATATATAAAATAGGTATATTTTATATATAAAATAGGTATATATAAAATAGGTATAATAGTTTATTTATTTATTTATTTATTCATTTGATTTTTATACCGCCCTTCTCCCGAAGGACTCAGGGCGGTGTACAGGCAAATAAAAACAGACAAGATAATATTATATAAAATGCAAAATTAAAAAACTTATTATAATTTGCCTAAAAATTTAAAATATATAGAAAACTAAAACCCCATTTAAAATTAATAAAAACTATAAAATCCATAAAATTTAAGCCAGCCCCGCGCAAATGAAAAGATGTGTCTTCAGTTCGCGGCGAAAGGTCCGAAGGTCAGGTATTTGGCGTAACCCCGGGGAAGTTCGTTCCAGAGTGTGGGAGCCCCCACAGAGAAGGACCTTCCCCTGGGGGCCGCCAGCCGACATTGCTTGGCGGACGGCACCCTGAGAAGTCCCTCTCTGTGAGAGCGTACGGGTCGGTGGGAGGCATGTGGTAACAGCAGGCGGTCCCGTAAGTACCCAGGCCCTAAGCCATGGAGCGCTTTAAAGGTCATAACCAAAACCTTAAAGTGCACCCGAAAAGCCACAGGTAGCCAGTGCAGTCTGCGCAGGAGCAGTGTTACATGGGAGCTACGTGACGCTCCCTCTATCACCCGCGCAGCTGCATTCTGGACTAACTGAAGCCTTCGAGTGCACCTCAAGGGGAGCCCCATGTAGAGAGCATTACAATAATCCAAGCGAGAGGTAACGAGTGCGTGAGTGACTGTGCACAAGGCATCCCAATCAAGGAAGGGGCGCAACTGCCGAACCAGGTGGACCTGGTGGAAGGCCCCCCTGGAGACGGCCGTCAAATGGTCTTCAAACGACAGCCGCTCATCCAGGAGGACACCTAAGTTGCGCACCCTATCCTTTGGGCCAATAACTCGCCTCCAACAGTAAGCTGCAACTGCAGCTTACTGAATCAAGATGCCGGCATCCACAGCCACTCCGTCTTGGAGGGATTGAGCTTGAGACTGTTTCTCCCCATCCAGACCCGTACGGCTTCCAAACACCGGGACAGTACTTCAACAACTTCATTGGGGTGACCTGGGGTGGAGAAGTACAGCTGAGTGTCATCAGCGTACTGATGGTACTTCACCCCAAAGCCACTGATGATCTCACCCAACGGCTTCATGTAGATGTTGAACAGAAGGGGCGAGAGAATCGACCCCTGCGGCACCCCACAAGTGAGGGCCCTCGTGGTCGACCTCTGCCCCCCTGTCAACACCGTCTGCGACCGGTCGGAGAGATAGGAGGAGAACCACCGATAAACGGTGCCTCCCACTCCCAATCCCCCCAGCCGGCGCAGCAAGATACCATGGTCGATGGTATCAAAAGCCGCTGAGAGGTCTAATAGGACCAGGGCAGAGGAATAACCCCTGTCCCTGGCCCTCCAGAGATCATCCACCAATGCGACCAAAGCTGTCTCCGTGCTGTAGCCGGGTCGGAAGCCGGACTGGAATGGGTCTAGATAGACGGATTCTTTCAGGTATTGGGGTAGCTGGCGTGCCACAGCACTCTCTACAACCTTCGCAACAAAGCGAAGGTTGGAGACTGGCCGATAATTTCCCAAAATAGCCGGGTCCAAAGAGGGCTTCTTAAGGAGGGGTCTCACCACCGCCTCTTTCAAGGCGGCAGGGAAAACCCCTTCCAACAAAGAAGCATTTATAATCCTCTGGAGCCAGCCTCGTGTCACCTCCTGAGTGGCCAGCACCAGCCAGGAAGGACACGGATCCAGTAAACATGTAGTGGCAAGACACAACACTCCCCAACAACCTGTCCACGTCCTCGGGAGCCACAGGGTCAAATTCATCCCAAACAGACTCAACAAGACGTGCCTCCTCTCCCTCGCTTGGATCATCCCAATTTCGGTCCAGACCATCCCGGAGCTGAGCGATTTTGTCGTATAGATAACCACTAAACTCCTCGGCACGTCCCTGCAAAGGGTCATCCCGCACCTCCTGATGAAGGAGGGAGCGGGTCACCCAAAACAGGGCGGCCGGGCAGTTATCTGCCGACGCAATGAGGGTGGAGGCGTAAGAACGCCTCGCCTCCCTCATTGCCACTAGGTAGGTCCTAGAATAGGACCTAACTAGTGTCCGATCAGCTTCGGAACGACTGGACCTCCAAGTGCTCTCTAGGCGTCTTCTCCGGCGTTTCATCTCTCTCCGCCCCTCCGGGGACCAAGGGGGCGGGCGAGATCTGCGCCGGGTCAGAGGCCGCAAAGGCACGACACGGTCCAAGGCCCCAGCCGCGGCCTGTTCCCAGGCCGCAACTAGTTCCTCAGTCGTGCCGTGGGCCAGATCCTCAGGGAATGGCCCAAGCTCCGTCAGGAACCTCTCAGGGTCCATCAGGCGCCTGGGACGGAACCAACGTGTAGGTTCCGTCTCCCTGCGATGGTGGGTGGCGGTTCGGAAGTCTAGGCGAAGGAGAAAATGATCGGACCATGACATTGGTTCTGTTACTAAATCGTCTAGTATCAGATCATTTAACCACTGACCAGAGATATAAATCAGATCCAGCGTGCCTCCCCCCATGTGCGTAGGGCCATCATTTACTCGAATCAGGTCCAAGGCCGTCATGGAAGCCTGGAACTCCCGAGCTGCAGTCGATAATAAGCCAGCTGATGGCAAGTTGAAATCCCCCATAACTATAAGTCTGGGGGTCTCAACTGCCACAGTGGCAAATAACTCCAGCAGCTCGGGCAGGGCTGTGGTCACGCAGCAAGGAGCCAGGTACGTGATCAACAAGCCCAACTGATTCCTATGGCCCCACCTCACATAGAGGGATTCACAGCCGGCAATCTGAGGAACAGTGGCCTCCCTCGGCTCTAGATCTTCCTTAATAACAACCGCCACCCCTCCACCCCTACCCTGGGCCCTCGGCTGATGGAATGCTCAGAAACCTGGGGGGCACAGTTCAACGAGGGGACCCCCCCCTCTGGCCCCAACCAGGTCTCCGTAATGCCCATAAGGTCCGCGGACTCCCCCTGAATAAGATCGCAAATCAAGGGGGCTTTATTTGCCACGGACCGGGCATTACATAACATCAACCGAAGATCCAGGCTCTGAGGATCATGGCCGCCCGAGGAACGGGTAGGGACTAAGGGGCTGGAGCACGTGATCGCTTTCAAACATCGAGCACGTGCTCCCCACACTCGATGCGCCCCCCCCCTCCGCCATATCTGCCTCTCCCACTTACCGTACAGATTGAACCACCCTCTAGTCCTGGAACAAACCCCTCCCCCCCTGCCTTCAGACCAGATGTAGTAGTGCCGCGAACAGGCACCGGGGCTGGATCCCTCCCCGACGGGTTCTCCCCCCCACCCGTCTTGTCCCTCCCCCCCTTTAAAAAACCCTTGTTTAAAAATCTATTTAAAAAACCCCATACATTCTTCTTAGCAGCATGCCACCTCTCTGGGTCCCAAAACCCTTCGTTGAGGTAGGCCCTCGATAACTTGGAGGGCCATTCCTGCGAGGCGGGGAAACCTCGCAGTCGAAGGAGGTCAATAGGCGAGTATCTCATGGAGAAGAAATAATAAATGGCAGAAAAGGGGTCCATCTCTAACCGGCATAGGCATCACAATCCTTCAGATGACCCGATCAAGACCCGCCGTAAGATGTTAAAAATTTGGGGAAGTTCACTCTCCCGTAGGACAATAATAAAAGAGTCCCCGGGTAATATATAGAAAGTTAATATATAGAAAGTTAATATATAGAAAGAGCCAACTTCCTTTACTTTTTATATTATCTTGTGAGGCTGCATTGCTAGCTTCCAGGGCCATAGGTGCTCCATGGACCACAGATTGGCCACACCTGATTTAGAGAATGAAAGCTACTGCCAGCCCAAGAAAAGTAGAGCTTTTTAGATAGACCAATGGCAAGCCTTTGCAAACATTTTTAATGGTGGTATTAGTTTTAGTTCAACTTAATTTTGTAAACAATATCATATTGTTTATGTATGTTACATTTCTTTTTATTACAGTACTATTATTTTTTATTAACAGTACTTACTTTTAACATACTACTTTTATTAACAATACTTACTTTTAACATATTTCTATTAACAACTACCACCACTTAGAAAAGGGGCCTCTGTGGCTCAGACTGCTAATGCAGTCTGTTATTAACAGCAGCTGCCTGCAATTACTGCAGGCTCTAGTCCCACCAGGCCCAAGGTTGACTCAGCCTTCCATCCTTTATAAGGTAGGTAAAGTGAGGACCCAGACTGTTGGGGGCAATAAGTTGACTTTGTATATAATATACAAATAGAATGAAGACTATTGCTAACATAGTGTAAGCCGCCCTGAGTCTTCAGAGAAGGGTGGGATATAAATGCAAATTTAAAAAAACTAACCCAAGGGAAACAAACACTGTGGGGCAGAATAGATTAGGGAAACCCAGTCTGAAACAGTCTTTGAAGACAGGCTTCCCTAAATAACATTTTCATTAGCCTTCGTTATATATGCTAGGACTGAAGAGAAATGTAGTCCAATACATCTGGAGAGTCCCCTTTTGGATAAAAGCTACTTTAGAGAGAAAAAACACCCATCACTTTAAAGGAAGGCAACACTGATTCCTCGGCAGCCAAGTTGTAGCCTAGGAGTATGGAAACACTATGGTTTTCTCAAATTATTCAGCTTCCAGTCACTCCTTTAGCTATGTTTGTTTGAACTGCTAGGAGTTGCAGTTCAACAAAATTAGAAAAGTCACAAGTTCTCCAACCCATTTCGTAAACAATTCCAAAGTTTCCCCTGTATTAATTACAGAAACATTGGGGATTATCACTGATTATTTCAATGGATATCATTAATGTTTTTCACAAACTTCATCTTTTTATATATAGACTTGTGCAAAGTTAATGGAACATAGAAAGCAAAAGTAAAGTCAGTTTAACTTAATCCAGATAGCAGTAATAAATTTGTCCTGGCAAATTCAAGCATCTAAACAGAGTCAGATTGGGTTTATCCTTGGATAGAATACCACTAGAAAATTCCAGGCCTACAAGGTAGCCTGAGAAAGATTTTTTTAAATCTTTAAAATATGGTAACAATTAATTCTGCAACACTGCCATGGAAATTCTATGGCTATGTTTGTGTCCTCACTAAGAGTCAAACTCTACCCAGGAGAACCTTGCCCATTTAACATTGCTTCCTAATAAAATGCTCTTCTAGATTTTGCAACCTGAGGAATAAATGTGTTTTAAGACGTCCTGTGCTCAAGCAAAAAAAAAAACACTACCCTCAAGTCTAATGATAGGATTTGACTTTGTAGAAAATTAAATTAAGTGGTTAATTGTTTGATGTCTATCTCAAGGCTTATGAATATGAGTAACGCATTTTAGATGTGGATTGTGTCTCCTTGCAGAAAATGTGCCTACACATTAGACACAAAATGTTTCTCTATTTTCAGTCCAGTGGGTCTACCTAAGCAGAGAATATATAGACACAGTAGCAGAATATAGATGATAGTATTCATTCCACATGGCATGACCACTGCTAAATAGGGAACATGGTTAGTTTCAGATACATTCACTGCTACTCAGAAGTGTCTGTAACAAACCAAGATATCAAAATGAATGTGTGAAAAAAAATTACCAAACGATGTAATCATGTACAGATATAATGCAAAAGTTGTGACGTTTGCATGATGTAACCATGAATGTGGTATCATCTACTCCTCTTATTCTCTCTGCAGACTCCACCATGCTGGCATTCCCAGCTACCACCAGAATAAGTGATGGAAAAAAATTCGAATTATTGTTGCCAGAGACCTAGGTATTTGGACCCGCAGGTTAATTCTGTATAAGTTGATTTCATATATTTAGACCCAAAAAAGATTGTATAGAACATCTTCCCACAACTTGGTACCCTCCAAATAGCAATTCTGAAGTCATAACCCAATCATAGGTGAAGGACAATGTGCTGGTGAAGAGTGTCATGAAGTGAGCTTCCAAATCAGGCAGTGCCAAATTTTAAACTCAGCCCCGCCCTTCCCCGACCCACTTTGTATAGCACCGTAGAATGGGAGCATTTTTAGCTACCCAGTGTGGGAAGCCATATAAACTGAACAAATACATAGAGTAAGGAATGCGAGTCTTGTGTTTAAGTACAAGTATTTAATCCAGGCTTCTACTGTCCAGACAGTTTAGCCTCCAGTCTCCATTATCCAGTCCAGCATGGGCCCAGGATGATGGGGCTGTCAGCCTTTCCACATATATGGAGCACACCTGCTGGCAAGATTCGGAGAAGGACTTAAGTGTAGTTAAGTGAAGACGGCTGGGAATTGTTAGTAGCACTACTACTAGGCCGGCTACCACGGAGAGGCGTACCTTTTCGCCTACTCTTTCCAGCATTGAGCCAGCTGGCTCTTTTCTCGCCCGCCCTCCAGCCTAGTAAGTCAGAGTCCACCACGCTATGCCGCCTCCTACCCACTCCGGTCTTTGGCCAGTTCTCAGGCCTACAACCTGCAGCCGGGTGGGGTATCCCCCCCATGCACGGAGGCGAGGAAGGGAGGGGGAGAAACTCACGCGTTGCCCACGTGGATGCGGGGCGCCACTTCGTTGCTGTGCGCGCTGGGGAGGCTGTAACAGCCACTGCCGTTGGCCAGCAGGTCGTTGAGCTCTTCCACCGAAATCTGGAACTCTGACATGGCTCGTTCGCCCCGCCGATATGGGCAGGGCCGCTTCCACGCTCTTTTCCCCGGGTCCTGCCTGATAGGAGGGGCCGCGATCAGCTGGTGCACGGCCGGCAACTCCCAAACTGGCCAGGAGGGAATGGCGCGGAGCTAAGACCGTGCGCCTTAGGGGCTCCGCCTTCAAGAGCTTGGCCGTCCTAAAGGGACCGTGCGGTCTTTTTTCCTTTGGGGGGGGGGCGGCTTTCTTTCTTTCCTTTTTCCTGCCGTGGGGGGGCGGCTTTCTTTTGCGCCTAATTACATATTTAGGGTCGACTCTCAACGACTTAGAGCTCAAGTTCAGAGGCCCATAACATCTGTCTGGGTAGAGACCCACGCACGTTGCCTATGTGTATGTTGCACGCTCCAGATTCATTTGTTCTTGTGTTTACCATTTAATGCTACAGGTGCTTGGGATCGATTTCGGAGAGAAATTCTAGTTCCCGGTGTGTAAAGGTAATCCGGGGCTGTTAAAGCAAAAGTTCAAACATTTTGTCTTGATACTTTCTCTTGTACCAATGAAATGACACTTCACACTAGATCAAAGAGACCCCACATTGTTTCCCCCCTCCCCCAAGTCAAGGTCATGTATATTATAGAAACTCCACCCATTCTTGATCTTACTGGACAGGCCATGTTCAGGTTTGGCAACCTATTGGCAACCTATTCTCGTTTTTTAGAAGAGCCATTGCAAAATTATGAGGTGTTCCAATTATATGTAAACAAGCTACAAAATTCAGCAGATGTTTACATGTTTCATTTAGATAACCCAATTTTCTGAATATATACAGCAGAATGAACATAAACTAATCCCATAGACAGTGTTCACATGACCCATTAGGCAGGACTATACTTGGTTGATATGTAGTTTTATGTGTCACAGTTGTTCAATTTTGCTTTCAGGGGAACTTGCTTCCTACCATATTTCTTTCTTATATTTATTTCCTTTTATTCCCTCAACGCTGTCAAACTATTCACTAAGTCTGCATTACTATTACTATTAATCTTCTCATCATTCCTATCATCCATCTCCTCCCACTTATGATTGCATGACTGTACTTGTTGCTGTATCCTTATGTTTATATTGATTGTTTCCTAGTATGACTTTATTGTTTATTTGTACCCTATGACTATCATTAAGTGATTCCTTATGATTCTTGATGAATGTATCTTGTCTTTTTATGTACACTGAGAGATTATGCACTAAAGACAAACTCCTTGTGTGTCCAATCACACAAGACCAATAAAGAATTCTATTCTATTCTATTCTTTGTTTGGCCAATAAAGAATTTTATTCTATTCTATTCTTTATTTGGCCAATAAAGAATTCTATTCTATTCTATTCTTTCTTTCCTTCAAGCGCTGCAAATGTCCTATATGGTTCTTCCTATTCTTTCATTTTATCTTTGTAGTGCTCTTTTGTGTAAATTAGTTTGAAAAATAATAGCTGTGTTCACACAATATCCCATTAGTTTGCTTAACTATAGTTTCTTCAATAAATTGCAATTAGCTGAGTTCAGACAGTAATGGTTTATAAATAGACTCTTTCAACATGCATAGAGAATGATTTTCAATACTGAATTCATTTTTTCCTTTGCAAAGAAAGAGGCAATACTCAAAGTTTGATTTATTTTTACAAATTGATGACTGCAAAGCATATCCTCAAGGAATAATTTCTCATTGTTCCTGCAAAACAGACACATAGACACACACAGGGTTCTCAACTTACAACCACAATTGAGCCCAACATTTCCTTTGCTAAGTGAATTTTGTACCATTTTATGAACTTTTGGCCATCATCGTTAAACAAATAATTGTAATTCTTAAGTACTTAAGTACTTAAGTATCATGAGGTCATTAAATCTATGGCTTCTGCATTGAGTTTGCTTTATTTCTTTATTTATTTATTTTGTCACAACAATATATGTAAGTATCATACAGAAAGGTTATATAGTATATAAACGTATATATGAGTAAATATTAGGAGGTATAAGCATATATATATATGCTTGTTGGAATTTGGCTGGAAAGAGTTAGAAATGGTGATCACATGACCCCAATACAGTGCACCTGTCATAAATATATGCCAGTTGCAAAGCACCTGAAGTCTGATCATGTGATTATAGGAATGCTGCAACAGGCATATGAAAAACAGTCATATGTCATTTTTTTTCAGTGCTGTTGTAACTTTGAAATGTCACCAAATGAATGGTTGTAAGTCGAGAATTACTTGTGTATGCATATATGTGTGTGTGCGCGCATATATAATTTTTATTAAGAATTTTGATTATAATACAATTTAAATGTAAATGTTGGAAGAAATATCCATCTGGGTTCAGTTCCAAGTGGGGACAAAGACACTGGAAACATGGAGGCTACTTGGAAAGATGGTTTAATGGTGGTCAGGATCACATGGCTTGAGTTCCTGAACAGAAAAGGGATGAGATCCTGTGAGACTCCCAGGGAGTGGGGGTCTTAGCTAGCCTTGCTGGCTGATGTAATGTTCCCAGGTGTCATGTGGTGAGTTTCAGTTGCTAGATGGGTCCTATTATGTTGCAGATGATGATGATGATGGTCCATTGACAAAGGTGGGGAGAATGAGTTTCTACCTCTGACCCATTGACAAAGGTGGGGGGAAATGAGTGAGCTTGGCTGAGGCTTTAATGGCCCATTGACAAAGGTGGGGGGAGTCAAGAAGCTGCTTTGTCTTTAAAACATGTTTCTCCATTTCTCATCCAGGGAAATATATTCTGCCTTTTTAAATATTTTTTAAAATATTTCATTCTTCTAGGAGGGGGGTGGGTGCTAAATTCCTACATAAAGAAAGAAAAGGCAATAAAAAGTAAAAAATGCATTAAAAAGATAAAAAGAATTTAATAATGAAAGAGAAAAGATGTATATAAAGATGTGGTTTCTAGCCTTCATCGCAAGAATTATAAACAAATTTTGTGATTTTTTTCACACCTCTCTAAGGTTACAAATATGCATCCCATATTCAAGTTCTTATCTACCAACAAATCCATACAACATAATCTTTTCAGTCTTGATGTCACCAGAAAGTCCATAAAGAGTTGCCAAAAATAGCAATCTTATTCTAACCTTGTTCAACCAACTTTATACATATTTTTCTTCTAACAGAGTCTTAATCTTTAGTTCATTCAAATATTGTCATAGATTTTGATTTCTCTTCATTTTTTCTTTGGGTGGCATGATGGTTCAGTGGTTAAGACCCTGGGCTTGTCGACTGGAAAAGCCAACTGCCCAGCTTTGAGACCCGAGCATCCCATGACGGGATAAATTTCCATCCTCACCCTTGCTCCTGCCAAGATAACAATTTGAAAGCATGCAAATGCAAGTAGATACATAGGTACTAGTGGGAAGGATGCTCCATGATACCATAATGGCCACATGACCACAGAAATGTTTTCAGACATCCCTGGCTCAATGGATTAAATCAGAGATGAGCACTGCCCCACCATATAGTCAGCAAGCACTAGCAGAATAAAATCTGCTGGGGCTCCTTTACCTTCTTTGTCCTATCGCATAAATTTCTTCAAAGCTATAGCTTTTTAATATAATGCAAATATGTCTTCTCAAACTCCAGTTTTGTCTTCCTGGATTGTAATTCATTCTTTCTGCTGGAGGAAGAGATGGGGGACTAAATGACAGCGAATTATCCTCTGACTCTTCCTCTTCTCCTTCTCTCTAGCTTTCTTGGCTTGAATGTTGAGATGGCACTCTTGTTTTCATTCTGCTAAATTCCCTGTGCATCTGGTAATAAAGCTCACCATGGCACGAAAGGACACTGCACCTCTGCCGACTCTGAAGCTATTGTTGATTGGAGACAGCGCAGTGGGGAAATCCAGGTGCATGGGCAAGGTCACCAAATGGGAAGGCAGTGGGGAACTTAGTTCCAGAGAAAAAGGCAGATAGATGTTCCTTGTGGTTTACTACTTTTTCCTCTTGTCTGTTCCTGTAGCCTTTTGCTGAGATTTGCTGAAGACACATTTGAGCCATACCTCAGTCCAACTATTGGTGAGCAATGCTGCCTGTTCATATAAAGGGATGGGGGGGGGGCTATCAGAACTGTGACTATTGCAGCCTCCCCACTCTAAACATTCTAGTTAAAGACACATACAGTAGTGGCCAAAATTGTGGAACCCTTTTGGGAAAAGTGTATTTTTGAGGTTTGATGTCTAATAATACCACTTTTTTTTTTTTTTGAGTTTCAAGATAATCATATTCCACTGCTGGAATGGCCTGGGAATAGCACAGACCTTAATCTAATTGAAAATCTATGGAGTCGACTAAAGAAACTTGTTAGTCAGAAGTCACCCAGCAATAAAACCCAATTAATAGAAGCAAATCATTCAATCTTGGTTTCACATTATAACAGCTGCAGAACTAAAAGACTTGGTTCACTCCATGGAAAGACATTGTAAGGCCATAATTCATGCTAAAGGTTACCCAACTAAGTATTAACTGATGTGATAATTTTTGCATATCTAGTTTTTTTCTCGGGTGATAATTTTTGTATATCTCATTTTTTCTACGTGTTTCACTTTTCTTTATTTTGTAACTGCTATTCTAATAGCAAATCCTTCATAAAAGTTATTGCATTATATTCTTAATTAAATTATCTTTCCATTGATATATAATTTTAGGATACTACTCCAAAAAAAGTGGTGTTATTAGCTAGTTTTAGAAAATACACTTTTCCCAAAAGGTTTCCACAATTTTGGCCACTACTGTACACATACACAAACACACACATACACTTTTAGTGTTCCTCATAGTTGGCCTTTAACCAACTTTTAATGCATGTTATGTTGCCCAAGCCTGAAATAGCTACAGTTCTAAAAATGAAAATTGGTACCCAAAATTTGGCAGTAATTTCTGTTGATTAACCACCTCTTTAAATTAACTTGTGATGGCAATATAGAGATTTATGGCTGGTCGAAAGTATGAACAATCAAAAAAAGGAGATTCACGACATGGATTTGAAGTACCCATAGTCAAGACTCTCTGCAGTCATGTAAATGAATTTATCATTTGCAGCACAGTGGTGATTCACTTAATGACCACTAGAGGGACATAAATGGACATAAAATTAGGTGAAACCTGTGATTGAAGTTTTACGACTATTAAAGCATATGGCCTAATGGGCAGACTCCAATATGGTTGTATGTTAAGGATAACTTGTAATTTGTGTTTAGTAGCTGAAAAGGAATTAACCATAGATTTTTCAGAAGCAATATCCAAGTTGAGATAACACAGGCTAGATCAGGATTTGGGTGAATAAATTTGCGCAAAGTATAGCAACAAAATATATTTATGCTACTTTTCTTTAATTGCATTTAATGGTTGCTGGCAATCCTTATGATTTATATTGATATATTGACCATCAATTGTGTTGTAAATGTTGTACCTTGATGAAGGTATCTTTTCTTTTATGTACACTGAGAGCATATGCACCAAGACAAATTCCTTGTGTGTCCAATCACACTTGGCCAATAAAAATTCTATTCTATTCTATTCTAAATTGCAATTAGATAAGAATGTTCTACTCACATCTCCAAGAACTGATCTAAAATGCCCTGCATCAGCCTTTTCTAACCTGCTGCTTTCCAGACATGCTTAGATTGCTCTTCTGATTCTTCATTATTTGTGTGGCAGGATCTATACAGTATATCACCACCAAGCCATAGTATGATTTTATTTGGTTTGGCTTGCCATGTTTTTCTATAAATTAACATTCGTGGCTTAGCCCAGGGTTTCCCAGCCTGGACAATGTGGAACTTTGAGAATGTATCATAAGCATTCTTACAAAATAGTAGTCCTGGTAGGTGTGGCCAATCACAAATCATCCATTCATCAAGGGGGCATGCTTCAAAAAAACAACAACAATAGCATCAATCATTTATTATTATTTTTCTACGGTGGCCTTTAGGGTCTATGTGAGCACCAGAAGCAGTCAGAAACAGACATTAAATTTAAAAAAATACGAAATGAATGAAGCAAACAAGGACAGCAGTTTTCCAATAGTCTACTTTTAAGAATCCCCCAGTTACTACTGAAAATTGGGGATCCTACTAAAACTGCTGGTTATGCCTAATGTTGCACTACCTTCTATTTGTTTGCTCTATTACTGTTAGACCATTGACTCTATTATTGTCAAGCAGCTGGCCAATCGACACAGTGTTCTCAGGTACCATGTTAGGGACAGATAGCTTGTTGTATTTTGCTGATCCTGTGTGTCTCTGCTTGGTTATCAGGTGTTGATTTTAAAGTGAAGAAGATGGTGGTTAGGAATTTCCCCCTTCAGCTAGCAATATGGGTAAGCTGCACAGTCTCCCTTTCCAATCCAAGGAAATAATGTCTAAAGAAAGGAAAGGAGAGAAGGGGAGGGGAGGGGAAGGGGTAGGGAGGACAAGGCAGGGGAGAGGGAAAAAGAAAAGAAAGGAAGAGAAAGAAAGAAAAGAAAAGAAAGAAAGAAAGAAAGAAAGAAAGATGAAAAAGCAACATTCTTTTGATTTATGCTAAAAATACGTATTTCTGAAACTGTCGTTAGTGTTGCATAACATACATAGAGATGACCAGTTTTCCCACCCTCATATTCTTCAGATTCCAATTCAAATTGCACTTTCTGTTATTTTGAGCTGTTCTGATCTTTTCAGACCTTTTCAGAAATTGGGAACACTACAGGGTTGGAGCATGTTTACATGCAGGGAACTACCAGCCAATCAGCGCTACCCTTTGGCTCTGTAGGTGAGCAGAAAATCGCCAGTCAGCAGGGCTTAACTGTCTTGTTCTGCACCTATATTCTCATCAAAACATCTCTTTCATCTCCAAAGTAAATAAATTGGTTCGGTTCTCCCAAGTCTGTATCTCTCCCCTTCAAAGAAATTGATGCTGGCATACCAAAATGCTCAGGAAGAAATGTAGGAGCTGTGAGAGCATAGCTACCCCTCCCAGCTCAAGGGAACATTTGGGCAGCGATGTTCGCTGCCTTATGAGTGGCAATGGAATTATTCCCCCTACCCACCCAATCCATAACCAGATCTGCACTTTTACGTGGAAGCCTCCTGACACTGGTAGTTATACCTTCAAACAGAAGCAACAGTGAACTTCTGTCTAATCTTAACTTCTCGTACTACAGTGTCTCATACAGATATAATGTCTTCTCATACTTGCCCTCTGCTTTGAGTTGGAGATTGATAATTTTTTAAAATCAATAGTGGCTTATTGATATTGTGCAAATCCAACTTTTGCAAAATACAGAATCTGTATTATAATTTTACATTAAGACTTTTCGCTCTGATTGTTTTTCTAAATATTCAAAACCCTGGTGGGTTTTCCTATGCTTCTCAATACTCGATGGCTATTGAGGATGGGTGCATGGGTATGAGTTTGGGTTGCTTAAATAATCAGTGTTACATAACTCATTCTGCTGCTGTTTTCCTTTGACACAGTTGCTGCAAATTTCTTGCAAGGCTCTATGACCATAGAGTCCTTTCAGTGTACAACTCTATGGCTGTGGAGGCTTGCAAGAAGAAGTAGGGACAGCTATAAAGTCCACTCGGTAACCCCAGCATCTTTCTTGTAGACTCAATGGCCACAGAATTCTCTAAAAATCAGGACTTTGGAGCCTTTGACTGGTATGCTGAGAGGAGTCTTAAGACTTTGAAGCTTTGAGGTCTTAAAGGGGGAATAGAAATTTATGTGTACAATTGTGTCAATATGTGCAGAACAAACTGTGGGCAATCCTCAACTCTGCCCCCTGGCAGCAAATGCAAATCTTGAGGCCAAGAGCTTGTCTTTCCAATGTATAGGCTGCTGTATCTATTTCACAGCTGCGCACGTCCATATTTGGAACTGAAACTGTGGAGAATATGCAGAGGGAAAAACCATATGCAATCTTAACAGTACATAATATATCTCTCAAACAAATTGCCATGCTTCTTCACGTACTACATTTCTTCTCATAAATATGTGTTTTGTTGTCAGGAAATTTTTTGTTTTATAGTAAAAGACTAGAGCTCATGATGGCAGATTGTGACTTTAGATTTCAGCTTTAGGGCCTCCCAATCTTGAGTGCATATGTTAGCCGCCCTGAAGGCAATTTTATTTTTTGCAAAACTTAACTTTTTTAAAAACTTTCTGCTAACAGAGTTTTAAATTACCCTTTGGAAAAAAACGTTGTTTTCCTTTTGCAGGACACAGCAGGGCAGGAAAGATTTCGAACATTGACTCCAAGCTATTATCGAGGTGCTCAAGGTATAATTTTAGGTAGGTGGTAGTCAACCTAATCAACTTTACTGAAGCCAAATGCATTAAGGGCAGAGGTAAATGGAAGTACATCAATTCCTCTCAGGGTAGCTGGCACAACAGCCTCTGAAGAACAAATGACGGCTTTTGCTCCTAGGCTACTGACTTGTTCGTTGGCGGTGATTATTTTTTCAGCAGAGCTTCATGTTATTTAAAAATATTTCAGATATGAAAGCCAAAGTCCCCTTAGTTTTGTTTATGTTTCTATTGATGGAGATGGGGGTGTAAAACACATGAGCCTTTCAAGCTTTGATCCTTGTTAAGCTAAACCTAAAGAATATTTTAACATGGCTATATTAAAATCTTCCATTTCCCCTTCAGAATATTTTGCTATGTTCCCAAGGTGATTTCGTCATGTGGGGACAATCTCCTTATGGCTTGACATTAATTACATGCAATAGATGTGGCCTTCGTAATCCAAAGCCCTATTTGGTGCAATAATTACAATTCCATTTCATTCACCATGGGGAAGAGTACCTCTGTGCAGATATAAAATACTGCCCTTCGAATGCTGGAGAAATTGAAATGGAACAGAAGTGCCACTTAAAGAGAGAGAGAGAGACCACACAAAAAATAATAAATCATGGGGAAAGCCTTGAGATCTCACATTCTGCTTATGAATTTCAGAAGCAAATTCACAGCAGTCCCATATTTCACTATTGCACTCTGAGAAGAAAAGCTGGTTCTCAACATTGGTATATTTAACCTGTGCTATAGTAGTGTACAAGCTGCTGCTTTTTACCCCTACAATAATGGGGGAAAGATAAAAATACAGAATAAGTTTCTAGCACAGATGGCTGCCAGGCAGAGGTATGCTTGATGGCCAGAGGCAATATTTGGAGGACTGGCATAGATGGGACGAAGATGCAGGGGGCATGTGCCTTCATCACACCAGTAAATGAGGCCAGGATCTTCCATTTTCCTCCTGAATTTAAGGGTAATTTTGAGATTTTTTTCTGTGTAGGTATATCTATATTTTAATCCAAGAACAGCAGACAAGAAATCTGGTGGCTTTCAAATGCTTTCAGTCAGAGCTATCATCTTTATTTGTCATTAGACATGTTCAATAATCGATGACACCTGAAGGATAAAGTGTTCGGGAGGCATTAGAACACTTACCTTTATATATATATATCATTTGGGCTAACTTCTGCACGGACTATCACAAAACCGCCCAGCCGCCCTGTTTCGGGTGACTCGTTCCCTCCTTCACCAGGGGGAGCGGGATGACCCGCTGCAGGGACGTGCTGAGGAGTTTAACGGTTATCTATACGATAAAATCGTTCAGCTTCGGGACGGGTTGGACCAAAATTGCGGTGACTCAGGTGAGACGCTCGAGGGTGGTCTTGGTGACATTGTTTGGGATGAGTTTGACCCTGTGGCTCCCGAGGACATGGACAGGTTGTTGGGTAGGTTGAATGCCACCACGTGTTTACTGGACCCGTGCCCCTCCTGGCTGGTGCTGGCCACTCAGGAGGTGACACGAGGCTGGCTCCAGGCGATTACGACCGCTTCTTTGGTGGAGGGTGTCTTCCCGGCCGCCTTGAAAGAGGCGGTGGTGAGGCCCCTCCTTAAGAAGCCTTCCCTGGACCCGGCTGTTTTAGGTAATTATCGTCCGGTCTCCAACCCGCCGGCGAAGGTTGTAGAGAGTATGGTGGCATATCAGTTTCCTTGCACCTGGATGAAACTGTCTATCTAGACCTGCTCCAGTCCGGTTTTCGGCCCGGTTACAGCACGGAGACGGCTTTGGTTGCGTTGGTGGATGATCTCTGGAGGGCCAGGGATAGGGGTTGTTCCTCTGCCCTGGTCCTATTAGACCTCTCAGCGGCTTTCGATACCATCGACCATGGTATCCTGCTGCGCGGTTGGAGGGATTGGGAGTGGAGGCACCGCTTATCGGTGGTTCTCCTCCTATCTCTCCGACCGGTCGCAGTCGGTGTTGACAGGGGGCAGAGGTCGCCCCGAGGCGCCTCACTTGTGGGTGCCGCAGGGTCGATCCTCTCGCCTTCTGTTTAACATCTACATGAAGCCGCTGGGTGAGATCATCAGTGGTTTCGTGTGAAGTACCAGCTGTATGCGGATGACACCCAGCTGTACTTTTCCACACCGGACCACCCCAACGGTTATCAAGTGCTGTCCCGGTGTCTGGAGGCCGACGGGTCTGGATGGGGAGAAACAGGCTCAAGCTCAATCCTCCAAGACAGAGTGGCTGTGGATGCCGGCATCCCGGTACAGTCAGCTAACCGGCTGACCATCGGTGGCGAGTCATTGGCCCCGATGGAGAGGGTCCGCAACTTAGGCGCCCTCCTGGATGAACGGCTGTCTCTAGAAGATCATTTGACGGCCGCTCCAGGAGAGCGTTCTACCAGGTTCGCCTGGTACGCCAGTTGCGCCTTTCTGGACCGGGATGCCCTATGCACGGTCACCACGCACTCGTGACGCCCCGCCTGGATTACTGCAATGCTCTCTACATGGGGCTCCCTTGAAGGGCATCCGAGGCTACAGTTAGTCCAGAATGCGGCTGCGCTGGTGATAGATGGAGCCCCGTGGCTCCCGTGATAACACCCATCCTGCGCAGACTGCACTGGCTACCTGTGGCCTTCCGGTGCGCTTCAAGGTTTTGGTGACCACCTTTAAAGCGCCCATGGCATAGGGCCGGGTTATTTACGGGACCGCCTACTGCTACCGAATACCTCTCACCGACCGTGCGCTCTCATAGAGAGGGACTCCTCAGGGTGCCGTCAGCGAGGCAATGTCGCCTGGCGACGCCCAGGGAAGGGCCTTCTGTGGGGCTCCCACCCTCTGGAACGAACTACCCCCCGGACTTCGTCAGCTTCCGGACCTTCGGACCTTCCGCCGCGGCTTAAAACATACTTATTTAATTGCGCAGGACTGAGTTAGATTTTAAATTTATGGGTTTTAAATTTGGTTTTATTTCTATATTTTTAATTATTGGGCTTTTAGAATAAGTTTTTTAATTGCTTTTATATTTTATTTATGTGTTTTTAAGTGCCTGTAAACCGCCCTGAGTCCTTCGGGAGATAGGGCGGTATATAAATATGATCAAATAATAATAATAAATAATAAAAGCCTTCCTTTTGTCTAGATCCCTCTAGATGTTATGAACCTACTAACTCACTAAGGATGGTTAATGTTAGAAATGATTGGAACATAGTCCAAGATTGCTCATAAACCTAAGTGGATCTAGAAGTGGATTAACCTTTTCTCTTTTGGGGGCTTACTGAAAATGCTCTCCTATGTAAACACAAGGCATCTGTTTGGTTTGCATCATTATGCAGTTTATGATGTTACCAGAAGAGAGACATTTCTGGGCCTGGAAAGTTGGCTACAGGAGCTAGAGATCTATACCAAGAAAAATGTTGTGAAGATGCTTGTGGGCAACAAAATTGATGAGGTAAGTTATAAGTAGGGTTAAACATGGTGTTAGTGTGGCAAACTAGGAAATTTTAGACTCCTTGTTATCTTGCTGGGATGCAAGAGATCCATAAATGGAGATTCATAAATGTAATCCATAAACTACATTTGGAGATGCACGTATAAGCAGAGTAATGAGGAAAGGTACAAATTGTCATGGCTGTGGTTTCTGTAGATGTAACATATGGCTATGAAACATAAATCATCAGAATAGCTAAATGAAGTTGTTAGACCTTTGAGTTAAAGTGATACTGAAAAATGCTGAGAACATCCTGGATGACAAGAAGTATAAATCATTCAAAACTAAATGATATAAAACCAATCTGCCCATTGGAACACTCATATTAAAGTTAAAGACTAGGTATTTTGGACATGTAATGTGAAGTTAAACATCATGGGAGAAGACCCTAAAAAAATTGAAGACAAAAAATAAAAAATTGGTAGACAATAAGGTAGCTATATACATTACACTACATGGAAATACCAATGTGGCTTTCAACAATAGAAGCGTTGACACATCCAAATATGATTAATATGAACAATATTGTATGTTATAAAGAGTTGGAAATAACTGAATGACTGAACAGCAGTGGGGAAAAAGTATTGGAAAAGGATTAACACAAATACAGAGAGAATTCTGGAAATAAATGAAGAAAAATAGGGGAGGGAGTGAAACAGAAGAATCTATGAAGTGAAAGTGTGTGTTATGGGATGCATTAGGAAAATAGGAAGTAGATTATACAATAAAGTGATCATTGTAACAAAAAATATTTTCCTTGCAATGTATGGTCCTCTGAATAATTAAAATTGTATATAACCTAGATTAAAAACACTCCCACATTTTAGGTTGCCTGATAGCAAGTGCATATAGTGTGCAGCCTCTGGTAGAGCTGAAACACAGAGCCTGTTAATAAGTAAACAACAAGATTGAAAGGCTGGCTGTAATTAGTTTCCCTCCTTCCCTCCCTCCCTCCCTCCCTATCACCAAGAATTTTGTCCCAGTCTGCAGAAGCCTGTTGGATGTTTGCTCCCTATTATTGCCTGCCTCCTACGCTTTGCCAGAGGCATCAGCTGCCTTCATACCTCAACATCCTGAACGAGACCTCTCCATCTTTCTCCTGCTCTGATGTAATAGGCAATCTGTTCAAGCTGCTTCTGAAGCCAGCAGTTTCTCTGTTGCTACTCTGTGTTTTGGGTTGCTTTTTTTTGGTTTCTGCTTTCAGTAGACACTGGAGTTTTGTTTATTCCCTTCCCTAGTAAGAAAACAGTCGAAGTTGAGGGAGCTCTCACGTATGGCTTCTCTTCCAATATTTGTTGCAATTCTTGTTCACTTTTTTTTTTTTTTTTGCTCTGCCTGTCTTTGCATATTCTTCTACCTTGTTTAATTCTGATTATACTACCATGTACTTCATAAAATTAATCAAAACTAAAATTCACTCTCCGTATACAACATGAAAAAGATAAGGCTTAGATATGTTGCAAGACCAAAGGAAAATGGACAAACCACCAGCATCTCCAGATACCCATTTGATTATCAATATAAGTGCACTTGCCATATTTCAAGACTACATTCTTTTTAATAGGATTGCGCTCAGGAAAACTGTTCTGCCTATTGTCTGTGGAGGTTCTCAATCATCCAGGTCATGGCTGTCCCAAAGGTGCTTTTTTTCCAAAAGGAAACTGGATTTTCTTGGTTTTTTTCTTTGAAAAAGTTTCACTTCTCATCCAAGAAGTTTTTTCAGTTCTTAAGAAAAAAAAACCAAGAAAGTCTGGTTGCTTTTTGGAACTCTTTGGGTGTTCTACCAATTATATAAAAAAGCAAGTTTATATGACACTGATTGACTAAAGAGACAGTCAGTCAGAAAACCTATATTCTTTTTACAGCTATGAATGATTGGCTTGTCCTTTTACTAATCTCTCCTTCCCATGAAGAAAACTATTATTTTTCATTATCTAGTTAAATACTTGTGAAGCCCATATACAACAATTGTATTAGTTGTTGACTAAGCAATATTTTGGAGTTCAGAGGCATGCTTAATGTTTTTTGAACAGGGAATCAGTTTTTTTTTAAAAAAAGAAACTACATTAGTGTTTAGAATAGAATAGAATAGAATAGAATAGAATAGAATAGAATAGAATAGAATAGAATAGAATAGAATAGAATAGAATAGAATAGAATAGAATAGAATTTTTATTGGCCAAGTGTGATTGGACACAGAAGGAATTTGTCTTGTTGCATATGCTCTCAGCGTACATAAAAGAAAAGATACATTCATCAAGAATCATAAGGTACAACACTTAATGATAGTCATAGGGTACAAATAAGCAATCAGGAAACAATATCAATTTAAATCATAAGAATACAAGCAACAAAGTTACAATCATAAGTGGACGGAGATGGGTGATTGGAACAATGAGAAGATTAATAATAGTGCAGACTTAGCAATAGCTTGACAGTGTTGAGGGAATTATTTGTTTAGCAGAGTGATGGCATTCGGGGAAAAAATGTTCTTGTGTCTAGTTGTTCTGGTGTGCAGTGCTCTATAGCGTCATTTTGAGGGTAAGAGTTGAAACAGTTTATGTCCAGGATGTGAGGGGTTTGTAAATACTTTCACAGCCCTCTTTTTAATTCGTGCAATATACAGGTCCTCAGTGGAAGGCAGGTTGGTAGCAATTGTTTTTCTGCAGTTCTTGTTGGGTTGCAGAACCAAATCAGACAGTGCAGATGACAGACTCAATAATTCCTCTGTAGAACTGTATCAGCAACTCCTTGGGCAGTTTGAGCTTTCTGACTTGGCGCATCTTTAAATTATAGTAGTGGCACTATACTTTTTGTGCGTTTCCTTCCTCTGACAGGAAATCTTGCCAATCTTTGATATTGTTGTTGTTGTTGTACAGAGGAACCAACATAAAAGATTTGAGGATTTCTGCATCAGAACTAAGTGTTGAACTAATGTTGAACTGAACATCAGCACTAATTTAGTCAGGGAACATTTACATATGCCATTTTCAAGATTTCCAGTGGAGAAAATGTAAAGAACCAAGAGTCTCAAAAGAACAATAAATAGAATAGGAGAGAAGTAAATCCATTCTTTATGAGCTCTTGGAATCTTAATACAAAATTCAGATCTATCTATTTTTATGTTTGAAAACAAGGAATTCGTATATCTGTTGAATGTGTTGACTCATTCACCTGTGTTTTTACAGAGATAACAGTTCTGTTAGTATTCAATAGATATATAGTAAAGAGAAGGAATGGCATGATTATGCAGGGCTTCATTGATTTCCAGCTCCTGCTAATACAAAAAAAAGTCTAGATAGAAATGCAAGAATAACAGTTACTAGGATAGGAATGGAAAGCAACTGGCCTATATATTCAGTGTGGCCCATGAGTCTTCCTATGTTCCCCTACCAGCATTTAAGTTAAGACATCTTATCCATTAAATACTATATTTGATTTATATCATCATCATCTCTTCACAGAGAGAGACTTTTTTATTTTTCCAACACAGTGCAGTTTGGAATTGCTATGTAATTATAATTTATCAAACCTTGTCAGATCGAGGGAGGTGGCATCTTTGGTAAGATAATGTAACTGGCCTTTTGCCAATTTGGAAGACAGTCCTGTGAGTTCTCAAGCTTGATTGTTTTCTTGCAGATGTATAATTACCTGACTAGGTAACATTATTAGTAGTGGAAAGGGGTGGGGTTTACTCTATATACAAGTGGCTTGCCTCTTGTATTACTCCTCTTGGTAGTTCCAAAATTAGGCTATTGTTTACTGTTTGTTTATCTGAGTTGGTAGTTTCTTGATTGGGCTATCGTTTATTGCTTGATTGTTAATCCAATGTTAATCTAGAAGAGAGTCCTTCCTTCCTTCTTTCCTTCCTTCCTTCCCTACCTTCCTTAAGTACCTAATCGTTTTCTCTATCTACAGACCAATCGTGAAGTAGAAAAAAGAGAAGGATTGCTATTTGCACAGAAACACTCCATGCTCTTTATAGGTATGTGAAGAATGTGAGGAAATATTCTGATTTTCTAGAAGTAAAATCATGGCAAAAACTATCATTTTGTTGTCTTTGCAGATCTTCTCCCCAGCCTACTCCTAGCACTATTTAACTATTTCATCAGTTAAAGAACAGTCTGTCAATCCTTCAGTTGGCATGAAACAACATCAGCATGTTTGTTATCCCCATTGCCAATCTGCATTCTTCTATCGTTGTGTTTAAATCACAATGACTCTGCCTTGATTTGTGAATGAGCGATTCTTTTACAGGCAAACTGGGTCCCCCCTTCCCCCCATCTGGTAACTTTGCAGACCCCCAGCCATCTAGGAGAACATCCACAAATGCAGCCAGAATGTGAATGGTCTGACTTGGGTGAAATCCAGCAGGTTCTGAAGAACTGATAGTGGAAATTCTGAGCAATTCGGAGAACTGTTAGTGGAAATTCTGAGCAATTCGGAGAACGTAGACAGATGGAGGCGAGTCCATCGGTGACTACATGGCCGCTTTAAGAAGAGCGTCCAAGGACTGCGGATACCGAGACTTAGGCGGTGCTACTCGAGCAACTCATCCGAGGTCAAGGACATCCGCCTCGGCGACGACTGCTAGCCAGGAGCAACCTGACACTAGCCACCGCTCTGGGCGAGGCCAGAGCACACGAAATGTCTACTAAAGCAGCAGAGACTCTGCAAAAGCCTCTTCAATCCAAGGCGCGCCAAAAAGCGCCAGTACACCAGGAGGAGATTCAGTCCGAATCCGAAGGTGAGGCGAGGATGAGAAGGGTCTGCCGGACCGAGAAAGCGACACTGAGGACCGTGGCGAGTGCGGAAGCTGCGGAGGGCAGCATCAGCGCCAACGCTGCAGGTTTAAAGACGCAACATGCGGCGGTGGGAAGAAAGGACACTTAGCTCAGGTTTGCAGAGCGGCCCAACCTTCCCGCCGAAAATTCAAATCGGCCAATCAAAGCGGAACGGAAAGGCGGCCGCGATTGGTTCAAACAAGAAAGGCGCGAAGTCTAACCAAACGACTGTCATTATAGGCGCGCCTCAACCAAAGTGGAAAGAAGATTTTCACAAAGCCCAAGATCGAGAGTGCGGTGCAGGCTTGAAGTGGACACGGGATCAGCGATCACCATCATGTCCTGGGACACCCTGGCGAAGTCGCTGCCGTCCGTCATGCGCGCCATCTGCAAGCACAGCGGCTACGAGTGCCACGACTACCAGGGAATCGCATCCCTGTTGAGGACCACCTCCGTCCGAGTCGAGTGCAGCCCTCACAAAAGACCCTGCCCATCACGATCGTCGAAGGAACTCTGCCCAGTCTGTTGGGACTAGACTGGTTTCGTGCCCTGGGCATGGGAGTGACTGGCATCTACAGAAGTGACTGCAATTTGAAAGACATTCTCTTTAACGAGTTCGAAGATGTCTTCAAGGACTGCCTGGGCAAGTACAAGGGGACCCCTATTTCCTTCAACTTAGACCCCAGGTAGCCCCATTAGGCTTAAGGCGAGGAGAGTCCCTTTTGCCCTAAAACCAAAATTGATAAGGAGCTGGACAAGCTCATAAATCAGGGGTTTTGGTGCCGGTCGATCACGCAAAGTGGGAGGCATGTCGTCACCCCATCAAATCGGACGGGTCAATTAGAATTTGCGCTGACTACAAGGCGGCTTAACAAAGCCTTACAGAAAAGCGTGCCGGTTCCGTGGTGCAACATTTATTGCACTCCTTGGGGCAAGGGCAAGTCTTTGCAAAGTTAGACTTGGCCCAAGCCTACCAACAACTGCCAGTAGGCGCCCGCACAGCGAAGCCCAAACGATTGTACGCACAGGGGGCATTCAAGTGCACCGATTGCAATTTGGGGTTAGTGTGGCACCAGGGCTGTTCCAAAACCTGATGGAACGACTACTGCAAGGGCTCCCAGGGTAGTTCCCTACTATGATGTCCTAATTTCAGGGAAAACATGGAGGAATTGGGGAGCGGTTAAGAAAGGTCTTGAGCATTTTCCGGACAGCGGATTAAAAGTCAAGACAAATAAATGTCAGATAGGGGTCGAATCGGTCGATTTCTTGGGCTACGGATAGACAAGAAAGGAATTCACCCTACTGAGAGCAAAGTTAAGGCAATTAGGAAGGCTCCAGCGCCCAAAAACAAAGCAGAGCTGCAGGCATTCCTGGGATTGGTTAATTTTACGGTCTTTTTGAAGAACAAAGCAACCGTTGCGGAACCGCTGCATAGGCTCTTAGGAAAAAATACTGTTTGGTCTTGGGGAAAGTCAGAAAATAGGGCTTTTGAAGCAGTAAAGAACCTGCTCTCAAGTGATAGCCTGCTCATCCAATATCACGACTCACTACCCTAGTGCTGGTTTGCGATCGTCCCTTATGGGGTGGGGGCTGTACTCAGCCATAGACTTCCAAACGGCACAGAAGCCCCTATAGCGTTCTACTCTAGAACGATGTCCTCCCCAGAGAGGAACTACAGCCAATTAGACAAAGAAGCATTAGCCATTGTATCAGGGGTCAAAAAATTCCATGAGTATGTCTTTGGGCGGAATTTTGAAATCGTGACTGACCACAGACCGTTACTGGGATTACTGGCTGGCGACCGGCCAACGCCTGTGGCACTTTCGCCACGTTTGACTCGATGGACTATATTTTTAGCCGCTTACTCATACAAGCTGCAGCATCGACCGGGGAAAGAAGTGGGGCAGTGAGCCGATGCCCACTGCCAGGGGCGACCGAAGACCCCACTCCGGGGACACCCATCCTCCTTATTGACTCGTTGGACTCTGGCCCAGTCACATCAAAGGAAGTGGCTCGGGCATCATACCGGGACATTGTGTTAAGGACTGTACTCGGTTGGGTACAAAGAGGGTGGCCCGCTGCGCCAGGCGAACGGTTCAAAGAATTTGTTAAGAAACGTGATGAGCTCTCGGCTCAAGGGGGGTGCCTGTTATGGGGTGATCGTGTAATAATTCCTGTTAAGTTAAGGGGCAAGGTATTGGACCTCCTCCACGAGGGTCACCCAGGCATCGTAAGGATGAAGGGGTTAGCTAGAAGCTATGTATGGTGGCCACTCATGGACGCAGAGATTGCTGAGAGGGTAGGGAAATGCCAAGCTTGCCAAGAGTCCAGACCGCTACCCCCAACAGCCCCAGTCAGAGAATGGGAAAAGCCCCAAGGGCCTTGGTCAAGAATCCACATTGACTTTGCTGGCCCTTTCACGGCCAAACATTCCTAGTGGTGGTGGACGATTTTCCAAATGGTTAGAGATCATACTTATGAAGTCCACCACAGCTGAAGCAGTAATCGCAACCCTCGCCACCTATTCGCAACTCACGGGTTGCCGGACACTCTGGTGTCCGACAATGGGCCCCAATTCACGGCAGCCCAGTTTGAAGAGTACCTGGCAGAGGAAGGCATCCGACATGCCCTCCCTGCACCTTTCCACCCTGCGCCGAATGGCCTTGCAGAGCGTTCCGTCCGGAGCGCTAAGGAGGCATTGTCCAGGCTCAAGCCAGGTGACTGGCAAACAAAAATAGACTTTTCCTAGCCGTCCAGCACAGAACCCCAAGCACAGCCACGGGAAAAGCCCAGCCAATTGCTAATGGGACGAAAACTCCGTGCCCACTTGACGCTTGAACCCCATTACACACCCGAGGGTTACAAGGGGAGCTAGAAAACAAGGAAATGAGCATAGGCGACCGGGTGTGGGCCCGAAACTATGGGGACGGCCCGAGTTGGGTCGCCGGACAAGTAACAAAAGTAACAGGGCCAAAATCGTACGTGGTAGAGCTACCAGACAACCGAATGTGGCGGCGCCACATAGATCAGTTAAGGAAACGAATAACTGGCCAAACCAAACCAACAGAGACAGGTAATGACCAATACCACTTTGAATCCACAGCTGACAATGACCCGGGGGAGGCGCAAGACTTAGCTGAGGTCCCAGAGTTCCAGCGACGCCACCAGGTCCCCGAGGGAAACAGCAAGGAAAATTCCAAAATTAATCCAAGGCCGGATGGCCAAGAAAAAGAGTCGGCCGATAATCCAGAGCCCGATGGCCCAGAGAAAGAGCTGGGAGGAGAAAACAGCCCCTCCGACCAGCTCAAACACCACCCAGAACTGAACCGCGAGGTCAGAAAGAACTAGAGACGCCCAGGTTATTTGCGTGACTACGTCGAAAAATAACATGTGAATAAATATGTAAATAAGACCAAGTGTTTTCTGGGAGGGGAGGAGTGTTATGTATTAACAGTTGTGCCTTTAAATATTTGAGCGGGAAATCAGCACGTTGCTGATTGGACGAAGCCTCCAGCAGAACTGTATAAAAGGAGAGGTTTTTGCCCCAGCCTGTTGCTGGGTTCACCCTATATTAAAGAGCTGTTGTCACTACCCTGGTCTCCAGCCTCGTTACTTCCCGAACATAACAGTTTGTTTATCTGAGTTGGTAGTTTCTTGATTGGGCTATCGTTTATTGCTTGATTGTTAATCCAATGTTAATCTAGAAGAGAGTCCTTCCTTCCTTCTTTCCTTCCTTCCTTCCTTCCTTCCTTCCCTACCTACCTACCTACCTACCTACCTACCTTAAGTACCTAATCGTTTTCTCTATCTACAGACCAATCGTGAAGTAGAAAAAAGAGAAGGATTGCTATTTGCACAGAAACACTCCATGCTCTTTATAGGTATGTGAAGAATGTGAGGAAATATTCTGATTTTCTAGAAGTAAAATCATGGCAAAAACTATCATTTTGTTGTCTTTGCAGATCTTCTCCCCAGCCTACTCCTAGCACTATTTAACTATTTCAGCAGTTAAAGAACAGTCTGTCAATCCTTCAGTTGGCATGAAACAACATCAGCATGTTTGTTATCCCCATTGCCAATCTGCATTCTTCTACCGTTGTGTTTAAATCACAATGACTCTGCCTTGATTTGTGAATGAGCGATTCTTTTACAGGCAAACTGGGTCCCCCCTTCCCCCCATCTGGTAACTTTGCAGACCCCCAGCCATCTAGGAGAACATCCACAAATGCAGCCAGAATGTGAATGGTCTGACTTGGGTGAAATCCAGCAGGTTCTGAAGAACTGATAGTGGAAATTCTGAGCAATTCGGAGAACTGTTAGTGGAAATTTTGAATAGTTTGGAGAACCGGCAAATACCATCTCTGGCTGGCCCAGAGTGGGGTGGGAATAGAGATTTTGCAATATCCTTCCCCCAGGACTGGGGAGGGAATGGGAATTTTGCAATATCCTTCCCCTGCCACGCCCACCATGTCATGCCCACCAAGCCACACCATGCCCACCAAGCCACACCCACAGAACCAGTAGTAAAAAAAATTGGATTTCACCACTGGCTTCTCTAGGCAGGCTTGCCAGTCCCTTTTCACACATCCCATTTGGGCATCTCTCAAGATACACTAAAACAGTGAAACATTTTGGGAATGTTTCCAGAGGAGAAAGGCAAATCTTTCCAGGATTGGACTATAGCTAGGCCCTTCAGAGCCATAGAACTGAACTTGATGGGCTCTTGTTCTTGGCAGTAGAGGGGGGAAGCAATAACTGAAAGAACAGTATAGAAAACTGGGCAATAATAAACAAATGTCGAGTTCAGCATCCTTCATTTGGAAGAGCAAGGCTGCAGCATAATTAAAAATTTCACAAGCCAATTAAATAAACTAACACAAACATGCCCCTTGTTCTTCCCCAACCGACATTGTCGAGTTCTGTTGTCTCTTTTGCCCTTGTTGGAAGTCTGGAGAGAAGCTGGTGTCAGAGAGAGGGTTGGATCCCATAGTCTCTCGACATAAATGAACATAAACTTTATTTTCCCCATCACTGAGTTAAAGCACTGTCCCTGCATCCTTGAGTTATCATAAAACAGTAGCAACATAATGTTTACTGTTCATATAAAATTCACCTCTCTAAATGCCTCAGGCGAGCCCAAGAGCAGGATAAGAACTGGAAAGCTCCATACTGATCTTGAGAGGCATGTATATATTCAAACAATAACAGCATGCCTCCCGGGACCAGGATGGTGCACTTCAGTTCTTAATTCGCTGTTGGGTTCACCTGAGGCATTTGGTAGGTAGGCCTCTGTAGGAATGGCTGAAAGAGGTGGGCCTTTTGGTCTGAGGCAGCAAAGCATCTGTTGATAAAGGTGTGGGGGAGGAGAAGGAATGTAATCCTTAATTTCCTGGAAGAAGTATGATTTATTTAAATAGTTATTTTCCATTAGGGAATTCACACTGAGACAGATGCATCAAGTACCAGCAGCTATCCTTCTCAATTTTTAACAGAAGAAATTTTCTCACCCCTTTTGTGCTTCGTGTGCTTTCTTTCAGTGGGGAAGAGATTCCCTTTGGTTCACCGGAGATGGGGAAGAAAACTAGCAGTCAGAAAAATACGATATGAGAGGATTTAAAAGGAATGTGCTTATTTTTGCCCACACTTTTTAAAACCCTTCTCGCTTTCCCCTTAAGATTCAATAGAATGTTCAAAAAGAAATGGAAGGCAAGCTTTTAAGCAATGTGCTTTGAATTTTGTCAGATTTTTTTTCTGGTGTTTCAGAGATAGTAATAAAGACCTTATATTGGGGGAGGCTATAGAAATTATTTGACATGTTTTATAAGCAGTTAAAATGTCTTTTGCAAGGTCAAACGAATGCTTCAAAGTCATATCAAAAATGATTGGGATAGTCGCTAGAGGTATAAAATTTGGATTAAAACATACAGACAATCCCTAGGTGGGAGCAACAAGAGCCTTCTATTATTGCTCTGGTGGTGATTCCAGTGGAGATTTTATAGCCTTCCTAAACGGAAATTTGCTGCCACAAGAACTTTAAATCAGGCTTTCCGTAACTGGGTCTTCCAATCTATCTCTCACCATGCATGCTGGTCCAGAATAATGATAGTATAACATTGCCTATCAAGAGAAACCTAATGGGGGAAGGCCGCTAGATACCAACAAGCTAGAAAGATCTCATATGCAACCCAATATTTATATCACTCTAAAATATATTGTATTTGTATTGATTTATAGATTCCTCCTTCCAAATAATAGCATTTCCAGGTACATGAGGTATATAATAATCATGTCAATGTTGCTGCAATAAAACCCATATGCAGGAATATTTATCCTATAGATAAGGTAAAGATAAAGGTTCCCCTCGCACATACGTGCTAGTCGTTGCCGACTTTAGGGGGCGGTGCTCATCTCCGTTTCAAAGCCGAAGAGCCAGCGCTGTCCAAAGATGTCTCCGTGGTCATGTGGCTGGCATGACTCAACGCCAAAGGCGCATGGAACGCTGTTACCTTCCCACCAAAGGTGGTCCCTATTTTTTCTACTTGCATTTTTACGTGCTTTCGAAACTGCTAGATTGGCAGAAGCTGGGACAAGTAACGGGAGCTCACCCCGCTACACGGCAGCACTAGGGATTCATCCTATAGATAAAGTAGAACAATTACAGGATTTTAGTGATAAAGATACTTCATTTAATAGTTTTCCATCTGAATAAATCTGGCAGTATCTTTTCCAGCTAACATTTATTCCTTTTAATGTGTTAGGGGGAAAAGTGCTATCAGATGCCATTTGAGTTCTGTCTACAATAGAATCATTATGGCTGTCTTCCTACCATGAATGCTCCTCTGTTAAATCCCCATCTCTCTCCCCACTCTTCAGACGATGGTCCTCAGATGTCCTTTGATGCCTCATGTTTTCTGCTTAACTGTATCCTCTTCAGATAGTTTCTTGGCATTGCATTTGGAGTTGTAGTAGCTCAAGATCTATAATACTTACTTGTAATACTATTCCCCATAGCACTTTTTTATCCCAATTTTCCCCCATTAAATGTAGATGAGGAGCTAAGAGCGTTGCTCAGGCCACTTAGCAGGAATGCTTTCTTTAAAGCAACACTATCCAAATGCATTAACTCCCATCATTTTTTAACCATCAATAATGTTTTTCTTTAAGTTTGATGAGAATGTAGGCCAATCTCTCTGGAAGATGATGAGTTCAGGGAGGCTGAATTTGGACACCTGTACTTCTTTTGACAAATGACTCCTCTCTTGTTGTTTCGTTTCTACCTCCAGAAGCCAGTGCTAAAATGAAGGCTGGAGTGCAAAGTGCCTTTGAGGAAGTCGTCATGAGGATCCTGCAAACTCCAGAGCTTTGGAACATCAGAAGAGAGGGAGTGAAGTTGGCAGAAAGCAGATCCTTCAGAGAAGCAGATGCCTGCAATTCCTACTGTTCTGTTGCTTAACACCTTATGTGTTCAAATAAAAAAGACCCAGGCCAAAGATTCTAAGAAATGGGCTCTCATCCCTGGTATCACATTAATCCTTCTCATATTCGGTCAGGAAAACAACATCTTGGGTGGACAACCTAGAGTGGGCAAGAGCAACAACAAGCTGGATGATTATAAAAATAAAGAACTAGGATTTTTCATTGCCCTCCTCCTTTAGCCCCAGTCATTGGGAGTTTTCAGATTATACCCATTTATAAGAATATTATTAGAGATAACTACAATTTTCACATGATTCTCAATTAAAAAGGGCAGGAAACTGCAGCATGAAGTTGCAAGTCAGGAAACCATTTAACAGCCAAAGAACAGTCAAGGAAATTCTGAAAGCTACCAAATGAGATTTGCAACCCACATGTGCCCCTGGGATTACAGGTTGCCCACCCTCTCTGTTATACTGAACTGAGTACAGCAGATTTTATTTCCTTCAGATAAGGGAACATCGCACATTAATTTCTGCTCACGAATAAGCATGTTAAAGTAGCTTGGGAGCAGGTTCCTCAAGCAAGCTACAAAATTCTTGATAACAGACTCTGCACTCAAAGATCCTTTCACCTTCTGCCAATTCACAGTCTTTGTATTCTTTCTGTCTTTCAGACTGCCAGCTTCTCTGTTGCACACATAACACACAGTTCTTTAGCTGTTTCCTCCAGATGGCAGTCACCATCTCCAAATTGTGATGGCATATTATTAAAGAAGAAGATTGTCTGCCAACTGAGAGACCTCTTAACCATTCACCCCAGTTCATCAAACATCAAGTTTATCTCTTTTTAACCATTTTCTCTTTATTTAACTAAAAACAAGAAACTATCTTACACAGTTTCACATATCACGAATTATGTTTGGCTTTTGCTTCACATAGTTTCACATAACCATGAGTTAGTTTGGCATTTGCTTAATGCATTACATGAAGCCAGCTGCTAATGCAGTGAATGCAGTGATTTACATTTAAGCATATTATATAATTATTATAATTTCAGATCTCTTCTAAATATTATTCCTGTATTATTGCTGTATACTGCCCAGAATCGCTCAATAAATTTTTTTGATAAACATAAATAAATAAATTATTAAAGAATTAAAAGCCTTTTAAAACATCTAATTAATACATTTTTGAATTGCTGCTTAGCTTTAGATCAGAATTATTTACATTAACTAGGGGAAGCTAAATCAGTGTGGATAAATGCAAACATTGCAACTAAAACTAAAAAGGATTTGTAATCATGACCAACATAGTAAAAATCCATTTTTGTAGCAAAATTTCAAATAAAACTCTCCCAGAAAGGAATTGAATTACTGAGAAACTATCCAAGAAAAATCCTTCACAAATGTCCGTCAGTTTCATATATGGGACATACAATACTTTCAGAAAGTGAACAAAGGGGAAAATTCATAGGAATATCTTGACCTCTAGAATTTCAACACTGTATAGATTAAAAAGCAGCATTTGGCAATCTTGACAGATTTTAAAAAGCTAAGCAGAATGAGATCTGGTTAATATTGGATCAGTGTCATCTGTAGCCAAGGATATCAAAATGATGAATGCAATTGGGAGATCAAAGCCTTACCTCTCTGTGCCTTTCTATTTGCCCCACTTCTTCCTATGTGCTGCTGCCAACATTCCCAACTTTCCTGACAAGATGACCATCAGGAGCTCCCAACAGTTGGGACTTGGAAAAGAATGACAGCCATTCTCTCTATTCCTACTGAGAGAACTGCATGGATTTGTCTATGAAGTCACTGAAAATTAAGTTCAATTCAAAGGAGATTGTCCCGTTTATGTGATTTATATATCATATAGAGACTCGGTTTTGTCCAGTGGTTAGGAGAATGGATTAAGAGCTGGGTTTTGGTGCCCAGTCAAGCATGCAAACCAGCTGTGTGGTCTTGGGCCAGCCACTCCTCCTCAGCCCTAGGAACTCCTCCTCAGCCCTAGGAAGCCCTAGTTCAGTAGTGAACTCCTTCCAAAACTGCTGTCTAGAAAACGGCAGGGACTTGTCCATGTAGTAACCAGGAATCAAATCTTGACTTGAATGCAAGGGAGAGGGAAGAACTGAGGACTCTGGACAAACCACCATGAGAGTTTTGAGCTTCCCATGATATTTCTTGCTGAGAAGCAAAAAATCTCAAGGATTTGGGCTTTTTCATACCTGAACTGTCCAGGTCTCCCACTCTCTGTCTCTCTGAAGAGCACCCATCCAGGAAGAGTTAATTGAAAAAGGTCCTGAGAGTGGGCCCTCTTTCTCCTACCATGCCATACAAACTAAATGTTTTTAAATGTTTGCTAAAGATTCTATTTGAACCTTAAATCAGAGATCCTTGCCTTTTGGGGGCAGTGGCCCCAATAGACCCTTACTGTGCTATAATCATTTTTATAAAATAGCCAGCATGGTTGGCATGGCTACTTAGAAATCTTCCATTTACCAGATGAACATACTTTCAGACAATGGACACAAAGTACATTCCCTGTTGATTTTAATTCCAAGATAAAGGTTGAGACCGCTGATTTGCAGCACACTAGCTTCCTCGCATATTTATTCATTTAATTGGAAAAACTCTTACCAAAAATAAGTGTCTACTGGGACATGGAGCATAAAGTGATTCAAAGGATGAATATTTGTGTTCATCTGATCTTAGAGATAGGTTCCCACTGTTCTTTTCCACCTGACCCCTTCTATTTTTTTTTAATGATCTCCTTATTAGAAGGAGATCTACTTGCTCATTCCCGTTGATGCTATTCTCCGCATAAATTTCTCCTTTTTCCTCTGGTATCTTTACTAACAAGGGAAACCTTTCTATTGTGACATCATCATTCTCCACATCATTCCACATTCCATGTTGAACTGACTTGGGAGACAATCCAGGTTCAAGTTCATCCTCACTTGTGGAAACTTACCGGTACTACAGCCAATCATTTTCTTTCTTACCTGTTACCTCCCACACAGTATTACTGTTATGAGAGTAAAATAAAGAAAGTATCCTGTGTGTGCCATACAGAGCAGTTTTTCTCATTCTCGGAAACTTTAAAATGTCTGAACATCAACTCCCAGAATTCCCAACCAATAGAATTCTGAGCATTGATGTTTGGATATCATAAAGTTGTTGAGGATTAGAAACATTGATCAAAAGCTTCTGGAGGAAAAGCAAGATAGACATCTCACAGACAATTCTGCTCTTTTCTTTAGGTAGCTCAGTTATGAGGCATAGGTACATAACCCAGCTAAGTTCCCATTTTGTTTCTTGAATTTTTATATATTTTATATATTTTAAATATATATTTATATATATATATATTATATATATTTAGAACAGTGATACAACCTAGTCCCTCCCACCCACTAGTGGGCGTTCCAGCTTTCATGGTGGGCGGTAGGAGTTTTGTCCGATACTGAAGCACTTTCCTTTTTTTTAATTTAACTGACTTTTTTTTAAAAAATTCATAGCATTATTTAAAAACATTTTCATTAGGTTTTCATAAAATTCCCCGTGGCAATTTAAATTTCTGAAAATATACAATATATATTGCTTGCGCATAAGTTTAGTTCACGTTATGTAAATGAAACTAAATGGCGCTATAGTGCGACCGCAAACAAAAGAGCCTCGTCCCAGAATAGCTCGTGCATTTCCCCCCACACCACCCAGCTGTAACAGACAAGCAGAGCTGGTAGCCGGTGCCCTCCCCCCAAAACCCAATCCACGATGCGCAAGAGGCATGTGCAGAGGATGATACACGGTGCATTACTGTGGAACCGGTGGGCGGTTAGAAAATGTTACTACTAACAGAGATACAAAAGTGGGTGGTAGGTATAAAAAGGTTGACTACCCCTGGATTAGAACATACACAGTGTACCTAACTCAACTTGATGGGCTCTTGTTCTTGGCAGTAGAGGGGGGAAGCAATAACTGAAAGAACAGTATAGAAAACTGGGCAATAATAAACAAATGTCGAGTTCAGCATCCTTCATTTGGAAGAGCAAGGCTGCAGCATAATTAAAAATTTCACAAGCCAATTAAATAAACTAACACAAACATGCCCCTTGTTCTTCCCCAACCGACATTGTCGAGTTCTGTTGTCTCTTTTGCCCTTGTTGGAAGTCTGGAGAGAAGCTGGTGTCAGAGAGAGGGTTGGATCCCATAGTCTCTCGACATAAATGAACATAAACTTTATTTTCCCCATCACTGAGTTAAAGCACTGTCCCTGTATCCTTGAGTTATCATAAAACAGTAGCAACATAATGTTTACTGTTCATATAAAATTCACCTCTCTAAATGCCTCAGGCGAGCCCAAGAGCAGGATAAGAACTGGAAAGCTCCATACTGATCTTGAGAGGCATGTATATATTCAAACAATAACAGCATGCCTCCCGGGACCAGGATGGTGCACTTCAGTTCTTAATTCGCTGTTGGGTTCACCTGAGGCATTTGGTAAGTAGGCCTCTGTAGGAATGGCTGAAAGAGGTGGGCCTTTTGGTCTGAGGCAGCAAAGCATCTGTTGATAAAGGTGTGGGGGAGGAGAAGGAATGTAACCCTTAATTTCCTGGAAGAAGTATGATTTATTTAAATAGTTATTTTCCATTAGGGAATTCACACTGAGACAGATGCATCAAGTACCAGCAGCTATCCTTCTCAATTTTTAACAGAAGAAATTTTCTCACCCCTTTTGTGCTTCGTGTGCTTTCTTTCAGTGGGGAAGAGATTCCCTTTGGTTCACCGGAGATGGGGAAGAAAACTAGCAGTCAGAAAAATACGATATGAGAGGATTTAAAAGGAATGTGCTTATTTTTGCCCACACTTTTTAAAACCCTTCTCGCTTTCCCCTTAAGATTCAATAGAATGTTCAAAAAGAAATGGAAGGCAAGCTTTTAAGCAATGTGCTTTGAATTTTGTCAGATTTTTTTTCTGGTGTTTCAGAGATAGTAATAAAGACCTTATATTGGGGGAGGCTATAGAAATTATTTGACATGTTTTATAAGCAGTTAAAATGTCTTTTGCAAGGTCAAACGAATGCTTCAAAGTCATATCAAAAATGATTGGGATAGTCGCTAGAGGTATAAAATTTGGATTAAAAACATACAGACAATCCCTAGGTGGGAGCAACAAGAGCCTTCTATTATTGCTCTGGTGGTGATTCCAGTGGAGATTTTTATAGCCTTCCTAAAACGGAAATTTGCTGCCACAAGAACTTTAAATCAGGCTTTCCGTAACTGGGTCTTCCAATCTATCTCTCACCATGCATGCTGGTCCAGAATAATGATAGTATAACATTGCCTATCAAGAGAAACCTAATGGGGGAAGGCCGCTAGATACCAACAAGCTAGAAAGATCTCATATGCAACCCAATATTTATATCACTCTAAAATATATTGTATTTGTATTGATTTATAGATTCCTCCTTCCAAATAATAGCATTTCCAGGTACATGAGGTATATAATAATCATGTCAATGTTGCTGCAATAAAACAGATTATCAGTTGCCTCGTGTTCAGAGTTTCATTGGATTTATCAGATTCTGAGCTGCACTCAAAAACCTTACAATATCTTGAAGCAATTTTCTTTAGGTGTAATTTCTAGATGTGCTTAATCAGTTTCAGCCTAGGTGTCAGAATTGGTAGAAAGGCTGTTTTTGTTTTATTGGCGGGTCAGGGATGGATGGGGTTGGTGAATGACATGAAAGGCAGAGGATGGTATAGACCTGTGATGGCAAACCTTTGACGTTCCCGCATGCCAGCCTGTCTGCCGGAAGTGGCACACAAAACCATGCCGCAAGGTATGCGCAGCCCCGTTGGCCTTCGCACGCACGGAAGCGACAATACCCAGACGAGCAGCAATACCCGGAAGAGCGATGGTCCATGCATGAGCCGGCACCCAAACACCCGAATAACAGCCTAGAAGTGCGCCCAAAATAGCTGGCCCTCGTGCATGCGTGCAACATCAACCCAAAAGGTCAGGTGCCAGTCTGCGCATGTGTGCTAGAACGCCACTTTTCCAGGTTCCGCCGCCTCCATGTGTGTGACGGCCAGCTGACCGGCACATGAATGCAGAAGAGGAGCCAGCGAGGCCGCACATCCTTCGCAGGATGGTTTCGCATGCCGCTTCTGGCACGTATGCCATAGGTTCTCCGAAACTGATATAGAATGTTTCTTCCCACAGAGATTATGCTGAAGCTTTTGCCTCTGAGCAATAAACTGCATCAAATAACTGGGAGATGATCTGAATGCAACCATGACAGGGAGTTGGGGACACAATGCTGGCTCCTTATGGCATTTCACAGTCTGTGATGTCACAGCTGGAGCATCTATGGCAACCTTGGCCAAAGGGGAGGGTTGATGCAGAAGCTGAGCCCGTAGTTTTTCCTTTTCGTTTGGGATCTGAGAAGAGAAAGCAGCTGTGCGAAGATGAGCAGCTTAGAAGTCATCACATTCCCTGTGGTCGTTGCCAGTTCCAGGCAGAGATTCAACTTGGGAAAGAATAAATCCCGCACAGGAGAATTCACTTTTCGAGGCAAAATAGAATTGGGTAGGCTTCTTCCAATCCTTCTTTTGCTTAGTGGTAAAATCTCCAGAAGGGACTAAGGCACATTTATTTCAAAGTCAATCCTATGGCTGTCCATTTGAGGCTGTATTCAACGCAAAGAATCATAGACTGATAATATATCAGCCTTTGACAGACCAACTGGCGCAAATGAGAAATGGAAGGGAGAGGGTTACAAGCAATCAGCAACGATCAGCTTGTTAGAAACTGCACTGAATGGAAGACTCAAGAAAATGACCCAGGTAACAGGGTCTGTGCTTATTTTTGCCCACACTTTTTAAAACCCTTCTCGCTTTCCCCTTAAGATTCAATAGAATGTTCAAAAAGAAATGGAAGGCAAGCTTTTAAGCAATGTGCTTTGAATTTTGTCAGATTTTTTTTCTGGTGTTTCAGAGATAGTAATAAAGACCTTATATTGGGGGAGGCTATAGAAATTATTTGACATGTTTTATAAGCAGTTAAAATGTCTTTTGCAAGGTCAAGCAGAATGCTTCAAAGTCATATCAAAAATGATTGGGATAGTCGCTAGAGGTATAAAATTTGGATTAAAAACATACAGACAATCCCTAGGTGGGAGCAACAAGAGCCTTCTATTATTGCTCTGGTGGTGATTCCAGTGGAGATTTTTATAGCCTTCCTAAAACGGAAATTTGCTGCCACAAGAACTTTAAATCAGGCTTTCCGTAACTGGGTCTTCCAATCTATCTCTCACCATGCATGCTGGTCCAGAATAATGATAGTATAACATTGCCTATCAAGAGAAACCTAATGGGGGAAGGCCGCTAGATACCAACAAGCTAGAAAGATCTCATATGCAACCCAATATTTATATCACTCTAAAATATATTGTATTTGTATTGATTTATAGATTCCTCCTTCCAAATAATAGCATTTCAAGGTACATGAGGTATATAATAATCATGTCAATGTTGCTGCAATAAAACCCATATGCAGGAATATTTATCCTATAGATAAGGTAAAGATAAAGGTTCCCCTCGCACATACGTGCTAGTCGTTGCCGACTTTAGGGGGCGGTGCTCATCTCCGTTTCAAAGCCGAAGAGCCAGCGCTGTCCAAAGATGTCTCCGTGGTCATGTGGCTGGCATGACTCAACGCCAAAGGCGCATGGAACGCTGTTACCTTCCCACCAAAGGTGGTCCCTATTTTTTCTACTTGCATTTTTACGTGCTTTCGAAACTGCTAGATTGGCAGAAGCTGGGACAAGTAACGGGAGCTCACCCCGTTACACGGCAGCACTAGGGATTCATCCTATAGATAAAGTAGAACAATTACAGGATTTTAGTGATAAAGATACTTCATTTAATAGTTTTCCATCTGAATAAATCTGGCAGTATCTTTTCCAGCTAACATTTATTCCTTTTAATGTGTTAGGGGGAAAAGTGCTATCAGATGCCATTTGAGTTCTGTCTACAATAGAATCATTATGGCTGT
Organism: Ahaetulla prasina; assembly: GCF_028640845.1. Lineage (NCBI taxonomy): Eukaryota > Metazoa > Chordata > Lepidosauria > Squamata > Colubridae > Ahaetulla > Ahaetulla prasina. Next base: position 34,119,961 of record NC_080542.1, on the reverse strand, counting down.
CTTCCTACCATGAATGCTCCTCTGTTAAATCCCCATCTCTCTCCCCACTCTTCAGACGATGGTCCTCAGATGTCCTTTGATGCCTCATGTTTTCTGCTTAACTGTATCCTCTTCAGATAGTTTCTTGGCATTGCATTTGGAGTTGTAGTAGCTCAAGATCTATAATACTTACTTGTAATACTATTCCCCATAGCACTTTTTTATCCCAATTTTCCCCCATTAAATGTAGATGAGGAGCTAAGAGCGTTGCTCAGGCCACTTAGCAGGAATGCTTTCTTTAAAGCAAATCAAGCACCACATTTTGAAAGTAGATGGGTCTGAAACCATGTAGAAGGTGGAGCTTTAAGGGGCAAAATGTGGGTCTTAAACTTCTATGAACTTTTTTTTAAAATGTAACCTAGCATTTTTGGTCCCATTCATATACATAAAACCACTAACGCTCTAATCACGAAATCTCCAGAACTGTAAAGCTACAAACTTGAAATTTGCCACTTATCTTCCTCTTGGCTTCTAGGTGCTCACTAAGAAAGGATTTTTCGAAATGACCATCAGAACATTACTATTTCCTATATTATGATTAACACACTCTGATGCTTAGGAGTTCCACTACTACTCCCTACCTGAAAAGAAATCTGTTCCAAATGCAAAACACAAGCAGAGGATAGGAGTTTCACTTTCAGTTTTACTTTCACAGCAGCCAGGGGATAGGATAGGATAGGATAGGATAGGATAGGATAGGATAGGATAGGATAGGATAGGATAGGGAGGCTTCTGTGGGGCAAGGCTGAGGGAGAGAACAGGGTAGGATAGGGGTACCTTCTGTGGGGCAAGGCTGAGGGAGAGAACAGGGTAGGATAGGGAGGCTTCCATGGGGCAAGGCTGAGGGAGAGAAGTGGGATAGGATAGGATAGGATAGGATAGGATAGGATAGGATAGGATAGGATAGGATAGGATAGGATAGGATAGGGGAGGCTTCTGTGGGGCAAGGCTGAGGGAGAGAAGGGGTAGGATAGGGAGGCTTCTGTGGGGCAAGGCTGAGGGAGAGAAGTGGATAGGATAGGATAGGATAGGATAGGATAGGATAGGATAGGATAGGATAGGATAGGGAGGCTTCTGTGGGGCAAGGCTGAGGGAGAGAAGGGGTAGGATAGGGAGGCTTCTGTGGGGCAAGGCTGAGGGAGAGAACGGGATAGGATAGGATAGGATAGGATAGGATAGGATAGGGAGGCTTCTGTGGGGCAAGGCTGAGGGAGAGAAGGGAGAGGAGAGGCCAATGGTAGCTACTCATTAATTTTCAAACCATAAATGTTGATTTATCAAGCATGATCACATAGTTTCATAGCACGAGTATCCAGCTAGTTCTAAATAAACCACAAGGGTCATTGTTCAAAACACAAGCAGTTGCCCAGAAGTGATTGCCTACCAAACTACCATAATCCAGCCTGTTTTATTTTAGCTTAGTATGACATGCAAATTGACTGTCCACCCTTAGTGCCTTATTCAAACTACTTGAGGTTGTTTGACAGAATTTAGAACTTAGCCTGGTAGAAGACTTACTAAAAGTAGAACAGAGCAAGAAAAAGCAGAGGCCAAAAATATGTATAAAATAAAGAACTAGGATTTTCATTGCCTCCTCCTTTAGCCCCAGTCATTGGGAGTTTTCAGATTATACCCATTTATAAGAATATTATTAGAGATAACTACAATTTTCACATGATTCTCAATTAAAAAGGGCAGGAAACTGCAGCATGAAGTTGCAAGTCAGGAAACCATTTAACAGCCAAAGAACAGTCAAGGAAATTCTGAAAGCTACCAAATGAGATTTGCAACCCACATGTGCCCCTGGGATTACAGGTTGCCCACCCTCTCTGTTATACTGAACTGAGTACAGCAGATTTTATTTCCTTCAGATAAGGGAACATCGCACATTAATTTCTGCTCACGAATAAGCATGTTAAAGTAGCTTGGGAGCAGGTTCCTCAAGCAAGCTACAAAATTCTTGATAACAGACTCTGCACTCAAAGATCCTTTCACCTTCTGCCAATTCACAGTCTTTGTATTCTTTCTGTCTTTCAGACTGCCAGCTTCTCTGTTGCACACATAACACACAGTTCTTTAGCTGTTTCCTCCAGATGGCAGTCACCATCTCCAAATTGTGATGGCATATTATTAAAGAATTAAAAGCCTTTTAAAACATCTAATTAATACATTTTTGAATTGCTGCTTAGCTTTAGATTAGAATTATTTACATTAACTAGGGAAGCTAAATCAGTGTGGATAAATGCAAACATTGCAACTAAAACTAAAAAGGATTTGTAATCATGACCAACATAGTAAAATCCATTTTGTAGCAAAATTTCAAATAAAAAAGACCCAGGCCAAAGATTCTAAGAAATGGGCTCTCATCCCTGGTATCACATTAATCCTTCTCATATTCGGTCAGGAAAACAACATCTTGGGTGGACAACCTAGAGTGGGCAAGAGCAACAACAAGCTGGATGATTATAAAAATAAAGAACTAGGATTTTTCATTGCCCTCCTCCTTTAGCCCCAGTCATTGGGAGTTTTCAGATTATACCCATTTATAAGAATATTATTAGAGATAACTACAATTTTCACATGATTCTCAATTAAAAAGGGCAGGAAACTGCAGCATGAAGTTGCAAGTCAGGAAACCATTTAACAGCCAAAGAACAGTCAAGGAAATTCTGAAAGCTACCAAATGAGATTTGCAACCCACATGTGCCCCTGGGATTACAGGTTGCCCACCCTCTCTGTTATACTGAACTGAGTACAGCAGATTTTATTTCCTTCAGATAAGGGAACATCGCACATTAATTTCTGCTCACGAATAAGCATGTTAAAGTAGCTTGGGAGCAGGTTCCTCAAGCAAGCTACAAAATTCTTGATAACAGACTCTGCACTCAAAGATCCTTTCACCTTCTGCCAATTCACAGTCTTTGTATTCTTTCTGTCTTTCAGACTGCCAGCTTCTCTGTTGCACACATAACACACAGTTCTTTAGCTGTTTCCTCCAGATGGCAGTCACCATCTCCAAATTGTGATGGCATATTATTAAAGAATTAAAAGCCTTTTAAAACATCTAATTAATACATTTTTGAATTGCTGCTTAGCTTTAGATCAGAATTATTTACATTAACTAGGGGAAGCTAAATCAGTGTGGATAAATGCAAACATTGCAACTAAAACTAAAAAGGATTTGTAATCATGACCAACATAGTAAAAATCCATTTTTGTAGCAAAATTTCAAATAAAACTCTCCCAGAAAGGAATTGAATTACTGAGAAACTATCCAAGAAAAATCCTTCACAAATGTCCGTCAGTTTCATATATGGGACATACAATACTTTCAGAAAGTGAACAAAGGGGAAAATTCATAGGAATATCTTGACCTCTAGAATTTCAACACTGTATAGATTAAAAAGCAGCATTTGGCAATCTTGACAGATTTTAAAAAGCTAAGCAGAATGAGATCTGGTTAATATTGGATCAGTGTCATCTGTAGCCAAGGATATCAAAATGATGAATGCAATTGGGAGATCAAAGCCTTACCTCTCTGTGCCTTTCTATTTGCCCCACTTCTTCCTATGTGCTGCTGCCAACATTCCCAACTTTCCTGACAAGATGACCATCAGGAGCTCCCAACAGTTGGGACTTGGAAAAGAATGACAGCCATTCTCTCTATTCCTACTGAGAGAACTGCATGGATTTGTCTATGAAGTCACTGAAAATTAAGTTCAATTCAAAGGAGATTGTCCCGTTTATGTGATTTATATATCATATAGAGACTCGGTTTTGTCCAGTGGTTAGGAGAATGGATTAAGAGCTGGGTTTTGGTGCCCAGTCAAGCATGCAAACCAGCTGTGTGGTCTTGGGCCAGTCACTTCTCCTCAGCCCTAGGAACTCCTCCTCAGCCCTAGGAAGCCCTAGTTCAGTAGTGAACTCCTTCCAAAACTGCTGTCTAGAAAACGGCAGGGACTTGTCCATGTAGTAACCAGGAATCAAATCTTGACTTGAATGCAAGGGAGAGGGAAGAACTGAGGACTCTGGACAAACCACCATGAGAGTTTTGAGCTTCCCATGATATTTCTTGCTGAGAAGCAAAAAATCTCAAGGATTTGGGCTTTTTCATACCTGAACTGTCTAGGTCTCCCACTCTGTCTCTCTGAAGAGCACCCATCCAGGAAGAGTTAATTGAAAAAGGTCCTGAGAGTGGGCCCTCTTTCTCCTACCATGCCATACAAACTAAATGTTTTTAAATGTTTGCTAAAGATTCTATTTGAACCTTAAATCAGAGATCCTTGCCTTTTGGGGGCAGTGGCCCCAATAGACCCTTACTGTGCTATAATCATTTTTATAAAATAGCCAGCATGGTTGGCATGGCTACTTAGAAATCTTCCATTTACCAGATGAACATACTTTCAGACAATGGACACAAAGTACATTCCCTGTTGATTTTAATTCCAAGATAAAGGTTGAGACCGCTGATTTGCAGCACACTAGCTTCCTCGCATATTTATTCATTTAATTGGAAAAACTCTTACCAAAAATAAGTGTCTACTGGGACATGGAGCATAAAGTGATTCAAAGGATGAATATTCGTGTTCATCTGATCTTAGAGATAGGTTCCCACTGTTCTTTTCCACCTGACCCCTTCTATTTTTTTTTAATGATCTCCTTATTAGAAGGAGATCTACTTGCTCATTCCCGTTGATGCTATTCTCCGCATAAATTTCTCCTTTTTCCTCTGGTATCTTTACTAACAAGGGAAACCTTTCTATTGTGACATCATCATTCTCCACATCATTCCACATTCCATGTTGAACTGACTTGGGAGACAATCCAGGTTCAAGTTCATCCTCACTTGTGGAAACTTACCAGTACTACAGCCAATCATTTTCTTTCTTACCTGTTACCTCCCACACAGTATTACTGTTATGAGAGTAAAATAAAGAAAGTATCCTGTGTGTGCCATACAGAGCAGTTTTTCTCATTCTCGGAAACTTTAAAATGTCTGAACATCAACTCCCAGAATTCCCAACCAATAGAATTCTGAGCATTGATGTTTGGATATCATAAAGTTGTTGAGGATTAGAAACATTGATCAAAAGCTTCTGGAGGAAAAGCAAGATAGACATCTCACAGACAATTCTGCTCTTTTCTTTAGGTAGCTCAGTTATGAGGCATAGGTACATAACCCAGCTAAGTTCCCATTTTGTTTCTTGAATTTTTATATAATTTGACATTTGAAGCTGTAATATATATTCCTAAATATTTAACCTTTTAACGATTTCAAAACCTGTAGTTCTTTCTAACTCTTCTTTTGTTGTATATTCATATTTTTAGTTATCATCTTCTCCTCAGCCCTAGGAACTCCTCCTCAGCCCTAGGAACTCCTCCTCAGCCCTAGGAACTCCTCCTCAGCCCTAGGAACTCCTCCTCAGCCCTAGGAACTCCTCCTCAGCCCTAGGAACTCCTCCTCAGCCCTAGGAACTCCTCCTCAGCCCTAGGAACTCCTCCTCAGCCCTAGGAACTCCTCCTCAGCCCTAGGAACTCCTCCTCAGCCCTAGGAACTCCTCCTCAGCCCTAGGAACTCCTCCTCAGCCCTAGGAACTCCTCCTCAGCCCTAGGAACTCCTCCTCAGCCCTAGGAACTCCTCCTCAGCCCTAGGAACTCCTCCTCAGCCCTAGGAACTCCTCCTCAGCCCTAGGAACTCCTCCTCAGCCCTAGGAACTCCTCCTCAGCCCTAGGAACTCCTCCTCAGCCCTAGGAACTCCTCCTCAGCCCTAGGAACTCCTCCTCAGCCCTAGGAACTCCTCCTCAGCCCTAGGAACTCCTCCTCAGCCCTAGGAACTCCTCCTCAGCCCTAGGAACTCCTCCTCAGCCCTAGGAACTCCTCCTCAGCCCTAGGAACTCCTCCTCAGCCCTAGGAACTCCTCCTCAGCCCTAGGAACTCCTCCTCAGCCCTAGGAACTCCTCCTCAGCCCTAGGAACTCCTCCTCAGCCCTAGGAACTCCTCCTCAGCCCTAGGAACTCCTCCTCAGCCCTAGGAACTCCTCCTCAGCCCTAGGAACTCCTCCTCAGCCCTAGGAACTCCTCCTCAGCCCTAGGAACTCCTCCTCAGCCCTAGGAACTCCTCCTCAGCCCTAGGAACTCCTCCTCAGCCCTAGGAACTCCTCCTCAGCCCTAGGAACTCCTCCTCAGCCCTAGGAAGCCCTAGTTCAGTAGTGAACTCCTTCCAAAACTGCTGTCTAGAAAACGGCAGGGACTTGTCCATGTAGTAACCAGGAATCAAATCTTGACTTGAATGCAAGGGAGAGGGAAGAACTGAGGACTCTGGACAAACCACCATGAGAGTTTTGAGCTTCCCATGATATTTCTTGCTGAGAAGCAAAAAATCTCAAGGATTTGGGCTTTTTCATACCTGAACTGTCCAGGTCTCCCACTCTCTGTCTCTCTGAAGAGCACCCATCCAGGAAGAGTTAATTGAAAAAGGTCCTGAGAGTGGGCCCTCTTTCTCCTACCATGCCATACAAACTAAATGTTTTTAAATGTTTGCTAAAGATTCTATTTGAACCTTAAATCAGAGATCCTTGCCTTTTGGGGGCAGTGGCCCCAATAGACCCTTACTGTGCTATAATCATTTTTATAAAATAGCCAGCATGGTTGGCATGGCTACTTAGAAATCTTCCATTTACCAGATGAACATACTTTCAGACAATGGACACAAAGTACATTCCCTGTTGATTTTAATTCCAAGATAAAGGTTGACTACCCCTGGATTAGAACATACACAGTGTACCTAACTCAACTTTTGATTCCCTGCTGAGCTGAAGTCCATTGTAACCTGCAACTGCCAACTGCAAATATAAAGTCTCTCTAGGCTAATTGCCAAATAGCCTCACTTGTAACTTAAAATGTATATTCTCAGCAACCTAATGTGAGAGAGCACCCCTTAACAAAGCTCTGGGCTATAGGCCAGAAAGTGTATTCTGAGAAAATCATGAGGTTTGCATGAACTAATGAATATGAAATTCTGTTTCTAACACTATGACAAGCTGTACAAGCTGTGTAAACTATAAGAAGTTCGAGAAAAAGTTTTTGCGTGTGGCAGCTTTGGCTTTGGCTTTTTCTCTCTCTGCCTGCTCTGTTTAAGGTAGGATATAAAAGATCGCCCACTTTTGCTTTTTTGATCAAAACAATAAAACAGATTAGAAACATTGATCAAAAGCTTCTGGAGGAAAAGCAAGATAGACATCTCACAGACAATTCTGCTCTTTTCTTTAGGTAGCTCAGTTATGAGGCATAGGTACATAACCCAGCTAAGTTCCCATTTTGTTTCTTGAATTTTTATATATTTTATATATTTTAAATATATATTTATATATATAACTAAACCATTTTTTTTCCAAAGAGGAGGCAACAAAATGTACCCGGACGAGCAGCAATACCCGGACGAGCAGCAATACCCGGACGAGCAGCAATACCCGGACGAGCAGCAATACCCGGACGAGCAGCAATACCCGGACGAGCAGCAATACCCGGACGAGCAGCAATACCCGGACGAGCAGCAATACCCGGACGAGCAGCAATACCCGGACGAGCAGCAATACCCGGACGAGCAGCAATACCCGGACGAGCAGCAATACCCGGACGAGCAGCAATACCCGGACGAGCAGCAATACCCGGACGAGCAGCAATACCCAGAAGAGCGATGGTCCATCACGCATGCATGAGCCGGCACCCAAACACCCAGATAACAGCCTAGAAGGGCACCCAACAAATAGCTGGCCCTCGTGCATGCATGCAACATCAACCCGAAAGGTCAGGTGCCGGTCTGCGCATGTGTGCTAGAACACCACTTTTCCAGGTTCCGCCGCCTCCATGTGTGTGACGGCCAGCTGACCGGCACATGAATGCAGAAGAGGAGCCAGCGAGGCCGCACATCCTTCGCAGGATGGTTTCGCATGCCGCTTCTGCCACCTATGCCATAGGTTCTCCGAAACTGATATAGAATATTTCTTCCCACAGAGATTATGCTGAAGCTTTTGCCTCTGACCAATAAACCGCATCAAATAACTGGGAGATGATCTGAATGCAACCATGACAGGGAGTTGGGGAAACAATGCTGGCTCCTTATGGCATTTCACAGTCCGTGATGTCACAGCTGGAGCATCTATGGCAACCTTGGCCAAAGGGGAGGGTTGATGCAGAAGCTGAGCCCGTAGTTTTGCCTTTTCGTTTGGGATCTGAGAAGAGAAAGCAGCTGTGCGAAGATGAGCAGCTTAGAAGTCATTACATTCCCTGTGGTCGTTGCCAGTTCCAGGCAGAGATTCAACTTGGGAAAGAATAAATCCCGCACAGGAGAATTCACTTTTCGAGGCAAACTAGAATTGGGTAGGCTTCTTCCAATCCTTCTTTATATATATAACTAAACCATTTTTTTTCCAAAGAGGAGGCAACAAAATGTACCCCAGTTTGGAGTTTATCAAATATTTCTGGTCTAAAGATCTAATATGTGTTTCTTGTAAACAGGTAATGTCATTTTTAAATTGTTTCAAATAATGAAATACTTTCCTTCTCTTCTGCGGTGAATTCAGGCCATTAACATTCCAAGATAATAGTTTAATTGCCATTATCGGCCAAAGGAAACTTTTGGAACACCAGCCGCAGATCACATTTTACTTTAGGCCTTGCTCCTCCACTGTTTCCGTTGTAGTAGTTGCCAGTTGTTGTTGTGCCTTCATCTCTTGTTCCTTGCGTTTAGCAGCAGCTCTTGTCAGCCTTTGTTCTTTTGAATCTAAACCCGTCGTAGGTATTTCCAATACTTGTAATAAATCTTCTTCCATCACAATCTGTTCTTGTACCTGCTTCACTTCTCTTTCCTTCACTTCAGCCTCCCTTCTTCTAGCTTCCAATGGGGGAAGACTTCCAACTTTTAATACCTCAACATAAAATTCTCTTGCTTTTCCAACTGTATTGAGACGATGTACTTTCCCTGCATAGTATACTATTATACCAGTTGGAATATCCCATCTATATTCAATCTGACGTTTTTTAAGTTCATTCACCAGGAAGGCAAATTCCTTCCTAGCCCTTAACACTTTTGGTGGAATTTCCTTTAATATCAAAATATCTTGACCAGCAATCTGAATCTTCTCCCCTTATATGAAGCTTGCAAAATCTGATTTCTCACTGTTCTGTTTGTAAAATAAATAACAACATCCTTGGCAACTTTTTGCCTTGCTATCCAAGAACTCACACGATATATTTTATCAATTTGATAAGCCACATCTGCTGGACGAGCTGCTAATATCTCAGCAAATACTTCAGAAAAATTTCCTTAAATTCTCTTCCTTATTTTCTTTCAAACCTCGGATTCTAAGAGCAAATTCCATATTTCTATATTATGATTAACACACTCTGATGCTTAGGAGTTCCACTACTACTCCCTACCTGAAAAGAAATAACTAGGGGTGACATGATAGCAGTGTTCCAATATCTCAGGGCTGCCACAGAGAAGTGGCCCAAAATAGCTGGCCCTCGTGCATGCGTGCAACATCAACCCAAAGGTCAGGTGCCAGTCTGCGCATGTGTGCTAGAACGCCACTTTTCCAGGTTCCGCCGCCTCCATGTGTGACGGCCAGCTGACCGGCACATGAATGCAGAAGAGGAGCCAGCGAGGCCGCACATCCTTCGCAGGATGGTTTCGCATGCCGCTTCTGCCACCTATGCCATAGGTTCTCCGAAACTGATATAGAATATTTCTTCCCACAGAGATTATGCTGAAGCTTTTGCCTCTGACCAATAAACCGCATCAAATAACTGGGAGATGATCTGAATGCAACCATGACAGGGAGTTGGGGAAACAATGCTGGCTCCTTATGGCATTTCACAGTCCGTGATGTCACAGCTGGAGCATCTATGGCAACCTTGGCCAAAGGGGAGGGTTGATGCAGAAGCTGAGCCCGTAGTTTTGCCTTTTCGTTTGGGATCTGAGAAGAGAAAGCAGCTGTGCGAAGATGAGCAGCTTAGAAGTCATTACATTCCCTGTGGTCGTTGCCAGTTCCAGGCAGAGATTCAACTTGGGAAAGAATAAATCCCGCACAGGAGAATTCACTTTTCGAGGCAAACTAGAATTGGGTAGGCTTCTTCCAATCCTTCTTTTGCTTAGTGGTAAAATCTTCAGAAGGGACTAAGGCACATTTATTTCAAAGTCAGTCCTATGGCTGTCCATTTGAGGCTGTATTCAATGCAAAGAATCATAGACTGATAATATATCAGCCTTTGACAGACCAACTGGCGCAAATGAGAAATGGAAGGGAGGGAATTACAAGCAATCAGCAACGATCAGCTTGTTAGAAACTGCACTGAATGGAAGACTCAAGAAAATGACCCAGGTAACAGGGTCTGTGCTTATTTTGAATCAGATTTTTTTGTCTACTTTAAAGCAAATCAAGCACCACATTTTGAAAGTAGATGGGTCTGAAACCATGTAGAAGGTGGAGCTTTAAGGGGCAAAATGTGGGTCTTAAACTTCTATGAACTTTTTTTTAAAATGTAACCTAGCATTTTTGGTCCCATTCATATACATAAAACGACTAACGCTCTAATCACGAAATCTCCAGAACTGTAAAGCTACAAACTTGAAATTTGCCACTTATCTTCCTCTTGGCTTCTAGGTGCTCACTAAGAAAGGATTTTTCGAAATGACCATCAGAGCATTACTATTTCCTATATTATGATTAACACACTCTGATGCTTAGGAGTTCCACTACTACTCCCTACCTGAAAATAAATCTGTTCCAAATGCAAAACACAAGCAGAGGATAGGAGTTTCACTTTCAGTTTTACTTTTACAGCAGCAGCCAGGGGATAGGATAGGGGAGGCTTCTTGGGGCAAGCTTGAGGGAAAGAAAGAGATAGGATAGGGGTAGCTTCTGTGGGGTAAGGCTGAGGGAGAGAACAGGGTAGGATAGGGGTACCTTCTGTGGGGTAAAGCTGAGGGAGAGAACAGGGTAGGATAGGGGAGGCTTCTGTGGGGCAAGGCTGAGGAAGAGAAGGGGGTAGGATAAGAGAGGCCACTGTGGGGCAAGGCTGAGGGAGAGAAGCGGATAGGGTAGGGGAGGCTTCTGTGCTCCAAGCCTGAGGGAGAGAAGGGGTAGGATAGGGGAGGCTTCTGTGAGGCAAGGCTGAGGGAGAGAAGTGGATAGGATAGGATAGGATAGGATAGGATAGGATAGGATAGGATAGGGGAGGCCTCTGTGGGGCAAGGCTGAGGGACAGAAGGAGTAGGATAGGAGAGACTTCTGTGGGGCAAGGCTGAGGGACAGAACGGGGATAGGATATGGTTGAGGGAGAGAACGGGGATAAAATAGGGTTCTGTGGGGTAAGGCTGAGGGAGAGAAGGGGAGAGGAGAGGCCAATGGTAGCTACTCATTAATTTTCAAACCATAAATGTTGATTTATCAAGCATGATCACATAGTTTCATAGCACGAGTATCCAGCTAGTTCTAAATAAACCACAAGGGTCATTGTTCAAAACACAAGCAGTTGCCCAGAAGTGATTGCCTACCAAACTGCACCATAATCCAGCCTGTTTTATTTTAGCTTAGTATGACATGCAAATTGACTGTCCACCCCTTAGTGCCTTATTCAAACTACGCTTCTTGAGGTTGTTTGACAGAATTTAGAACTTAGCCTGGTAGAAGACTTACTAAAAGTAGAACAGAGCAAGAAAAAAGCAGAGGCCAAAAATATGTATAATTTAAAACTAGTTTAGATGGCATGATAGAAAGGCAATGTATGTGGGAGGAAGGAAATTTTTCTACTAGAGGAAGAAAAGCTACTCTTGCCATGTATTCATCAACATCAACTTTCTTCTAATAATTGCAAAAATCTTCATCTACCCCCTGATTATTTCCTATGCTTTCCCAAGTGGTTACTCCACTTTGCAGTTGCTTCTCTTCCCCATTATTACAATTCCATCACCTCCTGATAGCTGCTCACAAACATGGTTGTCCTATTGCGATTAGCTTTTATTTATACATATTTCTACTGTTCAAAGGGGTTTGCAGCACAAAATTAAAATACAAGAAAGCACTAAAGGAACTCTATTTTAAAATCACTGTAGCAGTCCAAAACCTCATAAAAACCATCACATTAAACTCTATGCAAAGAGCAGCTGGAGGAAATTGTCTTTAGGCATCCAAACAATTGTTGGATATTCAACAATTGTTGAATGTCTGGTAAGATATTCCATATCCACAGCTTATCTTTCTCTATTTCCTACAGTAATCAAAGGATTACTGTTCAATTAAATAATTTAAAAAAAATAATAAGACCAAAAGTTGGTCCATTTAGACCAACTGTGTTGGTATACATATATCTTGTCAAAAATAGAACAAAACAGACTAAAAGAAGGGTTTTGAACAATCACTACTGATCGTCCTTGACTTACAAACCACAAGAGGGAACATAATTTCTGTTGTTAAAGAAGGTGGTTATTAAATGAGTCATGCCTGATTTTAAAACCTTTTTGCCATGGTAGTTAAGGAACTGACTGCAGAGGTTAAATGAAGCATGCTTCCCCCATGTCAGAAACTGGCTGGGAAGGTCACAGATGGCGATCACATGATCCCAGGACTCTGCAACTATTGTAAATATATGCCAGGTGTCAAAGTACCCAAACTTTAATCCTATGACCATAAGGATGCTGTGACAGTCACAATTGTAAGGACTGGTCATAAATCTTTTTTTTTCAGTGCCATTGTAACTTCAAAAGTATCTAAACGAATGGCTGTAAATCAAGGACTATCTGTATTGCATACCTTTCCATTGGGTGGGTTTCCTAATATTTCATTGCTTAGTGTTCTATTGCAGGGGTCCCCAACCTCCCAGGCCCCCCAGATCATGGCCCACTACTGGGACGTGGCCTATTTGCAACTGGGCCCCGTGAATGGCAGGCTGGTGTGTAGCTCAACCCACACAAGCAGTGGGCCAGTGCACAAGCATGTGCAGCTCAGCTCGCACAAGTCAACAGACTTGAACATTGGGCACTATCTAATAAAATGAAATTCAATGGTGAAAAAAGTAAGGTTCTACATTTAGGCAAAAAAACCTAAAATGCACAGGTACAATATATATGGTACCTCGCTCAATAGTAGTACCTGTGAGAGGGATCTTGGAGTCCTAGTGGACAACCATTTAGATATGAGCCAGCAGTGTGCAGCAGCTGCCAAAAAAGCCAACACAGTTCTGGGCTGCATAAACAGAGGGATAGAATCACGTGAAGTGTTAATACCACTTTATAATGCCTTGGTAAGGCCACGCTTGGAATACTGCAGTTTTGGTTGCCATGATGTAAAAAAGATGTGGAGACTCTAAAAAGAGTGCAGAGAAGAGAAACAAAGATGATTAGGGGACTGGAGGCTAAAACATATGAAGAATAGTTGCAGGAACTGGGTATGTCTAATTTAATGAAAAGAACAACTAGGGGTGACATGATAGCAGTGTTCCAATATCTCAGGGGCTGCTACAAAGAAGAGGGAGTCAAGCTATTTGCCAAAGCACCTGAGGGTAGGACAAGAAGCAGTGGGTAGAAACTAATCAAGGAAAGAAGCAACCTAGAACTAAGGAGAAATTTCCTGACAGAACAATTAATCAATGGAACAACTTGCCTCCAAAAGTTGTGAATGCTCCAACGCTGGAAGTTTTTAAAAAGTTATTGGATAACCATTTGTCTAAAGTGGTGTAGGGTTTCCTGCTTAAGCAGGGGATTGGACTAGAAGACTTCCAAGGTCCCTTCCAACTCTGCTATTCTGTTACAACCCTATGGTCAACTGGCGGGCCGACAGACCCACACATGTGCATGTAGCTCAATTAGTCAAGCTGCATGTGTGTGCCAGCCCACTGCTTCTGCGGCCCAGTTCCCCTCTCCCTTCCAAGTCAGGCCTCCAAGCCACTGTTCTATTGGATTCTGTTCATGTAGTTCTTGCATGTGTTAATCGTACTTAGCTTGCAAGGCTTATACTCACAATGTTTCCACACCATATGGAATCATGCAGAATAATAATAGCTTAACTGTATTTTAATTCGTATGTTGTTTGAACACAGTCTTAGATTGCTTTGTCATGCAAACCTAAAACATTTGGTTAACTGACATTACCATAATTAAGTTAGCCTAGAGGTTGCATGATATGGTAAACCTTCCTCTGATATCACAGAAATGTAAATGAGTCAGACTATAGTAGCTGAGAAGGACTTACCCACAATTATGCTATAATTCAAATATGTGGATTTCCTTTCCCAGAATCCCTCAGTCTTGCTTAGAATTCTGGAAACTGTTCCGCACATAAGCAGAATACACAGGATGGGAAAACAGCCAAAAGTATAATCTTTGAGGCAATTCCTCACAGGTGGAGCATGGAAACTAAATCCCCCCCCCAAAAAAACCCCAACAAAAAATGCTTGTACTGCAACTGGTGAAAAGATGCTATTATTCAATGAAAAGATGCTAGTATTCAATGATTTCAGATGGAATTGATAGGAAATCATCCAATAATAACAATGGTGCATTGCTATAAATTCAGATACATACAGTATAAAGTCAGAAGTACAATCTGAGTGGCAGATCAGGTCAGAAATAGAAAAATATTCTGTGTCACTAAAAAGTATTATCTAAGAACAAAATCAAATGGCAATTTGATATTCTGGAAAAGAAAGTAATGATATTTAAACAGGGAGACAGCAACACTTTCAGTCCAATTGTCACAGATCAGAGAGTAGCCCAGTGATGGCTAACCTTTTTGGTGCCAAGATCCCAAAATGTGCACATGCACCCTCAACATGCAATGCAAGCGCTTCCCGTGCATGCGGCCTGCCCCCTGCTCATGTGCGCACATCCCACTTCACCCATTTTTTGGCTTCCAGGTTGGTGCAGGAGGCCTTCAAGGCCCAAAGTGAGGGAGCTGCGTGCGGCACTCCTGCACCCCGTTTTGGCTTCCAGGTTGGTGCAGGAGGAACTTCCAGGCCCAAAACAGGCTGCGAGGGGGAGCACACGTGCATGTGTCCCACCCCCTGCACAGATGCACATGCACGTCCCCCGCATGTATCCTGCCCCCTGGGCATAAGCGGCAGAGACCCGAAGACTAGCTGGCCAGCGGAAGGCACATGCACATGCATGGTGGAGCTGGGCTGTGGTGACAGCTGACATGGTTGCAGAGAAGGCTCTGTGTGCCACCTATGCCACAGGTTTGCCATCACGGGAGTAGCCCATTCAAACCCCATCCTGTCAAACACATTCTATTCACCATATCCCAGAATACCGATGGGTACCCTGATATTTAGACACAAGACTATTAATAGATTGAACAACTTTACACTTTGCACCTTGCCATGGGGCAGGTGACTTCAGCAAGCCGATGCTTTACAGATTGGCAGAGCTTTCCAACCTGTACTTGGAAGGCAAGATATTGCAAAATTTTTCACTCTGTCAATCTCTACTCTTAGACTATACTATCTTTCCCTTTGGGTCTGGTAGCTGGAAATATCTCCAGCTTGATTGGAGGATGCTATATTTGTAGAGAGTAAAGGAGATGCTCTTGATGAAATATAAAGGAACTATCACCAAGACAAAGAAAGCTAAAACATTCTTTAGATTCTGGAAGCAAGATAATATTTGGCAGTGTCTCAGGCAAACTGGGGTGAGGGATAGCACAATCAAACCTTCAAGATTCTATTTGTGTAGCCTGTCTTAATGAAGTGCACCTCTAGTCTTCCTGCAGAGTTGATTTTCTGGTCTGGTCTATTAGTGGAGCTGCTAATGTTTCTTTTATCTGCTTTGTCCAGCCAGGAGCAAGGTAGATAATAGTTGTCCAGATGCACAGACTCATCATTATTTCAAGGTCTCTAAGATTCAGGTAAGGCGTGCACTCCTTTTGTTATGGATTCTACCTAGAGGATCTTTTATATTTAAATATTGGTATTTCTCACTTTCTTTTTCTTTTCTGCCACACAAAAATGAGGCAGCATATAGAATCCTTAATTTTTCTCTGCACTCCTTATTCCAGATACCAAGTATGGTTTATTGACTTTTCTTGGAAAAACTAGTTTCCCCTTCCCCTGAATAGATTAAAGCAGGACATTATCTAATATTTACTGAGAATACAACCATTGAGGCACCTCACATTTTTCAGTCTAATATTTTATTGTTATAGAGTAATAGTGGAACATCTTAAATCAAGAATTTGGGGGTTTTTTTTGGAGTAAATTCTACATTTGGTCTTATAGTACAAGCACAGGGTTAAAATCCATAGCAGCAAGTGCTGAGGGTCAAGTAATCAGCAGTGTGGATATATTCTTCCCACAATACTTCTAGACTGAAGCTGTTTTTCTTAGAAAAGAAAAAAAAAACATGAAGATTTTTTTTATTTCATTTTGTCACAACAGTATACACAAACATTGTCATAAGTAAAAAAAACATATCATGAAGAAAATATATATATATAAGTAAAGAATATGCATTAGCTATATTAATTTGATATAATGAAGGGAACAATAGGACAGGAACGGTAGGCACTTTTGGGCTCTTATGCACGCCCCTTATAGTCCCCTTAGGAATGGGGTGAGGTCAATAGTAGACAGGTTTTGGTTAAAGCTTTTGGGATTATGGGAAGAGACCACAGAGTCAGGTAAAGTATTCCAAGCACTGATGATTCTGTTACAGAAGTCATATTTTCTGCAATCAAGTTTGAAGTGGTTGACATTAAGTTTAAATCTATTTTTTGCTCTTGTAATATTGCGATTGAAGCTGAAGTAATCTTTTACAGGAAGGATATTGCAATAGATGATTTTGTGTGTTAAACACAGGTCATGTCGAAGTCGACGGAGTTGTAAATTTTCTAATCCCAGGATTTCAAGCCTGGTGGTATAAGGTGTTTTGTTGTTTTCGGAGGAGCGAAGAACTCTTCTAGTAAAATATTGACCAGCCCAGGATGGGCCTTTTGCCGGACCTTCTCTGTGATGCGAACATTTACTGCGGCTGACCTACTTGCCCTGCGAGATGCCCCTCTCTTGCGGGTTTGGCCCTCCAGATTATCGAGGGCCCACCTTGAGGACGGGCTTTGGAGTCCCGAGAGGTGGCATGCGAAAAATAGGAGGCTTAGGGGTTTTTTAATTAGTAGTTTTAATAGATTTTTTAAGGGGAGTTTTAAAGGGGATTTTAAGGGTTGGGAGGGGGGGAGGGATTTGACGGGTAGGGGAGAGAACCCGTCGGGGAGGGATCCAGCCCCTGTGCTTGTTCGCGACATTATTACATCTGGTCTGAAGGCAGAGGGGGGAGGGTTCTGTTCCAGGACTAGAGGGTTGTTCAATCTGTACGGTAAGTGGGAGAGGCAGATATGGCGGAGGGGGGGGCCGTATCGAGTGTCGGGAGCACGTGCTGGATGTTTGACAGCGATCACGTGCTCCGCCCCTCAGTCCCTACCGTTCCTCAGGCGGCCATGATCCTCAGAGCCTGGATCTGGTTGATGTTATGTAATGCCCGGTCCGTGGCTAATAAAGCCCCTGATTTGTGATCTTACTCAGGGGAAGTCCGCGGCCCTTATGGGCATTACGGAGACCTGGTTGGGCCCGGAGGGGGGGTCCCCCTCGTTGAGCAGCCCTCCAGGTTCCCGAGCATTTCATCAGCCGAGGGCCCAAGGTAGGGGTGGGGGGGTGGCGGTTGTCATTAAGGAAGATCTAGAGCCGAGGAGGCCACTGTTCCTCAGATTGCCGGTTGTGAATCCTCTATGTGAGGTGGGGCCATAGGAATCAGTTGGGCTTGTTGATCGCGTACCTGGCTCCTGCTGCGTGACCACAGCCCTGCCCGAGCTGTTGGAGGTACTTGCCTCTGTGGCGGTTGAGACCCCAGACTTATAGTCATGGGGATTTCAACTGCCATCGGCTGGCTTGCTATCGACTGCAGCTCGGGAGTTCCAGGCTTCCATGACGGCCTTGGACCTGATTCGGTAAATGATGGCCCCACGCACATGGGGAGGCACACTGGACCTGATTTATATCTCTGGACAGTGGTTAAATGATCTGGAATTAGATGATTTAGTAACAGAACCGATGTCATGGTCCGATCATTTCCTCCTTCGACTAGACTTCGAACCGCCATCCACCATCGCAGGGAGACGGAACCTATACGGTGGTTCCGCCCCAGGCGCCTGATGGACCCTGAGAGGTTCCTGACGGAGCTTGGGCCATTCCTGAGGATCTGGCCCACGGCACGACTGAGGAACTAGTTGCGGCCTGGGAGCGGGCGCGGCTGGGGCCTTGGACCGTGTCGTGCCTTTGCGACCTCTGACCCGGCGCAGATCTCGTTTGGCCCTTGGTTCTCCGAGGGGCTGAGGGAGATGAAACGCCGGAGAAGACGCCTAGAGAGCACCTGGAGGTCCAGCCGTTCCGGTTGATCGACACTAGTTAGGTCCTATTCTAGGACCTACCTAGTGGCAATGAGGGAGGCGGCGTTCTCGCCTCCACCCTCATTGCGTCGGCAGATAACCGCCCGGCCGCCCTGTTTGGTGACCGCTCCTCCTTCATCAGGAGGTGCGGGATGACCCGTTGCAGGGACGTGCTGAGGAGTTTAGTGGTTATCTATACGATAAAATCGCTCAGCTCCGGGATGGTCTGGACCGAAATTGGGATGATCCAAGCGAGGGAGAGGAGACACGCCTTGTTGAGTCCATTTGGGATGAGTTTGACCCTGTGGCTCCGAGGACGTGGACAGGTTGTTGGGGAGGCTTCACGCCACTACATGTTTACTGGACCCGTGTCCTTCCTGGCTGGTACTGGCCACTCAGGAGGTGACACGAGGCTGGCTCCAGGAGATTATCAACGCTTTGTTGGAAGGGTTTTCCTGCCGCCTTGAAAGAGGCGGTGGTGAGACCCCTCCTCAAGAAGCCCTCCCTGGACCCAGCTATTTTGGGTAATTATCGTCCAGTCTCCAACCTTTGCTTTGTTGCGAAGGTTGTAGAGAGTGCTGTGGCGCGACAGCTACCCCAATACCTGGATGAAGCCGTCTATCTAGACCTGTTCCAGTCCGGCTTCCGACCCGGGTACAGCACGGAGACAGCTTTGGTCGCATTGGTGGATGATCTCTGGAGGGACAGGGACAGGGGTTATTCCTCTGCCCTGGTCCTATTAGACCTCTCAGCGGCTTTTGATACCATCGACCATGGTATCCTGCTGCGCCGGTTGGGGGGATTGGGAGTGGGAGGCACCGTGTATCGGTGGTTCTCCTCCTATCTCTCTGACCGGTTGCAGACGGTGTTGACAGGGGGGCAGAGGTCGACCGCGAGGGACCTCACTTGTGGGGTGCCGCAGGGGTTGATTCTCTCGCCCCTTCTGTTCAACATCTATATGAAGCCGTTGGGTGAGATCATCAGTGGCTTTGGGGTGAGATACCAGCTGTACACTGATGACACCCAGCTGTACTTCTCCACCCCAGGCCACCCCAATGAAGCTGTTGAATTGCTGCCCCGGTGCGGGCATGCCGTACGGGTCTGGATGGGGAGAAACAGGCTCAAGCTTAATCCCTCCAAGATGGAGTGGCTGTGGATGCCGGCACCCCGATTCAGTCAGCTGCAGCCGCTGTTGGAGGCGAGTTATTGGCCCCAAAGGATAGGGTGCGCAACTTAGGTGTTCTCCTGGATGAACGCCTGTCGTTTGAAGATCATTTGACGGCCGTCTTCAGGAGGGCCTTCCACCAGGTTCGCCTGGTTCGGCAGTTGCGCCCCTTCCTTGATCGGGATGCCTTGTGCACAGTCACTCATGCGCTCGTTACCTCTCGCTTGGATTATTGTAATGCTCTCTACATGGGCCTTGAAGTGCACTCGGAGGCTTCAGTTAGTCCAGAATGCAGCTGCGCGGGTGATAGAGGGAGCTCCGTGTAGCTCCCATATAACACCGCTCCTGCGCAGACTGCACTGGCTGCCTGTGGCCTTTCGAGTGCACTTTAAGGTGCTGGTTACTACCTTTAAAGCGCTCCATGGCTTAGGGCCTGGGTACTTACGGGACCGCCTGCTGTTACCACATGCCTCCCACCGACCCATACGCTCTCACAGAGAGGGACTTCTCAGGGTGCCGTCCGCCAAGTAATGTCGGCTGGCGGCCCCAGGAAGGTCCTTCTGTGGGGCTCCACACTCTGGAACAAACTTCCCCCGGGTTTACGCCAAATACCTGACCTTCGGACATTCCGTCGCGAACTGAAGACACATCTTTTTATTCGTGCGGGGCTGGTTTAAATTGAATTTTATCAAATTTTTAAAATTCTTATTAACTAATTTTAAATGGGGTTTTTAGCTCACTGTATATTTTAATTTTCAGGCCAATTTTAAAATAAGTTTTTTAATTGCATTTTAAATTATATATTGCACTGTTTGTTTTATTTTTGCCTGTACACCGCCCTGAGTCCTTCGGGAGAAGGGCGGTATAGAAATCAAATAAAAATAAATAAATAAATAAATATTTCTCGACGCGTTCTATTGTATTTATGTCAGAGATGTGGTATGGGTTCCAGACGGATGAGCTGTATTCAAGAATAGATCTGGCAAAGATTGTTGGATAGCAATACATGCTTGTTCTAAGTTTCATTTCCTATAAAGTTGGGTTATTGTATAATCAGCAGAATTAAGAAGATGTTAGTTTGGCCTAGCATAAAGCTACCATATATGAGATACAAATGTTCAGATTACCATTAGATGGCAATAAAGACTGGTACCCTACCTAGATGTCTGTGGGAAGACCTGTAAACAGCTTGAAACTTCAAAAGTGAGGAAAAATAATAACTCAAACAATAAATCCATTATTTATATGCAGAAAGCTTCCATTTCAAACTAGCAGAGGTGGCCACTGCTCCTATCAGAAACTCTAAAAAGATGTGATGTTCTTCAAGAGAACTAGATAGTGTGGTTTACCTATAAAACCACAGTTAGCAAATCATAACCAAGAGCCAAGACAGATCATCTTCATCTAATGTTAGGTCAGAATTCAAAATTTTCCATCCCAATTTGATCCATATTTATTTAGAAGTAAACCAGATCCCAAAAGCTTGACAATATTGGAGACATCTTCAGCTTTTCTCAAGATACAATTATTTCTGGATTTCTTATTACAGAAGCAATATCAAATATATTCATCCTAAAAATAAATCATCACTTTAAAAAAGAAGTATTGTTCAGAACTGTGATTAAAAAATAGGAACATTTTTCTTTTTAATAAACTACTGAAAAAGCTTATTATTTAGATTTATACTCTTCTGGCAAGGCTAATCAAATGCTCCCTTTTGTTCAGATGTTAAAACTCCCAAGATTGTAAAGTAAGATAGGACAGAGAAGCCAAATGATCCTCAAAAAGGAAGCAATGTAATTAACAGATTAAATTGGGAGGGGGAAAAAATCTCTGTAAATTATTTCTCTTTCTAGAATTTTACAAAACATTCTCTCCAGTGCTAGCAGAATGATTGCCCAAAGTTATAAATGAAATTATTACATGCAGGAAGTATAAGAGAAGAAAAGATAGATTTCATTCCATAGAGAAGGAAAAATTGTGCAAGTGTTTTTTGAAAGCTCTACGCTTCTACTTCTATCTTTACTGATCTCTGATCAAGATGGTGGAGGCTGATGACACTTTCACTCTTCTGAGAGCATCACATGACCTCCTGCCCTTGGCCTAACTCAAGGGATCCATGTAATTTTCTTTCTCTTCTTAGTTATGATTAAATCTGTAGTAGCCCTCCCAAGTGGTTGCCCTCCAGATGTGTTAGAAAGCTGCCAACTGCCAGAAAGCTGTCATGAATATTCATAACTGGACTCCATCAGATTGGGGAAGACAAAGCTGTATGATTTTGGGGTTAATAGGTTTGAGAGAGACCTGGGATTCTACATATTTCCACTCAGCATTGGAAAATTGAATTTTAATAATTTATGTAGATATAATACTACTGCAATATCACAGAAAAGCAACAGAAGTGAAACAAATTAAAAATGTCAATTGCACTGTATCAATTAGCTTTTCTTTTTCATGATTCATAGTGGCTGCTTTTTCCCATTTACCCCTTTCATTTTCTCTTGTTTTTAATTGTTTTCTCTTTATTTTATTTTATTTTGCTTGTATCATTTTATATTTTTGAAGTAATTTAAATGAAATAAAATGAATTACTTTTGTTCTTGTTATTGCATCATTACTTGTATTGATACAGAAATCAAAATAACCAGTTGGTGCCATTACACTTCTATTTGTCTGTCTGTCTGTTCATCCAGTACAAATCCAAAAAATCACTAAGTGGCAGCAAAGAATTAGTGTTTTTGTAGTAGTTAGTTGCTATCTAGAAATCACCTGGATAATAGAGAAAGAGAGAGCTGCAATTCTTTGCAGCAAAAATAGAAATAGGGGATATAGAGGAATATTAATTAAAAGTATTTGAGGGTGGAGGAATATTAACACTTCTTAGTTCCAAGATCCCAGTTAAATTGGGGAAAGAGATTGAGAAGTTTGCATTTAATTTTTAAAAATTAGCTCCAATCCTCTTGTCATTAAGAGAAATATAGAAAGCCGCACCCTTTGCCATGTGTTTGTTGGGGGAAAGGATCCTAGGTTTGATCTTCCCATCAAACTAAATGAGAATGATTGGAAAAACATGGGGTAAGAAAAACTTGGCCCAGGGCTAGGAACATGGGATGAAGTCACAAAAGAAACAAAACATAAACATGGTTACAATCAGCTGACCTCTCTTTCCACAGGATGCCCAGCGGAGGATAGGGCAGCTTGAACAAGAAAATAAGTCTCTATGTGTACGTCTAGCTAATATATATCGTGGTTCAGGTATGGTCGATTGCTGGAATGAGTACCAACAAAAGAGGTGAGCAGGAGTGACCTAGCAATGTTTTAATGCAACAGCTACCCTTGCAGGATTTAAGCTACCTGTCAAACAGGGCTCATATTCTGGTACAAGGTTATGTTGAAAAATAGTTCTCCTGGATGCCTGAAAAACTTAGGAGCATCTGGGAGAGGAGGCTGTCAAAAAAGTCAAGAGAGCAGCTGCATCTACACAATTGAATCCGTGCCCCCTTTCTAATGCTGACAAATGCAAAAGCAAATGCAAAACAAAAAAAAAGATGAGGTTCTGATTGCACAATTGCAGTTTCCATCTTGGCCATTCCATCTTGACTATTCCATCACGCTGAGGCTGAAAACCTTTCACATTTCATT
This sequence comes from Ahaetulla prasina, assembly GCF_028640845.1. Taxonomy (NCBI): domain Eukaryota; kingdom Metazoa; phylum Chordata; class Lepidosauria; order Squamata; family Colubridae; genus Ahaetulla; species Ahaetulla prasina. Next base: position 34,096,687 of record NC_080542.1, on the reverse strand, counting down.
GGATTTGGGAAAGAGCTGTAGTAGCTGAGTAATAACAGACAGCCTGTGACACCATAGCAAACAAGTTCATTACAGCAATATTTCTCAACCTTCGCGACTTTAAGATAAGTGGACTTCAACTTCCAGAATGACCTGGAGAATTCTTGGAGTTGACGTCAACCATCTTAAAGTTATTAAAGTTGAAAGACACTGCATTACAGGGATTAGACAAATTTGTTTGGCTTTTAAATTGGATTATGCTATAACGTTCATATGCTCTTCCTAAAAATGAAAGAACTATTTTGGGCTGCTAATTTTCATCCATCAAAGTTCACCAGTAGACTGAAGCCTTTTGGTCACTTCCATTGAAGATCAGTACCAAACTAGTGCGATAATGCTGGGTTTCCTCTTTAATCATACAATACTGCTCTTATGGACTTATGCCCCCAGTCCAAGACTAAAGCAGTCTTATACTGATCCTTTTTGCACTGAAGAACACCCTTTTTCTACTTAATTTGACAAAAAGCCATGATGTATAAATTTTATTCCACTTCCCCACTGCACATTTCATAGGCAAGTGTTAGGGTGACCAGACCTGCTAGAGCAATCGTTGCTAGATCCCAGCAGAAGTGTAGGCGAGCACATGTCAAACACATGACAATGATGATGATATCCATTCAGTTGGATCTATGGGCCAAGTCTCTCCCCATCTTGCACTATTTCTTTAAGTTTTTCTATGCCCCGGCTTTGTGTCAGCTTTGATGGTGTCTAGCCACTGTGTTCTTTGATAGCCTGATTTCTTTTTATCACTAACTCTTCCACACATAATTTCTGTCTTCAGTAAATTTCCTTGCATGACATGGCCAAAGTAAGCAAGATGCAGTTTTGTGATTTTATCCATTAGTTATTTGCCACTCAATCAAAATGCTTAAAATATTTTTCTATTTTACTATCAGTGATGACTGATATTAATCAACTGAAGCAAGGGCAATCAAACTGCTGTAACTCTATCCAAGCAAGACATTATATTATTCCCAAAAGGTTAAACTATGCATAAGGAGCTTTATCATGGCCCTATATAGTCAGAATGAAGGGGAAAAGTGAGATTGTTGTAGACCTAGAGCCACAGATTGCCCACCCCTATTTTGAGGGAACTGAGCCTTAGTTTTCAGGACCACCAAAGAGTTTATCAAGTCTGGCAACTGAGGTTATAAAATCCTAGCAGAGGAGTTTGGGGCTGAGAGACAGAAAGAAATGCAGAAAGCAAGAAGGAGAAAAGAGGAAGAAGGAAGAGAGACTGAGGATGTAGAATTGAATAGGCATGAAGAGTTTTTAAAGATGAATCAAGCAGCATAATATGTTGTCAGACGATGCAACAGAAATGCATAAGGAATGAGGAACATCAGGTAAAGAAATGGCAGGGGGTGTTATTTAGTTCTGGAATAATTCCTATCACCAGACACCTTTCATCTTATAGACATGCATTTGTGATCCTGATGTGGAGAGTGTATGTGTGTGGGTATAATCACAATTTTTAAAAAAGTAATTATGGATCTAACTTTGGAAATGAGAAACTTTGCCAACAATGTCAGACTGGAAACCAAAGTTGGGGAATGCTCAGCAATAGCAAAATTAACAGTCAATACATCCAAAAGTCTAACTAAATTTATGCAAGAATGGCTACCCTACATATTAATGCCACATAATAAGGCAAATTTAATACTAAGTGAATTATTTTTAAATGAGGGAACTATGAGGTAAAGATAGAAATTAAAAGCAATCTTAAGTGCATATTTTGATGTTGTGTACAACTGGAGAGAATTTAGAAAAATACTCTTTTACTCATATTTAAAATAATTTTTTGTTTTATTATTAATTTTTCTTTTTTCCTCTCCCTTTTTGCTTCTTTTTTACAAGAGTGTGTTCATTTATAATGACAAAAGTGGTAATATCAATATAAATACTAATGCCTAGTATTTTATAATTATTTCTTCAATAATTATTGAATGAAATCCATTTTAAAACTTATAATTTTAAAATCTCGGTTTAATCGCAAATATTTTATCTTCCATCCATTATGCACTTTTTTACTTTCTTCTTTTTTACTTTCATGTAGAAAGAAATAAGAAACATTTCTCATTAAATATTTTAAAATCAAGTGAGCGGTTGTTTAGCGAAAACTACCTATATTATCATCAGCAATATTTTTCAAAAATTAAGAAAGAAAAAAGTCAAATGTAAAATTTAAATATAAAAGAAAATCAGCCAAAATATAAGGAATGCTTGTTCCTTTCTTTGTTCAAAGGGTAAGGAAAATATGTTACTTAAGCAAAACCAACCACCTCCTCCATTTTAGCGAAGAACTCTCTAAATCAGGGATCCCAGAATTCTTCAGCTCATCAATACCTTCACAAAATTTCAACAGTTATTATATGAAAATGATTTAATGCATGATACTCAGCTAGCTGACTGTGCAACAAACCATATAATAATCAATAAAGAAGAAGAAAAACCAAATAGCGAAACACCAAAATGAAAGATCAAGTTGGAAAATGAGACACACAAGCTGAGATCACAAATAAGAAAGGTAGAACAGATGAAAGAAAAGAAGTTGAAGAACAAGAAAACCAAGAAGATTTGATTAGGAAATATCACCTAGAAATGAAGAAGATCAAGGAAGCACTGGAAATAGTAAAGCAATAAAGCAGCAAATAGTATCTATAGTCAAGAATAACAGCGGATACAAAACTGAAATTGCAAATTATACACAGAGTCTCCAATTTCAATCCAATCAGAAAGGTTTTTGCCAATCCATCAATGAAGAGACTGCAGTGGATCAGTCAATTCCTGACAAGGAAGAAACAGTGCAGTTCTGGGCACAGATATGGGATAACTCATAGAAATACAACAAGAACACAGTTAGTTAAAGGAAATAGATACAAATAAAAAAGAAGCTGAAATGAAAAAAACTTGTAACAATAATATAAATGTTAGAGAAAAGAGCAAGGAAGATCAGGAATTTATCAGCACCAGGTGAATATGAACTGTATGGATTTTGGTTGAAACATTTGACTAGTCTAATACTCACTCATTGCCAAGTAATTTAACAACATACTGCAAGGAGGTGAAGTTGAAGAATGGTTAACATCTGGCAAAACCTACCTGAAAATGAAAGACCCAGCAAAAGGAGCAGCACCAGGCAACTATAGATTGATTACCTGCTTATCAACAACCTTCAAATTGCTAACTGGTGTGGAAGCTCATACATTTATTTTATTTGTTTATTTATTTATTTATTTTGTCACACAGTATATATAAGCATAAACATGAAATAACTATAAAATATATAAGTATATATATATAAGCATGATATAATGAAAGGAAACAATAGGACAGGAACGCTTGGCACCTGAGCATAAAAGAAACCACCCAAACAGCAGAGGAATGAAAGATCAATTCCTAATTGACAAGATGATTTTTGGAAAACCGTAAGAGAAAGAAGATCGGTTTGAAAGTAGCATGGATTGATTATACTTCCTGGATAGATAATCAAGTGCCTAGAAACAACAGGATTCAATAACAACATCAGAAACAAACATCAATGGCACAATGGAAGACATGGTTACTGGTCAATGGTGATAGATAGGGGGAGGTTAATATCAAAACAGAAATCTTTCAAGGAGATTCACTACTACTATTTTTTTGTTGCACTGATTCCTCTGTCAACAATACTGAACAAGTCAGGCCATGGCTATCAAGCATCAAAAATATCTGCCAGACTATCCCAACTCCTATAAATGGATGACCACAAGCTATATGGAAAAACACCATCTGAAACAGAATCACTGAGTACACTGTCCCTATATATAGTCAAAATATTGCAGTGGGGTTTGGACTGGATAAATGTGCCATAGCATTAAGTGGGGGAAAACAGTGAAAACTGAAGGAATCAAGATACCCTACGGAAATAATGTCAAGTCTGGATGAAGATGATCACTGCAAATACCAGCGCATCTTTCAAGTTAACAACATCAAGCACACTGAAGTCAAGAAATACATTAGAAATGAATACATCAAGAGAGTGAAAAAAGATCTTAAAGTCCAAATTCAGTGGAGGAAACACCATCTAGGCAATTAACAACTGAGCAATTCCAGTCATTAAATACACAGTTGGAATAGTGGACCAGCTCAGAATTAAAAGCCCTGGATAGGAAGACCAGAAAAATAATGACAATGAATCCTACCTTTCATCCTTACAATGACATTGGCAGACTACTTACCAAGGAAAATAGGTGAGCATGGAATGTTGCAACATCAGGTCTTTGAAGAAGAAGAAAAAAGGACATTAGAAGAATATCTGAAGGACATGAAGAAGTTGCACTGACTCTAGTTTACCCAGATAGGTTTACTGACTACAGGAAGGACCAAACTGGCTCACAAGAAAGGCCAAATGAAGAACAAGAAAGAGACATAGGGATACAAAGTATTACATGGCCAGTATATTAAAAAAAAATAACAGCCAAAGCAGATAATAACAAGATCCCACAATGGCTTTGAAGCAGGAAAAGTGGGGGAGGGGGGAAAGGCATAAGGCTAATCCTGGCTGCACAAGACCAAGCCTTAACAAATGCATACAAAGCCAGTACTGAAGAGATAGCAATAGACAACAAGTGCTACCTCTGCAATGAAACTAAAGAAACAGGGAACCACTTGGTTAGCTGCTGCAAGAAGATCACATAGACTGACTGCAGGCAATGGCATGACAAAGTAACAACAATAGAGCATTGGAAAAAATACCATTTGCCTGCTAGCAAGAACTGGTGGGACTATAAAATAGAATAGAATAGAATAGAATAGAATAGAATAGAATAGAATAGAATAGAATAGAATAGAATAGAATAGAATAGAATAGAATTTATTGGCCAAGTGTGACTGGACACGCAAGGAATTTGTTTTGATGCAAAAAAAAAATTGAGGAAGTAATAGAAAATGAAGAAGCAAAATTGCTCTGAGATTTCATAATTTAAACAGACATCTACCACATAGCACCCCAAGTTAACAATTGTCAATAAGAAAGACAAAGAAGTCTGATAATGAATGTGGCAGCACTTTGAAATGACAGAGTAAAAGAGAAGGAACTGGAGAAAATAACAAAATTCAAAAACCTGCAAAAAGAAATAGAATTCTTGTGGCAAAAGAAAACCATAAGAAATCAATAGTAATAGGCACCTTAGATTACAATCCCAAAACAACTGGCACACCACTTGAACCATTAGCATTGACAAAATCATCATTAGCCAATTGCAAAAAGCAGAACATCTTACATTCTACAGTGACACTTCTAAAACCATCAACTTCTGCCTATCCCAAGGTCCTTGGGAAGGACTCAGTAGGTGGATAAAAATGCCAAATCCAGTCTGAATATCTGGCTGACTGCAATGAAACATATAATAATTAGTCCCATTAAGCCTTAGGGGTCAATATTTATAACCACTTTGGAGAACTACAGTGTTAATCCTCATATCTTACACAAGCTTTTTGGGATTTTGCAGTGCATTCCGACAGAAGCAGAATATAGAACTTGTAAGGCTTACTCTGGAGAACCAGGCAATTCTTAAAAGACTCCGTGACAGAAAGGCAACTTATGACAGGAAGCAGTATGAAAAGGATTGGCAGGCAAGTGCATTCTTCCCCATGGTTTCAAAGGGTCAGCTTTCTGTGTTTCACCAGTAGAGCAATTTAAGAATTTGAAGGCTCTTAAATTAGTGTTAACAGAAGCCTTCTCCAACCTGGTACCATCTATATATCAGTTATTTCTTAATATTGGCAATATCTGTGGACTTCAGCTTCCAGAATTCTGAGAATTGAAGTCCATACATCTTAAAGTTACTTACCAAAGTTGAGGAGCTCAACTGCACCAAGGTGGTGCAGTGTTAAGAGTACAGCACTGCAGGCTACTTCAGCTGACTGCTAGCTGCAGTTCAGCAGTTCAAATCTCACTGGCTCAAGGTTAACTCAGCCTTCCATCCTTCCGACCCCAGATTGTTGGGGGCAATATGCTGAGTCTGTAAAACGCTTAGAGAGGGCTGTAAAAAAGCACCCTGAAGTGGTATACAAGCACTATTGCTGTTGCTAACTCAGCTCAATTTCCGTCATCCCCAACTCTCTGGAGGATGCCATGTTACAAACTACAGAGATCTAAGAATCTCACAAGTGAAACAAGTCAGCAATAGAGCAAGTTTAATACATAAAACTAAAAAGTTTTTAAAGAGGGCAAAATATAGTCTTTTCTCTCTGCGCCACTGTACTCACCCAGTTTGCTTCTTCCACCCACCCCAGTCTGAACAGTAACAACACAGAGATAAAAGACAGGCTGTAACCTCATGCTGTGATCTCTGTTTGGCAGCTGAACCAATTTATTTCTGGTTCATCTGAGGAGGTCTTTGAAACCGAAGTAAAACTAATCTTTTCTTTGAAATACTGTGGCTGAGTAGGACTTGTGGGCAATCTGTCAGTTTGCAAGAATATTTGCTTCACCTCACCATCTAACTTCTGGACAGGAAGAGTAAGCAGGTCCTAGCAGGCCTTTCAAGGGGAAGTGTGACTTGATGGCTTTGCAGAACCACATCATAAACACAGATCATTTTGAAACGGTTCTAGACAAATGCCCACAATTAAAATTAGGAGGGCAGAGCAGTGATTCGGTGACTCCTTTGCTCTTAAGATTCTGAAACTGGCTGAAGTGCCTTCACACTGCTTTTGATCAATTCCTAAGAGGACTATAAGGGGCGTGCATAAGAGCACAAAAGTGCCTACCGTTCCTGTCCTATTGTTTTTATTTATTTTTATTTATTTATTTTGTCACAACAGTATATATAAGCATAAGTATGAAAGTAACTATATAATATATAAGCATATATATATAAGCATAAGCATGTAATAACTATATTAATTGGATATAATGAAAGAAAACAATAGGACAGGAACGGTAGGCACGTTTGTGCTCTTATGCACGCCCCTTTCATTATATCCAATTAATATAGTTGTTGCATACTTTTACTTATATATATGTTTTTATGATGTGTTGTTGTTTTATATCAATGTTTGCGTATACTGTTGTGACAAAATAAAAATAAAATTGGGGCATGTTTACAACTCTATTGTTCCATCCCCCAATTGCAAGCTGAAGAAGCATTAAATTCCCCCATTCTAAAAGTAATCACACTGAAACTAGAAAATAAGTTGAGCCTAGGACTTTGATTAAAAGTTGTTTCATCTCTACATATCCAAGCAATAAAAATAGATTTCTTCTAACCTCATCAGCACTGCAATTCCCCTTCTAGCACTTGAGAATGCCATCATTTGGGATGGGGGAAGAAGGAGAGGTAGGGAGAGCCAGTTTCTGATGTTCTTATGTAGGAGGCAAATGTTCTTACTCTGTTATTAGCAGCAAGGGAGGTACAGGGTTTGCATCCTCTGTGTCACCTTGGAACCTTCTCCCCTCCCCCTTAGTCTTGTTAGGGTAAAATGCTGCCAGCCTAAATTTCTTTGCAGGAATTAAAATTGCTTCCCAGAGTCAAGCAGCATCTCCTTAATGTCAACAAGCCTCCCACAGACCGAGAAGAAGGCAGATGGCCCAGCTGCAACTTTTGTCTTAGGGAAAAAGAGGAAAAAATGTGTTTCTTTGTTTCTCATATGAGAAACAGAGACTGTAGAGATTCTTTATTATCACAGATTTTCCGCTGGAACTTCAAGGCAGTGTTTGCATGACATACTTCCCAATGGTTATTTTAAACACGGTTTACTTGTTTGACCCAATTTTCTGACTTGGGATGTCATACTAAACTAAAATGTGATTGACCAATTTATGAAAGATGTATTGTATAAACACAGCCCAATTTTAGTCTTTCTTCCCTGTGTAGGACATTCTATATCTGATTTAAGCACTTATGCTTGATACTTTGCTGATTTGTTTTTCTTCTTTTTGAAGCTGATTTGTTTTAAAAAAATCATGGAAAATCAATAGTCAGACCTTCCATTCTTCAATGGGTAACTTAACTGCTACCCAAAATCCTGAAAGCCCAACCCTCAAAAAGAAACCTCTGTGGGAAATCATTAAGCAACTTTTCTCCTCTAAGAGAAGACTTTTGGTCAACGATTGCAATTCATTACAGGGACGGAAACAATGTGATAAGGTGTTAGTATGTAAAGGTTCTGGTGAATCACTCAGTACAATTATCCCATGTATCTATGAAAATACATCCAATTCCCATTTAACATGCAGCTCTTTGGGATGGCATTTCACAACAATCAAAAATAAAGTCATTGTTTCACAGCAAGGACAAGCTGAAAGGGATTAATTTATGGTCAGTAGAAATGCAAATGAAGATCCTTCTCACTTAAACAGGTGCTATTTGCAAAGGAGAGAGAAATTTGGCATAGTGATTAAGGCATCAGGCTAGTCTACTCCTGCCTTAGAAACAAAACAGCTGGGTGGTCGTCAGCCAAATACACTCCTTAGGCCTAGGAAACAGGAAGCATGCCAAACCACTTCTAAATATTGACAAGAAAACTGCAGGAACTGGTTCAGGCAGTCAGCAGTCTTGAAGTAGCCATGAAGAAAATGGCTAAAACTGATGCAAGGTAGTAAGATATTATAAGGTGTTTCAGCTGTTCTCCCAGGCTACTGTGGCATCACAGTCACCTTTTTTTATTGTATTTTCTTCTGCAGACTTCCAGGAATTATATGAGAAACACTTCTCGTTTTCCAGTACCAAATCAAGAGTAAGTATAAAACACTATCTAGACCAAGATCCTTTGGATAGGGATGTGGCTTTGCATTTGTTTTATGGATACTGTGGATACAGGTTAATTTGTGCCAAAGACAGCCGTTCATCCAGGAGAACGCCCAAATTGCGCACCCTCTCCATCGGGGCCAATGACTCGCTCCCAACAGTCAGCCGCGGACTCAGCTGACTGTACCGAGATGCCGGCATCCACAGCCACTCCGTCTTGGAGGGATTGAGCTTGAGCCTGTTCCTCCCCATCCAGACCCGTACGGCTTCCAAACACCGGGACAGCACTTCGATGGCTTCATTGGGGTGGCCCGGTGGGGAAGAGGACAGCTGGGGGGCGTCAGCGACAGCTGGTACCTCACACGAAGCCACTGATGATCTCACCCAGCGGCTTCATATAGATGTTGAACAGAAGGCGAGAGAATCACCTGCGGCACCCCACAAGTGAGGCGCCGCGGGCCGACCTCTGCCCGTCAACACCGCCTGCGACCGGTCGGAGAGATAGGAGGAGAACCACCGATAAACGGTGCCTCCCACTCCCAATCCCCCAACCGCGCAGCAGGATACCATGGTCGATGGTATCAAAGCCGCTGAGAGGTCTAATAGGACCAGGGCAGAGGAATAACCCTATCCCTGGCCCTCCAGAGATCATCCACCAACGCGACCAAAGCCGCCTCAGTGCTGTAACCGGGCCGGAAGCCGGACTGAACGGGTCCAGATAGACAGTTTCCTCCAGGTGCAGGGGAACTGATATGCCACCATACTCTACAACCTTCGCCGCGGGCGGGTTGGAGACTGGACGATAATTACCTAAAACAGCCGGGTCCAGGAAGGCTTCTTGAGGAGGGCCTCACCACCGCCTCTTTCAAGGCGGCCGGAAAGACTCCTCCAACAAGGAAGCACTCGTAATCCCTGAGCCAGCCTCGTGTCACCTCCTGAGTGGCCAGCACCAGCCAGGAGGGGCACGGGTCCAGTAAACATGTGGTGGCATTCAATCTACCCAGCAACCTGTCCATGTCCTCGGAGTCACAGGGTCAAACTCATCCCACACAACATCACCAAGACCGCCTCAGACGCCACGCCTGAATCACTACAATCTTGGTCCAGACCGTCCTTCAGCTGAACGATTTTATTGTATAGATAACTAAACTCTCAGCACGCCCCTGCACGGGTCATCCCGCCCCCTGGTGAAGGAGGGAGCGGGTCACCAAACAGGGCAGCTGGGCGGTTATCTGCCGACGCAATGAGGGAGGAGGCGAGCACGCCGCCTCAGTGCCACTAGGTAGGTCCTAGTATAGGATCTAACTAGTGTCCGATCAGCCTCTGAATGGCTGGACCTCCAGGAACTCTCTAGGCGTCTTATGCACGCCCCTTTCATTATATCCAATTAATATAGTTGTTGCATACTTTTACTTATATATATGTTTTTATGATGTGTTGTTGTTTTATATCAATGTTTGCGTATACTGTTGTGACAAAATAAAAAATAAAAATTGGGGGATGGAACAATAGAGTTGTAAACATGCCCCTATATGAGGACATTGGTGCAAGCTGAAGAAGCATTAAATTCCCCCATTCTAAAAGTAATCACACTGAAACTAGAAAATAAGTTGAGCCTAGGACTTTGATTAAAAGTTGTTTCATCTCTACATATCCAAGCAATAAAAATAGATTTCTTCTAACCTCATCAGCACTGCAATTCCCCTTCTAGCACTTGAGAATGCCATCATTTGGGATGGGGGAAGAAGGAGAGGTAGGGAGAGCCAGTTTCTGATGTTCTTATGTAGGAGGCAAATGTTCTTACTCTGTTATTAGCAGCAAGGGAGGTACAGGGTTTGCATCCTCCGTGTCACCTTGGAACCTTCTCCCCTCCCCCTTAGTCTTGTTAGGGTAAAATGCTGCCAGCCTAAATTTCTTTGCAGGAATTAAAATTGCTTCCCAGAGTCAAGCAGCATCTCCTTAATGTCAACAAGCCTCCCACAGACCGAGAAGAAGGCAGATGGCCCAGCTGCAACTTTTGTCTTAGGGAAAAAGAGGAAAAAATGTGTTTCTTTGTTTCTCATATGAGAAACAGAGACTGTAGAGATTCTTTATTATCACAGATTTTCCGCTGGAACTTCAAGGCAGTGTTTGCATGACATACTTCCCAACGGTTATTTTAAACACGGTTTACTTGTTTGACCCAATTTTCTGACTTGGGATGTCATACTAAACTAAAATGTGATTGACCAATTTATGAAAGATGTATTGTATAAACACAGCCCAATTTTAGTCTTTCTTCCCTGTGTAGGACATTCTATATCTGATTTAAGCACTTATGCTTGATACGTCTTTGCTGATTTGTTTTTCTTCTTTTTGAAGCTGATTTGTTTTAAAAAAATCATGGAAAATCAATAGTCAGACCTTCCATTCTTCAATGGGTAACTTAACTGCTACCCAAAATCCTGAAAGCCCAACCCTCAAAAAGAAACCTCTGTGGGAAATCATTAAGCAACTTTTCTCCTCTAAGAGAAGACTTTCGGTCAACGATTGCAATTCATTACAGGGACGGAAACAATGTGATAAGGTGTTAGTATGTAAAGGTTCTGGTGAATCACTCAGTACAATTATCCCATGTATCTATGAAAATACATCCAATTCCCATTTAACATGCAGCTCTTTGGGATGGCATTTCACAACAATCAAAAATAAAGTCATTGTTTCACAGCAAGGACAAGCTGAAAGGGATTAATTTATGGTCAGTAGAAATGCAAATGAAGATCCTTCTCACTTAAACAGGTGCTATTTGCAAAGGAGAGAGAAATTTGGCATAGTGATTAAGGCATCAGGCTAGTCTACTCCTGCCTTAGAAACAAAACAGCTGGGTGGTCGTCAGCCAAATACACTCCTTAGGCCTAGGAAACAGGAAGCATGCCAAACCACTTCTAAATATTGACAAGAAAACTGCAGGAACTGGTTCAGGCAGTCAGCAGTCTTGAAGTAGCCATGAAGAAAATGGCTAAAACTGATGCAAGGTAGTAAGATATTATAAGGTGTTTCAGCTGTTCTCCCAGGCTACTGTGGCATCACAGTCACCTTTTTATTGTATTTTCTTCTGCAGACTTCCAGGAATTATATGAGAAACAGAGACTGTAGAGATTCTTTATTATCACAGATTTTCCGCTGGAACTTCAAGGCAGTGTTTGCATGACATACTTCCCAATGGTTATTTTAAACACGGTTTACTTGTTTGACCCAATTTTCTGACTTGGGATGTCATACTAAACTAAAATGTGATTGACCAATTTATGAAAGATGTATTGTATAAACACAGCCCAATTTTAGTCTTTCTTCCCTGTGTAGGACATTCTATATCTGATTTAAGCACTTATGCTTGATACGTCTTTGCTGATTTGTTTTAAAAAAATCATTGAAAATCAATAGTCAGACCTTCCATTCTTCAGTGGGTAACTTAACTGCTACCCAAAATCCTGAAAGCCCAACCCTCAAAAAGAAACCTCTATGGGAAATCATTAAGCATCTTTTCTCCTCTAAGAGAAGACTTTTGGTCAATGATTGCAATTCATTACAGGGACGGAAACAATGTGATAAGGTGTTAGTATGTAAAGGTTCTGGTGAATCACTCAGTACAATTATCCCATGTATCTATGAAAATACATCCAATTCCCATTTAACATGCAGCTCTTTGGGATGGCATTTCACAACAATCAAAAATAAAGTCATTGTTTCACAGCAAGGACAAGCTGAAAGGGATTAATTTATGGTCAGTAGAAATGCAAATGAAGATCCTTCTCACTTAAACAGGTGCTATTTGCAAAGGAGAGAGAAATTTGGCATAGTGATTAAGGCATCAGGCTAGTCTACTCCTGCCTTAGAAACAAAACAGCTGGGTGGTCGTCAGCCAAATACACTCCTTAGGCCTAGGAAACAGGAAGCATGCCAAACCACTTCTAAATATTGACAAGAAAACTGCAGGAACTGGTTCAGGCAGTCAGCAGTCTTGAAGTAGCCATGAAGAAAATGGCTAAAACTGATGCAAGGTAGTAAGATATTATAAGGTGTTTCAGCTGTTCTCCCAGGCTACTGTGGCATCACAGTCACCTTTTTTTATTGTATTTTCTTCTGCAGACTTCCAGGAATTATATGAGAAACACTTCTCGTTTTCCAGTACCAAATCAAGAGTAAGTATAAAACACTATCTAGACCAAGATCCTTTGGATAGGGATGTGGCTTTGCATTTGTTTTATGGATACTGTGGGATACACAGGTTAATTTGTGCCAAAGATATTTTTCTGGGCTCTTGCTAGTTTCCCTGCATCAGTCCTTTTCTCAAATAATATCAATAAAAACAACAAAATGGGTGAATTGCTAAAGGGGGGGGGCTAGCCCTCTAGCATCCCTTTATTTCCTAGAATGCTGCATGCCACTTACATCTCGAAAAAGGAAAGTGGTGGTGGGAAGCTGCTGGCAGGACTTCTTCAGTGTGCCCCTTCCATTGAGTGAATGTAGAGGATGATAGGGGCATCTGGATGGAGAATGAAGGTAGCTAAGAACCAGCCACCCATTCAGTTGCTAATGTTTGAATATGTCTACCTGCTCACACATTCAGGCTTGACCCTTTGCTGTCCTCTACAACAATAATATTTGGGATGCATCTACAACATCCACTCAAATTATTATTATTTATTATATTTGTATACCGCCCATCTCCCAAAGGACTCAGGGCGGTTCACAGTCAAAAAACAATAGAAAACATATAATAGATAAAAAACAGCTAAAAGAATAGATAGTTAAATTCAATTGATGATACATTGATACAAATGTACAAATTCAAATGATACATTGTCCACTTTTTTTTCCTCCCAAACCAGACAGAGGCATACAAATGTCACTTTTATGAATATTTTCTAACAAAAATCCAGATCTGAAATTGCTGATCTTACAGAAAATAGTTAGAATGATGAGTGGGGAGGGGCAAAATCTCTATGTTGTGTAGATTTTCTTGCCCAGATGTATAATAAAAGTTTTAAGAACATGTTGTGGATGCTCCTGCAAAACAATTACTAGAGTTTCTCAACCTCAGCAATTTTTTTAAAAAGTGAAATTTAACTTTGAACATACTGGCTGGGGAATTCCAGGAGTTGAGGTCCCAGAAGTTGCTGAGATTGAAAAACATTGAGTTGAATGGATTTATACAATGACATGGTTACTTACAAACAGGGCCAATTGTAGGTTGTAGGTCAAGTAAGCACTGGCTTAGGTACACCAAATAGAATAGAATAGAATAGAATAGAATAGAATAGAATAGAATAGAATAGAATAGAATAGAATAGAATAGAATAGAATAGAATAGAATAGAATAGAATAGAATAGAATAGAATAGAATAGAATAGAATAGAATAGAATAGAATAGAATAGAATAGAATAGAATAGAATAGAATAGAATAGAATAGAATAGAATAGAATAGAATAGAATAGAATAGAATAGAATAGAATAGAATAGAATAGAATAGAATAGAATAGAATAGAATAGAATAGAATAGAATAGAATAGAATAGAATAGAATAGAATAGAATAGAATAGAATAGAATAGAATAGAATAGAATAGAATAGAATAGAATAGAATAGAATAGAATAGAATAGAATAGAATAGAATAGAATAGAATAGAATAGAATAGAATAGAATAGAATAGAATAGAATAGAATAGAATAGAATAGAATAGAATAGAATAGAATAGAATAGAATAGAATAGAATAGAATAGAATAGAATAGAATAGAATAGAATAGAATAGAATAGAATAGAATAGAATAGAATAGAATAGAATAGAATAGAATAGAATAGAATAGAATAGAATAGAATAGAATAGAATAGAATAGAATAGAATAGAATAGAATAGAATAGAATAGAATAGAATAGAATAGAATAGAATAGAATAGAATAGAATAGAATAGAATAGAATAGAATAGAATAGAATAGAATAGAATAGAATAGAATAGAATAGAATAGAATAGAATAGAATAGAATAGAATAGAATAGAATAGAATAGAATAGAATAGAATAGAATAGAATAGAATAGAATAGAATAGAATAGAATAGAATAGAATAGAATAGAATAGAATAGAATAGAATAGAATAGAATAGAATAGAATAGAATAGAATAGAATAGAATAGAATAGAATAGAATAGAATAGAATAGAATAGAATAGAATAGAATAGAATAGAATAGAATAGAATAGAATAGAATAGAATAGAATAGAATAGAATAGAATAGAATAGAATAGAATAGAATAGAATAGAATAGAATAGAATAGAATAGAATAGAATAGAATAGAATAGAATAGAATAGAATAGAATAGAATAGAATAGAATAGAATAGAATAGAATAGAATAGAATAGAATAGAATAGAATAGAATAGAATAGAATAGAATAGAATAGAATAGAATAGAATAGAATAGAATAGAATAGAATAGAATAGAATAGAATAGAATAGAATAGAATAGAATAGAATAGAATAGAATAGAATAGAATAGAATAGAATAGAATAGAATAGAATAGAATAGAATAGAATAGAATAGAATAGAATAGAATAGAATAGAATAGAATAGAATAGAATAGAATAGAATAGAATAGAATAGAATAGAATAGAATAGAATAGAATAGAATAGAATAGAATAGAATAGAATAGAATAGAATAGAATAGAATAGAATAGAATAGAATAGAATAGAATAGAATAGAATAGAATAGAATAGAATAGAATAGAATAGAATAGAATAGAATAGAATAGAATAGAATAGAATAGAATAGAATAGAATAGAATAGAATAGAATAGAATAGAATAGAATAGAATAGAATAGAATAGAATAGAATAGAATAGAATAGAATAGAATAGAATAGAATAGAATAGAATAGAATAGAATAGAATAGAATAGAATAGAATAGAATAGAATAGAATAGAATAGAATAGAATAGAATAGAATAGAATAGAATAGAATAGAATAGAATAGAATAGAATAGAATAGAATAGAATAGAATAGAATAGAATAGAATAGAATAGAATAGAATAGAATAGAATAGAATAGAATAGAATAGAATAGAATAGAATAGAATAGAATAGAATAGAATAGAATAGAATAGAATAGAATAGAATAGAATAGAATAGAATAGAATAGAATAGAATAGAATAGAATAGAATAGAATAGAATAGAATAGAATAGAATAGAATAGAATAGAATAGAATAGAATAGAATAGAATAGAATAGAATAGAATAGAATAGAATAGAATAGAATAGAATAGAATAGAATAGAATAGAATAGAATAGAATAGAATAGAATAGAATAGAATAGAATAGAATAGAATAGAATAGAATAGAATAGAATAGAATAGAATAGAATAGAATAGAATAGAATAGAATAGAATAGAATAGAATAGAATAGAATAGAATAGAATAGAATAGAATAGAATAGAATAGAATAGAATAGAATAGAATAGAATAGAATAGAATAGAATAGAATAGAATAGAATAGAATAGAATAGAATAGAATAGAATAGAATAGAATAGAATAGAATAGAATAGAATAGAATAGAATAGAATAGAATAGAATAGAATAGAATAGAATAGAATAGAATAGAATAGAATAGAATAGAATAGAATAGAATAGAATAGAATAGAATAGAATAGAATAGAATAGAATAGAATAGAATAGAATAGAATAGAATAGAATAGAATAGAATAGAATAGAATAGAATAGAATAGAATAGAATAGAATAGAATAGAATAGAATAGAATAGAATAGAATAGAATAGAATAGAATAGAATAGAATAGAATAGAATAGAATAGAATAGAATAGAATAGAATAGAATAGAATAGAATAGAATAGAATAGAATAGAATAGAATAGAATAGAATAGAATAGAATAGAATAGAATAGAATAGAATAGAATAGAATAGAATAGAATAGAATAGAATAGAATAGAATAGAATAGAATAGAATAGAATAGAATAGAATAGAATAGAATAGAATAGAATAGAATAGAATAGAATAGAATAGAATAGAATAGAATAGAATAGAATAGAATAGAATAGAATAGAATAGAATAGAATAGAATAGAATAGAATAGAATAGAATAGAATAGAAAATAGAATAGAATAGAATAGAATAGAATAGAATAGAATAGAATAGAATTAGATTAGATTAGATGAATAGAATAGAATAGAATAGAATAGAATAGAATAGAATAGAATAGAATAGAATAGAATAGAATAGAATAGAATAGAATAAAGAATAGTGTAGAATAGAGAATAGAATAGAATTAGAATAGAATTAGAATAGAATAATAGAATAGAATAGAATAGAATGGAATAGAGTAGAATAGAATAGAATAGAATAGAATTAGAATAGAATAGAATAGAATATAATTGTTGCTATATGACATGAACTATATGATGTAATTACAATTACTGTATAAATAGAGGGAAAATATCCAAGAAAACAAAAAAGAATTTGCCAGGGCTGGAAATTATAACTATAAAGCTCAAAAAGTTGGAGAAAAAAGAGAAATAAGATGGCATTTGAAATTCATAACAGAATTGGAAGATGAGTCAAGCCATTTGGTGCCTTGAGTGCCAAAATGTCTAAAATCTAAACTCATCAGACATGTCCAGGGAGGGATTTTTTTAAAAAGTCAAGATAGGGGCCATGCCCACTTAATCAAAATTTTACCCATGTATAAAATGTGGTGGTGGTGGGTATCTTTGATTATATTGCTATTGAGACCATCTTGGCTTTCATGATGTCCCCCATGGAGAACCCTGCGAATCATTGATTTACCAAAAAACTACCTTCAACTCTCTTGATTCTCCCTTCCTATAATATATATGCTTCCACTTTTCTACAGTTCCAGATTTCTTTTCTTCTTTTTCTGGGCGGGGCAGCACATTTCCAAACTAAGTTCTGCCCTCCAACCATCTAGGATTTTTATTTTTGGGGAAAAAAATTGTAGCGTTCATGGGAGTCAATGGTATTACTGCAAATAAAGAGGAAATATGGTAGTGCTTTGCTCAGCAGAAATCAGTTTCTGCTGTATATACAAAAATTATGCAAAATCAGATGATAAAGAAAATCCATGATTAGCAAGATAAGAGTTTGTGATGACTTATTGGGGCTCTCAGGATTATGTTGCAGGAGCTTTAAAATGGTGACCTGAGTTGGGACGTTGCATCTGGAACCAAAGGTCTTGTCCCAGGATGCTTCAATTCAATGGCTTATTCAGAGGCGACTATTGTGCCATAGTGGAAGCTTTACACTTTTTTATTTATTTATTTATTTACATTTATATCCCGCCCTTCTCCGAAGACTCAGGGCGGCTTACAGTGTGTAAGGCAATAGTCTCATTCTATTTGTATATTTATATAAAAAGTCAACTTATTGCCCCCCCAACAATCTAGGTCCTCATTTTACCTACCTTATAAAGGATGGAAGGCTGAGTCAACTTTGGGCCTGGTGGGGCTTGAACCTGCAGTAACTTCATTGTCCATGAATTCATTAACTCTTTGAAATTGAATATTTTTATGTGGCCATGTGGTTATATTTAAACACTTAAATTTGTGAGTTAAGTATATGGTTGACTATCCCTGAATAAGAAAACAACTAGTATTTACAATGCCAGAGTGAATTCTTGAAAATCAACATCCAGCTCATACATAGTCTGCCTCCTCCTCAAGAATTTGTTGCTGGAATTAACATGTTGATTTGCATCCTGTCCCCAAACTTTTAATATGGTTCAAAGGATCCTGGGGGAAGCAGATTATCTGGACCCTTTTTTAATCTGCATTCAGACCAGGTCATAAAGACAGCATTAGTTACACTTAAATGATTGCCTTTGGGAGGAATCAGGATTGTGAAGGGAATGCATCCATCCTAGTCATCATTGATCTGTCAGCCGTTTTTTATACCATTGAGCATGGTTTCCTTCTGGACCGGCTATGGAGCTGCGAGTAAGAGAAGCAATATTGCAATGATTCTCCTCCTTCCTCCAGGAAGCTCTAGTTGACATTGGGAAGGGAGTTGTCTAATCCTAGTCTCCTATTTTGAAGGGCTTTCTCCCCTTTTGTTTAACTTCTACCTGAAACCATGGAGGAAGTCATCCTCTGGCGTGGAATGCAGTATCATCAGGAACAGGATGTTGATGATACCCAATTATATGAAGGAGAGGGGGGGGAATAGAATAGAATAATAAATAATAAATAAATAGAATAGAATAATAAATGAGAGGGGGCACAGAAAGAGAGAGAGAAATAGAAATAGAAATAGAAATAATAGAATAGAATAGAATAGAATAGAATAGAATAGAATAGAATAGAATAGAATAGAATAGAATAGAATAGAAAAGAAAAGAAAAGAAAACTTCATTGGCCAAGTGTGATTGGACACATAAAGAATTTGTCTTGGTGCATATGCTCTCAATGTACATAAAAGAAATATTCATCAAGAATTCTAAGGTACAACACAAGTGTGTGTGTGTGTGTGTGTGTGTGTGTCCTGGACCTGGAAACATGCTTATCTCTGGCAAGAGGGGCTGCTGTACTTCCCTGCTCAGAACCAGTGTGCAATTTTGATATTTTCCTGTTTTCAGCTCTTCCTCAAAGTGCAAGTGATTACTGTGGTCAGGAGCTTCATCTTGTTTGCCAATTCTACCTGTTCCTGGATTGGGGAATCCTATTAGCAATCAGTCTTGCCTTTGTCACCTCCCAGTTGTGCTATTATAATGTGTGCCCTTAAAAAATATCCAGAAGCTTCAAGCGGTTCAAAACCTACCAGTGCATGGTAGGGCACAGCATGGCACAGCTTAGTATGCCTAAGCAATATCAGTACTTTCTGAATCACATTGACTCCCAATAGTTTCCACGTACATTTCAAAGTGCTGGTTATCACCCATCATGGCATAGAACTGGGTTATCTGCAAGACCATTTTTCTCCAATTGTTTCCACCTGTTCTGCATGCTGGACTGTGACTGGAACAGTTCAGATCCTTTCCTTATAGTAATGTCACCTAATGGGGCCCTAAAGGTGGGCCTTTTTTATTGCACCTTTCTGGAATGATTCTCTGTCCCACCTCAACATGCAGCTGACTTCAACCCTGTTGACCTTTAGAAATATTTTGTTGTTTCATAGGCATTGGGATCACGATGATGGGATTTGCAACCTAGAGAAATGTAACGCATATTGTGGAGTCCTGCTCATTTATTAACTATAGTATTTGTTACTTTTCCTTTGAGTATTTTGCTTCTTCTTAATAATGCATGCAACCTAGAGTCACTTTTCTCCAAGTCTAGTGGCTTTATTAATCCAGTAAGTAAATAAACAAAACCTCTATAGAGAGGATTATAAAATTAAGAGGGAATTTAATAGAACCTCAGTTTTTCCTGTCCCCATTTATGATTTTATATGATGTGCCATAGGTATAGTGGGAGGGTGTGTGCCCACAGATCCCTGATGGCACAACAGATATCTGTGGTTTGCTTTTTTGTTGCAAAAATGGGAGGTGGTCAGAGCTTAAGTTATATTCACTATAGACTAGGATGATGTTTTTTAGCACTTCCCCTCTTCAGAAACTCCACAGGAGATGAATCTTCATAGAGTTTCTGAAGCTCTATAGAGAGAGCTGGCCTGCACTACTTAACAAGCAAAAGTTGCTCTTGTAGAGGGGAGAAGTCCAGCAATGCTCAGAATCAGGCAGCCAAAGAATGAGCCCTCTATCACCAACCTTGTTTTCCCCAAAGACTGCCTTCATTCTAGAAGAGTGAGTGTATTCATATTCAAGGTGCTGTCCCCCATCCCCCAATAAAGGCTTCTGAATCTGTCAAATTGGCTTCTTCATAAAACTCCTTGTGGATCTACCATGGCTTTGATTGAAACCTATTTGTTAATTGGGAATTGAATTTAGTAGATTCGTCTTCTACAATCTGGCACCTTTTTGGAGTCCTGACGGGTGAAATGCTCCCAGTTCACACCGGCTCGCCCAATTATGTAGTGATGGCAGCTGCTGGTTCGGAGGACCGGTAGCAAAAATCCCTGGCCCCACCCTCCCTGCCTCTGCTGAGCCGCACCATCAGCAGAGGTTTTTTTTTTTACTTTTAAAAGTTTTTCTTCAGCCGAAACATGCCTTTAAAAGTAAAAATAAAACCCTCTGATGATCGCGGAGCTGAGCAGAGATCATCAAAACCCTTTAAAAGTTTTTTTTAAAAAACCCTCTTCAGCCGAAGGGGAAAAAAACAAGAAAAAAACCTGGGGTTTTAAAAGCCTCCTCTGGAGATCCCAGAGGAGTTTCCTGATCCTCACAGGCTTTTAAACTCACTTTTTACAGCCCCCACTTACAAGAGCCCTCACCCATGCCCAGCCAATTCCCCCTCCACACTTACCTATAATTACTGCTCTTTTGGGCTGGCAACGCCATGCTTTCTTCAGCTACTGAAGAAAAAAAAAGCTTGCTTTGACTTCCTGCTTTGCTGAATGAAGAACTCTGGGTGTTGAAGTCCACAAACTAAGTTACTAAGGTTGGAGACCCCTGTTCTAAAAAAATAAATAAAAATAATAAAATAAAATATTTGTGCAGCTTTCTGAGATTTGGTGTGTTTCTGTTGTGTTTCACTCTAACTACACAAACACACAAAATCTCACAAAGCTGTATGTGGCATTGTGTATGTGTGTGTGTGTGTGTCAGTTGTGTTGTATGTGTGTAAAGTGTGAGGTTCCTGCTTGTTGCAGGGGCCATTTTGGGTGAAGTGCAGCTGCTTTTACATTGTGTGCGAGTCAGTTGTGTTGTATTGTGTGTGTGTGAAGTATGAAAGTTGGTTTTTTGTACCTCTTATCGTTTTGTATACCTTTTTTATTATTTATTGTTATTGGCCACGCCCACCAATTAAGCCACGCCCACAGAACTGGTAGGGAAAATTTTTAGATTTCACCCGAGTCCTGATCCTAGTAACGTCTCAGTTCTTGCTATAGCCCTTGAACACTCTGGAGTTTGCAGCTAACATTCTAGAAATGACAATTTGGAGAAAGGTTGCCTTAGACCAATTTTTGCTCTGACCACTAAGTATGCCCAGAACAAAAAAAAAAAGAGTGCCTTAATGGCATAGGACAGTGCTTCTTAACCTCAGCATGCTGGCTGGGGAATGTTGGCAGTTTAAGTCCATACATCTTAAAGTTACTGTGATTGAGAAAGCCCGGTTTAGAATATTGCATGGCCATATTCATATCACCATCTTAATTCTGTTCGTATTAACCTTTTTCTGGGCTCACACAATACACTGAAATGTAAACTAATCCATATAAAGAGCTGGGTTTACATATCTGACAAATCAACCAAACCCTAAATAAGCCTATCATATTGTGCATATATAAAAGTATTTTACTGCAAAAACTTTAAACCAACTTGCATAAGTAGGCTTGCACTACTGAACTAGTGACCTCCAAATCTGTTAGGAGTGCTACTCTCTGCCTACCTGCTTGATGGAATTCTGAGGATTACAGTCCCAGTGCACCTAAATGGAAGAAGCACATCCATATTATTGCTAGTACTTCTGATACGTCATATACAACGTATGAGAGCCAGTTTGGTCTAATAGTTAAGGTACAAGGCTAGAAACCAGGAGACTATGAGTTCTAGTCTTCCCTTAGGTATGAAATCCAGCTGGGTCACTTTGGGCTAGTCACTCTCAATCCAATTCATCTCACTGCATTGTTACTGGGGGAAAACAGGCTTGCTGCCTTGAATTATTTATAAAAATAATAAAGGTAGGATGAATTAATGAACATTCTAAAGGTCTAAATACATTCTTCAGCCAAAAGAACCTTAGGAACCATCACTGAAGGACCCTCAGGAAAGCTTAGAGATCAGCAGTCTAACCGAATTGATTGAACTTCCTAGTGCACTAACTTTAAAGTGGTTTTCTGCCTAAAGTGGTGTTTCTTTGTCTGGATTTGATTTATATCGAGTCTGTTTGGGAGGGAAATCAATCTGTGTAGCTCAGTTAATACAATCCTCCAGTTGCTCCTTTAAAATGTGAGTTTCTAGACTGCCTAAATAACCTAACATGTCTCTCTTAAATTTATTTCAGGAAACAAGACAATGTGAGGAATAGCAAGCCACTTAGGACTACTCGAAACACACAGTCTAGCTGATGGTAACATCAACACTAGCTGGGAACTTCATTTAGGTTTTAGAATAAAACAAGTGGCGGTGAAAAGGCATATCTATTATGAAATGTTTGCAAGCATCAAGGTGCATTCCATACACATATATATCAAACACAGGAGCTGTCCAAATTTTAAGAAACCAACATGGAAACTGTGGAAAGCTCAATTCTCATCAAAAAGATTGCAATGAATTTCCCATATGATATGGTTTTGAAATAGGCTGCTTTTTTCAGGATGTTCAGCAAGATATAAATTCGTTGTGGGGTTTTTGAGGGGCTTTTAACCTTTGAGGCTGAGTACATAATCCCTCTTTTCAACCCACTTCTAATAATAGTAGTCAATACTCCTACTTGTTCTACTTACCTGCACATTTACACTAGTTTTATTCTTATAGAGGTGAAACTAGGGACAAATCAAAAGAATTACAGCCAGAAGAGATAGAAGTTCCTCCACACACAAATACATGAACAGAAAATGATTTGTGCAAATAGTAAACAGAGAACAATGCCATGGGCAATTCAGGCTAACCCTGTTTAAAGCACTTTTCTTTTAGAATGTATTTTATAGTAGTGGCATTAGCAGATAACTGAATGTGTGCATTGCTATAGATACTTATTTGTGAGGGGAGTAAAATTTTATTTCCAAATAAGACACATAACAGTCTAAGTATGTGTTATCCAATTATTAAGCAACCAAAGTTATTTAGCTGCGTTGTATAGACTGGGATATGCAGTCTTAATGCACAGATCAGGGAAAATGAAAACAAGGAAAAATTGGGGAGGGCAAACATTAAACATTTTTAAAGAAATATTGAGTTGGCATAATGCATGCTAAGTAGGTAAGTTGGCATGAAGAGGTAGAGAGGATAGTCCAAGTAAGATGACCAAAATGGAAACAAGAGAAAGGTGGAAATTCACTACTTCCCAATGGCTACAGCTAGTAGTAGTAGTAGTAGTAGTAGTCGTAGTAGTAGTAATAGTAGTAATAGTAATAGTAGTAGCACACTTGTTAGCTGGTGACTGAGAGTTTTAAAAGATGTTTGGAGAGTGCCAAATCACAGAAGACCAGTGAAGGTTTCGTTGACTTCCACAGATTAAAGCAAAATTAACTTCTGTACAATCATTTATCCACACTCATTCCCTGACTTCAGTTTTCCAATATAAGTTCCCCCAAACTTTTTTCCTCTCTATGCCAGCCTAAAACTTAGAAGTGAAAAAAGGATACCTAAAGTAGAGAGGAATTTACATTTGTACACCAGAGAGCTAGGCTTTTGTATTTTAAGTATATACAATTGAAATCCCGCATGTTGGAATAGCGTGGAGGGTTTTCTTCGTTGTAAATCCTTTCTGTGAGATTGGCTGTATTCTCCAGTAGCTTCTTTGCTTCAAACAAATATTTTCCAAGGAAAAAATATATATAAGGTAGTTGTTTTCATGGAAGGCAAAGTTGGCATAGCAATGAATACTAAAACAAACTCACCTTTAAAGTTGTACTTTCTTGCAATGGTACAGAAGAATTAGAAAAAAAAAAACTACGTGTGTGTGTGTGTGTGTGTGTGTGTGTGTGAATTGTATATTCAATAGGAATGGAAACTAGCTTTGGATGAGATATCAAGGGAGTGCAGGTAAATTAAAGCAAGCAGTTCTCATCCTAAAAATTTCTCTGAAAAACTGCATGTATCAAATGCATAAATTCATTGTATTATCCCAGATACAACAAAGTGAATTATTTAAAGAAGCAACTCATCAGTCAGAGGCATTGCTAGCATACAAGCAGCTCTTCTGCATAAAAACAATTTAAAAAATATTCTAGTTGCACACACTGTTAAAAAGAGTTTTGATTATTCTAGCTGCATTCATGCACAGTTAAAAAGAATTATTCTGCCTTGCTACTGGCACCCATCCTCCCACACACCCAATTTGCAAAATGGGTTGTGGTGGTTTGATATCAAAGATTGAACATTTTTTTTTTCTCTTCAAGGAGCATCTTCTGCACCAATTTGTCTTCTGAAGGACACTAGGGAATACCTATTGCATACATAAATCATATGCAATAATGAACTGGTTAGCCTTTTAGCTATTATTTTTTTCTTGCAAAAGACTAACATTTTTAGGAAACTTGAATTCTTATTACACAATTCCTACCAGCTTGTTGACACATTCTATGAACCAAACTATGTATTTGATACCAAAGGGGAAATTTTATTTTAGGCATGAGAGGTTCAGAGAGAAATTGGGAGGGGAGGGGGGAATTCCTTGCATTCCAAGCTATATGTCTCTCTCCCACACTTGTAAAGGATAAATGCAATTACCATATTATACCACATACATACAATATATAAAGTGAACATATACCTTCACCTTTTGTCAGGTGCTAGCTAGATCTCTCAGACTCTACCAGCCTTTCACATCAATTGACAGTGTATCCTAGAACCTTGTTTCATTCACAGAAAGATTAATAATGGTGAGCCAGCTGTTTTCTAGAGATGTTCACCTAGTACATGGGTGTCAAACTCGTGGCCCGTAGGCTGGATACCTCATGCGCTGGCCATGCCCACTCCCATTTTAGCGAAGGGGGGGAAAGCCACGATACATCACGTGACAATATGACGACACGAGTTTGACACCCCTGACGTAATAATATCAATCTTAAATCACTCAAAGCACAAATGACCAAGCTCAAATTATGCTACTTTGGACATATGAAGACATCTGGCTCTTGGAGAAGCTGTAATGTTGAGAACGATGAAAAGAAAGACAATGACCAGCAACAAGGAGATGGATTCAGGTACTGCAGAGATGGATTACATTACACCATTGGAAGATCTGAAGAACTACAGTATCCTGGGAACAGATTCATCTGGAGAAATTATCTATATGGTTGCTAAGAACTGACACCAACTTGATGACCCATTATCAGTCAATATCAATGATAATTTTTTTAAAACAAAGCCCTAACTTTCTTTACAATTTTAAAACTACAGAATTAAATAAGTAGATCAATAATTTCTGCTTCAAAAGACTGGTGATAAATGCTGTGGTTAAGTGATAGAAGAGTTCTAGGAAGATTGATGATTATTTTTTCCAATGGGAAATATTTTTTTTACAAAGACATGCACAAAAAAACCATAGTGGAACAGAAAAACCAGTACAGAGAACAAAAGAAAAATACAGAAAAGTCAAGCCCTTTCTCACAAGAACTAGCCCTCCCTTTTAATCACTAAAACAACATTATCTGCAAAAAATTATCATTCTACAAGAAGAATTAAATAAAGCAAAGCATGGTAGATGACTTGTATGTGTTTATGATGTCCCAATCATACTGAATATGGAGTCTGGAAAAGGCTAGCTGTGGTGCTTCAGAGTTCTGATGTTCCTTCACTTCAATTCTTAGAATTGAAAGATGTTCCACTTCAGATGTTTACCAAGTCCAGAAAAGCAAACAAAAACTTTTCAATCATTGGAAGAACTGAAATTTTGCTTGGCCTTTAAAGTGAATTTCTGGATGCTGAACTCTGCATCCAATTTTATGTTTGCACAGCAAATCCAGTATTATGCTAGTCATGGACAGGCTTGGACATTGGATACTCCTGATTCCCAAAGATCTTCAGCTATCATTCTGCAAGGTTGAGCTCAGGTCAAATATCCTTTGCACTTTTAAAAATTCGGACCACTTGCCTAAGTTAAAGCTGACCTAAAATGGGTAACTGGTTGGCCTACAAAACAGATACCTCAGCATTTACACCCATAACAGTGTAGAAATAGAGGAGAAATGCTTCTTCAGCTTTTCTCGTGAGGAATTTGTGGTCCTTTGATTAGAACTGAGACACTTTCCAATGCCTTAACTTCATAATTTAACACATTACTTAGGCAGTTTATTAAGATAATCCCAGGAGAAAATCCCAGTCATTGATGTCTCAAAATATAGTTATGTAGAGAGAATATACAGCATAGCTAATTTTCACACAAAATTATAAAAGCCTTTGCAGGTGGCTAGGAAGACTAATCTTCTAGTAAAGTATCAACTGTCACTTCTAATTGCTCTTTTGATTCTGCTTGGCCAACCAACAGGAGGAGTGGGGAAGGTTTATTATTGTATTATCTGATATTATAACCCTTAATTGAAGGACTCTCTTATTTATTATTGATTGTGGAAGTTTCAGAGTTGGCATATTTTGCTCTGTAATGTTTCCCAGCTATTTAATCTTTGTCAAGATGACCACAGTTTGAATCTCAGTCTTTAGAACTGCTGTCTAAAAGGACTCACACATACCCTGGATTGTATCGTGCAATTTTTCATTCCATTCTTGTAGAGGAAGCGATTAATCAGAATATGGTTTTAGTTGCAGACAGATTCTCTTTCCAGCTTTTCAAATAAGCTGGCTGCTGCTGCTGCATTTTCCCTTTTTAACCATCCATTCTATTTACAAATTATTATTATCAAACAGGAATAAACCATCATTTTTGGCATAACATGGCTGACTACAACTTAACCCAAGAGACAGGCACCCAAAAGCAGTCTGTGTTCAGTTTCTCCAATATGGTTTTCAATTGGCTGCAGGCACTCTGGAGATCTTCCTTCACCAGAACACTATCAATTAAGTGGCCATATTGCTCCTCAATGAAGGCTGCTGAGTTCACCATCTCTTGCTGCTCCTCATCCTGCAAAATGAAACAGAAAGACAATAGGAAATGACTCTTGGGGCCTTTCAGGATGGTTCTTTAAAATTTGGTTTTGAGCTGCAACATCCTCTTGGCACTTCCTAAGGGGGAAAAAGTCCCATTGGGTAATTCTGCTACAGCAAGCAGATTTGGTTAGTGAAATTTAGTACAGGTAGTTCTTGATTTCTGACCACAAGTGGGATCAGAATTTCTGTTGCAAAAAGAAAGTGGTTGTTAACTAAGTCTTACACAATTTTACAACTTTTTTTTTTGCCACAATTAAGCGAATCAGTGCAGTTGTTAGGTGAATCACACTATCATAAACATATCCAGCTTTCTCCATTGATTTTGCATGGCAGAAGCAGGTTGGGAAAGTCCCAAATGGCAATCACATGACCTGAGGACACTACAACTATCATCAATACATGCCAGTTGCCAAGAACATGAATTTTTATCAAGTGACTGTGGGGATATTGAAATGATCATAAGTGCAAGGACCAGTCATGTCACTTTTTTTCAGTGCTGTTATACCTTTGGTCACAAAATGAGTGGTTATAAGTCAAGGATTATTTGTAATAACCTGAATATGTCAAGTTACAGGTATAAAAATTTAAGGCATTTTTCTTTGGCTGTACATTTATTTGCCACTCACTTAAGAATTTATTAAATATTCAATCAGTAGACCTACCGTAATCATAGTTTAGAAGATCAAAGAAATCAAAGATATTTAGGTCATGATGGATTTATGACCCACTGATTACAATGGCTTTATTCTTTGCACCAATATCAGCTTCACCCATTACATTAAGCCATTATGAGGTTTGTCTGGTTTGCATTTAATGTGTTGTATGAATCTAGTCATTGTGATTTGAAAATTAGATTTATGGCTTACAGCCATATGCAAATTCACCGAACAGTGATTTATTGAATCCATAACAAGTAAACTATAGCTTAGCTTAATGAGTGTATATAATATGAATCTGGATCTAATCACCAGAGTATAATTTTCCAACAACAAAAACTTTAAAATGAAATATCTAAACAACAATGGGGAAGATATAGTCAGAGATATCCATGGAGTACATGCATCAAAGTCTCAAGATGAAGAGTGAAGTCACATCCGTTTTGTATGTGCATGGGATACTGCCACATGTATGAAAGGTCTGGAATTTGGATTATGATACTGTGCCCACCATCTTGTAGACACTGACTCCCTACAGGCAAACACTGCTGGGGATACTATAAAAACAAATTTTGGAATGCATAAATCAAGGGTAACAGAAGAGAGAAAAGGAGGATCCAAGGAAGTATTTTTATCTGTCACAACATCATATAAAAAGGATTATATAGTTTATAAACATATATATGAGTAAATATTAGGAGGTATAAGCACCAATATATATATAGGAAGAAGAAAAGAAAAGAAAAAAAAACAATAGGACAGGAACGGTAGGCACGTTTGTGCGCTTATGCACGCCCCTTATGGTCCTCTTAGGAATGGGATGAGGTCAATAGTAGAAAGTTTTTGGTTGAAGCTTTTAGGATTATGGGAGTCAGGTAAAGTATTCCAAGCACTGATGATTCTGTTACAGAAGTCATATTTTCTGCAATCTAGATTAAAGCGGTTAACATTAAGTTTAAATCTGTTGGTTGCTCTTGTATTGTTGCAATTAAAGCTGAAGTAGTCTTTAACAGGAAGGACATTACAATAGATGATTCTATGAGTTAAACTTAGGTCTTGTCGAAGGCGACGGAGTTCCAAGTTTTCTAAGCCTAGGATTTCAAGTCTGGTGGGATAAGGTATTTTGTTGTTTTCAGAGGAGTGGAGAACTCTTCTTGTAAAATATTTCTGGACTCGCTCAATTGTATTGATGTCAGAGATGTGGTGAGGGTTCCAAACAGGTGAGCTGTATTCTAGAATTGGTCTAGCAAATGTTTTATATGCTCTGGTTAGTAGTGTAGTGTTTTTGGAAAAGAAGCTACGCAGGATTAGGTTTACAACTCTTAGAGCCTTTTTTGCTATGTAGTTACAGTGGGCTTTGACACTTAGATCATTTGACATGAAAACTCCAAGGTCTTTAACGGGGTGGGGGTCATCTGTAAGGTAATGTCCATCAAGTATGTACTTAGTGTTTGGGTTCTTTTTTCCAATATGTAAGATTGAGCATTTGCTGGTTGAGATCTGGAGTTGCAAGTTGCCAAGATCTGGAGTTGCCAAGTTGCCAAGTTTTAGACCAAGTAAATTAGAAAGAAAATGAAAAATGGGTGATCCTACAATCACTTTGATCTGCATAGCTACCACATCAAATTCTGGTGTTGTACACAGATGACCTTCCAGGGAAGGCAGCCTTCAGCAGAGGCAAAAGTTGCCCATCCCATTATAAGCTCTTTGCATAAAAATATCCTTTCAATACAAAATACTTACAAGTGGGACAAAGATGTCCTCTGTCAGCAGAGTGGCTGGTGTGTTCTTTTTCTTTTCAGAGACAAGAGGCTTTACAAAGACCACATGGGGCTTGAATTCAGCTGTCCTTAAGTGCTTCACTGCCTGGAAGCAAAAATATGCAAAACAGAAATCTGTGGCCGCAATTTCTTAAAGGAAAGGAATTGTCAATATTTATCTTGATTTGATGGCCTAAAGGAATCTTTGAAGGAATCTTGAATTTTGTTGTATTGCTTTATAATATAACCGTAAATATAATAAAAGTGGCAATCAATTGATAAATAGTACCAAAAATGCACACCAGGATAAAAAGGACTATAAATTAATAAAAGTTAAAAATATCTGGGAGAAAAGCCTAGTTCTTATGAAATATTTTTTGAAACCATCTGAAGTATTTTTAATTGTTCCACTTAAATATTTAATGATAATTAGTCAACTGATAGTCAAGTGAATGCTATTTGCTTGAAAATGTGGCTAATTCTGCATTTCTGACCAAATGCACCAGTTATTAAAAGTAATAAAAGATTAATATGGAAAAGAAAATAATGTAGAACCCAAGAAAATATATATCTTATTTATTTATATTTCTCTTAGGTATTATGGGTGAAGACTATGTAGACAGGCCTTAGAGACAATTCAACATACAGTGTCATGTATAAGTTGCAGGCAGGAACAACCTACACTGAACAGCACAACCAGGTAATTAGCATTATGAACAGGAACATCTGGACAGTATGGGCTGAACACTCCCAAGTTCAAATGACAGATACCACAGAAGGTTGAGGAGAATAATAGGGCTAAAATTCCGTGAGACTTCCAGATCCAGATGGATAGACAGGTATCAACCAGACATCTTGGATGGTTGACCAAGGACCAGGAGACAGTGATAGATGTAGCAGTGCCAAATGACAAAAACTTCATAAAAATATATGATACAAGGTACATCTGAAAATAACACAGCATATTTCCACAAGGAAATTAACTTGTAATGCCTCTGTTATTTGTTACAGTTCTTGCTACACACTGCTAATTTCTTTCTAAAAGGCCCATATGTTGTCCCTGGTTACGATGGACCCTAAACTGAAAAGCAAATCTGGAGCACAGTTTTTTTTAAAATGTTAATTTACCTCAGGCACAACATCCACAAGGCAAACTTTATTTTTAGACATGACAGACTGTATCGCCTCCAGGCTTGTCCCATAAAGATTTTCCTTATATTCTCCATGTTCTACAAACCTGAAAATTATGAGGGAATTAAGTGAGAAAAAGCAAAAACAACCTCAAAAGAGAAGATAGCATGTAAATGTGTCAAATGTTTATTATAGTGTAAAATTGTTTACTTTGTCTTTCTCTTTTCTATTTTTAGTAATTTGCTCCAGGCCGCAAGATTTAAAAGGGATGACTCTTTCTGAACATTTCACTTTCATCAAGAAAAGAGCAAATGTTTAGAAAGCAATATATATATATATATTATATATATTATATATATATATATATATATGTATGTATGTATGTATGTATGTATGTATGTATGTATGTATGTATATAAATCTTATACCTTGAGATATCTAGTCACTCTCCCAAACACAACACAAACATAGCATTCTGAAGTCAAAACTAATGTAAAATTAATTTAGGATCTCTTCCGCATTAGCATGGGGTTTAATACCCTCAGCCTATGGTAGTGGTGCAGTGATGTATGCACCACTAAGCAGTGATCCCCAGCAGTCTGGATATGTTGCAACTTAAATCCCAGAATGTTTATTTAGCATATGTCTCTTGGGGAAATTCAATTCCATCATATTTGGAGTACCAAAAAAAGTATGGCACATGGAGCACACTGCACAGATCTTCAATTTTGTGTACTAAAAGGATTGTTCAGTTTCCTCACCTTCCCCTTCCGAGCAAAGGTAAACTAGGAAAGTTCAGGCAAGAAGAGATCTTGAATCAGACACAGAACACTGTCTAATTTTGTGAAGTGTTGAGAAACTGAGAGAAATGCAGCATAGGAGTGCATACAATTACTGTATTTTTCGGAGTATAAAATGCACCTTTTCCCCCCAAAAAAGAGGGTGAAAATCTGGGTACAAATTATACACCAAATATAGCCTTGCCCATCCACCAGCCCCCACCCTTCGGAGATTGTCAGCTTCCATATGTCGCATTTTCCGGCAGTTCTAAGTGGCCGGGGATCCTCACTTCCTTTCGGATTTTGATAACAAGCAGCACTGATCTTTTTATCCATTTAAAACAAACCCTGTCACTCTACATGCATTTAACTGGAGTGGGTGGAATGGGGTGGGGGATGATTTTCATGGGGGCAGAAGAGGGACTTGGCACCGAAGGCTCCACTCTCAAGACACCCCCATCTTCCTACCTATAGCCGTAGGCATTGAAAGCCTGGCTTTCTTGCAACAAGGCCCGATAGAGACGCAGGACTTCAGTCCTCCTGAACGCCGCCATCTCGTAAACATGGTGCAGGCTTCCCGGCAAGCCCTCTGTGCCTTTGCTGCCTCAGTCGGAGCCTGATTCTGGAAGCAGCCCAGGGAAGCACAGAGGTCAGGACTCATTTGGCAAAGCAAGCACTGCACAGGGAGCGTAAGGCAAGGCGCTGCCACTTGAAAACAATGTTGCCGCAATCTCCGCCACCTGGAACCGCCTGAAAATGTGATGCTCTTTTTTCCCCTCCACACACCCCGTTTTTGGAATTGGGGAGGAAAGTGTTTTCGGGCAGAAGCACAGGGGGCATAAGGCAAGGCGCTGCCACCCGTAAACACTTTCTTCCCAATTCCAAAAATGGAATGTGTGGCAGGCGCTGCCGCCTGAAAATACTTTCCTCCCTGATTCCAAAAACAGTGTATGGAGGCAAAAAAAAGAGCATTGCATTTTTGTGCGGTTCACCAGCATCGATCACGGCAACAGTGTTCTTGGGTGGCAGCGCCTTGCTTTACACCTCCTGCGTAGCGCCTGCTTCACCAACTGAGTCCTGACTCAGTTGGTGAAGAGCCAAGAGTGGAGCCTTCCATGCCAAGTCCCTCTTCTGCCCCCATGAAAATCATCCCCCACGACCCACTCCAGTTAAATGCATGTAGAGTGACAGGATTTGTTTTAAACGGATAAAAAGATCTGTGCTACTCATTATCAAAATCCGCATGGAAGTGAGAATGCTGCTGATCCTGATGCTGGTAGGCAGAGGTAGAATTCTTGTTTTCTTGTTTTCCTCCCCAAAAATTAAGGTGTGTCTTATAATCCGAAAAATATGGTTGTTCAAGATATTAAATAAACAAACCCAGACTTAATAAGATCTCTTTGGTTCCATCCCAATCTGGAGAACATTTACAGCCAAACAGAACTTCCCCATTACTATAGCCCCAAACTTAGATAAAATATGCTTGTCAAAGTTTTACTACCCATGAAATTAAAGTCTCCATCAGCAAAGGAGAGCTACTCTAATTAGACTCTCAGAGGATACATGACATGAATGGAATTTAATACAAAAAATGACATACTTTCAGAGCAAAGAAAGTATCTCAGAGGTACTGAAAGTACTTCAGAGCAAAGCTTACTTGTTGTGCTGTATATCAATCTCAAATGATTGTTTTGAAACAAAGTTGTATTCCACGCCCTCCTTTTCATGACTCTTCTTGGTCCTTGTGGTATCTGGAAGAGAGGAGAAGTCAAGTTTAGATGACGTCACTGTAGAATATTTTGCTTTGCATGGCAGAGTGAACAGGGATAGGAATGACACTGGTGACAAAATAAGGCAAATCAGACGCAAAAGAAAAGTTATAAGAAAACAGCACTGCTGTCAGAAAGATTTCTCTAACTCATCAGAAGGGATCTTTGGCTGCAATAATCCAGAGAAGAGATATATCTCTTATGCTTGCTATAATGCCATAATATTAATTTTCCCGCATTTTTTATAAATCTCAGAGAAAAGAGAGCAGTCTACCAAAAAGAAAAAGAAAAAGAAAAACCCACTATCTCTTACTTCAATCCAACAACATGCCTCTCAACCACACCTCTAGTAATTTTGTACATGTGACATCAATGTATCATCTATACTTCCCCCAGCAGAACATCAGTGATGTTATAGTAGAGGGTATGCGACTAGTGACTAGAGATCTTAGAATAATTCAGAAGAGTAGAGTAATCCATGCTTGCTCTTTTATCACCTGTCACATCTCTCAATAACTACTTAGAAGAATGTACTATGCCAGAAGCAACAGAATTTAAGAGTACGTAGATGTGCAAAGGCACAGGAGCCAACTTTCCCTTGTCACAGAACATTTTATCAATTCAGTCCCCTCCCAAAATGTTGAATTACAACTTCACCAATTCTCAATCAACGTATTATCTTGTAATGATTTGCAAAGTCTGCCCTAACAGGATATTTTAATAGTTAAATAACTATCTTTGAGACACTGTGCCCAAACAAGTTCCCGCAGTTTTCTTGGCAAAATTTCAGAAATGGTTTGCCATTACCTCCTTCCTAGGGCTGAGGGAAAATCAATGACCTAAGAATATCCAGCTAGCTTTCTGTCTGAGGCAGGATTAGAATTCATTCTGATTAGATGCAGGATTAGAATTCAACTAAAGAATCAGTTCTCAACAAATGAACCAGCAAACATGTGAAAAACTCTTAAAAATATAACCGGCTACGGCAAACCTCCTTCCCAGGTTGAAGGAAATCAAGGTGGAAGATGACCTGAACGTGTTTTACTGCAGGTTTGAAAGGAAACTACAACCACCTATCTCCACAACCCCCATCTCAGACATACCAACAACAGCCAAGCCTCCTACAACTGACCCCATCCCATTGGGTTCACAATCCCTAATGATCAGAGAAAAGGAAGTGTAAGACCTATTTCACAGACAAAAGCCAGGAATAGCTTCAGGCCCAGACAAGATAACTCTTTCTTGCTTAAAAGTCTGTGCTGACCAATTGGCCCCCATCTTCACCAATATCTTCAATAAATCACTAGAGATGTGCTATGTTCCTTCTTGCTTCAAACGCTCTACCATCATCCCAGTGCCGAAGAAGCCCACCATCAAGGAACTGAATGACTACAGACCAGTTGCTCTAACATCTGTAGTCATGAACACCTCTGAAAGGCTAGTGCTGTCCCACTTGAAAACCATCATGGATCCCTTGCAATTTGCATACCAAGCAAATAGATCAACATATGGCTCTGCACTACATCCTACAATATCTTGAATCTCCAAAGACCTATGCAAGGGTCCTCTTTGTAGACTTTAGCTCAGCATTCAATACCATAATTCCAGACACTCTTCTAATTAAGCTAAACCAGCTACAGCTTACAGCTTATACACTTGTAAGTGGATCATATGCTTCCTAACAAACAAGAAGCAGCAGGTGAAGCTAAGCAGAATCACAATTAGCACCAGGACCCCCAAGGCTGTGTGCTCTCCCCACTTCTCTTCTCTCTGTATACCAATGACTGCATCTCTAATGATCCATCTGTTAAACTACTGAAGTTTGCAGATGACACAACACTGATCGGTCTCATTCAAGACAATGACGAATCCGCATACAGACAGGAGGTTGAACAACTAGCCTTGTGGTGCGACCGGAACAATCTGGAACTGAACACACTCAAAACGGTAGAAATGGTGGTAGATTTTAGGAGACACCCTTCCATACTTCCAACTTTACAATACTAAACACACAGTATCAACAGTAGAGATCTTCAAATTTCTAGGTTCTACCATATCGCAAGATCTAAAATGGACAGCTAACATCAAAAACGTCATCAAATTGTGAAGTTGGACTATAAAACACAAAAAACAACCAGGCAAAATAGAAAGACCCTCCTGAAGTCTTTTTTTAAAATGGTAGAGGAAATGAACTTAAAGGATGTGTGGAGAGAAAGGATTCAAGAGAACAGACAATATGTTGTTGTTGTTGTTAGTTGCGAAGTCGTGTCCGACCCATCACGACCCCATGGACAACATTCCTCCAGGCCTTCCTGTCCTCTACCATCCTCTGGAGTCCATTTAAACTCATGCCTACTGCTTCAGTGACTCCATCGAGCCACCTCGTTCTCTGTCGTCCCATTCTTCTTTTGCCCTCAATCTTTCCCAGCATTAGGCTCTTCTCCAATGAGTCCTTCTTTCTCATTAGGTGGCCAAAGTATTTCAATTTCATCTTCAGGATCTGACCTTCTAAAGAGCAGTCAGGGTTGATCTCCTCTAGAACTGACTTGTTTGTTTGCCTTGCAGTCCAGGGGACTCGCAGGAGTCTTCTCCAGCACCAGAGTTCAAAGGCCTCAATTCTTTGGCGCTCAGCCTTTCTTATGGTCCAACCTTCACAGCCATACATTGCAAATGGGAAAACCATAGCTTTGACTTTACGCACTTTTGTTGGCAGGGTGATGTCTCTGCTTTTTAGTACGCTGTCTAGATTTGCCATAGCTTTCCTCCCCAGGAGCAAGTGTCTTTTAATTTCTTGGCTGCAGTCTCCATCTGCGGTGATCTTGGAGACCAGGAAAATAAAATCTGTCACTACCTCCATTTCTTCACCATCTATCTGCCAGGAATTGAAAGGGACGGATGCCATGATTTTAGTTTTCTTAGTGTTGAGTTTCAAGCCAACTTTTAAACTCTCCTCCTTCACCTGCATCAAGAGACTCTTTAGTTCCTCTTTGCTTTCTGCCATTAGAATGGTATCATCTGCATATCTGAGGTTGTTGATATTTCTTCCGGCAATCTTAATTCCAGTTTTTGATTCATCTAGCCCCGCCTTTCTCATGATGTGTTCTGCATATAAGTTAAATAGGCAGGGTGATAGTATACAGCCTTGCCGGACTCCTTTCCCAATTTTGAACCAATCAGTGGTTCCGTGTCCAGATCTCACTGTGGCTTCTTGACCCGCATACAGGTTTCTCAAGAGACAAATAAGATGGTCTGGTACTCCCGTTTCTTTAAGAACTTGCCACAATTTGTTGTGATCCACACAATCAAAGGCTTTAGCATAGTCAATGAAGCAGAAGTAGATGTTTTTCTGGAACTCCCAAGCTTTTTCCATGATCCAGCGTATGTTGGCAATTTGATCTCTAGTTCCTCTGCCTCTACGAAATCCTGCCTGTACTTCTGGTAGTTCTCGATCCACATATTGCTGGATCCTAGCTTGTAGGATTTTAAGCATAACCTTACTAGCATGTGAAATGAGTGCAATGGTGCGATAGTTTGAACATTCTTTGGCATTGCCTTTCTTTGGAATTGGAATGTAAATTGACCTTTTCCAATCCTTTGGCCATTGTTGAATTTTCCAAATTTGCTGGCAAATTGGATGTAGCACTTTTACTGCGTCGTCTTTTAAGATTTTGAATAGCTCAGCTGGAATACTGTCTCCTCCACTAGCTTTGTTGTTGCTCAGATTTCCTAAGGCCCATTTGAGTTCACATTCTAGGATGTCTGGCTCAAGGTTAGTGACCACCCTATCATTATCAGGGATGTTAAGCTCATTCTTGTATAGTTTTTCTGTGTAACTTTGCCACCTCTTCTTAATCTCTTCTGCCTCTGTTAGGTCCCTGCCATTTTGGTCCTTTATCATGCCCATCTTTGCATGAAACGTTCCCTTCATATCTCCAATTTTCTTGAATAGATCTCTGGTCCTCCCTATTCTATTGTTTTTTCTGTTTCTTTGCACTGTTCATTTAACAATGCATTCTTATCTCTTCTAGCTATTCTCTGGAATTCTGCATTCAACTGGGTGTATCTTTCTCTTTCTCCCTTGCTTTTCGCTTCCCTTCTTTCCTCAGCTATTTACAGAGCTTCCTCAGACAGCCATTTTGCTTTCTTGCATTTCTTTTTCTTTGGAA
Organism: Ahaetulla prasina; assembly: GCF_028640845.1. Lineage (NCBI taxonomy): Eukaryota > Metazoa > Chordata > Lepidosauria > Squamata > Colubridae > Ahaetulla > Ahaetulla prasina. The sequence goes on along the minus strand of NC_080542.1, from coordinate 34,058,762 downwards.
TGGTTTTAGTTGCTACCTATTGTACAATATTGCGAACCTCCGTCCATAGTTCTTCAGGCACTCTGTCTATCAGATCTAATTCCTTAAATCTATTTGTCACCTCTACTGTATATTCATCAGGGATATGATTTAGTTCATACCTGAGTGGCCTGGTGCTTTTCCCTATTTTCTTTAGTTTAAGCCTAAATTTTGCAAGAAGAAGCTCATGATCTGAGCCACAGTCAGCTCCTGGTCTTGTTTTTACTGACTGTATAGAGCTTCTCCATCTTTGGCTGCAGAGCACATAGTCAATCTGATTTTTGTGTTGACCATCTGGTGATGTCCATGTGTAGAGTCATCTCTTAGGTTGTTGGAAAAGAGTGTTTGCTATGACCATCGTGTTGTCTTGACAGAATTTTATCAGCCTGTGCCCTGCTGATTTTTTTCTTTAAGGAAAATAAAAAGGAAGGCACCTCAACTCAAAATTGTTGGGATATAATGAAAGCATATGTAAGAGGTTTGATGATAGATTATGTAGGGAGAAGGAACCGTATGAAAAAGCAAACTTTTAAAATACTAGAAAATGACTATAGGAAATGGGAGCTATATTTACAAAGATTTCCAGAGAGAAAAGATATTAAAATGAGAATGGACATAATTAAACATAAAATGGCTCTGATTGAAAAAGAAGAGCTAGCACAAAAAATCAAAGGGGCAAAACAGAACTATTTTGAAAATGTTAATAAGCCAGGTAGATTGTTAGCTTACAAACTCAAAAAAGAGAAAGAAAATCGTAGGATAGTACAATTAATGGATAATAAAGGCCAGATCCAATATATGAATGAAGAGAAGAAAAAAGTTCAAAATTTTTATAGGCAATTATATGGAAAAGAGCAAATTGATGAGGAAAATGTGAAACATTATCTATATAAAGCAAATTTACCCCAGATTCCTAAAGACATGGAAATGATTTGGAGGGAAACATAACAATGATGGAACTAATGCAAGCACTTAAAAAACAGAAAAGTGGAAAAACACCAGGCCCAGACGGACTGCCAGTCAAATATTATGTGACTTTTCAAGAACAATTGGGCCTTCCGCTATTAGAGGTTATGAATGAAGTGATGCAAAAAGGGAAAATATCTGAGACCTGGACAGAGGCTTATATCACGCTTATCCCAAAAGAGGATACCGACTTAAAACAAGTTAAAAACTATAGACCAATATCTCTGAAAATTCGGATTATAAAATCTTTGCTTTAATATTGGCAGAACGACTTAAACGATACTTGAATGAGTTTATACTTTCTGATCAAAATGAATTTCTGCCCAAAAGACATATTAAAAACAATATGAGAATAATACTGGACACTTATGATTGTCCAGTATTATATTATGAGGCCCATCCTGAAAAACAGATGGCGTTGATCTTTCTGGATGCACAAAAAGCTTTTGATAACATTAATTGGTGTTTTATTCTTCTACAACTGAAACAAATGGGTTTTGGTGAAATGTTTATTAAGGCAATAGAAACTATATACCATAAACAATCAGCTAAGGTTATGATAAATGGTGAACTGACTGAAGCGATCCAAATTGAAAAAGGCACAAGACAAGGTTCCCACTGTCACCACTGCTGTTTGGGCTGACACTGGAAGTATTAAATAGAAATGTTAGAGGGGAAAGAAAGATAAAAAGTATGAAAATCCAAAAGGAAGAATATAAATCCAACCTTTTGCTGATGATTTGGTTTTCATTATTGAGGATCCATTAGAATCTATAACTTGCTTGATAGATAAAAAACTGTACAGTCCATAATTATTCCTAGTAAAAAGAACTGCGGAGTAAACTTAATCTTCTTTTTCAAAATATTCTGCATAATCCACCATACTTTAATCCAAAATACTTTAACTTTTTTACAAGTCCACCATATATGGTAATAAGTGGCATCTTCACAATCGCATCTCCAACATTTAGCCTGTACATTAGGATACATACATGACAATTTTTTGGGTCTATGCCATCTATAAAACATCTTATAAAAATTTTCTCTCATATTTTACGCTTGTGTAAATTTAACATTCCTCACCCAAATTCTTTCCCAAGTTTCCAACATTATTGGTTGCTGAAAATTTTGTGCCCACTTAATCATACAATCCTTAACCAATTCAGTCTCTGAGTTTATTTCTACTAATACATTATACAACCTCTTAATATGCTGTTGGCCTTGATCTCTCATTTGTTTTAACAAATTATCCTCAATTTGCCTAACACCTATTTTTTGATCTAATTTCCATCTAGCTTGTAATTGTCCATATTGGAACCATGTATAATTTTTCCCTTCTTCCCCCATCTTTTCTCTAGATTTTAATCCCCCTTTTCCATCCAAAGAAGTTCTTTATAGGTAACTACCTCCATCTTTTGATATATATTTATATTTTCTATCATGTGTCTCGGGATTGCCCATATTGGAATCTTTCCATCTAATTTATATTGATATTTCCTCCAAACCCTCAATAATGCATTTCTAATTATATTATTTTTAAATATTTTATCTACTTTCTTATCATATAATAAATAGGCATGCCACCCATATAACAAACCATAACCTTCTATATTCAAAACTCTTTCCTCAGTTAAATTAATCCAATCAGTAATTAATGATAAGACAACTGCTTCATAATACAATTTTAAGTTAGGCATTTTAAGACCCCCCTTTCCCTTGTATCCTGCATTATTTTTAATTTTATTCTTGGTTTTTTGCCCATCCATACAAATTTATTAATCCCCTTTTGCCATTCCTGTAATTTAATATCATTCTTAAGCACCGGTATCATTTGAAACAAAAATAAAAACCTGGGCAAAACATTCATTTTTATAGCCGCTATTCTTCCCAGCAAAGATAGTTGTAACTTCTTCCAACTCTCCATTTCTTTCCATACCTTCTGCCATAATACCTCATAATTATTTTTATATAATTTAACATTTGAAGTTGTAATATATATTCCTAAATATTTAACCTTTTTAACAATTTCAAAACCTGTAGTTCTTTCTAACTCTTCTTTTTGTTGTATATTCATATTTTTAGTTATCATCTTTGTCTTTTGTTGATTCACCTTAAATCCAGATACTTTGCCATACTGACCAATTATATCTTTTAAACCAGTAACTGAGTATATTGGTTGAGATACAGTAACAACCAGGTCATCTGCAAAAGCTCTTAATCTGTAATCTTGATGTTTAACTCTAATTCCCTTTATTCGATCGGAACCACGTATTTTATTCAGAAGAATTTCTAAAGTTAAAATAAAAAGTAATGGGGACAAGGGACATCCCTGTCTCGTCCCTTTCCCAATTTTAAAAGTTTCTGTTAACCCACCATTTACTATTATTTGTGCTGTTTGCTTCTGATATATTGCTTTGATTGCATGGATAAAATAATCCCCAAATTGCATTTTTTCTATTACTTTGAACAAAAACTGCCAATCCAATCTATCAAAAACTTTTTCAGCATCCAAAAAAAGTAATGCCACTGAGACTTGGTTGTTTCGTTCCAAATATTCAAGTAAATTTACGATTTGCCTCACATTATATCTCATCTGCCTACCTTTAATAAATCCTGACTGATCATTATGAATTATTTGATTCATCACTGGCATTAATCTATTAGCAAGTATCTTGGTTAATATCTTGTAATCAGTATTTAAAAGTGATATAGGCCTATAATTCTCTGCTTTAATACCATCTCGATCTTCCTTCGGTATTAACGAAATAAAGGCTGTCCTCCATGAAGGGGGAACATCTCCTCCCATTTGAATTTTATTAAATAACTCTTTAAGTGGTTCAACCATCTCATTTTGTAAATTTTTATAATAAACAGCTGTTAAACCATCTGTACCTGGTGCTTTACCGATTTTAAGTTTCTTAATTGCTAACAAAATTTCCTCTGAAGTAATTAATTGATTCAGTTCTTCTCTTTGATTTTCTGTAAGCTCACAAATATTTTGTTGTTGTAAATATCTTTCTATCTCTGTATCATCAATCATGTCCCTAGAATATAACTTACTATAATACTCTAAAAATGCTTTTTTAATCAAGTTCTTTTGGTAAACTTCCTTACCCCTATATTCTATTTTATCAATCATTCGTGATTTCTGTTTTTTCCTTATTAAATAGGCAAGCCATCTTCCTGGCTTATTGGCATTATTAAATGTATTATGTATTATGTTTTACATATTGTAAATTAATTGCTACTTGATCTGCCATCAACATATTAAACTGACCTCTTAATATATTTATTGATTCTTTTATTTTACTATTTCCTGGGCTATTTATCAATAATTGTTCTTTCTTTTTAATTTCCTCTTCCAATTCCTTTTTCTTTTTCTGCAATTTATTTTTGTATTTAATATTCATTTGTATAAGATTTCCTCTCATATAGGCCTTGCTAGCATCCCAAATCATCTCTATAGATGTTTCTTTTTTCATATTCATAATAAAAAATTCTTTCATTTGCTTTTTACATTCATTTACATTTTGTTCATATTTAAACAAATTCTCATTCAACCTCCATGATCTCCTAGCCTCCTTTTCCCGATCAAATTCAATCCAAACCGGACTATGATCAGATAGAGTTCTTGAACAAATCTTAGTCTTCTTCACTCTAGAATACAAATCATTAGTAATCAAAATAAAATCAATCCTCGAAAATGATTGGTGCCTGTCAGAAAAGAAGGTAAAATCCCTCTCTTCTGTATTACGTTCTCTCCAAATATCTCTTAATTCCAAGTCCTCCATCATTTCAAAAAAAGCCTTTGGTAATTTCGCCCGGCTTGATATCTTCCTTAAACTTTTTTTGTCTTTCTGAGTATCCAACACACCATTCCAGTCACCCATTAATATATATGATTTATAATCCCAAAATACTATTCTTTTATGTAAAAACTTGAAAAAAATTTCTTGTTGTTGATTCGGAGCATAAACTCCTATTAATAATGTCTTCTTTCCCTCCAACAAAAGTCCGATAGCAATGTATCTTCCTTGCTTATCCACCTCAATTAATTTTGCCGATATATATATATATATCGGCAAAATTCTTCTTTATATATATAACTAAACCATTTTTTTTCCAAAGAGGAGGCAACAAAATGTACTCCCAGTTTTGAATTTATCAAATATTTCTGGTCTAAAGATCTAATATGTGTTTCTTGTAAATAGGTAATGTCATTTTTAAATTGTTTCAAATAGTGAAATACTTTCCTTCTCTTTTGCGGTGAATTCAAACCATTAACATTCCAAGATAATAGTTTAATTGCCATTATCGGCCAAAGGAAACTTTTGGAACACTAGCCGGAGATCACATTTTACTTTAGGCCTTGCTCCTCCCACTGTTTCCATTGTAGTAGTTGCCAGTTGTTGTTGTGCCTTCATCTCTTGTTCCTTGCGTTTAGCAGCAGCTCTTGTTAGCCTTTGTTCTTTTGAGTCTGAACCCATCGTAGGTATTTCCAACACTTGTAATAAATCTTCTTCCATCACAATCTGTTCTTGTACCTGCTTCACTTCTCTTTCCTTCACTTCCGTCTCCCTTCTTCTAGCTTCCAATGGAGGAAGACTTCCAACTTTTAATACCTCAGCATAAAATTCTCTTGCTTTTCCAACTGTATTGAGACGATGTACTTTCCCTGCATAATATACTATTATACCAGTTGGAATATCCCATCTATATTCAATCTGACGATTTTTAAGTTCATTCACCAGGAAGGCAAATTCCTTCCTAGCCCTTAACATTTTTGGTGGAATTTCCTTTAATATTAAAATATCTTGACCAGCAATCTGAATCTTCTCCCCCTTATATGAGGCTTGCAAAATCTGATTTCTCACTGTTCTATTTGTAAAATAAATAACAACATCCCTTGGCAACTTTTTTTGCCTTGCTATCCAAGAATTCACACGATATATTTTATCAATTTGATAAGCCACATCTGCTGGACGAGCTGCTAATATCTCAGCAAATACTTCAGAAAAAATTTCCCTTAAATTCTCTTCTTTATTCTCTTTCAAACCACGGATTCTTAGAGCAAATTCCGTATTTCTATATTGTATCAAAACTATTTCATCATCTGTCTTTTCCATTTTACTTTGAAATTCAGCCATTTTATTTTCTAATTTTGAATTATGTTGCTTAATTTCTTCAACTTCCTCTTCTAATAAAATCACATTTGTTGCCAAACTTTGTACTGCAGTTACAAATCCTTCCTTAACTTCTTTATTTCCCACTTGAATTTCTAATATCTGCTCTTTCATTTCAGACATCTCATCAGTTATTACTTTAAATTTTTCTTGCATAAAGTCTTTTAAATTCTCTTGTACCGCCTCTAAGTTCAATGTTCTAGTCTCTGCTGTATGAGCTGGAGAGGCACCAGCTGATGAAATTCCAGAGCCCTTTGTTACAGTAGACTTTAATTGTTTGGCTGCCATCTTCTATAAAATTATTTATTTATTTCCAACTTAATATTCACTTTAAATCTTCTTAACCTCTGAGAAACACAGTCTTTTAAAGCAATATTTAAAAAGAAAATCTCCCCTAGATTCTAGGCAGCAAAGGGTTAAAGAGTTGAAGTAGCAAATAACATGCAATTTACCAGGGGCAGACGGCAAACGCTAAAAGTATCACTTTCGCTTTCCACTCGTTAACTCGTTAACAATTCGCCTCCATTTTCTTGCTGTTTTCAAGCTTGTTACAAAATAACGGGGAATTGGCTTGGCTACTTGCATAAAGTTCTCCCACTTTCGTTCTGTCCGGTATAATCCTTTATTGTCCAAAATAAATCTCGATGTTTGGTCGTGGTGATTGGTTCCGCCAAAGCAGAAAAATCCTCAGATCTGGAGCACTTCGGGTTACTGGAGGGAACTTAACCCTTCAAACCCCTTTTTTCTCAGGGGCTTTAGGGAAATTCAACCTCTGCCCTCAGCTCACCATCTCTTCTTCTCCCGAAGAGAGGGTTTTTCGAACCGCTGGGCAGCAGATTTAAGCTGTCCTAGCGATTCCACATAATCCAGAGGTTGGTGATCATAAAGATCACCGCCATCACCTACGGTGCCAAACAGGAAGTCCGATTTGGTTTTCATTATTGAGGATCCATTAGAATCTATAACTTGCTTGATAGATAAAATAGGTGAATTTGGGAAAGTGGCAGGTTTGAAAATTAATAAGGATAAAACGAAGATTTTGACAAAAATATGTTAATGAAGCAAAAAATTGAACTGGTAGAATGCTCAGAGATGCCGGTTACAAACAAAGTTAAATATTTGGGGATATATTTGACTGCAAGGTGTAGCACATTGAAAGAGAATAATTATAGTAAACTCAAACAGCAGATTGTGACAGATTTGGCAAAATGGGAACATTTACAATTGTCACTGCTTGGAAGAATATCAACAGTTAAGATGAATATACTACCTAGAATTTTGTATTTGTTCCAGACCATTCCAATTAAACTGGGGAAAGGATATTTTGTGGAACTGAATAAAATGATGTTGAAATATGTTTGGCAAGGGAAAAAAGCGAGGATAAAACAAAAATTGTTACAAGATGCGAGAATGAGAGGGGGCTTTGGGTTACCTAACTGGGAATTGTATTATCAAGCAGCAAACTTGATGTGGATTAAAGAATGGATAACTCTAAGAAATAATAGAATATTGACCTTGGAAGGACATGATTGGTTGTTGGGATGGCATGCTTTTTTATGGTATGGGCAAGCTAAAACACAGGGATATTTTAGAAGACATTTAATTAGAGAGGCGTTGTTATTAAATTGGGAGAAGATAAAGAAAGTTTATTTTTAAAAAATTCCAATTTGGGTATCATCTATTGAGGCATTCTCATATCCAATAACATTTAACAAATTTAATTTTGTCAACAATAAACTTAAAGACTCAAGATCCATCCCACCACTAAAAGATTCTAACAACAAAGAATGCAATGATGAAACAGTCAAAGGGGCCGGTTTAGCTCACGCTGGTAAAGCCTGTTATTAAGGCTTATTAAGAACACAGTAGCCTGCAATTACTGCAGGTTCGAGCCCGGCCCAAGGTTGACTCAGCCTTCCATCCTTTATAAGGTAGGTAAAATGAGGACCCAGATTGTTGGGGGGGCAATAAGTTGACTTTGTAAAAATATACAAATAGAATGAGACTATTGCCTTATACACTGTAAGCTGCCCTGAGTCTTCGGAGAAGGGCGGGGTATAAATGTAAACAAAAAAAAAAAAAAAAGCAAACCTCTTCAACATTTTCTTTGGCTCAGTTTTTGTTAACTCCGATAACACATATCCAACATTCCACAAACGAACCAGCAATGACTATGATGATTTAACTCATATAGATTTCACAGAAGACAATGTTGGTAAAGCTCTTCACAACTTAAAACCATCGCTTTCTATTGGACCTGATGGACTATGTGCATATTTCTTAAAAAAACTTTCCATTAATATAGCTGAACCCCTAAGTATTATCTTTGATAAAGCTTTCACTACCAGTTCTCTTCCCAAACTATGGTCACTAGCCACAGTCATCCCCATCTTCAAAAAAGGAGACCCCAGCTTAGTCGAAAACTACAGACCGATCTCCCTTTGCTGCGTCACCTGCAAAGTCATGGAATCTATCATCAACCAATCCATTACCTCACACTTAGAAACTAACAACCTACTCTCCAACAAACAATTTGGTTTCAGGAAACAGTTATCATGTAACTTACAACTTCTCCACTGCAAAAACATATGGACTTCAAATCTAGATCAAGGCAAATCAATAGATGCAATCTACATAGACTTCTGCAAAGCTTTTGACTCAGTAGTACACGATAAACTTCTCCTTAAACTACCATCCTATGGCATCTCAGGACTCCTCCACAAATGGATATCTGCTTTTCTGTCTAACAGACAACAAGTGGTCAAAATCGGCAATGCTTTATCAAATCCTGTTCCTGTCAAGAGTGGCGTTCCTCAAGGCAGCGTCCTTGGACCAACACTCTTTATTCTATACATTAATGATCTTTGTGACCATATCTCAAGTAATTGTGTTCTCTTTGCTGACGATGTAAAACTATTTAACACCACAGATAACACTTCTATAATTCAAAACGACCTTGACCATCTAACCGCTTGGTCTAAAAATTGGCAGCTCCAAATTTCAACCAGCAAATGCTCAGTCTTACATATAGGAAAAAAGAACCCTAAAACTAAGTACATACTAGATGGACATTACCTTACAGACGACCCCCATCCCATTAAAGACCTTGGAGTCTTCATGTCAAATGATCTAAGTGCCAAAGCCCACTGCAACTACATAGCAAAAAAAGCTCTAAGAGTTGTAAACCTAATTTTGCGTAGCTTCTTTTCCAAAAACACCACACTACTAACCAGAGCATATAAAACATTTGCTAGACCAATTCTAGAATACAGCTCACCTGTTTGGAACCCTCACCACATCTCTGACATCAAAAAATAAATAAATAAATAAACTAAAAAACTAAATAAATAAACTAAAAAATAAATAAATAAATAAATAAATAAAAATACAATTGAACGTGTCCAGAAATATTTTACAAGAAGAGTTCTCCATTCCTCTGAAAACAACAAAATACCTTATCCCACTAGACTTGAAATCCTAGGCTTAGAAAACTTGGAACTCCGTCGCCTTCGACAAGACCTAAGTTTAACTCACAGAATCATCTATTGTAATGTCCTTCCTGTCAAAGACTACTTCAACTTTAATTGCAATAATACAAGGGCAACCAATAGATTTAAACTTAATGTAAACCGCTTTAATCTAGATTGCAGAAAATATGACTTCTGCAACAGAATCATCAGTGCTTGGAATACTTTACCTGACTCTGTGGTCTCTTCCCATAATCCTAAAAGCTTTAACCAAAAACTTTCTACTATTGACCTCACCCCATTCCTAAGAGGACCATAAGGGGCGTGCATAAGCGCACAAACGTGCCTACCGTTCCTGTCCTATTGTTTTTCTTTTCTTCTTCCTATATATGTTTATATGTGTATATACTATATAATCTTTTTGTATGATGTTGTGACAAAATAAATAAAATAAAAATAAATAAATTTAGAAAGGAACAAATTGTTAGGTACAATGAATTGTTGAATGAAAAGGGTGAGTTAAAAACTAAGCTAGAATTAGAGGTAGAGGGCATAACAATGAATTGGTTTTCTTATTTGCAAATACAATCCAGATATGATTCTAAAACAGAAGGCTTCTATAACAATATAATGAGTTTTGATAAGATTTTAACAGGTTCAGATGACAACTTGATTAGGAAATTGCATGGATATTTACTAGAGGTTAAATTGGAGGAAGAACAAGTAAAAGAAACAATGATTGCTTGGGGGAAGAACTTTGGTTATGGGATAGATTTAGAGGCATGGCAGAAATTATGGATGTATAACTATAAAATGACAATGTCTACAGTATATAAAGAGAATTTGTATAACATGTTTTACAGGTGGCATCTAGCCCCGACAAGAATTACTAGAATGTTCAAGGATAAATCCGAAAAATGTTGGAAGTGTCATCAGACACTTGGATCATATTACCATATGTGGTGGACATGTGTTGAAGCGAAAAGATATTGGACTAAAATACACATGTGGTTGGAGAAAATGATCAAAAACATATTGACTTTAAGCCAGAAATTTTTTTGTTGGGAATTATACCTGAAATATATACTAAGATGTAAAATACTTGATTGTGAATATCATAACAGCAGCCAGGATTGTGTTTGCTAAAAATTGGAAAAACAAGAAATTACCTTCCCAAAACGAAATTATTAGGAAGATGATGGAATATCCAGAGATGAGTAAATTGACATTTGAAATTAGAGAACAAGAAGATAAGCAATATTACAAAATATGGGATTTATTTTATTACTGGTTAGAAGGAAAGATATGTTAGAAAAGACCCAGATTGAATAAGAGACCTAGATAATATAAGATATATGTACGAAAGAGATGTCTATTTTGAGATTGCACAAGAAGATATGTAAACACCCAACCCAGCACATTGTAACTGGTTTGATGAGTTTTTTATGTTTGTTTGTTGTTAAAAAAAATTATTTAAAAAAAGTCATCAAAAAAGCACAACAGAGAATGTTCTTTCTGCGCCAACTCAGAAAGCTCAAACTGCCCAAGAAGCTGCTGATACAGTTCTCTACAGAGGAATTATTGAGTCTGTCATCTGCACCTCTATAACTGTCTGGTTTAGTTCTGTAACCCAACAAGACAGACACAGACTTCAGAGGATAATTAGAACTGCAGAAAAATAATTGCTATCAATCTGCCTTCCATTGAGGACCTGTATACTGCACAAGTCAAAAAGAGGGCTGTGAAAATATTTCAGACCCCTCACATCCTGGACATAAACTGTCTCAACTCCTACCCTCAAAACGACGCTACACAGCACTACATACCAGAACAACTAGACACAAGAACAGTTTCTTCCCGAACGCCATCACTCTGCTAAACAAATAATTCCCTCAACACTGTTGATTACTAAATCTGCACTACTATTAATCTTCTCATCGTTCCCATTACCCATCTCCTTCCACTTATGACTGTATGACTGTAATTTTGTTCCTTGTATCCTTACGATTTATATTGATATCGTTTCCCAATTATTAGTACCCTATAACTATAATTAAGTGTTGTACCTTATGATTCTTGATGAACATATCTTATGTACGCTGAGAGCATATGCACCAAGACTAATTCCTTATGTGTCTAATCACACTTGGCCAATAAAAAAATTCTATTCTATTCTATTCTATTCTCTCTGAATAGAATATTCTAACAAGTACCTTAAATACCAAACATATAGTTGTAACTATATGCCTATATCCATAGATGCTCATAAATATGTGGATCGTAATGACATTCCTTGACTTCTTTATCAATTTAACTGGCTCCCCAAACCAGGGGTGAAATGCTCCCGGTTTGGACTGGCTCGCACGATCTGGTAGCAATGGCAGCTGCTGGTTCGGAGGACGGGTAGCAAAAATCCCTGCCCCCGCCCCCCACCCCACGTCTGCTGAGCCACACCATCAGCAGAGTGTTTTTTTTTCTTTAAAAGCAGGTTTTTCTTCAGCCGAAACATGCCTTTAAAAGTAAAAAAAAGCCTTTGAGGATCCCACCCCTCAGCTGAGATCAGCAGAGCCTTTAAACTTTAAAAAAAATTTTTTTTAAGGCTCCTCTGGCGATCTCACCTGCGTTCCTCATCAGCAGAAGCTTAAAAAAACATGTTTTCTGTAGAAAACATGTAGAAAACCTCCTTTTAAGAGATTCTAAGGCACTTACCTGATTACTGATCCACCACATGGCTTTTTTCCCCGCCCAAAAGCCCCAGTTTCACTTTCAGCACCAGACAGAACTAATCTAAACTTAGCTAATCTATTTCATCACTGAGCAACTAATGCTGGCTGGCTTTGCTGGCTGAGGAACTCTGGGAATTGAAGTCCACAAACCTTAATAATAAAATAAAATAGTTGTGCAGCTTTCTGAGATTTGGTGTGTTTCTGTAGTGTTTCATTCTAACTGCACAAACACACAAAATCTCAGAAAGCTGTATGTGGTATTTTGTGTGTGTGTGTGTCAGTTGTGTTATGTTGTGTTGTGTGTGTAAAGCATGAAAGTTGGTTTTTGAGCTTTTTGTGGCTGTGTGAAGTGTGAAGTGCAGCTGCTTTTACATTGTGTGTGAGTCAGTTGTGTTGTGTTGTGTGTGTGTAAAGTGTAAACGTTGGTTTTTGGTACCTTATTGTTTTTTATACTTTATATTTTTATTATTTATTGTTATTGGCCACGCCCACCCAGTCATCTGACCACCAAGTCATGCCCACCAATTAAGCCACACCCACAGAACCGGTAGGGAAAATTTTTAGATTTCACCCCTGCCCCTAACCCTAATCCTCAGTGTTTCTACTATGGTGAAGTATTTGCATACTGTTTCAATCAGTACTTTGCAACACCTCCTTTGATAGAAACAATAGTTTCCATGTTTTCTGTTTCTAGGTAAGCGTCTTTCTACTAATAATTTTTCTCACTGTTCCTTGCAGAAATCTAGCTCAGAACTTTTCTTAAGTTTCCTTGTACAGGTGAAACTCAAAAAATTAGAATATCGTGCAAAAGTTCATTTATTTCAGTAATGCAACTTAAAAGGTGAAACTAATATATGAGATAGACTCATTACATGGAAAGTAAGATAGTTCACGCTTTGATTTGTCATAATTTTGATGATTATGGCTTACAGCTCATGAAAAGCCCGAATCCACAATCTCAGAAAATTAGAATATTGTGAAAAGGTTCAATATTCTAGGCTCAAAATGTCCCACTCTAATCAGCTAATTAATCCATAACACTTGCAAAGGGTTCTTAAGCCTTTAAATGGTTTCTCCCAGTGTGGTTCAGTAGGAATCACAATCATGGGAAAGACCGCTGACCTGACAGTTGTGCAGAAAACCATCATTGACATACTCCATAAGGAGGGAAAGCTACAAAAGGTAATTACAAAAGAAGTTGGATGTTCCCAAAATGCTGTATCAAAGCACATTAATAGAAAGTCATGTGGAAGGGAAAAAGGTGGAAGAAAAAGGTGCACAAGCAGTAGGGATGACCGCAGCCTGGAGTGGATTGTCAGGAAAAGGCCATTCAAAAGTCTTGGGGACTTTCACAAGGAGTGGACTGAGGCTGGAGTCAGTGCATCAAGAGCCACCACATACAGATCCTGGACATGGGCTTCAAATGTCGTATTCCTCTTGTCAAGCCGCTCCTGAACAACAAACAACATCAGAAGCCTCTTACCTGGGCTAAAGAAAAAAAGAACTGGTCTGTTGTTCAGTGGTTCAAAGTCCTCTTTTCTGACGAGAGCAACTTTTGCATCTCATTTGGAAACCAAGGACCCAGACTCTGGAGGAAGAATGGAGGCACACACTGCAAGATGCTTGAAGTCCAGTGTGAAGTTTTATTTTATTTATTTATTTATTTTGTCACACAATATATATAAGCATAAGCATGAAATAACTATACAATATATAAGCATATATATAAGCATGAGTATGTAATAACTATATTAATTGGATATAACAAAAGGAAACAATAGGACAGGACCGGTAGGCATGCTTATGCTCTTATGCACGCCCCTTACAGACCTCTTGGGAATGGGGTGAGGTCAATAGTAGACAGTTTTTGATTGAAGCTTTGGGGATTTTGGGAAGAGACCACAGAGTCAGGTAGTGCATTCCAAGTATTAACAACTCTTGTTATTGAAGTCATATTTTCTGCAATCAAGATTGGAGTGGTTAACATTAAGCTTAAATCTATTGTGTGCTCATGATATTGTTGCAATTGAAGCTGAAGTAGTCTTCAACAGGAAGGACATTGTAATAGATGATTCTATGAGTTAAACTCAGGTCATGTCGAAGGTGACATAGTTCTAAATTTTCTAAACCCAGGATTTCAAGTCTGGTGGCATAAGGTATTTTGTTGTATTCAGAGGAGTGGAGAACTCTTCTTGTAAAATATTTTTGGACACGTTCAATTGTATTGATGTCAGAAATGTGGTATGGGTTCCAGACAGTCAAGCTGTATTCAAGAATTGGTCTAGCAAATGTTTTATATGCTCTGGTTAGTAGTGTAGTGTTTTGGAGAAGAAGCTACGCAAGATTAGGTTTACAATTCTTAAAGTCTTTTTTGCGATGTAGTTGCAGTGAGCTTTGGCACTTAGATCATTTGATATGAAAACTCCAAGGTCTTTAACAGAGTGGGGGTCATCTGTAAGGTAATGTCCATCAAGCTTGTATTTAGTGTTTAGGTTCTTTTTTCCAATATGTAAGACTGAGCATTTGCTGGTTGAGATTTGGAGTTTCCAAGTTTTAGACCATTCAGATACAAAGTTAAGGTCTTTTTGAAGGGAAGGTTTATTGCTGGTGGTGTTAAATAGTTTGACATCGTCAGCAAAGAGAACACAATTACTTGTAATATGGTCACAGAAATCATTAATGTATAATATGAAGAGTGTTGGTCCAAGAATGCTGCCTTGGGGAATGCCACTTTTGACAGGAACAGGATTTGATAGAGCATTGTCAATTTTGACCACTTATTGTCTGTTTGACAGAAAAGCTGTTATCCAGTTGTGGAGGGGTCCTGAGATGCCATAGGATTTTAGTTTTAGGAGAAGTTTATCATGTACTACTGAGTCAAAAGCTTTACAGAAGTCTATGTAGATTGCATCTATTGTTTTGTCCTGATCAAGATTTGTAGTCCATATGTTTTTACAGTGAAGAAGTTGTAAATTACATGATAATTTTTTTCTGAAACCAAATTGTTTATTAGAGAGTAGGTTGTTTGTTTCTAGGTGGAGGGTAATGGATTGGTTGATGATAGATTCCATTACTTTGCAGGTGACACAGCACAGAGAGATTGGTCTGTAATTTTCAACTAGGCTGGGGTCTCCTTTTTTGAAGACAGGGATGACCGTGGCTAGTGACAAAAGTTTGGAAAGGGAACTGGTCGTGAAAGCTTTTTCAAATATTATGCTTAGGGGTTCTGCTATATTAGTGGAAAGCTTTTTTAAGAAGTATGCACATAGTCCATCAGGTCCAATAGATAGGGATGGTTTCAGTTTGCAAAGAGATTTTTCAACATTATCTTCTGTGAAATCTATATGTATTAGGTCGTTGTACTCATTGTCGGTACGATTGGGGAATGACGGATATGAGCCATTACTGTTAACAAAGACTGAGCCAAAGAATGTGTTAAAGAGGTTTGCTTTAACTGTTTCATCATTATATTCTTTGCCGTTAGATTCTTTTAGTGGTGGGATGGATCTCGAGTCTAAGTTTGTTTTTTCACAAAATTGTAAAAGGCACGATTGGAATTTGTGCGCAGAAGGTCTTCTTCTTGCTTGTTATGATAATTGGTGCCTTCAGTTTTTATTTGGTTGCATATATTTCTGTAGAGGTTTTTGAAATTTGCTACATAGCCCTTTTTGTTTCTTCTCCAGAGGGATTTTTTTTTGGATTGAAGCTTTTTTATTGATATGGGTAATTTGTTTTTTCTGATTTTGGTGGTGGTTTGTGGTATGTACAGTTTAATGACTCTATTGACTTCAAGTAGGAAAACTCTATAGTGGTCTTCAGCAGTGATACAGGTTGAAAACAGATTTTGCCAGTCAAGAGATGAGAGGTCATTGTTAATAAGGTCATAGTTGGCTTTTTTGAAATTGTAGTTTGGAATACCATTATTATGACGATTTATGTAAGGGCGTATATTGAGACAAAAGTCTATCATGCTGTGGTCGCTGTTGGAAAAGGGTTCTTTTATTTGTAGTCCATAAACTAAATAAAATTTCCACAGTCTGTGTTGATTTGGGGAGCCATGTCATCTGCTGGTGTTGGTCAACTGTGCTTCATTAAGTCCAGGGTCAACGCAGCCATCTACCAGGAGATTTTGGAGCATTTCATGCTTCCTTCCGCAGACGAGCTTTATGGAGATGCTGACTTCATTTTCCAGCAGGACTTGGCACCTACCCACACTGCCAAAAGTACCAAAACTTGGTTCAATGCCCATGGGATTACTGTGCTTGATTGGCCAGCAAACTCGCCTGACCTGAACCCCATAATCTATGGGTATTGCCAAGAGAAAGATGAGAGATATGAGACCGAACAATGCAGAAGAGCTGAAGGCCGCTATTGAAGAATCCTGGTCTTCCATAACACCTCAGCAGTGCCACAGGCTGATAGCATCCATGCCACGCTGCACTGAGATGCAAAAGGGGCCCAAACCAAGTACTGAGTGCATGCTTATACTTTTCAGAAGTCCAGTATTGTTCTATGTACAATCCTTGTTTTATTGATTTCATGTAATATTCTAATTTTCTGAGATTGTGAATTTGGGGTTTTCATAAGCTATCAGCCATAATCATCAAAATTATGACAAATCAAGGTGTGAACTAGCTTTGCATGTAATGAGTCTATCTCATATATTAGTTTCACCTTTTAAGTTGCATTACTGAAATAAATGAACTTTTGCACGATATTCTAATTTTTTGAGTTTCACCTGTATGTACTGCATGTTTGAGATTTCCCCACAGATTTGCAATAATATCAAGTATTGGGACTATGAAGGCCATTTCAAAACCATTATCTTCCTTTTCTGTAAATATTAATTTTACAGAATGATTAATTTGGAGGTATATTTCTCCAAATGGAGACTGACTTGCTACAGTATCCAACTTCTTTGTCATTGAAGTTGACACATAAGCCCAAAACTTAGCAAATTTACACTAGAGCATAACAACCTGCAAGGTATTATTTTCTTATAAATGACTCACCTTTTTGTCTTCAAATATGTCTTGTGTTATTGTGGAACAATTCAATTTTTGTTTCATCCACTCAAAGTATTTATTTCCAAAATATTTTTAGGCTTATCAAAGTTTCCTTTTGCATACCCTAGACTGCCTTTTGAGACTAGGTTTCAGAAAAGATTTCCTTCCAACAGCTTTCCCATGCAGATAATTCTTGCATAAGCAGTGATCTATTGTAAATCAGTGGATGAATACTCTGGTGTCAGCTAAACTTCTCAACAGCTGATTTACAGCGATCTGTCAGTTCTGCTTTACAGATCTGACCAGTTTTATGGCAACTGTAGATTTTTCTAGACTCTTCCAATTCCATCTAACTTCCATTTCTTAACAATATTTCTTACAGTTGAAATTACTTGCTTAAAATACTGAAGAGATTTTTTTTAAGTGCCTATCCCTGCTTTGTATCAGTGAACGCAGACTTGTTTTTTTGAAAGTAAATAAAGTTACAAACACAAACTGAAAGGTTATAAGGGTCAAAGTATTTTTTTTTCAGCTGGAATGAACTGTGGCTTAATAAGTCAGTTATATATAGTTTTATTAACAACTCCTAAACAGGGGATGACAGCCATCTATCAAGAATATTGTAGTCATTTCATGCATTATAAATCATGAGTTCAGTTGTGATTGGAACAGATGACTTCCAAGGTTCTTTCAGATATGATGATCCACTGCTTCCAAGGTTCCTTCTGATCAGAGGTGGGTTTCAGCAGGTTCTGACCAGTTCTGGAGAACCAGTAGTGGAAATTTTAAGTAGTTTGGAGAACCAGTAGTAAAAATTCTGACTGATCCCATCTATTCTCTGCCTCCCAAGTCCCAGCTGATCAGGAGGAAATGGGGATTTTGCAGTAACCTTCCTCTGGAGTGGGGTGGGAATGGAGATTTTACAGTATCCTTCCCCTGCCATGCCTACCAAGCCACACCCACAGAATAGGTAGTAAAAAAATTTGAAACCCACCATTGCTTCTGATGTGCCTTATCTATTTAGAATATAATGCCTCTGGTGGGAGATGTGTCATCCGATTTCTACATCTAATGCATGATGCTCTATTTTCACTGAATGTGGATTGTAACCATGCGAATACAATCCTTGTAGAAATATACACACTAACACAATACTGGGATCCAACCATCTTTCTCAGTTACTTCTCAATAATTATTTCAATTCAAAAACATTTGCTGCAGGATTAAAGATGTTGTCGGGAAGGTTCAGAAGCTCCCAATACATCAAATGCTCAGCCAATGCCAGAAGTGTCTACTACAGCATATAGTTAAAAAAAAAATTGAGATAGCATCCATGATAGGTGAAATCAAAATCTTGCCTGTTAGAATACAATCATACTGTCTTGGCTACAATCTAACTTTTTTGACCACAATCTGTGGGCATCTATGTTGTCTCCAATCCTGGAACTCATGCTCATATTAAAATTGTTCTTTGGAAAAACTAAGAGCTACTAAATAACCAAGCATTACTGGAAATAAAGATCATCTTGGAAGATGGTAGTTAGCTGTGTAGTAGACATATTTCTCGTTTATTAATTAAAACATTTAAAAAATTGATACCTGAGAACTTTGAAGTGTCTGCAGGTACACAGATGATCAGTCTAAATAGAGCTAACATCTGCTCCCTGCACTAGCTATTCTTTGCTACAAGCTCATTTTCCCATTTTTTACTCAGAGACTTATTCAGAAACACCGTCAAGTATTATAGAATTTAGCCTTTATGTGGCCATAGATTTCAGATATTACTGAAATGTTTTTACAGCACCAAGACTGTACACAGATCTCCTTCACCATACATATGTTGCTTGTTTGTCTAAGATAATGTGCTGCAAAAGTCCTGCTTTCACCATCCCTATGTGGATTTCCCTATGTGCTTTTTATTAACGCCAGAAATTACTTTTTACATCTGGTCTGACTGTTAGCATTTATATAATCTCCTAATTAGTTCCTGAAAGCAGGTTTTCCCTTTCAGTGGACAACCCGTTTGCCTGACTTGCATTTCAATTATTCAATACTTTCCATTTCTTCTAGTGTTCTAGCTCTTATTTCATTTTGGCAATTTTAAAATTTCAACACAGAGTTCAAACCATCCCCATCCCATACCCTTATTCTCAGTCCACTGCTATAAAACAGATTATTTCATTTCTTAATGCATTTAGGACACAAACAACCTATTTCCAGTCCACACATTATGAAATGTTTCATTTTTAAAGCCTTTTTTATTTGCCAGAACTCTCTAAAAGCAGTAAGTTTTATGTAAAATAAATAAAGTTTTTAAAAGAATAATTGCACATAGAGAAGGAACAGGGATGAAATCAAGTTCTCTCCTAATGGCCAGTGGAGGAAACTAGAAACAGAAATAAAGGAAGAGAAGCTCTTATTTTCCTATTTAAATATTTCTGCAGATCGTACTATCTGCCCTTATATAAAACATGGTTTATTAGGGAGAAGAACTGCATTCAAGTTAGGAGTTCCAGAATCAGTTGCTTGTGATTCAACTGCAAGTAGTTTGGGGTGGAGGGAGTTGCAAAATTTTTTGTAAGGCTAATCTGGTTTAAGAAAACAGAATAATAGAATAACAGAGTTGGAAGGGACCTTGGAGGTCTTCTAGCCCAACTCCCTGCTTAGGCAGGAAACCCTACACCACTTCAAATGGTTATCCAATATCTTCTTTAAAACTTCCAATGTTGGAGCATGCACAACGTTTGGGGGCAAGTTGTTCTATTGATTAATTGTTCTGTCAGGAAATTTCTCCTTAATTCTAGATTGCTTCTCTCCTTGATTAGTTTCCACCCATTGCTTGTGTTGTGTGTGTGTAAAGTGTGAAAGTTGGTTTTTGGTACCTCTTATTGTTTTGTATACTTTATTATTTTTATAATTTATTGTTATTGGCCACACCCACCCAGTCATCTGACCACCAAGCCACGCCCACCAATTAAGCCACACCCACAGAACCGGTAGGTGACATTTTTAGATTTCACCTCTGCTCCACATCTTATTAAACATTGTGGCAACCAAAACTGGATGCAGTATTCCAAGTGTGGCGTTACCAAGGCATTATAAAGTGGTATTAACAGTGCATGTTATGCAGGGGTGAAATTCATTTACCTTCCCTACCGGTTCACAAATGTGTGCGCGCTGTCATCCGTGCATCTGCAAAGCCTTCTGCACATGGGCAGAGGCTGATAATTGTCACAAAAAAGGGACGTCATGATGTCCGCATGGGTGGGCAGGGTTTTACACAGTCAGCCCTACCGGATCGTGCGATCCAGAGAGAAACGCCTGAATTTCACCCCTGACGTGATCTTGATTCTATCCCTCTGTTTATGCAGCCTAGAACTGTGTTGGCTTTTTTGCCATCTGCTGCACACTGCTGGCTCATATTTAAATGTTTGTCCACTAGGACTCCAAGATCCCTCTCACAATTACTACTACTGAGCGAGGTACTACTGTAGCTGTACATTTTGTTTTTCTTGAACCATTGAATTTCATTTTGTTAGGTAGCACCCAATGTTCAAATCTGTCAAGATCCTTCCGTATCTTAAGCTTATCTTCTGGAGTGTTGGCTATTCCTGCTAGCTTGGTGTCGTCTGCAAATTTGATGAGTTCCCCATCTATCCCCTCATCCAAATCATTGATGGAGATGTTGAAGAGTACTGGGCCTAAAACAGAGCTTTGGGGTACCACACTGCATACTTCCCTCCATGTACATACAGTTCCATTTAGGACTACACGTTGAGTGTGGTTGGTCAGCCAGTTACGAAACCATCTGGTAGTGACGCTGTCCACATTTTTCTATTTTATCTAATAAGTTATGGTCTACTTTATCAAATGCCTTACTGAAGTCCAAATAAATTATATTGACAGCATTCCTCTGGTCCACTAATTTTGTCACTTTGTCAAAGAATGCAATAAGATTAGTCTGGCATGATCTGTTTTTGACAAACCCATTTTGGCTTTTGGTTATTACTTTGTTTGCTTCTAGATGTTCGCTGATTTGTTGCTTGATTATCTTTATTGAGGTCAGGCTGATAGGTCTGTAGTTCCCTGGATCTACTTTTTCCCCTTTTTTGAAGATGGGAACTACATTAACTCTTTTCCAGTCCTCTGGTAGTTCCCGTGTGCTCCAGGATCTTTGAAAGATATAGTTCAATGGTTCTGAGATCTCGTCTGCCAGTTCCTTCAAACCTTGGGGTGTAGTCCATCTGGTCCTGGTGATTTGAACTCATCTAGGGTAAACAGGTGCTCACTTACCATTTTCTTCCCTATTTTAATTTGTATTCTTAGTCTATTTTTTATTGATCGGACTGTTTTTCCCCTTTGTGTAAAGACAGATGCAAAAAACGAGTTAAGTAGTTCCGCTTAAGTAGATCTGCTTTCTCCCTGTTGCTTGTCACCTTCTTGCCACTTTCTCCCAGCAATGGACCAATTGTTTCCTTGACTTTTTTCTTGTTTTTAACATGTTGGAAGAAGCTTTCTTCGTTATTTTTTACTTTTGTCGCAAGCCTTTGTTCATTGTGAGCCTTAGCTTTCCTCACTTCATCTTTGCAGGCTCAGGCTATTTGCTGATATTCTGCCTTAGTTATTTGCCCGTTTCCACTTTTTATAGTTGTCCTTTTTGTCTTTCAAAACAAAATTGGACAATGTGAAAATTCAATTTCACTTTACAGCAATTCTGCAGTGGACTTCCCTAGGATAAAGTGGGGAACAAAACTCCCAGAGATGTAAAAGATATGGATAAATCCAGGACCTAGCTTTCTATCCAATTGCAGCATTTTTACTCATTATTTTGTTTTATTCAGGGGAATGGGATTCAAATACAATCATTTATTATTCTGAGGGGTCATGACACTACAAAGAATCTCCTTGTACTGAGCAAAATTACCGTATTTTTTGGTGTATAAGATGCATCTTTTTACCCCCAAAAAGAGGGTGAAAATCTGGGTGCATCTTATATGCTGAATATAGCCCCATCCACCTGCCCCCCCACACACACACAATCTGGCCAGGAGGAAAGAGAAAGTGAGACTGTGGAAAAGGAGAGGAGGAGGGTGCACGACTCTGCAAATTGTTTTGGGGAATTGAGGAGGAAAATGCCGGAAAACGCAATGCATGGAGGCAATGCTCTTTTTCCTCCCCGATTGCCCGAAGCAATCTGCAGAGCTGCACGCCCTCCTCCTCCTTTTCTACAAATTGCTTCAGAGAATTGAGGAAAAAAACACTGGAAAATGCAATGCAAGGAGGCAACGCTCTTTTTCCTCCCTGATTGCCTGAAGCAATTCGCAAAGCCGTGTGACCTCCTCTTCCTTTTCTGAAGTCAGCTTCTGCTGGTGGTTTGCTGGGCACTGCACAGGAGGTGTAAGGCAAGGTGCTGCCACCCGAAAACTGTTGCCATGATCTCTGCTGCCTGGAACTGCCCGAAAATGTGATGCTCTTTCTTTGCCTCTGCACACCCCATTTTTGGAACTGGGGAGGCAGCGGAGATCTCTAGGCAGCGGAGATCGTGGCAACAGTGTTCTTGGGTGGCAGTGCCTTGCCGTTTGCCCCTTGCGCAGCGCCTGCTTCGCCAAGCAAGTCTCGACCTCCATGCTTCCCCAGGCCGCTTCCAGAATCAGGGTCCGACCAAGGCAGCAAAGGTGCAGGGAGCTTGCTGGGAAGCCCGGCACTGTGTTTACGTGATGGTAGCATCCAGGAGGACTGAAGTGCTAGGTAGGAAGATGGGGCATCTCGAGAGTGAAGCCTTTGGTGCCAAGTCCCTCTTCCGCCCCCATGAAAATTATCCCCCACCACACCCTACCCACTCCAATTAAATAGAGTGGTCTTTATTCAGTCTCTCAAATAAATACTTCAACATATTGTTTTATACCTATTTAATTTTTACTCAGTCCACATTCATTCAGTAGCTGTTCATTTTTGGGACCATATTTTCTTCTTCTTAGACTCTTTTTATACTCCATTTACCTGGCATTCTACCTATTTTTATATTTTTCCTACACAATTCTCATCTCTATATAACAAAGTGGGTAGAAGCATAAATATACTCAACTATTTTAGTTTATTTTGATAAATATTACTTTCTCACAATAGATTATATACTATCAGCTATCACGTCTGTATTTGAAAACTTAAATGTTTCCATTTGTTTACTTATCCTTAGTAAATATTCTCCTGAGATACACAAATTCATCTATCTACTCTACTTTTTCCACATTTATGAACATAAAATCAATCTGACATTTGGTACAAATCATTCACATTCTCATCTAACATCATCTGCATGCAAAGGTACACATGCATTCACATCTTCAATTCTAACATTACCACAAACATGTCTTATCCAGAATATCCAAGGAGACATCATGTAAAATATATTGTCATATTTCCTGCTCAACACCTAACCATTTACAGCTAATTTGTGACAATATTCTACAAAAATTAAAAAGATTTTTTTTTTTTTTTTTTTTTGTTTACATTTATACCCCGCCCTTCTCCGAAGACTCAGGGCGGCTTACAGTGTATAAGGCAATAGTCTCATTCTATTTGTATATTTTTACAAAGTCAACTTATTGCCCCCCCAACAATCTGGGTCCTCATTTTTACCTATTTTTGAAAATATCATTCCAAATAAATAGAACATTAAGAACTTTGCTCCTGCCATATGGGAAGAAAGTAAAGCATATCTGAAGTCTTTTTATTAAACAAGTTAGAAAATGCAAAAGAACATAACAGACGGAAAAAAGAACTAGAAATCAAACAAGATAATTATAACAAATGCATAGAACTAACCCAACAACGCTATTTGGTACAGGAACTCTTGCGCCTGCGAGGTACTCCCGCCTCGCAGGAATGGCCCATTTTATTACCAAGGGCCGGCCTCAATGACGGGTCTTGGGACCCACAGAGGTGGCATGCGAAGAGGAAGAGCCTTTGGGGTTTTTTAGATAGGGCATTTTTAAGGGGTGGGAGAGTGTTGGGGGAAACCCGTCGGGTGGGGGTCCAGTTCCTGCGTATGCTCGTGGCGGTAAGTTAATAGGTCCGAGGGTCATGGGGGGAGTTTGTGTTCCACCGGTTGAGGGTGGTCCTATTTGCACAGTATGGGGGAGGGGCAGATATGGCAGAAGTGGGGGCTCAGATCGTTCTAAGGGGGTGTGCGCTCGATGCTTGCAGGTGATCGCGTGCCCTGAGCCCTCAGACTTCTCCCGTTCCCCGGATGGTCAAGACCCTCAGAGCCCGGGCCTTCGGCTGATGTTGTGCAACGCACGGTCCGTGGCCAATAAGGCCCCCCTAATTTATGACCTTATCCAGGGGGGTGCCGCGGACTTTATGGGCGCATGGAGACCTGGTTGGGCGGAAGCGGGCGTGCCCCTGGTGCAAATGTGCCCGCGGGGTTTCCGAGCACTCCATCAGCCAAGGGCCCAGGGTAGGGGTGGAGGGGTGGCGGTTGTGATTAGAGAGAGTCTGGAGCCGAGGGAGACCACTGTACCTCAGATTGCCGGGTGTGAATCCCTCTTTGTGAGGTGGGGTCATAGATGTCAGATGGGCTTGTTTGTCATGTACCTGGCTCCTTGCGGCGTGGCAGCAGCCCTGCCCGAGCTCCTGGAGGTGCTTGCTGGAGTGGCGGTGGAGACCCCCAGACTTATTGTCATGGGGGACTTTAACTTGCCATCGACCGGCCTGTCATCTTCAGCTGCTCGGGAGTTCACGGCTTCCATGACGGCCTTGGACCTGACTCAAGTAGTTGATGGCCCTACTCACAGTGGGGGTGGCACTCTGGATTTGATTTTCATCTCTGGTCAGTGGTTGAAGGATCTGGACTGGAGGGATTTAGTCATTGAGCCTTTGTCATGGTCAGATCACTTCCTCCTTCGCCTAGACTTTCTGACCACCACTCAACACCGCAGGGAGACGGAACCAATACGTTGGTTCCGTCCCAGGCGCCTGATGGACCCGGAGAGGTTCCAGACGGAGCTTGGGCCGTTTCCTGAGGGTCTGGCTCACGGCACGGCCGAGGAACTTGTCGCGGCTTGGGAACGAGCCGCAGCGGGGACCTTGGATCATGTCGTGCCTTTGCGGCCTCTGACCCGGCGCAGGTCTCAACCAGCTCCCTGGTACTCCGGGGAGCTGAGGGAGATGAAACGCCGGAGAAGACGCCTAGAGAGTTCCTGGAGGTCTAGTCGTTCAGAGGCTGATCGGACACTAGTTAGGTCCTATACTAGGACCTACCTAGTGGCAATGAGGGAAGCGAGACGTTGCTACGTCTCCTCCCTCATTGCGTCGGCAGATAACCGCCCGGCCGCCTTGTTTCGGGTAACTCGCTCTCTCCTTCAACAGGGAGAGCGGGATGACCCATTGCAGGGACGTGCTGAGGAGTTTAGTGGTTATCTATACGACAAAATCGTTCAGCTTCGGGACGGTCTGGACCAAAATTGGGATGTCTGAGAGCCATCTTGTTGAGATTGTTTGGGATGAGTTTGACCCTGTGGCTCCCGAGGACATGGACAGGTTACTGGGTAGGTTGAATGCCACCACATGTTTACTGGACCCGTGTCCCTCCTGGTTGGTGCTGGCCGCACAGGATGTGACACGAGGCTGGCTCCAGGGGCTTACAAATGCTTCTTTGCAGGAGGGGGTCTTTCCGGCCGCCTTGAAAGAGGCGGTGGTGAGGCCTCTCCTCAAGAAGCCTTCCCTGGACCCAGCTGTGTTAGGTAACTATCGTCCGGTCTCCAACCTTCGCTTCGCAGCGAAGGTTGTAGAGAGTGTGGTGGCATGTCAGCTACCCCAGTACCTGGAGGAAACCGTCTATCTAGACCCATTCCAGTCCGGTTTCCGGCCCGGTTACAGCACTGAGACGGCTTTGGTCGCGTTGGTGGATGATCTCTGGAGGGCCAGGGATAGGGGTTATTCCTCTGCCTTGGTCCTATTAGACCTCTCAGCGGCTTTTGATACCATCGACCATGGTATCCTGCTGCACCGGTTGGAGGGATTGGGAGTGGGAGGAACCGTTTATGGTGGTTCTCCTCCTATCTCTCCGATCGGTCGCAGACAGTGTTGACGGGGGGGCAGAGGTCGGCCCCGAGGCGCCTCACTTGTGGGGTGCCTCAGGGGTCGATCCTCTCGCCCCTCTTGTTCAACATCTATATGAAGCCGCTGGGTGAGATCATCAGTGGCTTTGGTGTGAGGTACCAGCTGTACGCTGATGACACTCAGCTGTACTTTTCCACACCGGACCACCCCAGCGAAGCTATCGAGGTGTTGTCCCAGTGTCTGGAAGCCGTACGGGTCTGGATGGGGAGAAACAGGCTCACGCTCAATCCCTCCAAGACGGAGTGGCTGTGGATGCCGGCATCCCGGTACAGTCAGCTGCAGCCTCGGCTGACTGTTGGGGGCGAGTCATTGGCCCCAATGGAGAGGGTACGCAACTTGGGCGTTCTCCTAGATGGACGGCTGTCTTTCAAAGATCATTTGACGGCCGTCTCCAGGAGAGCTTTTCACCAGGTTTGCCTGGTTCGCCAGTTGCGCCCCTTTCTACACCGGGATGCCTTATGCACTCGTGACATCTCGTCTGGACTACTGCAATGCTCTCTACATGGGGCTCCCCTTGAGGAGCACCCAGAGACTCCAGGTAGTTCAGAATGCGGCTGCGCAGGTGATAGAGGGAGCCCCTCGTGGCTCCCATGTAACACCTCTCCTGCGCAGACTGCACTGGCTGCCTGTGGTTTTCCGGGTGCGCTTCAAGATTTTGGTAATGATCTTTAAAGCGCTCCATGGCATAGGGCCGGGTTACTTACGGGACCGTCTGCTGCCTCCGAATGCCTCCCACCGGCCCATGCGCTCTCACAGGGAGGGACTCCTCAGGGTGCCGTCAGCTAGGCAGTGCCGACTGGCGACGCCCAGGGGAAGGGCCTTTTCTGTGGGGGCTCCCACCCTCTGGAACGAGCTTCCCCCAGGACTTCGTCAACTTCCTGACCTTCGGACCTTCCCCCGCGAGCTTAAGACACATCTATTTATTTGCGCAGGACTGGACTAGATTTTTAAATTTTAATTGTTTAAATTTTAGATTTGGTTTTAAATTGGGTTTTATTATTTATATGTCTATTTTAAATATTTGGCCTATTTAATAAGTTTTTTAGATTAATGTTTTACTTTGTATATTTATGTTGTTTTTATATGGCTGTACACCGCCCTGAGTTCCTAGGGAGATAGGGCGGTATAAAAATATGAATAAATAAAATAAATAAATAAATAAATAATAATAACAAGACCACTATGAAAGAATTTCAAGAAGTCAAGCAACAATTTGACTATGAGAAACTTTGAGGAATTGCTGGAACCACTGACAAACCCATTGAATGAAGTCAAGAGGCAATGGCAGTATTGTAAATAGGAAAAGAACACATAATTTTGATTTACAATGAAATGAATAGCCTAGTAAAAACCCCAGCAATGCAGACAAAGTTCTCCGCTGAATGTTGACTATAAAATTTTCATAAAACTAAAGAAATGAATTTCCAAAATAGTACATATTAACCAAACAGGCTATGTACTGAGGACAAACATAAATGAAATTTATAATTAATAAACCAGATTTATTAATTAATACAACAGAATATATTATTTTTTAACAGAAAAAGGACACCACTAATTTTGCAAGTTACAGAAAAGCCTTTGATAACTCATAGGGATGTTTTTATTTGCACTACTGAACAAAATAGACCCTGGAGAAGACTTACCAATTTTTCAATAATTTACCCAAGCTTGGTTTAAAGCATGAGCCAAAACTGTGTATCAACAGTAAACATTAAGATCATAGCCAAAAGTGCACTTTCTGCAAATATTCAGATCAACAAAGCTATCGGGCACAGAGAATCCACTTTTTCCTCCTATTATTTATCATTGCCAATATTGGCAGAAAAGATTTGAGACAGCAAACAAATATCTGGTCTCAAATTCCATAGAGAAGAATATAAACCAAATGTTATGCAGCTGATATAGTATTAACCTTTACAATAAGACATCTAAGAAAAATAAACCAAAGCTTCGGTGAATTTTTTGCATAAAAGAAATCACTGTTCAAACAACAAAAATGTTTACAATATACTTAACCCAAGAAGATATCCTAGCTGTCAGTGTCAGGTATTATCTGGCTGTCAGATAATAGATTTAAGTGAAATATGTGACATGCAACAATGAAAAAATATATCAAAACTCTAGAAAGCTATAGAAAGAATTTATAATAGATCTTGAAAAGTGAAAAAACTTAAAGCTTCCTTGGTTAAGTTGAACTGCAACTAAACTATTAAGATGAACATACTTGTTTCAAATGGTGTCAATTCAGATCCCAGAAAATATTTTATGAGAATGGCAAAAAAATGTTAATAAATGTATATGAATAAAGGAAAAAAACCTACAGTAAAATTTAAAATGTTACAAGACTCACAATACAGAAGGGGCACTCCGCGTTAGAAGATTGTAAAAGTCAGTGAAACAGTATAAATCACTGTTCACTGACCTTAGCATACCCCTCGGGCATAGGGGGGTTTACGCAGAGCTGTGGGGGAGTGGTAGATCTAGCCAGGGGGTTTGCTCTTAAGAGCAAATTTTTCTGGATTTATGGTCCCACCGAACTTCACTATCTCCAACTTCAAACGTGCTCCTGTTTTTTTCAGGAATAAGGAGTAGGAGTCACTTCTGCTCAAAAGGACTTGTTAAATTGATTGATTTTCTAAGCAGACGGGAATTTCACAAGCGTTCGATCTTTGAAGTAGAAACAACACAGCAAGTATACCGACTCCCCATTTGAAATTTGAAACTTCTCTTTGTCTCTGATTAATTGACTTTTAAAATGGCGTCTGAAAGTGAAAGTGATTTTTTTTAGTACAACAAAGTAGCGTTATTTGTGGATTGTTACAAACGGAGTTCTCTTATACTGAAAGGAGTAAAGAAAAGTTTTTAAGTTTAAATTCCTGATTCTTTTGAAGACAGAATGGCAGCTAAACCTTTAAAGCCTTCTGGAAGAAGGGGATCAGAACCAAATCTTGAGGATATATTGAAAGAACAATTAAAACTTTCTGAAGATAGGCAAAAAGAGATGATGGAGAATTTTAATGCAAAAATAAGAGAAGATATTCTTATGGCTGTTCAAAGATTGAGTAAAAAAATTGAGGGATTGGAAGAAGAAATGCAACAGATCTCTCAGTCAAATAAGCATTTAGAAGACAAAATGCAAGGTGTTCAGAAAAAAGTGGATCAAAATGAAGATCAGGTTGTGATATTACAATATAAACTTATGGAAGGAGCTCTTAGATTCCGTGGTATGCAAGAACAGCGAGGAGAGGACTTAAGAAAAATTATATCAGAAGCATTGGCTGAATTTATTGAAGTGGAATCCCAAGAGGTAGCTTACCAAATTGATAAAATATATAGAGCTAATTCCTGGATCGCAAGACAGAGAAAGCTTCCTTGGGACATTGTGGTTTATTTTGTGAAAAGAACTATGAGAAATCAGATTTGCAAGTTTCATATCAGACAACTTTAAAAATTGGAGAACAGGAGCTGAAGGTGCTGAAAGAGATTCCTTCCAAGATGTTAAGAGATAGGAAGGAATTTGTTTTTTTTACACAAGAACTTAAAAAACATCAGATTCAATTTAGATGGGAGGTGCCAGTTGGACTGACAGTATTTTATCAAGGAAGGAGATATAGAATTGACACTGTTTTAAAGGCAAAGGATTTTCTTTCTACAGTTTTGAAAGTCGAAATAGAAGTGATAGAAAAACTTCAAGAGATCCAAGAAGGTGTGGTGATCCAAGAGGCTTTATTGCTGCCAGCATCAGAGGAACCACAAGAGCAAAGGGTGACAAGAGGAGCTCTTAAGCGTAAAGAAGAGCAACAGTTTCAAAGTAAAAGTCAAGACCCCAGTATGGAAGCTGTGGGAGAAGCTAGACAGAAGATACCGGAGGAGGATCTTCCGTTGTTTGCTTCAAAGCTTCAGGAGGCCAGTAATGGCAAATAGAATTTTGTCATGGAATGTTAATAGTTTGAATTCAGCTCAGAAAAGAAGGAAAATATTTCACTACTTGAAACAATTTAAAAATGATGTGATTTGCCTGCAAGAGACACATATAAAATTATCAGACCAAAAATACTTAATTAACTCAAAATTAGGTAAACATTTTGTTGCATCAGCTTTGGAAAAGAAGCATGGAATTGTTGTATATATCAGGAAGGATATACCAGCTAAGTTAATTGAGGCAGATATTCAAGGAAGATTTATTGCTATTGAACTGGTGATAGATGCAAAAAAGACTTTGCTGATAGGTATTTATGCACCTAATCAGCAACAAGAAAAGTTTTATAGAATGTTACACGAGAGGTTGATCCTCTGGGATTATAGTTCGTTTATTTTATTAGGAGACTGGAATGGAGTAATTGATACAAGAAGTGATAAGAGAACCTCTTCTAAGAAGATACCTATACATGCAAAACTACCAAAATCCTTCTTTGAAATGATGGAAGACTTTGAGTTTAGAGATATATGGAGGTTGCGGAATCCAGATGAGAGAGATTTTACTTTTTTCTCCAATAGGCATCAATCTTTCTCACATATTGATTTTATCTTAATTTCTAATGACTTGCTTTCTAGGGTGAAGAAGATGAAGATATTTCCGAGGTGTTTAACTGACCATAGCCCAGTATGGATGGAATTATTACAAGGGAAAAAAGGTGGTAGAACATGGAGGCTGAATGAAAATCTGTTTAGATATGAGGATAATGTAAATCATTGTAAGAAACAGCTGAAAGAATTTTTTGATTTTAATATGCATAAGGGGATACCTATAGGAACTGTGTGGGAGGCGAGTAAAACTTTTATTAGAGGTATATTGATATATTTGGACAATAGGCAGAGGAATAATAAACAAAGGCAGCGTAGGTACTTGGAAGAAGAAATTCAAAAGAAGCAACAGTTATTAATTCAAAACCCACAAGATCACAAACTTAAAGAGGCTATAAGAATATTACAGAGTCAATTTAATATGTTAATGGCAGACCAGGTGGCAACGAATATACAATATGCTAAACATAATACCTTCTGTAACGCAAATAAACCTGGGAGATGGCTGGCATATAACTTAAGGAAAAAACAGAAAGCACGTGTCATACAAAAAATAGAATATAAAGGTAAAGAGATATATCAACAGAATAAAATTAAAAAGGCCTTCTCAGAATTTTATACTGCTCTATATGCAAAAGATAAAATATCGAATAGGGACATTTATGATTATTTGAAAGATTATAAGGTTAATACTCTATGGCTGAGATGGCTAAAATCTCAGCTTTTTTAAAAGACAATATGCAGGAAAGATATTTAATTGAATGGAGTTTTCTGGGAGGGAGGGGGGAAAAAGGGGGGAAAATGTTTTTGTTTTTTTAAAACTTTTTCAATTAAAAAAAAACAAAACAATACAGAAGGGGCCTTGCTCTGCAACGTTTCAAATTATATATACAGAACCTGATGTCATGGTTAACCAAATGGATACAATCCCCAGATAGCAAAATGTCAAAATTGGAAACAGCTGACCTAGGTAAGGAACTTTATAGATATTTATGGTACAGGGTCATTAAATGAGACATTTAATAGGATTGGAAGAATAAAAATGTCCCTGAAAAATGACAGAATTTGAAATACACAGAATTAGAACCAACTATGTGGTATATACACAAACTATTATTTGGATATGACTCAAAGATAGAAGTAATCAAAATTGTATAGCAAGCAGATGCAAAGGAACAAATACAATACAACAATGGAAAGAAACAAATCAACAAGTTACAGTTTAAAACAAAACAAAACAATAAGGATGTAAAATGTTTTACAGATGGGTTACAATTTCATCAATAATTGCTAAGGTAGACAAATTGTATATTAATACATACTGTAAATGTCACAATACATTTCATCATGTGTGATGGACATGCAAGAAAATTCAAAAGTATCAAAAACAAACAGCAACATCTGGAGAATTTTAGAAACCAAATTTGAATTGAAGTCATATTTTTAATTAGGCATAATTCCAGGACATATCAGCTCATCCTCCCCCTCCTCCTCCTCATCATCACAATTTATTAAGAGACATGTTGACAGCCACAAGGATAAACATTGAAAAAGAGACATTATCAATAATATCAGATAGGAAACTTAAACTTGGAAAACATGCATCAACGGCAAAATTATCAGTATAATAGAAATTTGACCAAATTCAAACCTGAAAAGGCTTCCTTAAATTTTATATGTTACACAGCAAGCCAAATTTAAACATTTATGGTATAGCTTTAAAGGGGGGAAATGACTGATTAAAGAATGAAGTTAGAAATATATGAAAACAGTAAATGTTTATGAGTATTGTATATCAAAGTACAATGAAGTGCAATTGTACCTTACTCAATAATAGTTTTGCATTTTTTTCTTATAGGTGATTTATCTTTAAAAAATTAAACAAACTGAAAATATTGACATCCAATTCATACTATATTTAAAGAAACCTTTAAATTTGTTTTTCATCATCCACAGCTTCTTTCACTTCATCATTTCATTATGCATGCTCTTTCATACTTTCCACTATAACTTCATACACTTGTGTGGCACTTGTTAAGGTAACTTTCTTTTTCACTCTAATCCAAGCAACTTCCATATCCGCTTTTTATTCATAGTGTCATGAGATTAATTTGTTTTACAGTATTTTTTCTTCCTGCAATTGTTGTTCCTTCAGTAATGTTTAAGACAGGATTTTTAACCCATGACCTGATGAATAACCATAACTGCGTGTCCTATGATTGACCTGCATTTTTCAATTAATACTGGAAGAAAGACTGCTTAGACAAGCTAGGTCCTCCTATTTACTCTTGCAAGCTGTGAGATAATAAATTTCCAGTTCCAACACCAATCAGATCATTATTTCTTTCTTTTGTTGAAGCAAGCACTCAGTCCCAGCTAGATACTTAATCCTAATCTTCCTTTGTTGATGCCTAAACTGAGCAACTCTTGGGGAGGGGAAATGAGAGATCTCAGAACTATAGAGCTTGCCCATACAAAGCAGCCATTTTGTGAGCTGAATTCTGGAGACCATCCTTGCAACTGGGGCTCACCATGATACATGGAGGAAGATCCCCTGATAAAAGTCAATAAATTGACTTTGTATATAATATACAAATGGATGAAGACTATTGTTTAACATAGTGTAAGCCGCCCTGAGTCTTCGGAGAAGGGCGGGATATAAATGCAAATTTTAAAAAAAAACTGTAAGTAATTAATGGAGACAAATTAAGTAAATATGATGCTGTTTGTTTCAGTCCTCGCTTCGCTTTACATTTTTCAACTTCAGTATCCATTTTACAAATTCTAGATTAACAGGCAACACAAGAATTTCAGAAAACATTGCTTGATTCATATATAATGCTAAGACACAATATATAGGTTCACAAATCAAGCTAAGGAAAAACAAGCAATATTGTGTGAACACAAACCATATTAAATATCTGAAAGGGACCAATTAAGATTAGACTTATGGCATGTGGAGAAGCTGTTGTAAAAATAAAAAGAACTTCTCAAATACCATGATTCTAAAACACACACACACACACACACACACTACTGGCACTTTCCCTACCAAAAAAGAAACAGAAGCTTTAGAAACAAAAACACGGTCTTATATTGTGGACTTCCTATGGACATCTTTGGTTACTGTGAAAATTAAAACAAGGAAGACCTAGTTCAGGACAATCTTCAATCTGATCCAACAGAGCTTTTCCTGTTTTATATTAGATATTGTAGATACAGGAATCTGACTATTAGAGGAAGGATACAGCTAGAACTCCAATGAGCCAAATATGTGACAGCTGAAACACCATTCCAAGCTATGTTTATAAAGCTCTTGGGAATATGCTACAAAGCTTAGCAAGCAAACCAAAGAGAATCCCTTGGACAAACAATCTCCACCCACAATTTACTCCTGTTCAAGCCAATTGCTGCACGTGCAAAAACACACATCTGACACAAATGGTCCCATAGAGATAGAAAGCAATGTCTACATTTATGATGATCCCACTGGAGAAAAGGTCCATCTGTGCTGTTCTCACGACATGAGAAATGGACAGAAAAAATGAACAGAGGATTAGGTTATGCGACATATGGTCACAGACAGCAATTATTTAAGATACGCTAGGATAATTATTTCTATCACATGTTCCAGATGGACAGGCTGCCAATTCAACCATCGTCCACATACTGCAGACCTTTTCAATAGTTTAGCACTTATAATAAATGCAGCAAGTTGGGTGTGAATAATAATAAAAGCTTCAAATTATTTGTGTTTGCGTTCTGCAAGTTTTCTGCTTGGTTTTTTTTTAAGGTTTGTTGATTTGTGATACTCTTGGGAAGATATAATTCAAGAATTAACTAAGGTAGAATAATTTAGATGGCTGCATTTTGCCACCCTACTGGAGTCATTGGTTGCCTGAGAAGCCAAGGAGATAGACAGACAGACAGATAGATATTTACCAGGGAAACAAACTCTCCCAATCAACAGCTAACCTTCAGGTTAATTTGCAAAACTAGTCATATTTTACAGCAGTGGACTACACATTAGCCAAAGGAGAGGGGTTGATTTTAAGATGCGAAAAGATGAAAAGACTTAACATACTCCTTGCGTTAAAAATTTACACACACACTGTGGGATTGCTTCAGGGATGAAATGCTCCCGGTTCGGACCGGATTGACTGATCTGGTAGCAATAGCAGTGGTTCAGAGAACCAGTAGCAAAAATCCCTGTCCCCCCCGCCCATGCCCAGCTGAGCCACGTGATTGTCAGAGCCTTTTTTTTACTTTTAAAAGCATTTTTTTACAACCTCTTTGCTTTTAAAAGGCTCTGACGATCACAGCTGAGCCGCACGATCATCAGAGGCTTTTTTTTTTACTTTTAAAAGCATTTTTTCTACGATCTCTTCGGCTGAAGAGGTTGTAAAAAAATGCTTTTAAAAGTAAAAAAAAAGATTGCGCGCCATAGCTGATCACACACCGCAGTGTTCTATTTACCCCGTGCCTCCTTTTGACGTGCACTGCATGCGTGCACCTTGTATTTGGTGCATGGTATGCACTGCATTTGCGCGCACAGCGCACATGCGCAGCCAACAAATCGGTAGTAAACCAGTTCAGATTTCACCACTGGATTGCTCTGAAGGCAGTTTTTAAAAAGGAGAGAAGAGGGATTATCTGGCCCAGGGGTGAAATGCTCCCAGTTTGGACCAGCTAGCGATGGCGGCTGCTGGTTCAGAGGACCGGTAGCAAAAATCCCTGGTCCCGCCCCCAATGCCTCTGCTGAGCCGCACCATCAGCAGAGGTGGTTGTTTTTTTTTACTTTTAAAAGCCGGCTTTTCTTCAGCCGAAACATGCCTTTAAAAGTAAAAAAAAGCCTTTGAGGATCCCGCCCCTCAGCTGAGATCGGCAGAGCCTTTAAACTTAAAAAAAAATTTAAGTCTCCTCTGGCGATTTCACCTGAGTTCCTCATCAGCAGAACCTTACTTGTACTCTTACTTGTAGAAAACATGTTTTCTACAAGTAAGAATAGAGATTATAAGGCATTTACCTGATTACTGATGAACGCATGGCTCTTTTTCCAGCCCGAAAGCACTAGTTTCACTTTCAGCCAGACAGAATCAATTGCTTAGCTAATCTATTTCCTCAGTGATCGACTAATGCTGGCTGGCTTTGCTGGCTGAGCAACTCTGGGAACTGAAGTCCACAATAAAATAAAATAAAATAATAAAATAAAATATTTGTGCAGCTTTCTGAGATTTGGTATGTTTCTGTAGTGTTTCACTCTACACAAACACACAAAATCTCAGAAAGCTGTATGTGGCATTTTGTGTGAGTGTGTGTGTGTGGCAGTTGTGGTGTGTGTGTGTATAAAGTTTGAAAGTTGGTTTTGAGCTTTTTGTGGCTGTGTGAAGTGTGAAGTGCAGCTGCTTTTACGTTGTGTGTGAGTCAGTTGTGTTGTGTTGTGATGTGTGTGTGTGTAAAGTGTAAAAGTTGGTTTTTGGTACCTCTTATTGTTTTTTATACTTTGTTTATTATTTTTATTATTTATTGTTATTGGCCATGCCCACCCAGTCATCTGACCACCAAGCCACGGCCACCAATTAAGCCACGCCCACAGAATCGGTATGGAAAATTTTTAGATTTCACCCCTGATCTGGCCCAAAGTGGCCCAAGAGAGGCAGCCTGTAAAAGGAGGAGGGAATAATAGACAAAAGAAAAGCTTAATCTTCTTTTGAGGTATGTTATACCTTTTCAGTTATATATATATGTACTTTTTAGGTCAAGGTGTCTCGCACACAATTTCACATCTTCCAGTATCCTAACCAGCATGTTTACCTTATGTTAGGTTGTTTATATGCTGACTGTTTATCAAGTGATTGTTTTTTGCTATATTTTATCCTGGTGTCTTATAAGTCCCAATTCATGGATCATTATCTTATAAAGTGAGTTGGATTCCACATCCCAGTGGCTCTGCGAGTATATTTTTGAAACTGCACTTTCTCAGAACACTGACCCAGAAATGGCCAGATCAGAGAGAAAAGATGGGGTCAATCATGATTCAGTGAAGAAGGAAAAGGCAACCAAGAAAACCAGACAATACTCACAATCAGAACAAATATTTGCATGGCCTCGGTAAATGAATTCTTCAAACTGGAAAGTATTCAGTAAGCTAATGGGTAAGGGCAGAGAACAAATACGGATAACATTGGTGCTTACGATATCCACTGTATCCACAGACAAAATCAAAAAGTGCAGTAGGATGTGTGTTTCTGTGTATTCACATACACAAACACCACATCCATGCGTGAAATATCAGGAACATAATATTATCAGAGCAGAAATGTCACAGTGGAATACAGTACTGACTTTCTCAGATGGAGTTAAATAAAATGGATGAGAATTCATCTTTACACAAATCTTCTTCTGTGGACAGGAAATTCACAGAACAAATAGAGAAGTCATCATTTTTACCAAGAGTGCAAAAGTCAATGCTTAGATACACACACACACACACACACACACACACAAAATGGCAGAATTGTCTCAATCCAAGTTCAAGGTGAGATTTCCTATGTTACAAAGATCCCATTTTTTGCTTAAAGCACAGATCTAGAGGAAGATTATATTTAAAAGTTCCTAGAGTAACCTGTTGTCCCACTTCACAAACTAAAACATGTCACAGTCATAATAGGCAATGTGTGTACTAAAACATTAAAATAAAAAAGCATTTGGAATCATGGGAACAAATGAATTTGGTATTGAAACGAAGCAGGTGATTGATTAATAGAATTCTCCCAAGATCATTTATTATTTGCAGTAAATACCTACTTCTAATAAGCTGCTAGATTTAATTGCTGGACAGACAACATCAAAAACACATTGACTAAAACTATATACTTTGCAAGTTAAAATGGAGGTGTTCAGCTTTGCCAACAAAAACAAGACCTGACTGAGGTTTAAATCAGGAACATTTTATGAATTCCAATTTAGAAAGCAACAAAATAATCAGACCAACAAGATACAATCTCAGCAATATTTCATATGAGTAAGCAGTGAAGGTACTGGTAAATAACAGATTTAATATATTAGACTGAATAAACAGAATGTTTGGAGAGCGCTCTGGACCAAATCTGTGATATCATCAAAGGTGAAACAAAAATATTCTACATGGTAAACAGCAAAATGAGGAGAAACGGCTGTCTGTTGGTTTGTTGAAAATAAATGAGAAAAGTACAGGCAAAAGACATCAGCAATGTAAGAAAATTTATCCAAATAAAAAGCAACTGTTTAAGTTATGGTTATGAAAGCTAGACATTAGGAAAGTCTGAATGAATTAAAATTAATATGTTTTCCCTGTTGCGGTGGAAACTGTTGAGTACAATGAACAGCAAGAAGTAATCATTCAATCTTAGATAATAAAGCTAATGTTTAACTACTTTAGCCATATAATGTAAACATGAATCTCTGGAGAAGACTCTGATGGTTGGAAACATAGATGGAATAGAAAAGTTGACAGCAGAACATGTGATGGCCACATGCTTTTACTGATAAAATAAGCATAACTTTACAAAAATCCAAGCATTTATTCATAGATAATTCTGGCAAATTGATGTCCATTAGGATGTGAAAAAATGGTAATGACTGAATTACTAAACAACAGTAAGTCATCTAGAGAACCTTACCATTGAGCAGTTTGATATTGGTATTAATAAAATAACATAAATAAAGAAATAAACAACTTTGCATTTCATGGGAAGGGGATAGGTGACTAGATACATCTTTGGGGGGGATGTGGCACAGCAACTTACGTGGCACAGCAACTCCATATTCTTGTGGATTTTCTGCCACTACTTTCTGCTTGAGTTCATTTAACCGAGACCCCAAAGAACCTGACAGATCAGAGGAAGAAGTGAGTGACAAAACACAAGGCATATGCAGCAGAAGCCAACCATAAAAAGATACAGGCCAACATTTGATTGGCAGCTTTATCTATGTTGGTTCTGCCCTTATAAGTGAATCAAATAAGATACGTGAACTGTTAGCAACAGTCTTAAAAACTTTTTAATAACAAACTTCCGTGTCCCAATAAGCTCATGGCCTCTGATATGATTCCTCTCCAGATCAGAGTGCAAAACTTCTATTTATTCTAGTGGGCATTTCTAGTTTTCCATTGCAAACAGCAGGCATGGAATGAAAAGTTAGCAATCCTAAATTCATCATCTCCTCCTGTCTAATGACCCCCATCTAGATCCCACACACAGCCCAAAGCCACTTTACTTTTTAAATAGCCATATAAGTCAATTCTAGTACTTTGAAAGCACTAAATGAAGGTTTTGCTCAACTTTCCTACTTATTAGCTTTATCTTTTCAAGCAACTGGCCTTCCTTCTCAATTTAAGTCAGAAGGGAAAGGCATCCCACAGAGATAGTTTGGACCTCTGAAGAGCTTTGTCTTTAGAGGACCAAGCTGGCAAGGCCAGTTTAACCTGCTGCTTTCCCATTCCAGGTTAAGGAATTGGGTAGCAACCTATAACCTGCTCAGTGGAAGAAGTAAAACACAGTGGGAAAATGCTAAATTGCAGAAAGGAAGATGAGTAAGATTCCTCATGCATGTTTATTTTACATATAAACCAGTTCTTCTCAACCCCGGCAAATTTAAGACATGGCTGATGAGAAATTCCAGGAGTTGAGGCCACATGTCTTAAAGTTACCAAGATTCAGAAACACTCATATAAACAATTTTAAAATATTTATTTTTATTACATGTTTATCTTTTTGTTTCCTTCAAGGAGGTGATGGTACTCTGCATCATCCAACAACCAGGTGCTAATGTTTACAACTTCCAAAATAGGAAACAAAATCCCTGTGCGCCAAATGAACAGCAGGAACAGGCTGATATCCCTGTATCCTGATCTGAGCTTCTCAGAGTTATCAGATGAGCCTTTGAGGAAATGGGATTCTAGACCAAAAGAACTTGATTCTCATCCAGCATGAGTTTTATATTCTTAAAATCTGGAGCCTTCAATGGGATACTAGATACAACCTGCACGTACAACCTCAATGTACCTTCAAAGAAGTATGCTTATCAAGCTAAGAGTGACATAGACAGAATCTTGACAGATTAAACCCTTACTACTCTCACCATAATGGATATGCCCAGGGAGATTCCAGGGAGTAGATCCGCTTTCTCTCTGTCACTTATCCAGGTCAGGGCTACGCTGCCTTTTGTATCCCCTTTCCCTTTTCTGGAATATGCTCCTTCCTTGCTGGGAAACTGCTGCTCCACTGAATTCCCCTCACACCAGCTCACCCTCTGAAAGTACCATCTCTCATAACTTTATTCAAATTCCATCAGTTTTGAAATGATTCATGAATTTAGTGAACATGAAGAGAAAATTATTAATCCCAAAGCTACCCAGAACCAATTACAAGAGGTATGATCCTTTGAATTATCTATTTTATATATAGTAGAATAAATGACTACTTAATTGGGAACTACCTGAATTTTGATGATTTGCTGATGGATCCAAAACTCGCTTTTCCTGGATACTGACTGCTAAGCTCTACCACATCCATATCTTCCTAAAAAGATGAGAACTTCAGGGTGCATCTTTTGAGTTCACAAACATTTGAAAATATTGATCTCCACTATCTATGTCAGTGTTTCTCAATCTTGGCAACTTTAAAGCATGGGCTGGCTGGGGAATTTGGGGAGTTGAAGTTCGCGTGTCTTAAAGTTGCCAAGGTTGAGAAACTGATCTGCAGCATGTCAACCATCAGTTCCCAGTAACAAAATGGTGCTCTTTTTACACACAGCAACTCACCAATTAAAACCACCAGTCTCTTCCTTTCACCAGGCTGCTGCTGGTATTTGATGACTTCCTCATATGTGAGAAATTCTGGAATGGAGCTTTGTTCAGTTTGTTTGGCTTCATTTGGATCACTCTGCTTCTCCTTTCGGCTCAGTCGGAAACTTCGTCGCAAGCCAGCTAAAAGACCAAAAGTAATGTTTTTCTTCTCTGTGTTGTTCAAAGTGTTATAAAAGGCTTAAGCAACACCATTTAGTCTGCTATCCAATCATCTGGTGATTCTCAAACTTCAAAAGATTATATCCTCCCCTTCTTACTAAGTTGTTGTCAAATTTCCAAAAGTAAAAATATCCATTATGATATGTATATAACAGCTAGTCCTCAGCTAACAACTGATGGCTTAGCACCAATTTGAATTATCTCCCAAAAGGTACTTACAACTTGGTTTCAAAGTTCCAACACCCCCCTACACACACACACACACACACACACACACACACACACACAGAGTTACAAGAGAGCATTTTAGGTGCTCAGCACTTGGCCCACATTTATGGCTGTTCCCAGCACCCCAGAGTCACCAGACCATGATTTATTATTTACATTGTTTTTGCTGAATGGTTTGCTTAACAATCATAGCCTTTGCTTAACAACTGCCACAAAAAAAATTCCTAAAAATCAAGTCAGTCACATGATGACTCACTTTATGACCATCACAAAGTACGACATTACAAAGTAAAGGGTAGGCTCCATTTTGGCCATAAGCTGAGGACTGCCTATTTGAATGTCAAAAATAAACCAGGGAAGGGGATCAAGAGCATAACTAGAACTAAAATGAAGTACCAAGAAAGAACCATTTCTATTACTTATTCATCCATTAAGTTCAGCCCATTTTTCAATCATGTCCCATGGCTGCAGCCATAGACATTTTTCTTTCTCCCATAGTGGCAGCTCTTATTCTCCCCTAAATAAAGAACATCTTTGAGAACAAAGTTTCAGAAGGATTCCTCCAGCCCTCTCTAATCTACCACATTTCAATCTGGTGTAAGTCAACATCATTAGTTATAAAGCAACTTTATACAAATGCATTAGGTGTTGCAGAACTATTTGCAGAACAATTGAACTATATACCTTCCAGGTTCTAAGGCAAAATCTGGATATGTATCATTCATTACAAAGACTGGTACCCACCTATGTATTGTCCATTGAAGTAACCCTCACAGTCACAGTCTTCTGTATAGAAAGAAGAGTGAGAGAATAGGTACAAATATGTTATAAATTGCAGGTCATGCATTCTGGAAATAAGAAGGTCATCATCCATCTT
This sequence comes from Ahaetulla prasina, assembly GCF_028640845.1. Taxonomy (NCBI): domain Eukaryota; kingdom Metazoa; phylum Chordata; class Lepidosauria; order Squamata; family Colubridae; genus Ahaetulla; species Ahaetulla prasina. Next base: position 34,016,635 of record NC_080542.1, on the reverse strand, counting down.
TAAGCACAAATATGGGAAATAAAGAACAAAGGCTAGGCACATTCAGTAAGTAAAGCAATGTGTGTTGTATAGAGGGATTGGCTCCAAGCATCCACAGTCAAACAATTCTGTTTGAAGCTCTGGAGAAGTGTGGGCTGATGCCAGGCTATGCCAGTCCAGTCTGGCAGTCTTCAAACATCTCAGATGTCTTTAATTCTGAGCCAAGAAATCCTGGCACAGAGTGATGGGAATTATACATTTGAAGTCTCACTGGTTGAGCAAGGCCAATGTTTGCTTGACTGCTTTGCGTATTATTTTTTTTCAACTAATATCATAATAAAAAGTTGAAATTGTTTAATTCTGGCCAGCAATACTGAAAAATGTAGATTTATGGAGTAAGGTAGCTTTCTAGGGTTTCAAAGCAAGGAAAACATCTCGTGAATTTGATATACCATAAATAGAGTGCTTTTTTTAAAGTAATTATAATTCAAAGGCTGAGTTCAAGAGTATAAGATATACAGACAACAAGCAGTGGAGATATAGAAACAGCAGACAAGCAGTCTCTCATGAGCCTTAGACATACTTGAAAGTTACCCCCAGAGAGTTTTCAAAGCATAGAGGTATTTACCCCTTTTTTTGCAAGAATCTCTCACACACATAATACATGAAAAGAGGCAGGGCTTCAAATGTGTGGCTGCAACTCAAGTTTTTGACCTCCTCCAAGAGATGCCTCTTTAGGGCTAGGATAGAAGGCCCAGATCATTCATCTAACGTTAGCATAGTGAAAACTGGGTGAAGAGAGTGTTTTTCAATGGGGGAATTGAAATAGTGAGTGCACATAGAAGATCTACTTGCCCTTCACTTCTGTGCATGGTTCACTTCTGATAATGTTTAGATTCTGAGTTTTTGGCTCACTGAACTCAGGAGGGGGACCAAGTTTTAAACAGTTTTAGGACTGTGTGATTACTCTTGAAAAGAACTCAGTCTTTTACAACAGTGTTTGAACGTTGGCAACCTTTAAGATATCTTCAATTCCCATAATTCTCCATCCAGCATGCTTTGATTTTAGCTTAATGCATGTATAAAACCAGTAATTTGGGTTTATAACCATGACAGTTATGTGTGATTTGTGAGATAAACCAAGCTATTCTGACTTATTCTATAATAAACTATACAATTAATTTTAGATGACTATGATATGGGAAACCATCCAGTGGCTGTTTCAAAGTGACAAAATAAGCAGCACACTCAACTGAAGAATTCAAATAGGAATTGGCAACTGTTACTGTTGTGTGTAAATTTTTTAACAAATCCTTTCCCAACTGGTCAGACTGAATTTCCATAATCTCCTGTCAGTTCACAAATCTGGGTAACCCCAACTCTGTTGGCCTTTCTTAAGGAGTAAAAAAAACTTCCCTCAGGTATTTGGTCACATAGACAGGCCAGGCCTGACAACTGGTTTGTCTGCTTTTAGTTTTCATTGATGAGAAACAGAATGATTGTTAAGCCCTCTCATGCATTGTATTGGTCTGCTTGATATTTACTGTATATATTTCTCTTTTTTGCTTTTAGCCTTCTATGTACCATCAAGAGTGATTGTTTTGAGATGGGTGGCTATATAAATTGTATAAACAATTATCTGGAAACTGCCATGTTAGAGACAGCTCCTCTAATCACTCTGGCCAAATGAGCAGCAAATGACCTCGGTCCCTTTAAACTAATATAAAAAGCACAATATTTATCATTAGAAGAAAAGTGTTTTTCTTTATTACTTTGCCCCTTAACTGGATTGAGTTCCTTATTTATTTATGTGAAGGATTTATGTGTCCTCCCATCTTAAGTAATTCTGAGTGGCTCACAAAAATAAAACCAATAAGCAAAACAGAAATAAAGCAGTAAAAAACAGTAAAACAATAAAGAAAAACACTACAGTTGTCCCTTTGGGATGCCCACTGCAGGCTCAGCTGCCCTCCTTCCACGCTATCTGCCTACACAATCTTTATCCCAGTCCTCAGTGTGAAGTCAGGTCTCTGTGTAAGGTTAGAAGTAGGAAGGCTGTCAAATCACCAATTGGAGAGTGTTCTTGTATAGTGGGGCAGCTATGGAAAAGGCACCTTTCCAAGGTTCCACTAGATGGGATTCCACTCTAGTAGCAACAGCTACACTAGGGGACTGTCCCAAGAGTTAAATCAAGGCAATTAAATTTAAACTCCTGCGTTATTAATACTGCTAGTAAGACTTTATTTATAAACTGAGCAGCTTTTCTTATTTGAGGCAATTGTTAAGTTAAAAAAGGAACCCATCTCCCCAGTACATTTTTTTTGGAAGGTGCAGGGCCAAATCAAAAGGAAAAAGGAGAAGGAAAAATAGCTACACATTGTGGTTCAACAGGAAATTACCTGCTGTGTTAACAAAAGCTCCTAGAAACAGCACAATAGCTTTTTAAGAAACAGCAGGAGTTTAATCTGTGTGATTAGCACGTACAAAAAAATAAATTACACAGTAAAACACGGGGCAAATTAATAGCTAAGGAAAATTAAATGAGATTGACACAAGAGGCTCTGAGTGTATATGAGAAAAGTTTATTTTTCCTCTTTTATGAGGCTATAAAAGATTGATTTCCACTGCAGACAGAATAATCCAACTGTAATCCAAGGACTAAGAGCCAATTTGATGTAGTGGTTAATGTATCAGACTAATAATCAGAAGATCATGTGTTCTAGTCATGGGCACAAAGCAAGGTGGATGACTCTGGGCCAGTCATTTTCTCTCATTCCTAGGAATGAGGTGGCAAGCCACTTCTGAAAAACCTTGCCAAGAGAAGCGAAGCAGTATGCTCCTTCCCATAATTGGATAGACCAGGTTGACCTGATAAAAAACACTTGCCAAGAGAACTGCACAAGCTTGTCCTAGCAGTTTCTGATAATTGGACAAGACTGAACGGAAGGGGGAAAAATCCAAGTACTGCTAATGTTAGGTAAATGATCCTTCTTCTGGGCTGGAAAGGGATAACACAGGAAATTGAATTTTGAATCAACCAGTGATTGGATGTTGTACCCCACCCAGTGTCATGTGATGGATGACTATACAAATATGATAAATAAATAAGCATCTTAGCATTCTAATCTCAATATTCAAAAAATCCATTATGATTTCAGCATTTCCACACATATTGATCATGAAATTGCTTTTGTATTGTACATTCCCTCTTCTCAGTTCACTTTCTCTTGAAATCACTTCTCCCTTCTCTTCTCCTCTTCTTCTCTGCCCTTCAGCTTGCTCCCCCTCAATTCCCACTTAGGTTAAGCACCAAGCAATCCATCCTTTTCTTTAATTTGGAAACAAGTTATCTATATTGTATGTTCTGAATATGCATTTTATATTACACCAAGGCAGTAAGGTAATATTTAAACATAATCACATTGAAATAATATATTTAGATTTATGAACATTGCCTTGTTTATTCACATTTTTTTCTAGCAAGGAGGAATAAAATGGGATCAGATATTATGTAATAAACCCCATTATGTGAAGTTTATGACTAAATGAGCATCCATTGACCTAAAAATGCTTATAGCACCCACAAAGCAATGATGTATAAAGCTGCCCCAAACCTCTTTCTTGTTTTTTTTAACAGAAAGGTTTCAAATCCTCAGATTTGTCTCAAAATTCCCTCCAAAATTTTCTTTCCATTTAAGTGCCACGCTGTTTTGTCAAATTATATTCAGATTACTTTTTAAAAAGCATCTTTGATGCAGAATCAATTGTGAAAAACAAATGCACAATTGCACCATCTGTTCCAGCTGAACAATCTAAGCTCTCTGCATCGGCATCTTAATTTGGTTCACTGCAGGATGGTTTGAGCAGCCAGAAAATGACTCTGCTGGTGCTGTCACTCCAGAGTAGCTGGAGAACCTACCTTTCTCAGAAGATTGATCATCTGCGGTTAGCATGAAAAGACAGAAGTAAGATTGTTAAAAGAAAGCCAGGAAAAATGTCTCAAGGGATTCTTTATTCAGTCCAATTGCTTAGGTGTAAGGAAAGCACCCCATATTATCTTGACAGGGATAATAATAACGAGATGTTATGTTCTGCTTATGATTTATGACTTGTGCTAAAAAGGCTATAGGTATACACAGAGACCTAACTGAGAAACAAATTAAGTATCTAAGGAGAATTTGATTTTTCTCAAAACTAAAGAAAAAAAAGATATATTTGGACCAGTGGGAATAGTATGAGGAAAAAAAGGGTTGTAATTTACATTAAATTATAATTATACAAAAGCTTCTATAAAATGATGTCTCATTGTTACATGGCACTGGATACATTGTCAAAAATATGTAAGGGAATTTCAAAGTATGGTGGAAATGCAATCAAACTGAGGGAACATTTTTTCATCTTTGATGGACAATTAATAAAGCTAGAAAATATTGGGATCACGTTTGTATCTGATGCAGAAGATTTTAAAAGTGAACGTAGAATTGAAAACACAGGCCTTTCTTTTGGGGGTAATGGATAAATAATTGAGACATCTTATGGCACTTGTTTTTATAATAGGATAGCAGCGAGACTCAAAGACGGAAGGATTTACAAATATCTACAAACGAAGAATGGATGGTGAAACTAGTAGAATTGGGGGATGTGGCAAATTTTACTTCTACTTGGAAACCACTTGGATTTTTTTGCGAGAAACTGAGAGAAATAAAAAGTTAATTTTGGAATTTGAGAATTAAAATTTTATGAAATTATGGAAAAATATAGACAAATGTAAACCTTACAGTAAGTGTTTGATGTAGGTTTTTTAACTTACATGTATAGCAAAGAAAATTGGTATGTTATAGAAAAAACATTCTATTTTTTGCACTTTCACTTTGGTTTGAATTTCTTCTTCTTTCAAATCTTTTCTTCTATTTACCCTTTAACTGCATTTTTATAGATAGATAGATAGATAGATAGATAGATAGATAGATAGATAGATAGATAGATAGATAGATAGATATAACAGGTATGTAGGTAAATACGGTGGATGTAGATGCAGAGAGAGAGAGGGAGGGAGGGAGGGAGGGACGGAGGGAGGGAGGGAGGGAGGGAAGGGGAGAGAGATCGGGAGGGAGGGAGGGAGAGAAGCAGGATTTTAATCTCCTTTTCCCCCAGTTTGAATGGAGAAGGCACAACTCAGAGTTTAGGAACAAAACCTAAATAAGTGAGTAGAGATTATTGTATAGAGACTTTGTAAAACTTCAAAACTGTGCCCTTACTCCTCTCTAGTTGTGCAAGAAAATTTGTTATTGCTAACTTCCTTTTTCTTTTTTCCCCTTTTTCTTTATAATTACCAATTGACCATATCATGGTACATAGGCTCCAGACAACAACATATTTTGATGCATATAAAAACAAAGGATCAATAATAGGAGCAGGAGAGACCCTCACAAAACTAGTTGCATGGGTGAGTGTGTGTTTGATATTTTGACAGAAAACAACAATATAAAGATAGGATGTCCATCTACTAGCCATTTTCTTTTGCCATGCTTTGAGTCCGTACTTCCTTCTATCAATTCAGGGCAAATTTAAAGGGCAACCCACCCCCTCCCACCCCTCCATCCCCAAACAAAATGATCTCACAGAGCACAATACAGAACAGGGTAGAATTTTCATGGCAAATTTCCTGGGGTAATAAGAGATCTATCGTTGTCATTAAACTATAACTTAGCTGGTTTCTTAGATTTGTATTTTGGCTTTCCATCGAAATGGCATTTATGGGCTAACTGCAATAAAATGTAAAATAAAATACAAAGAATGAGATCATTTGTTCAAGGCCTTACTTTCTTTTTTCTTTTTCTTTTTAAGATTAATGTAGTCATTAATGGTATCAGGCTATATTACTTTAATGTATGTTAATTTTGTATATATTTAATTGATGGTTAAATAGTAGCTAGGATTTATATTACAGACTGCTTTATATGGTATTATACATTTGGTATAGCAACACGAGTAAGATCATTTTGACAAGCATCTAAAAATTCTGTCAGTTATGGATTTTACTTTTACAGCCAGTTCCAGATCCATTCAAAGTATCTTCCCCTGGGCATTCATATCATGAGAAAACTCTAATCCAGTAAAAAATGGAATAGTTGCCCATTTTTGTCTGTCCATTAAATCTTCCAGGAAAAAGAATTGGATTGATTGAGCCACTCTAAAGCTCAGGGATGTCAAATGCAAGGCCTGGATCTGTCCTGCAGGGTACTTAGATCTGGCCGCTCTGGAAACAGTGAAGGATCAGCCCGCAGTGCTTTTGTCAGAAAAAATGGAGCTCAAGCTCCATTTTCACTTGCAGAGGGTTGCAGGAGGATGTGGCAGCTGAAAATGAGGCTTGGATGGCCGTTTTAGCTGGCAGAGCACTCGGGCCACCACGGGGGCCTCTGAAATAAGTGACATCGAGCTGCTCATGACCACCCCCAAGTCAAGCACAACCCTGATGTGGCCCTCAATGAAATCGAATTTGAAACCCCTGCTAAAGCTCTTTCCATTGCAGAGCTTTTAGCCAAGGCTCAGGCAGCCACTGAATATGGCTTCCCAACAGTGATTGCAGGAGCAATCAAACCACACACCCCAGTCAGATTTCTTGCAGAAAATTCTTGTAAGCACTTATAGGCAACAGTGATTCAAATGAGGAAAACTCCTCAGCAATTTCTCACACATAAGGTCTTGAAATATTCACACATATGTACCCAAATGTAAATAAACAACATCTCTTTGCATGTCTGATATGGGGGGGTGGGATGGAATATGCTTGTTGCTCCTCTTTCCATGCCCTGCTACTTCTATCTGTATGTTCTAAATATTTATGATCCTCTCATAACTATTTCTCTCCTCTTGGGTTTCTTTATGCCTCCTTACGGGCTTTGTTGTGATTGAGGATGGCCATCTTCTTTATTTTTGTTTCATTTCCTCATTAAAAGCTTTGTTTTCCTTGGAAGGGAAAAAGGTCTTCCTCTTATGGACCATTTCAGTGGGACTGATCTGACAATTACAGGGGAGAAGTGGGAGGGTAGCAATTTCCAATCCTCCCTCGGACAGTTTGTCTTCTGCATGCTTGGCTATGATGGGGAGGAAATTATGCTAGCCAGGGATCAGGAAAGTGGAGGTTGTGTGATAATATAATATAATAGAAAAGGAAGGAGTGTTTGGTATGTTTGTTGCCTTGAGTTATTTATAAAAAATAATAAAAGCAGGATAAAAAAATATAAGTAAGGTCCCAGAAAAAGGATATTGTTGACAAGAAAAATGTAAGCAGGGACAGTAGAGCAAAGGTTGGTCCGTATATATCTATTTGCTGTTCAAGTAGTCCAGGCAAGGAGCAGAACAATGAATTCTAGCTCTTCCTTTATAGTAAGGTTGCACCAGCAGAATCTTGCAAGACCTAATGTATTTCTCCCTTCTCCCATTTCACTCTCCAGAAAATTAGGAAGGGTTCTTTCTGAAATGCTCTCTATGCCTCCTCTCTTTCTGTAGGCTGAGATACCTTTTATAGTTGTCCCATCTGTGGCTTTTCCTCCCATCTCCCAAGGTTATTCCCACATACCATTACAGCACCAGAACTAGTATCTGTGGTTGTCTTTTTGCTCTTTTTAATCACTTTCCCTTCCTACACCAGTGTTGCCAGCCTGGCCAGTGGTAAAGGGACTCATGTTCTTTGAAGCAAAGAATCATAGTTTTGTTTTTGTTTTTTTGGTAGAATATATGCAGAATTCTGTATTTCCCAAAGGGAATTCCTTATTTTTGACTGTGTGTTGCCAAAACTATTGATAAGGAAGGCTAAATTGCAGATTATTGAATCTGTGATGCAAAAACTCAGAACTACTAGATGGCTGAAAAGAGATCAAGAAAATATTTTTAGAGCCATCTACTGCTAGTCTTGATTTTGCATCCTAGACCTGGCAGTCCTAATCCTCTGATCAAAGCCACTAAAAGGAATATAATATTTAATTTATAATTTAATTACAATTAAAAATCTGCTAACCAATTAATATTTTAGAGATTGAAATGGCTTAATCTATCTAATCGATTAATAGACCAGGCAATGTTATTTCTAGAGGCCTTACTCCACAACTGCCAATATGATTCTTAATTGTGGAAAACTAATTGAAGAATTGCTACCTATTTATTTTAATACTTTATCAGCAGACTGCTTTACATAGGAGCTGAGAACAATAGCTTACAATTAACAGTGCACACTTCAAAGTCTGTCCTCTCTGATCTGCCTCTCTCTATCCTGGACTGCATGACCAAACAACAATCAGTTAGCTCCACTGAATGTCATTATCCCTACAGAGCTGGCTATTAACCTAAAACATGAAGTGTTTTTTCCCCTAGAGTGGTCTTCTGTGCATTATTCCTAATTCTTTCAATTCTGGCACTGTTTATTGTCTTTCCATATGACACAGCAATGCTACAAAGTCCTTGTGGGCTGAGAATACCTATCCATCAAAGGAGAAACATTATAAATTTATAGATAGTGAGATAAATGCGCCTTGAACAAACAAGGAAAAGGTTTGTAGTAACTCACAGTATGGCTTTGTAACACTTCTGGAATTGTGCAATGCACCGATGGTCCTTCTATACATTAAGCGCCTAGATAAAACAACAAGATTTACAATTCTGAGATAGGGGAGGATGCAAGAAAATACTAAGATCTTTTAAGCAACAACAAAAATAGCTTTGATTCAGACTCATTTGGAATACATACCCTGTTTCCCTGACAATAAGACCCAACAGGAAAATAAGCCCTAGTATGATTTTTCAGGATGCTCATAATATAATCCCCACCCCAAAAATAAGCCCCAGTTAAGATAGTCAGCAGACAGAGGCCTTTAGTACTGTATTTTCCCCAAAATAAGACCTAAGCCATAATGCATCTTTTAGAGCAAAAATTAATATAAGACCCGGTCTTATTTTGGGGGAAACACAGTAAGTTTAAGACCTCAATTATAGATTGGCCTAGTTCATCCATAAAGCTATGTCATTGAACAAGCCACAGTAGTTTAGTCCAAACAAAATGCTAGGCCATAACAGGTAAATTCACATATCATGTTAATTTAAGGACAAAATAAATAGATTTTGATTTAAGATAATTTGAGATTACTTTAATCTCATTTAAAAAACCCAAATATTTATTTTATGGATGAAGCACTGAATCCAAACTGTGTCCCTGAAGGACTACTTTGGACCCAACAGATTGATTGATTGATTTGTCACAACAGTATATATAAGCATAAGCACGAAATAACTATACTATATATAAGCATATATATAAGCATAAGTATGTAATAACTAAGTTAATTGGATATAATGAAAGGAAACAATAGGACAGGAATGTAGGCACACTTATGCTCTTATGCACGCCCCTTACAGACCTCTTAGGAATGGGGTGAGGTCAATAGTAGACAGTCTTTAGTTAAAGCTATGGGGATTTTGGGAAGAGACCACAGAGTCAGATAGTGTGTTCCAAGTATTTACAACTCTGTTACTGAAGTCATATTTTCTGCAATCAAGATTGGAGCGGTTAACATTGTTTAAATCTATTGTGTGTTTGTGTATTGTTGCAATTGAATCTGAAGTATACTTCAGTATACTTAAATATATGAAGATACTGGTTACTCTTTGCTCTAACTCAGCTATTAGTTGAAAGCAACCCCCTTGGAAGCAAAACGGAAAGGAGAAGGAGTTTGGAAACAAATACAGGACGCAGTCCAGATGAGGAGCATGTACTATATCATTGGCAGTTCAAGCTTGTTTTTTAGAAAACTAACACAAAGTTTCATTCTGAAGTTTGACTGATTTTAACTGGAACTAAGTTCAAGTAACTAAGACAGAGACATTCTCCAACAATTTTCAAGGGCAGAATTTCTCCTCAGTAGTGACAAAAGCATCGTTACTGAACACACACACACACACACACACACACACACACTCGGAGAAATTATTTCCTGGAACTTTAACTGAAGTCTTGGAAACTAAGAAGACAGCAGACTTCACAAATAAATTTGAAAGGTTCCTTCAGAGCATGCAGAAACATAAATGTAGCATTTATTTGCAATTTTTAAAAGCAGAATATGTTACATAACTCTTTAAATGGACTGCAGGAAAGGCAAGGTTTCTAAATGTACCCATTCAATTTTTTTCAAGGGAACGTACAATAATTGATGCACAAGCCTACCAGATGGAGAACTATACCTGGACTGTAGAGTGTATTCACACATGCCTTTTAGTCAACTTGTAACTAAATAAATACAAAAGGACCATACCTCACTCATGAAAACTTATTTGAAATATTCTTTTCTTCATTTGCAACACAGATTATTTGTACTCAAACGGAGTATGAACCATTCAGGAAAATATACTGCTTGACACTAGTTTAACCCTTCAGTCAGTTTTCTGATACTGTTCTGGAGACTTTAACAGCTGGGTTTTGATGACTTTACAGTCTGAATTTGGTTCAACTCACTCACAACTGTCCATGGTGCTGCTTCCTGTCTTGAATACTCAACCCACCTTCACAGTCTGCTTTAGAACAAAGACATAGAGGTAATCCTTGATTTATGACTGTAATTGAGCTAGAAATTAAGTCATGGCAGTTGTTAAGTGCATCACCACATGACCACACCCAATTTTATGCCTTTTCACGTAGCAGTCATGAAGTGAACGTTATGGTCATTAAGCAAATGGAATGGTCATTTAACAATTTTATCCAATGGACATTTTTTGCTGGAAACTGGAAGTGAAAATAGAAATCAACAAAAAAACACCAAAAATCATTATCCTGTGACTGCGGGATCCTGCAACTGCCATAAATGCACACCAGTTGTGAAATACCCACATTGTGATCATTTGACTGTGGGGGAGAGGTGTGAAACTCTGGAATCAGGTTTTAAGTACCTTTGGGGGAAGGTGCATCACAATTGAATGGTCACCAGTCATTAAGCAACCAGTCATTAAGCGAGGACTACCTGTAAGCAAGTCTGAAAAGACAGATACTATATGAGATTCAAGCTGGTCAGATCTGAGTAATACACTCATCTTGCATTTCATTGTTTAAGAAGTCTGAGTGGGAGTTAAGGTGCAGGTGGCTATTATTAATGGTTCATACAAAAGGAGGAAGGGAAGGAAGCACTGTTTCCTTTCTTCCCTTTTTTGCTAAATCTGTGTATGTGACTATCTATAAAAAGGACAAAGATTTTAAAGAAGTATTTGATACTGTCCTTGCAAGTTTTATTACTACAGAGTTGCTGCAGGTGGAGGGGGGAGAGAAGCCATTCAAAGATGAACGTTCAAAGAAAATGCTGTGATTAAAAATGGAAGTCAGCCAGTTGGCAATATGCAGAACATTCATTTCTATTACCATTGATCTGTTCCCTCCTTAATAATGAAAATCAATTTTTAAGAAAAGAAAAATTCCAAGTGGCAAGTTGCATTTTGCTTCTCAGAGAAGATAAAATTGCTTGTTAGTCCAGTGCAGTTGCAGAGAGTTAAGATGGGAGAAAAGTTGATCACACTAAAAGAAATGTTAAATTTGCCATTTGAAAATTAAATTCAAAAAACTGTAGCTATATTTTATGCTGAATGAAGCTCATTTAGAAAGCACTTTTTCCCCAGAGGTTTCAGTGGTCAATTCACAATTTTAGTCATTTCCTGTAAACTCTAAAATACTACTTTCCCCTATAGTAACTTTCCTAAGCCTTGTGATACATTAGACAAGCCTTTTCCCCAGTTGTATCATAATGAAGTATTTGCATGTCTAATCCAGAGTAATCTTTGCCTCTGTAGTCTCAAAGATGCTAAACAAGGACCAGGGAAATGATCAAAATATTTCATATTGAGCCATTAAAAACCATAGTCAGTTTCACCACCTCAGCATAACTACTTTCTCTTCAAATCTGGAGCCCAAAAATTATTTAAAATTTGTTAGGAATCCTAGTCTGCAACAAAACTTTGTTTTATATCAGAACTGGTCCAAAATATATTGTGGCTTAGACTAAGAGCAAGAAGCCATCTACACTCTGAAGTCTGAGCATAGAAAGCAAGATGACAGTTGAATTTTACTTCAGTTCTAATCAACAACCTAAATAGACAGTCCAGGATACACATTTATCCTCCAAGAAAGAGAAATGGGTGGAGAGCTGAGAAAGAAAAGTAAAAAACAGCCCAACCCTTTGTCATCACCATTCTGCCTAAAAATAGAATCAACTATGGTTTGTGCAAATCCTTGATTGCTTCACTGGGGAGAAAATAAAAACTACTGCTAGCAGTTGCAAGAAACACAGATTTCTTTTTGTCCCCTAAAAGAAGGAAGAATGTACAAGTCCAACAATACTCATGAGGTGCTGTCATAAAAATAAAACATAATCTGCTTTACTTTTCAACCTGAGACACAGCTTTATTCACTGTATTAGTAATCAAGTCTTGCACCTGAAGCCATTGCTTTTCCAAACTCACCTTTCTTGGAACTGCTTAGAAGGAATCAGACCAGCCCGAAGGTTTGTGTCACCCACACGTTTGGCCTGCCACCATGTTGGGTCATCTTGACTAACCACTTCCAAGATGTGCCTTCTCTGAAAAGGTAGCCCTGCCTCCTGACATGGGATAGCTTTATCCTCTTTTGGATTGTAGGAGAAGAGTGCTCTCATGAATACCTAACAGATGAAAGAAAGATTACCATGACCATAATTACAGTTCCTAGAATTTCATGCAGATGGGGGAAAAAAACTGCAGAAACTTATATAGATTGTCTTCCAAACCCATGGATTGGAGAGTTTTGGGGATATGAAAACAAATCCACAAATACAAAGATGAAAAAATAATGATATTTGAAATGAAGCAGAGTAAAAGAGAGATATATGCAAATATGACTAAAACAAACTGTTCCTTCCCCAATCACCACCCCCATTCACAGATTTATATAGATAGTTAAATAATAATAATAATAATAATAATAATAATAATAATAATAATAATAATAATAATAATAATAATATTTTAATTTTTATACCGCCCTTCTCCCAAAGGACTCAGGGCGGTTAACAGCCATAATTTTAGGTAGATCTGGAGAATAGCTTCATCCTCTCCCCCAATCCCCACCCTTTTACACTTTTTAGAAAGGCAAGATTTGAGTGGTGGCAGACTGGAAAAAAATTCCTACCACCTATAAAACCAATTAGCTAGCAAATTTATTGCTAGCTTTATCCCAGGCCCATTCTTGAAAAAGGTGGAGGGGGAATAAATGACAGCTGGTGTTCCACTGGTGCTTTTAAGCAAGAAGAAAAATTATATGTGCTGCCACTGCCATTGACACTTTCTAAACGCTAAGAAGAAAGGTGGGGGGGAAGAGGAAGGAAAAACAGTCACTGCCACCATTTTTATCATCTCCTCACAACACTTCTGTTCTTTCCAAAGCCCAGAAATCATTTGAATTGCCTCAGCTCCCCACCTATCCAAATTGTGTCCTTTCCACTAAATTTTTCAAATCTACGCTGGAAGACAAAATTAGTTTCAAACCAGTTAAGATTGCCATGGTGTCTTCATGCAAAATCCAGTTCCAGTTTAACCCAAAACATTAACACAGAATAACAGAGCAGGTAGATGTGACAGGATTCTAGTCCAATCCCCTGCTCAGGCAGAAAACCCTATACCCATTTCAGGCAAATGATTGATCAATCTCTTCTTAAAAATCTCCAGTGTTGGAGCACTTACAACTTCTGGAGGCAACTATTTGAAACCAAATTTTTTAGAGTACTGTTGTAGGAAGTTAGCACCCACCCCCCTCCTAGAAGAATGAAATATTTTAGAAAATATTTAAAAGGCAGAATATATTTCCCTGGATGAGAAATGGAGAAGCATGTTTTAAAGACAAAGCAGCTTCCTGACTCCCCCCACCTTTGCCAATGGGTCAGAGGTAGAAACTCATTCTCCCCACCTTTGTCAATGGGCCATCATCTGCAACATAATAGGACCCATCTAGCAACTGAAACTCACCACATGACACCTGGGAAGATTACATCAACCAGCAAGGCTAGCTAAGACCCCCACCCCCTGGGAGTCTGACAACCAATCAGGATACTCTTCCTGTGCCCCAGAAAGTTCAAAGCTCAGAAAAAGCATAAAGCCAGGGAGCACACAGGATCTCATCCCTTTTCTGTTCAGGATCTCAAGCAATGTGATCCTAGCCACCATTAAACCATCTTTCCAAGCAGCCTCCATGTTTCCAGTGTCTTTGTCCCCACTTGGAACTGAACCCAGATGGATATTTCTTCCAACACTGTAAAATGCATCTCTAGTCTGAAAACACAAGAATTTTCCTCAGACAAAAGGCAGATCTCAGTGTATTTAACAAGCTGGGAATACTATTCAATTAAGTATGAACATGCAAATGATTCCTGCTTGACCTTCAAGGATATTTGACTAAAACAAGTTTTTTTTCAAACTTAGCATCTTTAAGTTTTGTTGAATTTTAAGATTTTGTGAATTGCTTGAAATCAATGATCAGTGATTTTGTAATTGTAAGATTTATGAATTTCCCAGAATTTTTCAGGTGGCATGCTGGGAGTTGAAGTCCACACATATTAAAATTGGGAAGTTTGAAAAACACTGAACTAAAGGTTCCAGGGTAGCCTACATCTGCCATTCCTAAGAGAACCACACCCACACCCAATATATTTGACACCCCCCACCATTCCTGCCAACTTAGACAAAAGCTATGGAGGCTAAAAAGTCTTTGGAATTTCCATACACATGGGAAATACTAGGCTACTCAATCCCTTGAAACATGCTTAGTACAGGAAGAATGTTCAGAAGAATATTTAGGTAAATTGTAATATTTTCACATGTAAACAGATTCTCTTACTTTGCTATCCTTCAGACGATCTTCTTCTTTGATGCCTGGAATAATTTTTAGTGTTATTGATCCCTGGGATTGAGCCTGCAAGAAAAATAACTCTGTATTGCTCTCTTCACGAAATCTCTTTACATCTACAAAAACCACTGAGATCTATACCCTGTTTCCCCCAAAATAAGACATCCCCTGATAATAAGCCCAATCGGGCTTTTGAGCGCATGGCAATAAGGCCAAAGGCTTATTTCAGGGTTCAAAAAAAATGTAAGGCAGGGTCTTATCTTCGGTACTTGACTCTAAGTACAGATGATTCTAGGCATTTACTGCACACTAAGCAAGACCAAATCGCTTAATAAATATTTAGTCCCATTGCCATTGGTTCTCCAAAGTAGTTTTTGTTTTCCAGCCCTATCTGGAAATGCTGGGGACTATATCTAGTACACTGTGTGTACAAAATAACTGAGTCAGCCCCAGAAAATCTAATATAGTTGGATTTCAAAAACTCATTTGGCTTTGTACAGTGACTAGAACAATCTGGAGGAAGTTACAAACATTCCTCTAGATGGATGTCTTTTCTAAGTAGCAAAGGACTTATACAAAACAAACCAAGTGCTCTAAGTTGCTACTTACAGACATTCTAGTGGAATGACAAAAATAAACCAAAGTTCTATAATCAACATGATTAGTTCAGCTTTGAGACCAATAAAACATATTAGGCCAGACAGTTCTGAAGGTTGGTGTTAAAATGAAACCCTTAATATAAGATACCCTAAATGTTCTTAGGAAAAAAGAATTTTACTAATTTATTTTCTTAGAGAAACTATTTATACTTCAGTCTTAGTCTGGAGAGGTTCTGAGAAATCAGTAAGAAGACACCACCCTAATATTTTTAATCAAAAATGCTTGGGACCAATGGGAAGTTGGATGGAGGGGGGAAACATGGATTTTGTCTAGGTTTTTACCAGTTTGAGGAGATAACTTTAATTTGGGAACTGCAAAAGCTATCTATTCAATAATATACCGTAATCTGATTTGGTCTTGAATTATTTTCTGCTCTTAAAGTTTACCACAGTGAACATTATGAATAAATTTAGGTCTTTTCTTTTTTTTTATCTTCCTCTGCCTAATATGAATCTCAAGCACTGGCAATTTGTCTCTAGGATTTGTATCCTGCAATTCTCTTCTTTTTGTAAAACTGAGCTTTGCATATATTTTACATATAAAAGGTCTGAGATTCAATACCCAGCATACCTAGGCGGGGCTGATAAAGGTTCTTTTCTTAAAGAGAGGAAAAAAAACCTGCAATCAAGTCAATGTATGGCAATAGCTTCCTACATACCGTAATTCTGCATAATGTAAACTTATAGACTGCAGAAAACAGAAAGTGTAAGTCTTACAATTTTTTCTTGCAAAAAACAACCTATGGTTACCCTCAGATCGAATGCCCAGGGACTCATCTCTGAATAAGCACATTTATGATCACACTACATTTATTTTATTTTTATTTTTATTTTTATTTGAATTTATATCCCGCCCTTCTCCGAAGACTCAGGGTGGCTTACACTATGTTAGCAATAGTCTTCATCCATTTGTATATTATATACAAAGTCAACTTTAATACCCCCAACAATCTGGGTCCTCATTTTACCTACCTTATAAAGGATGGAAGGCTGAGTCAACCTTGGGCCTGGTGAGACTTGAACTTGCAGTAATTGCAAGCAGCTGTGTTAATAACACAGACTTAGTCCATTGAGCCACCAGAGGCCCCATTCTTAAACATACATTGCACAGTTTCCATGCCTAAGGGATGACTAGAGCTCTTCCAGTTTCTAAGCCAGCACTAAACCAAACTGACTTTAGTCTGCCATTACTTTCTTACTTGAAGGACAAAATAAAGAGCTATTTTTTCAATATGGTTGGAAAGAGACTACATTTGCAGAGAAACCCAAATTAGAGGTCAGTTGTTTTAGGAATCACCCTGCATGTGAACAGCAGGAAATGTGTACAGGATTTCTATGAACCTTCTTTTCCATGGGTGGACTACGTGGCTGATTAGAAAATTCAGTTTATAGTCCAAAACACTGTGCTGAATGAAACAATCTCACCAAAGTACTGAAACACAGTGTTCACAAGGCATGAACACACTCTTCTAAACCCACAAAACATGTCCTGGGAAGACAGCCTTTATTTTGTCTTAATGATATTAAAAACCTGACAGAGCAACCAGAGTGGGACAGCAATTATTCAGCAAGTGTTTTTTTCCCCAATCATAATGTGATCACAGTCTGCACATATGAATAGAAAATATGCAAATTAATCCCATGGGATTTGCATTATTTATCCATGTTTTATAAATTCACCATTTGGAACATTAGTGAATAGTCACTTTTCCCTTGTTCTCTTTTGCTAGGGCATGTTGGAAGAAACTGAATAACTGCTTATTAAAAGATACCTGCCTTCTCTACCGCAAATCCTGCATCAAATAGAAGGTGGGAGTTTGTGCTAGCCAAAGTGCCATTCAGCTATGGCTAAACTCATACAACATGTTTAAATAAACTGCATTTGTATAATACATATGCAAAGCTTGGTTAATCTTGCTTAGTTTTGAGGAAAGGGCTGGCTTAGCATATGGTATAAATTACTGTAAACCCTTTAGATTAGTTTATAATTCAATAGTTCAATGTACTGCACAAAATATTGTGAAGCCCAGGCAATCTAGTGTCCTACATCATCATCATCATCATTATTATCATCTTTATTCATTAAACATGAAATTCAGTCAACTGAACATTCAAAAAGGCATCAAAAATACCATTGACTGGTGCTAATGGTAGATATGGGTTGCTGCCAGCGTCCTAGGTATTATTGTTGTTGTTGTTGTTGTTATTGTTCATTGCACAATCAACCGGATGTTCAAACTGGATTTGGCTTTTTTGTCTACCTTTCAGGTCCTTTCCAAGGACCTGGGATATACAGGTGGAGTTGTTTTATGATGTTTCAGATATTGTGACTGGATATAAGCTGTTATGAGTAAAGCTGCCTTTTGCAATTGATTGATGGTAAATTTGTCAATGCCAATGGTGTTCAATTGGTGCTCGAGTTGTTTTGGGATTACTATGAAGGTGCCTATTAATATTGGTACTACCTTTGCTTTCTTATTAGATTTTTATCTTACCTTTTTATATATTTTATATATATGATTTATTACCATATTTTATATATGGTAATAAGCATAATGAATATAGGTAGATATTGACTTACAGTTCCTTGACATACTGGGCAACTTATGCCTGGAAATTTGAAGTTATGATAGATACTAAAAAGTGTGCTTATGATCCGAATTTGAAGTTCCAGTGCCCCCCATCCCCATCCCATCACATTTTGGGCACTTAGAACTGACCACCTTTACAGCAGTTTCCAGCATCCCACAATCATCTGATTGCAACATACAACTGTTTGGCTGGTAGCAGCATTTATTTCTAACTTCTAGTTAAAAAAAGTCCATTGCAGACAATGAATTTGTTTCATGATCATGGATTTGCTTATGCAAAAAATGTCATAAAAGTAAGTTGGGACATGATTTATGACAATAAGCTTGTGCTCAGATATGGTCATAAATCACAGTACTCCTGCCTTCTTTGTTCCCCACAACAACCACCCTGTGAGGTGAGCTAGACTGAGAGAGTGATGGGCCAAAGTCACCCAGCTGGCTTTCATGGCTAAGGTGAGATTAAAACCCAGAATCTGCAATTATAGTTCATTCTTTCTGGGTTACTTTTAGTTGTATGCTTTTAATTCTGTGCTGGATCGCATGCTGAGCAGGATACATATACAGTGAATTAATACTTTAAGTATTAAAATGGGTAACAGAATAATAACTTTGAACATGTTGCATAAACCTGAAGAATGCAAGCCTTTCAGGTTAGAGTCATTCTAATTTGTCTATTCTAAAAGAAAATAACACCATTTCACATAATGCTTTTCTTCTGTTTGGCTCAAAAAAAATGTCAGAACAAAAGTAGCAGTTTGCACACACAACATGTAATGCTAAACAGACAGACACTTTCCCAGGCAGCAAAAGATGGCTTCTTTGTAGTCCCAAAACTCTCAACGACAAAGCTTAAAAGATTTTCCAGTGATTGCATTGTAAATCTTGACAGATCTGAATTTCTCTGTTGTATAAGTGTCTACAGTCAAAGTAGAAGAATGGGGACAACATCTCCTCTTCCTACAAAGAACCCTTTTGAATGACTGGTATTGATTGCCTACAGTGTTGGTCACATTTGGACAATTTGGATTTCTAGCTTCTAAATGAAGTGTAAAAAAAGAACCCCACACACCTGAAGGACGCTTCCCTTCTAGCTCATTTTCACTGTACACTAAGTATAATAGGACCTGCATCTTCTCATAAGCATGCACATTACTGATGAGATGATAATAAATACAGCAACATAGACTGATGGCATATCACATTACAGGTAGTCCTAAAATTACAGCCATTCTTTAGTGACTGTTCAAAGCACCTGACAACCAGCACTTGCACTTACGAATGTTGCAACATTCCAATGGTCACATGATTCAGGCGCTTGGCATCCAGGATGTAGTAGCAGTGTCCTAGGGTCATATGACCACTGTTTAGCGCTGTCACAGCAGATTCCAATAAGCAAAATTAATGGGAAAGGCCAGACTCACCTAAAACTGCATGATTCACTTAATAATGGTACCAATAAAGGTCATGATTATCAGGCACAGCTAATTTAAGAACCGCCTTGCTTAGAAATGAACATTCCTGTCCCAACTGTGATTGTAAGTCGAGGACTAACTGTACAGAAGATGAAACTGAAATACTTTGGCCACCTAATGAAAAGAAAGGACTCACTGGAGAAGAGTCCAAATACTGGGAAAGATTGAGGGCAAAAGAAGAATAGGACGACAGAGAATGAGTTGGCTGGATGGAGTCACTGAAGCAGTCGGCGTAAGCTTAAATGGACTCCAAGGAAAGTAGAGGACAGGAAGGCCTGGAGGAATGTTGTCCATGGGGTCGCGATGGGTCAGACATGACTCCACAACGAACTACAACAACAACAACTGTACAGAACTATAGGATTTTGTTTTGAGCAACTAGTGAATTACTTTTTCTTTAAGTGTGTAATGCACTCTTATGCATGTATAGCAAGATAGAAGCTCCACTGAATTCAACCAAGATTTACCCCCAAATATGTTCCATAGCAAGAATAGGAGCTATTTTAAGGTTACATTTCCTGCTTTTCATGGAGGAGGGGAAGGTTCTCTAGGCAAAAGTGGGCATTAATTAGTTCTAGTTCTAGAACAAATGCAGCCTCTACAATGTCAAAATCCAGAACTGTCAAGATTGACAATTCAGTCACTTGAAAATATGTTAAGCTTTGACAAGGAGCTCGGCCTCAGTAAGGAATCCTGTGAATTACTATTCAATAACACTAGAGGAGTCGCAGGTTTCCCACCCCTATTTTCAGGGACTTATATTAGCAGTGGGTAGAGCTAGGTATCAAAGTGAGTAGGACAAAAGACTGAAACGGGTAAAACTGCTCCTTTGCCTTCTCTTTTACATGATCCTTTCAATCTTCCCCCTCCCACTCTTTTTTTCTCTCCCACACAAATACATTCAGCTTTGCTAATGCAGCTGCCAATTTCTTTAAGGTGCTGTAAATTGCACCCCTCCTTAAATTCTTTTTAAAACATTCTCACAGAACATTCTCTTGTTCTAGTCCCCAGGAAAAAAAACCTAAATCACAGGTATCTTTGAACTTATTCCCCTGCAGGAACAGCTAAACCCCACCATATTTTCTTCTTTTGTAGAGAGAAGTGGGGTGCAAACTCCAAACCACCATAAATCTAGGGTTCACCAAAGAGGTTTCTATATCTTTTCTGTCATCAAGTGACTGTCCACATTCTTTTCAGTTCGACTCTGACCAACAATTACATTAACTACAGGATAATTTTAACATTAACAAATAAACAGATTAACAGTTTAACAGTTTAAGTTTAACCGCAACTGCATAAAATAAAGTGCAATACAATTTCCACAGCCATTTTCCACAATATGTTCCTTTCCAGAAGCAATCTCAGCTCCTAGAATCCGTACCAACATAGCCAAGACAATAGCTGAGAATTTAGGGAATTATAATTTCAACAAATGAAAGTGAAATCTCCCCCCCTCAAACTAAAATGTAACAGTGCAATCATGTATGTATCTCCTTCAAAATACTGTAAAACCCAAAGCTATCTGTTGGGCTTATTACTAAAAAGGGATTTTAAGAATTTTGGAGTTTATTTCTGCTTCTGAATCTAATGTATGCATGAAAGGGTATTTTGTGTCCTCAGTTCTGTACTGTCCCTAGCATCGTAACCATTCTTTATTTGGAAAACAGAGCAAAATATTTGTAAGAATGCATATTTTGTATTAGCGCGCTAAAATGTGTATATTACTATAAAAGGCATAAATCGAAAAATCTTCATGTAGATTCCCCCCCCAAAATAAACAGATTTCTACATAAGCAGGACAGAATGAACAGACAAATAAGCATATACAAAATAGACAAGAACTGAAAATAATCAGCTTATTACAGCTTTACTCCCACATAAGGAGAAAGACACTCTAGAACTGGAGCTTTATAAAATGCCCAAACCATTTTTTTAACATTATTTTAAAATATATTGAAACTCAATTCTAGTTATTAAAAAAGGCTTGTACTCTCTTGGCTGTGTCCTTAAATCCAGGCTTAAAACTGAATGTCAAATTCTTAATGATAACCAGCAAAACATTTTCACAGCTAAGATGAAGAAAATGGTCAGTTATACTCATTCCTAAATGTTCAGGAACGACCCAAACGCATTGAATTTCCTTAAGTCTATGGCAATTATTAACCCTAATCTTGCCACTACACAGCATGAAAGGAGACAGGCATAGTTAGATCCACTGAAAGAAGCCTTTTCCCTCCACCAACTTGAACGGATTTGATTTTATTCTGAAATGCAAAATGTAGGCGCTTTGAAATCTCACCAATAATTCCAGGTTAATGGGGTTGGAGAGGGTGGACTGGAATGTAATACTTGTTTGCATGTTTTACTCAGAAAAACCTTGTTGGTTGAAGAGACCCTACTGCACATAGTTGCTTTGTGCCAAGTTGGTCTTAGTCTATATAGTTATGTTGATTTTTCTCTTGCCCAGTATTAAATACTCTGATTGAGTCCTTAGATCTGATCGTATAGTACTTAATCAGATCAGTTATATACCTATCAGCTACATTTACACAAGATAGTTGGTACCTTGGTTATTTTTAACCTTGGTTATGTGGGGAAGGTTGTATCCATGAGGTTTAGCAAGTTGTTCAAACAACTTGCTAAACCTGATTGATCAGCTTATTGAGTGATATAAAGAAATTGGTTGGTAGCATAAGCCAATTAATAGTGTTTGGGCAAGCATATTCACTGAGCCTTCTGAATCCCTTTTAATGGGAATTGTAGAGATTTCAAGTCCATTAGATGGAAATGCCAAGAGCTGAACTTGAAATTCTTGGCTAGCAACTTCTCTGTTTCTCCATCAAATTAACGAACTTCCATTAATTCTTCCAAGAAATTGGAACACAATACAGTCCCAGCACAAACGCCCACACTTAATTGTAGAACACATTGGTTCAAGGAAAAACACTTCTTCGTGACCCTCTTTAGAACATCCTGCTTTTCATTGTAATTACAATGGAGGAATCAATGATATTTGTTGTTTTTTCCCCTTATTTCCTTTAAAAAAAAGAAAGAAAGGAAAGCAATGCTGATGATTCAGGTGCCCTTGGTGACTCTATATTCTTGCCCACCCACTGTTTGCTTAATTTGGAAGAGACCTTGAGAATGTCATTGGCAAGTGCAACAGCTACGTGTATCTTATTTTGAGCCCCTCTGTGTAGGAGTCATCAAGCATGTCATTTCCTCTCTGGCATGGAAGAGGTATGGCTTGTGACTCCATAATTAAAGCATGAAGAGAGTAAACAGATGTCAACTAGGATGACTGGAGAGTATATTTCCAGCTTTAAGACTTTTTTGGAAAACACAAATATCAGTTATGGAAAGTCAATGGCTATTTGGCATTTGGTTTCTTACTACTTGTTGGTGAATTAACCCATAACCAATTATGTTCAGTATGGAGGAATGCTAGGAGTTGTCATATGTTGTGAATATGCCATATGTGAATATGCCATATTCACAACTATGTACCCACACAGACTTTTTTCACTGCAAGTCACTAGATGCTTTGTCCTTTCAGTTTTCATATAATAAAATTGAATGAGAAGCTGATCTAGTCTCACATCAGCATCCAACATTTTCTTTATTTTCTAGATTGTTTCTGAATTCCAAAAGCTACCTTAAAAAATAAATATTGAATGGCAATGGTGTTACCAATATTCTCTATTTAGTAGAAAAGACTACTAAATTTGGGGCCACAAACATTTGAACAACCATTACTTGGTATCAAAATAAAATTGGCTGCTACTTTTTTGTAGTTATCCAGAACTACCTACAATATGTAGTAGTCCAGATCAATGTTAATGGCTGAGATGCAACCAGATCTATGGTGCAAAAACCTGCAAAACTACTAAATGGAAATTGAGACACACAGAGAAAAGGTAACTTTCTCCTGCCATCTGCTGCTTATCAATGTTTCTGCAGTCCAGAGGTGGAAGCTCTATGCAGAAAGTTCTCCTGTTTGCTTCCCTTTCAGTAAATGCAAGGCTTGTTCCTGGCTGCACTCCCCTTCGCAGTCATTCTGTGAAAGCATTTATCACATATTCTTAAAATTACAAACCTACCCATTAGGCCCCCACATTTCTATCTCTAACAAGAATAACAGTAACTTTTTTCTTTAGAAGCATTGGGAACCTATCAGCAAAACTTAACATCAAAACAAGAGTATTTCTCCATGTATCCCAACATTGCCTACTCTTACTAGTAATTTTCTCCAAGATTTCAAGTAGAATAAGTTTTATGGATTCATTGATATTTCATCCTTTTAAATTGACAGTATGGAAATCAAAACTTGTATATTTGGATTGTTTGTGTATGTGCATACACAAACGCACGATCCCGATGTTCATTATGCATCCTATGAGTGAATAAGAGACAAAGAAAGTAATGTCTACTAGCAGCAGCTTTTATAAGCAGAATCAGAATGGGAAGATATCATTAAATCACCTAAACCAACCATCTGCTCAGAGCTGAAAACACTAGTGTTTCTCAACCTTTTAGGGATGTAGACTTCAGCTGGCCAAGCTGGCTGGTGAATTCTGGGCGTTGAAGTCCATAGATCTCAAATTTGCCAAGGTTCAGAAACTTTGCACGAGAGCATCTCTGGTTGCTCTAGTCTCTGGTTGAAGACCTCAAACAAAGGAGGACTTGTAGCAAATCAACAGTCTTCCTTTAGAAATACAATGCTCAAATAATCATGTTATCTTCTTACTTAGTTGATCATTCAACTAATTCAACTTTTCTCAACTATGTGGAGAAATAGTTTTACTTATCAGAATCTATTCAAACAAAAGTCCCAAGGAATAAAAAAAGAATTATTTTCAGGCAAGTTTGTATGTAACTGCAGTCTTAAGCAAACTGCCATTACCAATTTGCCCATCATTAATTATAGCTTATATTTTCTGATTTCACATGACCCATTGAACCATTATCTAACCACAGTATCCTGATTTTTGCCCAGAGTACTTAGCTAAAATGCAGTTGGCTATTTATGGCTGAGTGTGTTTTTGTGAACTATACTTATGTGTGGAAAAGGCAAAACAAACCAGAATCTGGCTAATTTCTTCCGGTCGTTTGTGAAGTACAGCAATTCCATTAACTTCCCGCAATTCATCTCCAACATGGACAAGACCTAGGAAGGAAACAAGAAAAATATGAGGTCAACCATCCATTCTAGATAGCAAAACCTCCATATATGGAATGTAGCAACTCTGGTGGCTCACAATAGAGAAGCAAGTCCCATCCCAAGTAAGAAAATGTTACTAAAAGCCCATTTCCAGGCCTGGGACCAGAAGAAACAGAAATTAATCCCTACTCATCTGTGAAGCTCATCGAATGATCTTAAAACAGCCATTCTCTCATGTCTGCATGTTGTTCTAAGAAGAAAAGTGCTTGGTGAAGAAATGGGATGGTCTTGAGCAGAAGCCAGCAACCATATGTGTCTCCAGTTCTGACAGTTCCAGGAAGCCTAGGAATAAGCCACCAGAAATTGGCAGCAAAATGGAGATTTGTAGACACAATCTCTCCCAACCTTATCCTGTTTTGGCAGTAACTACATGCATTGAGCCCACAGCAGAATTTCATACGTATTTTTTTTGTATGTTTTTAAATCTGAACTAAAAAATTTAAAATACAGTTTGCCACCAAGCAACTCTGCATTCCCTAAAAACAACTTAAAATAACAATCCTGTCCTGCTTTAGAAGGAAGCTGGGGTACAGATTATAAAATCATAATCTTATATAAAAGGTTCCTTATCCTAATTACTAATCCCTAATTACTGAGTCGGCTTCTCCACTGCACAATGTGAAAAGAAAATATGTCTTGGTTTCCTATCCCTGAACTACATCCCTATAACTTGGCCTTCCTGGCTGAGCTTGATGGTAGTCAAAGAGCATCGATGGAGCTACAGCTTTTACAACTTTGATATAATTATGAAAGATGAATCATTTCTCGCTACTCCATCTTCTTTTTTTATCTAATACAGATTTAGTTAAAATATTAATATGTCTTTTATAGATCAAAGGAACTTTGCGTCCCCCTTCATCAAAAATTGAAATTGCTTTACTGTACTTACTCAGCCCTTGGCTAAATTTTCAAACAATTTAATCAATAATACTCATCATCTCTCTCAGCTTTCACTAAAGCTTTATTTTACAAAGCATGGAAGGTAGTGCTCTGGTAACCCTTCAAGAAATATCATTTTGAATAATCTTTGGGAAACCTACACAATTCCGGATACTCCTGTGGCAATAATCCATAAGGAAGGAATCACAGGATTTTTCAGAATTAAGTTCTTTATAACCTACAACTTCACCTTGAATTCTGCAGGCTACCAAAAAATACACCTTTTCCATGTTTGGAGCCACATATATCTGTTAGAAGTTAATTTGGCAGGCTTGTGTTGGCAAATCAATCTGGATATAATTCAGGAACAGGAAACCATAAATAAAGGTGTTATTCTTCCAATTCAAAAAATGTCTAAAATTTCCATCATTGGTGCTATGACCTGCCTGACTTTGCCGAAGAGAATCAAAACCTCATGTCTTTTTCAGGAAAAATAAAAATCCTAAGCTAACTCAGAGAAAGCTTGTCCTCTCTCCTGTGAAATTTTAAAAAAGGGAATTTTGCAACTTAGGGAAACATACCACTGCGATCAGCTGCCCCTCCCCTCATGATGCGGGCAACAATCACAGCCCCTGTCTGCTCATCCCGCCTGATTGTTGCACCCTAAAGGAGAAACAAAAGATTCATCAGTGCACAGCTCTAGGCTTGGCACATCAGAACAGGCTTGATCGATTAAGCCTAAAAGAAAAACCTCCGTGTATATATAGTGGTTGAATACAAGCTGGAGGGGAACCTAGAGCAAGATATGAAAACAACAGTCTCCTCTCACTTTTTGATCCCACTCAGCAATTAATATTCATTATGACATTGCCTCTGGAAATTCTATGTAGCTGTCACGGTTAATAGCTATGGCTAGTTCTATCCTGTGAATTTAACTGGGTCCACTTTAAATACAACCTAAACCAAGATCAATAGAAGTGAATTCTATTAATTATAAGATGCATGAAGAAATGTTTTCTTTGATCTATCCTGCTACATCTGCTGCAATTCCAGCTGATCCCCGAATACTTCCTCTTATTAATAACAGTATTGTTTATTAATAGGAATATTACATTTTTTCAGGATAAAAGTCCTCACATGGTTAATTATATCCTTTTTTAAGAATAATCATACTATAACAATATTCAATATACCATTCACTGAGATTTAATAAATAAAATATCAGCAGATTGAAGCATTGTACTTTAAAATACTTTAAATTGCAGCTTGCACTAAAATGAACTAGTGCAAGCTGCAATATGTAGTTCTAGAAATCCATAAAGAGAGGGCTGTAAATCATTCCCAAATCAAACTAGTCTTGACATTTGTGATCATGGATGCTTCCTCAATCACATGATTGAGATTTGGGCACTTCATAACTGGCAAGTATATCATTATAGCATCCCTTGTTCACATAATTGCCATTTGCATACTTCATAGTTTAATCCCAACAAGCAGAGTCAATAGAGAAGCTGGCAGTAAAATCACGGATCATGGTCACATCATGTCTCATTTAATGACCATGTTGCTTAGCAACAGAGTTATCAGTCCCATCTGTGGTTACTAGGCAAGGACTACCTATATGATCAATTCCTATGTGCTTATCCCATTCTTAAACATAAATGCAATTCATGCATTACTTATAGGGAAATTACTTTTATAGATTCTGAAACTGAATTCACATCTCAGCAATGACATATTTTAATTATGGGAACACCCATGCAATTTAAAATAAATCAGGAACATGGTTGGCAAAATATGTATATGAGATACAGAAAATATGTATATTAATAGAAAAAGTTCAAGAAAGTGTGAATATATTCTTAGATTTAAAATATGGAAAACATGTAGAAATGAGTTCAAATTAATTTAACAAAGAAGACTAAGAAACTGATAGATTTCTTCTTTATTCACATATAACATTGGAGCAAAACTCAGAGTTACATTCACTGAGCTTAAAGCTCAGACAAACAGTTTATCAGATAAGTTCCAAATATTTAAGGACTTTAAAGTCCAATACATCTTTACTTACATCTATATATTAACAGAAAATCAAAACAACTGTTGCTGAATAAGGTTCTAACACGAATTGGATCACAATTCCTACAATGCTCTGCCATTGGCTATGTTGGCTTGGGTTAGCCATAGTAAGAATGAGAATCTACCAGCTTTGGATTCCAAAAAAATAGCATGAAATCACTAATGAACCTGATTGGCAGCCAGTTTAGAGCACAAGAGTCAAAATACTTCTTCACAGAATAACCATGTTTACACAACATACTAAATCAGATGGTGTTTGGCTTACTGTGTCATCCAAATATGAAAATATGGACATTTTATGGGTAGGAGAGAAGCTGTTAATCATGCTGGAAGTAGTCAACACTGCCAAGGAGATTCATCCCTACAAAGAACCATCTTTGCTTCTCCGTTCCTTTTCTGTTTTCATCTGGAATCATTTTTATATCTAAAAAATGTCCCGTACTTCATGCATACAGTAGTTATTTTAATCGCAATGGAATTATTAATAACTTTTTGTTCTTACCAGCATCAATGATACATACCAAAGGTTCTTTATTCTTTACTAGACGAACTATTTTCACTGATTCTTCATCAAAATCATCATCAATATTATCCAACAATGGAGGAAGAACAGGGTCAAAATTCTTCTGAGCAACAGTATCATGCACAACAAGCATCGCCTTGGGACAAAGGGAGACAGGAAACAGAGAACAATAAAATAAAAAGGCAAGTGAAAACAGAAACAGATCAGAGTTTTCTTCAATGCCCCTGTGACTGTGGAGATATAGAAACAACACTGCTTTTCCAGCGTCTGTTTTACAGAGAAATTTGTGCTAGCCTCATTTCACCACCACAATATAAATATCCAGGGTGCACAGGAAAATTTTATATTTTTCTGCTGCTTGCAGATACTAACCTGTTACAAACATATGTTACCAGGTTCTGCGCAGCAGCATTTAAAGTTCATCAGAGGCCCTGTGCCTTAAACTAGTTTAATGTTTTCTTGTATTTATCTAATGTTTCTATCCCCGCCTATAGATTTTTTTATATTTTCTAGTCTTTTTAAAATGCATTTTTTATGTTTCTTAATTTTGTGATTTTTTTTTGTTTTAACATTTTAGGTGTTTAAAAAGTATTGCTTGTATCCCACCTTCATCGTGTTGGTCTATAACCATAATAAAGATTTGATTGATTGATTCATTGGTTGGGTTTCCTCGCTTGTTATTTCCAAGCAAAATAGTTACATTAGGTTCAAAAGTAAAGCAACATGCAGATGCTTTCTTTACAGCGGGCTCCGTTTCATCACTGACCAAGCTATTTCACCAGGCTTTCTCAAAATAACAGTGCCCAATCTTCATAATCAACAGCCAACATGAGTCTCTTTATAGAAGATGAGGGGAACTACAGTCCAACAGTTTTGTAATAAAGCTTTATGAGATAAACAGGTTAAAACAGGTAGGTTTATTCTGGGTCATTATAGCTCCAACTTTTCTGTTTGTCATCTGTATCTACGCAGGGCAGTGAGCAGGCTTTCACAATAAAACTGGGACTGTTCAATTAAACCCAATTTGGCAACAAAATCCAATTTTTACAAATATGTAACTTCGAAGTATTTCAAGTAAACTTGTCAGCCCATTATCCAAGAAATCATTTTAAAGTTCTTATTTATTTGCAAAACCTAACTGTTACATAATGTATAATTAGGAAGGAAACTTCTACAGGCTTTGATAATTATCTTGCCCCAAACACAAAATTTGGGAAGTGGGGAAACATTTCAAGACAATGGTTTGCTTCACTTGGAACATTCCTAACGTTTCCCCAGAAATTTGTCCATCTTTGTTTCCATTCGTTAAAAATCAGATGATGGAATATTTATCTGATGCCCTTAGACTGACAGGATAATATTTTTTACTTGGTATTCACCTGAGTCACCTGATATTCCAAACATATTTAATTAAAACATTTGTTACAAATACTATAAATCAAGCCCCATAAGGTTCATTTCAAATCCAAACACGAGAAATCCCACTGCCTACCATCAAGGAAGTCTGCAGTCAAAATCAATGATTTAAACAAGTATCTTTAATGCTTTTTAGGAATAATGTAATCCAGACCTCAGTTCTTCATGATATTAGTGCCAGACTGTGTTATTCCATTAAAACACAGATACTAAGTTTTTTGTTTAACAATTTGATATTTTGTACACTGTTTTTTGATTCAGGAATTTGTTTAATAAAGATGCTCATTCCTTTTTCCAAGCCATTCTCTTGCCTTATCATCTCGTCCAATAAAATCTGTCCTACATCTGTTGTTTATTCAATAACATTTTTTGGACATAATCAGTCCATTGAAGCAGACCTCATTATTCATTTTTTTGATACTGTAGCTATTAAATCAAAAGTATTTTGAAAACTGAATACCTTCAGTATTTTCAATTTTATAAAGTTTTATATTTTATAAGGTTCTCCTCACACATATGTGTTAGTCCTTCCTGACTCTAGGGAGTGGTGCTCATTTCTGTTTCAAAGCCAAAGAGCCAGCACTGTCCGAAGATGTCTCCATCGTCATGTGGCCAGCATGACTCAATGCCAAAAGCGCATGGAACACTGTTACCGTCCTACCAAAGGTGGTCCCTATTATTCTACTTGCATTTTTTACGTGTTTTCAAACTGCTAGGTTGGCAGAAGCTGGGGCAATTAATGGGACCTCATCCCGTTACAAGGCACTAGGGATTTGAACCGCTGAACTGCTGACCTTTCGATCAACAAGCTTAGCGTCTTAGCCACTGAGCCACCACATCCCTTTTATATTTTATAGGCTTGCATTTATCCTCTGAACTAATCTATTGACTCTTCTAGTATCCAATTTTTGCTTTACTACCCTTGCCAAAAATGTTATGCTTTCCAAAAACCAAAACAGATCTATTCCCCACAAGAAGCTGCTTATTTTTTATGCTTAATTCCAAAGTCTTATTGTAGTTTCAATATTTCAAAGCTACTTGGATACATTCCATTTATCAGTATAACTATCTAAGATCAAAATCTTATTTGGCTGTTTATTTCAGATTTTTTAAAAATATATTTAGTTTTATAATTAATATTCCTTTTGTTCAGAATTGAAGATAAGCTAACCCAATTTTTCAATTTTTTCAAATTTGTTGTTTGAAAATTCTCTAAAAGCTTTACAATGGTTAATACGCAATTTCTGAAAATGATTAGAAAGTGAGGTTTGCGAACTTAATGTCGTTTAAGAAGTTCTTTCCCAGTTGCAACCAATATTGTTGATCCTGTCCCCTCCTAATGCTCAAACCCACAGAAAATGGAAAACTCCTCCTTTGGTCTTCTTGCGAGAAGCAGCTGTCCAGATCACATGTAGACATGACCCACCCTCTTCTTTTCCAGAGATGATCCAAGGAACAGGTCTTCTCACCGGGTTGGCAGTTGAAACCCCCAGACTGTTGGTCATGGGGGATTTCAATTTGCCATCAGCCGGCGTAGCATCTTCGGCAGCTCAGGAGTTCATGGCTTCCATGACGGCCATGGACTTGATTCAGTTAATTGACGGCCCTACCCACGTCGGGGGAGGTACCCTAGATCTGATTTTTATCTCTGGCCAGTGGTCTAATGATCTGGTTTTAAATGATTTAGTTGTTGAACCTTTGTCATGGTCAGATCATTTTCTCCTTCGTCTAGACTTTCTGACCGCTACCCACCACCGCAGGGAGACGGAACCAATGCGCTGGTTCCGTCCCAGGCGCCTGATGGACCCGGAGAGGTTCCTGACGGAGCTTGGGCCGTTCCCCGAGCACCTGGCCCACGACTCGACTGAAGAGCTAGTTGCGGCCTGGGAACGGGCCGCGGCTGGAGCTTTGGACCGTGTCGTGCCTTTGCGGCCTCTGACCCGGCGTCGGTCTCAACCAGCTCCTTGGTTCTCCGAGGAGCTGAGGGAGATGAAGCGCCGGAGAAGACGCCTAGAGAGTGCCTGGAGATCCAGCCGCCTGAGGCTGACCGACACTAGTTAGGTCCTATAGTAGGACCTACCTAGTGGCAATGAGGGTTGCGCGTTCCCACGCTTCCTCCTCATTGCGCCGGCAGATAACCGCCTGGCCGCCCTGTTTGGGTGACCCGCTCTCCTTCAACAGGAGGGGCGGAGGACCCCTACAAGGGCGTGCCGAGGAGTTTAACGGTTATCTATACGACAAAATCGCTCAGCTTCGGACGGATTGGATCAAAATTGGGTTGATCCAGGCGAGGGTTCTGAGGCCCGTCTTGTTGAGGTGGTTTGGGATGACTTTGATCCTGTGACTCCCGAGGACATGGACAGGTTACTGGGTAGGCTGAACGCCACCACATGTTTACTGGATCCGTGTCCCTCCTGGTTAGTACTGGCTACTCAGGAGGTGACACGAGGCTGGCTCCAGGGGATCACAAATGCTTCTTTGCGGAGGGGTCTTTCCGCGGCCTTGAAAGAGGCAGTGGTGAGACCCTCCTCAAGAAGCCTTCCTGGACCCAGCTGTTTTAGGAACTACCGCCAGTCTCCAATCTTCGCCACGGCGAAGGTTGTTGAGAGTGTGGTGGCATGTCAGCTACCCCAGTACCTGGATGAAGCTGTCTATCTAGACCTGCTCCAGTCCGGCCCGCCCGGATACAGTACGGAGACAGCTTTGGTCGCACTGGTGGATGATCTCTGGAGGGCCAGGGATAGGGGTTATTCCTCTGCCCTGGTCCTATTAGACCTCTCAGGGGCTTTTGATACCATCGACCATGGTATCCTGCTGCGCCGGTTGGAGGGGTTGGGAGTGGAGGCACCGCTTATCGGTGGTTCTCCTCCTACCTCTCTGATCGGACGCAGACGGTGTTGACAGGGGGCAGAGATCGACCCAAGGTGCCTCATGTGGGGTGCCGCAGGGTCGATTCTCTCACCCTCCTGTTCAACATCTATATGAAGCCGCTGGGTGAGATCATCAGTGGCTTTGGGGTGAGATACCAACTGTACGCTGATGATACCCAGCTGTACTTTTCCACCCCGGGCCACCCCAGTGAAGCTGTCGAAGTGCTGTCCCGGTGTCTGGAGGCCGTACGGGTCTGGATGGGGAGGAACAGGCTCAAACTTAATCCCTCCAAGACGGAGTGGCTGTGGATGCCGGCACCTCGGTACAGTCAGCTGCAGATGCGGCTGTCTGTCGGGGGTGAATCATTGGCCCCGATGGAGAAGGTACGCAACTTGGGCGTGCTCCTGGATGGTCGGTTGTCCTTTGAAGACCATTTGGCGACCGTCTCCAGGAGAGCATTTTACCAGGTTCGCCTGATCCGCCAGTTGCATCCCTTCCTGGACCGGGATGCCTTATGCACAGTCACTCATACTCTCATTTCCTCTCGCCTGGACTACTGCAATGCTCTCTACGTGGGGCTCCCCTTGAAGAGCACCCGGAGACTTCAGCTAGTTCAGAATGCGGCTGCGCGGGTTATTGAGGGAGCGTCTCGGAGCTCCCATATAACACCTATCCTGCGCAGACTGCACTGGCTACCTGTTGTTTTCCGGGTGCGCTTCAAGGTATTGGTTACCACCTTTAAAGTGCTCCATGGCTTAGGACCGGGCTATCTACGGGGCCGTCTACTGCCGGCTTCTATCTCCCATCGTCCGGTATGTTCCCACAGAGAGGGACTCCTCAGGGTGCCGTCAGCCAAACAGTGTCGACTGGCGGCCCCAGGAGGGCCTTCTCTGTGGGGGCTCCGACCCTGTGGAACGAACTTCCCCTCGGACTTCGACAATTACCGGACCTTAGGACCTTTCGCCGCGAACTTAAAACTTATTTATTCCGTATGGCTGGACTAGCCTGATTCTTATTTTTATTGGATGGGTTTTTAAAATTCTGTGATTTTACGGGGAAGTACGTTTTTTAATATTTTGGGCATTTAAATTAGTTTTTTAAGGGATGTTTTTAATTATTGTGTGTATGTATATTTTATCTGCCTGTTCACCGCCCTGAGTCCTTCGGGAGAAGGGCAGTATACAAATTAAAATATTATTATTATTATTATTATTATTATTATTATTATTATTATTATTATTATTATTATTATTATTATTATTATTTTGACACAGTTGTTGGCTTTGCTTTTACAGAACCATCTTCAGTTTGACATACTTCCCCCCGGGAAGTGCAAATGTCAACTGCTATCAACTTAGAATTTGCACTAAATCAAGTATTGCATTATTCAAACTTGTACTAATTGCAACCTGCCTGTACAGTGTTAATGCTACATTGTGCTAATGTCAAAATCTGTTTTCGCTGGAGAATCTTAACTCACTCTGCTTTCTAGCACCTCGTATCTGATCCTAGCAATTTGTTGGCGTGATTAGGAAACCTCATGGGCTTGAGAGTCAGCTAGTTAGTAGGCCCTTGTGGGCTGTGGTTTTCAACTATTGTCAATTGGGTTTTTAACCTCAACTGTCCTTACAGTTTTTCTTATGCTGCTTTGATGGCATTTTAATTGTTATCCATTGTTAGCTTTCTGGCATTGAGTGAAGTGAGCAGCCATGCGTATCAAATCAAATCAATAATTAACTCAAATACCAAATTGTTGGTATGTGTCATCAATAGAATCTTAATTAACAAGATAAGCTACCACCCTTGCCAAAAATGGCAATCACTAGTGGGCTACAATACCTGTAAACTATCGAACTCACACATAAATATACATGTCAGTGCTTGTAACTTCCTATTCTGAAAAATAGTGGTGTTTCTCAAACTTGATATCTTTAAATGTGTGAAGTCCAACTCGCAGAATTCCCCAGCCAGCAAAGAATTTCCAGAGTTGAAATCCATCCAGTGTAAAATTGTCAAGTTGAAAAACACTAATCTAAAGTGACTTAACAATAAGCAAGATAATCTAGAATAATCTTCACTGCGCTTTAAGTATATTTAGAAGAGTTAAGAAATGGCAAGACCTGTCTTTTGAATTTGCCTGCCCTGGTTAAGAAATTAAGCCATATTCTGATTTTAGTATTCAACCCCAGTATTAATTCACTGCCTGCAACAGTTGTTCGGATGACATAATCACTTAATTATAAACTGACAAGTTTGATCACTCAGATACCACAACCAGCTAATTGGGGCATAATGGTTGCAGATGAGTTTCAAATTAAGGTCTCTAATCATAGTTAGTCATTTAAGTTGGTTGCTGGGCAATCTCATATTCAAAAATAGCAAAACATTATAGTTTGTTTAACTAAAACAATGATAGCTCTGCTTTATATCAAACCCAACAACAATCTATTATTGCTGAAAACACAAGAATAAATACTAACTATTACAAGTATCCTAGGGTTATCCAAGGTGTTACACAAAACATGTACAAACCAGTCCATTTTTTGAATATCGTTATTTACCATAACTGTATAACAGACCCACATGTGAATAAGTGTTTTCATCTGGCTGGCCATTATAAGAATAGAATACTGGATCAGACGGATAAGAAGCACATTCTTATCTTTGCTTTCACAAAGAAACACTAAAACCTAAACTCTTTCTAATCGAGTATTTCTAATCCTCCACAATCTTTAGCAAAAGAAGGCAATACAGATATCTGGAATCACATTAAAAATCATTTCTCTACCGGATACTTGAAGAGATAACTTTCTGATTTGCATGATATGTGTGCAAGAAAAAACTCGACTGTCTTTGAATTCAAATACTCTTCTTCATTCCTCTTAAATTGTTTTTTCCTCCTGTTCTTCTTGCATGTTTTATAAGATCCGAGATAAATCTAAAAAGAACACAATCCTTCTGCTTGCAGAGCAGTATTAAATATTTCATACAATGGATCCAAGCTGGCAGTCAGCCACAGAGCTACAATGGAGCCCATGGAAGCATTTTTCCACATTTCAGGAAAATACAGCAATCTCAGAACAAATAAATATACAGTGATGACTGGAAGAAAGAGATAGACTAGACAGCAACCATGCAGGTGCACACTATTAAAAAAATACAAGAACGAATGCTAAAAATGAATAAGCTAGTAAATTTCTGTCAAGAAATATCAAAACTCCAATATCAATAGTATTTTAGGTTATATTAATAGGAGTCTCACAGACTGAGCAAGCTGCACCATCACAAAATTTTGCATGCGCTTCAGTTTAGTCAAGGTTTCAAAGTTATTCCAAAAACATTACAATCTAAAAGTTGACAATACTGGTGGATAAGGAACACAAAAGGAGAAAAGAAAAGCTAAATACAAGGTTGTCTACTTCAAGGGGAAATGGCTTTTCAGAATTCTAGACAGAGAAATCATTTCCCCATCTACTTCCTAAATATTTTAAATTTGAGATATTAGGCACTATATGTGTGAATGTCTACATGCCAAGCAATCATGGAAATCCTACTCATCCTTTTTGCCAAAGAGTAATTTTTTTAAAAAGGTAATAACTTCTCTTAAAAAGGCTATGTGCTTATTTTTATCCATTCCACCTTCTGCTCAGCAGAATGTATTGTAGTTCTCTGGCCATTTCTGAATAGAAAAACCCACTTCCGCTGGATATAATAGAAAGAAACAACTGGAGAAAGAGGAAGCTTTACCCATTCGTTCCCTGTTCTCTTTTTTCCAAAGTAGCCCTCAAACAATTCCATACATTTCTGTTCTCTTCCTTGGGATTTCAGCAGCTAGGTTGGCACATCACACTAACCTTAAATCCAGGGTAACAAAAATATAATTGCTGTATTCACTTAAGATACAATGCCTAAACAAATAAGCAGGTTAATGTGATGGCTTAGTTTACACAACACACTAAGATAATGGGTGGTTTTCTGCAAGATGCTAACCAAAATCCACCCAACCCCATTTTTAATGTATTGTGGAAATCCAGTTACTATGTACTTGCTGGCAAACTCAAAACACATTCTGCACTGTGTCTCAACAGAGGGCAATTTTCTAGCATTCAGTGCCAACCTTTGCTTTTTGTCCTGTCGGGGTTGTAGAGGCTTGGTTTGTGATCTGATGATGTCATAGGAAAAGGTAGGGCCAAATGCTCCTCTTGTTTAGGGTAATACTGAAGAGCCATTAATTAATATTTAATAGTATCATGGTCACATGAAGTATTAGTTCCATTTTATATCACTTCAGTAAGACCACACCTGCATCCACTTTTGGTCACTATGATACAAAAAAAAATGTTGAAACTCTAGAAAGAGTGCAGAGAAGAGCAAAAAGGATGATTAAGGGGTGCAGGCTAAAACATATGATGAACGGTTGCAGGAAATGGGTATGTCTAATCAAACAAAGAGAAGGACAAGGGGTGACATGATAGCAGTCTTCCAATATCTGAGCGGATGTCACAGAGAAGAGAGAGTCAACCTATTCTCTGAAGCACCTGCAGGCACGACAAGAAGTAACAAATGAAAACTTATCAAGGAGTGATCCAATCTAGAATTAAGCAGAAATTTGCTGTCAGTGAGAACAATTAACCACTGAAACGGCTTGACTTCAGAATTTGTGGATGCTCTATCACTAGAGATTTTGAAGAAGAGACTGGATAGCCATTTGTCTAGAATGGCATGGGAGTTTGGACTGGAAGACTTCCAAAGACTCTTCAACTCTGTTTTATTCTGTGTTCTGTACCTATAAGGAGCATTCTTGCTCCCTATAAACTATATTCATTTGGGGGGGAAAAAGCTTGGTTTTGGACTGCATGGATATCTTAAATCTCAGCTAGATTTTTCATCCATTGCATTTCACCCAAGCTGTTGCAATGCACCTCTCTCTACGGTTCATCCACACATCTTCCTTTCTTTAAGATGGTTTACCTACCAAATGTTGAAGACTTTTCCTCATAAGGCAACTTCTGCAGCTTGCCAATGTGTGGCTGAAGCAGGAGCAAAGTGATCCAGGCAAGGAAGCAGTGTTTTCATAGGAAGCTGGAAGAAAACTTTCCATGCCAGACATTCAATGTTGCATAGAGAATTCTGTGGACAATTGGCCACCTGATGGTCTCTATAGACCTTCACTTATGACCACTCATTTAATGATTATTCAAAGTCACAACAGTGCTGGAAAAGGTGAATTACAATCAGCCCTCATACTTAACAACCGTTGGAGCGTCACCATGGCCACATGATCAAAATTCGGGCACTTGTTAACGGGCGTATGTTTCTGATGGTCTCAGGGTCACATGATCACCATTTGAGACTTCCCAGGCAGCTTCAGACAAGCAAAATCAATGGGAAAAGCCAGGGTGATTTACTTAAAAAGGAAAAAAAGGTGGATAAAATTGATGCAGCTCACTTAATGACAAAAGTTCCATCCCAATTGTGATCATAAGTTGAGGACTCCTGTAATTGGCCTGGAGCAGGACTGTCCCTTCACCCAGCTGCAGGTTCTTCTCTTCTTTGGTCATTTCTGTTCTGGCTGCCAGAGAGAACTAAACCACATCATACTAGGCTGTTCTTTTCCTTTTCTTAGTTTTGCCCAGAGGAATACTGATCTCATGAAAGATCAACAGTGCATATATAAGGAACTGATATTCCCATCAGTATACGAATCAAAGGGCTCTGTAGGAATCCCGTGGGAGATCAAAGGCAGAGAGGAAGAACATCTTAGGAGGAGAAGGGAGGCTGTCTGTCAGGGTTGGCTAAGTCTGCACAGAACGTAGTCAGCACACCTGAATGCATTCACCCATGTTACATCCCCTGTGTTTTCACAGGATTTCATTCCCATGAGTATCACTTGCTGACAATAGACATTTGGAAAGAAAATGATTGGGAAAGAGAGGACTGTGATCCTTGAAAGGCAGAGGCACTGCACCAAATAAGCTAACTGCTGGAAGCCAGTCTGTTCGGTGCAGACTAGCTGCTGCAAAATAAGGAATGATGGGGAAGGGAAGGAGAAGGCAAATATTCTCAGTGCCTCATCCCAGGCCAAAGCATTAGACAGCCTTTGGTCACAGAACTGAGAAACATGCAAGGAAAAGGGCAATGAGAGGGCTCCCAGTACTTGCAATGAGAGATAGCAATAGCAATAGCACTTATATAGACTTAAATACCGCTTCACAGTGCTTTTACAGCCTTCTCTAAGCGGTTTACAGAATCAGCCTATTGCCTCCAACAATCTGGGTCCTCATTTTACCCACATCGGATGGATGGAAGGCTGAGTCAACCTTGAGCCGGTGAGATTCAATCTGCTAAACTGCAGCTAGCAGTCAGCTGAAGTAGACTGCAGTGGTGCACTCTAACCACTGTGCCACCTCGGCTCTTGTTGTTTTCTGTGTTTTTACAGCACAGAACTTTGTACCTCCTTGTCTGCCCCAAAGCACAGCTTTTCTTCAGCTCATAGATTCATTCACTGCATAGAAAATAACATGTGTTGCAGTAGCTCTTTCAGCCTCACGGCAGAGGTACAGTAAACAGACTGCCATTTACGGGCAGTGATTTTCGGAAGTGATATAGTGTCCTTCTGTCTCAGGGAGGGTGGAAAAAGCACCTTCATGAGGGTTCGGGGTGAAATCCAGCAGGTTCTGACAGGTTCTGGAGAACCGGTAGTGGAACTTTTGTGCAGTTTGGAGAACCGGTAGCAGAAATTTTGAGTAGTTCAAAGAACCGGCAAATACCACCTCTGGCTGGCCCCAGAGTGGGAAGGGAATGGGGATTTTGCAGTATCCTTCCCCTAGGAGTGGGGAGGGAATGGAGATTTTGCAGTATCCTTCCCCTAGGAGTGGGCGGGAATGGAGATTTTGCAGTAACCTCCCCCTACCATGTCCACCAAGCCACGCCCACCAAGCTACACCACACCCACGAAGCCATGCCCACAGAACCGGTAGTAAAAAAAAAAAAAGGATTTCACCACTGTGAGGGTTAAACTAGAACCAGGCTTAGATATCTAAGCAAAGTTCATTACAAATGCAATAATCCCCATTCAGGATGAAGTTCTTCCCCCTACAAAATCTAAGTACTTTCCCCTCTCTATTCAGTATGCAAGTTCCAAGGTTTTAAACCCACATTTATTTTTAGCAGATTGGTTAACAGGACTTCTCAAATTTTTCTATTGTCATGACCTGAAATAGTTCTCTATTCCCTGACTGGTTGGCTTAAATACCTCCTTTCTCTTAAAAAGCCAAAGAGAAGGGTCAAAGGAGCTGGTCCTGCCCCACCACTACCACCACCCCAGGACCCATGGACTGCCTGTGGGTCATGAACCCCAGGACACCCATTTTTGCAGTTTATGAGTCTTATGTAAACATATACTTTTTATATTTTAGATAAATACAGCTGCATAATTACATATGTCTGCCACCCACTCCCATCCCCAGCCAAGTGGAGAAGTTGTCTTCATTGGGTGTATTAAATGTAATCTCTTTTAATTTTCAATTCTTTTGTGCACAGGCTTTCTTTTAAACTAGTATATTCTGAATTTATAATAGACCTCTGCAATTTGAATGCTTTGTCTTCAGTTTCTTAGTCAGTAAAAGTTATTAAAACACTCTCATTAAAACCCTGTTTATTATCTGAATATTCAAATCTAATGTGAAGGACATTCCCTTCCAGAGTGGGAGAATGAAGTTCTGATACGCTTACAAGTGGGAACAACTATTTCTGATACAGAGAAAGAATCTGGACCTAAGAAGCAAAGTGTTAAATAAACATCAACAAGGCTGCAGGGGAAGGTAAGTAAAATTGCAGGTTAGTGAAGGATGAAAAAAACCAAAGCTTAGCAGCTTTCAGTTCCTATCATCTGAGCACATGCAAAGTGCATTTTATGCTTTTTTTAAAAAGCTTTCATATCCGTCATCCCTCCTTTCCCTATTCATCTTCTGAAGTAGGGTAAATTATTAAAAGCTTTATTCTACTTTTCTACCATGCAAGATATTAAAGACACAGAATAAAAACCCTAGGGGATAACTATATTGCAGAATTCAGGATAGACTTACCCATTAACCTTCAGGAGCATTAAAAAGCATTTTTTGAGGGGGGGGTTGAAATCCGAGGCAGAATGGCTTTAAAATGAGTAGCAAGATATTGCCTGAGCATGGAGTCCTACATTCCTAAATACTATCTTGCTCACGACTAGAGAATCAGCAGGAATGTAAATAAATGGATTTGTAGGGCAGACCTCCAAAATTTGGGAGCAACCATGGGTGGGGGATGTCAAAAAGAAAGGTAGCAGACGCAGTGTCGCAATTCAGTCCTGCCTATTTGGTAAGCATTGTCATGTGCCATAAAAAGGGAAACCATTTAAGCCCCACACATGGATTCTGGTATCTGGGAATTCTGAGAAGGCTCCCAGTGCATGACTCCCTGTCCATGGTGTGGAGCTTCCCATAGCTGGCTGGCTGGAGAAAGATCTTATGATGACAAGGCCAACCTCCTCTCTGGAACATCCTCCTGAATGTTTGCCTGGCATAAATGTTGTCATCTCAGGCACTATCAATTGTATTTCCCCCAATACAAACCTCCTATGGCCTACAGGCCCAGAGTCACAGGTTGCTCTCTACTCCCCTCTTCTTATGGCTAGCCCTACTATTAGCCAAAGTGAAGCAGCTATTTCAGGCAACCGCAGCTAGAACCTGAGCCACTGTAACATGTATGACTTCAACATCCCAAATTTCCTAGCCAGCATGTGTCTTGATTTCCTTGGGGAAGGATGGTCAACCTGAACCTACTGGCACATCCATCATCCATCCCATTGCAGCATTTGCATGTTCCAAAAGTAACTATAGTTGAACATTTCAGACCCATCTTTATTTTTGTCGTGTCCCACTCCTCCGCTGATGGCCGGGTCAGGGAAATTCGAATCAGGTGTGCCTCTGCAGCTCTGCCAAAGTCCTAGCAAAGTCCTCAGGGCAGGCAGGAGACCAGAAAGTGACTTCAGCAAGATATGTTTAGACTTTGCCTGACTCAGAGACTGCCAGAAAGCAGATCCTTTATATAGGCCATGGGGTGTGGCTCCATGACTCAGCACTTATCCAGGCCTGCCCCTCCCTTCCTTCTGATGCCACCGCCTATCAATCCTTCTGAAGCGAGGGTCACTCCAATCGGCAGCTGTTGGTAATAGACCTTCCTCAGGCTCACATGCTGTGGAGGAGGGGGAGGGGTCTAGTTGCTCCGTTTGCCTGGGCATGGAGCCAGAGCTGGGGGCTGGAGATACTTGCTCTTCTTCAGCCTGTCTGGGCATGGAGCCAGGGCTGGGGCCGGGAGATGCCCCCTCCTCAGCCTGTCTGGGCATGGAGCCAGGGCTGGGGCCGGGAGGCATGCTAGGACATTCTTCAGCATTCGGAAGCAGATAAGCAGACCCCGGCTGTGGTGGTGAGATCGGACGAGACACAACAATTTTGGAAAGGGTGTTTGGGCAATGCAACTGACGCCTTACGGCTTACAAAAGCAAAAAGCATCCTTAAAAACCTTGAACCCCTTAAAATTAAGCCAAATGTTGCTGAGGTAGGGGTGTTAACATACAAAATGGATTACTTTTACCTGGGATTTGACTGTAAATCCAAGATGTCCTGATACTTCACTTTTTAGATCCGCCTAAACTAAACTGGGCAATAAGCTCACAGAGAGCGCGGCAGCAAATTAAGAATGAAACCATACAAATCAGTTGATTTGCTGCTGTCATAAAAAGATGCAGATGAGGTAGTCCTCAACGTACGACCGCAACTGAACTCAAAATTTCTGTTGCTAAGCAAGACAATGGTTAAGTAAGTTTTGCCCCATTTTATGACTTCTTGCCACAGTTGTTAAGTGAATCACTGCAGTTGTTCATGGTTGTTAAGTGAAACTGGCCTCCCCATTGATTTTGCTTGTCAGAGGGTCCCAATCACATGACTAACTAATATATGTTAGTTACCAAGGGTCAGAATTTGGGTCACGTGATCTGCAATGGTCGTAAGTGTGAAAAATGGTCATAAGTCACTTTTTTCAGTGCTATTGCAACCTTGAACCAGTCACTAAATGAATGGTTGTAAGTTGAGGACTACCTGTAATCTGGTATTTAAAACTCAGTCTCTTTCTCACACCCTCTACTACAAATTCATGGCTTCCTGGCATGATGATTTTTGGCCCTGAAATTGAGTAATTATTACACATTAACACAACTACTATCACTGGCTCCCACTTGAATCCACACAATTTAAACCTCAAAGTTTAAGGGGGCAATTTCTCCCTCTAAAGGACTCTCTCGCTCTCTACTTCTTTGAAAAAAGAAGTAGCTTTCTCTGACATGGCTCCTGCAGCCCCATATAGGGGTCGAAGGGATACCTGGAGTAAACAAGATCAAGCATCTCCTCTGTAGATCCTTCCTTTTCATGGAAAAAATTGATACAAGTAAAGGTCCGAAAGGTTGGTGACCCCCTGATCTGGAGGAACAAGAGAAAGAACTGCAACCAAGACAACAGCAAGATAAAAGAAATCGGAGTCCAGGCCCAGAAATGTAATTTGAGTAAGCAACTCAGACATGAAGCAGCCTACTTCTCATGAAGAAAAGGGGAAGCAGGGAGGAAGGAAAGGGGAAGCGCATTCAGACTTGCATTCAGACTGTTATTAAAACTTTATAATAAAAGTAATATTAGCTTGCATGTCTTTGGTTTCCACATCTGGCTTATTTCAGCGGTCTCCAACCTTTCTGGCTCTGTTGACCACAAGTAGTGGTGGTGGTGAGAGGTGATGATTTTGCACACTTGCTCACTGCTTGCTAGAATCGGGCCATGTACCAGGGGTTGGGGACCTCTGATCTATTTGACGGACGGATGGATGAATGGACGGACAGATGGACAGAGAGATTGATCAACCTAGGCTGCAAAAATCTGGATAGACAATAGTTATCAGCAAAGAATTAGATGTTTCACTGTCTCTTTGCTGCCTTCTTGTGGTTACTTTTGCAGCCCCAGATCTGATATTCCTAACAAAATAGGCCATGATCATTCTCAACCAGTCCTCTCATGCCCATACTATGGGCCAAATATTAATCCCAATCGATTTCTTTACGGCTGAATTCTGTAAACATTTTATTCTTAATCCATTCTCACTGACTAGCAATCCCATCCTCACAGCAGGCAGAGGATAAAAAAAAAATCTTCTGAAAATCCTGTGAAATTGGATTTTTTAGCCTGCTATATGTTAAGTGATGGCAAATGTCTAACAGCAATAAAAAGATGACTAAAGCCACAGTTCCCACTCGTAATACCCAGAGGACCCGAATGCTTGTACCAGCAGCCCTTCCTTGAGCTACAGATAAGAAAAGCCTTTTACCCTGAGATGAGGAGTTGAGAGCAGCTGAAGCAGTTCCTTTTCATCATTATTCATCGGCGCAGTCTGCAATTCTTCCATCACCTTACGAAAAAGAAAAAGAAAAGAGAGGAAAAGAGAGAAATTCACACACAAACAAAATAGACAAGACAACAAATGCTTTTCTCATCATACATCCAATGATTTGTTTCCTAATTTTAGGATCACACTCTAGAAAAGGACATATGTCCAGAGCAGGAGTCCTAGAATGCATCAGAATTACAGAAAAATAGAGCTGAAAGGACCTGGAAGGTGTTCCAGTCCAATCCTTGTATCATCCTATAAACATACGTAGAATTAAAAAGGACCAGAGAAACACAATGGAGCTGATTTCATAATAACAGAGTTGGAAGGGACCTTGGAGGTCTTCTAGTCCAACCCCCTGCCCAGGCAGGAAACCCTACACCATTTCAGAAAAATGGTTATCCAACATTTTCTTAAAGATTTCTAGTGTTGGAGCATTCACA
The DNA here is from genome assembly GCF_028640845.1 of Ahaetulla prasina. NCBI lineage: Eukaryota > Metazoa > Chordata > Lepidosauria > Squamata > Colubridae > Ahaetulla > Ahaetulla prasina. Next base: position 33,972,134 of record NC_080542.1, on the reverse strand, counting down.
ACTTCTGCAGGCAACTTGTTCCATTGATTAATTGTTCTAACTGTCAGGAAATTTCTCCTTTGTTCTAAGTTGCTTCTCTCCGTGATTAGTTTCCACCCATTGCTTCTTGTTCTACCCTCAGGTGCATTGGAGAATAGTTTGACTCCCTCTCCTTTGTGGCAATCCCTGAGATATTGGAACACTGCTATCATGTCTCCCCCAGTCCTTCTTTTCATTAAACTAGACATACCTAGTTCCTGCAACCGTTCTTCATATGTTTTAGCCTCCAGTCCCCTAATCATCTTTGTTGCTCTTCTCTGCACTCTTTCTAGAGTCTCAAACTTGTACCAAATATTGTAAGCAGGCCTACTGCAATAAAGCAATTACTTCTAGCAATCTCCATTTATAAATGTTTCATTGATATTCTAAGAATGCCAAAGTCCAAAAACCAAGGATGACATTTTTTAATTTTTTATTTGCATTTATATTCCGCCCTTCTCCGAAGACTCGGGGCGGCTTACACTATGTTAAGCAATAGTCTTCATCCATTTGTATCTTATATACAAAGTCAACTTATTGCCCCCAACAATCTGGGTCCTCATTTTACCTACCTTATAAAGGATGGAAAGCTGAGTCAACCTTGGGCCTGGTGGAACTTGAACCTGCAGTAATTGCAAGCAGCTGTGTTAATAACAGACTGTCTTAGCAGTCTGAGCCACCAGAGACATACTGGGGTTCTTCTAAGCCAGGGGCAGGGATGGGTTTCAAAACCCGTCACTACCAGTTTGTTCGCGGGTGTGCTTGCATGTGCATGTGTGATGCTTCTGCGCATGCACAGAAGCATCCGTGCAGGTGGGCAGAGCCTCCCGCCACCACCGCTACCAGTTCGCCCAATCCAGGGTGAACCAGTAGCAACCCACTATTGGCCAGGGGTGTCAAACTCGATTTCATTGAAGGCCACATCAGGATTGTGTTTGACCGGGGTGGGGTGGGGGCTGGGGTGTGTGGCCAGGGTGGGTGTGATCAGCTCGACATCAGTTTTCAACCGCAACAGTCTCCTGCAGTTCTCTGCCAGTGAAAACGAAGTGCGGTGGGCCACACGCAGCCCTTCCAAGCTCCGTTTTCGCTGGCAGAGGCATCACAGGCCAGCCCTTCACTGTTTCCAGGGTGGCTCCACAGGCAACATCTAAGCACCTTGAATTTGACACCCTTGTTCTAAGCAGTTTCCTTTATTGTCCCTCATCTACAGAAAGAAATCTTGCCAAACTAAAGAAGATTACCTACTCCATTAAACATATATTCTGAGAGCACCTAAGGAAAAGCTATTTTAACTCTCTCCCACACAAACTATCTAAACTTCTCTGTCTTTTGCTCCTCTGGAATGTCCTCCTTCCTTCCTGGGAATCCAGACTACATTCCACCATTAAACTGTTGGGTGATACTGTAGCCCAGCGCTTTGTTTCATGGGTGGGTGATGCTCCTCTGCCTAGAAAAAGGCGAAGTGAAGAGAGAGAAGAAATCATGGGTTATGGTTTTTGTAGTATTCTAGCGTATGCTTGTTAGATGTTATATTTCCCTGTATTTGCTCTGGGAAGTCTCCGGGGGGAAGGGGGGAGGGTGAAGGGGAGGGGGGAGATAATTGTTAAAAAAAATTATTGTAAAACTTTTTCAATAAAAGAAAAAAGAAAAAAGAAAAAGGCTAAGTGAACTGAAGGTGGTTGAGTTCATCCTTGAGATCCATAAAGGACAAGTGAGAGCAGTCTCACTAGTTTGTCTTTTGAGTCATGTTTGTTTAAACTAATCACTTCCCCTAGGAAAACCTTTTTCTGCGGGGAGACAAAGTCTTCCATACTTCCACCCACAAAATGGTCTTAGAATTTCAAGATAGTCATCCAGTCAAAAAAAGAAAGAAAATGGCATTGTCTGGATTTACTTCCTGACTGGCAACATCATGTCCAGCCTTGCTGAAGAAAGCAGCATGCTGATATTTTCTGAAAAATGCAAAGTATTTTCTAATGCTGAGTTAAGATCCCTCACAAAGAAAGAGCGAAGAAGAATATAATCGATGTAATGTAATTTCTGAGAATTCCTCCACAGCCAATGCTATTTCACTAACAATTCAGAAGAGGCCATTTTGTGGAAGCAGTTCAAAACTGACAAACGGCAGAGAGAGTGAGCCCAAACCTATCTATGCATCACTTCCTCAATTCTAAATTGTGCAATCCAGCAATTTCCTCCAGGCCTAATATTAAGGCAACGTGATCCAGAGAAGCCCTTCTCCCATTTGATGTGAAAAGGATCCCCAACAAATCTTTCATCCTGAAACCCCACAGCTATCCTCTAAAGCGATGTTTTTCAGCCTCGGTGAGTTTAACACGGCAATGAAAATCGGAGTTCAGAGAAAAAATGGCAAATTAAAGACAACTCTTCATTCTGTTTCTGTCCTTTTGCCCTTTCCCAGATGAACTTACATCTTCAGCGAGAGCAGAGGCACTATGCAGTACTGGGACCGGACTGTGTTGTTCATAATGGCACAATTTTTCATGAATCTGAAACAGAGAAGAGACAATATACACATGTACAAAAGTACAAAATATCCAGTGGTTGGAGCTATCTAAGAAACAGATCCTTTCAAGACAATGATTTATTTCAATCAAATGAAATATCCAACATGTGAGACTGTGAAAAAGAAAAGCTTGCTCCAATTTCTCATTTTAATCTCAGACAATCAGTTTTGAGAATCTATAGGCTGGCTAGAACATAACAGTTTTTTTTTAAATTAAAAAAAAAATCTGCGTGGCTCCAGCAGCATCTGCTGCCTAATGGCTCTTGCAATTTTTATTTTCATAGCACAGGATGCTTGAGGGATAAGATGGCAGGACCGAAAACTCTTTAGGTGGGAAAGCAGCAGATGCCAGCCTGGCCAAAAGTTATGGGAGAGGGAGAAGGGATCCCCTCTCTACAACTCAGTGCCTCTTTGAAAATAAGAAAAATCATATTCTGTCCCCAAAGCCAAAGATTTTGTGGTGTGAACAATCCTCCAGTGCCCCAGAATTTCTTCATGAGTTAGGAGTTACCATGTATTTATTTATTTGTGATTTTTAAAAGTAATACAGAAAAATTAGTAACATATAAGGAATTGCATATTAATGGTTTTAAATTTTTTATTAATTCAGTTTAGGCCGATAAATAATATGGACTAATAATAGTAATACTGTATATATAGTAATACCCTGTTTCCCCCAAGTAGGACATCCCCTGATAATAAGCCCCATTGAGCGCATGGCAATAAGGCCAAGTACTTATTTCAGGGTTCAAAAAAAATCTAAGTCAGGGTCTTGTTTTCGGGGAAACACGGTATATAACTGTAATTAAAACATAATGTAGAATTATAATGTAATATTTAATACTAATTGGTTAATTAATTGTATTTAGTTTTAACATAACATAACATAACATCAGAGTTGGAAGGGACCTTGGAGGCCTTCTAGTCCAACCCCCTGCCCAGGCAGGAAACCCTACACCATCTCAGTCAGATGGTTATCCAACGTTTTCTTAAAAATTTCCAGTGTTGGAGCATTCACAACTTCTGAAGGCAAGTCGTTCCACTTATTAATTGTTCTAACTGTCAGGAAATTTCTCCTTAGTTCTAAGTTGCTTCTTTCTTTGATCAGTTTCCACCCATTGCTTCTTGTTCTACCCTCAGGTGCTTTGGAGAACAGCCCAACTCCCTCTTCTTTGTGGCAGCCCCTGAGATATTGGAACACAGCTATCATGTCTCCCCTAGTCCTTCTTTTTGTTAAACTAGACATACCCAGTTCCTGCAACCGTTCTTCATATGTTTTATCCTCCAGTCCCCTAATCATCTTTGTTGCTCTTCTCTGCACTCTTTCTAGAGTCTCAACATCTTTTTACATCGTGGCACCAAAACTGGATGCAATATTCCAAGTGTGGCCTTACCAAGGCATTATAAAGTGGTACTAACACTTCACGTGATCTTGATTCTATCCTCTGTTTATGCAGCCCAGAACTGTGTTGGCTTTTTAACAGCTGCTGCACACTGCTGGCTCATATCTAAATGGTTATCCACTAGGACTCCAAGATCCCTCTCACAGGTACTACTATTGAGCAAGGTACCACGATACGGTACTGGTGCATTTTGTTTTTGGCCTAAATGTAGAACCTTACTTTTTTCACTGTTGAATTTCATTTTGTTAGATAGCGCCCAATGTTCAAGTCTGTCAAGATCTTTCTGTAACTTGAGCCTATCTTCTGGAGTGTTGGCTATTCCTGCCAGCTTGGTGTCATCTGCAAATTTGATGAGTTCCCCATCTATCCCTTCATCCAAGTCATTGATGAAGATGTTGAAGAGTACTGGGCCTAAAACAGAGCCTTGGGGTACTCCACTGCATACTTCCCTCCATGTGGATGTAGTTCCGTTGAGGACTACACGTTGAGTGCGGTTGGTCAGCCAGTTACGAATCCATCTGGTGGTGGTGCTGTCTAACCCACATTTTTCTACTTTATCTAGTAGTAGCTTATGGTCTACTTTATCAAATGCTTTACTGAAGTCCAAGTAAATTATATTGACAGCATTCCTCTGGTCTACTAATTTTGTCATTTTGTCAAAGAATGCGATAAGACTAGTCTGGCATGATCTGTCCCTGACAAACCCATGTTGGCTTTTGGTTATTACTTTGTTTGCTTCTAGGTGTTCGGTGATTCGTTGCTTGATTATCTTTTCCAGAATCTTCCCCGGTATTGAGGTCAGACTGATAGGTCTGTAGTTTCCTGGATCTGTTTTTTTTTCCTTTTTTGAAGATGGGAACTACATCAGCTCTTTTCCAGTCCTCTGGCAGCTCCCTTGTGCTCCAGGATCTTTGAAAGATATAGTTCAGTGGTTCTGAGATCACGTCTGCCAGTTCCTTCAAAACCTTGGGGTGTAATCCATCCAGTCCTGGTGATTTGAACTCGTCTAGGGTAGACAGGTGTTCACTTACCATTTTCTTCCCTATTTTAACTTGTGTTTCTAATCTGTTTTTTGTAGTGCTGTTTTTGATAGGTTGGATTGTTTTTTCCTTTTGTGTAAAGACAGATGCAAAATATGAGTTAAGTAGATCTGCTTTCTCCCTGTTTTAGTTAGGCTTAAATAAATGTTGCATCCACTTAAAATTCACTCAAATGAAATTCTCATTCCAGGCTGTGACCATTTCCTGAACTATAACCACCTGAAAACATCGATACAAAAGATTGGGTATCTCAACTCCTCATTAAAAGGATTGTGTGTCAAAGTTCCCAGAATTTCTACCAGACTGTAATCTTTTATATATGCTAATCAGGGAGCTAAATATTTGATCAAGCATTTTGCCAATCCCATTTTAGTTTTATTCTTTGAATATTGATTACATTCCTTGAACTCCACATACTACACTAGTTGATTTCTCACGAATCCCTCAGTCTTTTCCCTGGGCATTTCTTGGCCATGCCATGAAATTAATATTTTGTTTTATGGAGGAACAAATACATACTTTGGCTTCTGAGAACTATACAAAGAATTATAAAAACTGTGCACTGTTGGTATTGGTTAGAATAGTCCCCAGAAGGTTGCACAAAATTTCTTAGCCAAACTGATCATTGTTGAGACACAACAAGTTGCCTTCTGGGTATTCTGATTGACCACAACCTACACTATGGCAATCACCTTGGGAATGGACTGGATTCCATGCAATGACAACTGTTTTGCAGGAAACCCACAGCATACTTTCCAGTTCCAAATTTGACTAACCGTTTGAAAAAAATTGACATCCTGTAACAATACATCACCCATAACCCATCCCAGGGGTCTGCAAACTTGGCTCTTTTAAGACTTGTGGACTTCAACTCCCAGAGTCTTAAAAGAGCCAAGTTTGAAGACCCCTGACCCATCCCAAAGAATTAAATTTCTTAAAGGAGAACTATGCATTGTTGGTACAGTATAAATATCAACACTAGGCATTGATGCTTCAGAAACAGAATTAGTGTACTTGTATTTCTTCTGAATTCAATGTTCCCTCCAAAAGTGTTTCTGTCCATTGTAATTAACTGAAAATGCAGTCTCTCAAGTTCTGCAGAGAGCTTTATAGACCATGTTATCAAAAAATAACGTTAACAAACAAAATCTATATATTCTAGTGTTTCTTTCCTTTCAAAGTGTGAGCAAAGACCCTGAATACAAGCTTTATTATCAAGCTTATTTCAAAGAGATTCCATGTGTTTGTTTTTGGCCTAAATGTAGAACCTTACTTTTTTCACTGTTGAATTTCATTTTGTTAGATAGCGCCCAATGTTCAAGTCTGTCAAGATCTTTCTGTAACTTGAGCCTATCTTCTGGAGTGTTGGCTATTCCTGCCAGCTTGGTGTCATCTGCAAATTTGATGAGTTCCCCATCTATCCCCTCGTCCAAATCATTGATGAAGATGTTGAAGAGTACTGGGCCTAAAACAGAGCCTTGGGGTACTCCACTGCATACTTCCCTCCATGTGGATGTAGTTCCGTTGAGGACTACACGTTGAGTGCGGTTGGTCAGCCAGTTACGGATCCATCTGGTGGTGGTGCTGTCTAACCCACATTTTTCTACTTTATCTAGTAGTAGGTTATGGTCTACTTTATCAAATGCTTTACTGAAGTCCAAGTAAATTATATTGACAGCATTCCTCTGGTCTACTAATTTTGTCATTTTGTCAAAGAATGCGATAAGATTAGTCTGGCATGATCTGTTTTTGACAAACCCATGTTGGCTTTTGGTTATTACTTTGTTTGCTTCTAGGTGTTCGGTGATTCGTTGCTTGATTATCTTTTCCAGAATCTTCCCCGGTATTGAGGTCAGACTGATAGGTCTGTAGTTTCCTGGATCTGTTTTTTTTCCTTTTTTGAAGATGGGAACTACATCAGCTCTTTTCCAGTCCTCTGGCAGCTCCCCTGTGCTCCAGGATCTTTGAAAGATATAGTTCAGTGGTTCTGAGATCACGTCTGCCAGTTCCTTCAGAACCTTGGGGTGTAATCCATCCGGTCCTGGTGATTTGAACTCGTCTAGGGTAGACAGGTGTTCACTTACCATTTTCTTCCCTATTTTAACTTGTGTTTCTAATCTGTTTTTTGTAGTGCTGTTTTTGATAGGTTGGATTGTTTTTTCCTTTTGTGTAAAGACAGATGCAAAATATGAGTTAAGTAGATCTGCTTTCTCCCTGTTTTAGTTAGGCTTAAATAAATGTTGCATCCACTTAAAATTCACTCAAATGAAATTCTCATTCCAGGCTGTGACCATTTCCTGAACTATAACCACCTGAAAACATCGATACAAAAGATTGGGTATCTCAACTCCTCATTAAAAGGATTGTGTGTCAAAGTTCCCAGAATTTCTACCAGACTGTAATCTTTTATATATGCTAATCAGGGAGCTAAACATTTGATCAAGCATTTTGCCAATCCCATTTTAGTTTTATTCTTTGAATATTGATTACATTCCTTGAACTCCACATACTACACTAGTTGATTTCTCACGAATCCCTCAGTCTTTTCCCTGGGCATTTCTTGGCCATGCCATGAAATTAATATTTTGTTTTATGGAGGAACAAATACATAATTTGGCTTCTGAGAACTATACAAAGAATTATAAAAACTGTGCACTGTTGGTATTGGTTAGAATAGTCCCCAGAAGGTTGCACAAAATTTCTTAGCCAAACTGATCATTGTTGAGACACAACAAGTTGCCTTCTGGGTATTCTGATTGACCACAAACTACACTATGGCAATCACCTTGGGAATGGACTGGATTCCATGCAATGACAACTGTTTTGCAGGAAACCCACAGCATACTTTCCAGTTCCAAATTTGACTAACCGTTTGAAAAAAATTGACATCCTGTAACAATACATCACCCATAACCCATCCCAGGGGTCTGCAAACTTGGCTCTTTTAAGACTTGTGGACTTCAACTCCCAGAGTCTTAAAAGAGCCAAGTTTGAAGACCCCTGACCCATCCCAAAGAATTAAATTTCTTAAAGGAGAACTATGCATTGTTGGTACAGTATAAATATCAACACTAGGCATTGATGCTTCAGAAACAGAATTAGTGTACTTGTATTTCTTCTGAATTCAATGTTCCCTCCAAAAGTGTTTCTGTCCATTGTAATTAACTGAAAATGCAGTCTCTCAAGTTCTGCAGAGAGCTTTATAGACCATGTTATCAAAAAATAACGTTAACAAACAAAATCTATATATTCTAGTGTTTCTTTCCTTTCAAAGTATGAGCAAAGACCCTGAATGCAAGCTTTATTATCAAGCTTATTTCAAAGAGATTCCATGTGTTTGTTTTTTTAAAAAAAACATTTTCACAAATTCATTTCCATGAAACAGTTCATGGAAAAGCCTTATAAACAACTTCAGTGAACTTTTGATTTTACAGAGCTTGTTTAGCAAACTTGGCCAAAACAGAAAAACTCTAGGCATACGGTATGCTGGTGCATGTGCATAAAATCCTGGTAGTCATTTTATATACAGATATTCCTTGGTTTACGACTGGTGGCTTAGTCACCTTACAAAATTATGACAGATCCTGAAAAAGTTCCGATGGCCACCCATCCCCTACAGTCACATGCCCAGATTTTCAAAACTCAACAACTGGCCTACATTTACAGGATTCTCTTTATCACCACCTCATTCATTTAACCACCGCTGCAAAAAAGTTTGTAAAATGGAGTGTGTCATGTGATGGCACAATTAACAAACATGATGACTTTCAACCGTAATTGTAAATTCTAGTTGAGGATTATCTATACACATGTCAGTTTACATATGTGTAAGATGCATAAAATACATAAAACACACATGCATAAAGGTCTACCTGGATTTAACAGACACTCTCACTTAATAGACATCCCCTCCTCGCATTAACCATTAAACCATCCATTTAATTAGCACCTTTAAATCAGAAATTATTTCACTGACAAACTTTCATTCATTCTATCTGATATGCTAAAAAAACATCTATGCGATTAGAACCAGAGGAATGATAAGAAAAAAAGCAATTGACTAGTTTCTCTTAATGTTTCATTCCTCTCAATTGCATTTTCCTTTTCATTCATGAATTATGCATTTGTTTTCAGGAGCTCAAGTTTCACTATTTTCAATTAAAACCAAGCTTTCTATGCCTACAACAATGTTTTCCATCCAATTGACAGGTTATTTTCAGCAATTCTATCATGCGTGTGGCATAAAAAACACCAGCAAGTATCGAGGTTGTCAAGTTTCAATCAGATTGGTTTAACTATTCTTATTTTACAAGAAAAGTTAAACAGCCATAGCCTTTTACTTAAGCAGAATTTTCCAAATTGGTTTCTTCCCCATCATCATTTTTTGGGGGGGTAACTTATCCATGCTGTTGTAAATGATTTCAATTTCTCGTCTCTTTAGAAAATGTTATTTCCCATTCATGGTCATAAGAAACCAAAGAATTATCACGTTTTGTTTTCCAAATATTTCCAGATCCAATGCATATAATCACTTGTGCATTCAAGCAGGAAATTGTATGTTGTGAAGTGGAAAGGTTTGCATTATTCATCTTTCACTGATTACATCCTAAGAACATCAGAAAAGCTTTAGACTAACTAAATCTGTTTCTCCAGGGGTCATCAGAAGCTTCCACAGGGATGGGATGGGATAATAATAATTTTTTTAAAAAACCCACAAATAGTGACAACAGTGTAATTGAGGCCCAGCTCTTCTGTATGTGCACTCACATGATGCTCAAATTGAGTGCTTGAGCATCATATGAGGGCTTTAATTGCACAGTCCCCACTGCCATCTTGATTCCTATCTCCACTATCCCAGATTCTGCTTATTATGGTCAATAGACAACAAAGAAAATACAACACCATATTCTAAAAGTCTGATAGATTCTGGCAATCTTAGTTTCCACCCACTTTCTTATTATACCACAGCCAACAAAAGGCCACAGCCTGGGTGAAAACTCAAAACATGCCAAGTCTTTGAGGAACTATGGAATGTATGTTGTGGGTGTTCACATAACTTTATGTGTGCTCAGAAACATGTTCTGCAGCATATTCACACATCACGATGTTCAGTTTTGAGCTCCAAGTTTGAATATCAGGCAAAGAGGAAAACTAGGAAGCTAACAGAAAGATTTTCTCTACAGAAAAATATTTACTTTCATTAAGCAGCTGAGGCTTCTCTCACTAAAAATGTCTCTCAGGAATACCATCTCCTCCTTATGATTGGAGTCAGGCCTCAGCTGTGAGGTCAGGAGGGCAAGCGTCTCATGCAAACCTAAAGGATCAATATAAAAGGGACTGGTCAGAATGCCCATGATCAAATTGTAAAATAGCATTTTACAGAAGTTTAATCTGTCCCAAAGAAGGACTTTACAATATTACTCTGAAATATCAGCTTAAAGCCAGAAAATTGTAAGAAAGAAATCCCTTAAAGCAGTGTCTCTCAAATTTGCAACTTTAAAAAGTCTGGACTTCAACTCCCAGAATTCCTTAAAGTTTACTTTTCACATTTCTGATAGAGATTCCAGTTCCAGTTCCAAATCCAAATTTTAATTTATTGGACAAGACTGTCCACGTCTGGTGCTAGGTTGTTCTCTGTCTTTTTTTTCTCTTTCCCATCAGCCAAACAACAACACTTACAATAAAAAAGGTACTTTGCATCCTGAGGCCTATTCATAGAATTCCATCTCTTCAGGAAAATTGCTTAGCATGTTCTGCTATTATTTTGGTACCAAGGCTTTCAAGAATCCTTTTCTTCATAGATTGTGCATCTTTTATCTATTCCACAGAATATAAGACTGCTTTTAGCAACCACTTATCTGATTATCATCATTTTTACACCATTTTTTGTATATGTAAATTCAGAGCTCCACACCAGAAGGATCAGAATCAAAATGAGACAGATAAGGGGGAAAAAAGGATTAGTTGAAAACTATTCCAAATATGTGCAAATGGCTTCTTACAATGGGAGTGACTTATCTCAAATAGAACCAGCTTTAAGCACCGTGTACTCCTTGAATGCTGGACATCAGCTGGAAAAGCAAACTGGAGTCAGAGAAAAGCAGAACTTTACTGTTCTTAGAATAGGTATTAGTAACTTCTGGGCTGTGGCCATCACTGATCCTATGCAATGCCATAGCTCCCAAAATATAAAAATCTTAAAATATGGTATAAAAAAGTGAAGCATATAAAACAAAAATCAATTGATTGTATTTATTTTACATTGGAAGTCAATATCTGGTGCAGAGTTTTCCAAACCTGAGAATTTCAAGATCTGTGGACTTCAACTCCCAGAATTCCCAAATCAGTTTGGCTGGCTGCAAAATTCTGGGGGTTGAAGTTCACACATTTTAAAGTGCCAAGTTTGAAAAACACCAGTGGCACAGTAGATGTGGCCACCTTGTCCATTACTATAACCCCCACTTTCCAAGACTATAACAACTCTAAATCTAATATATTTTGAGCAACTACATCTTCCAAACATCCACTGGGAATTCTGTCCCAATTTAGTTGTACTAGCCATACCAGATCAGGGGAAACTGATTTATAATCTGAAAAAAAAATGGCCAAAGGGTACTGCTTTTTGTTTCCTTTTTCACATTTTATATTGGTTTACTGAGATTAGGTTTCCTTTGTTGTTAATACATTAGCTTTGGTTTTTTATTATCAGCTTATTATAAACCATTGCATGAGTTTAGATCAGTAAATAAATAGCACTAGAAACTGGCTTATCTTTAAAGCCTTCTGGACCTCCAGTTCCATGTAGGATCGTTATAGAAAAGCACATTTTCTAAAACATAAACCAAGAATGATATCATGATTAAGGTAGCAGAAATTCTAATACCTGAATCTTCAGATAGGACGGGCATGGTATGTTTCTTGCTCACTACCTACAGATCCACGTGTTCAATCCACCTTCCAACAGCTATAATTTCTACACCAACAGAATGCCTGGAATCAAAGAAAAGACAGCACTGTTTTTTTGACAGTTTGAAAGTATGTTAAAATATGTGCTTTCTATAGTAAATTTCAGAGAGAATTATCTGTAATTTGGTTATTGTATGGCTTCATTGCCTCTGCTGTTTGGAGCAATTATTAATTATGATTGGTAGAAAAAGACAAATTGATCCAAACTGAAAGAAAGGATAGAAGTGATCAGAAGACACTCACATAATTGTGGAGAGAGAGAGATCTGCATTAAAAATGGGTGAATTCATCTGAATTCACAACTACATAAATACATTCCACATTTGCAGGTATCAAAAAGCTTAATGCAAACATGCAATTTCACGACCTTCCCAGGAGCATCTCAGTCCTATCATGTAAAGGAATCCTGGCCCAATGCGGCTTTCCTCTTAAGCAGAGGTTCTCAACCCTGAGCAAGTTTAAGAAGTGTGGATTTCAGCTCTCAGAATTCTGCTTTTTAAAGCTGCTGAGTTTGAGAAGTATTAGTCTAAACTATTGTGAAAGTCTCCTCCTGCATTCCTACCTATCACAACCTTTCTATTCTTCATTTAGTATTATCAATATCATAACAAGCCCACTTCATGGATTGGCTTGTGCAACAAAACACAGCAGAGTTAATTTTAATGTATGTGTTAGTAAAAAAAAATGCTGTTAATTTAAAATAAAACAATGAAATATCCCAGTTTTCCTCTAGCCAAATTGGAAAACAGGGTAGTCCACAGATCTTTAAACAAAGCACACTGGCAGGCAACGTTTTGCTCTGCACTAAACACGTGCAGCCATTATTGATCAAGCTGTGTTCCTCAGCTATCATGAGCATACTTTCCAAAAACTGCACTTTTTTATCATTGAGGGGAAAAATTGTTTCCTTTTCAATGTGGGACCCCTGCAATTTGGTAAGTTAAGCATCATCTATTGATCCAAAAGACATTTTCTACTCTCAGTATATATTTACTGAACAATCTGATGAAAGCAATGCAAATTGCAATAGACATACTGTCTAATAAGTAGGCTACATTCAATGCACACCCAGCAAGTGGAAATAAGCTCTGCTGGATTTAAAGCTATCCCAGGCTGGGTACACCAACTACGTTAAGCCATAATGAGATTGGTTTCATTTTGATTTATCATCTTAAGTAAAGTCAGCCTTGTCACTTGCAAACCACTGTGTGCAGAAATAAATGACTTGTTGCACTTAGAGGCTGGCTGTCTTTTTAATCCTTTGGCTTTGGAGGTCCACAGGGGATGTAAATTAATATATATTTCCCTTTATTTATATAAATAACTCAAGGCAGCACACAGATACTCATTCCCCTTCCTATTTTTCCCACAACAACCCTGTGAGATGAGTTGGTCTGAGAGGAATTGACTGATCCGAGGTAACCTACCTGGCTGTCATGTCTAAAGTGAAACTAGAATTCACAAGTCTCCTGGCATATAGTCTGGTGATTTAACCACTAGTCCTGTAATGATCTGATTGGCATAAGCAGGACCATTTTTTTAAACTATTTTGGGGATGCAGGTAGGGGAATATTTAAGAGTTTTGTTCGTTAACTTTCCCTGATGGGAAAAATCAGCCCATTAGGGAGGGATATAAGATTTGGGAGGGGGGAGTATGAAATGACAGCCTTGACCCTCTGCAAATGTTAAGGCATCATGTTGTCCTGGAAAATGCTATCCAAATTCATGACATCTCATCAAGATGTTGACATGATGGTGTTTTGGACTACAAAAGGGGCGTTGAAGAACCTTGGATAATCCATCTCTGGGTAAGGACAAGCACCCCTTGCAGAAACACGCCCATATAAATATTTGCTTCTTAAGTCCTTGTCTTCAAGATTCAGTTTCTTATCTGTTCACCAAGAAATAGTTGTAACTCAAAGGATGTTGAGCTGTCCATTCTGCATAGTATGAAAGAACTGTACCATTTGTCGGCCTCTATGCTTCTGCATCACTTTATTTTTTTCTGCTGTGCCAGCCATGCCCCTGGATTGACTATTGATCCTGACCATCTTGAAAAGCCTAATCCCCCCATCTGCTTAATATTATTTTCAGTAGGGTGTTCTTCACCCATTTCACTATAGGGCGCACAGGGTGGGGTGTCACGAGTGCTTACCACAGTTGTTGGAAAAGAAAAAAAAACTCTACTACTTCCTATAGCTGGTTAAACCCATTTGCGATAATTAGCCAGAACTTTAAGAAATCCACATGCTGTGCAGAAGTTTATGAAGTGAAGCAAGAAAGTTCTGCACGTTTGTTTTCATGTCTCAGCCTTCTCATCAGTTAAATCTGCACAACACATTACTGTAAACTATATGAAAATGGGATTAGGTAGTCTATGAATCATCATGTTGTTGGCCACTCGCTGTATTAACATAGTGTGTGAATTTGATTGTGAGTCATAATATAAAATTCCTTTGGTTTGGCTATAGCATGCTTATGGGAACACAGTAACTAAATTCTGTTTACCCTGGTTTTCAGTTTAGAATGCTGTATGCACTACAGCTGGACATGTAAAATGTGCAGTTGTGAACAGAGTTTGAATAGCAATAACACTGTTGTCCATGAGTCATTGCACTGATGACTATCTTGTGACAAGACAACACCACCAGCACTGACTGTCAACCTGAGATATTTATCAGGTAATTGTAAGCAACTCATGTAGGAAAGTTCAATAACTTAGTGTATTTCTCTGAATTTTCTCTGCTAGAGCCATAGAGTATATAATTCAAGAGCATCAGGGATTTCAGGTAAATCTACGTTTTACTCCATGAGAGACAATTTTCATTTTAATCTGGCCTCTCCCAATCTTATTGTGATTTATTCTCCCCACACATTGGGAGGGTGCCAAGTCAAGAAAGGCTGATAATCATTCATATAGGTATTTTTTGTTTAGCAACAGCCCCATTTATAGACCATTCAGTTATAATGGTGTTGAAAAAGTATCTTTGCAATCAATCCTCACATTCATGATCTTTGCCAGTCTGTAAAACAAAGGAAAGCTGAAGTAAGATCATAAACATGGTTACAGTTTCACTTAGCAACCACTTCACAATCAAGTTGCCAGTCCCAGTTGTGGTTGCTAAATGAGGGGTGGGTTCTACTTACCTTTACTACCAGTGCTTGCTTTGTTTGCGAATGCTTCTGCGCATGCACAGAAGCCCCTTGATGATGTTGGGGATGGTGGGCTGAGCCTCCCGCAGTTTTACTACCGGTTCTATAGAACCAGACAGAACCGGGAGCAACCCACCACTGTACCCGTAGTTAAATTGCCAGCATTACACATAGTTACAACCATAACTGAACCAGGCAAATGCTGACTTAAGTTATGACAGTCATAAAGCAAACATCTTGGTCATTAAATGAGCCCACTGTTTATTATGGGATGTTTTTTTCTAGAAATCAGAAGTAAATGCTGGTTTCTAGCAAAAAGGTCATAAACCAGTCTCGTGACCCTAGAGTGCTGCAAACAGCCATACATATGGGGCCTTTCTGCCGAGCTCCAAAATGTGGTCACATGATCCTGGCAGGATCCCAACATTGGATCCTCAAAGCTGGGCCCTCTGCAGGGGGAGGGGATCTGTCATAACTTCAACTGGTTGCTAAGCAACTAAACGTAAGTCAAGACTACCTGTATTATCTTTTACTGTTGCATTAACAAGGTTTTGAAGCTGAGCAAGATACTTGCTATCCATACTAACATTCTGCTTGAGATAGGATGACCATCTTAAAATTTCTTTTGATTCAAACTTGATCTCTAGTGACTTTATGAATATATTCACATAGGTTTTAGATTATTATTATTTTTCCCACAATGTGGAAGGAGTGCACCACTGCCAATAATGTTTTATCTTTCCTTTGAAACTTTAACCCTAGAACTCCCAAGTGGCACCCCATTCAAGTAAGCCCTACTTCACTTCAAAGACCAGAACGCTCAGCTGGATTCCACCCCATGCTCAGATAATATCATCCTAGTTTGATCCTATTCTGAAAATTAGGATGTTGCACAGGGAGAAAAAAATCCCAGCATTGTTAAAATAAGCACTTCTTCTTATAGCTGCTGCAAATGCAGCAGTTTTAGGCATAATTCCTCTGCCATTAGTCACTGAACTGTACCTTCTAATATTCATCATCCTGTGTGAAAAATAAAGGTAGGGAGGGTTGCTTTTTACAACCCTCTCTTCCATCTACTTATTTCACCTCTACCTAACTGGGAAGGATGATAAGTGAAGTGTTTGTGGAAAAGGCCATGTTTTTGGCCAACAATCCAAGCTCTCCAGATATGGGAAGGGAGAAGAGCTCATTGCAATTCAGGGTGACAGTGGGAAGACCTTTGGAGAAATTATTCCTCTGTAAATTTTAATTTCATTCCATCACAGGGTCCATGGAACTCCCTTCCTGGAATATGTAAAATACTCAACATATATCTTGATCTAACAAATCCATCAGGCACATTGCTACAGAAAAAAGTGACTGCAAACTTAATTTCAAAGAACAATCAAATATGTGCATAATAGGCCACACCTACGTAAATATTCATGGCCACCAGAGTTAAATTTATAATATATAACTAGATATCCAGGAATTTTTGTAGTCTCACTCTTTCCATTATGATGGAGAGTTCTAATTTTAAAAGGTCCTGGGTTTGACACACATAATTTCCATGCTGTTTTTTATTAAGACTATAGCTATCAGATCTGAGGTTTAAGACTCAAGCCATCCGCTAAATCCTATCAAAGAGATCTCCTCTGCTATCTACTGGTCATCCTGGATTTTGGCAGCCAAGATTTGGGAGCACCCTTACAGGTTACTGCAAATGACATGGCCTCTTTATAAAGCATTGGCTGAAATGAAATTGCAAGCAACAAGAACAGTGGATGAGGAACTAAGAGTAACACACATGCCTTGCAGGCAGAAGGTCTTATTGGCCATCTCATTAAAAACTAGATAGCCTATTAAATGAATGACCTCTGTTCAGACTGTAGAAAGCTGCAGCCAACTGAGTAAGTAATAAGGGGTAGGATGAACTAATAGGCTGACTTGGGAGAAGGCTGTTTCTTATGCTCTAATTAACCAGGGTATCAATGCAATCTACCTCATCTATTTTAGCTAATCCATCCCAAAATTCAAAAATTCAAAAATGAAATGGTACAATTAGAAGCCTTTTTTAAAAAAAACCAGTTAAGCTTTTAATTAGCTGAATAGATTTAATTTACTAAACCACAAGCTGTTAAAAAAAGATCAGACCTATGCTCTCCTTAGAGACAACTCTGTGTTACTAATACTCCATACAGCCCTTAAAGACATCCCCCCACACACATTTTAAAAACAAAAAATGTAACCCCTGACCTCAGAAATAATTCTCCTTTCAAGCCTTTGTTGCAGTGCCCACAACCTTTTGGGCACCAAGGCAGAGAAAGGTTTTTTCACGGACCGAAGAGGACATGCTGCCTGCATCCCATGGATGAGGCTTCACTTGTTTGCATGGCCCAGTTGCTGACATGCTGCGGATCGATGTGGGTGCACAGACCCACAAGGGGTTGGGGACTCCTGCTTTATTGTGTGTTGAAGCCAGTTAACAATTATGCTTTGCAGCTTTATGAATTTGGCCAGTTGCAACTTATCTAGAAATCCCTGGTTAACTAATCCATAGTTTAGCAAAATAATGCAATCACACTTTCCCTTCAAATGTTGTACTATAAGCAGAAAAAAAAGCAATGCACAAGCGGGACAGTTAAGGAAAGCTTTGAAGCAGCATGACTCAGATGCAAGTACAACTCAAATGATGTGTACAACACTATTTGCTTATGCTTCTTTAATGGGTTTACAGATGCAGCTCAGATATCTTTATCGTCCTGCTGTGTTGGTACAGTATTTGAATATATTGATGCATTATCTCCCCTGCAATCTCATCCTAAAATGTTTTGCAGTTTAAAATAACAATGTAAGCACGTATACAACAAATTAAACAATATTCAATTTCAGCAACAACCAGCTCAATTCAAGGTGCTGGCCACCACCTAAAGGGTCTTTTACAGTTTGAGTCTTGGCTATCTTTGAGAATATCTGCATCGGTTGGAAAATGTCCATCCAATATATATTGGCAGGACAGAAATGCTTCAGATTACCATACCCTGCAATTTAGGGAGACTGGTTCAGGGAGGGTGGCCAAGAAATCTTGCAAGTGCACAAATTATTGTATACATAAATAAAAACTGAAAATCATTTGGTAGGGCAAAAAAAACCATTTATCCAAGAGTGTCCTGGATAAAGAGTTAGAACTTTCAAGAGATATAAAAAAAAGATATAATTTATACCAATTTACACATTTGCGGTATGGGGAGCATTCCAAAATGGGGAAACCCCCACAGAGAAGCCCAAGATGCCACAAGACAAGGTTGGGCCAATATTCCCCATCTCCAATCTCTGTTAGTCTCATGCTCTATTTAAGGACCAGCTCAAAAAATAAAATTGGCTCCTGAGAAAGGCAATGGGGAGAGCTGGAAATGACACTATAATATTATGCTTGGTACTCTAATCTCCATCTTTTCTCTCATTAAGGCAACACTTTTGGAGAATTGAACTTCTCTGTCTCAATCAGAGACAGGAGTAAGACTGTCTCTGACTGAGAGAGAGAAGTTCAACTCTCGAAAAGTGTTGCCTTTATGATAGAAAAGTTTGAGATAGAGTACCAAGCATAATGTACTATTAAACTTCTAAGGTGCCCATCTTCTCAAGATGAGTCTAGGCTTGAGCTTCTAAACAAAGTTAGTTATAAACCAAACAAGATTGAGAAAATGAGAAGCTGAATGGGCAATACAAGCTATCTAGAGGGACAGGTTTAAAGAGAAAGGGCAAGTAAACTAACCAGCAGAAAGAAGAGAACAAGCGGAAACAGAAAAATGGAAAAACACCTCATTTCCACCACTATATTTCTCTGTACCTTACAATACCTTTCTGCCCTGTAAAACTATCCACCTCTTTGTCATAACCGTACACTGCTTCATTTAATGGTAGTTCCTGACTTACAACCATTTGCTTAGTGACCACTTGAAGTTAACATTCAAAATGATGATGGACACTCCCAGCGCCCAAAATAGCTACTTACAACTCAGTTTTAGTTATGGCCAATGTTGTACCCTTGCGGTCACATTCACAAAATTAAGGTAGATTTGCCACACACACTGTGCCTATCTCCACCCCACACATTCCTTGTGGCATTTTACAATTTACTTAATACTCATGGGAGGTAATTCAGGTTCAGCCAAGAGCACTACATTATCTGCATTCAAAAGTTCACAATCATAAAGTACATTTATTCATAAATGTAGTAAACCAACTGGACATTTCAGATCATTGTCTGACTTCCAACTCAGTGTTGAACCATTTCCTGAGGATTCCACTTTTTCATGGTTCAGTTGTTCATTAAGTTTTATTCATGCTGGCTGGGGAATTCTGGGAGGCAAACTCCATATCCCATAAAATAACCAAATTTGAAAAATATTGGTTTAGTTCCATCATATATTTTTTCTACCACTTTCAGCAAGAAACCATCAGCTCCGTATTAATGCAAAAATTTCCATAGCTCATGCCTATTCACATTATCATAAGCTTTTTGGGTGTACAATAAACTCTATTTCTTATCTCAATGTTTTGCAGAGTAGCAAAAATCTGCTCTTTAAGCCTCCTGGCCACCATAATTATACTTCTCAGATTTTATTACCATCATATCTTATATGCTTTTGGTCAAAGTTCCGAAATATTTCCCAAACCCTTAATAAAATAAAGTCTAATAGTTTTTGTATTCACTCTTGCTATCTTTCTTTTTTTACAGGGAACAATAATGCATTTCCCCCCAATCCTTAATAAATTCAGTCTGCACACATTAAATAAATACAGCTATTCCATGAGCAAGCGACATTAATCTTTTAACCTTTCTTCAATTACAGCATCTATACCTGCAGCCTTATCATTTGGGTGGGGGGCATTAGCATTTGTAGTATTTATTTCAATTGCACTTGTTGATGTATCAATATTATTCTCTAAAGTTCTCCTTCTAGCATTTCCTCACTTCTGTTTCATTCTTAATCATTACTTTTTAATGTTTAATTCCATTCACTCTGCTAGAAGCTGTGAGTTACTCCATACCGTTATTCAGAAGTGCTATGTGAAAGCATGGTTTTCTCTCTAATTTTATAATGTTCAGAGTGGGCAATGTAGGTATACAAGAGCAGTGTTTGTATGACAGGTTTAACCAGATCAATTAAAGGCCTACTGGCTGACTTTGCCAAATATATAAAATTGGGATGAGTCGTCACTCTATTTTATGAACGGGGAATTTATAAACCCAACCAGTTTCAGAACCAGGGTTGCTGGGAGTCAGATAGCATACGAAGGAAGAAAGAAGGAAGGAAGGAAGGAAGGATTCTTGTTTTGTGCAAACCACAGTATGGAATGAATCTATAATCAAACTGCACAAAAGCAATACATGGAAACTACAACAAGGAGATATATTTTTTTCCTTTCTTTGCCTCTTCATTTATTGTGGTTTACTTGGTTAAAATGTTTTCAATGAAACACATTTTCCTCAATTTAGGTCCCTGTATATATGCTGAACAGTAGATAGGATGCCTATCTGGGAATGATGAGAGCTATAATCCAACCTGGATGAAGAAAGGCAGAAAAATATGAATGCTATCTTTGTTCAAAGGCTTAACTTTATCTTTCCAGAACTTCAAAGCTTTTCCCTTAGTCAGTGTTTCCTAATCTCAGCAATTTCAAGATGTGTGGACTTCAATTCCCCAGCCAGCATGCAAGGAGCCAAGCATGATGTATGGAGAAGTTTAAGCCACCAAGTACCCACATCTAAAACTGTTGAAGATGAAAAACACCACCTTAAGTCATGGTGAAATAATACATATGAGCAGGTGCAGAGTGCATTTCCTGAACGGTGAGCAGGAAACCATAATAGATCTGACATAAAACAAACAGCACACGCTTATAATCAAATTAAAAGCTGATTTCAGTGTAGCCTTTGGTTTTGCATTGTAGAAACCGGGATAACCAGCGGAAGGCAGTTAAGAAACAAATATTTATTTCTATCTATTCGTTGCTGTTTAGTGGTTGGCCGGATGTTTGCAGCCCTCGCCCGGGACCCGTTTCGTTTCAGAGTTCACACCATCCCGGAAACGCGAATGTTTATCTGAACCAGAGCGCGGACACTGCTCGCCCAGCTGGACGGGAGAGTGCGCCCTAAAAGCGCATCAGGACCAGGAAGCACCTCCGAGGAAGTGGCTGTAGTCTTTCGCTTCACTAAGGAAGCAAGCTTCCCTTGTAACCCCCTCGCCTCTACATGACAATAGGAGCTTCCCGGCCAAAGCAGAAAACGCGATCCGCGGCAAGTATAGCATCTCTAAAGTGAAGCAGAGATGTTCCCACCGCCACGAACATCCTCTCTTCTCCTCTCTTCCTTTCCCAGCTTGACAAATTAAGTCTCCCTTGCTAGGCAAAGCAACAGGAAAGAGGTCGTAGCCAGGAGGAAGCGGGTTGCCTTTGTGATTCACGCAAAAGCGAAGCCCGAGGGAGAAGGAGGTCCAAGAGCGCCAGAAGATGCGCGCGCGCATCCCCCCCTCCCCAGGCCAACTCCGGCCTGGTCAGTTTTTGGGCGCTTGGCCGCGGCCGTCGCCTGGCAGCCTCACTTGCCTGCACACCCGCCCCGACCCCACTATAATGTTACCCGTAGGAGGAGCGACGATCCACACTCGCTTGCTTGGGGCCCCCTTCCTCCGTGTCACTTTGGGTGGCGGCCGGCCCCTGCCGGCTCTTGCTGGGCTTCTCGTCTCGTGGGGCGCGTCTCGCTCATGCGCTTCGCGGAGGTGGCGGTACTTGCGCGCTGTGTGCGTGGAAGAATAGGCAGCCCCCCCCCCTCCCGGGTATGGCCCTTCCCCTTTTGTTCTACGCCGGGTGGAGAGCGCCGGTCACGCAGCCTCTGCTCGACCTTTCTCGGTCTCCCTGCCCTCGGGAGTCGCGCCTCCAATCGGTCAAAACAGAGCCGCCGCTCGCCAAGCAAGCGCCTTCCTCTGGGGGAGGGCGATATCCCTGGAAATACTGTATTCTTTAGCGGCAATCCCACGCACGCTTACCTGGGAATCACCCTCATTGAATACGATGGGATATACTTCCGAGTCAAGCCCACATAAGATTGCGATTTACGGTTCTGATTTAGTGTTTGGAGGCTAATTGTTTTCTTCCTTCCGTTTCAATTCTTCTTTCCTTCCTTCCCGGCTTTCTGCTCCTTCATTTCTGCATTTCACTTTCTCCTCTTTATAAAATAGACTGAATTCTCAGGCCAAGATGAAGGATAGAGAGATGGGATGTCTTGTCTTCCCACTCAGTGTATCATTCTCAACAGAAAGAGGTTTGTCTAGCCATTCAAACTAAATGACTTAATGAGGAATCCCCTTGACATGAAAACAAGAAAAACCTATAGCATTTTTCCTTTCAAGACAAGCTCAACAATCCTCAACAATCTGATATCCTCCAGGTATGTTTAGTATGGTTCCCTCCACAACCCAGTTGTGATAAGAAGGCTGGAGATTAGTTTTTGTTCTTATATCATAGTATTGATGTTAAAGTTGATGTGTAATTGATATTTTATCTATGTACACAGAGAGAGAGAGAGAGACACAGACTTGTTTAAAACTATATTTATTTGATCTCCAGTTAAAAAAATTCCAGCAACTTAATATTAATAGACTGTGATTTTTCTCCTTTTTCCACTAAAAATAATCACAACTTCATTAGTAAATGTATTTTAAAAAGTAGCTTTAAAGATTTTTCTGGGTTACTGGGGAAAGGTGTAGTCCTGGAATTCCATACTATGTATGGAAAATTAACAAATGAACTGAACCCACTGTACAACTTATACTCATTGAATTTGTGCAGTGATGCCTCTGCTGCCTCAGGCATTAGTTGGTTGACTTGGTTTGTGATGCCACAGCATAATCAGAAATAATTAACAACATCAAAGCTCTTTTCAGAGAAAAGTTTGCTTTTCAGAAAAAAGCAGAAACATCAGTATGATATCATGAAAACTGTGCCAAAACAGATTCATATCTTACAATTTCTGTTCTTGCATTAATAGTGAGATCTAAGCAAAACAGCAGGTTAAGATATAAAGGGAAATTGAATAAATAAAATTTACACACCACTGTGAGTTAGTGGGAAGAGCAAACTATAGGTTCACTAGAGCAGAATATTTCTGATTGCAAGTAAGAAAAGTGAATACCAATAATCAAAAAGCAACATCAGTGATAATTTTTTTTCGAATAGTCTGGGTCACCAATCACACATGCATCAAGGCTATACATTCTTCAAAAAAGCCAAAATCTGCAAGAATTGCAACTGCCTTTGTTCCCTTAACACTTCAAAAATATATGATCATTCTACAGCAACACAACTAAATCAACTATCTAATAACCATGGAACCCTACTTCCTTCCTTTACTAAGGAGTGATTATTGTATCTAAAGAACAGAGAATCCCACTGCTGTAGCGTGTCCAGAAATTATCTTTGAACATCATTACTGTTTGATATTACTTCTTTATGTGACCAATAATGTCCCTGTTTCTTTCATTATTTTCTCTTTACATAAATGTTTATTTCTCTGAAAATCTGCAAGAGTTGTCCAAAAACGGTATGTGGAGCCAGGCTTACCTGAAGGGAAAGTTTACCTTCAGATCATTCATGAAAAATGAAACTTGTTACACTTCAGGCTCGCTGAATTTCCTTATCACATCACATTTGACAGAAGAGACAAAAATGTCACTATCGGTATATGTGTCTGGACTGAACACATATTCCATTCTTGTGCATTATATCACCCTTACTTTACCCTGTAGTAGCAAAGGCCAGCATCATCCAGGGGTCCAAAGAAATGTGAAGAATCATGACTTTCCAGATATAGTCTCAAAAGGGCCAATACATGAGGGATGCCAGGAGTTGTAGTATTGACACACCTGGAAAGGTCCCTGGTTCTCATTTCCAGGATTATAAAGTTTTGGTCAACTTCGTATCCATTGTAAACAACTCTAAAGCTAATGGCCCAATCTGAAATCCATTATTTTCTTCTCTCCTGAAATAGCTTATAATGGAGGAAACCACATTAACCTTTTGGAAGGAAAGATCACAATGACAAGAGAAAACATGATGGAGAATAGTATTGAATTGGTGCACATTTAGGATGCTAAGAAATAGCCTCCAGCAGAGGCAATGGAATTAAAAATAGAAAAGATAAAATAACTTAGAATGAAATAAGTAAGGATATGCTGGAAGGTGTATTTTAGAGATCGGTATGGTAATAGTAGTAGTATAGCAAAGAGTAGAACTAAAATGAATGCCATAAATGTTAAGAGAAAAAAATATGAAAATGAAGTAATAGATGTTGTGGGAAAGCTAAAAATGGCAGGGCTGCAAATATAAACGGCATAACTAAACAAATATTAAAATATAAATAGGTTTGCTTATGGCGTGGACAGTTTCTTTAGCATATTCACGAAGATGGCCTGAGGACTGGAAAAATGGAAAGCAATGAAAAGGTATCAAGAGTGAATGCAGAAACCGTAGAGGAATTAGCCAGTTAAATGGGCTTGGGAAGATGTTTGGTAGTATTCTGACTGAAAGGGAATAAGAAATAGCAAGAAGCAAAATTTAGGAAATGCAATAAGGCTGGACAAAGGGTATAACCCCACCCCAACGAAGCCGTTGAAGTGCTGTCCCGGTGTTTAGAAGCCGTACGGGTCTGGATGGGGAGAAACAGGCTCAAGCTCAATCCCTCCAAGATGGAGTGGCTGTGGATGCCGGCATCCCGGTACAGTCAGCTGAGTCCACGGCTGACTGTTGGGAGCGAATCATTGGCCCCGATGGAGAGGGTGCGCAACTTGGGCGTTCTCCTGGATGAACGGCTGTCTTTTGAAGACCACCTGACGGCCGTCTCCAGGAGAGCTTTCCACCAGGTTCGCCTGGTGCGCCAGTTGCGCCCCTTTCTAGACCGGGATGCCTTGTGCACAGTCACTCACGCCCTCGTGACGTCTCGTCTGGATTACTGCAATGCTCTCTACATGGGGCTCCCCTTGAGGGGCATCCAGAGGCTTCAGTTAGTCCAGAATGAGGCTGTGCAGGTGATAGAGCGAGCCCCTCGTGGCTCCCGTGTGACACCTATCCTGCGCAGGCTGCACTGGCTACCTGTGGCCTTCCGGGTGCGCTTCAAGGTTTTGGTGAACGTCTTCAAAGCGCTCCATGGCATAGGGCCGGGCTATTTACGGGACCGCCTACTGCTACCGAATACCTCTCACCGACCCGTGCGCTCTCACAGAGAGGGACTCCTCAGGGTGCCGTCAGCGAGACAGTGTCGTCTGGCGACACCCAGGGGAAGGGCCTTCTCTGTGGGGGCTCCCGCCCTCTGGAACGAACTCCCCCCAAGACTTCATCAACTTCCGGACCTCCGAACCTTCCGTCGCGAGCTTAAAACACACTTATTCATCTGCGCAGGACTGGATTAGTTTTTAAATTTGTGGGTTTTTTAATGGGTTTTTATCATTTATTCTAAATTTTTAATCTCGGCCAATTGAATAAGTCTTTTAATTGTATTTTAATAGTATTTATATTGTAATATTATTGTTTATTTTATCTGGCTGTGAACCGCCCTGAGTCCTTCGGGAGAAGGGCGGTATAAAAATTTAAATAATAAATAATTTATTTATTTATTTATTTATTTATTTATTGTTCAAATTTATATACCGCCCTATCTCCCAAAGGACTCAGGGCGGTTCACAGGCATATAAAACATCAATATACAAATTAAAATAATCATTAAAAAACTTATTCTAATGCCCAGTTATTAAAACTAAAAATATTAATATTAAAATCAGTTTAAAACCCCTCTAAATTTAAAATCTAAGCCAGTCCTGCACAGATGAATAAATGTGTCTTGAGCTCGCGACGGAAGGTTCGAAGGTCCGGAAGTTGACGGAGTCCTGGGGGGAGTTCGTTCCAGAGGGCGGGAGCCCCCACAGAGAAGGCCCTTCTCCTGGGCGTCGCCAGACGACACTGCCTAGCTGACGGCACCCTGAGGAGTCCCTCTCTATAAATAAAATAAATAAAGATCCCGTTTTTGCTTTGAGAAATATATATATGCACAAAATGGAGTTTTTAATATCCTTATTGAAGTAGCTTAATAAAATGAATAGGCATGAATTATGGGGTGTTTTACAGAAATACAGAATGGAAAGTTGGCTATTGACTGCAATAAGAACATCATAATAGAGGTAAACCATGCATGTGAATTAGAGTGTCTAGGAAAGTGATGGCGAACCCTGGCATGTCACCAAAAATAGTATGGCATGTCCCCATCATTGGCCTATGAAATTGCTCAGAGCTGATCTGGAAAGAACACAAGGAGATGTGGTTGCACTCTGTTGCTACCTCTGTAACATTTCCTGAACATGTATTTTCCTAGATCTGGGTAGCAACTATGATAGGACAGGAAATGATGCAGGATGTTTTAAGGAACTGCCAAGAACTGCTAGATCTGAAGCATCCTTGTCTACTTCTAAAAAATAATATTGTATTCTTCTCAAACTGAAAATTGGATGCTGATTGAGATATGATGGAAGTATATATACATGAGAATAAATGGGATTCTTAAAGAACGGTCCAACAATGACAGGAATAAGACGTGTGATGTCCCCATACTTTTTAAAAATAAATTTATGGCTAAATATATAATAATTGCTTGGGATTATATCGAAGGGGTCTTCACTGAGGATATTAATGTACCGTAAATTTATATCCTGGGTTGTTGTATGAGGACCCAAATGCATAGTGATATAGATATATCATGATATGGAATGCATGATGCAACATATTGGATCAAATGGCAGCAAACAGAAGTAGCCAAATTCAGTTGATCCAAAAGAAGAAAAACAGGGTCCGCTTGGACTAGTGCTTAGATAGGAGACCACTACGATATTCTAGATTTGGATTTTTTTTAAAAAAAAAATCGAACAAGGACAAATCATTTGTCTGTTTCTGCTATGGAATCACATGGAATTGAGCTTGTCTCAAAGCAATCTTTGACTTTGAATACTGTTTTTAAGGATAGTGTTTTGTTGTATTTATTTTACCCTCCTCTTATATCTTTGCAATTGTTTTGTTACAGCTGGCTGATAAGATAAGAACATCAGTGGCCTCGGTGTCTTCCCAGCAGCAATTGTTCCATTGTAAGTTGCCCTTTTTCTTTTATAACATTAAAATATTTTACACTGTGCTTCGTCTTTCATGCATGAATTTTGCTAGCTTGTTTTATATTTGCTCTGCAAATAAACATGTATTAACTTCATTGTGGATTCATTGTGAATTTTTTTCTGTTTCAAATCAGCTGGCAGAAAATAATACTTTTTTTAAAAAAATCTGGTTTTTGTTCTACCATGGAAATTAATTAATTAATTAATTAATTAATTCTTCCAGGAATGATACCTTATACTGTATGCGTATAAGTATACAGTAGTTTATTCTGTTTCTATTTGGCAAGGTTTGTTGTTGTTTTTTTGCAATCCCTTTAAAAATTGCAGAATTAACTTGATGATCATGTTACTGCCTGGTCAGCACTGTATACATTGCATGAGTAACACAATTTCATTTGGGTTCAGCAATTTCCAGAATATTTTAATTTAAAGCTACATGGTTAATTTCTCTGAGAGGGCAAAACTTCAATAAAGAAACAGAAATCAAATTACAGCAATGAAAGCATTCTGGTTGGGTTTTGAGTGGGGGAGGGATAGAGGAACAATGCGTCAAATTGCCTCAGTTTCTGGAATGGTTACCATACCAGGGATCCCTTCTACTGGGGGATGGGAGTAAATTTTCATGGTTTTATTCTTTTTCCCAATCTGGTCTCTTGGAATGTACTTTCATGATTAGTTACAAGAGAGATATAGTCAAAGATTTGGCGGAAAGGACAACTCAGAGTTCTTCCACAGCAACTATCAATTTGCTGGTCTTGTTTCTCTCTTTATCTGGGAATTTCTAGGCTACAGAGCAACTCTCTGATCTCCGTTTCTGCACTGAAGTCTTTAGCAACAGGAAATAATGATCATATTCTTTCATCAGATTTCTTCAAGAAATTCCAGTCCTTAGTTTCTATCAACTGCTGCAATTGTACAATCTAAGTAGCATGTCCTTGTAAATGGCAGGTTGAATTATCCATTTAAAAAGTCTCTCCTAAGATGACTCACAAAGAAATATGCAACTGTCATTTTTTCCCCATTTGCAAGTAACAGCATTAATCTACCCAAAGTGACTAGTCTGAATTTATTGGGAGATTAGTTGCCAGTTCATGGCCACAACAATTTTTTTCTTTCCACTATCAAGTCCAACTTTTTTGCATTTCTTTCCTCTAAAACAATGACAAAATGCTTTCTTTTTTTTTTTTGCTTGAGTGTCAAACTTGACAAATGCCTGGAAAAATGCCTGAGATTTTACACTTTGATTTTTAAGAGGAAGACTAAAATCAATGATATGCACTACTGGCTTCTTAGGAAAAAAATAAGAGAAGCAGGTATTTCTATTCCTCTGCCCATTTTTGCTATGGAACTTCCTTCTCTGAGTGTCTCTTTCCATAACACAAACAGATATACCCATAGCTAGTCAGTTGACTACTGCTTAAAACCTTTGACCTGGAATCAATATAAGACAGCATGATTTCAATCAGATTTCCTTAAGTCAGAGAGGGACAACCTGTGAATGTTGGTTTAGTGTCTTTTTATCTCTCCTCTGAACACAATAATTAAGAAACTAACAGTGTCCTTTCATTTTGACAAATACAGCAACTACGGAGTATACTGAAAATAAAGTTAAAAACACCCTTAAATGCTTCTCCAAAATGAAAAAGAAAATGGGAATCCAAGCACCACCCATTTTGCATGGACTCCATCAACTGTGTGCCTACTTTCCCCAAAATTGTTACAAGCAATTCCCAGCCACTAAAGGTTTGGCCAGTCCTCACTAAATTTTCCATTCTTTATAGGCTTTATAGATCTCATATTCAGTAGTTGCAAATGTTTGCCAGCAGGCAGGAAAAAAAGCCCTAGGCCACAGGCAGAGACTAACTCTTTTAAGAACACTCATCCTTTACCAATTGGCAGTTGAAAAGGGGGCAAAAGTCCAGCCGCCTTGGCAAGATGGGCAGCATAGAAGTCTAACGATAAAAAGTCTTAATGCTAGTTGAAGCAAGAATGTATGGAGCTCTCCAGGGTCCTGCAACTTCCATCCAATTGGTTAAATTCTTTTCCCCTGCAAAGCTCCATTCTAGTCAAAGCAAGACAATATCTTTATATTCTGTACTGCCAAAGGAGTGGAATCTTTAAGGGAACATATGGATAAAACCTTGAGTATATTGTGTGTATAATCTTAGAGCAGCCTTCACTAACACTCTGCCCTCCAGATATATTGGATTTGTTAAATTGGCCAAGGACTATTGGTATATCAACGTGTTTCTCAACCAATCTGTTTTAATCACTGATCACTTTCTTGGGGGGGTAATTAGTTTTATTGTCATTACTTGATTGTTCAGTTTATGTATTTCCAAAAGAGAATCATCTACACAAGAGAATCATCTGATCTAGGACTTCGTTATAAGTTCCTCTTGAACTTATCTAATCACAAGCGCATCTGAGTCTGCAGGAGGAAATAACAAATTGCCTCATTCCATCAGGACCTGCTTATCTATCATGAATTTGACAACCAAATGCAAAATGTTAACATCCGGTCATGGTAAGATCCCATTTGTTTTGACAATTCCTTCCATAGAGTGCTTGATGCAGATTTATAACACACTCCTTGAAAAGCCTCATTAATCCCTACTGTTGCAGACTCAGCAGATGAGTGCCAATGGGATTATGAACTAAATATCCCCTTGGAAACAAAATAGACGAATCAGTATGTCTTAGGGGGACAATAGGGGAAGATATAAGGGAACAACAGACAAACACCCACATCCTAGCAAAGAACACCATGCTCAACGACAACACAGTGTTGTATGTTAATGTGAATTGGAAGTAAAAAAATCAGAAATGCCTAAAACAGTGTGTCTTGGACAGTATTGTATTTACCCAAAAGACAATTAGGTAATCCTGAATTTAAACAATACTGGGCCCCACTTTTCAGGAAGATTAGAAAAGCCAATTGTTGGGTTTATAGTAATATGTCTCATTCATTCTAAGATGACCCTGTCTTTCACAGCCAATTATTTTGGAAAACATAGGGTTTTTTTAGGTTCATGCAGCAGCATACTTGGTTACTTAAAATTCTGAAAAGAAATCCTTCTATAGTCCAAAATGTTTTTGCATTTTCCACTTTTAATAATAATAATAACAATAATAACAACAAAAACAGTTGGAAGGGACCTTGGAGGTCTTCTAGTCCAATCCCCTGCCCAGGCAGGAAACCCTACACCACTTCAGACAAATGGTTATCCAATCCCTTCTTTAAAACTTCTTGTGTTGGAGCATTCACAACTTCTGGAGGCAAGTTGTTCCACTGATTAATTGTTCTAACTGTCAGGAAATTTATCCTTAATTCTAAGTTGCTTCTCTCCTTGATTAGTTTCCACCCATTGCTTCTTGTTCTACCCTCAGGTGCTTTGGAGAATAGTTTGACTCCCTCTTCTTTGTGGCAGCCCCTGAGATATTGGAACACTGCTATCATGTCTCCCCTAGTCCTTCTTTTCATTAAACTAGGCATACCGATTTCCTGCAATCGTTCTTCATATGTTTTAGCCTCCAGTCCCCTAATCATCTTTGTTGCTCTTCTCTGCACTCTTTCTAGAGTCTCAACATCTTTTTTACATCATGGCAACCAAAACTGAATGCAATATTCCAAGTGTGGCTTTACCAAGGCATTATAAAGTGGTATTAACACTTCACATGATCTTGATTCTATCCCTCTGTTTATGCAGCCCAGAACTGTGTTGGCTTTTTTGGCAGCTGCTGCACACTGCTGGCTCATATCTAAATGGTTGTCCACTAGGACTCCAAAATCCCTGTCACAGTTTTTTTAAATGCTGTTGTCACAGCCATTCATGCTCCAATGACTGCCAGATTAGATTAGTAAATTGTTCTCTGCATAAGGAGATGCCTTTACAGTAAAACAATGTTTTTCAAACTTGGGAACCTTAAGAGGTGTGGTCTTAAACTTCCAGAATTGAAGCATGCTGGCTTGGGAATTCTGGAGTGAAGTCCACTTTTCTTAAAGTTGTCAAATTTGAAAAACTGCCTAAAAACACTCCAAAACATGATATGAACTCTGTAAAAAGCCATTCCAATTACAGACCAATTTTCAATGCTGGTAATGGTTACTAGATTTGTTTCCTGAGTAGATCACGTGCTTCTTTCGACTCCTAACAGTTTGTGTGGCTTAGCACTATAATTCATAATATGTTTTTTTTTCCTATATGGGGGCTCACAATTTAAATATCTGCCAGCAGTGCTTTTCCTCCAAAAACCCATTTTCTCAGATTTGAGAATACTTTCTACTCCTAGCAGAGTCTTTTTAGGGCTGCCTCTCCATCACAGTTACTGGAGAAGAGCCTAATGCTGGGAACAATTGAGGGCAAAAGAAGAACGGGACGACAAAGAATGAGGTGGCTGGATGGAGTCACTGAAGCAATAGGCGTGAGCTTAAATGGTCTCCTGGAGATGGTAGAGGACAGGAAGGCCTAGAGGAATGTTGTCCATGGAGTCACGATGGGTCGGACATGACTTTGCGACTAACAACAATAACAACTCCATCACAGTGCAGCATACCTCAAAGATCAGAATTCATAAAATGGAAGGTTTTTCTAATGAAATTTATTTACTAAATTCATGGAACTAATACACACATGCATGCCAAATATATATTATTGACAACTTGCCATTATTGCACCACACATTAAGGACAATAATGGAACTCAGATTCAATTTTAAAATCTTTAGCTTATGGAAACAGTTATAAGATAGCAAAGAAAATGTGGTTAATCAATAAAGTAATTTATTTCGTTTCCTTGACAGAGAATAACTTCATTAGCACAAAAACAGAAGCTGAGTTCCTGATTGTGCAAAGCTCTAGTTAGTTTTAATTCTGATTTGCAGAACAAGTTACAATAGCTTGAAACAGAGGTCTCCAACCTTGGCAACATTAAGACTTGTGGACTGCAACTCCCAGTATTCCTCAGCCAGCAAAGCTGGAACATATGCCTTGGCTTTCAAATACAGTAGCTATCTTCACACATAATGCAGCTATACCCAAACCAAAACATTACATTATGGTTTGGTATAATGGATGAAGCCAGCAAGAGTGAAATCAGGGTGGCACTTTCCAGAAACGTGGCCTGTTGCAACAAATAAATCCAGCAGGAATATTTTGGGATGTTTGAAGAATAAGAAATGTAATAAGCTTGGCTCAACCTAATCAAAATCTTCAGACTCAAACAAAGCTGAAAAATGCTAACAAAACTCAAAACACATTTTTTTTCTTTTTTTTTTCTCCTTTAGCTGAAACAGGGAAACCAAAATTGGGAATAAAAGCAAAATGCAAGCACACAGAAATCTCACAGCAATCTCAAGCTAATCTTTCATCAGTCAGTACAGATATATCATGCACAAACTTTCATATCCTTTGCACCTAAGAGATTGCAGGGAAATAGATTGAAATGACTTCCCCATAAAAGTCTCTTCAAAAGACTTTTTAGAAAAATGTCAAGCATGACCAGCCAGGTAATATTTTGTTATGTGGAACTGTGTATCAATATCTTGCCATTCTGGTCTGTTTTTTAGGGAATCGTCTAAGCCTAAAAAAGAAGGCAGTTACATAAAAGAAGTCAGTCTCTGTGGCTCCATTAGATGGATTTGTGCTTCTTATTCACTGGACTACATTTGAAGTGTATATTTTGAGTATTTGTGAAAGAGGGCACTTTATTGAGTTTTTTTCCCCAAGACATACGGCTTTGAGCTTCAAACCTGATCTCGAGATAATGACTGCTATTATTTCACTAAATGTTTTCCAGGCCGAGGCCTTTTCCAGGTAGGCTTGCAATATAATAAAGACAACAGAACAAAATATATAAACATTCAAAACCAAGGGGGATGTGACACCAGAATTAAAACTAATTTTCTAAGCCTGCCTCTAGTCCCTGAATCCATAATCAGTGTGGCTACATTTAATTTGGGAATAAGTAACATAGTTCTCTTAAAGGGCACCTCCTCTCAGAGGGAATTTATCAGGCAAGATGAGGGGGGGGGGGATAAGAGGACAGTATCATCATGGGTACCATAACATTGTTAGTCGAATGATGTAAAATAAATTTTCATTATTGCATCCTTACGCTTTTAAGTCATTGTGGCTTATAACACATGCCTATGTTGCCCTGATCTACAAAGAGGAGTGGGGCTGTTGGTAGAAATTATTGTGGGCAGGGTAGAAGCTACCCTCAAAATATGCCCAAACATACTGTGTCTTAAGATCATCATCATCCTATAATTGATTTTATTTTTTATTTATTTATTTGTCAATCATATATAAGATAACAAGTATAAACATGATTTGGATACATGAAAAGAGTAAGTAAAAAGGAATATTAGGGCAGGGATGGTAGGCATGCAGGTGCACTTATGCACGCCCCTTACAGATCTCTTAAAGAATGGGGTGTGGTCAACAGTAGACAGTTTAAGCGTAAAGTTTTGGGGGTTTGGGGAAGAAACTACAGAGTCAGGTAGTGCATTCCAGGCATTGACCACTCTATTACTGAAGTCATATTTTCTGCAATTGAGTTTGGAGCGGTTTACCTTGAGTTTGTATCTATTATTTACTTGTAATTTAAGAATCTCAATTAGAAAATTGTTTAGAGTAATAACATTCTTAGCAAAGACTTTTACTTCAGTCTTTTTCAAACAGTCCATTCACCCTCTCCTTTTTAAAGAGAGGGGGAGAGGGAGACGGGGGGGGGGGAGGGAGAGAGAGAGAGTTTGCTCACACAAAGTCCCTGTTTGTGTGAGCAGGGAGGTGCTTCTCACTCGCATGCTTTTTAAGTATGGAGGTTTCCAGATCTGTGTTTTTAAATTGGTTCTCCACCCCCCACCCCCAATTTTAAAATCATAATTCAAAAGGCCATGTCACTAAATACCTCTTAAGTCCGAACAACAGAACTTGGTTTGCAGCTGATACTTTTGGTGATCTTGCCCATAATCTTAAGTCATGTTATTGATATCTATTTTGTCTCATTATGAATTGATATCTTTGATCCAATTTGGAAGCTTTCTAAGATGCTACTCATCTTCCCCTTCTCTTTCACAAACTGGTCCATTTAGAATAGGGTTTCTGAGTCATTACTCAAATTTTATGAAGTCTATTCCTTTAATGTACTATAATCAAAATAACAATGCATCCATAGCCTTGCTTTTTAATGCCAGACCTCAATTTAGAATATGATGATAATAATGATAACTGGATAGTGAATATGACAGTACCTGGAGACAGGAGAAGAGAAGGAACTGAAGAAATTTTTTTTAAAAATACAAAGATCAGAAAATAGAAATAGAACGACTGTGACAAAAGAAAGCAAAGGTAGAACCAATAGTAATAGGTACTTTGGGTACAATCCCAAAACAATTGGAGCACCACTTGAATACCATCGGCACTGACAAATTCACCATCAATTGCAAAAGACAGCTTTACCTGGATCAGCTTGCATCCTGCAATGATATTTGTAACTTCATCAAACATCCAGATCTATCCATTCCAGGTCCTTGGGAAGGACTCAACAGCTGAACAAAATGCCAAATCCACTCTGAACATCTGGCTGACTATGAGATGAACCATAATGATAGACTGACATACTTTGTAGAATAATAAAAATGCCTACATTACTGTATGATAAAATAAACAGAACTGATTACATTTTACTGGATAAGGGCATAAATAAGAGCCCAATTTTTAAATATGAAATTAAACTGGCAAAATGAAGGGACAAAGGTGATTTGGAGAGTTTAGGATATATGAAGTAGGAGAGGAAGAAAAACAGTCCCTTCAGGCAAGAAGAAACATGAAGTAGAGGAACAAATAGCAAATGCGAGACAATTTTTTTCTACTGATGATCTCCCTGGCCACTATTTAGTCTATATTTCTAGCTGATTTATCAATGAACAGGATTATGGAGAAGAATCTTGGAAATAAGAGAATAAAATAAAAGATAATCAGATAGGTAGAAGTCGCAGTGCACTTCCTAGCTAATGCTAGATGTGTCGCTTAGGTTTCTCCCTACTTTAACAGAACCACCACATATTCTAGAATTGAATCAAATATACTATAAAGGTTCTAGAATACCCAGGTGACTCCAAAGGGTTAACAAGAGAAAGTTAATGTCTCAGCAGGTTCAGTTTCCTTCAGTTCTTCTGATCTTTTGCTGATCTTGTTTCCTCCAGGGAAAAGCTGGCTTGATTTGCAAAGAAATTAGATTGAGCTAGGGATCCTGGTTCATTCCATACTCCTGGGACCCCTGCTGGCAAGCAAGAAACTAATACATTTTGGAAGTAGATGGTGGGAGAAAATGTGAATGTGATTCCTTCAGACGTTTTAAGCTGGAAAATAGTTATAATGCATTTTATAGTTAAAGCCAAGACAAGTTTTGAAAAACTAATTAATTTAGAGTCAGACGTTTTCATCTCTCTTTTTAATTGATAATCAAAAAAAATATAGTGATGGTAATACATACATTGTCAAAGAGAACAAAAAAGAATACATAAAAGAACACCATAAAAAGTGAAAAAAACCAGCAAAAAATAAACATGACATGACATAATTATAATTAAAATGTATTTTTCGGTTAAAGCTAAGGGAATTTTGAAAAATTAATTCAGTTCTAAGTGAGATATTTTCATATCTTTAATAGCCAGTTGTGATACTGATAATCCTTGTTCTATGCCCCAAAGCAGTATGTGAGACTTGATCCATTGCTCATGCATTGTGATAAGTCATAATTTCCTCAATTGTCGTAAATAAATAAACAATAATTGAGTGCAGAAGCAATAAATTCGCTTTCCTTGAGAAGTCTGAAGGAAATTGAGGAATGGATTTATAACATTTAATTGGAAAACAATTTCATCTGGACCTTTTTTTGGAAGGTAGACAGATTTTGGAAACTGGTCCTATGATATTTAACCAGACAACAATAGATAAGTAATGCTCATAAGAAACTATGTTGTTTTTTGGGATGACTTGGCTATAGTAAATTTTGTGAATTGATTGCAATAACAGTTTCAATATCAAAGGGTTTTGAAACTTTAATCTTATTTTTTATTATTATTGTTCTTGTTAACTATTTGGTCATTAAAATAGTATATACTGTAGATAACAGGCTAATAACTTGCAAATAGATTTAGTAGTTTAAAAATATGGGGGGGAACCTGTTTCACATGACTGGGAAACTAATATTAATTAAGTATATTTAAGTATATAAAGTATAATTAAGTATATTAATCAGTATTCAATTAGGGTGGATAATGTATTAGGTTTTTTTTTAATGCACTTTTTATGTCTTGTTTTGTGCTTTTTTCTGTTTGTTGTTGTTTATTGAAAGACAACAAATTTTTTGAAATTTGAAATTTGTACTTTAACTATTTTGAGGGTAAAATAAAAAACAGAAAAGGAATAAACAGTAATTGACAAGAATCACTCCAGCATAGCAGAAGATATACCCATTATTCAGTTTGCAATACCATATTTGGGCCAATTTTCTGTTGGCAACATTCAGAGCAATTTGCATTCCAAAGAGCGCTATGAATAAGCAATAGTCGGAACCATAAAAAGGGCCCAACACTTAATTTTCATAGTCATTATTTATTTATTTATTTATTTATTTAATTAATTAATTTAAGTAGCAACCCCTCTTACGCATGTGAATCTTGGTTGCTCACAATAATTAAAATAACCCCAAAACACAATAAACAAAATGCAAATAAAAACAACAAAGATATATTAAACTATATTTTAAAAAACCATTGAACATGATCGATGGCAGACTCACTGTACAATCCATTTTTTAACATTTATATAGGTAGTCTTCAACTTATAACTACAATTGGGACCAGAATTTCCATTGCTAAGCGAGGTGGTTGAGTCACACCTAACTTTATGATCCTTTTTGCCGTGCTTGTTAATGTGAACCATTGCAGTTGTTAAGTGATTCACACAGTCATTAAGCGAATCCACTTTCCCCCATTGCTTGTTGGCAGCTGACTGGGAAGGTTTCAAATGAAGATCACATCAGTCTGGGATGCTATAGCCATTGTAAATATGTGCTGGTTGCCAAGCATCAGAATTCTGATCACAGGGAAATAGCTGTAAGTATGAGGACCAGTTCAAGTCACCTTTTTCAATACTGTTGTAACTTCAAACAGTAGCTAAACAAAGGGTTGCAATCAAGGACTACTGTAGAATCACTAAACAAGGCCTTCAGTTCTTACTACCAATTCATTCTCGTCTCTTAAGCCCAGTCTTCTCTCTATTTAAAAAAAAATATGTCAGAGAAATATGGCATGATCCTCTTGTGAGGAGCATCAGATGCTTAAACAGGTTATTTAACCTGCCAGAGTCCCATTTCATTGTATTCCTAAGCAACTGTTTGACCCCTATTACACATCATTTCCCCACCCTGTAAATGCTTAAGCTCCCCCTATCCTCATGGATTCTGCCCAGCAAAAGTAGAATCTAAGAATTTTATACATCTAGCATCAAAGACCTATCCGTGTTTAAAATTGGAATATGAGATTGACGGAAACAGGCTACGGAAATAATGTTGGCCAGGAAAATTAAATGGAGAAAGAGTTAAAGACTTCTAGCCAATCTTCCTCTGTAAGTGGCCCTTAGCCCAGCAGTCATAAGTTTGTGGATATAAATATTTGCACAAATGTTAGATTGTTCATTTGAAGTTCCAATCTAGAGATGTTCCTTTAATATGGGCAAAATTATTCTTATACTTTAGAAGACATCTTGCACACTTCGTGGACCAAAACAGTTTTTTTCCCTCCAAAATATCATTTTCCTCTAAAAATGGCTGAATCCCCCCCCCCAAATAATTTTACATTGTATCCAACTATAATGCTTAAGGGAATAAAACGGAATAAATAATGGAACTGAAGCATTTCTTCAAGCAGCAGCTTAATTGGATCAGAGGATTAATGCCCTTTTTACTTGAGTGACTTAAAAGCAAAACTAGATTGCCAAATGTTATAATCCTCTCTCTTATAGAAAGATATAGTGGCTCTCAACGCATTGTTGAAATGGCAGTTTGTTTTGCTTGTAAAATGCATAAAGATGCTTGCATTTGTGGAATTGTGGGATGCAAAATGATGTTTAGAGAGCTGGAGATGTAGAGCAGATGCTCTTCACCAAAGATTGGCAGAAGAAAATAATACAGGAGACCACAGTTAAGATCAGGAACTGGACAGGGGTGTGTTATGTCAGCTGCATTTCTCTCTGGTAGGACAGTATCTCCTCCAGTCCCATCCACATACTGACAATACACAGACCTCTTAAGTTCAGACAGGTGGCAGCTCTAGTGCCACTACTTTTTTTGCTCTGCTCATGCTCCGAAGCTTTCGGCCACGATCCTGGCAAGCTGAACTCTTCGGATGGAAGGAAGAGTCCTAGCCATCTTTCATTTCCCCCCCCCCTCGCCCCGCCCCAGAAACAGCCCGTTCAAGGAATCTCCCGCTGCGCTTTCCAATTCAGAATTGGGTAGGGAAAAAAGAGAACCGGACAGTAATTCGGATTCCTTCCACTTCTCCATTCTCGTTCTTGCACGGGGCTTGAGCCATTGTGTCGTTCTGTCGCATGACTCACCGCTGCTCCACGGATCTCGCTCTTCGCCGCCCCCCCGTCTCAGCTACGGGCTCCCTTCAACACTAGCAGCAGCGAGAGCCACGGGGATCGGGCGGAAAAATTGGATCCCCTTGCCCGTCTACCATCAACGTCCACTGGAGGCCGCCGACAGCTGCGGACGCGCCTTGCCGGTGGGGGAAGAATGATCGCGGCGCGGAGACCCAACAGCGGCCAGAAGGGGCAAGAAGGGGCGTCCCGGGTGGATGGCGGTGACAGCGGACGCTAGGCGGCGGCGTGGGCTCTCTCGGAGCTTCCGACCACAACCTGAGATTCGTTCAGCGCCTGCCTCCCAATTTCTTGCCTGCCCAAGACCTGTCGCTCGCTGCAGCCGCCACCGCCGCAGCTGGGCAAGACCACAAAGGTGAAGTTTTTCAGAGAGGTACTCCAAGCGCGCCGCGACAGCGGCTGAAGGAGGGGAAGCAGGATTCGGGTAAGTCAGGAGACGAGGTTTTCTCCTCGCTCGCTCATCCACCCAGCCGCCGTCCTTCCTCTTGCTGTGCTGTCGCGGGGCTCAAATCCGCGGGACTCGACTGGGAAGCCCCGTGCTTCACCAAGTGCCGCCTGAAGGGAACTTCCATCCGCGAGACGGGGACACGCGTCCCTCAGGAATTCCGGGCAGAGAACCACCGAAGAAAAGAAGCAACCGGAGCAGCAGTTACTCTTGCAACTGGGGAGTACCCCGTCGGCTCTATCCAGGACGTTGCCGCGGCCAAGCACCCGAGCGCAGGCTGGTTACCGCATCCCAGTTCCGGTTACCGATAAGGCGAATGAATCTGGCTGAGTTTGATCCCGGGGCTAGAGAGCTTAACCCAAGAGGGCACCACCAAAGCATCTATCTACACCATCATACTCATATCTGCAAAGCCTGGCTTCCTGCTGGGGTTGCCTGCAGACTTAGTGTTTATAAAGACTGTGCTAGATAGCCTGTGCCGTTCCAGAAGGAAGCCACCCCTTGCAAGACAGCTGGCTAGCGACAACTCAAAATGTGCAAATGGGAGGTCCCCAATTAGCTGACCTTATCCTGCTCTTGTGCCAGTCCACTGGCATCATAAGAGAGTAGCAGCCAAACCAGTTGGGTCCCTTACTTGTTCTGTGCCCCTGGCATCATCTTCTCCTAAGACAATGTTTTCAATAATTGAATAAAGATTGTACAATCATCTGGATTTTATTTGCGCTGGTATCTGGCAATTACCCAAGGCAGCGGCACAGAAAAGACCTCTCTAGATTCAACTCCACTGATCTTCAACAACTGCCCAGGCCAAGTGGAAGAGACCACCATTTCCGTCTGCTTTGCTAATGATTGCCTATGTTGGGCCCCTTGCATGAAACAACAGAGTTTCCACACTGAGACCAGCCTTCGTTCTACTACTAACCACACGGAGTGTAAGGAAATCTCCTTCTCGTCAGGATGTCAGTTGTGCGAAGAAAGTTTGGAGATGACTATCAGGCAGTGGTGGCTGCACCATCCCATCGGAAACGGCAGCGCTTTGTAGACAAGAATGGCCGCTGTAATGTCCAGCATGGCAACCTAGGCAGTGAGAACAGTCGCTACCTTTCCGACCTCTTCACTACTCTGGTGGACCTCAAGTGGCGTTGGAACCTTCTCATTTTCTTACTGACCTACACTGTTGCTTGGCTGGTGATGGCCTCCATGTGGTGGGGTATTGCTTATTTGCGTGGGGACCTAGATATACACCAGAGCCCCAGTTCAGGACACAGCCCATGTGTGGCTAATGTCTACAACTTTCCCTCAGCCTTTCTCTTCTTCATTGAGACAGAAGCCACCATTGGTTACGGTCATCGCTACATTACTGAGCGCTGCCCAGAAGGAATTGTGCTTTTTCTGTTCCAGTCACTGCTGGGCTCTGTGGTAGATGCCTTCCTCATCGGATGCATGTTCATCAAAATGTCTCAACCCAAGAAACGTGCTGAAACACTAATGTTTAGCCGGGCTGCTGTCATCTCACAGCGAGATGGAAAACTCTGCCTTATGTTTCGGGTGGGCAACCTCCGCAACAGCCACATGGTCTCAGCCCAGATCCGTTGCAAACTCATTAAGGTGGGTGAAAGGATTCCCTGGAAGGGAGGGAGGCTCATGGTGGGTAAGATTCTTCCTATCTTCTTGCATGCAGATCTTGGCAGCTCTGCTCTAGGGTATAGCAAAGCCCTGTCTTTAAGCTTCAGATCTATCTTCCTGTTCTAAGGCTATTTATTTTTTTCCTTCTCTGCAAAAGAGAAACAAAGAACTGTCGGAGAAGGCAAGCGTATTTCATACATAATAGTGGGTGGCAAAGGAAAGCTGCTTTATAAATAATACACATCAGTAGATATTAAACCAAGAATAAATGGGTTCTAAAAAAGATGCTGAAATAGGCTTAGGGAGTTGTAGCAGACGCCCCAAGGATAATAAATGTTCACTGTTACTAAAATATACGCTTTGTGATATTTGGTAAAACACACACATTTCCAGATCTTGCTCTGGATATTTAATTTTGAGGATATAACTAGAGACTACAGGCTTACAATTGTGGCCTTTTGCACTTATTAGGGAACTGTTTCCAGTAACGTTCATTGGATCAGGGTATATTTTATAAATTTCAATAACTGCAGCTTTTCACAACTTCTCTCTTTAAAAACCAACGAACTTTAGAACCCAGCAAACATTCAATAAGCAATCAAGTTAGAAAATTTCATTGAATTTTTGCAAGTACATCTGAGCTGCCATAAGTCATTGATGAACTTTGCTACTGAGTAGCCTATCAGTTTTGCTAATATACAAATAAAAATTAGGAGAACGTGCTAAGGTTCTATCACAAATGCCCTATGCTTTTGAATTTGGGTTGCTTGATTTAACCAAAGGCTTAGTCCAAAATGTTTATAAAGCCAGCTCTAAAAGACAGAGAAAACATGCTAAAAAGAAGAATGTCTTTAAGCACATGCAGTATGCTTTTCCACGTTTCCTCTGCTGCCTTGGCTGGTGCACATCTGCAGTGCCAATAAATGGCCAGTGCTTTCTGCTTTGACCCCACCAGTTGGAGAGAATAAATTCTAGCCCTTTCCGTTCCTGCAGGCGACTGGTGCTATTGCCAGAACTGCCATCCCTGACAATCTGTTCAACATAGAAGCCCTCACCCAAACCAATTTACACCCAACCCACTCTCTTCCAGGTCAGGAGCATTCTACAACAGCAGGAGCAAACACTATTCAGAACAGCAGCCAGGAGAAAAAATAACACTGAAAACACTGTGGAACCAAACACAGTGAATACCTTTCAGTATTCTCTGGAATTGAATATTTCTACTTATGAATACCTTCTTACCTCTACAGGCAGGTCTGTCCTTGGCGGTGAGGAATTCAAAATATACTTCCTCCTTGCCATAATTTCATGTAGCATGAAAGAAACAACTTTCCTATTTGAACTAACATTAGGCTGGGGCTTTGGGGTAGAAACGTAGCCTTCCACACAATACCATCTAAAGAAGAAGAAGGTGTTAAACATCCAGAGTCTAAAACTACATCCAAGTCAGTCAATTATAAATCTACAGTACCTGAGAAATCAAATGAAGATAGAATTAGATTACCAAATTACCCTTATGGCAGAACCTGCCAAACAGATCATTATCATAGCAAGTTGTAGGGTAACTATTATTTACTTGTACAGCAATATAACAATTCAGTGCAATGCACTTCTTTCCAACCCAAAAAGAAGAAAAGAACTAAAACAATTCTGATATTTGTAAGCAATTTATTGCCCCTACAGTGAAGACAAGGGTGTCTAGAACTGCTGCTTTTGGAAAACAAAGAGGAGCCCCCAGAGAAAGAAACAGAAAGGAAAAAAAATCTGCAGCTATATCGATTTAATCTTTTCGTGCCCTGTGCAATGCTGTACAAAGCAAACATGCATGGACACAAGAAGTTATAATAGTCACCATTTCAGAAGCCAGCAAGACTTGAAATCTTCAGCAGGATGACTTCCAATTAACCAAAAACAATTAGGTACAAATCATGCCTCTCTCCATTTTGATTTTTTTTTAATTTCCTCAGACAGCAACGTAAGTACTTCTTGTGTCTTATTTTCCTATCGTTTGGGTCTCTCATCCAACCTGTAAAAAGATGGTCTGTTTTTAAGCGTCTCACTGTTTTTACAACTGATGTACAAATGAGGTATATATGATAAATATAATGGTGGGCAGTTCTTGCTAAATGGAATTTTTAGCATTACAGAAA
Organism: Ahaetulla prasina; assembly: GCF_028640845.1. NCBI lineage: Eukaryota > Metazoa > Chordata > Lepidosauria > Squamata > Colubridae > Ahaetulla > Ahaetulla prasina. The sequence goes on along the minus strand of NC_080542.1, from coordinate 33,928,944 downwards.
TGGCTGCTTTTGTTCTTATAATAATCTGGATGCACTTTCTGCTGCTTCAATATTTTTCAGAAAATCAAGCCGAGTACATTTTATTCCCAGATGAAAAAAAGACAGATAACATTTTAAAAGAAAGCATATAAATTGATTGTTGATTGTAATAAAAATAACCCTATTTAAATGAAAGCATCAGTAGAAACGTTGACCTTTGACAATTCAAGGGAGTTTAGAGTTTTCTTTTAATGATAATAGTATAACACTAATTACACTCTCAAGCTTTCAACTTGTGTATAATATCTTTCCAGAGCCTAGTGCAAGCCAATAAATACTGAATTTTGAATACTCTGAAACCACAGTGACACAGAAAAATCTGGACGTTAATTCCCATGCATGATATTAATAATCCATATTTGCAGAAATTGTAATAATATATGGATACTACATACACCCACACACAAAATTAAGTATCCTTTCCCCCATAATCTTTGACTTGCAACCATTTATTTAATGACTATTCAAAGTTACAATGGCATTGAAAAAAGTGACTTACAATCAATGCTTGCCCTTATGACCATTGTAGCATCCCCATGGTCACTTGACCAAAATTCAGGCCTTTGACCAGGGGAATGCATTTACAAAGGTTGCAACATGCCAGGGTCATGTGATCGCCATTTGCAAACTTCCCATGTGGCTTCCAACAAGGAAAGTCTATGGTGAAGTTGGATTCACTTAATGACCATATAATTCACTTAATGATTGCAGTGATTTGCTAAGCAACCATGGCAAAAAAAAAAGTCATAAAATTGGGTGCAACTCATTTCACCACTACTTCTGGTCATATGTTGAGGACTATCTCTTCACATGCTCTAATAGGCCCTAATGGTTACCCATTTCTTGTTCATTGCAAGTTAATTTTTGACATACTAAATTCCATGATGAATCCTGGTGAACTACCTGGGGTTCCTTCTTGACTTTTTTGTTTGTTTGTTTATTCCTTTGAGTCTGTCTTGACTCTTAGAGACCGTTGGACTAGGGCCTGCAGTTGTCCTGACAAGGTTTCCATAAATAGTTTGCCCTTGCCTATGCCCTAGGGCTAAGAGAGAGTAACTGGCTTTAATCTCAGGCAGAATTAGAACTCACAGTCTCCCAGTTTCTACACCAGACCGGCTCATCACTCTTCACTACACATGTATATATTTGCATTTTAAATAGTTAGCTGTAATTAAGCCCTACTGAAACCAATAAGATCAGTTAGTGATGACATCCTATTACTTTCAATGGCAATAATCTGACCCTCTGTTTCAGTCCATACTCATTTCGCATCAAATTTTGGTCATAAAATGCATCCCATAGAATAACAAATAGCACCCCGCCATAAAAACATTTAATGGATTTGGAAGAAAACTGGCATTCTCAAAAGCATTGTGCTGGTCTATGTCCTGTAATAAAAGTATGCCAATTATTATAAAGGGTAATGCTAATAATATTGTGTTGCTGTTTATCTTTTTGTTTTGACATACAAGATACTTGTAGCAGTGTATAACGTTTTTATCTCATCCTTCCCCATGACAAGAATTATCTTGCCCGGGTCACACCTTTCAAGGTGTGAAACTGAACATGGTTTCTTTCTTTCTTTCTTTCTTTCTTTCTTTCTTTCTTTCTTTCTTCCTTTCTTCCTTCCTTCTTCTTCTTCTTCTTCTTCTTCTTCTTCTTCTTCTTCTTCTTCTTCTTCTTCTTCTTCTTCTTCTTCTTCCTCTTCCTCTTCCTCTTCCTCTTCTTCTTCTTCTTCTTCTTCTTCTTCTTCTTCTTCTTCTTCTTCTTCTTCTTCTTCTTCTTTTTGCAAACTGAACCAGCCACACAAAACTCAGGATGAATTCCAAAGTCTGCTCTTATTGGAGGGTGGCATTTGAAGGAAATCTGCAGCTAGCCAGCCCTTGTTCCTCCTGGCAAGAAGTGTTTCCTCCCTATCCTGCTGTAGCCATGGCATAAGAGTAGGAAGTGCCTCAAGCTGTCACTCGTGTTGGAACGGGTTGTTCTCTGACTTGTGGCCCCAGTCCAAACCAAGTGCTTTGACTATCAAATGCAATCCCTGGTGAGTGCTGGAGACTTTTGACAGCAGGCAAGTTGTGGCAGTTGGCACCAGCAGGCATCTCAGCACTTCCTAGAGCTGGATTCCAATGGTGGCATTTGAAGGTCAAATGCAAGACAGGGGGTGCATTTCTTCCTTCCCAGCTGAACTGAGCAATCTGAGCATTTCAGTGTTTAGAAGTCAAGTTTCTAGTTCCTAACATGCCAGAGTAAATGTAAGGATCAAGTTTCTAATACCCAGCATTCCAGAGAAAATGAAAAAGATCTGGAATCTTTTCTTTCCTGTGTCTTTAACAGTTCGTAAGGAAAAGTTTAAGGAACACGGTGGCTAATTGGCTAAGACGCTGAGCTTGTCGATCGAAAGGTTGGCAGTTCAGTAGTTCAAATCCCTAGTGCTGCATAACGGGGTGAGCTGCCGTTACTTGTCCCAGCTTCTGCCAACCTAGCAGTTCGAAAGCACATAAAAAATGCAAGTAGAAAAATAGGGACCACCTATTTTTGGTGGGAAGGAAACAGCTTTCCATGCGCCTTTGGTGTTTACTCATGCCGGGCACATGACCACGGAGATATCTTCAGACAGTGCTGGCTCTTTGGCTTTGAAACAGAGATGAGCACCGCCCCCTAGAGTCGGGAACGACTAGCACATATTTGCGAGGGGAACCTTTACCTTTTAAGGAAAAGTTAAGGTGGCATAGGCATTCGTGCCAGTTAGATCAAGGTTAATGTTCTGCTCTAGAATATATTTAAAAGTATGGTTTTGATATTGTACTGGCTGCCATTCTGTCAGCTCAAGCTAACTACAGTTCAGTGTTTCCCAAACATGGCAATTTTAAGATGTATGAAGAGAGCTCTTTAGCCAACCATCATTTCTGCGAGTTGGAAGTCTATGTTTCTTAAAATTGCCAAATTTGAGAAGCAATGCTGTAGCTTATCTATCTCAAATAAATGATTCTAAAAGAAAGTGAAATGTTGAGTTTCAAGCAAGACACATCTTTCAGCTAGCTCTCCTATCTTATATTTCAGATCCTGTAAAGAAATTAGTTTGCAGGTTAGGCAAAAAAACCCATAAGATCACCAATGGTGGCAAATAGGCACAGTAACCCTGCTGATATTTCATGGCATTCTAGATTTCTGCAACCAGCTAAATAACAGTAGCTCACTTCAGCATATGCTCCATAACAGTATGGAGAAAATAAGAATTAATCATTTCAGATTTTGGCCTTAAATTATTTTAGGATTTAATGCTTTCTTTCAGCCTCCCAATCCTGCATTTCCTAAATACGTAGCAACTCAGAGTTGTTCCTCCTTGTTCTGTTTAGTAGTAACCTGGGATGTCTTATCATATCTTGAAAAGGCTCTGAGGTTAGGCTTTTGATGGTCAGGTGTCAGAGAGCACTTTCCACCCAAATTCTTCAATTGTTCTCATGGAGAAGCTGGATCTTTCCAAAGAAGGCTACATTCATAAATTGCATTAAACCATGGGTTGTGGTATTAATCAGAGATCATAAAACAAAGCAGGCAGATCTCACATCTGTTCAGTAATATTTTTTTGCGTTAGGAGCAAAAAAAACAATACCAAGCAAGCTCCTGCCTATAGATTAGATGAGCTACTGAGCTGTTCACTGTTCATAAGACTGGCAAAACATTATTAAACAAGGCAGCCAACAATAACAATAAAAATTGTTGTAAAAACAAGAAATAATATCTAACTCTTAGGAGGCATGCATTAGATTCCAATAATTTATAGCTTCACCTGAAGTTCTGGTGGGTTTGAAGGGGATGCACCTAGTGCTATGCCATTCTCCTATGCGTATTTAGAAATAAGCAATATACCCTGATTCATAGCCAGAATGGCTGGGCTTACTCATTGCACTAAGTCAAAAGCAGACAGAAACACATTATGGCTTACTGTGATTGATTTTTCTACTCAGTGGAGTGGCAAAAAGGAGTTGGGAAGGAGGGAGCCCAAAGGAGAATTTTCCTTAGATGCTTGGAAAATATATCAATGAAGAAAAAGAAAACTTATGAGGTCATCAAAATACTCAAAAGAGGGTTCACGCAACGTATCAGGAAATTATATTTAGCTTTGCAATGTATTGTAAATACATCCATTATGGTTTGTAACTGTAATGTATGGTCTGTGAATGTAGCCTGCTGTGGTTTATGTAACGAATAGGCTTGCTGGTTCTGGGTTACAAAAATCCAGACACTCACAGATAGCAGACATCGTTTCCAATAGGTGTCTGGATTTGTGTGGCACAAATGAGTGACTCAACAGTAATAAAAGCATAAAATAGTTTAGCATAAAATGTAAGCCTAGTCCTTTTATTTAAACAGATGAAAAAAGAACTGTTGGGTATGAAGCATTAGCTGCTCTATTTAAAATTGCAGTCATATCTATGAATACAGATTAATTCAATCCTACACACACACACACACAACCTCTGTTGTCCAACCTCTGTTGTCCAACTGTTGATAAAATAAGTCCCAAGTATGAAAGTATTCTGTATCTTCTTTTTCTTTTATCTTCAGTGTTAATCTGTCCATTTCTGCACAGTCCAATATTTTTTAAATTATGTCTTCTTCCGTAGGTGTTTCCTCGCTTTTTCAATGTTGTGCAAATAAGATTAATTCAATCTTTCTTAGCATGCCATAGAAAAACATGTACAAATGTGCAAGTTGTGGTAATCCAATCCATGTGGTCTGTATTATTGTGGTTTTTCTTTAATTTGCTGTGTGAATTCAGGCGGTATGGTTAAATCATGGTTGAGCAAAAACATGTCTACTTGTCTAGGAGGGAAAGGCTATTGCTATGCTTGCCCTGTTATCAAAAAAGGCATTTTTCCAAGATTAGTCTGAAAGTAACCTTTGCTTAGTCCTACTAATGAGCACAGGGCCAGTGAATGCTATACCCAGTTTGTAATCCCATTTAAAACCCAGAATTTACAATCAGATGAACACATAAAGTTTTGCTGTAACTCAATGTTTCTCAACCTCAGCCATTTCAGATGTGTGGACTTCAACTCTCATAATTCCCAGCCAGCATGCTGGAATTCTGGGAGCTGAAGTCCACATATCTCAAAGTTGCTGCCATTGAGAAATATTGCTATAACTAAATCTTCCACTTCTTTGTCCTCTTGAATTTTTCTAAGTGAGGGCTATCAGATCTGGGTTGCAAATATCTGGGCTCATTTATTGGACCATCCCTAAGATGTAACCTACACATTATTGGCTGTTACGATCATGCCCTCAGTCAGAAGTTATTCATTCAGCTAACTTGCTCTTGTTTTTAATGAGATGGTGCAGAATATCTTTTGTCAGCCCACCCTGGGTATTGCTACTAAACTACAGTCAGTGGTGAAATCCAATTTTTTTTTTACTACCGGTTCTGTGGGCGTGGCTTGGTGGGCATGGTCTTACTTGGTGAGCATGGCAGGGGAAGGATACTGCAAAATCTCCATTCCCACCCCACTCCTGGGGGAAGGATATTACAAAATCTCCATTCCCACCCCACTCTGGGGCCAGCCAGAAGTGGTATTTGCTGGTTCTCCAAATTACTCAAAATTTCTGCTACCAGTTCTCCGACTGCTCAAAATTTCCGCTACCAGTTCTCCAGAACCTGTCAGAACCTGTTGGATTTCACCCCTGACTACACTCCCCAACTGTTCTTATTGCCTTTAATTGTACTTAAGGCAATGCTTTAAAGCTCATGTTGCTGGAAGTGGCTCATCTAATGACTGGGTTGGGGTTACCATCCTAAATTCCTGCCTAAAATCAATCATCTCAACTTTGCTGCTGCTAATTCTCATAATTACCCCTACATGTAATGTCAGCATTTACCTTCTACAAGGCAGGGACCATTTAGATATGAGCCAGCAGTGTGCAGCAGCTGTTAAAAAAGCCAACACAGTTCTGGGCTGCATAAACAGAGGGATAGAATCAAGATCACGTGAAGTGTTAGTGCCACTTTATAATGCCTTGGTAAGGCCACACTTGGAATATTGCATCCAGTTTTGGTCGCCACGATGTAAAAAAGATATTGAGACTCTAGAAAGAGTGCAGAGAAGAGCAACAAAGATGATTAGGGGACTGGAGGATAAAACATATGAAGAACGGTTGCAGGAACTGGGTATGTCTAGTTTAACAAAAAGAAGGACTGGGGGAGACATGATAGCTGTGTTCCAATATCTTAGGGGTTGCCACAAAGAAGAGGGAGTCAGGCTGTTCACCAAAGTACCTGAGGGTAGAACAAGAAGCAATGGGTGGAAACTGGTCAAAGAAAGAAGCAACTTAGAACTAAGGAGAAATTTCCTGACAGTTAGAACAATTAATAAGTGGAACGACTTGCCTTCAGAAGTTGTGAATGGTCCAACACTGGAAATTTTTAAGAAAATGTTGGATAACCATCTGACTGAGATGGTGTAGGGTTTCCTGCCTGGGCAGGGGGTTGGACTAGAAGGCCTCCAAGGTCCCTTCCAACTCTGATGTTATGTTATGTTAGGTTCTTTCAAATCTGAAGAAAGGATAAACTGTCATGACCTACTCAGCTGAGGTCTAATGAGCTTGGTAACTTCAGAGATGAATGTATCTAACTCATTTTCCCCCAAACTTGAGGATCTTTATGTATTTTTGGTATGTGTCCTTGCTGGGAATTTCGAGCTGGGAATTCAGTTAGAGGGCATTTGAAATTGAGAAGGCTGGAATAGATGTAGAGATAGATTTTTTTTTCTCAGAGCACTTGAATTAAATTATTTTGGAAACCATTATTTTTTAATCCATGTAACAAATAGGGGGCATAGAGCACTGGCGACCAAATTAGGCAATCCACAGGAATGCCTGTTTATAGGTGATCTGCTTATCACTTTACCTCACCAAAAATATCACAAAGCCAAGATCGGCAAACAGAAGCTGTCATACTTTGGCCATTTTATGTGAGCTGATTCACTCGAAAAGTCAGTCATGCTGGGAGTGATCAGAGGAAAAAGGAGAAGGGCCGGCCTCATATCTTCTGCCTAGACACTATAAAGGATAATGCCAGAATGACCATGGCAAATCTAAACAAGGTGGTGCAAGACTGAGGAGCATGGAGATTGCTTATCCATAGAGTGGCCAAGAGTCTGATATTACTGAATGGCTGACGATGATGATGATGATGATGACGATGATGTGCCCTATCACTTGTGGTTGGAGGAATGGATCCTGTCTTGAATCATGGGAAATCTAATCCCAACTGCTTAGTAAATTGTAGAAGGGGGCTGACTTTAAATCTGTCCCAATAAAATCCATTTTTCCATTAAGTTCTACCTTAACATTTCTCAAGTTAATTTTTATCAAGCTTCTGCACTCTGCAAAGTGCTCTGAATATTACTGAAAAGAGTTCCCTCCCTTTTGCTGCTGCAAAATTAGTTCTTAATTTGCTGAAATTATTTCTCTTTCATTCCATTTATCTTTAGTCACGACAGACACCAGAAGGTGAATTCTTGCCACTAGACCAATGTGAGCTTGATGTTGGATTTGGAACTGGGGCCGACCAACTGTTCCTCGTTTCTCCTCTAACCATCTGTCATGAAATCAGTGATAAGAGTCCTTTTTTTGCCCTCTCGCAAAGATCCCTAAGGAGTGAGCAGTTTGAAATTGTCGTAATCCTTGAAGGCATTGTTGAAACCACGGGTAAGTGATGCAGTCAGGTGCCTACCTATGTAAATTTAATATTGGGGGTATTACTTCCAAGCATGTTGCGTTTTCTATTTATGATACCTTGAAAGTAAATGCAAAGTTATTGTAGATATGGAAAGAGGGAGACAGATGTGACTTCTGGAATGGTATGTGAGAACAACTGTGAGAAACAACAGGAAGAATGCAAAGTAGATAACGGTCATGCAAAAGGTATCTCAGCCCATAGTAGGATTTCAGAAGAGATTCTCTCTAGTTTTATGGGAAGTAAAAGTAAAAGACGAGAGAAATACTTTCAGACTTGCAGCATTCTCTAAATGTAATCTTACAATAATGGTAAAGTTAGTATTCATAGTTGCGCTTCTTATTTGGACTACTTCAAAGAGCTAACACTTCCCTAATGCAATTATTTGTGTGTTAGGGCAGAGGTGAAATGGGAACCACATTCTTAGCATTTCTTCAATGCAAATCTGATGCACATCCCCAATAATTAATTTGTCAAGTGGGGAAGTATATAAGAAACATTCTTATTTCTTCTTCCTTTTTTATTCTTACTGTTTATTATTACAAAGCTCAGTGAACATTGGGACATCTAGCCCAAGGCTATTCACATTAATAGGCAATGGTCCATTTGGTGTATCTGGAAAAGAAATATCAAAGCAGCCCTGATAACAATTCATAGTTAAGAGTCTTGGGTAGACCATTAAAATTCAATTAATTAAATAAATCACAGTTCAGTTTAGTGTGGAGAACTATTATGTGAATACCGTTTATATATTTTACCTATGAGCTAGTTAAGATTCCTCATGTGGATTCCAACATGCTTGGAAATCAACCTTTGATCTTGGAAACTATTTAGCATTATCTGTGACTATGGTAATTTCTTCAGTACTGAGAAAGAAAGCTATTGCCACTTGCCCCAAAATAGTATTTTTTATATGAAAACTTTCACCTGCTTTAAGACATGCCCTATATTAGAAGTACATTCATCTTATTATTGAATTCTGGCTCAGATTTATCTCTCTTTTCCCTCCTCCCCCATATAGCATAATTGTAGTTTCTCAATTATAAGACAGGGAATTCTAAGTTACCAATAAAAGAGAATTTGTAGCTCAAGGTTAAACTGTGGGATGATTGGTGTTCTTTGAGCTTGGTGGATTTCTTCCTGACATTTCTTTACCGAACTAAGTAACATCATCAGAAACGCCACCATTGAAAATTAGCTGAACAAATGAATGAGAAAAATTTAAGGCCTTATTACAGTCTTTAAACCAGCTACATTCTGCTTTAGGGAGCTGCTTCATTATGCATGATACCTTGATCAACCCTAAGCATTTTTGATGCCGGTTGCCTGCTGCCCTGTATTAGTCCTCCCTTAGTTCAGCCTTAAATGACAAGTGGGATAGGCAATCTATTCATTTGCAGTGAGTGAATGAAATATTTTTTTAAAAGTCAAAAAGGTGGCCATGTCTATGGAATGAAAGCCCCCTCCCTTCTTTTACATGCCTTATGACAAATGCAGGTCATGGATGACCCTTCCCCATCCATCCTATACTCACCATTTAAGAATAGTGGAGAACCTTTGTCCTTTGTGCTGAGCCCCAAGACTCAAATAACAAGCACAGCTGGTACTGAAAGTTAATTATGTGACCTGAAGTACGGCCAGTGGTGGGATTCAGCCAGTTCGCACCACTTTGGGAGAACCAGTTGTTAACTTTCTGAGCAGTTTGGTGAACTGGTTATTGGAAGAAATCATTACGGCAGAGAACTGGTTGTTAAATTATTTGAATCCCACCACTGAGTACAGCCATTCTGATTCAGGGGCACCTATTTAATGAAGCAACGTTAAAAGTGTGTAGATGCTTTTTAATTTCTGACATATTTACCATTGTTAAAATAGAAGGGACCTTTTGCCTTTGAAGACAAGAAGGGGAAGAAACTCCCTCCCCACTGGGTTGTAAATTATTCTAGGGCTTACTCTAGATGTCCTCCAGATGTCAGCTGCCTCCAGATGTCAGCTGCCAGCTCAGCTGCAGTACCTGCCTTCAAATTCTGCAGAATCTGTGCAGGAATGATTGTTCTTTGGAATGGCTCCTATTAAAAGATAGAGTACCTCTAAAATGAGTGGATAGACACAAGAAAGCTCTTTTGCTGATTACTGTACATTCCCATTTTTTTTATTTATTACTCTCTTGGTAGCAAAACTGCTGGGAAAAGATTGCCTTCTCTATTATTGCATGTTTTTGTCCTTGCTGGAGGACGAGATGTTCCCTATGAGAAGTCATTCTTGGCAGCTGATGACTCAATGAGAGCCTTCATCAACCTGGCGCCCTAATGGGTAAAAGGTCCACAATTCCTGTAATTCTTGTAACCCAGGACTTTTGGCCAACTGCCTAGAAAGTAAGCAACTAGAAAAAGATATTGAGATTCTAGAAATGATGCAAAGAAGAGCAACAAAATTGATTAGGGGATTTCAAGCTAAAGCATACAAAGAACAGTTCCAGGAATTGGTTGTGTCTAATTTAATGAGAAGAAGAAATAAGGGTGACATGATAGCAATGTTCTAATATCTAAGGGGCTGCCCCAAAAAAGAGGAGGTCAACCTATTCTCCAAAGCCCCTGAGGGCAGAGCAAGAAGCAATGGATGGAAACTAATCAATGACAGAACCAACCTAAAACTAAGGAGAAATTTCCTGACTGTTAGAACAATTAATCATTAGAAAAGACTTGCATCCAGAATTTATGAGTACTCCAACACTGGAGGTTTTTAAGAATAGTTTGGACAACTATTTGTCTGAAATGGGCATAGGGCTTCCTGCTGGAGCAGGGGGTTGGAATAGAAGACTTCCAATCAGCCCATGTAGAGAGGATCAGATGGGGAAAGATGCTGGGGTGTACTAGTGATTCTTGATTACCATTTTAGCATTTCCAGGATTTTATGCTGGTTTATTATCATCTTCCAATTGTAACCACATGGTTACAATCATTTTTTTGTTGTTGTTTTCCAATGCTTTCTTACTGAACTTTGTCCTTAATGAAGACAAGATAGAATAATTACTCAATACTTTTTGTCTGAATATTATCTTAGAAAATAAATAGGTTTTGGTTAGGTGTGGTTTGAACTTTTCTCTAAGTACAGCATACTAATATACCATATTCTTCTTCAGGAGTAGTGAACCTATCAAGAAAACAGGGCAAATTCAAAAAAAACCCACAGTTTTCCTGACACAAGGTACACTCATAATTCCCCCCCACCCCCGTCAATGATTGTGTGACTTAAAATTGTGCATAAATTTTCCTTCAGGATTTCTTATGATTTATATATCATATTTTTTTATTTATCATATTTTGAAACTGCCTATTTTCCTCACAGAGTGACTCTGGGCAATATAAATATTATTTTAAATATTGAATATAAAGGTATAATAAAATATAAATGTTTTTCAACTATTCTGAGATTTTCAACAATTCTTTATTACAGCCTTTAGGACAAAAACTTCTGAGATGTTTTACACATTCCTAAAAAGAGAGAGGCCAAATACTATAGATTTAACTCTGTCTGAAAGGCCATTTTGCCCTAAATTCTGAGAAGGCAGATGTTGCCCTCCAGATATTTTGAACCAACTCCAATCAACTCCATTCAATATGGCCAGGAAGCAAGGAATCTTAGGAGTTGTCAGAAGGAAATGCAGAGCAACGATAGGAAATTATGACTGCAGGTAGTTTGCAATTTACAATTATTCCATTCAGTGACCATTCAAACAATGGCATTGGAAAAAAAGTGACCAATTTGCACACTTTAGAACAGTTACAGCATCTCCATGATCACATGATCACTCAGTTGCTTGGCAATGGATATGTATTTAGAATAGAATAGAATAGAATAGAATAGAATAGAATAGAATAGAATAGAATAGAATAGAATAGAATAGAATTTTATTGGCCAAGTGTGATTGGACACACAAGGAATTTGTCTTGGTGCATATGCTCTCAGTGTACATAAAAGAAAAGATACGTTCATCAAGGTACAACATTTACAAACAATTGATGGTCAATATATCAATATAAATCATAAGGATTGCCAGCAACAAGTTACAGTCATACAGTCATAAGTGGAAAGAGATTGGTGATGGGAACTATGAGAAGATTAATAGTAGTGCAGATTCAGTAAATAGTTTGACAGTGTTGATGGAATTATTTGTTTAGCAGAGTGATGGCCTTCGGGAAAAAACTGTTCTTGTGTCTAGTTGTTCTGGTGTGCAGTGCTCTATAGCATCATTTTGAGGGTAGGAATTGAAACAGTTTATATCCAGGATGCGAGGGGCCTGTAAATATTTTCACGGCCCTCTTCTTGATTCGTGCAGTATACAGGTCCTCAATGGAATATTTACAATATTTACAATGTTTACAATTTAATTTAATTTAATTTAAAATTTACAATATTTACAATGGTTGCAGCATCCTGAGGTCATGTGATCACAATTTGTAGTCTTCCCAGCCAGCTTTTGACAAGCAAAATCAGTGGGGGGAACTAGATTTGCTTAACAATGGTATGATTCACTTAACAAGTGCAGTGATTAACAACTGGGGCAAAAAAAGGTAAAATCGGACAAAACTCAACTTATCAATTGCCTGTCTTAGCAATGGAAATTGCTAAGAATTATGACTCCATTGTGGTCATAATTCGAGGACTATCTATAGTTGGATATATCATGAACATGTGGCTTTTGTGGCACTTGGAGTTGTTCCAAAACTGTGTTAATTCTCATAGGGCCAGGCAAAAACAGGAATGAATTAGAGTCTATCACAAGCAAAGGCCAGATTTAAACAAGCCAACCCACTCAAAAAAAGGAAGCCAAGCTAAGGTGGAATGAAAAACTAATCATAGGAACCTCCTTTTATTTAAAAAAAAAGGATAATTTTTCCACATGGATAGCCCTTGACAAGATTGTTCACTTAGCAACTGTTTCAAGTTTCAACGCTTTCCCTTCAAAGATACTTACAACTTGGCTCCAAAGTTCCCATGGCTGGATATCTGCCCTCGCAGTCACATGACTGCATCTTAGGTGCTTGGCAACCACCTTGCATTTACAACTATTTGTAGCTATACTCACATTACTTATTTATGTTATCGCAATGTACAATGTTTTTGGCAAAAAAAACAGTGTTTAATTCTGTTTTTAGCAAAAATGCCCATGGTGAACAATAGGTTTGCTTAAGGACTGTGGTGTTCACTTAACAATCACCATAAAAAAGGTTGTAAAATCAGGTCATTCATGTGGTGGCTTCCTTTATGACAGTTATGACTTATGACCATAATTAGCAGGCTCTGTTATAAACTAAGGACTACCTGTACCTTTAATTGCTACCATTCTTTAGTATTGGCTTCCTGCTTTCTTTAGTAAGTATTACTTATTCTCGGATCTTGGATTTTCTTGTGAGTTTATCAGTGTGATTCTAGCTGTTTCTAGTCAAGAAATGGTAGAAATCCTTGGACACTGTTGTTCTCCTGCCAACTCTGATCTAGGACTACAACTCCCAGAATTCTCAGAGTGAGCAGGCATTGGGTCCATGCTCTGCTTGGAACAAAATACTGAGATAAAGGATTTTGCTACCCCAGGAGTTTAAAAGGGTTTCTTAATCACTTCTCTGAATATACATTCTGTATCCATTTGTGTATTTTACCTTCAGCACTTCCTAAGCACAGAAGACAGGGCTAGTGAAACATACTTAAATAAACTGAGCTAAGTCAATAACTACTGAGGGATTGATCATCAACAAATGGAGACACAGGTTGTTACTTACCTTTGCACAAACTAGAATTGATGGATGAATGGTACAAACACAATGCTTGCATGAATTCTCTGCCCTCCCCACTCCTAGATTGCCATATGGTGTTCTCCTGACCTTTCTGTAGGTTAGACGATTAGTTATGCTTTAACTCTCCTGAAAGAAATAGGACTAAAGCCACTTTTCTCAATGTGGCAACATCCAGAATTCCTGTCGTGTCCCACTCCTCCGCTGACGACCGGGTCAGGGAAATCTGAATCAGGCGTGCCTCTGCAGCTCTGCCAAAGTCCTAGCAAAGTTCTCAAGGCAGGCAGGAGACCAGAAAGTGATTTCAGCAAGATAAGGTAGACTTTGCCTGACTCAGAGAATGCCAGAAAGCAGATCCTTTATATAAGCCATGGGGTGTGGCTCCATGACTCAGCACTTATCCAGGCCTGCCCCTCCCTTCCTTCTGTTGACGCCGCTTATCAATTCTCATGAAGCGAGGGTCACTCCAGTCTGCTGCTGTTGGTAATTGACCTTCCTCAGGCTCACATGCTGTGGGGGAGGGGAGGGGTCTAGCTGCTCCGTTTGCCTGGGCATGGAGCCAGGGCTGGGGGCTGGAGGTCTTCTTCTTCCTCAGCCTGTCTGGGCATGGAGCCAGGGCTGGGGCCGGGAGGCATGCTAGGACATTCCTCAGCGTTTGGAAGCAGATAAGAAGGCCCCGGCTGCAGGGAAAGCGGACGAGGCACAACAATTCCTAGCCAATGTGTGTAGACTCAGAGGATTCAGGGAGTTGCAGTCCTGGACCATCTTGGGAATGGAAAAGGTTGAACTGAAACAGAACTGACACAGAAACTGTTTGGTATAAGGCTGAAATGGGATTCAAATCCCGGCTGCCGATTCCCTATCGGTAGCATGGGGGTGCACATACTCACTTCACTATCGTGCGGCACTTCTGCGCATGCGCAGAGCATTTTTGTTGACATCTGGGTGGGTGGGTGGAGCCTCCTGCCACCGCCACTACCAGTTCTCCCGAACCAGGGCAAACCAGTAAAAACCCACTTTTGGTGTAAGGGTTAAAGTATTGGATTAGAAAAACAGGAACTAGGCCTTCTTTAGGTTTATTAATGGTATGTGGGGACAACCATGATCTGGATGACTGAGAATTTCTACAGCCTTTTAGCTATACAATTTGGGATGAATACCCTTGAGTGGTGTGGAAGTAGGAATGGATTTCCAGAAGAAAAAAATGCAGACTACAGGAACCAGGAGCACCTACTCAGGTGACCCTGAAGACACAGATAAATCTCCAAGTACTTCAACGACCCTCTAAAAAGATGCAAATGACCAGCTGTCTGCAAGGAATATAAATCCTTTCATTCCCCACTATCCTGTCAGAACTGAAGAAACTTCTTGGATGAGAAGTGAAACATCTTCAAAAGAAAAAAACAAGAAAGTCCAGTTGCCTCCTGAAAAAAGCAACTTTGGCAGATCCAAGGCAATTGTCGGATAAGGGGCAGCTGAGCCTACAGAAGGAAAGAGAGCAAGGCTAATATGTCAGAAGAGATCATCCCTAGTTTATTGGACTGTAAATATGAGGGAGGTCTTAAATCTGTATGTTCAGACTTACAGGATTCTATTAATGTAAAACTTAGAGTAAAGCTAGCATTTCTGGGTCTGTTTCTTGTCTGGACTACCTCACAATATTGACATCAATCTTGGAAATCCGAAAGTACATCCTTCCTTTTCATCTTTGCAGTCCAAAAAACTAAGGAAGGAAGGTCCCTTCTAAGAGATGCTTCCATTCCTTTTGTAGATTCAGCTGTCATTTGTCCGATCATTGCCTAATCATCTGCAGCTCTTCCCCCTGTCTCCCAAGATCATTTCCATAATGCCATTATACCATAAAAACTGGCTTGGGTGACTTTGGGCCAGGCATTCTCCCTCAGCCTAACCCATCTGTAATGGTGAGACCTTGAGCAATGGGGAAAAGGAAAAGGTATGGGCAGCTAAGAGGCAGCATTAACCCACAGAAGGAATGTGGGCCCAGCAAGCATTCCAGAAGGAACCCCCTTTCTAATTTTTCGGGCTGTAACGATAATCAAGGAGAAATGTGCTTTCAGATTTGCAAAATTATAAATAATGCAGCCTTATAATAAAAGTAGAATTAGTTCATCTGGGTATGCTTCCTTTCTGGATTATCTCATAGGGTTGTGGTGGGGAAAATTGGAGGTGGAACATTATGTACACTGCCTGAAATTGTACATAATAAAGGTGGGATATAGCAATTAACTTTCTTTAGATTATCTTCATGGTTATTCTTTTGCAGAGCATTGTGTTGAGTTTGCCACCAGTGATGTTTGGAAAGGACTCAGGATTCGCCAATGCTTTAATGTAGGAAGGTATATAGAGCAGAGAATCGAGTTCAGAATCCAGCTATCAGAGCAGTCAACACATTTCCATTATTTATAACACAAATTTCTAGTCCTGAAGCTGTTGAAATCCACCTAAAAATGTGTCATGATCTCAAAAGCAGGAGAAGCAGTGTAATAAAATCTGCAGCAGTGCAGGGTGAGTTTCTTCACTTAAAACAGTGCTTTGCTGTTTCTTTTCCTTACAATTGACAGAGTGGAACACATTATGTCATAATTGTGTTTTTAAAAAACCTCCTTATAAACGGTTAAAAAATAAAAGAACCTGTGATAAAAAATGGAACCATAGTACAGTATATTATGCAAAATAATGGAAGATGCTACAGTGTTTAATTTGCATAATTTGTACAGATTGCCTGGTTTAACTTTTCTTGGCTGAGAATCTATATGGCCCTTGTGTGTAATTATTATTTATTTGGTTATTTTAAGTTTGGAATACATGAAGCTCAGGGGATGCACTAGCCACAAAGGCTGCTAGGCATTGAACAACTGGCGCTAATAAAACTTTTCTCATTCACATCCAAAGCGAATCATGGAAGAAATAAAAGTGTTTGCATATCTTTGTGATCTGGTGTAATCCTTCACAGCTGGATCCAAATGGAAATTGCATTGATGCATGTAGGTTGCCCTCAACTGCTGAATGTGTTCAGGTAGTTCTTGACTTACAACAGTTCATTTAGTGACCGTTCAAAATTACAGTGGCACTGAAAAAGTGTTTTATGACTGTTTTTCACAACACTGCAGCATCCCCATGGTCATGTGATCAAAATTCTGACATTTTGGACGTCAACTGACTCACATTTATTATGGTTGCAATGTTCTGGGATCATGTGATCTCCTTTTGCAACCTTCTTGACAAGCAAAGTCAATGGGGAAGCCAGATTCACTTAACACCCGTGTTGCTAACTTAACAACTGCAATGATTCACTTAACAACTGTGGCAAGAAAGGTTGTAAAATGGTGCAAAACTCACTTATCAATTGCCTTTCTTAGCAACATAAATTTTGGGCTCCACTGTGATCGTAAGTCGAGGATTACCTGTGTGTGGTTACAAACAAATTGTATATTGTTTGAACAGAGTCACAAACTGCTGTCACAGAATCATGGCATATATTCCTAAATCTGCCTTCATTGTTACTTGCTAAACTGTGAACAGCCTAAGGCGTATTAATAGCTACTTCTTTTTAGAAAAAAGAATTCCAGTGCTAATATCATGCAGTGCAGTGATTCTGTTCAAATAATAGAAGCAAGTACAATGGGTAAGAGATGAAGCTTTTCCCCAGTTTCATCCAAACCAAATGAATCTCCTGACCAGATTAAGGTTGCACAAAGCTGTGTCTTCTCTAGGTAAGCACAAAGGGAGCCCAGCTCCAGGTCAGGCAGGAGAAAGCTTATATAGAGCCAAACAATACAGCAAAACTGCCAGAATGACTAGATTAGTGGCATGCAGCATTTTTTTCGGTTGAAGGCAACACAGTTGTGGGCCTGGGCCTCCCCACTAGAAAATCATGTCTGGTGCTCGGACGAAAAGCTACATTTCATTTCATTTCAGCTTGCTTAATTATGTTCAGTTAGCACATGTTCTTCTTCAGTAATTTATTTAATGATTTTCCCCTTCTGTTGCATTAAAACTTACTGTATTATTTTTTTTTCCTCTCCAGAAAATACATCTTTCAAACTGGAAGGACATCTTAGATTCAGCAAAAATGGAGTAGCTGAGGCAGAGTAATGTGTTTGTTTTCTGCCTGATTGCCTTTGAAACAAGCAATCAAACTCATGGCTGTCCACCCAGTTTTAGGTTAAATCAGTACAATTTAGTAACAATTTGATGGGGTCCCTTGCTCAAGGCTTTTGGGGGGTTGTACATTACACAAGTCACATCCAGCTAAGCAGGCTATATCACATCTGAGCAGAGAACAAGGAAAGAACAAAGCCAAGAAGGAGCTCCAGGAAGAGTCCTTGTAACAAATACAATGAGTTTTCCTTTCCCCCAAATTCAAAGAGTCTTAAAAATAGTTCCCCAAGACTTTACATTATTTCTGGCCAAGGCAAATTGCAACACCCATCTTACTTTTTTAGATGTGGCTTCCTTGGCACTAGAAAATCACAATCTTGTTGTCTTCTGTAATGCCAGAGGAGAAGAAAAAAGAAATGTCAGTTCTCTGTGCAGATGTAGGAAATCTCAAATTTGACTTTTTAAAAAAGAGAATGGCTATTTTAATGAGAATGTGATGTCCTAATCAATATATGAAATAGTATGACCTTGTATGTCTGTGTCTTGTGTAAACAGCAATTTTGCAAGAAGTTAGGGAGGAAAAAGCAGTCAGGAAAATAATAGCTATTTAGCCCCTCTGGAAAGGGTAGACAGGTGGATCAGTGGCTCCAGAACTGAACACAAATTGCACTAGGGAAGCAAATGCAGATTAGCAGGATGTAGAAAGCCACAAGTTTCTCCCCATTTTAAAGGAAAATGTTTGGGAAGTGGTGGACTGAGTTGGCTCCTGAAGTTGGCCAGGTAGTCTTATGGAAGAGCTGTGGAAAAATTCCTGCCCAGGTTGTACTATCATTTCCACTCAGTACAGAATATAGAAGGAAGTTCATATATTAAATATATGGGTTTAATTACATGTAATATCTAAAGCTCTTTCCCAGTCTGTCATAAAATACATGCTTGATGAAATAAATAAAATAAATAAATAAAAAACTTTTTATAATATTATTAATGTTTTAATTATAGAGTGATTTTTGTAATTACTGATTTTATGGTTTTATTGTACGATGCCCAGAGTCACACTTTTAAGATGGGTAACAAAGAAATATGAATATAGATATGTCCAAGTAGACCCTACTTAGCTCCGTCCATTTTAGGTGGATCCACAAGGATAATTGTGTCTTCCCACAAAGCAGAGTTGGGGTTATAACAAAAGTCCTTTGAAAAACCAGTCTGAATGGCATTGTAATTTACAAAGTTAACTTTGATTCCTTTACTATTTTCCTCTCTTAGGAATGACATGCCAAGCCAGAACCTCCTATACCGAGGATGAAGTCCTCTGGGGCCACAGGTTCCTCCCTGTAATGTCACTGGAAGATGGCTTTTTCCGTGTGGATTATTCCCAATTTCATGGCACCTTTGAAGTTCCAACTCCTCCCTATAGTGTGAAAGAGCAAGAAGAGAATTTGGCTCTCCCATCACCTCTGAACACCCCTACTGGGAGTCATAGGAGTCGACGGGAAAAGATATCGTCTCTTGACTGTCTCGAATTTTTTGAAGAGAAAAGCAACCGTCTTCCCAGCAAATTTCAGAAGCTTTGTACTGGGAAGGGGGATCTCCAGAGAGGTATTCCAAGCCTTTGCTCCACCAGTGTTGAGAAAGCTTGCAGCACTGGTGACCTCTTGAAAATCCAGCAGATCAGTTCTGTCTGCAACATGGAGGAGGAAGGTGAAAAGCTGAAGTTGGCCGCCTTCAAAACCAAATCAGAGCTCCTGGCTCGGTCCACTGGGAACCTCGAATTCCAACAGAGACCTCAACTCTTGCATACCCTAGGGGCAAGATTGGAGGATCATTTACCTGCCAAGTTACGAAAAATGAATTCAGGGCTTTTCTCTTAAAAGAGCAGACAGACAACAGGTTGCATTTTAAACTTCTAAAATTTTCACAATGTTGTTAGGAAGAAGATTCTGACAAAACTGATCTGTGCTGCTATGCCAATTTGATTTCATAACTACAGTTTAAAAACCAAAATAATTTCAATCAAGAATACTTGGTAATAAAGTGGTGTGGTAAGAAGGGATATATAGTGGGTGAAAGTCAGGTGAAAACTATATTCTGTTACGTATAGATTATTCGTTTTGTTTTTCTTTTTAAGTTCTATCCTTCCTCCTTTTGAAGCATGCTTGTTTATTAGTGTTCCTTTCGGGATTTCCTCTTTGGAAAAATTGACTGGAAACAGGTATTATAAAGCAAAAATACTTCCATGTGTATTCTGGATGTCATTCTGTCTCCATCTGAACAGCTGCGCAAATTTTACGCACATCAGGAAGCAGGCAAAAGCAGGGAGGCAGGTTTGAAAAAAACAAATATGAAAATAGAGGTCCTTGCAACATGATGGTGTACTGTTGCTTTCATTGTTTTAACTAAAGCATTGGGTCCTGGAAACATTTCTGGGATTCAGGCATGCAGCAGGATTACTGTTGGGCTTCAGAAATTTGGATCCTTTATTTTTCAAGAATCAGTGCTAAAAGCAAGGAACTCATAAACTATGATGGTACAGACATGTTTCTGCAAAAACAGCCTTTCAATATTGAGAAGGATACCTTCTTAACTTTCTTGCAGCAAAGATAATTATTGGGGTTATATAAAAAGATAAGAGTCCTTAATCCTTGGGGTCCCTAATCCTTGGTCTGTGACCCACTACTGAGCCGTGGTTCATTTGGAACCAGGCTGTGGAAGCGGCGTGAACACACACATGAAGCTCCATTTGTGCAAGTGATGGGCACGCTTGCTCTAATGGAACTGAGTTGCGCTGAGTGTGCCTGTCACTCATACAGAACCATCCTCTCTCCCACCACTCCCCTGTCTGCAAAGCCAGAAGGGTTGGGAAATGTTGTCCTGAGTCAAGTTTGAGTTCTGCTATTTTACTTGGCAAAGTTACAGAATTGGGTATGTGGGATGTGCCTGGGTTGAGTAAGATGAGCTCTCCATTGACGGCTAAGCTATATCTCCCTGCATCTCTTGCTGTTGGCTATATTGACCAATGGTGTTGGAAATCAAAAGTGAAGGTTTTCATGTTACTGAAGCCACCTTCTTGACTTTTTTGATACTAGCCCTCTTCCATGGGCACTTCTGGTTCAGGATCCTCTCAAAACATATGTCTCTGCCCCCATTTTTGTCTTTAAAACTATCAGGATCATCATCTGCTTGGTGCTTTGGCCTGAATTTTGAGTCCTGGTTATTTGATTTTTTTGATCTTTTTCTTTACACTTAGTAGCTGCCATTTCAACACACATTCCTGTTGTAGGCAATGAAGATAGGGAGTGTTCTTCAAACCTAAAGCCTCTGGATCCAAATGTAGTCAGGGCTGACTTAGCACTTAGATGTCCCTAATCCCACTGTGGATTTGGAGACCAACCCATGGCCTCTGTTCATCTGCCCTAGAAAAGGAGACCATCAAAGAGAAGGTGGCCATTTGAATTTACAAGACAACTGGGTTTGCCAACGCCAAGAGCTAAGTCTATGTTGGAGCATTGTGGGAAATGGAATGGCTACCGGAGGTTGCCAGACAAGCCTACTGGGGTGAAGGGTTATCAATGCCTGCTACTTATACTTGGCTTAGGTCTAATTCAGACTTGAAGGTGACAGAAGACTTACTGTTTTCACTTTTTATTACTACCCCATAGCACACCAAGAACCAGTTTGGTGTAGTGGCTAAGGCATCAGGCTGGAGACCAAGAGACCATGAATTCTAGTCCCCCCCCCAACCTTAAGTATAAAGTCAGCTGGGTGACCTTGGGCCAGTTGCGCTCTTTCAGTCTCAGGCAATGGCACATCTCTTCTGAAATCTTGCCAAGAAAAATGCAGGGACTTGTTCAGACAGTCACAAAGAATCACAGCATGGAATAACATCTGATTCCTGCACCTAAATATGCTCAATGTAGATGAAACAGGTAGCCTCATCTATGCCTCATGGCGATCACTATAGCTACAGATGAAACTACGATCAAACGTTTCCCTTTTGCAGCAGTGTCAGCCTAACTGTTGCAGATTTCTTTTTCCTTTCTGATGTCTTCTTTTCCTCACTTTTCCTTTTCCATCTTCCTAACAGTGTATGCAGGTTTCCACAGCTGGGGAATAAGCCCGTCTCCTCCGAGAGGTGCCCTTGAGATGGGTGAGATGAGATTCCTGTCGTTATTTTCATGGGTGTTCTGAAGATGCTGAGCTGAAAAAAGTTGGATTTGGGAATGACTGTGTGAACTTTTTCCTGGGTGTAAAGTTTCTTCCTTTGGGAGATTCCTCACAATTTCAGCCTTTGAACTTTTCAGAGGTAATGGGCTGGTTTGGGTGTTCAGGTTAAATTAGGAAAGTGTGAAGATTCCTTCGAATGGTGTCTCAGTTCCTAGTGACTGTGTGGAATCATCTTTGACCTCATATGGAAGTGGTTTAGCTATTGCTTCCAACTGGGATTTTTTGGACTTCCTAGTCTAGCCTTTCCAGTCTTGGCCATCCCTCATGATATTTCATCCAACCATGGACCAGTCTCACCCTGCGTAGCTTTCCTGGGATAAGCTGCCATCTGCTAAGGGCTAAGTGGATATAAACCTCATAAAGGATTCCAGTGGTGAGGTAACATAAGAATCACTTGACGGTATTTTGTTCTCCCAAAGGCAGACGTCTGAGCCTTGCTGAATCAGGCAGCAGCAGCAGCTAAGGTTATCTCACAGAAAGTCTTTCCTCATGGTGAGAATTGCATGGGAGACTCTGGTGATGTCAAAAAAAGTCAGTTTTTAATCCCTCCCCAAAGGGACAAATGGTTTTCATAAAGTGTAACCCTGTTTGTCTGAATCAGTGTAAAATAAACAATGTGGAATCCCAGGAAGGCTGGTGGGGGAGAAGTTGTTTCTCTTACAACCCTGCCAGCAAGTAATCCTTTTAGGCAAAAATGCCTCCTGAACGTCTAATGTTAAATGATTTTGATTGTGTCAGAATGGAAAAGTTAGTACATGAATGAAACTCAACATACTATCTGTACTGAATTAATTTAATTTCCATTCAACTTAAATTCAATTTAAACTCCACTCAGTCTGGGACTCCTTTTTTCATATGCCACCCAAAAGAGAGCTGAAAATGCTTCTAAATTCTTGAATTAGAAGTGAATTTTTCATTCCATTGCATTCCATTCTTTCTTGCATTTAATGCTATTTAACTTTTCTATTCCATTACTACTAATACAAGGGAAAATACTCTGCTTCCAGAATTGACGTATCCCTATTTATCCGTTTGGTAGAATGAAAAGATTTTGGGATCCATCCAACCCAAAAAACCAAAAACAATTTCAGCCAAAGGCCACACAAAATCACAGTAAATGAAGCAGTGGGGAGGGAATTTTTCACAGACTACCAGAGAAGTCTCTGCAGCATTCCCTTGGGAAACATAATGTTTGCCCATGACTTTTATATATATACTTAGAATTATCCCATCTGTAAAGCCATCTGATGAGTCAAGGGAGGATGTGAGCCTCCATTGTCTTGTTTCCAGGCCAACTTCAACCTCTACACCTGTTCCTACTGCATGTCTCTTCCATTCTCATGAAAATTGGTTGAGGTAGATGAGGGAAGAGAAATGTGGGTCCTAAATGCCCCTCAAAAATCACTGGTAGATTGGGGGTATAATTTTGCCTCCCTCAAAAGAAAATAATGTCCATGACAAGAACTTCCAATTTTATGCCTTTCAACTGGATTAAGCTAAGTGTTAAGTCTCGCCATCTTTAGCCAGCAAGCTTTGCTGATTGTAAATGATGGGAGCTGGTACTTTGAGGAGCATCATTTGGATTAAACTGGATCATTTCATTAGAGGCACCAGCAAAAGTGCCACGGATCAGGTAGAAAGATCAAAAAGTGCCTGTATGTTTGAAGCCCAGTCCTTTTCTTTGCAAAAACAAGGAAAATCAAGAGATAAATAATTGTACATTTAACTGATGGGCATGAGGCTAGCTTGAAGAAACAAGTGCATCTATAGGGGAATCAGAAAGGTCAAGAGGGCACATGCATGTAAAAAAAAACAAAGCCAGAGTTTTGATTATGCAGTCAGGTCATCTTGACGAGAGAGAGAGAGAGAGAGAGAGAGAGAGAGAGAGAGAGAGAGAGATGGAGAGGGATGGAGGGAAGGAAGAAACTCTAGCCTCAGAGACACAGACAGCTAAGGTGTGTGAAACCAGACCAATAATAAGTTTTTAAAAAATTGGATGGAAAGGAATAAAAAAATATAAATACTTGGATTCAGTGTCAATGACATGCAAAAAGTGCAGTCTGAAGCAATTTAATTTAGGCTTAAATATGTGTCAGGAATGTCTCTACATGGGAACAATAATTTTAAACTCCAACTGAAATGTTTCAGACCTTCCTTTTTGTCATTCCACCCTTGTTCTGCCCTTTCCCAATTTTTGTTGCTCTTGCTGTTTTTCAGTATAAGCAGATGACTGCAGCCCACTCTAAGCATTTAAGGAAATGTGTCCTAATCAATCCGTGTTTATGTCTTTATAAAGTGTGTTGTTCTTCAGGATGTTTGGTGGCTGTTGTATTTGGGGGACACTGTAGGGTGGAGAAGATAAGTGTACCAAGTTATGTAAACCTGAGTATTTAAAACTCCTCTTTTGGTTCTCTCTCAAATGTAGTGGAATTACAATCTCTGAGGAGTTTCCAAACTGAAAAATAATCTCTTGAGGAAGAGATTATTATCTGGATGGAGCTAAATCTATCTGAATTTTTTAATACAAAACACTGAGATATTCTCCTATTCACACCTTGGTAGCTTCTCATCCATTCAGCCGTCAGCCTGAAATTTTCCCATTTGTGGGGTGTGTGTGTGTGTTTAATATGACAAATTCCAGAGGGGTTGCAAGGCAAGTCTGTTGTGGCAAAATAACACAGAGATTTGAGCCATGTAAAACAACAACAACAACAGATTTATTGCAATATGCTATCAAGGTTTTTGTCATAATAAATCTGTCGGTTTATGAGAGACCATAATATTTTTTTTAATCCTTTCTCCCTCCCCCCCACTTCCATGGATCCTTAGCATATATATATATATATATATATATATATATATATATATATATATATATATATATATATATATATATATATATATATATATATATATATATATATATATATATATATATATATATATATTATTATATATATTTTCTGATTATTATATATATAGCCACATGACCACGGAGACGTCTTCGGACAGCGCTGGTTCTTCGGACAGCGCTGGTTCTTCGGCTTTGAAACTGAGATGAGCACCGCCCCCTAGAGTCGGGGAACGACTAGCACATATGTGCGAGGGGAACCTTTACTTTTATATATACACGTGTGTGTGTGTGTGTGTATGTGTGTGTGTGTGTGTGTGTGTGTGTGTAGTCCAAGACCAAAGACCTGATAGGAAAAAACACTGTTCTGTTTCTGGCAACAATAAAACCATGTAAGGCCTTTCCCATAAACATAAAACATTAGAATCTACAGAAGTACTACCTGAATATTGCCAAATTATGTTTATTTTCAACATTCTGATGTTCTTTGAACTAAAAGAACAAAAACACAAAGATTGGGAAACTTTCTTCCTGTAGTGTTTCAGGCAGCTATAGGGAAATTTTTGTTTTATCACCTATTTCCTCAAATAAGTCTAACTATTCTCACATCTATGGAGACTTCCCCGTCCTTCTGTTTTATCGCCTTCTAAACAGATAGACCTTCACTTATGACCACAATTGAGCCCAAAATTTTTGCTGCTAAGCAACACAGTTGTTGAGGTTTTTCCCATTTTATGACATTTCTTGCCACAGTTGTTAAGTGAATCACTGCAGTTGTTAAGTTAGTAATATGATTCTTAAGTGAATGTGGCTTTCTCATTGAATTTGCTTGTCCGAAGGTTGCAAAAGGTGATTACATGACTCCGGGACCCTGCAACCATCATAAATAAATGCCAGTTGCCAAATGTCTGGTTTTTTTTAAACAGTTTATACATATTCTCTTTACATACATAAGTGCTTTGTGAACAGTGTATTGTCTGGATCAGTTTGCTTACCTAATAGAACTTTTCCAGTTCCTAATTTCTATCTCTATTCAACCATTGATAAAACAAGTCCCATGTTTGAAAATATTCTGTATCTTCTTTTTCTTTTATCTTTAATGTCAATCTGTCCATTTCTGCACAGTCTAGTATTTTTCTAATTGCATCTTCTTCAGTAGGTTTCTTTCTTTCTTCATTTTTCCAGTGCTGTGCAAATACAATTCTTACTGCTGTCAAAACATGTAATATTAAATATATATTCCCTTTATCTTACTTTTCTGGTACTATACCTAACAAAAAATATCCCTGGATATATACTGCTTTAACATTTTTTCTAATCATGTATGTATTTTTGTCCAAAATGTTTTTACTTTTGCACACATCCACCACATTCGATAATTTGTGCCTGATTATATTTCCAACATTTGGCAGACACGTTTTTAAACATCTTTGCTAATCTCGCCGGCGATCAGTGCCATCTGTAGGACATTTTATATAGGTTTTCCTTGTAAGAAGTTGCCATTGTCTACTTATAGTTTCTTTCCCAATTTTTTTGCCATTTGTCTAATTCTATAGCGTATCCAAAAGTTTTTGCCCATACTATCCTTGTCTCTTTTACCTGTTCATCTTCCATTTTTAAGCTTAATAAGAAGTTGTATATTTTCTTTATTAACTTTTCATCTACCACTAATATTATTTGATCAAAAGTTGTTTTCTCTTTATAAAAGCCTTGTCTTGATATCTTTCTCATATCTCGATCGTATTTGCATATGCGGCCACCATATTAAGTCAACACCTTGATTCTGCAATTCTTGGTTTTTTTTTATTATTTGCATTTATATCCTGCCCTTCTCCGAAGACTCAGGGCGGCTTACACTATGTTAAGCAATAGTCTTCATCCATTTGTATATTATATACAAAGTCAACTTATTGCCCCCAACAATCTGGGTCCTCATTTTACCTACCTTATAAAGGATGGAAGGCTGAGTCAATCTTGGGCCTGGTGGGACTTGAACCTGCAGTAATTGCAAGCAGCTGCTGTTAATAACAGACTGTCTTAGCAGTCTGAGCCACTCAAGGACCCTTGTTTAGTTTTAAGTTCCGCTTCCACATTCAAAACATCTTTATATGTTAAGATTTTTTCCAGATTTACTACATTTGGATGTATAAATACTTCATTGTTGAAAGCCAGACTGGTATTTTCATATAAATATTTGCTTTCCCTTTTTCCCATACTAGATACAGGGTGTTTCTTACATAATGTCTTTGAAAATATCTATAAGTTTTATTTTTATCAAACCATAGAAAGGCATGCCATCCTAATTGGAGATCATGACTTTCCAAAAACAATAATCTTCTATATCTGAGAGTTATCCATTCCCAAGGGTCTGAATTTTGATCATGTGACATTGGGGATGCTGCTGCAATCATAAGTGTGAAAAACAATCGTAAGTCACTTTTTTCAGTCCCATTGTAACTAAATGGAATATTGGAATATTGCATCCAGTTTTGGTCGCCACGATGTAAAAAAGATGCTGAGACTCTAGAAAGAGTGCAGAGAAGAGCAACAAAGATGATTAGGGGACTGGAGGCTAAAACATGAAGAACGGTTGCAGGAACTGGGTATGTCTAGTTTAATGAAAAGAAGGACTGGGGGAGACATGATAGCTGTGTTCCAATATCTCAGGGGTTGCCACAAAGAAGAGGGAGTTGGGCTGTTCTCCAAAGCACCTGAGGGTAGAACAAGAAGCAATGGGTGGAAACTGATCAAAGAAAGAAGCAACTTAGAACTAAGGAGAAATTTCCTGACAGTTAGAACAATTAATAAGTGGAATGACTTGCCTGCAGAAGTTGTGAATGCTCCAGCACTGGAAATTTTTAAGAAAATGTTGGATAACCATCTGGCTGAGATGGTGTAGGGTTTCTTGCCTGGGCAGGGGGTTGGACTAGAAGGCCTCCAAGGTCCCTTCCAACTCTGTTGTTATATTATATTAAATGATCACTAAACAAATGGTTGTAAATTGAAAACAACTTGTAATTGTGTATTTACAAAGTTTCTCTCACAAGAACCAACTGCATGCATCTGGCACAGTGGCTTAATCTGTAAAAATCTATTAAAAATTAAGGTTAGAGTTAGGAATATCCATAAGCGAACAATTAAAAGCTTGAGAAGAGTAGCAGCGTTACCATTCTGAAAACTACTGCCTTATTTTGTGTTTAATTATATTTTACCCAGAAGTTAAGAATAAAATAGCCTAAAATCACATTAAAAAAGTAGTAAGGCCACACCTGGAATATTGCATCCAGTTTTGGTCACCGCCATTACAAAAAAGATGTTGAGATTTTGGAAAAAGTGCAAAGAAGATCAGCTAAGATGATTAAAGGCCTGGAGACAAAAACATATGAAGAATGGTTGCAGGATTTGAGTTTGGCTAGTCTAGAGAAAAGAAGGACTGGGTGGAGGGGATGGGACATGATAGCAGTATTCCAATATTTGAGAGATTACCACAAAGAGGAGGGGGATGACTTTTTCAAAGCACCAGAAGGCAAGACAAGAAATAATGGATAGAAACTGATCAAGGAAAGAAGCAACCTGAAATTAAGGGGAAACTTCATGACAGTGAGGACAATTAACCAGTGGAACAGCTTGCCACCAGAAGTTGTGGGTGCTTCATCACTGGAGGTTTTTAAGAGGAGACTGGATAGTCACTTATCTGAAATGGGATAGGGTCTCCTGCTTGAGCAAAGGGTTGGAATAGAAGACCTCAATGTCCCTTCCAGCTCTATTCTGATTAATTGATTTGGCCAACAATTCACCAGTGGAAGGAATTAGCTTATTGTTGGTGTCTTTAAGGAGCCAGAGAAAGAGAATGAGAAAATGAAGCATGGAAAGGCAAAACCGGTAGCCTTCTGGGTGCAATTCAAGGTTTTGGTTACCATCTTCAAAGCGCTCCATGGCTTAGGACCGGGATACCTTCAAGACCGCCTTCTGCCGCCGATTGCCTCCCAACGACCCGTGCGCTCCCACAGAGTGGGCCTCCTCAGGGTGCCGTCGACCAAACAATGTAGGTTGGCGATCCCCAGGGGGAGGGCCTTCTCTGTGGCGGCACCTGCCCTGTGGAACGAGCTCCCTCCGGGATTACGACAACTCCCCGACCTCCGGACCTTCAGACGTGAACTGAAGACTTTATTATTTCAGCGCGCTGGACTAGCCTAAGAATAAAATGTTTTAGCTAAATTTTAATGGGGTTTTTAATCGGTTTTTACCGTTTTTAGTGATCTGGCTATTATAATATTTAGTTTTAATTGGGTTTTTAAATGTTTATTTATTATATTGCTTTTAATATGCCTGTGAACCGCCCTGAGTCCTACGGGAGATGGTGCGGTATATAAGTTTGATTAATAAATAATAAATAAATAAATAAATAAATAAACCATGAGTAATATGAATGTTATTCTATGCTTTTACTCTTTCCAAAAGCAAAGTTATTAAGAGTGAACACGATTGAAGTGAAAGTCTGCAGGAACTTTACAAAAGACAGTACCCTATGGTTCCTCCCTATCGTTCCTCCCAGTATACTTTTGTATGGAGTTATAATTTTTTTCCTGGAACATTTTTTTCTGGGAAGATTGCAGCCCCCTCTGCCAGCTATAGTTTTATTCTTGAATATTCTTGAACACCTAGTAAAATAGAGTAATACAATTAAATGATGTGAGAGGCATTGCTTTGTTTGAAAATATAATTCTCCATAAGAAGGGGGAGGGGAAGTTGCATCTTCATTTACTTTCTGGTCAATTGGTACTTTGTGGTTAGATGGACTTGATCATCATTACAACCATTTGTGACAGGTCTTACAACTTGCTTTCAAAATGTGAGAAATCATGAAAAAAGCGGATATTATGCTGTCTCCTGTTCGGTGGATATTTCTTTCATTTTTACCCAGAGAATCTCCAGACAGCAAAGTTGCTTCTTCACTTCCTATTTCAGGTTTCCAGCAATTTTATAGGCTAAGCTATGAAACAGATTGGTTGAACAGCATCCAAATTTAACTGGGTTGAATTTGAATCTTTGTCTCCCCTAGTCCTAGCTTTCAAGTTAAAGGTATAAGAAGGCAGGGAGAAAAAAAGAAGAAATTAAACCAGGATAAAATTTGAATCTTAGATCGAACATCAAACATGCCATCACTGTGGGAAGGATGCTGCGAATGGAAGCTGGAGAAGAATTAGCTCTATTAAGAAGAGACCCTTGAGTACCCCATTCTACTCAGCTGAAATGTTCTTTCATAATGATCCTTGTTTTTCACAGTGTTTTAAGTAATTGTAATGCAAAGTGTTAATAACATTTGACAATGTTGCTTCAGAAGCAAGCATTAAAATGAATGTGGTCAGGGAAGCTGAAAAAGAAAGTCTAGAAACTTCTGGGTAGAATAATATACCTTTTATAGCTAGCACTAGGAATTTGGAATTTCTTTGTTTTTTTCCAATCCAGCCACCCTAACCAAGTTTTTAATTTCTTCTTTAGTTTGACACAATGAATAATTGGCCAGTTGAAAGAAAGGCCATGAGAACCCCTCCCTTAAAAACCTAATCTCTGTAGGAAATTATTATTTGCAGACATTTTCCAATTAATTGCTAGTGCATAAGAAGTAATGGAAACAGCTTAATTAGTAAAAAAAAAATCTCAGAACATGCTTGCTCTTAATGTAGTTGTGGAACAAGGTGACTACCTGAATAGGGAAATTGAGGGTCACAAGTACAGGGAATAGGTTATTATATTGAAATATATATATGCATAGGTTTTGCAGACATGTCAAAGGCAATGACTTTTGAAAGGAGGACCTTGAAGGGGGCAATGTACTAATTATGGCATGGTATGCTATTTGTTACTGGAAAAAGTCGGGGCAAAAGTGCTGATTATTGCCAGATAATTCAAATGCAAGTTAAGCAATGTTAAAAAATGGCTGGATAACTTAACAGGAGTTGTCTTAAGGAGGGCTTATGGAGAAATAGATATAAAAATTGTACTGTTGAAGGAGTGGCCTTTGCACAGGCCTAGTGGTAGTGATCCCTATGTGTTCTTTCTTTTGCGCAAAATAAAGCTTTTGAAAATCTCCATTTTGATGTGTAGTTTCATTGGGCATTGCACACTGGGCAGAACCGGT
Source organism: Ahaetulla prasina (assembly GCF_028640845.1). Taxonomy (NCBI): domain Eukaryota; kingdom Metazoa; phylum Chordata; class Lepidosauria; order Squamata; family Colubridae; genus Ahaetulla; species Ahaetulla prasina. The sequence goes on along the minus strand of NC_080542.1, from coordinate 33,898,036 downwards.
TTTCTGGGACAACACATTTGTGATCTATGGCCCTCCTGCTTAGTCTGCTGCCCAGATATTAATTGGGAGAGATCTTTGTCAAGACTTTTGCTCTCCTTTCTGATGTTCCACTTTCAGTGAGATTTGGACTGGATTATTCCTCAGGTAAGGATACTTCCTCTTATTCAAGGCCTCAGTTTGTACTTTGGGCACAGTACGCAAAACCCAGCCTATTTGAGATAGATCTATAATTCTGGGAAAGGTGGAAGGAAATAGAAGAAGACCAGCTGCAAGATGGAAGGATTCAGTTACAGTGGCAATGGATGCACTGTTAGAAGACCTAAAAGTTCAGGTTAGAGATAGATCATCGTGGAGAAAATCTACCTGCAGTATGGGAGTACTAAAAGTCAACTCTGACTTCATGTCAATCAATCAATCAAGGATATTTTTAAAAATCCAGCCATTGTAATGCAAGCCCTTGAGCACTATATTTACACTGAGATCCACTCAGATGCTCTTGTTGGTACATAAAAGAAAAATCTGGATGATAACCAAATGACACAAATATCTTTATCAAGTGTGCCTCTGATCTTGAATTTATAGAGCAAGATACAGTGCCCATAGATGTATTCCATAAGACATACTCCTTGCTTTCAAACAATATTAAGTTCAGATAACATTTTTATTGAGTTATAAAGTAATATAAAATACAAAGTACAAAGCAAATAGGAAAGAAGTGGGCAGGGAAAGGGGAAGGAGGAAAGATAAGAAAAAAAAAGAAAAAGAAGCATTGACTTCCGACTCTCTCTGTTACAGTAAAATAAGGCATTGACATCAAATCACATTTTTTTACTTTTTCCTAATAGTATAAACAAGTGATTTCTATTAAGACCAATCAGTCTAATCAGTAAAACCCAAAGTCAAAGTTTAGTTCTTCTCCACATCAAGCACGAAGTTCAGAAGCTGTCTCCATGTGGAAACAAAAGCGCTTATGTTCTTTTCTTTAATCAAGGTGGTCAATTTTACCATTTTGGCTAACTTCATCAATTTCTGCAACTAAGCAATATTAAGTCACATCCCCTATAGCTCTCCAGAAGAGGAACTCGGAGATCAACACAAACTGAAAAAGAGAGAGGCCAGGATGCGGATTGATAATCTGGCAAGATATAATGTGTGTGGAGATCAGAGTGTGTTACTCATCTAGTCACCAAGGAAATAAACCATAAATAATAAATAGGGCGATACTGTTGGATTGGATTCTTCCTTCTTCAAGGAAGAAATGGAGATTCAAATCTCCTTTTTAGTCCTTATGCAGGTTGGCCTCGAATTACAATCCCAACTGAGCCCAAAATTTCCATTACTAAGGAAGACAGTTGTTAAGTGAGCTTCACCCCATTTTACAATCTTTTTCACCATAGTTATTAAGTGAATCACTGCAGTTGCATTAGTAACATGTTTGTTAAGTGAATCTGGCTTCCCCATTGACTTTGCTTGTCAGAAAGTTGCAGAGTGGGATCCTGTGACGGCAGGACAGTTGTTATACATACCAGTTGCCAAGTGTCTGAATTTTAATCACGTGACCATGGGAATGCTACAAACGTTGTAAGTCTGAAAAATAGTCATTGAATCCCTTTTTCCAATGAGATTGCAACTTCCAACAGTCACTAAACAAATGGTTTTCAGTCAAAGACCACCTGTAAAGCAGATTCCAAAAGGGTCACTGTAAAAGATAGGAGGTGGGAGTATCAGCTTTTCTGCCATGCAAACAGGCAGGCATCCATTAAAGAGATGCAGACAATGTTTTATCTGGCTGTATTTTTCCATCATTTCACTTCCTGGTATCTGGAGGCAGCAATGGAAGGAGTGGAGGATTTTATTATTTATTTATTTATTGCTTTTTCTTTCATGTATTTATTTACTTTCTTAAAGTTTTATGGCCGCCCAGCCCATTCTCCATGACTCTTGATGGCTTACAAAGATGAAAACCCAATATAAAAACAATAAAAAGCAATAAACCTCGACTTCCCCTGACAATCAGTCAATCAAATAAGCCACTTGATGGGCTCCATCCCACTTCGGGTTCCCCAGGCCTATTGGCAAAGCCAGGAGGTCTTCACGCCCTTGCAAAAGAATGACAAAGTGGGGGACATGATGCTCCACGGGGAGAGAGCCATAGGGAGGGAGGCACCATGGAAAGGCCCTTCTTCTTGGCCCTGCTAGATGTACCTCCTTAGGAGAGGAGGCCCATAGTATTTTCTCCTCTCTGCTCTGCTGGGTCGGGTAAATGTGACTGGGAAAAGATGGCCCTTCTAACTAAGGATATGTTAGCTGTTCATTAAATGTAGCCACTATTTCTTTTTGCTCCCCAAAACCACTCACTTTCCGTGACTTGCTACTTATTTTCAATGGTGCACTCTTAAAAGAACATCAGGCCACAGATGACATATGTTTTGCAATAAATTTTTGCAATCTACACCTTTGCAGAGTTTCTACGCATATCAACAAGCGAAGCCTCTATCCAGATTTCTTTCTTGGCAAGCCTTGGAAGAGGCACACACATGCTAGCTAAGACTCTGTGGATCAGGGCTTGTTCTGCAGTTTTGCGCAGATTTCATAGACATCGGCTGGGTTCTCCTAATATACTAAGCCATGGATATTTTACTATGGTTTATTTCATAATTAAAGGTAAGGATAAAGGTTCCCCTCGCACATACGTGCTAGTTGTTGCCGACTCTGGGGGGTGGTGCTCATCTCCGTTTCAAAGCCGAAGAGCCAGCGCTGTCCGAAGATGTCTCCGTGATCATGTGGCCGGCATGACTCAACACCAAAGGCACATGGAACACTGTTACCTTCCCACCAAAGTGGTCCCTATTTTTTCTATTTGCATTTTTACGTGCTTTTGAAACTGCTAGGTTGGCAGAAGCTGGGAGCTCACCCCGTTACACGGCGGCACTAGGGATTCGAACCGCTGAGCTGCCGACCTAGCCCCTGAGCCACCGCGTCTCTTCCATAATTTCATAATTAAGGACTTAATTAAGAATTAATTAATTAATTAATTAAGACTTAATTAATAATTAAGAAGTTTCATAATTTCATAATTAAGTCCCTTCCTTAATTTCATAATTAAGGAGTCACAAATGGTCAGGTTCACTCAACACACTAAAAAAGTTTTTCAAACACAGCAACTTTTAAGATGGGCTTCAACTCCCAGAATTCCTTGGCCAGCAAAGGTATTTAGGGAATTCTAAGAGTTCAAGGCCATACATTTTAAAATTGCCAAGTTTGAAAAACACTGAACCAAACCAAAAACAACCCTTCAGAACGTTGGTTTTAATAAGAAAACCTGTAGAAATATTTCTACTGTAACTTGGCCAGTGTTTGTCATCCCATCAATCAAGCCCTTCCTATTTTCATCACCGGGTCCCTGAAGTACATCTTCTAGCCAGCACAATTTAGAATATATTTTGCATTTAATTTCAGGAACCAGGTCACTGACCTTTTTGTATATCTACAAATTCCAATTATCGGCAGGGAGAGCTTGAGTGCCTCTTCAGTTTCCAATTTCCTCCAAAAGACGATTGGAAATGAAAATTGAGGTTTCCAGAAACACAGTGCTTGTGATCAGTGAAGCGCTGGGGGGGGAAATCTGCTTCAATGTGTGGCCAGTGTTTTGCAGTGATGGAAGAGATGGGGGAAGGAAAACAGGGGCTTGAGGTCTTGAGGTCCTGTGAAACAGATGGGGAAGTTTAGCAATGAAGATTTAGACCCTGTTGCCAGGGTAGGTACAAGAACAGCCCTGAGTCATCTATATTATACTTTTTGCGAGTACTGTCCGCTTTAGCCAAGGGTTCAGCAAGACCATAGTTGACTCCCAATTTGTGAGGTGACACTGGACTTCTCAGCCCACCCTACATTAGGGAAGATCAAATAGGTGCTGGTGTGTTCATATCAGGAGCTAAATAATAATATATCATTAGCTCCCAGTCAAAATTTCCCAACTTTTTACTCTTCGCGTATGTTGGACTAATATTCCAATATACCCAGGAATAACTGATTCAGAGAAAAGAAGTTGATCATGAGAACTATCATGATACTAGTCATTCCTCAAGGCAACATGCATAGCCTTTCTTCCTATTTCTTGCTATTACAACAATCCTGTGAAGTGAGGTGGCTGAGAGTGACTCAGCCAAAATCATCTAGAAAGGGCCTCAGTGGCTGAAGGAAGATTAGAAACTGAGGCTTTCTACTCCTAGTCCAAAACCTTAACCTTGCACTAACTCTTCTTCCCCACTAGGTGCCGCTCACTTCATATCTTTAAATGGGCAACTGCCAGAGATTTTGCCTAATGGTAGAAGAGCCCATGTAGGAGAACAGGGGGAAAGAGATGCTTCTTCAGATAACCTGGGCCTAAGCCTTAAAATGCTTTGAAGGCTAAGCAGCACTTTTGAGTTTAGCTTGTGGCAAAAAATGTGGCAAGGGCCAGCAGTGCTGATTGCAGAGCACTAGTGTCAAGCGACTACAGAGTAAAAAATGGTTGCTATTAGCTGTCCCTTCCCCAACACCGTCTGTAGCTGACTGAAATTCTGAGAGCATTTTCAAGGCAGCTCCATAATATACTTACATTATTGCTGAATTCTCCACCAGAGGTTGCCAATGCACAAATAATTGTTGTAAGACTCCTTCTCTCCAGGAAGTGCCATAATTAACAAACGTTTGATGTGTTCGTTCATTCGTTCATTGAATCCAAAACCAATTATCCAGTACAAGCCATGATGACATGATATGTCGTCATATTAGCACAATTCGCATCACAGAGAAATAAGGGTGATATACTAGGGAAGGTACGGAAGAAAACAAACCCGGGCTCTACTCCACCCTTATCAGGGAAGATCTCTGGGTGAGAGCCTATAAGGTAGAGCAGACCAAGAAACCAGTGCTCCATAGGTCTAAAACTACTTTCATTGGAACAGCAATAGCAACAAAAACTTGCAACTCTGCATGTGCTTCCCTCCCCTTCATTTATCTTGGTGTAAATCAGAAAGAAGCTTCTATGAGACATTTTCTCAAATTAGTTTCTGGGGATAAACTCAAGACCCACTTGTCTGATTGCTGCCTTGGCGGAAGGTCTTCCTCCTGTCCTTCAAAGCCATTCCCTATCAGGTGTCTTTGGGCCAGCTGTTCTCTCATTTAGCTCTAGCACATAGGATTATTGTTGGGGAGGGAATAGGAGAAGAAAACACATCTGTTTGTCACCTTGAATGAAAGGCAGAATATAAATCAAATAAATACATAAATAGAAAGCACAAAAAATATTATGTAATAGGCACAACATGACTGATGCAAAGTACACGATTTGTGCAATGATGTCGTCATGCACGCGACATCTCTTGCCCCTGCTGTGGATGCCCATGGAGCCATGAGCAATTCCAGCACATCTGGAATTTTAGCCAAGTTGACTTAAAAAAAAACAAAAAAACAAACCAAGCAGAATTTGGAATTTTAGATCAGGTTTAAAGAATCATAGTAAAACAACATTTGAAAACCACCAAAAGACTATTTCTTGCCCCTTGTCTTATTTCTCCTGCGAGTCAAAAGGCCCTTCCAATTCATTCCAGTTCTTCTCCTGATTCTTCTTCCTGTTCCTTTCTGCCATCACAATGGCAGCGATCACTGTCACCAGGACAGTGACTGTGATCACCAAGACAGTGGCTGTCTCTGCCATGCAGAGCTGACTGTCCACAGAAACAAGAGGCAAGCCAGCTAATTGCCAAGGGCTGAAACAGGTGAGGTTCTCATAATCATCCACATGAAGGTGCCGAACACTCGTGATTTTGCCAAAAACCCTTTGGAGATCACAGTCGCAGGCCCATGGGTTACCAGCCAGCTGGATGTGGGTGCTGACTGTTTGGATATTCAGGAAAGTCTTAAATTTTAGGTGGATGAGCCGGTTGCCAGTCAAAGCCAGAAAATTCATGTTATGTAAGGAAGTGAAAGCCTCCACTTCAATGAAGCTGATGTTGTTCCTGTTAAGCAAAAGAACTTCCAGGTTCTGCAGCATAAAAAAGAAGCCATTATAGATAACTGTAAGCCTGTTAGACTGAAGGTAGAGATGTCGGAGCCTGGAGAGTCCTCGGAAAGTCCCTTTCTCAATCGAAGAGACCAGATTGTGGCTCAAGTCCAGCTTCTCCAAGTTCTCCATATACTGCAAGCTTTCAAAACCCAAAGCTATCAAACAGTTGTGGGCCACCTTAAGATCCTTCAGGGAGGTCAACTCATTTGAGAAGTCATGTGGTAAGCGAGCAAGCAGGTTGTAGCTGAGGTCCATCTTCTCCAGGAAACTCAGGGACGTGAATGTCTGGGGCCAAATCTTTGCAATGGAATTGTGGGACAGAAGAAGGATCTTCAAAGACCACAAAGCATCAAAGTAGCCTACCTCTAGCACACTCAAGTTGTTGTGTCTCAAGTTCAGCATCCATGTATTGTGAGGGATGCCGTGAGGAACATGGGCCAAGTGCCGATTGTGACAGTCCACAAAATTGGAGGATTCATAGCAGAAGCATAGATGGGGGCAAATCTTGGATGTTTCAGCCCCATGAACAGAGAAGAAAAGAGCAGGTATAAACAAGAGGTACATTTCTAAGAGGCCTGCAACAGAAATTATTCTTGCTGCGCACTTGCAAAGCCCACAGAAAAGAAATGGAGATCTATGCTCCTGCGCTCCAGATCCTTGTCAGCTTCTATAGATGGGAGAAGAGAGTCAGATTTCCCCAGAGGAACCCATCACAAAGAGCTCTTTGTCAAGTGATTAGCTAAGAGCTTCCTTGGACTTTAGCCTTGAAGAAGAACAACAGGCAACTTGAGTGAACAAGAGAGGAGGAAGGAATCAGAGACCTGTAACTGGAGCAGTGGCATTTTCTGTAAGATTAGAAACGTATTTATACCTTGGTTTCTCTGTTTTCAGCACTCACTGGTTGATCTTTGATAGACTAAATCCAGGGCAAAAAAAATGGCTCTTTTTCAATAGCAAAATATTAGGCAAAAAAAGAGGGAAGAGGCATTGATTGGTATATTTGTAATAGAAGTAAATATGATTGTTAGCATTAGTTGCATATAGGTTTGGGCAAACAAACAAAAAATCTTCCATCTCTGAACCATGCATATTTATGCCAGGCATAGAACACACAAGGAGACATGAAAAAACATGCTAGGGATAAATCGCCATGGAGAAAATCTATCTATCTGGTTGCTAGGAGTCAAAAATGACTGGATGGCACATAATCAATCAAATATTAAGGAATTTTTCATGCTGCCCTCCTGCATTGTGCATGAACTCTAGAGCACTAAATGAAGCCACAAATTCATTTAGCAATGTTGATATGCTAGAAAATGTTCCTGCTTCTGAGATTCAGCTGTCAGTTAACATTCTACTGGCCTTGACATTAAATGCATTTGGCCAGTAAAATGATGAAACTGTTTTTTTAATAAATTGTCTAAGTATCCTAATATTTGCAATAAGGCGCACTTGTGCACAAAGTATAGCTTAGAAAGTTTGATTATTGGTGACTTCAGGTTTACATCAATGCAATTTTCTTCACATTCTTACAAATGTGAGTTGGCATTGTCTCCTGGTACAGTTTCCAGCTTCCCAATCCAGTATACAACCATATATATTTCCTGGAGGTATCCTATTCAGGAACAAGGTTCCTGCTAGCTTCTACGGTTATCTTGTTACGGATGATGGTCAGAGGTTAGTCTTCTACTTCAAAGCAATTTTGAAAAATTGTCCCATAAGACCTAGTATGAAGATCAAAGAAAGATCAAAAAGCAGAGAAATCAAAGACCCATCAATAGCTCATAAGCAGAAAAATCAGGTGGTCGTTAAAATAGCTTAAGAAAGGAAGACAATGAACGTTGCTGCAAATGTCCACAACACAGAGATATATAAAACTGTTCTGTTTCTTATCTCTCCATTCTCTCTCCACGCTCCATATATTTTTCTTTCACATATATGCCCAACTTTCTCTCTGTACTCACTCACTTTGATTGTATTCTATAAGATGTCAAGGAGACAGAAATATAGCTGCTTTTTGTGAACAGAGGGGAAACTTTAAAAAAATCAGACTGTGCAGTATAATTCCAGATATTTGGCCTACGACTCTTTAGACTCTTATATCACTTAAGATTCCTATGTAAACTGTAAGAATATTTCTTGAAAATGTAAAATGAAGGGATTCTGCAAATCCTAGGCAACATTATGATTGGAGGGAGATTGTTACCTTGGGATGCTTCTGTTTCCTCTTGGGTGAGAGCAAGGATTGTAGCAGTGGGTTGTGGGTAACTTTTCCTTCATCTGAGTGAGAGGCAATGAGTGGCTGGATAGTTGAATGTGAGTGGTTTATCTAGTGCCTAGATAACGAAGTGCTGTGTGTAAGGCAGAATCATGTCTGTGGCCGGTATGTACCTTTCTGATGGTATGGTGTGTAGTTTGGTTGGAGCGGGAGACTGGATGGCTGGAGGAGAAACAGTAGTCAGGTTATTAGTAACGACAGGTAGAAGCAGGTATGGCAGGTGGCCTCGATGTGTCCAGTCCCTTATGGACTACCTGGCCATCAGCATTCCAGAGATCCTGGTTTTTAGCTCTGCTGCTTAAATGCACAGTCAGCCTTCAGTAAAACTTGATTCCCAATTTAACTGGGAATCAGAGGGCTGACCTTGTCTAGATTAGCAAAATCTGGCTCGGCCTAGAAGGGAAGGAGATGTTCCTCTCTTGCATATGGATTCAGCTGGGTATTGTGCATTAACCATGAGCCAGGCTCAAGTTGAAGATGTAGCAATCATGATCCAAGAAACTTTAGTAGCTTTCATGGGCAGATTGCCAGGTACGAAGAAGCATTGTTTGTGAAATGGGGCTGCAAAAATCAGAACTTCTTTGATGCAAGTCAACTTTCCTATCAAAGCTGCTGGAATCCATGGCCAATTTGGAGATGGAGTACCCTGGGGATTTGGTCCTGGGGGATTTCAATTATCTTTGAGCACAGACTCCGAGGCAGCTTGAGAGTTCATGGAACCATGGCAACCATGGACCTGACTCAAATTATCTCTGGCCTGACTCACAATGGAGGCCACACGTTAGACCTGGTCTCTGCTTGCTAGCTAGCTGGCTAAATAAATTAAACAAACAAACATCTCTTGGCAATAGTGGTGTGATTAGGAATTGGTGGCTATTCCTATTAGTTCTTTGCCATGGACCAATCGTTCTTTGATCCCTTTGGAGTTATTTCTTCCCACAGGTCCACCCCAGATACCTGACGGACCCTATCGGTTTCAGGTATAACTTGTCTTCCTAGGATTCTAATGCCTGGTTTGATTAAGGCCTTAGTTGCTGATTGCAATGAGACAGCAATTTTGACCTTGGAAACCTCAATCACTGTCTTCATTGGACTGTTACTAATGTTTATTTGTTTTTTACTTCTCCCCAATTCACATTCGTCCAAGTTTGTTGATACTTGTGCCTTCATTTTGTGCCTGCCTGGTGGCCTATTCTTACAGCACTGTCCTGTAGATCTCCAACTGTAGATGTACAGGATCATCCTACATTGTTCACATGGAACTGAGCATGAATAGGGGCACCTATGGAAGAAACCAGGCAGAGGAAAGCTATTGTATCACTTTCTTTAGTTAGCATCTTATTTAAATTAATAGGATTCTAGAAAGGGTTCCAGACAGATACTTTGTGACCAACTGTTTTCATTTTCATTAAATTTCTCATCGCAACGGAGGCAATCCTGTTCAACCCATGTTTGATATAATGGATCACGGATACCTATTCTCATATTGAGTATGTATGGTGATAAAAGAATATCAGCCTGGATGAATGAATCACTTTGCATTTATTACGTCATATGATAGTATAAAGCGATATTTCTCAACTTCACTAACTTCAAAATGCGATTTCCAGGAGATGTCCACACATCTTAAAGTGCTTGAGACATAAAAACTCTGCTGTAAAGTATTATTTTTGAAAAAGGAGATCAGGGGGGATGGAAAAGGATTGTAAATCTGGATAATAAACTTTTATTTTGACGGAAAAACTGTTTATTGGAAACATTTGTGAAAGAACAAAAGAGGAACAAGGTAGTGATTCAAATAAGTATTTAAAATAAAAAGAAAAGCTATACTTATTTTAGAAGCATGATTATAGCAGCCTGCAGTCTGACCCTCAAAGTAATATCTATTTGTTATGAAATCAGACCCTACCTGTCTGTTCTGTCAATTTCCTGTTCCAAAATCAAGAAATAGATTTAAAAATGCATTTAGCCCCCTTCCTCAATGAATGCCCATGGGAAATCTATTGGTTTTATTTATATTTAACACTTGTAGTTTAGCAACTGGTCCTTGGATTAATCCAGGGAGTAGGAGTAGACTAATCACAGACGCAGTTAAAGCCACTTATCTTTGTTCTGCTATATTTAGGTTGTTGGAACACTTTTAATTCTAAAAATGTCTCATACTTTTGCAGCAGAACATGGAACATGACAAAGACCAGTTTCCCTTAAAAGTTTAGATAGGATAATATTAAAACAAACGATCAAAAGGGACATTGTGTAGTAAAATTTGCCCAATTAATTTCAATAGAGGATACTCCTTACGAAGTATGCAATCTTAAGCAGATATTTCCATGGAAATTAACTTTCTTAACCGTGAAATGATTGTACCTATATAATTCATTATAAATTAAGGGGCAATGGTATATAATTGACAAGTATACAGTATATTGTCGAGAGCCAGTGTGAGGCAGCAATTAACGTACTGGATTCGGTTGTGAGTTCTAATTTTAGGCATGGAAGCTAGCTAAGTGACTCTGAGCCAATCAGAAGAACACAGTCAGTGCCTTGATGGATTGCGTCCTGGCTCACTTGTTCCAGTATCCTGTTCTTACAGAACCAACCATGTACACAAGGAAGTCCACTAATCGCCCAAAGTTGGCCTTCAGTGGTAGAGGTACTGCTTTTAAGAAGAATATCACGGTTTCTTATCTTAATCCACATGTTAGTTATTATGGGAAAAAGAGGAGGAGCAGGAGCAATACTCACACTGCCTTGAGTTGCAATAAATAAAGGCAGGATAAAAATTTAATAAATAAAATGAAACATTGGTTTATACTTTATGCTTAGTCTATAGGATCTATAGAAGAAAAGGTAGGGGGTGGCTGACTAACAAGCACCATGATAACATTCCACAAATTATGCATATTCCAAAATCTCTGTCCTTTGCATGATGTTACCTTGGCATCTTTTTATTTGTGCCATATACCTATGGCTCAGTTACAATGTAATTTGATTTGATTCATATTATGCCAACCAGGCTAGGATTTGTCAGCCATGATTAGTATTTAATGAGTGCGTACACATAGACAGTTATGGTTTATCCAGAGTTAATTATGACTATGTCCTATTGGTTTTGCTGTATTATTTTTGTATTTTTTATCTTGTCAGATGACTAATCTACAAAAATGTATCGTATAATATTGTGTGGCGTGGTGTGGCATGGAATGGCAATTGCATTGCATTGCATTGCAGTAAGAAACCAATGGTAAATTATGATCAATAGCATGAGTGAAACCAGTTCAAAGCAGAATGTATCAGAAATGAAAAGTTAGGGGTCAGATACCAGATCACCTTGCAAATGAGCATCTTTGCATTTTGACCAACACCAGTGGTATTAATTTTTAAGGATTAATCCTTTGCATGAATTTATAGGAGAAAAGCCTTTAGTTTAGACAGTTTAGAATATTTTAAAATAAAGTATCATATGACACTGTACCACAGTAGGTTTTTTGTGTGTATTTTCCAAACTCAGTTATTATTTTACAAGGTATGTTTTATGGCTTAGCAAACTATAAAACTCCAAACTCCAAAGACCTATGCAAGGGTCCTTTTTGTAGACTTTAGTTCAGCATTCAATACCATCATTCCAGACATTCTTCTAACTAAGCTAAACCAGCTACAGGTACCGGAACAGACTTGTAAGTGGATCACAAGCTTCCTAACAAACAGGAAGCAGCAGGTGAAGCTAAGCAAGATCACATCAAATACCTGTACAATTAGTACAGGGCCCCCCCAAGGCTGTGGGCTCTCCCCACTTCTCTTCTCTCTGTATACCAATGACTGCATCTCCAATGATCCATCTGTTAAGCTACTGAAGTTCGCAGATGACACAACAGTGGTTGGTCTCATTCGAGACAATGACGAATCCGCATATAGACGAGAGGTCGAACGACTAGCCTTGTGGTGCAACCAAAACAATCTGGAACTGAACACACTCAAAACCGTAGAAATGGTGGTAGACTTTAGGAAAAACCCTTCCATACTTCCACCTCTCACAATACTTGACAACACAGTATCAACAGTAGAAACCTTCAAATTTCTGGGTTCTATCATATCGCAAGATCTCAAATGGACAGCTAACATCAAAACATCATTAAAAAGGACAACAAAGAATGTTCTTTCTCGCCAACTCAGTAAGCTCAAACTGCCCAAGGAGCTGCTGATCCAATTCTACAGAGGAATTATTGAGTCTGTCATTTGCACCTCTATAACTGTCTGGTTCGGTTCTGCAACCCAACAAGAAAAACACAGACTTCAGAGGATAATTAGAACTGCAGAAAAATAATTGCTACCAACCTGCCTTCCATTGAGGACCTGTATACTGCACGAATCAAGAAGAGGGCCGTGAAAATATTTGCAGATCCCTCGCATCCTGGACATAAACTGTTTCAACTCCTACCCTCAAAATGACGCTATAGAGCACTGCACACCAGAACAACTAGACACAAGAACAGTTTTTTCCCGAAGGCCATCACTCTGCTAAACAAATAATTCCCTCAACACTGTCAGACTATTTACTGAATCTGCACTACTATTAATCGTTTCATAGTTCCCATCACCAATCTCTTTCCACTTATGACTGTATGACTATAACTTGTTGCTGGCAATCCTTATGATTTATATTGATATATTGATCATCAATTGTGTTGTAAATGTTGTACCTTGATGAAGGTATCTTTTCTTTTATGTACACTGAGAGCATATGCACCAAGACAAATTCCTTGTGTGTCCAATCACACTTGGCCAATAAAATTCTATTCTATTCTATTCTATTCTATTCTATTCTATTCTATTCTATTCTATTCTATTCTATTCTATTCTATATAAAGTTAAGCAGTTATGGTTCATTGAACAAGCCATGGCTTAATGCTAAGAGTGATTTTAGTCACTGACAGAAATTCTCTCAAATTATATCACTTTTTTTTTTCTGTCTTTGCTGCTATCTCATATTTGTCTCTAAATTTTTGTAGTCAAGACACCTCAAATCTAATTTATTTAGAATAATAACTCTGGAAGAAAGCAGCTGAAAGTCAAAAAGCAGATGGTTGAAGCAGCTACTGAATCATTTCTAAACGCACCACTTTCCTGGCATAAATGCAGTGGGTTTATCACAAAAATGTTTGTGTAATTTGTACTTTGGTTCTGAATTAGATTGCTGCTGAAACTTTGATTCCCAGTGCTAGCTATGTTCACAAAATGCGCCACCAGGTCAGATAAAGATCTAACAGATGTACTCACATGATTGACTAATTTTAATTAAACCTGTTATCTTAGGTTAGATGTGTTTGTGACATAGCATGCTTTGTGGGTCCAATCTGCCTGGTTATTTTATAGTTCAGTGCATTTTACAAAAGCAGAAAACGAAATAATTTTGTAAACAGACAGGCATGTGATGTGAAGGCAGCATGCAATGGAAAGCAAACTGTTAATGAAGAATGTTGAAAAATCAGGAGGAGGTTAAAATTAAGGGGCATGCATAAGAGCACAAAAGTGCCTACCGTTCCTGTCCTATTGTTCCCTTCATTATATCAAATTAATATAGCTGATGCATATTCTTTACTTATATATATATATATATATATTCTTCATTATATGTTTTTTTACTTATGACAATGTTTGTGTATACTGTTGTGACAAACTGAAATAAATTTTGATAAATTTTAAAATATGGATGACTCTAGATTAGTCAATCTCAGACCACCAAACTTCAGAAAGTTTGGGAATACAAATCCCCACATCCCCAAGTGGCAGGTTTCCCTGGAAGATGCCAATCAGGGAAAGTTTTCTAGATGAAATTAATGTGAAAAGTTAAACAAGATTAAACAGCAGGTAGTTCTTGCTTAACGAACGTTTATTCAACGACTTTTTGAAATTACGATCGTGATGAATGAAAGGATTTACATGAAATTATGTCAATTGCAGGTGCTCCTACGATCATATGATGAAAATGTGGGTGCTTAGCAGTCTGCCCATCCTTACAATCGATTGCAGTGCATCTATCTCTTCCTCCTGTCTCAGTTGTCCACTTGGCCTATTAGCATATGCAGAGATGTGTGATGCTGGGCCTGCTCCTAACCACACTTGTGAGGCCTCAGCCAGTTACATAGCTGACTAGCACGTGTGTTATAAAATTAAAAGGTAATAATGTTAGGTATCAGAGTTTATAGGATTGCCAAGTTCATTTAGTTGATAGTACAGGGTTCCACAACCATCCATTTCCACTACAGATGGATCTATGACAATTCAACACAACCACACCCAACTCACCATGGCCAAGTTGCCATACCCAACTTGCCGCAGCCAAATTGCTGTGGCCAACATGCTGAGGGAAAACCCAGTGCAGGATAATAATAATAATAATAATAATATTTTAATTTGTATACCGCCCTTCTCCCGAAGGACTCAGGGCGGTGAACAGGCAGATAAAATATAAATACACACAATAATTTAAAACAACCCTTAAAAAACTAATTTAAATGCCCAAAATGTTAAAAAACATACTCCCCTGTAAAATAACACAATTTTAAAAACCCATCCAATAAAAATAAAAATCAGGCTAGTCCAGCCATATGAAATAAATAAGTTTTAAGTTCATGCGAAAGGTCCTAAGGTCAGGTAATTGTCGAAGTCCGAGGGAAGTTCGTTCCACAGGTTGGAGCTCCCACAGAAGGCCCTCCCCTGGGGCCGCCAGTCGACACTGTTTGGCTGACGGCACCCTGAGGAGTCCTCTCTGTGGGAGCGCATCGACGATGGGAGATAGAAGCCGGCAGTAGGCGGTCCCGTAGATAGCCGGTCCTAAGCCATGGGCGCTTTAAAGGTGGTAACCAATACCTTGAAGCGCACCCGGAAAGCAACAGGTAGCCAGTGCAGTCTGCGAGGATAGGTGTTATGTGGGAGCTCGAGGCGCTCCCTCAATAACCCGCGCAGCCGCGTTCTGAACTAGCTGAAGTCTCCGGTGCTCTTCAAGGGAGCCCCATGTAGAGAGCATTGCAGTAGTCCAGGCGAGAGGTAACAAGGGCATGAGTGACTGTGCATAAGGCATCCCGGTCCAGGAAGGGCCGCAACTGGCGGATCAGGCGAACCTGATAAAATGCTCTCCTGGAGACGGTCGCCAAATGGTCTCCAAAGGACAACCGGCCATCCAGGAGCACGCCCAAGTTGCGTACCTTCTCCATCGGGGCCAATGATTCACCCCCGACAGACAGCCGCATCTGCAGCTGACTGTACCGAGGTGCCGGCATCCACAGCCACTCCGTCTTGGAGGGATTAAGTTTGAGCCTGTTCCTCCCCATCCAGACCCGTACCGCTTCCAGACACCGGGACAACACTTCGACAGCTTCACTGGGGTGGCCCGGGGTGGAAAAGTACAGCTGGGTGTCATCAGCGTACAGTTGGTATCTCACCCCAAAGCCACTGATGATCTCACCCAGCGGCTTCATATAGATGTTGAACAGGAGGGGTGAGAGAATCGACCCCTGCGGCACCCCACACATGAGGCACCTTGGAGTCGATCTCTGCCCCCCTGTCAACACCGTCTGCGTCCGATCAGAGAGGTAGGAGGAGAACCACCGATAAACGGTGCCTCCCACTCCCAACCCCTCCAACCGGCGCAGCAGGATACCATGGTCGATGGTATCAAATGGATAAGAATTACATTAGTATCAAAGAAATGGTGGAAAAGAATCATTAAAGAAAGAATGCAAAAGGAGGAACAGAATGAAATGTGAATGGCAAAAATTAAAAAATGTTTTAAATTTATTTTAAATAATTAAATTGAATTGATAACTCTCCTCACGGCAAGTTGTTCTATGACAAGTTGGCCATGGTGAGTTGTCCTATTCTGCTACCCAAAGCCAGGAGATGACCTTGGAGCAAATATCCAGAATCTGTTAAATAAACAATAAGGACAAATGCATTCCTTAAGTCCTGAGAGAGGAGTTCAGGGGAGTCTTGGACCATCCTCTTCCTGATTCACTGAGACATGAGAGATTTGTATGATTCTGTAATTACTACATAACCTACAGTATAATATTATTCTTCCTGAGGAGTTGGTTTCCTAGCCCAGTCTCCCTTGTATAGTGCTGACAACAGAGATTGGATTTTAACCCTCATAATTCCCTAAGTAACATCTCCAGCTATGAGTATGCAATTGCAGTTTAAATACAATTGAAATATGCCAGATTGGAGAAGATTGGTTTATTAGGCCTCTAGTACCAGTAGTTAAGATACTTAGGGATATTGTCCAAAATCTAATCAGGCCCCTGTTCTAAATATTAAAAAATGGAATTCAGCACCACCCAACTGCAAGAGAAAGATCCAGATATTCCAATCCCATTCTGCCAAAGAGAATTAATTGTCATTGTTATGTGGAAAGACCTCCCACCCCAGAAGAATGAAATATTTTGGGGAATATTAAAAAGGCAAGACAGAATATTTCTCCTACAGGAGAAATTGGGGAGGGGGGGTGGGAAGTACCTTAAGGGAGGCAGAAACCAGCCAAGCAAAACCTGCCCAAGCGAAAACTGAGGAGGCCAGTTTATAGAAATGCAGATTTGGTAATCCATTCAGTAAGACTGGGTCAGGCAGAAACTTCAGATATGCAACACAATAAACCAACACCATCAAGCCAAAGGTTGACAAAATTAGCACAGACAATACCTAGGATTTGCATTTCTCCTTTGTCCTATACTGTCAGCCATGACCCCTACATGACCCCATAGGAATCCAGAAGGTATAAAACCCACCCACTCTAAACTCCATTTTATCAGCTATCCCAGAATCACATGTGTTTGGTGGTTCTGCTTCATCAATAAACGGAACCTTTCTTTCCAATCAGCCTCCAGCTTTCATTTTATTTCAGAGCCTTTCTCCCACTTTGGAACTGGAAATGTCTCCCAACTGTTATTACCATACACATGCAGAAATTATTGACAAAAATGTAGTTTTATAATTTGGGGGTAGGGAGAGCTTTGGTATTCTTATGAACTCAAAAATATGCAAGTAGTCAACAAAATCTACAATGCTAGCCTGCAGAAGAATTCAACTTTTGGGGTCCCTACTTTCTGCTCACACAAATGCCTCCCCTCCTGCCAATTGAGCAACTTATACCTGTTTTCTAATTCATGAAGCTGCCACTCTCCATGGGAGAGCATCATATTTCAGTCATTCAACACCTGAGTCCCTATGCCAGAAAGATAAAATCATCCCGTGTCTATTATTAAAAGCTCCTTGATGCCCAGTTAATATTGGTGTTGTTCATTTAAGGAAGAACACTGAGAAGGATCCTGGAACAAACAGATATGTTACATGCTGCTCCAGGACATATCCTAACAGTGCACTTTATCAGAAAACCTGAGGTTATTGCAGTAATTAGTTTCCTGAAATGGCAAATCCCTTCCTATGGAGTAATCTCAACAGGAATTGGAACAAAATGCTTCTAGGGGATCCACTCTCCTGTACCCCCTTATCTTCATTTCCCCCATTCTAGGGCTTTCTGATTGGATTCAGTCATGCTTAATCAAGTCAGTTTAAGATCCGCACACATTATAAACGTATTATTAAGTTTTGTTTTGAGCCACATCAAGATTTATGAATCCAGTTTGTTTGGTTGCTTAAGCATTAGCATAATAATGGAAAATTGGCTTAGTAAACTGTATAAACCTCAGAAACCTTTTTTATTTAAAAATTAAAAAAATATGGTTTTGATTATTAGCTAGGATAAAGAAAGAAGAGTAATGTGATGTTAGAGAGAGATTAACATGTGTTTTGTAGGTACTTATACCTGCTGAGAGGAATATTGGAAGCCACTTTCTTTTTATCTTTTTCCCTTTCTTGTCTATTTTTCTTTACTGTTTTTTTCTTTTCTTGCACTTTTTTATTTTTCTTTGACTTCTTTCTTTTGAACATAGCGATACCTTTCTCTCTTATTCCCCACTTAACCAGTATATACCTTCTTAGATCACAGTCCCCATCACTCTTCATTTAACTTTACAGGGAAGGACACATTTTCTGCCACTCTTTAAGCATTTAGTTACTCTACAGAAAAATGCTGCTCTTTCGCTTGGAATTTTAATACTTTCCAAAGATTCTTGAAGACAGAGGGAAAAATGTTTGTGATGCTGAATCTGTCAGCCAAGCTGATAGGCTGATTGACACACCCTACAAGGATAATGGTTGGATTCTCACAAGCATTGAACCACAAAGCATCTATTTTAGCCTAATGGTTTGACTCCAGATAAAGCAGCTGCCAGTTGCAAATCCCAGGAAAAGTTATATAACATATGCATTAAATTTTCAATAAAGAAATGGAGGTGGGGGAAAAGACCATAACAAAACCTTGCTAATTTTTAACTGTAGTATCTAATTTACTTCTCTTTAGGCAACGTCCAATGTTCCTGGAAGACATTCCAGGACTGTCAATTTTATGAATCTTAACAAGAGGGGGTGATCTATTGTCAAAACTGTCTCCATTCAGAATTGACACATTTGATGAATTTTGTGGTATCTGACAAGAGAATGCACAACAATGCCACTATTATGTCAGTCTCCCTGTCATTGGGGGAGAAAATAAGAAAGGCCATTCATCAGAGCAAAAAAAGAGATAAAGATTTGTTATATGGATTCCCTTGCCTCGGTCCTGTAGGGTAAGGAAAGGAAAGATGTGAATTATATGCAGGGTGTATCTATAAGCAGAGTGTCAGCTCAGTTTACCACATGGATGCATTAATGTCTACTAGAAACAGAGAGGCCAGCAAGCTATTTCTGCAGAAGCACTTGTTTTCACATGCTCTGTAATTTTGAGTCTAAATATATATACATGTATTACTATATAGTAGATAGATTAAAATGGAAATGGACTGATTGCCCAACAATCAATGAGTATCAAGGCAACAATGAAATTGGGTCACACAATATTATTGCATACAACTGATTTATTATGTGAAGAAATAGAACAGAAACTGATCATATTGATAAGGTATGAATAAACTCTATGGTACCAAAATGGGGAAATAATCACCTATTCCAGGCTATGTATTCTATCCTTTGTATGAGTTTAGCACCCACCCCCCTCCTAGAAGAATGAAATATTTTAGAAAATATTTAAAAGGCAGAATATATTTCCCTGGATGAGAAATGGAGAAACATGTTTTAAAGACAAAGCAGCTTCCTGACTCCCCCCCACCTTTGTCAATGGGTCAGAGGTAGAAACTCATTCTCCCCACCTTTGTCAATGGGCAATTAAGGCTTCAGCCCAGCTCACTCAATTTCCCCCACCTTTGTCAATGGACCATCATCTGCAACACAATAGAACAGAAACTCACCACATGGCAAGGCTCAGGCAAGCTTGAGGGACAACCTACAATGTTAACTAAGACCCCTAGACCACCTGGGAGTTTGACAACCAATCAGGATACTCTTCCTGTGCCCCAGAAAGTTCAAAGCTCAGAAAAAGCATAAAGCCAGGGAGCACACAGGATCTCAGCCCTTTTCTGTTCAGGATCTCAAGCCATGTGATCCTGGCCACCATTAAACCATCTTTCCAAGCAGCCTCCATGTTTCCAGTGTCTTTGTCCCCACTTGGAACTGAACCCAGATGGATATTTCTTCCAACACCTTTTTAGAGAAATTTATTCTGAGTTCATTCCAATATTTGAGCTGACAAGTTTAAATATAAGAAGCTTTACCTCTTCCTTGGATTGTGGATTGAGGTACGAAGCCACACTAATTTCTAACCAGCCCTATCAAGAATATTTGATGACTTTCAGTGGAGATTGCATCTCCAGGATGAAAAACTCTGCAGTGATGGCGTCCCACTTTATGAGTTTTATTTTTCTTTTTTTTTTGTAAACCATCTATATTATTTTTATAAATAACTCAAATTGGCAAACATACCAAGTATCCTTCCTCCTATTTTCCCCACCTTCTAGTAACAAGTAACAGGTAGGTGAGACTACCCTGTGCAAAGAGTTTAAGAGAGAGAGAGAGTAGCCCAGAACTAGATGCTGAGGGGGGGGCACTGTGCCTGGGTCTACATTTACATCAGAGGAAATCTCTCTGCAAGACTTTTGCAGAAGAAATGGAGAACTGAAGACTTCTCTGTTAAAAACGGATCCAGCAAACCTGGTGGAATGAACAACCAATGAATAGACCAGCTGCTTGTAATTTTTTTTCCAGACAAGGTAGCTCACCAGTGCTCCTTACAGCTGCTCCTCATGAGGAGATCTGGAAGACAAAGGTCTCCAGCAACTTTAGAGCTCTGGGAGACAAAGGAGTTGTCTTGCTCAACCCATGATCAGTGCCTATAAGAACATTGGGTTCATATATTTCTCTTTCTATCTGCTTTCAGATGTTGCTTCTTAATTACTTTTCAGCTTTAGAAACCCATGGATCAACAGGTTTTTTGAAATAAGATAAGTTTCCTTTCATTCTTAGCAAATTAAGAATACAAATTAAAGAATACAAATTAAAAATACCTTTTAAATACAAATTTAAAGGTATTTTTTTCTCTTTTGATCCTTGACTAACGATCAAAACTTGAAATAAGATTTGGAATTAACTTTGAGAATCCTCCTCATGGGAAAATACCTTTGATTTGAATCTTAAAAAACATGATTGCATGGGAGTTTGAAGATTGGACAGTAGAGAGAACCGGAAGGAAATAAAAATTATTTTTAAAGGAAATTGCTTAAATTCGACTATTCACTATTAATACAGAATGTAGCAAAATATTTTAACATTCAATATGTTGAAAGGTATTTTTAAATAGATCCAAAAATTAATTTTTAAAAGACCTACCTTTATAGATAGACTGTGTTTAACTGATGTTACGGAAAAGGAGTAAATTTTACCAGACAAGACTGAGATAGATCTGAAAGTGGATTTAAAAATGTCAAACTATAAGAACGATATGGAAAAAGATGCTGGACTGGACATACAAAAGCAGCAGCTGATATCTTAGGAATTAAAAGAAATATACAAAAAAAGAGGGTGATCTGGATAATCTTTTTATTTTGGATTTACAAAAGAGGCTTGTTAAAAGTTTGAAGAATTTTGTAAGGACAAAAAAAATAAAATCAAGTTTTAGGACATTATTTGAAGAATTAATGTTTAAGATTGTTAAAAGTAAAAGGAATATAAAGTTGGTTTAGCTGGTCAAGGTAAAATTAGATATGTTGTTGTCTATGGTAAATCTTAATGGACTTTTGTTGACATCAGGACTCAAATGACAAGGCTTTATGGATTTGTTTACAGATAAGAGAGAAATATGGGAAGAAACACTTGTTGCACTTTAAGATAAAGTGAGAACTAACTTTAGCCTACCATATTTAGTAAGAAGGAGCACCAGGCCAACATCACATCTTGTACTTAGCAAAGCAATGTATGTTAAGTCTGAAAGGGGCTTCATTAATAACCCTGCATTATTAACTAATTAACTGTATTATTATAAATAAGCGGCATTCATAAATGCTAGAGGGACATGGTGGCTCAGTGGCTAAGATGCTGAGCTTGTCGATCAAAAGATCGGCAGTTCAGCCGTTCGAATCCCTAGTGCCGCATAACGAGGTGAACTCCTTTACTTGTTCCAGTTCCTGCTAACATAGCAGTTCAAAAGCATGTAAAAAATGCAAGTAGAAACATAGCGACCACCTTTGTTGGGAAGATAACAGCATTCCGTGTGCCTTTGGCATTTAGTCATGCCAGCCACATGACCATGGAGACGTCTTCGGACAGCGTTGGCTCTTCAGCTTTGAAATGGAGATGAGCACCGTCCCCTAGAGTTAGGAACGACTAGCAGATATGTGTAAGGGGAACCTTTACTTCTACCTATAAATGCTAAGATCATTGTTATCTTTGGGACCATATTCTCTGGCTGAAACTGTTCACATAAAATGTGCCAACAGGAAGAAAATGTAGGTGTTCAACTCTTAAAATTCAGGAACTTGAATTGTGGTAGCAACCCTATCTCTGGAACAATTGGACTCTCAAGTTCAGGATGCCCCTCCTGTTAATATTTCGGAAGACTTAAAACCTTACTATTCAGCAGAGGTTTTGGTGGGAGGCTGTCATAGGACTCAGAAAGAAATGCAGGAAATCTCCTTTTCCTAGGATCCAAGTTCCCCAAAAGCATTATTTTCTCATCTGAGTGTTTTTGGATTATTATTTTTACTGTGCTCAAATGCTTCATAACAGTTGTTTGCAGCTACACTTGAACCAAACTTAAAATGAAGAAACTGATATATTGCTCAAGACAACTTGGATATTCTGTTCCCTGTCTTTAGGCCCCAACAAGAGATCCAATCATTTATTTGGCTGAACATGCTACAGAACTGTATACAGAAGTCTGCCAAAAAGCCATTGTTTAAAAAAAAAAAAGTGCACATTTGAATTTCTGTGACATTTAGCTGTAATCTATAGGTCATATTGCAGGAATTAAATAGAAATAACAAAAGCTGAATTTTCCTTATGCTGGAGTCTAGTCTAGTCTAGAGCCTTCCAGGAAAGTTAGGTTACAGTAATTCTACCATCATCCCATCAAGACATTGAGGATATAATCCCACTCCAACATAGCAGGAACAAAGTTGCAAAGGCTGGTAATTTTAGGCAACCTCATACATGGCAAAATTCTGATTAGACTGGCTCATGGCAGGCATGACTTGCTTTCCATTATCTTGGTATAACAAATTTAGGACTAAATATTGTAACTCAAAAGCAATACCATTACAAACTGATGGCTGTCTAAAACTGTGAAGGCCAATTGACAACTTGAATGTCCCTGGATTCAAATACAGCCCCTTTGCTTCAGGAATATTTTTTTCTGTTAACCAATTCTCGTTTTGTTTTACACACTCATTGGTAAATGGCACTGCCTGTTTATATTCTCTAAATTCCTACAGTGAGAAACCTAAGAAAACAGTTTCTGGACTGTCCCTCAATACATATCAAAAGTTGTACTGTACTGTTAAAATTGAAATAAAATCCTTGTTCTGATTGATTAGCTCTAGACTAGCCCTGCACTTAATCCATCCACTAAATCTCTGGTTTTTTCCGAGGCCTTCCTTGTCTTTGTCACGGTGAGAACTTCCTTATGCTCAGGTTTGCAATGGCAGCTCTTTTGGTACAAACTACTTTGTCAAATTATTTTTAGCATTCAGTTTTTATATAGGATTCAAGGCAACAAAGCATAACACTTCTACCACCTATTTTCAGCACAACCACCACTCTGAGTTGGTTAGGGCTGAAATCAAGTAGGCTTTCATGCCTATTGGAAGTTTAGAGCTTAATTCTTTTTTTTAGGGCAGCATCTTAATCATTCCAACAATGATTAAGCTCTTATTCCAGTCTGTCTATTTATTCTCCATACCTTTTTTCAGTCTACTGCAAAGTCTTCCTCCTGTAACATTTGTATTTCAGCTTGGTCCAACAGTCTTATCTTGTGAGAAGTCATGATCCAAGGCGAACTGACAGATTCCCATCCCCATCAGCAACTCAATTTGGTCACTTTTAAATGTCCTCAATACATGTCGCTTTATTATTCCATGTTTTATTTTACATATTATTAGTCTTTCATTTTGCTGTTAGTGTAGAGAGCCTGGGGATGACTTTGAAGGAAATATTCAGAAGCCATTACAAAGCAAGGAAAAAATGTCCTTAAGAATTGGGAAGAGATCGTATTAGAAAGAGGCATAGACTGGGTTCCCTCTGACTCGTAGGGGGTATTTAAGAGGCAAATGAAAACAAGCTGACTTGCAAGATGCATTTTGGGTCAGTTCAGTTGAGGTGTTACACCATCCCAAATGATAAGACTTAACCTATTTTTATTTTGAAATGGTGACAGTTTACGTGCGCCATTTTATAATAATGTTAAAGTTCAGGGGAAAATATATTTAACTCACAAAGGAAAAAACAAAGAAGGACTGCAATCTATCAGACTATGAAAAATTTTGCTTTTCAGGCTCTACTAAAGAGGTCAGTTTGGGAAAATCCTGTAAGCAGTTTACCTTGGGGAAAAAAATAATCAAAACTCATGTTAAAATTGCTTTTAAAAATAAAATTCATGGTAGGATTGTCTTCTTACCTTATTCTATTTTTACTACTAAATAGCCACTTCTTCTAACTATACACAATTTAAAATTAACTTTTATTTTTAAACTGCAAACATCTACGAAAATGTCTTATAAAATTATAGCTCAATGGCCAACAAACTGGATTTAGATTTGTTAGGTGTTAGATTTGTCTGCTGCCTTCCTTTTAACAGCTCAAGGATCAGTCTCAATTGTTATCTGTAAGAGATCAGATTTCTGGGTATTATAAAATTTAAAAATACATGTTGCCTACACTCAAATGCTAGGACATGTGTGTATGGCTATCTAGTATTCTTGCTGTTTCTGATTGGGAGAGTGCAAATATCACATTGAATACCTACCACAAACAATCAAGTCTCTGGCTTATGGTTGTCTTATAAATTGTTGGGCATTTCTTGCTTACTTCAATTTCGTATATGGTAACAATGTTGTTATTACTCACATGTTTACAGTGTATACACCATTTCAATTAGCATTGCTATATTAGAAATTAAACCCTGTATTTGTGTATTTTTCTGTTGACACATTCTTCCAGATCTGTATGCAAGTAGCAATACAGGATGCCAAAATCAGTAAAGCAGCAGGAGAGCTAAACGAAGGTAGGCCAATCCCACGATTTTACAATTAATTCAGGCTACTGTTTTTCCCCAGATAGAACATCTTTTTCATAAAAGTTAAACTGAACCAAGTCCGCATTTGGAGAGCTAAGACCAACTATGCCCTACACAAGCAGGCTCAAGTTATTTACATGGGTGTAAAAACTATTATTATTTTAAAAAATGTATTGATGGTCTGTCAGCCAAAAAGCAGTGTAAAGACTGGAAAGGAGATAAAACTATTATGCACTACATGTGCAGGCCCCAATACAGCTGGAAGAGACCAGCGAGGCAATTGAATCCAGGCCCTCCCTGCTTTACACAGGAATCCAAATTAAAACTTCCCAGAAAAATATCTGCCTAATCACCAGTGGAACACACTACTATTCTGGATAATTCACTCTACTCTCTAACCGCTAGTATTTTTAAAAAAAGAATGGTTGGAATGTGTTTCCTGTAAGGTGATTCCATTATATAATGGCACTCTAGAATGACAGAAAACAGATCTTGACCTTTTTCTGGGTGGCATCTTTTCAATTGTAAAGAGGGCTATTTTATTGCTTCCATCTTTCTTGGGGCAAACATTTCTTCAACTTATCTCATTGGATTTACTTTCTAAATCTGATTACAAATGTCCTTCTGTAAATATGTGCCAATTTCTCTGAATCCTTAAAATAGGATGCCAAAATCAGTAAAGCAGCAGGAGAGCTAAACGAAGGTAGGCCAATCCCACGATTTTACAATTAATTCAGGCTACTGTTTTTCCCCAGATAGAACATCTTTTTCATAAAAGTTAAACTGAACCAAGTCCGCATTTGGAGAGCTAAGACCAACTATGCCCTACACAAGCAGGCTCAAGTTATTTACATGGGTGTAAAAACTATTATTATTTTAAAAAATGTATTGATGGTCTGTCAGCCAAAAAGCAGTGTAAAGACTGGAAAGGAGATAAAACTATTATGCACTACATGTGCAGGCCCCAATACAGCTGGAAGAGACCAGCGAGGCAATTGAATCCAGGCCCTCCCTGCTTTACACAGGAATCCAAATTAAAACTTCCCAGAAAAATATCTGCCTAATCACCAGTGGAACACACTACTATTCTGGATAATTCACTCTACTCTCTAACCGCTAGTATTTTTAAAAAAAGAATGGTTGGAATGTGTTTCCTGTAAGGTGATTCCATTATATAATGGCACTCTAGAATGACAGAAAACAGATCTTGACCTTTTTCTGGGTGGCATCTTTTCAATTGTAAAGAGGGCTATTTTATTGCTTCCATCTTTCTTGGGGCAAACATTTCTTCAACTTATCTCATTGGATTTACTTTCTAAATCTGATTACAAATGTCCTTCTGTAAATATGTGCCAATTTCTCTGAATCCTTAAAATAGGGTGCCAAAAATTAGTATTAATTCAAGGTACTAATTCTTAGTACTCAAGGTGAAGTTCAGCCAGAGTAAAATGAATCAATTACCTGTTATGATTAGGAATTATTTCTGATACAATGTAAAAACACATTTCTTTGCAGTCATTATTATAGCATGGATTCCTGTTCACTTTGCAGTTAAGTATCACTACCTAATGAGTATTCCACTTTGCATTTATTTTCTAAGAAGTCTGTGATTCTCTCATTTTATTATATCTACCATGCTTCCTCTAACCTGTCAAAAACATTTTGCTTTGAGGGATTTTGTTTTTTGTGTCATCTGTAACATCAGTTAGCCCTCTCTACACCTCTTCACTCAAGTGGCTAATAAAAGCTGAATTCTGCCACTTTACACCCGTTTAATAAGGAACTATTCATGAACACTTTTTGAGCTAGCTATGCAGATACTTCATTCTAATTTCCTAACTAGAATGTCTTGAAGTATTTTGTCAACATGGGAAGTCACCTATATGATGTACAGAGAAATGTATACAACTCCACCATATTATATTGCCTGTTCTAGAGAACAAATGCATAGGGCTTGGTTTGTTTCATAAAGCTTTTCTTTTCTGCTTTCCATCCATATTACATTAAAATTGCACTGTCTTCAAAACATCAAAAATATTCACACATTTTACAAAAATATCCAGCAATTTATCTTTCATAGAAATATAGAACTGACGTAGGAATACGTAAAATAGGCACACTCAACAGAACATATGAGAGTGCACAAGTTGGCATGCCAGTGTGCACATAATGTGCAACCGTGTATCCTCATGTGTCCTCCAATTTCAGCAAACAATATGGTATGTTGTTTTCCAATTCTCTGTAGAACCCTCCCCCCGACATCTTCTGCCTGGACGCTTAAAGACACAAACCCACCAACACAAATGCTTGATTGATGGTTAAAAAAATTCTGGGTTTTTATTGGTTTTGCTAGACAATGCTAAAAAAAAATCCCTCCATTCTGAAAGGCAGGGTTTGAATTAATTAAATTTTTATCCTTTCATTTAAAAATAACAAAAAAGGGAAAAGGGGAGAAGAGATCATAGCAAAAAAAAACCAAAAAAAAAACCAACCAACAGCACCCTCCCATCCTATGTTACTTTTTATCCTATGTATCTTCAAAATATTTATTTCCAAACCAAGGATACTTATGAATGACCCTGCGAGCAGCAAGTCCAGGAGTAGCAAATCATATAAATGCTGACCATTTCAACCATTTAGCCAACAGCAGTACAGAGACTTATGGACTGAAATAATACTTTTTGGACAGTGTCTCCAAGTGACCTTGCAGCTCTGCCAGAACAGAGATTATTTCCATTCAAAGAATTATACTTTGATCCCTGGAACTACAGCTAACTGTGCCTGATACCATCTACAAACAAAGAAGCTGAAGTAACCTCTCCTCTTAACAATGATATAGCCAGCACTATCCACTGGGTCATGATGTTGAAACATGTGTCATGTGACATACAGATGATATACTTGCATCATGATGTCTTATAAAGTATATGTTGCATCATTTGCACCACGTATTATTTACTTCTCTTTGCCCCTTTGCAAATGCCATGGACACAGCTGTACACCATTGGAAAGATATTTTTACTATGCTGCAGAGGAAAATCCCACTGAGGCAGTTTTAGTCTCCTGCCAATTCAGATGCTTTATTTTCATGGACAAAAGGCCAATGAAGGACTAAGGACAATCACATGTGAATTCAAGCCCAAATCTTCATGCTCCTGCCCAATCCCAATTGGATCACTAAGGGCAATACACAAATCGTTCCTCCTATATTACACTCAAGCAACCTTGACTTACAGAAAATCCTTAGGTGCTTCGCTGTGGTCAATAGAACAGCACATGAGCAAGAGGAAGCTGTGAGATCTAGTTTTCATGCCTTTGAGGATAGAATGATTCCACTACTATGATCTGTAGTCTTGGTTAGCAATTCTAATCCAGTGGCATTAACAGATTTGTGGCAATGTAACATAATACACAAGATAAAATTTACGGAAAGACCAACAGCCCTAAGTATGCATTCTGAATAGGGCATGACCCACTAAAGCCCAAGCTTCAGCAGAATCTGATCTTCTGAATTATACCTAAAAATGACAACTGCAGAAAGCTTGATTGTTAACAAGCATAGAGATTTTTTTTTCTGCCATGATCCCAATTTTGAATACTGCGAGAAGCAGAAAAATATTTAAAGGGTATTTTATATATATATATATATTTATTATATATATATTTTGAGATAAGAAAAATAAGGCTAATTCAAACCTTGCCTTGTGCAAACAAAAACCAAAATGAGATCGCCAGTCACAGAAAAGTCCCAATTACATCACTACAGTCAGCTTGTTATTTTCTGTTTCCTCTATTCTTTTCGCTTTTTAATGTGATAAACTAGGGAACTGAATTCTCCTAGCGTATAGCAGGAACAGGGGTGGCATGGAATTGATTTCAGTAAAGCAGAAAAATCTGGGAGGGAGAAAAATCTCAAATACAAGACAGCTGACTGTTCTAGGGGGGAAATCTGGTGGGCAAAAAGTAAAGAGTCTGTTAGTCAAGTAATGAATGAGTTTTTAAATTATTCTCTGTTTTTGTCTTTGAAGTCTAAAGTTCAGAAGCTGTGGGTCCCATCATTACAGGGTAGCCACGACATAGAAGTGGAACCCCCCTGCCCTCCCCTGACCTCTTTTGAAGAAGTCTTTGTCATCTGCTGCTGCGTGTTCGAAGGGTTTCCCCCCACCCCCACCCCCCGCAGGAGCACTCTGTCGCAACCAGGAAGGGCAGGCGGGACTCAGGATGAGAGGGCGCTTTCCTTCTGTGTTGGCTGGACTTGTGAACGCTGCATCAGCTTTTGGCTTTCGACATCTCTAAAATGTTTCTCGACCTGAATGGAGAAGGAGGCAAGGAAGTTAGCATTCATTTTAGACAGCAGAACTACTGGCATGTTCATGAAAAATAATGGTTCATGAGGCTAGAAGTGTTGATTACAACAAGACGGTTTACAACAGCATTCCCCAACCTTTTCAGCTCGGCAGACTGGAGGAAACCATGGTGGCAGAGGAGGAGAGAGGATGGTTTTATGCCTGTGCACATGCCACTTTCATAAATGCAGCTACGTACGTATGCACCATCCCCCCAACATTTCCATGGCTTGGTTCCTGGCAAAGGGCCACAGACTGGGGCTTGGGGACCTCTGGTTTACAACACAATTTGAAATTGAGGGTCACTTATGAACCATAAAAATAATCAAGACATTTTTTTAAAGAAAGAAAACAGAAAAAAACCAAGGTGTCTGTGTTCCATTACAAATATTAAAGAATATTTAGGAAACTGTATCAAGGGATTGCATTACATACAGAACTTATCTTTATATAAAACTTGAAGCACGACACACAGACATTTCTTAGTCCTACTACTGTAGGATTGTGAAATTCCATTCTATACTAGAAATGCAACTACCACTTTAATCATCTGAATTTTAGCTCGTCTAAATTTTAGCTTGTCTGATTAGATATTTAATAATAAAAAAAAGAAATTACAGGTAGTCCTTCACTTACAGCCGCAATTGAAACTGGAATTTTGATCATAAGTTGTGGTCATAAGTTGTGTCACTGTCATGATCAAATCCAATTTTATTGTTTTCACAGCGGTTGTTAAATGAGTCATGCAATCCTAAATTAAGAATCCATTCTCCTGAATGGGTGTTTTTTTTTTCCTGCCATAAACTGGCAAAAAATGACATGAACTGTGGTCATGTGAGCATGGAACACCCCAACCAGTCATAAATATGAGCCAGTTGCCAAATGCCCCAAATACGACTGCTGGGGGGTGTGCATGAGAAACGTTTTATAACAGCCAGAAGTGCTTTACAGGCTGTAAACCACCCTTTCCAACACTGAACATTTATTAAACCACCAGTCATCAGTCAATGTCTCTCTGTATTGCTTGAGGCATACAGGTGATGGAATGCACACCTGCAGCAGCAGAAGGAGAGGATTTTGCCAACTCAAAATATTCCCAGAGAGAGCTCCAGCTTAAGACTGCAAATCCTAGACTGAAAGGAGAAGGGGCTAAAGAGGTTTAAGGTAACCACCCCCTAGAATCTTCCTGGGTATCTTCTAGCTTAGAAAGTTATAGCTTTAGTTTGGCAAGAATCTGCCTATTTGGTGTAAGGAAATAAATTATTGGACTCACTGTTTCATATCTGGGCCTGAGCTTGACAATATGAAAGCTACATTCATACATTGTGTCACCATAGTCTACTGAAACGTCATTACTGAAACAAGCACACTTGTCTGAATTTACAGAATATAAGTAAAAGCTAGTATTTTTGAGTTATAGTGGCTGGGCTCACATATATTCCAAAATAAAAAAAAAACCATTTAATGGATAAGCAAGATATGTGAATTCAATTTAAGTTCACTTTTGAATCTGCATGATAAAGGTCAAGCTTGCTTGTGCAGCTGTTTTTTGAACCCCATTTTCTCTTTTCCCTGATAACCCTCTGATCTTTGTATACTTACTATTTTGCGTACATGACTTAGGGCACTCCCCTCTTTGCCTTTACAATTTTCCACTTGATATGGAGGGGCAATGACAACTTCTTCCATCACAACTATATTTTTCTCTTGCCATTTACAATCTTTAATACTGGAGAAAGCATAGAGAAAAATTTATTGCTTTCACTAATGAAAATTCATGGAATTTGCAATGGAAAAAGGGAACAGGATAATACTATTTGTTCTTGTCACCAACAGTCCAATGACTTTCTTTTTAGCCCAAGAACAAGTACTCCTGAACATTCCTAAAGAGGTAGTCCTCGACTTACAACCATTCATTTAGTGACTGTTCAAAGTTACAATAGCACTGGAAAAAGTGACTTGTGACCGTTTTTCACACTTATGACCATTGTAGCACTCCATGGTCATGTGATCAAAATTAAGGTCCTTGGCAACTGACAGCTGCAGGGTCCTAGGGTTATGTGAGCACCATCTGTAACCTTCCCAGCTGGCTTCCGATAAGCAGTCAATGGGGAAACTCAGATTCTCTTATCAATTCCAGTGATTCACTTAACAACTGTGGCAAAAAGATTGTAAAATGGAGCACAACTCACTTAACAACTGTCTTGTTTAGCAAATGCAATTTTGGGCTCAATTGTGGTCATAAGTTGAGGACTACCTGCACTAATTTTTCATGCTGTGAATTTGTTCTGTGAATATACAAACTTACAAAGAGTCAGTTAAATTTTATTTTAATCAGTCCATAACGTTCATTTAACATTATCCTTTTTCAATCATCTAAATAGCTATCCATGCTGAACTTTATAATTGTAGCGATATATAGATTAGGTTCATATAATGCTAAATTATGTTTTTTATTAATAAAATGATTAAATTGGTAAGCATGTCTAACACATAAATCATAAACCACAAGGAATTACCTTACACATAATGCTAGATCAAAATGAAATAAACCACATTATGGCTTCGTATATTTGAATGCTACTGTGTTTTTACCAAACTGACTTATAAAGTATGTTAACAGATAGTTAAGCTGTAAACTGGTTCTTTTAAAGAAACAACTGTGCACCCTTCACAGTAAACTAGTTTCAATGTAATTTTTTTCATTAATGAATTTAAACCCTTTAGAAATACTGTTGCATCTCAAAAAGTAATTAAAATATACAATGGGATTTTTTTAATGAGGTGATTTGTATAAAACATATTTGCTAGATGAAAATGAGGAAGTAAAACATTCACAAAGTAAAATTTATACTATCAACTTAAGTTCACCAGCAAATAATCACATACCATTTTGTACCAAACAGCCATAACAATCCAAATTGTCTGGGGTTAGAATAATTCATCTAACGTATTCAATTTTAATCACAAAAAGTGGTGGTGGAGGAAATCAGCTTTATTTGCAAGCTCCTGACTTTTAAGCAAAATGAAAGAAAAACAAATTAATGCCCATTTGCATTTGTTGGGATCGAGCACCTGGGAGAGATACACTCTATAAATGTACTCTATTAGTAGTATTGGCTACCAATACCATTATACCTATATAAATTCGTGTTACTTACGTCTTGTGTATAGTCTGAAATAATTGCTGTCCTTCCAAGGAGACCCCAGCACTAATTGCATATGCTTGACTCATCTTTTCTTCCTTCTCCGTCCGTGCTTTGCTTGCAAGCTGTAAAGGTACATGAGAGATGCACTTTAGTCTTCAAATGGAATTCAATTTGTCTGTCTGGATGACAGAGACGGGACAAATCCCATCTCATGAACTTAAGTTCTTTAACTAGGTGAAAAACTCACCAAATCAAAACATGTAAAACACAAGATAATTTTAAATGTGGAAGCAATGGGGTAGTTTTAAGATTAAAAGGGGGAGGGGGAAAGATGAGGGAAAATGAGGTACAGCTGACATATAGCAGTCCAACCTAATATCCAAATCCAGGAATTCTAGGAGTTGATGTCCACACATCATGAAGTTACCATATTTGAGAAACACTTGTCTAGAAGAAATGTACAAAATGCTCCACCTGTAGCTTTATTTGTGGAAAAGAAAGTTAGTTACCTAATTCCATTTGTTTTATTTCTTTGGCAAGAACTAAAATGTGGTTATCAAACAACACAAAGAAGTCTCCATATTCTCTCAATTAACAAGTGCCACTGAAAGCTTTCACAGACAAAGAAGTCACTTAATTGGGAATATGTGCAACAGGCATATAACAGAACTATATTTTTATAGGCAAATCCATTTTTCCCTTGTGTCATCACTCTGTGAAAACCTAATGCTCACAATACTATCATATGTCCAAGTATATCCACCCATGTTGAATATCATCATCATCATTATCCTTTTCTTCTCTAGTACCCTGTCTTATAGATATCATTATTATAATTATTATTGTTACTTTGCAGGTATATTGAGAGCTTCTGAGCTGGAGACAAATTTCTTATGTGTCTAATCACACTTGGCCAAATAAAGTATTGTCTTCTCTTTAGCAAAATTGCACTACAAAATCAAAACTCTGAAAAGCAGCAGTACCTACCTTTCTATATAGTGATAGTTTTGCAAGCTGTAATACTCAATTGGTACAATTGTAAATACTGCTGTACGCTTGCATTTCCAGTGCAAACTTAAATTACTTGACACTTAGTACATAAACTGAAATGTGTATTATTCAGCCTTCCAAAAGCCACATGAAACATGTAGAAAATAGGAACTTCTGAACAATAGTTTTCTCCCATTACCCCTACAAATACCGTGTTTCCCTGAAAATAAGACGCTGTCTTATATTTTTTTGAACCCTGAAATAAGCACTTGGCCTTAATGCCATGCGCTCAAAAACCCAATTGGGCTTATTATCAGGGGATGTCTTATTTTGGGGGAAACAGGGTAGTTACTCATCTACATACATCTATCTATCTATATATATATTAGTCACTCCCAACTCCAGGAAATCAAAAGATAGAGCAGCTATGGGAAAAGGAAAAGTTGTAATACTTTGCAGCTTTCAAAATGAACATATTTTTGTGATGCGGTAAAAGAAAAGTCAAAGCTGACCACTAATGCTGATTAAGTTAAGAGAATATTAAATACATAGTACTATATTTCTTGGCCAAGCCAAAGCCATAATTTGATCTGTTCATGAGAAGGATTGCATACACTAATTCATTGTTTATAAAACAGCCATGCTAGGGTTGAGAATTCCTGGATTAGGAAATAGAATAGAGTAGAGTAGAGTAGAGTAGAATGGAATAGAATAATAGTTGGAAGGGACCTTGGAGGTCTTCTAGTCCAACCCCCTGCTCAGGCAGGAAACCCTACACCACTTCAGACAAATGGTTCTCCAATCTCTTCTTAAAAACCTCCAGTGTTGGAGCATTTATAATCTCTGTAGGCAAGTTGTTCCACTGATTAATTGTTCTGTCAGAAAATTTCTCCTTAGTTCTAAGTTGCTTCTCTCCTTGATTAATTTCCACCCATTGTTTCTTGTCCTGCCCCCAAGTGCTTTGGATATTTATATACTAGAAAAATTAATTACTAGAAAAAATATTAATTTCAAAACTATATTGTTGCTACTGAAAATATAATGGTAAAAAACATCAAGATGCAATTTAAAAGTCAACTGGAATTAATCAAAAAACATTTTTTGCTGTGAAGTTTGTGTATGTAGCTTCAATATTTTCAACATATTTACAAAAGATTCTTACCTTGCTAACATTGAGTGAAGCTAAAGGTGGGGGTGTTTCCGTGCGGTCATTAATTATGTTAACTTCTGATACATACTGTAAATTTATAAGCAAGATATCTGCATGGTTAGGTTTACCACTTGAGGAAGGGCATTCTGGGGGAAAACATTAAGGAACATACAAAAGTTGTATAGCAATTCAGAGAATGATACACTTTTATCTTTATAGTACATCCAATATAATCAGGATTGCTTCCTGAGGGAAAATTGCAAACAAATTCAACAACACAAGATTGATTCCCTTAAAATATCTAGCAACAGGTGCTAACTATATACCGTAAACCAAACCTTACCCAATTCAACAATCATTTTCTTAGTAGCTTTATCAGTCTCTCTGTAAAACTGCTGCAAGGGAACACAAAATCTCTGTGGACTATTCATTTACACCCATGAGGTTGCTGTCAAATCACTTAAATTACTAATTTCATTGTCAGTAATTAAAAAATGAAGTGTTTTCTGGAACAAATTAAAGCCTCCTATCACAAGACTGCAATAGCATGTTGTGCTGTTACTCTGCACCACTATGGATACTCATTTTTTCTATGAATTTATTTAGAGTAGTTCACCCTTACAAGTTGAAATGAACTGCACTTGGAAGAGAAGGTATGGAATTTCAGTCTCCTGAACCCAGGTTCACTATGACATTCTATTCAAGAAAATTGTTTCGGGCTACTCAAGCTATGAATATTATTTCTTAGATCAAGAAAGATGTCAGATAGACTTCTGCGTTATTAGGTTTTTTTCCTTTTAACAGCTATGTTTGTACATCACACTGAAGTAATCTAATCATATCTCATCATTCATTAATTTCTGAATCCTATGGCCTAAATGTAGTCAATGAAGATCTATAGCAGTTGCAAGAAATAACTATTGAAGACTTCAGCACACCTTTCTTTTTGCTGCAAACTTTTTTTCCAATTAATATAACAATAAGATATCCCAAACCAAATATTAATGTAAACCTGGAAAGATTTACAT
Organism: Ahaetulla prasina; assembly: GCF_028640845.1. Classification (NCBI taxonomy): domain Eukaryota; kingdom Metazoa; phylum Chordata; class Lepidosauria; order Squamata; family Colubridae; genus Ahaetulla; species Ahaetulla prasina. Next base: position 33,862,314 of record NC_080542.1, on the reverse strand, counting down.
TATACACATACATCAAAAGCAATTACATAAAAATCAAATGAAGCTTACATAGATTGACTTGCATAAATACTTTCCCAAGATTATTCATACACCCAGTTTACTAGCCATCAAATACCGAGAAATCAAGTGTTACACGTCAACAAAATTCTGCACCACTCTCCATCTCTCTTCCTCAAAGCAGCTTCCAACACCCCATCTCCATAAATTACATATTCTTGAGATATCCCCCGATTTTTCTTTCATTTCTATTATAATATCAGAAAGCACTTTCTGGGCTTCAGTTTTCATCTCTGATCCATCTATTAGCACCGAGTTTTCGCTCCTTCCTTAACCTAGTTAACTTAACGGCTCATCTTCACCCTCCTTCCTTAACAGGTTCACTTCTGTCTCCAATACCATATATAAATAGTAATTATCTGGCTCAAATAATACCCAGATACACCTTCAGTCGAGCCTCCGCTTTCACAATTAGGCTCCCTCCCCCAAAACCAGGCTCCTAGGTTTCCACGAGTCTTTGATATAGAGTTTACTCCAGGAACAGCCCCAAAGCTGTCACAGCACCTCAAGCATTCCCCTCATCTGCCGAAGAGGATCGAGCTGAGCCAGCTCACGTGTCCCCTTCTCCCATGCAGCTCCCCTCGCAGGCCCAGAGACGGCATCCCCTTGCCCTGCCGGAGCTCTCCCCTGCCGTTCCCTCCCTTTCCAGTCAGGATACTGAGTGCCAACATCTTGCTGGGGTAATCAAAAGCCACCACCTCGCCTTGCAGCCGCTGCTCCTGGCAAGTCCGGCACGACACCTGGCTGCCCACACTGAAGTACTCGCCCGGGGCCGCCATCTTGTTTCAGGCCCAGGACGCAGCGGCGGCACCCTTCGCGCCCCCGCTGTGCCTCTGCAACCTTCGCTGAGGTGGCAGAAGGAATGGCGCGGCAAAAGGGAGCGCCGAAATCGATCCCGGCGCGCCAAACCGGGCCCGACGCGCTCCTATCTCCCCTTTTCAGCCACCTGGCTCCTCTCAGCCTAGGTGGAAAAAAAAAAAAAAGGACGAGTGGCCAAGGCGACGGCGCCCCGCCTGTACGTAAACCCCTCCCGCACCCACGCACGCACGTGACGTCACCCAGCAAAGCGAGGGGCGGTTGGCTGGCTTTTCAGCGGTTCCTTCCTAGGGCGGGGCTAGCCTCTCCAACCAACGTTTGGAAAGAACACCTCGGGGAGCAGAGGCCGGTTAAAAGGGGGCGGAGCGCCAGGGAAGGGGCGGGACCTGAGCCGGCGAATCTCCCGGTGGGGGTGGGGGTTGGGGTTGAGCTGGGAATTGGAGCTGGCATTTTATGCATATTTTCCCTGAAGTAAACCTGATTAAGTTTTGAATGAACTTGTTCTCAATAAAAGACCACATAGAGAGCAATGACCCTAACTACGAGGGGATGCATGTAGCAGCTACGATCCTAAATCCACTGAACCGAGAGAAATTGGACTGCTTAGTAGAGGCTCCTTCTGAGCAAGCACGCCTGCATTTCAGTTGTTAACTGACTGCAGATGACGTGTTCAAGAATTAAATTTAACCTGCAGTAAAGCTGCCTACGGTGGGGTGCAAAGACTGAAGTGGAGGACGGTCAGTGCATCGCCCTAAGGATGCAAGGCTGTTTGAGGGCGAATAAATCGAACTCCCATTTAGTTCAGGTGAAAAATTTAAGACCATTCATTTATTTAATAACTTGACATTCCTCCAGGAGCTTAAAGATGGTGACCCACAGCATGCTCTTCTCCCGACATTTCACGATTGCAATCGTATTGGATTGCGAAATAGTCCCTGGCCCCAAATTATCCGTTCTCTAAAGGTGGATCTGAATTTCCAATGCCTTTAAGCCCTTTCGACTCTACATCACTGTAGCTTTCGCAGTGCTAGCTCAGCGGCTGCGATTTTCCAGCTATCCCCTTTGAGATAGACATATGTTCGGAAAGAATACTATAATTAATTTATTATAGCAACATTTTTGGACAAAGAAATAGAATGAAATTTATGAAAAAGTATAGAAACTGTTGGTCTAGAAAGTATTATCAACTCAAATGTTTTTGTTACTGAATTCCTTAGATAGGTTTAACTATTTCATGTTTAATGAAATGAGTTCCATGTTTAATTAGTTGAAATATCCTATTAATATCCTATTTATAATAGATAAATCTATTGTGGGTAGAACATATTCATTTTTGCAAGAGATAGCATGTATCTGAGCAAACTTTCAATAGTCCTGCTTAGTTTTGAAAAAAAAAATCTTTTTAAATGGAAGGGTGACAGGCATTTACTTTAAATTATCAGTTGCAATTTAATAGATTTTATCCTGAAATACATATGGATAAAATAGGTAAATAGGTTGCTATTGTACTTGCAGTCCTGAACAGAACAGAAAATCATTGACTACAAAACATGTACAGAATTGGTAGAAATATGGATAAGAAGTGATTGCAGTTTTTCTGAAAATTGAATCACTATTTTGGACAAATAAGATTTAGGAGCATACATTAAAACTGACTTTCTGGCTTTTCATGAAAGTGAGACTCCTGTATATTGACGTCTAACAGTTTGGAGGACCACTGCAGGTAGTCCTCAACTTATCATTAGAATTGGGAGTGGAACTTCCATTGCTAAGCAAGGCCGTTGTTACTTAACAGTACTCAGTGGTGGGATTCAGCCAGTTCGCACCACTTCGGGAGAACCAGTTGTTAACTTTCTGAACAGTTTGGTGAACTGGTTGTGGGAAGAAATCATTAAGGCAGAGAACCGGTTGTTAAATTATTTGAATCCCACCACTAAGTACAATTACTTAATTACTTAAGTTGCATCCAATTTTATAACCTTTTTTGCCATGGTTACTTAGTGAATCACAATTATTAATTGAAACATGCAGTCATTAAGCAAATGCACATCCCTGGAATGACTTTGTCAGACTGGAAAGATTGCAAATGATGACTGTTATGTATTAACAGTTGTGCCTTTAAATATTTGAGCGGGAAATCAGCACGTTGCTGATTGGACGAAGCCTCCAGCAGAACTGTATAAAAGGAGAGGTTTTTCCCCCAGCCTGTTGCTGGGTTCACCATATATTAAAGAGCTGTTGTCACTACCCTGGTCTCCAGCCTCGTTACTTCCCGAACTTAACATTGGCGACGAGGATGGGATCTCGAGGCTAAGGAGAACCAGAACCGAGCTGAAGCACGCTAGTTCCGAACCCAGCAAACTCAGGGCAGAAACGCGGAAATGGCAAACACGCCACCCGCACCGTACAACCCGGGCAAGGAGAAATGGGGAACATATATGACCCGTTTCGAAAGCTTTCTAGAAGCCAACGAACTACAGGGGATCCCTGATAACCGCAAACGGGCTTACTTCCTAAGCCATTGCGGGCCCGAGGTAATCGAGATTGCGGAAGCCCTGGCAGAGCCAACGCCGATACAATCGGTATCGTGGCCGACTCTGCAGACTTTGCTGAAGAACCATTTCGCACCGACGCCGTCCAAATACGTGCAGCGATTTGAATTCGGAGAACGTAGACAGAGGGAGGGCGAGTCCATCGGTGACTACATGGCCGCGTGGAGAAGAGCGCCCAAGGACTGTGGATACCGAGACTTAGACGAAGTGCTACTCGAGCAACTCATCCGAGGGGCCAAGGACATCCGCCTACGGCGACGACTGCTAGCCAGGAGCAACCTGACACTAGCCACCGCTCTGGACGAGGCCAGAGCACACGAAATGTCTACTAAAGCAGCAGAGACTCTGCAAAAGCCTCTTCAATCCAAGGCGAAGCGCAAAGCCAACGCCAGTACACCAGGAGGAGATTCAGTCCGAATCAAGGTGAGGCGAGGATGAGGAAGGGTCTGCCGGACCGAGAAACGCGACACTGAGGACCGTGACGAGTGCGGAAGCTGCGGAGGGCAGCATCAGCGCCAACGCTGCAGGTTTAAAGACGCAACATGCCGGCGGTGTGGGAAGAAAGGACACTTAGCTCAGGTTTGCAGAGCGGCCCAACCTTCCCGCCGAAAATTCAAATCGGCCAATCAAAACGCGGAACCGGAAAGGCGGCCCGCGATTGGTTCAAACAAGAAAGGCGCGAAGTCTAACCAAACGACTGTCATTATAGGTACCAACCAAAGTGGAAAAGAAGATTTTTACAAAGCCCAAGATCGAGGGAGTACGGTGCAGGCTTGAAGTAGACACGGGATCAGCGATCACCATCATGTCCTGGGACACCCTGGCGAAGTCACTGCCGTCCGTCGCGAAGCGCCATTTGCAAGCACAGCGGCTACGAGTGCACGACTACCAGGGGAATCGCATCCCTGTTCGAGGGACCACCTCCGTCCGAGTCAGTCGGCCCTCACAAAAGACCCTGCCCATCACGATCGTCGAAGGAACTCTGCCCAGTCTGTTGGGACTAGACTGGTTTCGTGCCCTGGGCATGGGAGTGACTGGCATCTACAGAAGTGACTGCAATTTGAAAGACATTCTCTTTAACGAGTTCAAGATGTCTTCAAGGACTGCCTGGGCAAGTACAAGGGACCCCTATTTCCTTCAACTTAGACCCCAGGTAGCCCCCATTAGGCTTAAGGCGAGGAGAGTCCTTTGCCCTAAAACCAAAAATTGATAAGGAGCTGGACAAGCTCATAAATCAGGGGGTTTTGGTGCCAGTCGATCACGCAAAGTGGGAGACGCCAATCGTCACCCCAATCAAGTCGGACGGGTCAATTAGAATTTGCGCTGACTACAAGGCGAAGCTTAACAAAGCCTAACAGAAAAGCGTACCCGGTTCCCGTAGTGCAACATTTATTGCACTCCTTGGGGCAAGGGCAAGTCTTTGCAAAGTTAGACTTGGCCCAAGCCTACCAACAACTGCCAGTAGACGCCCGCACAGCCGAAGCCCAAACGATTGTGACGCACAGGGGGCATTCAAGTGCACCGATTGCAATTTGGGGTTAGTGTGGCACCAGGGCTGTTCCAAAACCTGATGGAACGACTACTGCAAGGGCTCCCAGGGTAGTTCCTACTGATGATGTCCTAATTTCAGGGGAAAACATGGAGGAATTGGGGGAGCGGTTAAGAAAGGTCTTGAGCATTTTCCGGACAGCCGGATTAAAAGTCAAGACAAATAAATGTCAGATAGGGGTCGAATCGGTCGATTTCTTGGGCTACCGGATAGACAAGAAAGGAATTCACCCTACTGAGAGCAAGGTTAAGGCAATTAGGAAGGCTCCAGCGCCCAAAAACAAAGCAGAGCTGCAGGCATTCCTGGGATTGGTTAATTTTACGCGGTCTTTTAAAGAACAAAGCAACTGCTATGGAACCGCTGCATAGGCTCTTAGGGAAAAATACTGTTTGGTCTTGGGAAAGTCAGAAAATAGGGCTTTTGAAGCAGTAAAGAACCTGCTCTCAAGTGATAGCCTGCTCATCCAATATCACGACTCACTACCCTAGTGCTAGTTTGCGATCGTCACCTTATGGGGTGGGGCTGTACTCAGCCATAGACTTCCAAAGCGGCACAGAAGCCCTATAGCGTTCTACTCTAGAACGATGTCCTCCCCAGAGAGGAACTACAGCCAATTAGACAAAGAAGCATTAGCCATTGTATCAGGGGTCAAAAATTCCATGAGTATGTCTTTGGGCGGAACTTTGAAATCGTGACTGACCACAGACCGTTATTGGGACTACTGGCTGGCGACCGGCCAACACCTGTGGCACTGTCGCCACGTTTGACTCGATGGACTATATTTTTAGCCGCTTACTCATACAAGCTGCAGCATCGACCGGGAAAAGAAGTGGGGCATGCAGACGCTTTGGGCCGATGCCCACTGCCGGGCGACCAAGATCCCACTCCGGGACACCCATCCTCCTTATTGACTCGTTGGACTCTGGCCCAGTCACATCAAAGGAAGTGGCTCGGGCATCATACCGGACATTGTGTTAAGGACTGTACTCGGTTGGGTACAGAGAGGGTGGCCGCTGCGCCGGGCTTAACGGTTCAAAGAATTTGTTAAGAAACGTGATGAGCTCTCGGCTCAAGGGGGGTGCCTGTTATGGGGTGATCGTGTAATAATTCCTGTTAAGTTAAGGGGCAAGGTATTGGACCTCCTCCACGAGGGTCACCCAGGCATCGTGAGGATGAAGGGGTTAGCTAGGAGCTATGTATGGTGGCCACTCATGGACGCAGAGATTGCTGAGAGGGTAGGGAAATGCCAAGCTTGCCAAGAGTCCAGACCGCTACCCCCAACAGCCCCAGTCAGAGAATGGGAAAAGCCCCAAGGGCCTTGGTCAAGAATCCACATTGACTTTGCTGGCCCCTTTCACGGCCAAACATTCTTAGTGGTGGTGGACGCATTTTCCAAATGGTTAGAGATCATACTTATGAAGTCCACCACAGCCGAAACAGTAATCGCAACCCTGCGCCACCTATTCGCAACTCACGGGTTGCGGACACTCTGGTGTCCGACAATGGGCCCCAATTCACGGCAGCCCAGTTTGAAGAGTACCTGGCAGAGGAAGGCATCCGACATGCCCTCTCTGCACCTTTCCACCCTGCGTCGAATGGCCTTGCAGAGCGTTCCGTCCGGGCGCTAAGGAGGCATTGTCCAGGCTCAAGCCAGGTGACTGGCAAACAAAATAGACTTTTCCTAGCCGTCCAGCATAGAACCCCAAGCACAGCCACTGGGAAAAGCCCAGCCGAATTGCTAATGGGACGAAACTCCGGTGCCCACTTGACGTTTGAACCCCATTACACACCGAGGGTTACAAGGGGAGCTAGAAAAACAAGGAAATGAGCATAGGCGACGGGTGTGGGCCCGAAACTATGGGGACGGCCCTAGTTGGCTCGCAGGACAAGTAACAAGAGTAACAGGGCCAAAATCGTATGTGGTAGAGCTACCAGACAACCGAATGTGGCGGCGCCACATAGATCAGTTAAGGAAACGAATAACTGACCAAACCGAACCAACAGAGACAGGTAATGACCAATACCACTTTGAATCCACAGCTGACAATGACCCGGGGGAGGCGCAAGACTTAGCTGAGGTCCCAGAGTTCCAGCGACGCCATCAGGTCCCCGAGGGAAACAGCAAGGAAAATCCCAAAATTAATCCAAAGCCGGATGGCCAAGAAAAAGAGCCGGCCAATAACCCAGAGCCCGACGGCCCAGAGAAAGAGCGGGGAGGAGAAACCAGCCCCTCCGACCAGCTCGAAACACCACCCAGAACTGAACCGCGCAGGTCAGAAAGAACTAGGAGACGCCCAGGTTATTTGCGTGACTACGTCGAAAAATAACATGTAAATAAATATGTAAATAAGACCAAGTGTTTTCTGGGAGGAGGAGTGTTATGTATTAACAGTTGTGCCTTTAAATATTTGAGCGGAAATCAGCACGCTGTTGATTGGACTAAGCCTCCAGCAGAACTGTATAAAAGGAGAGGTTTTCCTGCAGTCCTAATTATCCTCTGAAGTCTGTGTCTTTCTTGTTGGGTTGCAGAACCAAACCAGACAGTTATAGAAGTGCAGATGACAGACTCAATAATTCCTCTGTAGAACTGTATCAGCAGCTCCTTGGGCAGTTATGAGTTTTATGAGGTGGCGCAGAACGAACATTCTTTGTTGTGCTTTTTTGATGACGTTTTTAATGTTAGCTATCCATTTTAGGGCTTGATATATGGTAGAATCTAGAAATTTTCATTTCTAATGCAGCCTTACTAGACAGATACTTCTTCCAACTTCCATAAATCCATGGTGGCTGGCTATAATGGATATTTACACATCTTCATGCTACCAAATTAGAAAAGACCACTATATGGTTTCCAGACTCAAATTTAGAATGGAATTTCCTTCTTGGCCGCCTTCAAGAAATACTCTGTATTCTAACTAAAATTATCTTCTCCATAGCATTTAATAAACTGGATTTTTCTCTACCCATCTTTCACTGGGATGGTTTTACTTCTCACATTACTATTTGCTGCTTTTAAGATTCTTGATTGCTGCAAGATGTTTTATATGTGGATTCCTTATAATCTGATTATTTTATATTTCAGTTGATAGGATTTTAAAAAACTAAAAACAAAATAAAGGTATATCCTATAGTTAACCACTTTGGACATTTTCGGGTGGGGGGAAGGAGAATACAAGTGTTTGTAAAATATTATTTTAAACATAATAATTTAGACCCAACTTATGTTAAACTACTGGTATTATTTCTGCATCATTACGTAGTTCTTTTCCCCTCGTTTGTGTGATTTATGCACGTTCCTGTGATTTAGTTCATATTTGTCCATATTTTCCTACAAGCTTGTATCATTACTTTGGGATTTTTTATTTATTTATTTATTTATTTATTCGTATTTGTATACCGCCCTATCTCCCGAAGGACTCAGGGCGGTTCACAGGCAAGTAAAAACATATATGTACAAATTAAGAAAACCATTAAAAAACTTATTCTAAAAGCCAAATTATTAAAAATAGTATAAATATTAAAACCAATTAAAACCCCTATAAATTTAAAAACTAGTCCAGTCCTGCGCAGATGAATAAGTGTGTTTTAAGCTCGCGACGGAAGGTTCGGAGGTCCGGAAGTTGACGGAGTCCTGGGGGGAGTTCGTTCCAGAGGGTGGGAGCCCCCACAGAGAAGGCCCTTCCCCTGGGCGTCGCCAGACGACACTGCCTAGCTGACGGCACCCTGAGGAGTCCCTCTCTGTGAGAGCGCACGGGCCGGTGAGAGGTATTCGGTAGCAGTAGACGGTCCCGTAAGTAACCCGGCCCTATGCCATGGAGCGCTTTAAAGGTGGTTACCAAAACCTTGAAGCGCACCCGGAAGGCCACAGGTAGCCAGTGCAGTCTGCGCAGGATAGGTGTCATACGGGAGCCACGAGGGGCTCCCTCTATAACCCGCGCAGCCGCATTCTGAACTAACTGCAGTCTCCGGATGCCCTTCAAGGGGAGCCCCATGTAGAGAGCATTGCAGTAATCCAGGCGAGATGTCACGAGGGCGTGAGTGACCGTGCATAGGGCATCCCGGTCTAGAAAGGGGCGCAACTGGCGCACCAGGCGAACCTGGTAAAAAGCTCTCCTGGAGACGGCCGTCAAATGATCTTCAAAAGACAGCCGTTCATCCAGGAGGACGCCCAAGTTGCGCACCCTCTCCATCGGGGCCAGTGACTCGCCCCCAACAGTCAGCCGTGGACTCAGCTGACTGTACCGGGATGCCGGCATCCACAGCCACTCTGTCTTGGAGGGATTGAGCTTGAGCCTGTTTCTCCCCATCCAGACCCGTACGGCCTCCAAACACCGGGACAGCACTGATAGCTTCGCTGGGGTGGCCCGTGTGAAAAGTACAGCTGGGTGTCATCAGCGACAGCTGGTACCTCACACCGAAGCCACTGATGATCTCACCCAGCGGCTTCATATAGATGTTGAACAGAAGGCGAGAGGATCGACCCTCGCGGCACCCCACAAGTGAGGCGCCCGGAGCCGACCTCTGCCCCTGTCAACATCGCTCATGCATCGATCGGAGAGATAGGAGGAGAACCACCGATAAACGGTGCCTCCCACTCCCAATCCCCCAACTGGCGCAGCAGGATACCATGGTCGATGGTATCGAAAGCCGCTGAGAGGTCTAATAGGACCAGGGCAGAGGAACAACCCTCATCCCTGGCCCTCCAGAGATCATCCACCAACGCGACCAAAGCTGTCTCAGTGCTGTAACCGGGCCGGAAACCGGACTGGAACGGGTCTAGATAGACAGTTTCATCCAGGTGTAGGAAACTGATATGCCACCATACTCTCTACAACCTTCGCCAAGCGGGTTGGAGACCGGACGATAATTACCTAAAACAGCCGGGTCCAGGAAGGCTTCTTGAGGAGGGTCTCACCACCGCCTCTTTCAAGGCGGCCGGAAGACTCCTCCACCAAAGAAGCGCTGAATTGCCTGAGCCAGCCTCGTGTCACCTCCTGAGTGGCCAGCACCAACCAGGAGGGGCACGGGTCCAGTAAACACGTGGTGGCATTCAACCTACCCAACAACCTGTCCATGTCCTCGGGAGCCACAGGGTCAAACTCATCCCATAAAATGTCACCAAGACCACCCTCAGACGCATCACCTGAGTCACCGCAATTTTGGTCCAGACCGTCCCAAGCTGAACGATTTTATCGTATAGATAATCATTAAACTCCTCAGCACGCCCCTGCAACGGGTCATCCCGCCCCCTGGTGAAGGAGGAACGAGTCACCCAAACAGGGCGGCTGGGCGGTTATCTGCCGATGCAATGAGGGAGGAGGCGAGCTACACCTCGCTTCCTCAATGCCACTAGGTAAGCCCTATTATAGGACTTCACTAGTGTCCGATCAGCCTCCGAACGGCTAGACCTCCAGGAACTCTCTAGGCGTCTTCTCCGGCGCTTCATCCCTCTCAGCTCCTCGGAGAACCAAGGAGCCGTTGGGACCCGCGCCGGGTCAGAGGCCGCAAAGGCACGACACGGTCTAAGGCCCCGCCGCCGCCCGTTCCCAGGCCGCAACAAGTTCCTCAGCCGTGCCGTGAGCCAGACCCTCAGGAAATGGCCCAAGCTCCATCCGAACCTCTCCGGTCCATCAGGCGCCTGGGACGGAACCAACGATCGGCTCCTCTCCCGCGGTGTTGAATGGCGGTCAGAAAGTCCAGGCGAAGGAGAGAGTGATCTGACCATGACAAAGGTTCAATGACTATTTCCTTCAAGTTCAGATCTCTCAACCACTGACCAGAGACAAAAATCAAGTCCAGAGTGCCACCCCCAATGTGAGTAGGGCCATCAACTACTTGGGTCAGGTCCAAGGCCGTCATGGAAGCCGTGAACTCCCGAGCTGCTGTCGATGACGAGCCGGAAGATGGCAAGTTAAAGTCCCCCATGACTAAAAGTCTGGGGGTCTCAACTGCCACCCCAGCAAGCACCTCCAGGAGCTCGGGCAGGGCAGCTGTCACGCAGCAAGGAGCCAGGTTTTTGAGTTAGTTTTTGAACTCTATAATGGAAACAGAAGCAACATACAGTATAGTAAAAAAAAAAAAAAAAAAGCCAAGCTAGTGGCTTTGGTCGTACTGTGTCCTGTCACATCTGCCATCTTGATATTTGTTACCCTACAGGTGATCCTGTAATGCCAGCATATCCACTGAAAACTTGAAATAATAAAGGATTATTAAGTGCATACTTCTGCCCTACATCATCTTTCCCATCACCAACTCTCTGATTATATTTTTATTTTATTATTTAATTTTATTCATTTATATAACTGCCCATTTTGTAACAAAGTCTGTGAAAAAAAAAAAGAAAGAAATGGGGAGAGATAATAGGAAGGGAGGTTTAAATGACGGTATATGAAAGGTAGAGGGTGATGGATGTTTAATAATAGGATATGCATACATGATGACTGAGATGTTTAGGTTTATGCCTAGGTATGGCTTCACTTGTATCCATTTTTGGCACTAGGATGCAGGAGAAAGGTTCCCAGCAAAGTGTTTTGATACAAAACGGCCACTGGTGTTTTGTGTCATTGATTTACAAGGTCCTTTCCCAACTTTAGTGATGGCCTCGGAGATGGCTATTGCTGAGAAATCTTAAGTTCACACATCTAAAATGTAGCCAGATTGGCTTATAAGCAGAGCTTGCATCATCATGTGCTGCTTCTTTATTGTTATGGAAATGGTTTAACTATCTTCTGAACAACTTTGTTGCTTGATTTCTGCATTGCAAAAGCATTGGCTCAGCAAGAGTTTGCTCGAAACACATTTTAATTCTTCTCATCTGTTTCAGTTTCACTACCATGGATATCTTTTACATTAGCGGTGTTCAATTTGCTGAAACGCTTCAGAATGCTCTGCCTGGACTGGAGGACTTTTGGCTTTGGGTAACCTTTTTCGGGGATCCCAAATGTGTCTTCATAATTTATTTCCCTCTTGCCTACTTCCTGCTGGATAAGAAGATTGGATTGACGGTGCTGTGGTTGGGCCTAATCTCAGAATGGCTGAATTTGACGTCTAAATGGTGAGGAAAAAACGAGGGTTAAAAAATATTCCTGAATTAGACTAGATTTGTTCCTGTGAACTGTATGGAATGTTTGGAATCTAGCCATTCCATTTTTGGCATCCAGAACGAACCCATAGGAACAAGGGCAGTATTATTTGGAAGTTCAGATTCTACAGTAAGACAGTAACTTCTGTGCTTTTGTAGGATGGAGAAGGATAGATTCAACTTTTTGTGACACAGAAGGAAGAGCCAATATCCAGGAATTAAACACAGAACATAAACTTTGTTCTGCATCGAGGACATTTAATAGAGCTACCTCCAATTTATACAGAGGAAGAACTCCTTTTCATGATTTATAAATGAATTCTTTTATGGCTGAAATGGCATTCACCATAGCAAACATCAAATATATAAGAGAACTGACTTTAAATTAAAGTAATTACTTAAACAACCCCAAGATGAAAGAACCTATTCAGTGATTCTGGATGTTGGGGAGAAGCAGAAAATCAGTCATGAAAATAATTGGAATATTTGATTTATTAGTTAGACTTATATCCTGCCTTTCCTTTAGAAGCTTATTACGTCAGGAATCTTGTAATAGTTTGTACTCAGAAAAATAATTCACTCTAAGTAACTCTCTGAATTTCCACTTTCAACCCATGTTGCACTGTGTTTTGATAGGATGACTTGAATTGCAGCCAGAAGCACTTTTATTTGTTATTAACCAACAGTCCATTAGTGTTCATTTACTGAAGTTTAATAGAATTTTGTGGAGCAGCAAAATATGTTTGGCTTTCAGAGGAATTAATATCATGGCTTAGAACAAATTAGGAACTATTCATTAATGGAACAAATGTTCTTGTTCTGTCCAGGATAAAGAATTATAGAATTGCTCCATTAAGAACAAGAGGAGGATGCTTATAGTACTATAATAGTCTTTAGAACTTGGAATACAAGTTTTTATATACAGGTAGTTCTCAGCTTATGACCACAATTGAGCCCCACATTTCTGTTGTTAAATGAGATATTTATTAAGTGAATTTTGCCCCATTTTACAACCTTTGTTGCCATAATTGTTAAGTGAATTACTGTAGTTGATAAGTTAGTAACACGGTTGTTAAGTGAATCTGGCTTCCCCATTGATTTAGCTTGTCCAAAGGTTGCAAAAGGGATCCCATGATCTTGAGCCACAGCAACGGTCCTAAGTATGAACCAGTCACCAAACATCTGAATTTTGATCTCATGATCATGGGGATGCTACAGAGGTCGTAAGTGTGAAAAATGCTCGTAAGTCATATTTTTTCAATGCTGTTGTAACTTTGAATGGTCACTAAATGAACTGTTATAAGTTAAGGACTGCCTGTATACATGAATAGGGCTTTCTTGCAAGAAAAGGTTGAATTGACTCTCCCCTGCATTAGAAGAGGGTTGCGGATGGATTGAAGAGCAGTCTAAGATACATTGCCTGCATTCTATCTGGCAGTGACCCTTTGCCTGCACTCTGTGTAGTTCATTGGCCTGTGAAAAACTGTGTGTGCATTCCAGTGTTTGCAAATAAAGCTCTTCTACATAGAATAGAATAGAATAGAATAGAATAGAATAGAATAGAATAGAATAGAATAGAATAGAATAGAATAGAATAGAATTTTTTTATTGGCCAAGTGTGATTGGACACACAAGGAATTTGTCTTGGTGCATATACACACATTAACATGAAGGAGACTTTGATTTAATTGGAAACGGTTGTCCTCTTTATTCTTATATCTGATTCTCTCTGTGGTAAGTCCAGTAGAACTTAACAAAACAATGTCCAGTTGCCGATAGCTCTGCTTTCACAAAAGTGACAAACTTACAATCCTTCTGCTCTAAGATATAAATTAGAGTCAGTGGTCTTACACTGATAAAAAGTAATATTTAGTCAGAATGGTGCAGGCTTGAAGTATTTTCTAGAACTGGTGAAACTGGTGTTCCAGTTCACCTTCAGTTCTGAAAGATCTCATAATCACTGTAGGCCAGTTGCATTCTTAATTTAAGTCCAATATTCCTCATTGGATTGTTGTAGCAAAATATTGGATGAGGGAGTGCTATCTAATGTATTTCACCTTGAATTCTTAGAAGAAAGACGTATATAAATCAAATGAATCAATCAATAAAACTAGAAAAAGAAGAGTTGTCAATTGTAAACTAATAGATAAGATGGCAAGTAAATTTAAACTTCCTAGCATTTTGGAAGTCTTGATTCTGTTCCTCCCAGCTGTTAATTATATATATTTCCTCTTCCTCCTATTTCCAAGGTTGTTATTTGGTGAACGGCCCTTCTGGTGGATCTCCGAATCTGGATTTTCCAGGAAGAAGGAATTTTTTCTCCGTCAGTTCCCATCCAGTTGTGAAACAGGACCAGGTTGGTAATCCAGTCCAATAGAAAATAGGAATTAAGGAAAATAAGTGTTGAAAGTTGATATTACCCTCTCCCCACACTCTTGAAAGGTTCTTGAATGGTGTCGTTACTTTGCTTTTAATTTCAAACTCTTTTCCTTTAGGTCGATCAATGTTTTCAGATTGGCCATGCCTACCATGCCAATTATTGTGTGAATAAGCAAGGCTTTATTTATTTATTTATTTATTTATTTATTTATAATTTAATTTCTATACCACCCTTCTCCCGAAGGACTCAGGGCGGTTTACAGCCATATTAAAACACAGAATATAAATAACAAATTTCAAAAGAATTAAAAACAAATATTTAGTAGGCCAAATTAACTAAAGCGGTCATAGACCGACATAAAACCCCTTTAAAATTACAGTTAAAATACACTTAGGCTAGTCCCGCACGATGAAATAATAAAGTCTTCAGTTCATGTTTGAAGGTCCGGAGGTCAGGGAGTTGGCGTAACCCCGGAGGCAACTCATTCCAAAGGGCCGGTGCTGCCACAGAGAAGGCTTTCTCCCTGGGGGCCGCCAACCGACATTGTTTGGTCGACGGCACCCTAAGCGGGCTCACTCTGTGGGAGTGCACAGGTCATTGGGAGGCTATCGGTGGCAGAAGGCGGTCTCGTAGATAACCCAGTCCTAAGCCATGGAGCGCTTTAAAGATGGTCACTAACACCTTGAATTGCACCCGGAAGGCTACCGGCAGCCAGCGCAGGCCACGCAGGATAGGTGTTATATGGGAGCAGCGCGGTGCTCCCTCTATCACCCACGCAGCCGCATTCTGGACTAGCTGGAGCCTCCTGGTGCTCTTCAAGGGGAGTCCCATGTAGAGAGCATTGCAATAGTCCAGGCGGGAAGTAACGAGGGCGTGAGTGACCGTGCGTAAGGAGTCCCGGTCAATGAAAGGGCGCAACTGGTGAATCAGGCGAACCTGATAAAATGCACCCCTGGCGACTCTCATGACACCTACTTCGTGAGAATAATGACAACATATTTTTATATTGTTTGATCATCCAAATCACGTCATTCCAATCTCCTAGGACGTTAATGGCTAACTTTTTCTTGTCATGTGCCGAAAGCCCACCATAATGCAATGCGCCCCCCCGATCATGCATGCATGACCCCCCCCATTCTCCTCACGCCCCTGCGCATGTGCACACAAACCCCACGCTCCCTCTGCCTCCCCCAGCACATTCATGCGTGACACCCCTGCCCCCCGTTTTGGGCCTAACAGGCCTCCCTGCAGCCTCCTGGGCCCAAAAATGGGCCATGGGGGAACACTGCACCCCCCTGTGCTCCCCCGCACATGCGTGTGCCACTCCCGCCCCCCCGCGCATCTCAAAAATCAGCTGGCCGCTGCGAGGCGTGAATGCATGATGGACCTGAGCTGGGTAATGGCTCACGTGCCTGCAGAGAGGGCTCTGCGTGTCAGCTGTGGCACACATGCCATAGGTCTCACCATCACAGTCCTAGGAAATACCAATTTTGACATGGAAAGTTCAATAGTTTACCTGTGATGGTTAACCAAGTGCCAGAAATGGAGTGTGTGTGTGCACGCGAGCACCGGAAGAGAGTAACTGACCAGCGTGCAGGCACCCGGCAGCTAGCTGCACTTCTGGGTTCTCTCATGTGCACTGATCAGCTGGTCTGGCACACATGCACACCGGCCAGCTACTCTCTTCCGGGTTCTGGCGTGTGAATGCATGGAAGTACAGCTGGCCTGGAACCCAGAAGTGCAGCTGGCAACAGCACATGTGCCCACAGAGAGGGCTCTGCATGCCACTTCTGGCACGTGTGCCATAAGTTTGCCATTATGGACCTATAGGATCTTTATAATGCTACTAGCTGAATATCTGTGCTCCGCTTTGAAACTATGTGATCGGGATTGATAAATCGACACTATGAGTTTGAAAATTAATGAGTAGTTATGATCAGCCTCTCCTCTCCCCTTCTCTCCCTCAGGCTGGCCCCATAGATCCTCTCCTCTCCCCTTCTCTTCCTCAGCCTTGCCCCACAGAAACGTCTCCGATCCTACCCCCCTTCTCTCCCTCAGGCTGGCCCCATAGAACCTCTCCTCTCCCCTTTTATCTCTCAAGCTTACCCATAGAAGTCTCTCCTCTTCTGTCCCTCAGGCTGGCCCCACAGAAGCCTCTCCTCTCCCTTTCTCTCCCTCAGCCTTGCCCCAAAGAAACGTCTCTTATCCTATCCCCTTCTCCCCCTCAGGCTTTCCAGCCCCTTCTCTCCATGAGGCTTGCCCCACAGAAACATCCCCTATCCTATCCCCCTTCTCTCCAGAGTTATTTTCAAGCTGATAGGGGGAGTAGAATGTCTAACTAATTAGCATCAGAGCATGTTATAATAATACAGAAAATAAAAATGGTCTGAGGGTCGTTTCGAAAAATCCTTTCTTAGTGAGCACCTAGAAGCCAAGAGGAACATTTGTGGCAAATTTCAAGTTTGTAGCCTTTACGATTCTGGAGATTTTGTGATGATGCATGAGTGATTTTTGCTTTATATAAAATTATATAGATTTTATCTTCATTTGGACTATAGATTCCGAGTATCAAAGCCTTAGCCCCCTCTAAGTAACTTTCATTCCAACAGAGCTGCCACGATCCTCAGTTGGTATAAGTTTTGGATATAGCTGAGAGAGTTTATATACTAAACAACTCTTGTTTCTTTTATTCCTACTGAAATAAATTCTCCACCTAAGCTTTTGTCACTTAAATATTTTATATTTTTTCTAATACTTGTTTCTTTTTTAATTAAAAAAGACCCGGCGCAGATCCCAACCGGCTCCTTGGTTCTCCGAGGAGCTGAGGGGGATGAAACGCCGGAAAAGACACCTAGAGAGTTCTTGGAGGTCCAGCCACTCAGAGGCTGATCGGACACTAGTTAGATCCTATACTAGGACCTACCTAGTGGCACTGAGGGAAGCGAGGCGTTGCTACGCCTCCTCCCTCATTGCGTCGGCAGATAACCGCCCAGCTGCCCTGTTTCGGGTGACCCGCTCCCTCCTTCACCAGGGGGAGCGGGATGACCCGTTGCAGGGACGTGCTGAGGAGTTTAACGGTTATCTATACGATAAAATCGTTCAGCTTCGGGACGGTCTGGACCAAAATTGTGGCGATTCGGACGGGGCGTCTGAGGGCGGTCTTGGTGATATTGTCTGGGATGAGTTTGACCCTGTGGCTCCCGAGGACATGGACAGGTTGCTGGGTAGATTGAATGCCACCACGTGTTTACTGGACCCGTGCCCCTCCTGGCTGGTGCTGGCCACTCAGGAGGTGACACGAGGCTGGCTCCAGGCAATTACGAGCGCTTCTTTGGTGGAGGGAGTCTTCCCGCCGCCTTGAAAGAGGCGGTGGTGAGGCCCTCCTCAAGAAGCCTTCCTGACCCGCTGTTTTAGGTAATTATCGTCGTCTCCAACCCGCCGGCGAAGGTTGTAGAGAGTATGGTGGCATATCAGTTTCTGCACCTGGAGGAAACTGTCTATCTAGACCTGCTCCAGTCCGGCTTCCGCCCGGTTACAGCACTGAGACGGCTTTGGTCGCGCAGGATGATCTCTGGAGGGCCAGGGATAGGGGTTGTTCCTCTGCCCTGGTCCTATTAGACCTCTCAGCGGCTTTTGATACCATCGACCATGGTATCCTGCTGCGCCGGTTGGGGGATTGGGAGTGAGAGGCACCGCTTATCGGTGGTTCTCTCCCATCTCTCCGACCGTCGCAGACGGTGTTGACGGGGGCAGAGGTCACCCGTGGCGCCTCACTTGTGGGTGCCGCAGGGTCGATTCTCTCGCCTTCTGTTCAACATCTATATGAAGCCGCTGGGTGAGATCATCAGTGGCTTCGTGTGAGGTACCAGCTGTACGCTGATGACACCCAGCTGTATTTTCCACACCGGCCACCCCAATGAAGCTATCAAGTGCTGTCCCGGTGTTTGGAAGCCGACGGGTCTGGATGGGGAGAAACAGGCTCAAGCTCAATCCTCCAAGACGGAGTGGCTGTGGATGCCGGCATCCCGCACAGTCAGCTGAGTCCACGGCTGACTGTTGGGAGCGAGTCATTGGCCCCGATGGAGAGGGTGCGCAACTTGGGCGTTCTCCTGGATGAACGGCTGTCTTTGAAGACCACCTGACGGCCGCCTCCAGGAGAGCTTTCCACCAGGTTCGCCTGGTGCGCCAGTTGCGCCTTTCTAGACCGGGATGCCTTGTGCACAGTCACCACGCCTCGTGACGCCTCGCCTGGATTACTGCAATGCTCTACATGGGGCTCCTTGAGGGGCATCCGGAGGCTTCAGTTAGTCCAGAATGCGGCTGCGCTGGTGATAGAGGGAGCCTCGTGGCTCCCGATGACACCTATCCTGCGCAGACTGCACTGGCTACCTGTGGCCTTCCGGTGCGCTTCAAGGTTTTGGTGAACGCCTTCAAAGCGCCCATGGCATAGGGCCGGGCTATTTACGGGACCGCCTACTGCTACCGAATACCTCTCACCGACCCGCGCCTCACAGAGAGGGACTCTCAGGGTGCCGCCGGCGCGACAGTGTCGCCTGGCGACGCCCAGGAAGGGCCTTCTCTGTGGGAGCTCTCGTCCTCTGGAACGAACTCTCCCCAGGACTCCGTCAACTTCCGGTCCTCCGAACCTTTCGTCGCGAGCTTAAAACTCATTTATTCATCTGCGCAGGACTGGGTTAGTTTTTAAATTTATGGGTTTTTAATGGGTTTTTTATTATTTATCCTAAATTTTTAATCTCGGCCAATTGAATAAGTTTTTTAATTGTATTTTAATTGTATTTATATTGTAATATTATTGTGTATTTTTATCTGGCTGTGAACCGCCCTGAGTCCTTCGGGAGAAGGGCGGTATAGAAATTTAAATAATAAATAAATAATAAATAAATAAAAGAACTGTGGGATGAGGGGAAAAAGAAGGAGGGGGAAGTATTACTTCCAACTTCTTTCAGTGCAGCAGAATAAAAATAATAAAATAGCCTCAACTTTTTATTTATAGAAATAGCTTATACATATAAGTATATATAACAGGAAATATATTTAATCAGTAAGTCCCAAAATCAGAATTTTTTTTCCTGTTTTATAATAAAAATATCTGTTTCTTCTAAGGAAATCACAGCTTGTTGAACTTTTCCAAATAATGAGCCCTCAACTTATGATCAGAATTGGGGCTGGAATTTTTTTTTTAAGTTAGGGGGTCGTAAAGTGAGTCATCACATGATCAGACCTGATTTTATGATCATTTTACTGTTTTCATTAACTGAATCATCACGGATGGTGAATGAATTATGTGGCTGTTAAGCAAATCACGTAGTCATTAAGCAAATCCAGCTTTCTCAGTGGAGGTTTTTTTGCCATTTTTTAAGGAAACCAGGAAATTTTTTTTGCAAATTACAAACACGTGACCACAGGATGCTACAAAGGTTGTAAATCCAAGCTGGTATCCAAGCGCCCAGATTGCAATCGTGATTGCAAGGGTGGTGCAACTGAGACCATCATAACTTCAAATCGTCCTTGACCAAACAGTTGTAAGTCGAGGACTGATTTTTTTTTTCTATTTTGAGGAGCATTTGCTCCATTATTCCATATTAAGCATTTATAATCCATAGTTACACCAAGATTTTAGAAAAATCAATACTTGTAAGTGCCCAGTGTCTTCAGTGTCCACCTGTATCTGCTATGGCATTTGTTTAGTTATCTCTGTCATTGTCACTTCTGTTTGCTTTTCCTCCAATTCTTCTTTGAGTTTTCCCAGAAAGTCTTTTGCTTTCTGCACAGTGTTCAGTCTTAATATAGGTTCTGCGCATGTCCAAGATGGACGACTAACTGGTTCTTGGGGCGGCAAGGCGGCATCGTCCCCGGCCGTAGATGCAGCCTGTGGACGACCTGGGCTGCCTGGGTTTCCTGGCCGGGTGGTAGATCGTCCTAGCAGTCACGAGAGGGGTTTTTCATCCCTGAGAGCTCTATGACTGCCGAGTACTGAGCCAGGAGCTGAACAGCAGGGAAATGGAGGCGGCCATCTTTGTGCGGGGCGGGGCGGGGCGGCGTTTCGGCCTACCCCGGCCTACTCTCCCGGCAAGCGTTCCAGCCTACCCCGGCCTACTCTTCCCGGCAGCATGGTTCGAACTTTCTGCTGTGTGTGGGGGGGTGACAGCAGCGACGATAGCAACGAGGGCTTTACCCAGTCTTCTATTCTTCGCTGGGAACGGCAGAAAATACATCATAGAGCCTCAGCGAGGTCCATTATGGAATGGGGATCGCTGTGGGGGGGGCATGGCCGTGGCCGCGACGGTGATGGCGAGGACGTCCGTTGTGGATTCTGGCGGCGTTGGAGCCTTTCCGGCGGTGGAAACGGCAGTAGACTCTTTTCCTTTTCGTTCCCCTTTCCTTGGACTGAATGGACTGAATGGACTGCCTCGGGCCTGGTCGTTTCTGCTTTGACTCGGCAATGGGCTATTTATTTCTTCGTGGATTTTCCTTCCTTTTTCCCACAGACCCAGATTCTGAATGGGGAGTTTAGATTCTGGAGCTAGTCTCCTCCCCCCCTTTGAATTCTGGAATGTTGATGGGGGTGGCTGGGGCTACCTATTAGGATCCCTATAAGACCATGCGTGGGTTTCGGGTTAGTTTTTTAAGCTAATCCAGGTTAAGATCAGCCCTATCCTGGGTTCCTCCCCCCTCCCCTGCATACCCTTTTTGGGTGTGTGGTGTTTATAGGGGGAGGATGTTGGCACTGACTATTTTAACATCTGGAAAGAGGTTTCCATGTGAGAATGTCCATCGTTTTTTACCATCTACGGGTCTTATGTCATCGACCCAAATATGACTGCTTTACCATCTTCTGCGGATGAGGGACACATTCATCTATGCGCCATTTATGCCTGATTCGAGATATGATTTATTCTTTGGCTGAACTCCATCATCTGCAAGGGCCCTCCGCTTCACAGAAATGGCCCTCCACGTTATCGAGGGCCTATCTCAATGACGGGTTTTGGGACCCAGAGAGATGTTGAAAAAGAACCTATGGGATTTTTTAGATAAACAATTTTTAAGGGGTGGGAGGGAAAAAACGGGTATCGGGGGAAACCCGTTGGGGAGGGAGCCAGTTCTTGCGATTGCTCGCGGCGATACTTCATCAGGTTCGGAGGTAAAGGGGAAGCCTCCTGTTCCAATTCCAGAGGGCCATTCCATCAGTACAGTAAGTGGGAGAGGCAGATATAGCGGAAGTGGGGGGCCGTATCATGTTCAGGGGGTGCGTGCTCACTGCCTAAGAGCGATTGCGCGTTCCGGCCCCTCAGACTTTTCCCGTTCCCCGAGTGGCCAGTATCCTCAGGGCTTGGACCTTCGGCTGATGTTATGCAATGCTAGGTCCGTAGTAAATAAAGCCCCCCTGATTTATGATCTTATACGGGGGGGGGGCTGCGGACATGGGCATTTCGGAGACTTGGTTGGGCATTGAAGGAGGGATGCCCCTGGTGGAGATGTGCCCACCGGGTTTCCAGGCATTTCATCAGCCGAGGGCCCAAGGTAGGGGTGGAGGTGGTTATTAAAGAGAGTCTAGAGCCGATGGAGGCCACTGTACCTCAGATAGCCGGTTGTGAATCCCTTTACGTGAAGTGGGGGTGTAGGATGCAGGTGGGCTTGTTAATCACGTACCTGGCTCCTTGCTGCGTGGCAACAGCCCTGCCCGAGTTGCTGGAGACGATAGCCGGGATGGCGGTTGATACCCCTAGACTTATGGTCATGGGGGATTTCAACTTGCCATCAGCCGGTGTGTCGTCAATGGCGGCTCGGGAGTTCATGGCCTCCATGACGGCCATGGACCTGACCCAATTAGTTGACGGCCCCACCCACGTCGGGGGAAGCACGCTGGATCTGATTTTTGTCTCTGGACAGTGGTTGAGTGATCTGGAAGTACGAGAATTAGTCACTGAACCTTTGTCATGGTCAGATCACTCTCTCCTTCGTCTGGACTTTCGGACCGCCGCTCAACACAGGGAGACGGGACCAATGCGTTGGTTCTGTCCCAGGCGACTGATGGACCCAGAGAGGTTCTTGATGGAGCTTGGGCCATTCCCTGGCGATCTAGCCCACGGCTCGGCCGAGGAGCTTGTTGCGGCCTGGGAACAGGCCGCGGCGGGCACTTTGGACCATGTCGTGCCTTTGCGGCTTCTGACCCGGCGTAGGTTTCAACCAGTTCCTTGGTTCTCCGAGGAGCTGAGGGAGATGAAGCGCCGGAGAAGATGCCTAGAGAGCGCTTGGAGGTCCAGCCATTCTGAGGCTGACCGTACACTAGTTAGGTCTTTTACTCAGACCTATCGTGGCATTGAGGGAGGCCAAGCGGGCCTATGTTTCTACCCTCATTGCGTCAGCAGAGAACCGCCCAGCCTCCCTGTTTAGGGTGACTCGCTCCCTCCTTCACCAGGAGGGGTGCGATGAACCCTTACAGGGCTGTGCTGAGGATTTCAGCAGGTATCTGTTTGACAAAATCGCTCAGCTTCGGGACGGTTTGGACCAAAATTGGGTAGTTTCGGGCGAGGTGATGGAGGCTAGTCTTGTTGAGACCATCTGGGAGGAGTTTGATCCTGTGGCTCCCGAGGACATGGACAGGTTGCTGGGGCGGCTGAATGCCACCACATGTTTATTGGACCTGTGTCCCTCCTGGTTGGTGCTGGCCACCCGGGAGGTTACACGAGGCTGGCTCCAGGGAATTGTCAACGCTTCCTTGGGGGAGGGTGTTGTTCCCACCGCCTTGAAAGAGGCGGTGGTGAGGCCCCTTCTCAAGAAGCCCTCCCTGGACCCAGCTGTTTTGGGTAACTATCGTCCAGTCTCCAACCTTCGCTTTGTTGCGAAGGTTGTTGAGAGTGTGGTGGCACATCAGTTACCCCAGTACCTGGATGAATCTGTCTATCTAGACTCATTCCAGTCCGGTTTCCGACCCGGGTACAGCACGGAGACAGCTTTGGTCGTGTTGGTGGATGACCTCTGGAGGGCCCGGGATAGGGGTTATTCCTCTGCCCTGGTTCTCCTAGATCTCTCAGCGGCTTTTAATACCATCGACCATGGTATCCTGCTGCGGCAGTTGGGGAGTTTAGGACTGGGAGGCACTGTGTTTCGGTGGTTTTCGTCCTATCTCTCCAACCGATCGCAGACGATGTTGGCAGGGGGGCAGAGATCGACCTCGAGGCGCCTCCTTTGTGGGGTGCCACAGGGGTCGGTTCTCTCGCCTCTCCTGTTCAACATCTACATGAAGCCGCTGGGTGAGGTCATCAGTGGTTTTGGGGTGAGTTATCAACTGTACGCGGATGACACCCAGCTGTACATTTCCACCCCTGATCACCCCAATGAAGCTGTCGAAGTATTGTCTTGGTGTTTGGAGGCCATGCGGGTCTGGATGGGGAGAAACAGGCTCAAGCTCAACCCCTCCAAGACTGAGTGGCTGTGGATGCCGGCATCCCGGTACAGCCAGCTGCAACCGCAGCTGACTGTTGGGGGCGAATCATTGGCCCCTATGGAGAGGGTGAGCAATCTGGGTGTTCTCCTGGATGGACGGTTGTCTTTTGAAGATCATTTGGCGACCGTCTCCAGGAGAGCTTTTTACCAGGTTTGCCTGGTCTGCCAGTTGCGCCCCTTTCTAGACCGGGATGCCTTATGCATGGTCACTCACGCCCTCATCACTTCTCGCCTGGACTACTGCAATGCTCTCTACATGGGGCTCCCCTTGAGGAGCACCCGGAGGCTTCAGTTGGTCCAGAATGCAGCTGCGCGAGTGATAGAGGGAGCCACTCGTGGCTCCCATATAGCACCAATCCTGTGCAGGCTGCACTGGCTACCTGTGGTCTTCCGGGTGCACTTCAAGGTGCTGGTTACCACCTTTAAAGCGCTCCATGGCATAGGACCGGGATATCTTTGGGACCGCCTTCTGTTACCACATGCCTCCCACCGACCGGTACGCTCCCATAGAGAGGGTCTCCTCTCAGGGTGCAGTCAGCCAAACAGTGTCGGCTGGCGACCCCCAGGGGGACAGCCTTCTCGGTGGGGGCACCTACCCTCTGGAATGAGCTTCCCCCAGGATTTCGACAACTTCCTGACCTCCTTACCTTTTGCCGTGAGCTGAAGATGTATCTATTCTAATTTTAAATGGGGTTTATTTTATATTATGTATTTTATATTTAATTTAGGCCATATTGAATAAGTTTTTTAAATAGTGATTTTATTGTAATATATTGTATTGTTTTTATCTGGCTGTTCACCACCCTGAGTCCTTCGGGAGAAGGGCGGTATAAAAATTAAATTATTATTATTATTATTATTATTATTATTATTATTATTATTATTATTATTATTATTGTTGTTGTTGTTGTTGTTGTTGTTGTTGTTGTTATTGTTATTGTTATTGTTATTATTATTAATCTCTGTTGTCGCAAATATGCTTTTTCAAGAGGCAACTAGACTTTCTGGGAAGAACTTCAGAACTGACGAAGCTTCTTGGAGGAGAAGCAAAGTCTTCCAAGAAAAACCCAGAAAGTCCAGTTGCCTTTTGAAAAAGCACCTTTGGCCAACCATGACCTGGATGACCAAAAATTTCCATAGACCAGGGGTGTCAACACTTAATTTCATTGAGGGCCACAACAGGGTTCTTTTGACCTCAGGGGGCCAGGGTGGGTATGGCCAGTTTGTCACTCATGTTGGGGGCGCCTGTGACGACCTGAGCACTCTGCCAGCGAAAATGGGCTCCTGAGCTCTGTTTTCGCCTGCAACAGTCTCCTGCAACCCTCTGCTAGTGAAAACAAGAGTTTGGGAGGGCTGCCTGCAGTCCTCCCGAGCTCCGTTTTCGATGGCAAAGGCACCATGGGCTGGTCTTTCGGCAGCGAAGGCTCCAGAGTTCCCTGGCAGCAGCAACAGCTCAGCTCAGTTGACCAGTGGTGGGCGCAACGGTGTGGAGCCCTGACGAGCCACGTGCTGGGGCTCAATAACGTGCTGAAGCTGACCAGGCTGTTTGTTGTTTGCTGCAAGGACGCTAGCCAGATGAATACCAGATGGATGCTGGGAAGCAGAGGCAGATTTTATTTTTCTTGTTTTCCTCCTCTAAAGCTAATGTGCGTCTTACTGGTCCGGTGCGTCTTATGTGTGAAAAATACGGTACTTCTGATTTTTTTTCTGAAACCACATCCATAGCAAACCCTTGGTTGACTTAACAATCTCTGGAAAAAAAGATTGTAAAATCGGGTTGGTCATCTGACCCATCCATTTCATGATATGAGTTACGATCATGAAGGGCAGGCTCCATTACAGTTGTAATTTGAGGACTACCGATAGATCATTAATTTAATAACACTATGTAACTATGTGACATAATTATTTACCTTTTATTTATCTTTTTCTCTTTTACACTAGCAGCCAGAGGGATTTTATTTATTTTTCTTTTTTACAGGCAGTCCTTCTGGCCACTGTATGATCACCGGTGCAGCCCTGTGGCCAATTGTAAGCATTCTGGCCAGACAAATAGCCCAGAACTCTAAAAGGTATTTAGCAATAGCAATAGCACTTATATACATTCACAATGCTTAACAGCTCTCTCTAAGCCAGAGTCAACATATTGCCCCCAACAATCTAGGTCCTCATTTTACTGACCTTGGACAGATGAAAGGCTGAATCAACCTTGAGCTGGTCAGGATCGAACTCCTGGCAGTGGACAGAGTTAGCCTGCAATACTGCATTTTAACCACTGCGCCATCACATCTCTTCTATGCTGTCATTTTGACAATTCTTCCACTGTGACTTACAGTAATTGTTTACATGTTGATATATTCACTCCTTTCTCCAAGAAGTACAAGAAAGTATAGAAAGTTTTCTTCCTAAGTCAGAATTGATTTTATTAAAACTCATGCAAATTTTTCTTTCTTTTTTGTGGAATTCCTATCATTGCTATAGAATTCAGGGGTCCATTTCAGTCTACGATAAATCATACCAAAACTTATCAACAAATGCAGATCTGTCCTTCCAACTTTTGCTTCCAGCAAGACTAGGCATGCCCCTCCCGCACCATGATGTTGTAAAATAGGCAGAGACACATCATACACATGTGCCAAGCAAAAATTTGGAATGTTATTTGTATTGAGATTGGAGCCATGGATTATTTCTTTGAAATGCTACATGTCTGATTGATTGGTTGGTTGATTGGTTGATTTTGATACATGTTCTGTTTTTTCTTCTGGTGCTTAACGTAATGTACATAGCTTATTCTCCATCCATTTTTCCCCTCACCATTAGTGAGGTCAGGTGGGTTGGGTGGAGAGGCCGCCACTGACCCTAAACTCATTCAGTGAAGTGTTGTGATCACAGTCAAATCAGAGCTGCTACATATCTTGGATTTTATCTTAAGAGTTTGTGAATGTTTTGTGTCTTAAAACTGCTGTTCACTGTAGAGGTAATGGGGCCTTGAATTGTTCACCTTTGGTCTGCAGTACTGACTTTTTTAAAAGACTCTTATTGAAGTATGAAGCCTGATCCTCCTCCTGTTACTGGCAAGCAGCTCTCCTGTCAACATATTTATTTATTTTATTTATTTATTGAATTTATATTGCTGCCTATTCACACATAGTGACTCAAGGCAGATTACAGAATATAAAAACCTCATTTAAAACAATAAAACTAATAAAAAAGAATCAAATAAATTAACATAGTAAAATCACCCCCAGCAACAGCAGATCACACGAGCCATTTAATAGCAATAGCACTTAGACTTATATACCACTTCATAGTGCTTTACAGCCCTCTCTAAGCGGTTTACAGAGTCGGCATATTGCCCCCAACAATCTGGCCCTCATTTACCGATCTCGGAAGGATGGAAGGCTAAATCAACTTTGAGCCTGGTGAGATTCGATCTGTCAAATTACAGGCAGGCAGCAGGCAGCAGAAGTAGCCTGCAGTACTGCACTCTAACCACTGCACCACCATGGCTCATAATGGGCTTCATCCTGCTCTGGGTTCCCAAGGCCCGCTGGTTCTGCCAGCGGAAGAATGTTGGGGGGGGGGCTGTTCTAATCTCTGGGGGGAAGACGAGCCACCATGGAGAAGGCCCTTCTGGGTCTCATTAGGTGTATCTCCCTAGGATATGGGACCCGCAACATTTCCTACCTCCCCACTCTGATGGATTGACTAGAGATGGGCCCTCACATAACCTGGTCCCAAACTGGAATTGCACCCAGAAGCAAATCAGCAGCCAATGCAGCTCCCACAGGAGAGGTGATACATGTACAACCGAGGTCTGCACAAAACCACGCATGCCATTGTATTTTGCACCAAATGGAGTTTCCGGATACTCTTCAAGGGCAGCCCCATGTACAGCATGTTGCAATAGTCAAGACGGGAAGTGATTAGGGCACAAGTGACTGAGTAGAGATTGTTGGTCCAGGAAAGGGCATAACTGGCAACACAACCCGCAGTTGCACAAAGACACCCTCCTGGCCATGATCATCACCTGCTCTTTGAGCAGGAGTCATGAGTCCAGGAGCACCCCCAGATTACGCACAGGGTCTGTTTGGGGTAGTGCCACCCCATCCAAGAAACAAAGGTGGCAATTCTCCCTGAGACAATGAACTCCAAATCCAGAGCCACTCAGTCTTGCCAGGGTTTAGTTGCAACCGTTGTTCCCCATCCAACCCGTAACAGCCTACAGGCACCACTTAACTCACCATGGGCCGAGACATACAACAGTATCATCAGCATATTGGTGATACCCCAGCCCATGGTGGTAGATTATCTCACTCAGTGGCTTCATATAAATATTGAACAGGAGCAGAGAGAGTACCGAGCCCTAAAGAACCCGCAAAGCAGTGGGTGAGGGCTGGATCTCTCCCCCCTTATCAACACTGACTTGAGAGCGGCCGCAGAGGAAGGAAGTGAACCAGAATAGCACAACGCTTTCAAGTCCCATCCCCCCAAATTGCTCCAGGAGACTACCATGGTCGATGGTATTGTAACTGAACATCAGGGCCATAATGTTGTATAGTTGACAGAACAGCAGGGAAAGTCCCAGTCTTTTTTCCTTCCAAATCCCTTTATCTCCCATCAGGCAGTGTCAAAATCTATATGCATTCATTATAACTTTTTATGATATATTTTTGTATTATATTTTATAATATAATTTGTACCTGGTTCTCCCAGCCCTAGAAAAACAAAAAAGTCAAATATTTTGTATATTTCTGGGTTGAAATTATCCCAGTTTCTTGATTGTTATGGCTGCAGATGCTGCAATATTTTTGAACTATGATACTACTTTTTTGGGAACAAGGTTGCCAGAATTGGAGATAATACTCCAACTAGAATAAAACACTTGGCTTTCAAATAGATAGGAACCCCTGTATTTGAAGAACTATGAACAACAAGGTGCTCCTGTTTGATCCATTCTGTTGGTGGAGTTGGCCTCACTAGTTTTCTAAAGTAGGAGCAATCCAGGAATAAATGCTTTCAGACAAGGAGGCGAATATCTGCTTCTACATCCTCTGGATTCAGCTGATACAATTATGAGCACACTCCCATCAAGATTGTACTAAACAAAAAGAAGGCAGCAGGAATGTCTGATTCTTTTTAAGGCATTTCTAAATCAGTGAACTCAAATTTCCATTTGCAGAACAAACCTTAGCTGTGTACTTCGTCACTCATATATGTAAAAAATACTTTTATCCTGTTTTTCCTTAATTTGATCAGAAGTTGTAATTTGGGATCTGGTACTTCCAAGGCTGTTGGCTTTGGGAGAGGCAAGAGATAATTCGAAACCCATCTGCTGAATTATTTGGTGTGACATTTTTCTTCTCCTGTTTCACCTCAACAGTTGGATCATGAGGGCAGTGCCCTTTACTATTTATTTTGTCCTCTTGCTGTTTATTGGACTATCACGCATCTTCATACTTGCTCATTTCCCCCATCAAGTTATTGGTGGCATTTTGGCAGGTAAGTACAACATAAAAGTTAGCAGTATGCTATCTTTTTCTAGGTTCTTGGTTTGCATGTATTTGGCAATACAGCATGGCCACACATGTGCTAAGCTAAGAGATATCACCCCCGTTTTTTAAAGACCCCTTAGGAAATTTGCTTTCAAGATCGATAAAAGCACATCTCATTGAGAATATTTCTACCAAAACCCACTTTCCATAGGTAATCTAGTAGGACCATCACTATAATTTCTCTCCTGTAACCAAGCCTGAATCCTGACTGATTATCCATATGATCCATTTTCTCCAGTATTCTCTGCCAGCCAATTACTTTCTCTACAGCGTTGCTCCCAAAAATAAGGTTGGAGATTGGGTGATAGTTGTCTAAAATAACCTAATTAAGCAATGACTTATTGAGGATGGGACATTAACTCTGCTGCATTCAAGGCAGGGTTCAAATATCCCTTCATCAAAGATGCACTCACTTCTGCCTGAATTTTGTCCTTCCTGGCAAGTTTCATAAGCCAAGTGATATCAAATCCACAAGTGATTAGACCAGGGGTCTGCAACCTTAAACACTTAAAGAGCCACTTGGACCTGTCTCCCACAGAAAAGAAAACACTGGGAGCCATAAATCTGGGTGGGCGTGACCACCTCAACATCACTCCCATCCAGTCACATGACCCACCCCAGCCACATGTACCCGGGTTTTGTGGCTCCTGGTGTTTTCTGTGGGAAATGGGTCTCTCTCTCTCTCTTTCTCTCTCTTCTGTTTTTCTCTTTTTCCTCTCCCTCCCTCCCTCCCTCCCTTTCCTTCCTTCCTCTCTCTTTCTTTCCTTCCTTCCTTCTTCCTCTCCCCTTCTCTCTCAATTTTTCCCTTTTCCTCTCATTTCTCTCTCCCTCTTCTCTCTTATTTCTTTCTTTTTTCCCTCTCTCATTCTGTCCATCATGTTCTTATTTCTTTTTGTCTCCTTTTCGCTCCCTCATTTTTCTCTTTTTCTCCCTTTTTCTCTTATCTCTCTCTCTTTCTTTCCTTCCTTCCTTCCCCTCTCTTTCTTTCCTTCCTTCCTTCCTTCCCCTCTCTTTCTCTCCATCGTTTCCTCATTTCTCTTTCTTTTTCTCCCCTTTTTTCTCTTATCTCTCTCTCTCTTCCCCCCTTTCCCTCCCTCTTTCTCCCGTCGTATGTGTGTGTGTGCATGTGTGTGTGTGTGTGTTCTCCCTCTTGAACCATTTCCAAAAACAGGCAAGGGTTTGGGGTTTGTTTTCCTGATGTTCTTTCTTCTTCTTTGGGTGCTTTTTAACCATATGATTTAAAATCAAGAGTCATTTCAGGTTCCAAGTAAAATGAAGCTAAATGGCAAGGTTGATGGCAGGGATGGAGACTCGCTCCAAACGAGAGGGAAGAGCCCCTGTGCTTGCCTCACGGAGGCTTCTTCTGGCACTTCTTAGACTTGCCCGCACTTCTCTGCCCCGAGACAATGGCCGAGACAATGGCCTGGCCCGACTGCAGCAGATGCTCCATGTTGTAATGGGCTCCAGTAGGAGGAGGGGACACCATCTCCCCCATGGTAAAGCACGCTTTCACTGTGCTGTGCAAGGCACTGCAAGAGCAGCGGGCAGGCTATGGAGGGGTATTGAGTCTTTTCCCGCTCCACGCCAAAGGAAGCCCAGCCGGGCTTCTCCTTCCCTCCTACCCTTCCCCCTCTCAATCCTACTTTGGGACAGAGGAGCGCACACTGGACATGTGTGTTGGGTGACATCAGAGCTGACTCCGACTCTGGTGCTCACCGGCAACTCTCTGCGCTTCTCGAGGCCAGGCTTGCTGAGCAGGCCTGATGCCTCTGCTGCCCCCACTCCCCCCACAGCCTCAACCAACACTGCCCGGGGAAAGCATAAGCAACAGAAATTGAGCAAAAACATAGCTCTCTCTGGGGCAAATGAGCTGAGATCAGGGAAGGCACAGGAAACAGAAAGTGATATATTTCACAGGTGGCAACTTGCATCTGGAGGTGCCGAACAGCGTCCAACTCGCCGATGGGGGCGCTTCTGCCAGGCCATCTCTCCATCCTGCTGTTGGCAGTCGGTGGGGGAGTGGAGCATTTCCCCAAATGGTCTTCTTCTTTCTTTTGGCCCCAAAAAGGGAGTAGGAAGGCCAGGCTTGGGGGATGGCCCCCACCCTGCAAGATCCACTCTTGTCATTCTCTCCTAGCCCTTTTTGCTGGGAACAACAGCGAATGTACCGCGACGAAGGTGGAATGCTGTTGCAGCGCAAAGACAAAGGCAAGGGCTCTTCGCTTCCGCACTAAGGCTCTGGCCATGCCACCGCCGCAACAGGACAACAGCTCTTTCATCTCTCTGCTACGACAGGGAGCCACAGCAGAGGGCCCAAAGAGCTGGATGCGGCTCAGGAGCCACAGGTTGCCAACTCCTGGATTAGACTAATGGATCAGAATGCCATATCCATTTCTTCTGCATTCTTTAGCTCTAACTGATCTTAAATAACTACAAATGACTGAGTACCCAGAAAACTATCAGATCAAAAATATTACCAGCTTCTTCTTAAAAAATTGTCCTTGCCACTGCCCTAGCCTAAAAGCATACTGTATTTTTCAGACTGTAAGACGCACCAGTGTATAAGATGCACCAAGATTTTGAAGAAGTAAGCAAGAAAAAAATTTTTTTGCCCTTCCCAGCCCAAAGGAGCACTCTGCAGGCCTCCCAAAACCTCTGCTTGCCCTGTTTTTTCACAAAAACGGGATGTGTGGGGTGGAGCTTCGGGAATACTGTATTCAGTGTATAGCTGTAAATATAATAGCTGTATTCAGTGTATAAGGCGCATCAACATTTCCACCCTCTTTTAGGGGGGGAAAAGTGTGTCTTACACTCTGAAAAGTACGATACTAATTTCTAACTACATAGTCACAGGATTACAGTGGAAAGTTGGCTAAAGAATAGTTTATGAAATTATGAATTTGGTGAAGAAACTAGATATCCCTTAAATTAAGAGTGGCCACATTTGGCTCTCTTAGTTAAATCCTTGAATGTTTTTTAATACCGTGTTTTCCCCAAAATAAGACATCCCTGATAATAAGCCCAATCGGGCTTTTGAGCACAAGGCAATAAGACCAAGTGTTTATTTCAGGATTCCAAAAAATATAAGACAGGGTCTTATTTTTGGGGAAACACAGGAGGTCATTTAATATTTCCTCATGCACCATTGATTTATCGTAATAGACATAATATGATTCTCTACCTCAGTTTATATTAGTTTGAAAAATAATATATTAAAAGATGCTTGAGATAATCAAGAAGGGACTTTCATGTAGAAGCAAGATCATCACACAGGTTTCTAAGCTTATCATTTTTTAAAATTCAGAAACATACATGTTTGATACCCAGTAATCTGGCTGATAGGCCTCAGGTTTCAAATGAAAAAAGCAAAATAGATACAATAAGCCTGACATCTACTCAGCTTTTCTTCCATCTACATCTCACAGGTTGCCCTCCAGCATTCTGAGATTGTTGCATTTTGCTGGTATGATTCCAGATTTTCAGTTTTGAGGTGGGATGGGATTGAGCAGTGAAGATCAGAATGGTTTGCTTAGCAGGGACTTCCAGTTTTTAACCTCAAAATCCAAACAGAAAAGGCAACAATAAAATTAAAAATAAGTTATTTATTTATTATTTATTTATTTATTCGTATTTGTATACCGCCCTATCTCCCGAAGGACTCAGGGCGGTTCACAGGCAAGTAAAAACATATATGTACAAATTAAGAAAACCATTAAAAAACTTATTCTAAAAGCCAAATTATTAAAAATAGTATAAATATTAAAACCAATTAAAACCCCTATAAATTTAAAAACTAGTCCAGTCCTGCGCAGATGAATAAGTGTGTTTTAAGCTCGCGACGGAAGGTTCGGAGGTCCGGAAGTTGACGGAGTCCTGGGGGGAGTTCGTTCCAGAGGGTGGGAGCCCCCACAGAGAAGGCCCTTCCCCTGGGCGTCGCCAGACGACACTGCCTAGCTGACGGCACCCTGAGGAGTCCCTCTCTGTGAGAGCGCACGGGCCGGTGAGAGGTATTCGGTCGCAGTAGACGGTCCCGTTAGTAACCCGGCCCTATGCCATGGAGCGCTTTAAAGGTGGTTACCAAAACCTTGAAGTGCACCCGGAAGGCCACAGGTAGCCAGTGCAGTCTGCGCAGGATAGGTGTCATACGGGAGCCACGAGGGGCTCCCTCTATAACCCGCGCAGCCGCATTCTGAACTAACTGCAGTCTCCGGATGCCCTTCAAGGGGAGCCCCATGTAGAGAGCATTGCAGTAATCCAGGCGAGATGTCACGAGGGCGTGAGTGACCGTGCATAGGCATCCCGGTCTAGAAAGGCGAACTGGCGCACCAGGCGAACCTGGTAAAAGCTCTCCTGGAGACGGCCACAAATGATCTTCAAAAGACAGCCGCTCATCCAGGAGGACGCCTGTTGCGCACCTCTCCATCGGGGCCAGTGACTCGCCCCAACAGTCAGCCATGGACTCAGCTGACTGTACCGGGATGCCGCATCCACAGCCACTCTGTCTTGGAGGGATTGAGCTTGAGCCTGTTTCTCCCCATCCAGACCCAGACGGCCTCCAAACACCGGGACAGCACTGATAGCTTCGTTGGGGTGGCCCGTGTGAAAAGTACAGCTGGGTGTCATCAGCGTACAACTGGTACCTCACACGAAGCCACTGATGATCTCACCCAGCGGCTTCATATAGATGTTGAACAGAAGGCGAGAGGATCGACACCGCGGCACCCCACAAGTGAGGCGCCTCGGGGCCGACCTCTGCCCCCGTCAACACCGTCTGCGACCGATCGGAGAGATAGGAGGAGAACCACCGATAAACGGTGCCTCCCACTCCCAATCCCCCCAACCGGCGCAGCAGGATACCATGGTCGATGGTATCAAAAGCCGCTGAGAAGTCTAATAGGACCAGGGCAGAGGAACAACCCCTATCCCTGGCCCTCCAGAGATCATCCACCAACGCGACCAAAGCCGTCTCAGTGCTGTAACCGGGCCGGAAACCGGACTGGAACGGGTCTAGATAGACAGTTTCCTCCAGGTGTGAGGGAAACTGATATGCCACCATACTCTCTACAACCTTCGCCGCGAAGCGAAGGTTGGAGACCGGACGATAATTACCTAAAACAGCCGGGTCCAGGGAAGGCTTCTTGAGGAAGGGTCTCACCACCGCCTCTTTCAAGGCGGCGGGAAGACTCCCTCCACCAAAGAAGCGCTCGTAATTGCCTGGAGCCAGCCTCGTGTCACCTCCTGAGTGGCCAGCAACAACCAGGAGGGGCACGGGTCCAGTAAACACGTGGTGGCATTCAACCTACCCAACAACCTGTCCATGTCCTCGGGAGCCACAGGGTCAAACTCATCCCATAAAATGTCACCAAGACCACCCTCAGACGCATCACCTGAGTCACCGCAATTTTGGTCCAGACCGTCCCGAAGCTGAACGATTTTATCGTATAGATAACCGTTAAACTCCTCAGCACGTCCCTGCAACGGGTCATCCCGCTCCCCCTGGTGAAGGAGGGAACGAGTCACCCGAAACAGGGCGGCTGGGCGGTTATCTGCCGATGCAATGAGGGAGGAGGCGTAGCTACGCCTCGCTTCCCTCAATGCCACTAGGTAAGCCCTATTATAGGACTTCACTAGTGTCCGATCAGCCTCAGAACGGCTAGACCTCCAGCTTCATCCCTCTCAGCTTCTCGGAGAACCAAGGAGCCGGTTGGGACCTGCGCCGGGTCAGAGGCCGCAAAGGCACGACACGGTCTAAGGCCCCCGCCGCGGCCCGTTCCCAGGCCGCAACAAGTTCCTCAGCCGTGCCGTGAGCCAGACCCTCAGGAAATGGCCCAAGCTCCATCCGGAACCTCTCCGGGTCCATCAGGTGCCTGGGACAGAACCAACGTATCGGCTCCGTCTCCCTGCGGTGTTGAATGGCGGTCAGAAAGTCCAGAAAGTTCTGGTGATAATTACCATGCTGACTGCTGACCTGGCTACCTGTAGGTTGCTGGCCTCTGCTTTAGAACATCCCAAAATTAAGGCAATTATGTGGCAGTTTATAGTGAAGCTTCCCTTCTCCTCTATCTCTCTTCAGGGATCAGTCTAGGTTGGCTACTTCAATCCTGGGTCCCACTGGAAAGAGGATTCTGTTTCTACCTTATGACTTCATTCTCCCTTGGGTTAAGTGCCACAGCGATTTATTGGACATTGATTACTCTTGGCATAGATCTCAACTGGTGAGTTCCTTCAGTGCAAAGGAATGGATGGGGTCCTCTTTTTCACAGGCTATCTAAATATCTTAACAGCCTTTCTTAAGTAGCAATCCTTATTGAAACCTCGCAACACTACAGTGATATTTACTGGTCATCATGGCTGATTTCTGTATTTGCTGGTGTTGTGCACAAAAGGGTAAGATAAAATGGCTTAAATTATGTCCCAAGTATGAGACAAGGGCAGCATTACGAAGACATCAAGTGAAAGTGATGTTGCAATGCTGTTTTGCTTATGCTAAAAATACATTAAGGAAACAAGCTCTCAGTTTTGTAGCCTGTTTCAGGCACATGTCCACCATCAACTTTTTAACACTTTTCTTGGCTTGAGAGAGAGGAAAAGAAGCCATCCATCCACATAAGCAGTGGGTGATTTTTGCAACAATTTAACTGGTTTTTTAAAGTCCTTGCTTAATTCTGACATCTCCTTGAAAGATCTCCCACCAAATACCAGGCATTTTCAAATAATAAAGGAATGTTGATTTAAACATTTGTAGGAATTCACTTCCAAAAAGAAAAAACTAGTTTACCCATGGATACTACATTTTGTAGTTATAGAGATTCGGAGAGATTCTAGAACTACTCAGATTACTTTTTTCTCCTATAGAATTGATTTAAAAAAAGATGAGTTTCATATGCCTCTCTTCATTTTCTTGTCTTCTTTAGGTCAGTGAAACTTGCTGTGAAGTGGTGTGAAAATCCCAAGTGGATCCGAATGGACACATACCCATTTGCTTCCCTGTGTCGTGATACAGCCACAGTGCTTGGACTGGGATTGACCTTCTATTCTTCATCCTATACCCAACTGAAGCTGGAGAGACTTGGCTGGCTTCAGAGGGGATGGTGTGCCATCCTGTCTCTTGTCATCCTGTACTTCCTAAGTAGTATTGCCCAACCAAAAGGCGTGGCTCTGTGGTATGGGTTGAATTTTGTAAAGTATGCCAGTTTCCCATGGATAGTAATTTCAATGCTTCCCAAAGCAATTGAAATACTGGCCTCTCCAGGAACACCATCTCACACAGAGTAGCTGATTTTTCCTTGAAATATTTATTCTTTGCCCTTAGACCTTTTCACTGAAGGAAATGCTGTATTTCCTTCAAGATGTAGAGCAGCTGTGCCCAACCCATGGTTCATGGGCCACATACGGTCCTGGACATTTAGTAACATGGCCCCACAAGATCATAAAATTTTAACATGAAAATTCAATCTGCAGGGCACATCCGGAAGATCTCCGGTTCAGTCTCCAGCATTTTCACAGGAGGCTAGAAAAAGTTCTCCAGTAAAATCAATGGGAAATTGAATTAGATAGTTTGATAATTTGATTTTCTATAAGGCAACTTCCTCTAATTCTAAGTGCTTTGTCTTGCCTTAGTTTGGCCAACAGCTTGAGGTCAAAGTCTTATCACTGACCAGCATAAAATAGCTGTTTTACCAAAATGAGGTAGAAACTCGTTTATGTCAAAGTTCGCCATTGTTTGATGCAATTAGAAATATCCCCATTGAAGGCACATGTCCTTATTCAATTCTGTAGCTCAAAGAAATCAAGACAAGATATGCCGTGTTACTTTTTTCCCTCCTAACTGATAAATTCTTCCTAGAGCAAAAATGGCTACTCTGACAAGCTGTCAATTTTTCTAAAGCTGGCTGGTTCATTATGAGTTAGCATCAGGGAAGAGCTCTTTGGAAGGGCCAAACATCCTCTTCCCAAATATTCTGCTGCTTTGTGGAATTGAGTTGGAATGTTTTCCTGATTTGTTTGAGCATGGATCCTCACAATAGTTACTATATGAATAATAACATCCCATGTCATAAAGTAGTATGTAATTATTCAGGAAGAAACTAATCCTTTTAAATCTGTGAAATATTGGAAGGGCTTTGTATCCAGAGCTACAACAGTGTCCAAATCCAGAGTTTTGAATTCAGAGCTACAACAGTGTCCAAATATGCTTGTCCAACATTTTCTGGTAGATCCTAACCATCCCCTTCAAAATCATTTGAATTCATTGTCAAACCATTCTAACCATCCAACCATGGTTAACTGATTTTTTTTCCTATCCTATAATTTAAATTAAGTTTAGCATCTAGTTCTGCCTTTCAGATCAGCAAAAGACTAATAAAGAGACCTCGTTTAGAAAAGGCATAATGGAATTTTCCTGTCCCTCTTAGTGTGATATATCTCCTTATCACGTGTATATTTTGCACTACAATCAAGCAGATGGTATTGAAAATGATAACTGCACTGGCATACTTGATTCAGGGCAGACCAGCCCACCAAACAGTGGAGAAATATAATCTTAAGAGTATCCCAAAGCGATCTGCAATGTTTAAAAAGATGTTGCAGTAAATTAAGATGTTCAAGTTGATATTGATTGTATAATGTGTATGTTTATGATTAATTCCGTGCACAATAGCTGGTGTGAGTTTATTTTATACTTTGTTATGATATTTAATAAACCTCTATTAGGTGGATATTTCCACAAATGAAGGAAACACACAATAAAAGGTTTCTGATTATCAAAGAGGTGAGAACACCTCTTATTTGCACTATTTTGTGAACAATCTTTAAATATGTTTATTTTTAAAAGTTATGGTGATAAGCACGATCACTTATGTAGCCCTTTATCAGTTTTTACTACAGGAAGTTTGCTCTCAGCATGGCTCTATCCATCCATGGACGGAGGACAATATCTTCAGGCCTAAAAGTCCCCAGGGTTGGCAGAAAAAAGCACACCCTCTGAAATTACACAGCATTTCATGATGTAGCCTTCACGGAATGCTTACTTCATTGTACAACCTAATAGTCTGGCAAAGTAGTGGTATTTTCAAAGAGAAGGCACAGTTGCTTAGCATCCTAAATAAAGCACTCCATAAATGCACTTATTTGTGGCTGGTCCCATTTGTGAACCATATGCTTTTGTTAATGTGCTTCTTAGATATTATTTTGGAATAATTCTACACATTTTGGGAGGAATATTGCAACATTTTGTCCCTATTTTCTGTAATTATGTTTTACAGTCTGTTCTCTTTTTGTTTCTGAAAATTGGTTCAGCTGAATCTCACTGTGAGCATTAGCTACTTCTTGTATCTAAGAGAACATAGTGATCCAATTTAGAACTTTTGGGCAGGACAGAGAAATACCACTATGTCACTATGTCACATAATATAGCTAACCAATGGACTCCACTACTACTGAATGTAGTAAAAACCACTAGAATTTAGATTTATATGTAGGACAAGCCTGTTTCTGCCCACAATTCACTATCTAAAAATCAGGTTCAGAAAATGCCATTGACTGAGGAATATCAGCAATAATCATTGACTCAATCTGCATGTGACACTTCTAGAAGCAGCTTGCAAACCATTCTGGACAAAATAGAAAAAAAAAATCTTTGGAAGGGACCTTGGAGGTCTTCTAGTCCAACCCAATGTTCAAACAGGAAATTCTATTCCATTCCAGACAAATTTTATTTATTTATTTATTGTTTATATTTATATACCGCCCTATCTCCCAAAGGACTCAGGGCGGTTTACAGGCATTTAAAAAACAAAAAATACAATAAATACAATTCTAAAAACAATTAAAAAACTTATTCAAAAGCCTTAATTAAAAATATAAAAATTAAAACCCAAGATAAAACCCACAAACTAAAATCTAACTCAGTCCTGCGCAGTTAAATAGATATGTTTTAAGCTCGCGGAAGGTCCAAGGTCCGAAAGCTGACGAAGTCCTGGGGCAGTTCATTCCAGAGGGTGGGAGCCCCACAGAGAAGGCCCTTCCTGGGCGCCGCCAGACGACATTGCCTCGCTGACGGCACCCTGAGGAGTCCCTCTGTGAGAGCGCACGGGTCGGTGAGAGGTATTCGTAGCAGCAGGCGGTCCCAGATAACCCGCCCTATGCCATGGAGCGCTTTAAAGGTGGTCACCAAAACCTTGAAGCGCACCCGAAGGCCACAGGCAGCCAGTGCAGTCTGCGCAGGATGGTGTTATACGGGAGCCACGAGGCTCCATCTATCACCCGCAGCCGCATTCTGACTAACTGCAGCCTCCGGATGCCCTTCAAGGGAGCCCCATGTAGAGAGCATTGCAGTAATCCAGGCGAGACGTCACGAGTGCGTGGGTGACCGTGCATAGGGCATCCCGTCCAGAAAGGGCGCAACTGGCGTACCAGGCGAACCTGGTAGAACGCTCTCCTGGAGACGGCGTCAAATGATCTTCTAGAGACAGCCGCTCATCCAGGAGGACGCCTGTTGCGAACCTCTCATCGGGGCCACTGACTCGCCACCGATGGTCAGCCGCGGATTTAGCTGACTGTACCGGGATGCCGCATCCACAGCCACTCTGTCTTGGCGGGATTGAGCTTGAGCCTGTTTCTCCCCATCCAGACCCGCACGGCCTCCAGACACCGGGACAGCACTTCGATAGCTTCGCTGGGGTGGTCCGTGTAGAAAAGTACAGCTGGGTGTCATCCGCATACAGCTGGTACTTCACACCGAAACCACTGATGATCTCACCCAGCGGCTTCATGTAGATGTTAAAGAACAGTAGGGCGAGAGGATCGACCCCGCGGCACCCCACAAGTGAGGCGCCCGGGCCGACCTCTGCCCCTGTCAACACCGACTGCGACCGGTCGGAGAGATAGGAGGAGAACCACCGATAAACGGTGCCTCCCACTCCCAATCCCTCCAACCGCGCAGCAGGATACCATGGTCGATGGTATCGAAAGCCGCTGAGAGGTCTAATAGGACCAGGGCAGAGGAACAACCCCTATCCCTGGCCCTCCAGAGATCATCCACCAACGCGACCAAAGCCGTCTCCGTGCTGTAACCGGGCCGGAAACCGGACTGGGACGGGTCTAGATAGACAGTTTCATCCAGGTGTAAGGGGAACTGATATGCCACCATATTTCTACAACCTTCGCCGCTGGCGGGTTGGAGACCGGACGATAATTACCTAAAACAGCCGGGTCCAGGAAGGCTTCTTAAGGAGGGCCTCACCACCGCCTCTTTCAAGGCGGCCGGGAAGACGCCCTCCACCAAAGAAGCGATCGTAATCGCCTGGAGCC
The DNA here is from genome assembly GCF_028640845.1 of Ahaetulla prasina. NCBI lineage: Eukaryota > Metazoa > Chordata > Lepidosauria > Squamata > Colubridae > Ahaetulla > Ahaetulla prasina. The sequence goes on along the minus strand of NC_080542.1, from coordinate 33,821,546 downwards.
AGCCTCGTGTCATCTCCCGAGTGGCCAGCACCAGCCAGGAGGGGCACGGGTCCAGTAAACACGTGGTGGCATTCAGCCTACCCAACAACCTGTCCATGTCCTCGGGAGCCACAGGGTCAAACTCATCCCAAACAATATCGCCAAGACCACCCTCGAGCATCTCACCTGCGTCACCGCAATCTTGGTCCAGACCATCCCGAAGCTGAACGATTTTATCGTATAGATAACCGTTAAACTCCTCAGCACGTCCCTGCAACGGGTCATCCCGCTCCCCCTGATGTAGAAGGGAGCGAGTCACCCGGAACAGGGCAGCTGGGCGGTTATCTGCCGATGCAATGAGGGAGGAGGCGTAGCTACGCCTCGCTTCCCTCAATGCCACTAGGTAAGTCCTAGTATAGGACTTCAGTAGTGTCCGATCAGCTTCCGAACGGCCAGACCTCCAGGAACTCTCTAGGCGCCTTCTCCGCGCTCATCCTCTCAGCTCCTCGGAGAACCAAGGAGCCGGTTGGGACCCGCGCCGGTCAGAGGTCGCAAAGGCACGACACGGTCTAAGGCCCCGCCGCCCGCTCCCAGGCCGCAACAAGTTCCTCAACCGAGCCGTGAGCCAGACCTCAGGAAATGGCCCAAGCTCCGTCCGGAACCCATCTGGGTCCATCAGGCGCCTGGGACGGAACCAACGTATCGGCTCCGTCTCCCTGCGGTGGTGAATGGCGGTCAGAAAGTCCAGGCGAAGAAGAGAGTGATCTGACCATGACAAAGGTTCAGTGACTATTTCCTTTAAGTCCAGATCTCTCAGCCACTGACCAGAGAGAAAATCAGGTCCAGAGTGCCACCCCCATTGTGAGTAGGGCCATCAACTACTTGGATCAGGTCCAAGGCCGTCATGGAAGCCATGAACTCCCGAGCTGCCGTCGATGACGAGCCGGAAGATGGCAAGTTAAAGTCCCCCATGACTAAAAGTCTGGGGGTCTCAACTGCCACCCCAGCAAGCACCTCCAGGAGCTCGGGCAGGGCAGCTGTCACGCAGCAAGGAGCCAGGTACGCGACCAGCAAGCCCATCTGACATCTATGACCCCATCTCACAAAGAGGGATTCACACCGCAATCTGAGGTACAGTGGTCTCCTCGGCTCCAGACTCTCTCTAATCACAACCGCCACCCCACCACCCCTACCCTGGCCCCTCGGCTGATGGAATGCCCGGAAACCCGGCGGGCACATTTGAACAAGGGGCACGCCCCCTTCTGTGCCCAACCAGGTCTCTGTAACGCCCATAAGGTCCGCGGCACCCCCCTGGATAAGATCGTAAATCAGGGGGGCCTTATTGACCACGGACCGTGCGTTGCACAACATCAGCCGAAGACCAGGGCTCTGAGGGTCCTGACCATCCGGGGAACGGGAGAAGTTTGAGGGCTCGGGACGCGCGATCGCCTGCAAACATCGAGCACGCGTCCCCATAACACGATATGAGCCCCCACTTCCGCCATATCTGCCCCTCCCCCTTACCGTGGAAATAGCACCACCCTCAATGATTGTCCAATCTCTTCTTTAAAACCGAAGTGTTGGAGCATCCACTGGCATTCTGCTGGCAAGTTGTTCCACTGATTAATTATGTGCTTGGTCACTCATGCCCTAGTCATCTCTTACTTGGATTATTGCAATGTGTTTTATATGGGACTACCCTTGAAAAGTATTCAATAGCTACAACTGGTCCAAAATGCAGTGGCAGTTTTGGAGGCTCCAAGGGTGGCACATGCAACAACACTGTTATGTGAGCTGCACTGGCTGCCATTCTGCCTCTAAGTACAACTCAAGGTATTGGTTATTACCTTTACCCTTTTTAGCATGGCTCCTGGATATCTGCAGAACTGTCTTTCCCCATTGGAACTGGACCACCCCACTCATGCTGGCAGAAGAAGCCTACTGCAAATCTCACGAGTTAAGGAATTTCAGCAGCTGGGATACAGGATAAAAGACTTTTCTCCCATGGCCCCACCCTTTGGAATAGAGTGGGGCCAATTGTCATAGAAAATAAGACCTTCCCCTTCCCATTTAGCCTTAAAGAAAAGCCTTAAAACTTGGCTATGGTGGCTGGCCTGGGGTCCTGTGAAGGAAAAGCTATGGGCTAGAGGTGGTTGGTGCACTATCAGAGAAGGCACTCCCACCTCTCCTCTCCAAACCCATGGGTTCTTTTTTAAAAAAAATTTTTTAGTACTTTTAATCAGTGGTGGGATTCAGCCAGTTCGCACCACTTCGGGAGAACCGGTTGTTAACTTTCTGAGCAGCTTGATGAACTGGTTGTTGGAAGAAATCATTAGGGCAGAGAACCGGTTGTTAAATTATTTGAATCCCACCACTGCTTTTAATCCATTTTTATAATTAGCTGGATATTTATTTTATCTCCCTGTAGGCCACTCAGTTGCCATGAACCACAAGATGGGCTGCAATTTAATAATATATCAAAAAGTCACTAGGTTAAGATTCTTCTTCCTATTAATAACCCAATGCATGTCTACTCAGAAGTAAGCTCCACTGCACTTATTTCTAGGTAATTGTGTATGGAATTGCAGCGTAACATAGTGCTGTACTTTGAATGATTTACAACACACGATAATTCTAGGATTATGTATTTTTTTTTCTTAGCCTATTTTTGCCTGGAATGTGCCCCTGGAAAATTAGCACCATACACCTTTAATCAAAGGTCACTGATGAGTGTGTTTGTGTGTGAGAGCGAGAGAGCGCATGCACGAAACAGGGCAGGCTACCCTAAGTATTGCCAGGATCTGTGCTACTTGCTTTTTGATTGCTATAAAAGTTGCTGCTTAGCAGCTGGCCGCGGAAAGAAAGAGAAGGTGTGTCTTTGTGGGTGGAAATAAAGCAGCCTAGAAGCAGCTCGAAGATATTTTTTGTTACGCATTCTTACAAGAAATAGGAATAGGAGAGGCTTATGAGTAGCTGTGGAGAAGAGTAATATTATACGAATATGCAAATGCTTATGTGTGTTATCTAGCAAGTGGGTTGTTGTGGGCTCTTTTGTGACTTGAGCCCATCAAACTGAGTATAGTTAAAAGAATTCGATAAAGGTATTAGTGGGGTATCCATAAAAAAGATGGGATATCCACAAAACAAGTAGGAATAACTACAGAGGAGGCATTCAGATAGGCGGGAATGGCTCAAATGCAAGTAATTCACTAAATATGAAAAGAAAACAAACTTTAGCTGCAAAAGGAAGCTTGACTCTTGCAGAGCTCAAACTTTGCTCATAATAGCCAACATCCTGGCTGAAGAAATCAAACGCTCGCTAGAGTCTGCTTCAAACAAACAGATAGAAACGGCAAAGATAGAAACAGAGATAGAAAACAAACTTTAGCTGCAAAAGGAAGTTTGACTGTTGCAGAGCTCAAACTTTGCTCATAATAGCCAACATCCTGGCTGAAGAAATCAAACGCTCGCTAGAGTCTGCTTCAAACAAACAAGAGATAGAAACGGCAAAGATAGAAACAGAGATAGAAAACAAACTTTAGCTGCAAAAGGAAGCTTGACTCTTGCAGAGCTCAAACTTTGCTCATAATAGCCAACATCCTGGCTGAAGAAATCAAACGCTCGCTAGAGTCTGCCCCAAAAAACAGAGAAACGGCAAAGAGAAACAGAGATAGAAAACAAACTTTAGCTGCAAAAGGAAGCTTGACTCTTGCAGAGCTCAAACTTTGCTCATAATAGCCAACATCCTGGCTAAAGAAATCAAACGCTCGCTAGAGCCTGCCCCAAACAAACAGAGATAGAAACGGCAAAGATAGAAAGAGATAGAAAACAAACTTTAGCTGCAAAAGGAAGCTTGACTCTTGCAGAGCTCAAACTTTGCTCATAATAGCCAACATCCTGGCTGAAGAAATCAAACGCTCGCTAGAGTCTGCCCCAAAAAACAGAAACGGCAAAGATAGAAACAGAGATAGAAAACAAACTTTAGCTGCAAAAGGAAGCTTGACTCTTGCAGAGCTCAAACTTTGCTCATAATAGCCAACATCCTGGCTGAAGAAATCAAACGCTCGCTAGAGTCTGCCCCAAAAAACAGAAACGGCAAAGATAGAAACAGAGATAGAAAACAAACTTTAGCTGCAAAAGGAAGCTTGACTCTTGCAGAGCTCAAACTTTGCTCATAATAGCCAACATCCTGGCTAAAGAAATCAAACGCTCGCTAGAGCCTGCCCCAAACAAACAGAGATAGAAACGGCAAAGATAGAGATAGAAAACAAACTTTAGCTGCAAAAGGAAGCTTGACTTTTGCAGAGCTCAAACTTTGCTCATAATAGCCAACATCCTGGCTAAAGAAATCAAACGCTCGCTAGAGCCTGCCCCAAACAAACAGAGATAGAAACGGCAAAGATAGAAACAGAGATAGAAAACAAACTTTAGCTGCAAAAGGAAGCTTGACTCTTGCAGAGCTCAAACTTTGCTCATAATAGCCAACATCCTGGCTAAAGAAATCAAACGCTCGCTAGAGCCTGCCCCAAACAAACAGAGATAGAAATGGCAAAGATAGAAACAGAGATAGAAAACAAACCTTAGCTGCAGAAGGAAGCTTGACTCTTGCAGAGCTCAAACTTTGCTCATAATAGCCAACATCCTGGCTAAAGAAATCAAACGCTCGCTAGAGCCTGCCCCAAACAAACAGAGATAGAAACGGCAAAGATAGAAAGAGATAGAAAACAAACTTTAGCTGCAAAAGGAAGCTTGACTCTTGCAGAGCTCAAACTTTGCTCATAATAGCCAACATCCTGGCTGAAGAAATCAAACGCTCGCTAGAGTCTGCCCCAAAAAACAGAAACGGCAAAGATAGAAACAGAGATAGAAAACAAACTTTAGCTGCAAAAGGAAGCTTGACTCTTGCAGAGCTCAAACTTTGCTCATAATAGCCAACATCCTGGCTGAAGAAATCAAACGCTCGCTAGAGTCTGCCCCAAAAAACAGAAACGGCAAAGATAGAAACAGAGATAGAAAACAAACTTTAGCTGCAAAAGGAAGCTTGACTCTTGCAGAGCTCAAACTTTGCTCATAATAGCCAACATCCTGGCTAAAGAAATCAAACGCTCGCTAGAGCCTGCCCCAAACAAACAGAGATAGAAACGGCAAAGATAGAGATAGAAAACAAACTTTAGCTGCAAAAGGAAGCTTGACTTTTGCAGAGCTCAAACTTTGCTCATAATAGCCAACATCCTGGCTAAAGAAATCAAACGCTCGCTAGAGCCTGCCCCAAACAAACAGAGATAGAAACGGCAAAGATAGAAACAGAGATAGAAAACAAACTTTAGCTGCAAAAGGAAGCTTGACTCTTGCAGAGCTCAAACTTTGCTCATAATAGCCAACATCCTGGCTAAAGAAATCAAACGCTCGCTAGAGCCTGCCCCAAACAAACAGAGATAGAAATGGCAAAGATAGAAACAGAGATAGAAAACAAACCTTAGCTGCAGAAGAAAGCTTGACTCTTGCAGAGCTCAAACTTTGCTCATAATAGCCAACATCCTGGCTAAAGAAATCAAACGCTCGCTAGAGCCTGCCCCAAACAAACAGAGATAGAAACGGCAAAAGGGAGAGAATCTCCTTAGACATACTTTGGTAAAGACAGCTATCTACTTGTGCCTGCTGGTAAGCCAAAGAAGATAGACCAGCCAGAAAAGGGGGCAGAGTTACAGAAATGCTGAAGCCAACAGCAAGAGGAAAAGCTTCAGTTTAAAAAAAGAGGAAGAGTAACTTTGGAGGGAGACGGAGAGCAAAGTACGCTTGAAAGAGAAGCAAGAAAAGTTTTATCGGGCCGATAGACTTACTCAAAGGGGTCCACTCACCAGGAGGGACACACCTCTATAGTTTTAGAATTTACAGAGAGGGAGGCGGTCCCAAAGATACAAAGATCCCTGAGAGAAAGAGGCTTATTTTACTACGTTTGAAATTGCTGCTGCTTACTTGTGTGACCGGATTAGCTCTCTGTTTAAAAGAAAAGCTCTAAGGGCTTGTAGTAGCCTTCCTGTTAGGAAAATAATTATTACAATACTAAAGATTATTAAATCTAAACAATATTTATTCAGGTAGGATGCAACTCCTTAAACCTATAGGCAGAGGTGAATTGTGAAGAAGATTGATAGAAAATGGTTGAGGCCAGATGAAAGAAGCAAAAAAAAAAAAAAAAGTAATTTTAGGACAATTTTACAAGCATTGGCTAGCAAAATAAGATTTTGGATGCAAGAACACAACCTAGAAACAGCAGGAAGCTGAGGATTAACTGGCCAAAAAAAAAAAAAAAAAGTTAAGAGGATACAAATACAAAAGGAGAAAGAATTTTTTTCTGTTCTAGAAAATAGGAATCATAAAAGAGCTGGAAAGGTTAAGGGGAAAGTGTGTAAAAAAGCCTTTAGCTCTTGCCCAAATGAAAGGAAGGCATTGGGAAGCTAGACTCATAGTTGTTAACAACTGCAGGAAAATTGGACATTTGTCAAAACACTCTAGTAAAGATAGAGGGAAAAGATGTCTGCAGTAATGTAAGCACCTCTGGTGAAAAATGATTCCAGCAAAAATAAATGGGTTTAATTAGAGGCCTAGTAGATACTAGGAATAGAAGTATGTTACTATGCCCTCATTTAGTTAAAAAAAAAAAGTCTCTATGGGAAAATAAACTCTTATCCAGTGGTGAAATGCACTTCGCTACCGGTTCAGAAATGTGAGCATGCGCACACACATGCTAAGCTCGTGTAGGCCTCTTCTAAGCATGTGCAGAGAGTCAGAAACGAGACATAATGACATGTTGGGTGGGCAGAGCCTTCCACTGCCAGCCCTACTGGTTCACGTGAGCCGGGTAGATCTGGCCAGATTTCACCGTTGCTCTTATCAGTGTGTTTGGACAGACTAAGATGTCCCATTGTTGTAAAGCTACAGTATAGGCCCAGGCCCTAACTTAACATGTAACCTAGTAATTGGAGCACATTTTCTACTTACTAGGGGTTAGACCCAGATTAAAAAAATTCAATTAGGAGATGAAGATAGTGGGAGTAAACAAAGGAGCCCAGTTGAGGGCAAAGACAAAGATGGAGCAGTAACGGGAAGGAAAGCAACCTGGAATCTTTTCTAACTATGCTGATTTAATAGGATAAGTGAGCTGTCCTTAGAAGAAGAAAGCCTTATGAAAGGCAGGCAAACCTAAGCTTGAACTCGTAGGAATAGACACTCCTAAATGGGAAATTCTTTTTACAAAAGGAAGATCAAATGGTTGTTGGTTACCAGTTGAAAAGAAGGGAAACTGGGAAACAATAAGGGTTGCTATTCCAGATTAGGCTATATCCATATACAAGGAACAAATCAAACAAATAGTTCCTCAGGAACGTTGTGTGGCTATATTGGAACTAGCTCATGAAAATCCATGATCTGGACGTCTGGGTAGAGATAGGACACATTCAAAATATTACATAATTGTGTTAGTCAGGTATTTGTAAAGATACAACATATAGATCCTACCCTGTTTGTCTGTAACCAAAAGGGGAATGTAATAAATTTTCAGTGGACAGAGTACCTTTAATCCCAGTTCCTTTTTTAAAAATAGCCATGGACATTGTAAGCCCTCTTCCACAATCCAGTATAGGCAACAAATATATCCTAGATATCTGTATTTATGCAATTTGGTATCCTGAAGCAGTTCCTTTAAGAAGTGTGACGGCAAAAGAATTGCTGAGGAGCTGGTCAATAAACTTAGGAAATTCCTCAGGCATCCATGGGGTTTAGCTTATTTGAGTTACTTTTGAGGCTGGGATGAAAATTTGGAAGGCTTTTGCCCAGAAACATTTAGAAACAGACAAGGAAGGACAGAAGGACACCACGATGAGGGTTTAAAGTCAAAGGAGTTTAATACAGAAGACCAAGTACTGTTGTTATTGCCTGGTAAAGCAAATTACAGACCAAGTGGCAGGGTCCCTACACAGTAAAGAGTAGTGGGGTATTATCAAAAGTTCATAGCTCATTTTTCTACTGTGGTTCAATCCCTTGTGGACCTAACAAAGACAAAATCCCCAAGGGTGAAGTGGACCAAAGAAAACCAGGAGACATTTGATAAATGATGCCGTTTGTGGGAAAGCAGTATTGAAAGGGGTGGATTTTTCCTAACCCTTTGTTTTAGAAATAGGTAACTTCTAACATAGGCTTAGATGCTAGTGCTCATCCAAAATCACGAAGAGGTGGACCATCCTGTGATCCACCTTCCAAAGTTTTCTCCAAGAGAAAAAAAAATAGAGCACCATTGAAAAAGCCTAAGCACTATATGGGCAATCAGTGAGCTGCATGTTTATCTTAATAACCATCAAATAAATATTCATAGAGCTGCCACAAATGAGAAATACCAATTCATGGTTATCCAGATGGTATCTTATAACTTTATTGCCTCAATATCACACACGGAGTGGGACAGCAGAATGCCATCATTGATTTCCTACGGTTGCATGGGAAAGACTTTACATGCCAAGAATTAAAATACTTGGAATTTGCATGTAATTTTGGGATATTAAAGGATCACACATCAGACTGGCTAGGGGAATTCTGGGAATTGAAATCCATACATCTTGTCAGGGTTGAAAAACACTGATCTAGTCCAAACTTCTGACCTTCAGTTGTGTGCACTAGAAATCCAAAAGTTACGGGAAATATAGTCTTAACATACTTGGAGGATACCTGGATGGAGAAAGCTATTCCAAATGCAGAAGTAGAGAGACTGGTCTGGCTTAGGATACTGCAGACATGTTAGAATTCTTTTCCATTGGGGTTCAGCAAATCAGAAAACTAAAGATGACACACACACCAAAAAAGGAGGAGTGGGGGGGGGAGAAAGTAAGCTCCACACACTGATTTTTACCACAGAAGATTGCCAGAAACAATTTTATTTACACAAAGACAAACATTGCAACATCTTACAAAATACTCAACTGAAAATCGTATTCAGAGCAAGAGAGACAGAAAGCAGGAAAAAAAATCTACAGATATTGTCCACATGTGGGGCATCTTGCCATATCATGGATTGGGGGGGGGCTGTTTAGAAGGGAGGAAAAAGACGAAAAAAGTCCTAATTCCTCTCAATGATAACCATCCCTACGACAGTTTAAAACTTCATGAAATTGGAGCTGTAGCACAAAGTTGTTCAATGCTGGTGTCCTAAGGACTAATGGCTTTTCAAAAGTAGTTGCTGTTCTTGGCCAGAACTTGGTTTCTTTCTCCCTTCTCCCCATCCATCCCATCCACCCCCCAAAAAAACCCCTCAAGATGAAAAATATGAAAACAATGGTTCATGGAGATTTTCTTGTCCCCATCTCACCTAAAGAAAGAGGTGGTAGAAACAAATATAGATGTAACAAAGCTTAAAAGTGGAACCACTATTTCTCAATTGTAAATTTTATGGAATACATGGATATATTTAGCTGTAGTCTTTTTTACTTTAGGTGGAGTGATTTGTATAATTGCAGTGGTAGAGCTTTTGTGTCATGATTATGGATCTGTTAAGTGGAAAAATGGTAGTGGAGAGTAATATATTTTTATACCTATGCCACTGGATAATTAGCTTGGCCCACTGAATGTAAGCTGCATTTGTATAGAAATTGACTTAATGGACATTAAAAGCCTGCAGTGTATTCTAGGGTGAGAGACTATTTCCAACAACCCTGGTAATGCACACACAAGTTCATAGGTTACCCCATGGCGCACACAAATGGGAGCCTGATGGTTTCTAGGCCCTTGTGTAGGGGTGGGCATACAGCCAGAAGCCAGCAATCAGCCTGCTGCAAATCTCTAGGTTTGCATAACGCCCATAAATCAAATGCAGCGACACTTGTTAAGATGTACATGAATGTACAAATAAAGGAAATATCTGCATCTCCTGTGTGGACAAAGAGGAAAAGTATCAGTATTTTAAAGTAGTAGTAGTTCATTCTATAACAGAAAGGAAATCTTCCAGAGAGTTGATACTTCAAGTCCCATCAGTTTTGGTCTTTTTCAGGCTTAGAACTCATAAGATTTGTGCCTCAAATTATTCTGGGCAGCTGAAATTATAGCTGGAATCTAACAACGTTCAGAAGCCCAAAATTTTTCATGTCAAGAGAACTTTACTTACAGAACCATAGAAATGCCTTCTATGAACATTATTTGTGTCAAGCCAATGAACTACCTTGAAAATTCAAAATACCCATTGGGATGATGCCCAATTGGTTATATATTGTTTTCACTACAACTTAGGTTACAATCCTGTCTACATTTACTGGTGAATAAATCCTATTAGTGAACATTTCCTTCTCTGTAGACATGCATAGGATTGTGCTGATTTACTTTATTCAATTTATTGTAATGAAATCCATAGACAAAATATTTATTTCTTTTTGAGGGCAGCAAAGAAGACAAAGGGTCTCAGCCTTGCCCAAGAAGAAAAAGGTCATTTTAGAGTATGAAGAAACTTCCCCACAGAATATAAGTGCAATCTCTCAAAGTCAAGGAATCAGATGTGAAATTATGGGATGGAATGGCTGGCACTGAAGATGAATAGCTTTGGACAATTGGACAAGAGCCACAGCAGACCATCTGACCTAGCAATCATTCCCCTCTTATCAGAAAGGCCTTCTCCAGTCTGGTGTCTTCCAAACATGCTGGATTTCAGTTCTGATAATAGTCAAGCCATGTTGGCTGAAGGATTATGGGAACTAAAGGTTCAATACATCTGAAAGTTACAGATTAAAAACATTGTTATTCATTACTGAGTTACACCTAATGAGCGCTCCATATCTGGCAAAGCATAATTTAAAGACAAGTATAGATGCAAAATAGCTACTTTTTCAGCATTTGAATATTTGAAAAGTTGCTGATCTCTGCTATAATCATGAATCGCATTTTACAAACCACACTGCATTCAACCAAAACCAAATACACCAGAGTACAACTTATACCATGTGTGAACTGAGTCATTGTGTGAATGGCAAAGGCACTTGCTTTAGTTGTGTTAACGTAAGCAGAAGACTGCACAGTGCATGGTACTGAATTAGAGAGATGATATGGAGGGATGGAAGAGTGGTGGTGTGTCCTACTCAAGTCTTCTGGTTTCTATCATTAGCAACCACATTTATTTTGCTGCTTCCCCATTTGTGCAAGGTGGGGAGAGATGGGCAGGCAGGCCCATCTGAGAATGGTGACATATTGTAATGTAGCCCATTCTGAGCCTAATGTCCCCTCTGGTCTACAGAAGCTAGAAACTGAAGTGCAACACCTTTGAAGAATACCCCAAAGGCTGTGGTAATTAACACTATAGGTGGTACTGGTATTTTACAGCACCCAGATACCTTTCCTAGCAAATATGTAATTTACTGCTTCTCATTTCCCATGAAACTTGGTTTTCCTTACTATTCCTCACTTCCAAATATACACTTGTATATATTGGATTTTTTTAAAAAAAGTAATGAAATTCAGAAATGGTAAGAGCTAAATGATAAGGAACACTGATGCCTTCTGTATTGAATGATCCAGTTTCATCATGATAATTTTAAATATCCAAAACATAATATGAGGGAATAGTACATTACAGTACCTAGCAGTGCTCAGGCTGCCACAAGTAGATCTTGGTGGGACAAAGTGTGCATTACCAAGTTGATGGGGGAAGTCTCCAACCTTCCTTATTACCTCTCCCAAGCAGAAAGCTTTTGGCTAATGGTGGTGATGAAAAAAAGCTATCTTCAGGCATGCACTGTTTGATAAATCAGAGCAACAGATGGTATTGAAACAGTGGTCTTCATTGCCACAGAAGGAAAAACAGGAAAGGAAACAGAACATAACACTGTCAAGACACGACATTCCACTCATCATGACTATAAGAATAATTATAGGAAAATCTGGAAAGAAGTATCACTCACACATGCACACCATGGAACGTTTGGGAGGACTAAACCTGAACAAATGCAGGAATCCTTAAAATAGACCCTGGCAAGGTTTCCATATGTGCAGCTAAAAATGTCACAGCCTTACATTCTACACAATGACCCCCTCCCGAGTGCCTCCCCCTCCCACACACAGCTTAGAAATCCCACAGCCCTGGTTAGTGAAAACAGTATCAAGCCCCATCTTTTCCTTTGTTTCATTATCCCTGCTATCAACTTTCCAAAGGAAAGGAGAGTTGATACAAGTTAAAAAAATACTATTAAATAATACATCTGTAATAAAATTATATACCTTTTTTCTTTATATCCATTTCTTTTAAAAGCTAAAATTGCTCTGTTTCTATTTTTTCCCTCTTTTTGGCTGGTGAAGTAACAGCAAATAATTCTCTCCTTTTTCTTTTGCTTTGTTTTTTCTTTATGAATGGACAAACTTTCATCAAAACAGAGTTTGTACAAGTGATACAAGAAATCAAATTATTTACAATAAATGACAAGGAGTCTTTCAAACAATGACAGAGTGGAGGAGGAAGAAAAATAGCGAAAAGAGAGAATGTCAAAGCATTGGTCATGAAACAGTCCACATATGCAAAACGTTTGTTACAAAAAGGATTTTATGACACACATAGTTGATCCAACTAAGGAGGTCCATCCTTGTAAATAGGCTTGCACGCATATATCGCATATATCGCTTGACAGATTGAGAACTGCAGGCATAAACAGGACACATAATTCAGATGTGCAAATCAAAGCACAGCTGAGTGATGATGCAGTCAAACAGAACTGCACTGTGTTGGAAGTGAGTAAATGCTCATCCACAATGATCCCCAGGCTGGTGAGATATTCAGGGTTTCTTTGAACACGCCTGGTGCAGGATCAGGGCCAAAACATGCATTGAGGCTGGGGATATATATGTGATTCCTTTCTGTCTTTATGTAGGATAATTGTTAACTAGATGGCAAATGAAAAAGGGATAGGACTGAGGAGGGATGGTGTAAAAATGAACTTACAGAGAAATTAAGGCATTAACAAAAATGACTTAAAGGCACACTTTTTCCCCTTTCTCCCCACCTTGGGAGCTTTTTCTAGAGCTTAAACCAGAATTATACAAATTGAGGAACAGCTTAGAGCTGAGGTGAGTAGAGAGATTTAGGCAACAAAGGTAGCATTAAATCCAAATATTTATGAATCTATTTTGGGGGTAGGAAAGAGAATGAAAACATTAAAAATTGCAAAGTCAGGGGAAAGGCATTTTGAAAATTCAGGACCGTGGGGGAGGGATTTTCAACCCCAACTCATTTTGCAAACAACCCAGGAGAGAGGAATGCTGTTTCAGGATCAGATTTAGGAAGAGGTGAAGTGGGCAAGTCTGGCTCAATGCAACCGGTAATATGGATGGCCTGCCTAGGATAGTAGAACCTCTGGGGATCCATGCTGCATAGGAAAATTCTCTTGTTCTAGACTCTAAAATGCAAGAGGCAGCTCCCTTTCTCAGGCTGCAATCCATTTCCCTTTCATTCCAAACAAATGGAGGGAAAATTATAAATTCATGTATATGGAAGAGGAAAGAGGAGATGAAACAGAATTACAAGCGTTGGAGATGACCAATAAAGATCATTAAATCCAACAATTCCTTGCTCAGAATGGGCATCCAGATTCAAGATTCTGAATAACTATTTAGGATCCACGTGAACACTGGGGAGAAAATTGATTTTGAGAAAAATACACTTCTTTGACAACTCTTATTAACTGTAGGTATGAGAGACAAAGAGACAGAAAATATTTTTTTTGTCCTCAAGAAGCAAAACGGCTTTTCCAGTCCTAAAAAAGGGAACAGGTTTAGTGTCCAATGGAGGGAGGAGTGGGGGAGGGAATGATATCTGAAAAAGGAATAATGGAGATGTCCACGTGAAAGCCCCCTCACCAAGTTCCTTCACAAATCTCCAAAGAGTCAGGACAAAATGGTGATGCTGGTGAGAACAAATGCTTGGAGACTGACGCGATCACGCACACACAGAGGCTCATTTTGTCCAGTGCAACTCTTTTTTTTCCTTTTTTCTTTTTAATAGATAAAAAATAATAATTTTGTTGTTGTTTTAACGAACTCACAAATGACCAATTAAACCCACAGAGTGACAGCTACAGAAATTGAAGTCTTGGCACTTCACAACACTGGTTCAGCCTCCATTGGTTCTTCTACCGATCTGAAGAAGAAGAAGAAAAGAAAGAAGGCAAAAAAAATGATCATTAATGGTCTTTCACTGTTCCGGAAGTTAACACAGCTATTGGTTGTGCTGTTGATGAAAGAATTTTCAAGGGTTATTCTGACAGTAGTAGGGGCTACTACTACTACTTTGAATTGTTAGTTCAATTCAAAGATTTGTTCTGGGTGGACATGAGGTCCAATGACAGTTATGCCCAACGAAGCACCTTCCAGATGGGCTTTGACCATTGGTGTACTCATCCTAATTTCTGACAGATTGAAGGACCTACACACCACACTATAAAGACTATGTTTCTCAATCTCAGCAACGTTGGTTAATGCAAATCAAGAAAGGCAGTGCTCCTCTTCCTAGTGGATCTGGATGTGGAGAAGTCGTTCCTGCCCACCAGAAACAGTGTTACACATGGTGCTGGGGCAACCGGTCAGGCAGATTAGACCTCAAAAAAAATTTTTTTTTTAAAAAATGAACCTACCGGACATCAGTGTCTGCTTTTCCCTGCTCTGTGTCCACTGACAGTGATGCCATCGCACTGACAGTCTCTGCTTCTTCTGCTTCTCCCTTTTGGGCCTCCAGCAACGAACAGCCCACAATTGCTGCAGAACTTTTCACTGAATTCCAATGTTTGCCTATGATACAATTGCCAAGCATTAGTTTAGAAATTCTAGTACTTGGTTGAATTCCTGTCTTGCCTACCTGTCTACCGTTTCCAAACCCATTGCACTATCAATGAAATAAGGATCTTTGGGATCTTTATTGGAACACTTCTTTCTATAATCATGCCTATATTCAACCACTTGCTATGGTCATGATTAAGGAGATTAATTAAAATAAATGATGAGCATCCCTAACAAATCTCGAGTAGGACTAGAAAGTTAGAACTAGCCAGTTAAGTGTAGCTTAGAGATAAGAAATCTCAGACATGGTCTCTTCTAGCATCTAAAGTTTGCTGGCAAAGTAGCAAAACAAATCTGATGCACCAGAAAGCAGGACTAGGACAATGGGATGGTGCAAGCAAGAGGATTTGTGCTAAAATTCAGAGAAACTTAACTACTGCTTCAAAAGATAGTATTTTAAGCCGATGCTGGAAGGCCATTTGTTTGGGCTACTGTAGCTGATGTTTCTAGGGAATTGAACTGGGGGGCTATTAAGCCATATTTAAATCCTAAATGTTATGGCTCTGAATTAGGCAGTAGCATCCCAGCCCCCAATGCCACATATGGTAATACATTGAAGGTTTTTACTTTTTATCTCTAACAATTTTTTTGCAACATTAATTTTAGATTAGTTGAGAATATTGCAGATGCCATGTTGAATATAAAGGGCAACCTGCCTCTTACAACCATGTTGCCAACCCCAATTCTTCACACCAATATGCTGACTGGGGAATTCTGGGAATTGAAATCCATGTTCCTTAAAGCTAACAAGATTAATAAATGCTGTTTTATATTACACAGCTATAACCCTAACCTGGATGTAGAATAAATCACCAGTTCATTTGTTTTCTTTAACAAATTTTTTTTTAAATAAGAAAATGCATCACGAAGCCAAGAGCATGCCCCAAAAACTTACTCTGGATTTCAATGACATTCTCCAATGTAGCTATGGCATTTGAATTGGGTTTTTGTTGCAACAGATTTTGATCCAACTTTTCCAACTGCAACAAAGGAAACTCAAGTTTAGTTTTTTGATTTCCAGTCTGGATAGAAGTCATGAGAAAAGATAAATAGTTCAAATAAATGGGAGCCTCCGAAAAAAGGTGCATGTGAAAATAATTGGGGAAATGGTGACAAAAAAAGCCAAAACAATTCTATGTCAATTTCCCACAAAGCCTTCATGTACCATTTCATCCATTTAATATTGTGAATTTATTAACTTTGGTTCTGTTAGATTTGATTGACATTTGTGTTTAATTTGTTTGATTATATTTAACAATAAGGTACCTGTACTTAAATATAACAATTTCCGTGTCTCCTTGTGCTCTGCCTCTAGTACTAGTATATATATACAATTCACCAAGTCTTTATTATTTTGTTGCTGAAAATCACAGTCAGATTTAGAGAAAAACTAAACACTCCGAGGAGTATTAGCATTCTAAATAGAAAATTTAGAAAAATATCTACAACAAACCATATTGTCTCATACATGTTGAAGATGAATGGTGCTAATTCTTAGGAAAAGTAGCTGAGCTTTAATAAAAGGTTTATAAATGCACTCTGAACTCTGTCTCCTCTTATAGGTGCTTACTAGCTCATGGGACCTATACCTACTCTGTGTTCAGAATATTTGTAAAGATGATGCTTTTTTGCAAGGCTTTAACAATTTTTTTCTTGATTTTAATACTTTTAAATTACTATTTCTTGTAATAATATTTAGCTACCTTTGCTATAAATAGAAAGATGCATTGGATACGCTAACCACTTTGAATTATTTGTAAAAATAACAAAGTGGAATACAGATAAATATATTTTGATGTTTCCATTCCAAGCCCGACTGAGACTTTTCCAGCACCCTCCTTGTTACTTGTACTCACCTCAAGGCCAAGCAAGGCAGAGACACAGGCTTCAGAGGCATCACAGATGGCAGTCAGATCATGACCACCTTCTAAAGCTAGGACAACACGCCCATCTGCTAGATCCATCAGTTGTTTGGTCAGGTGCCCAAAACCTACATGATTAAGAAGGAAATATGAATTAGTGATTTCCGTGTTAGCTTTTACATTGCTCTTTGCTAGCAATTGAAGAAAGTCATGGATATCTATTGTGATGAAAAACAGTACCTTCAACATTTATGAAGACAGTGATCAAGCTACTGGAACCTTCAAGAAGGCTTAAATAGTCTTTAAGCCACTATCCAGGACAGTCTGTGCTCTGGGTTTTTAATAATGCTTGTATGAGATACACGCTTCAAAAGATCAAAGAAGTAGAGATAAATGATCTCCATGGAAAAAATCATTAGATAAAAAGAGCTGCAGCTCCAACTATGTGGCATCGTTTAAACACATGGAGAGACTACAGTTCAGTAACACAGCTTTTCACGGCACTGCAATTAATAGGGCCGGAAAAGGCATGTCAGAAAGGCTATGACTTGTAAAACGGTAAATAGCTGAATTACTGTCAATAAGATATCCTCCTATATTCATACTGATTTTGAAATTCTAACCTGACAAATGTCTTTTGCTAAGGTCAGAAAACCTATGGAGACACTGGAATCTTAAGCAAACTACTTTAGCTTCATAGTGGAAGTTAACTGGGAAATCTATTTATATCTTTCCCAACTAGTCTGTGAATAGTTTTCTCTATTTATAAACTAAATTAATAAAAGGACCTTGCCCCATGTTCCTCAAACTCACATTTGGCTGTGACGGAATATCCACCCAATGGAGACAAGTGTCCCTCAACAGCATCAAAGCCAGCAGAAACAAGGACCATATCTGGGGAAAACTCGTGGGCTATAGGCATCACCACAGTCCTGGAGGACACAAAACAGCTCTCAGATTTCTCTTAGGAACAGGCGGCAGGACAGCATTAACTCTGGATTAATTGCGATGTATGGATCAGGAAAATTTCATCTTTTCCATCTTTCTAACTTTATCCAATGCACTGAATTAAACTGGCCACATATTTGCAGACAAGCCTTCCTCAACTTGGCATCATTCATAATTTTAACTTACATAGTGCATTATCAGCCTGGCTTTTGGCCTTCAATGCTAGAAATCAGAGATGAAGAACAATCATGGGCTATTAGAAGGTTTTTCCTAACTGTACTCAACCATTTTTAGAATGGAACTGTGTTAGTTTGCTAAAGCAAACAAAACCAACAAGCAAATCATGTGTCCCTGAATTTTATAGCATAACATGAATAAATCAATGTTCCACAAAAGTCTTTATGAGACCTGCAATAGCAATAGGCAGAGGTAGTCACCTCAAGCAACAAATGCTAAGAAGTGGCAACAGAGCAGATGGAGAAAACTGTAGGCAGCGTGTCTTAGTTGCTCTAATGTAGTAACATAATGAAAAAATAGTTGCCATTGCCAGAGTTGAAGTGCGAAAGGCCAGTTAGCTTATTTTCATCTCATTAGGAAAAGTCTTGGACAATCCCAGTTGTTAAGTACCTAAGAAATTTTTGCCTTCTAGAATTTGCCACAAAGCAAAAGAGGAAGAAATACATTTGACAGTATTATGACACTATTGTTGTCATCTAAACTTTACTTTGAAAATGACAACCCATGCCTTGGCACATTCCAGAAGAAAAACAGAATGTTCTCTTGTTGGCCACAGAGCTTTACACATTCTTTTTTACTGTGGACAGCAAACCTACCTGAAGGCTGTTAGATATTCCACATCACCAATAGGGGGATCCACTCCACCAGTCCAGGCAATGTTTACGTTGTAACCTACACCCATCCCACCACCAACCTGGAAGAAAGAAACATGGTGGATAACAAAAGCCCTCAGCCATATTCAGCTTATTGTTCTTTATAGTTTCATGCATGTTTTTGAACATCAAAATTATTTCTTCATTTTCCTCTTACGTAGATCCATTTTGTAATAATTTAATATAGATTACTCATTAGACCTCTTTGGCTTTAGTTGGAACCTAATTCAAGGTGCAGTTTTATTTCTCTGCTCATATTTCTAAAATGTTTTGGGATTAAAAATATTTTAGTATTTTAATTTACAGATTCCAAGCTGGTTCCATCTTTAGCATCTTTTGTTCTACAAATCAGATTTTAAAAAATAAAGGAATACACATACCTCTTCAGGAGCTCCACTGCCTGGAAAGAAATTTCCATTATCATAACGATGGAGGGAAATGTACAGAACACTGGGGTCGCTGTAGAATGCCTGCTGTGTTCCATTGCCATGGTGGATATCCTATCGACATGAAGTAGAATTTAAGTAGAAGAATCACCTTGTAGGCATTGTAGGCATGTAGGCAGCAAGACATTCACAGGTCTCTTTAATTATATTGGCGGACATAACTTTTTTAAAAATGCTCATTTTTAAATGCTTTGTAAGCTCATAAAACCATTTCATAAGATGCTGGTGTTTTCACATAACTTGTGAAAGTTCAGACATGAATGCCAAAATTTCATGGGAGATTAATATTCTCACACAAGATTCTGATGTTCCCAAAGAAGTGTGCTACGTATTATTTTCTATGACATCTCAGCTCTTAAAATAACAGTATGATGAACCTGAGCATCTGAAAAAGTTGCTGATGCTACCTTACGCCCAAATCAGGGTAGAGATAATGTCCAAGGAGGACATTAAAAGTTGATGTAGGAAGAGCTTCAGAAGAAATTCATGAGGTGGGACAAAAACCCCAAAGACAAATCTTATTGTTCTTTTTAAACTGAGTGAAACACACTCTAGAAGTTCTAATATTTTATTTTATTTTTCTGTGACTCTCTGCGAATTTCGTACTTAAAAGAGACCAGATTTTGAATATCACACAGTGACAAGCAAGCTTTCTGGATCTATTCCTCCTTTCTTTTCAAATGTGGAAGAAATTCTTACTGAGGGGATGGCAGTTATCTTTCTTGGCACGGCAGTTAGAAAGAGTTGCCTCTTTCTAAACTTTAACTTAAGAGAGTGACCACTGGAGTAGAAAAAGGAAAAAAAACACCTTACCCAATCCACGATCAGGATTTTACTGATGGCAAGCTTTTGTTGTAAAAGCTTAGCAGCAATAGCAACAGAATTGAAGAAGCAAAAGCCCCTAAACAAAATGAAAAGGAAGAAGGGTGTTAATGGATCAGGATAGAGAAGCAGCATAAGAACTGATATACTCTACCAGAATAGGGCCTTCCTAAGCCCAACAGTCTCCATTACAACAGGTGGCCAGATTTCATGAAGGATATGCTCATTGATAGAGCAGCTGTCTAAGTGATTCTAGCAGGTACTAGATTCAGTATCTCACCTCTCCAATTAGTACTAGGATAAAGCCTTGCCTAAAATCCTGGAATGCTCCTGCCACTAAATGAAGGAAACAATAATACTTCAGTCTGGTCCATGTAGCACCTATTCTTATTTGACCTTTTAAAAAATGCTACTTATCATAACAGCCACCATAGAATGCTATGAAAAAGAGTAATCTTATCACCTTTTATACATCCATTTTCCAAACATATTTGGGGGTATGGATGCCTAAGTAATGTAAGCAAATAAGTTTTTCATTAACAGCTCAACTATGCAGTATTACTCAAGAAAAAAGAGATGGAATTTCATTTGAGAAAGCACTTAACTTTTTAAAAATGCATCTTTACTTATTCCACTTTCCCAAAAGAATTCATTTTAGAAAATGTAACAGTAGTTAAATGTAGATATTTCTCCCCACTTTATAGTATATACTTACATGGCAGTAGATTCTTCAGCATGGTGACCTGGTGGTCGGATGACAGCATATCCATTCTAAGGATGAAAAAGTCACGTGTCTTTAATAATGTGTTCATTACATTATGATTAGCACAACCGCTTTTAATGCACTTTCTGTCAATGGATTCAAAGAAGAATTTACCTTAAGTTCCCCAGATGCCACTTTAAAGGCCAGCTCCAGCAAACAGCCAACAGCCATGCGGACTGCACTGGATGAATGCATCTCATTCCACACTGTGTCACTGTCAACCTGCCATGAAAGTTTATCATAGATCACAGGAGTTGCAAAAGCTAAAGAATAAAACCATCCAAGCTGCTCTGATCATTTTCTTCGATTGCCATCCTGCCTTTAGTTTATGAGTAAAATGGAGCGCACACAGGATTCAGGAAAGTGACAAAGATACATCCTTTCCAACAGGCTGCCAAATTGCTAAGTAGTCTCTGCGGATTTTACTCCTATAGTTCTTGCTGACTATAGGGGGCAGTGCTCTTCTCAGTTTCAAGCGCTGTCGGAAGACATTTCTGCAGTCGCCAGCAGAATGTTACAAAGCACTGTTATTTTCACACTGTAGTGGTACCTATTTATTTATTTGCATTTGCATGCTATCAAACTTCAGGTGGGGCATGAGCTAGGCTGAGGATGGGAGCCCACCCCATTGCATGGCTGACAAGCCCAGCGTCTCAACTGCTGAGCCACCGCACTGCCCCAGCTTGTTAATAAAATTGATTTAATGATATTGATGTTTAATTTTACACTAGTTTTAACATTTTTTTTATTTTCATATTTTATAATTTGTATTTGAGCTGTCCTGAGTGCTGTATGGATAAAAAGGCAGGATATATATTTCATTTAAAAAAATAATAGAAATAAATGAGAGATGCAGCTGAGGCTTGATTCATCACTTTAATGCTTGCAGGCAATAGATAATTGCTATATAGGATTCTTGTGGTTATTCAATAGCATGTAGGATGAAGATAAGAAACAACAAACCCAAAAGGAATTACTTTTAAAGCCATTTCGGTACAGTTCAAGGACACATGAAAAGATCAAGAAGATGCAATTAAAATATAACATAGAGAACCATCTTATATCAAATTCAATCTTTTGTCCTCTGGGTTTCATACTGCAGCTCTACAGGCTTTCAAGGAGGGTCGTGCTCCATCACAGATGAAAACTACATCTGCTTGCTACTAACTTGAAGCCTTATTCCCAGAAATTAAATAAATTGCCTAGCAGAAATGAAGCTTTAAGATGGTATATGGAAGGCTTTCATTTCCTGCCATCTGATTTTCCTGGCAACCGTATTTCACTCACCCCGATTCCACCACATGGGAGGACAGCATACATCTTCTGACTAAGTGGACCTTAGAGGAGAAACAAAGAAGAGAAAAGGGGGTATGAATGCCACATATATACCAGTTGCATTGTACGTAATATTAATTCATTTACATCACATTTTTGGTGTCTATTTTAATTGCCATAGGAAGAACAAAATTATAATCTTTATGAATAAAGGATTAAACTGGGCAACTTTACATTCCATTACTTCTTTGTTAATTGCCTATAGTGGCTTATAAATTCATCAGTTTAGAAGCCTACAATTTTGAAAAAGCCTAAGATCAAAAATAGTTTAAAAGGCATAGATCAAAGAGGCCCTCCCCTTAAATTCTATCTAGCTTCCCCCCAAAAATTGGGACTCTTCCCATTATGTGCAAATGCTCACTTTATTTTGCACCACTGCCTCACACATCCCACCTCCCACTGCTGGAAAATACAGTCCCCTGCCACCAAAAGTTTTCCCATTTGATACAGAAGTTTGGAAAGACACAATTTATCAGACATTATATTAAAAAGATGGCCTACCAGATTGCTTTTTCTCATATTTAATTGTACATTTTCTGCCTTTACCACGCACACAGATAAAGCAAAGTTCTGTACATTCTGCAATTTCTAAAGTGGAAGGAGGAGCAACATTTTGCATTATGAAAATAGAATTACATTCATAAAATTCTAGACATTCTACCTAGTAATTTCTTGTTGTCAAGTTTTTGCCTGTTCAAGGGGCTTGTTCCATATAGTAATGTGTGATGTTCCGAATGGACAGCCTGGATTTCATCCAATGTTGCCTTCCGACCTCGGATTCTCTAAGTAACAAAAAAATGGGTGAAGACATTAGACAGAAGAGTTGAAATATGGACTTTGAAAGGATTTTTAATTTTTTTTAATTAATATTTTTATTGCGTTTTACAGATAAACAAATCTTACTCATCTAATGCAGAACTGCGGTCATTTACATATCATAACATTCCAGTTCAAATACTCTATTCATTTTTACTATACATTTTACTTCCATTTTGTCTATTTCTTTTCTTTTTTTCTGTTCTCAATCCAATTATACCATTTCTCCCATATTGCGTAGTATTCAGAATCTATTTGTCCTTTCAGTTCAATTGTTAATTTATTCATTTCATTACAGTCAAATACTTTTTTAATTACTAAACCTTCAGAAGGTATGTTTGTATTTCTCCAACATTGTGCAAAAGCTAACCTTGCTGCGGTTATTATATGTAAAATGAAATATATTATTCTTTTATCGTATTTCCTTTTAGCTATCCCTAGTAGAAATAGTTCCGGGGTATATTCTATCTGATGTCCTGTTAGTTCCTGTAACCATCTATATATTTTCTTCCAGTACTACTTCGCTTCAGAACATGATAGAACATTCTATATTGGTTCTCTTTGTATTTTGCCAATTTAGTTATCTTATAATTTCTATTCCAAATGTTTTCCCAATCCTCCAATTCAATACTATGCCCAACATTTTTTGCCCACGCTATCATAACTCCCTTCACTCTGTCTTCAGCTCTATCAAATTTTAATAAGTAATTATAAATTACTGGCTTTTGTTTTCAGAGTTTCACTTTCTTTTGCTATTCTCTTTTGTGCTGGAAATACAGACTGAAAGATACATATCTCTTTTTTTTAAAAAAAAAAACCTCTTTTCTGTGTGGCTCGTTTCCAAGACAAATAAAGAGGCAGCAAAATTGGACATACTTGCAGCAATTTAAAGATTAGCTAATTTATTAGGACTCAAGGAACAGAACAAATTCTACCAAGTGCCTGATAATATGGACTCATCGATTTTGTATTTCTTATTTTTTATGATGCCAGAAAGCTTGGATATTCCAGGATAGGCCTTCCTTCACTGTAAAACCATTTCTCCAAATGCAGCTATTTTTTCAACATGACTTTGGAAGCTGTCTTACCAGCTGCTGGGGAAAAAGTTTCACTCTGAGATTTCTTACCTCGCACTTGGTTAACAATCCTGTCTCTTGTAGTCT
Organism: Ahaetulla prasina; assembly: GCF_028640845.1. Classification (NCBI taxonomy): domain Eukaryota; kingdom Metazoa; phylum Chordata; class Lepidosauria; order Squamata; family Colubridae; genus Ahaetulla; species Ahaetulla prasina. Next base: position 33,797,672 of record NC_080542.1, on the reverse strand, counting down.
GGACCAAATACTTTGGATCCTACCAGCATGTTCTGGATGAACATTAGTGTTTCCACATGTACATTGGTGTTTCAGCATGAATGTGTCATAAACAACACCTGTGAGAAGGTGGGAAAGGAGCACAGAAAGGAAGCAGGAAAAAATAAAAAGCAACTGAAATCCTGTCCAAACTTTTATGGGCAGGTAGCATATTTGGGATTCTGCTGGCACGCTAAAGACACTTTTGTGTCACAAAATTACTACCATCATGGGTGTGTTGAGTTATAAAGCAACAATTTAGTAGAAGGCAAACTCCTAAGATTGCTTTGTATCAACTAGTCAGGATGGCTTCTATTATCCTGACTTTTCTCTTTCTCTTTTTTTTTAACACAACGGCTAACCATCCTTTCTAAACAAAGCAGAAAGTTGTGGCTACCACATGATTTTTATTTGTTAAGAATCCCTGTGAGCTTAATTAGGTTCTCAGACAGATTCTATACATTATCATACATAATCAGTCTCTGAGATCCTACCCTGGCCATACCGCCTTCAAAGACTGCAGCCAAATGCAACAAAAGAGAAAATAATAAAACATTATTTAGAGAGATTTAATGTAAATTTAAATTATATCTTTTCCCCCCACATTTTTTTCATGTGCCTATTCAAATGGCACATAGCAACCAACAAACAACTTTTTTCCCAGTGCTTTTAAGTCAGTGTTGACTCCTGGCAACTGGATGGATTAACTCCTAACGTTTTTCCGATGAGACAGCAAACCATTTCCAAAATCTTGTTAGGGCTGAGAAAAAGTGTCTGGCCCAAGATAACCCACCAGGCTTTGTGCCAAAATCAGGATCAGAACTCATGGTCTCTCAGTTTTTACACTGATACCTTAACTACTATACCAAACAGGCTGTCCAACAAACCACAAAGGACCCTGAAGTTGAAAAAAAAATGCATTAATTAAAAGTATCTAAAATCAAGTATCTAAAAAGCATTTGCGTTAGCTAGACCACTAACCTGTGCAAAATGAAGGAATCACATGATTTGCAGTGGTTTCCAAGTATCCACTGGCTTTTACTGAAGGCGCTATTTTTAAAGCCTTTTAAAATTATCAGAGGGACTGCCCCTCCAGTTATAAACCTCTCCAGCCATTAAGATTTGCAAAAGCCTCCCTTATCACAGAAGCTTGCATATCTGGCATAGGAAAAAGCATTGCATTGTTTCTAGCTTGGAATACATTCCCCTATGAGTTACATTTGGCCTATATTCTGGCAACTTTAAGAAAGATGCTGGAGAAGTATTTCTTTCTATATGCTTTTGATACTGATTAACATTTAATTTTGTTTCAATTTTAAAATTTTGTGATTGACAGACGTCTTAAATCCTCATCAAATAAAATAAAACAGTAATAAAACAAGTCCAGTTAAAACTACCAAACTGGCCATCTTCTCTCAATGAACCAAACTGATTGAGATTCAAGATACAATCCTGTTGTACCCTAAAGTAAAGAATAAAGCAGAGACAATATTTAGTTCCGGGACACTAGGGACAGGATGTGATAATAAAGGAGAACATTTGCAAAATCTCTTGCATATCTGAGAAAGAAAATTTCAGGGTAGGAGATGCACTTTCTAAGCAGTTTATTCATGCCCAGCAAGACAATGATCTCCCTATCTTCCAAGCTCCAGGAAGAAAAGAAGTTCTTCACCTACCTGTAGTGAAAAGGTGATGGACCAATGGCTCAGTTGTACTGTTCTTCAGACTAGTACTAGCAGGTGAAGACTGAGTACGGCTAAGGGCTTGATGGGGTACAGTGTTGATGCTCAGGGGAGTTTGATAGAGTTGCAGAGATCTTAGCTGATGCGCATCAGCGAATACCTGTACATTTCATACGAATAGTAGCCAGAGAGAAACAAAAAGAAAAACAGATCAAAATATCACTTCAATATTTTGCCAGCTTTTAAAAAACTGCCTTATTTAGCCCAACACATAGTATTTACGAGGAAGCTAATGCTCACTGACAGTTGCTCTTTCGTTTTTACTTTACAACGAGAAGGAGCGTCTCAGGTAAGACCAACGCCCCTTCTCCACAATGGTAGAGATAGCATCCAGGAATGGGACATTCCAAAGCTGGCTGTCCTATGGGCAGGGCACGGTCCAGTCCGAAGTCCCCTGCTCTGTGTGGATACTCTAAAGCACCCACCTGCCATCAGCCGAGATGTAGGTGTCCAACTTATAATGGCGGATAAAAGGGGATAGAGGGGACCAGGTAGCCTGCGTTGCCTATACGCTGCAGTGGTGGCCATGCTCCTGGTAGAGTGGGTGGTTACTTGCTGTGGCACCGGCAAGACTTGGATCTCATAGGCCTTAGTGATACATGCCCTAATTCATCTTCCCAAGGTTGAGGGGGTAACCCTGTTTCCCAGCATGGCAGGCTGGAAAGAAACTAACAGGGATTCTGTTCTCCACAGGGAGGTAGTCCTTTTGATATATATGCGAAGGGCCCTCCGCACATCCAAGGTGTGCCACCTATGTTCCAATTGGCAGACTGGTTCAGGGCAGAAGTTCGGCAGCACCAGTTCCTGAGGCCTGTGGAACCAAGTGTTCACCTTAGGGATGAACAAGAGGTCCGAAAACCACTCTGTCAAAGTGGAAAAGTCTTTCCATACTGACAGAGCCGCCAGCTCTGAGATTCGCCTGGCCGATGTGATGGCCACCAAAAACGCCACCTTACATGTAAGGTAGCATAGTCTGGCTTCTCTCAAAGGCTCGAAGGGGGCCCCTGTAAGGGTGTTTAGGACTTTGGCCAGGTCCCATGTTGGGAACCTGTGCACCACCAGCGGCCTGAGGTTGGTCACTCCCCTGAGGAACCGACGAACCATAGGATGCTGGGAGAGGGAGTCCACAGCCCCACATGCCAAAACAGAGGACAAGGCCGCCACCTGCCACCAAATCATATTTGGGGATAGCCCATTATCCAGTCCTTCCTGGAGAAACTCCAGGATCTGGGCTATGGAAATGTCCATAAGACTAAACCTCCCTTGTCACACCACCCACAAAAGACCTTTCATGTGGTGTTATAAATTCGGTTGGTTGAGGCTCTATGCAAGGCTCAATCGTCTTGATGACCCTGGAGAAAAAGTTGTCCCAACTCAGAAGGCTCCACTCAAGTGCCAGGCAGTCAGTTGGAACCACTGAGGGTCCGGATGGACCAACACCCCCTGGCTGAGGGAGATCCTGTTCTGAGGAATTCCCCAGGGTCAAGCCACTGACAGCTTTACCAGATCTGCAAACCAAGGCCTTCTGGGCCAGTGGGGAGCCAGAAGCAGAAGTTCCTGGTGACCTTCAGCAGTTTCCTGGTGACCTTCAGAATAAGTGGAAGAAGAGGGAAGGCATACGGTAATCATGGAGGCCATGGGCTGTGCAGCACATACAGTCCCTCTGTCCCTGGTGTTGCAAACCTGGTGAAAAACCTAGGAAGTTGGCAATGGTCTTGGGTGGCAAATAGATTGACTGCCGGGAGGCTGAAGTGGTCCGTCATTTCCCAGAACAGGATGGGTGCAGGTGCCACTCTGTGTGGTTGACTGAAGCTCTGCCGAGCCAGTCCCCTGGATGCTTGTCACGCCTGATATATGTGCTGCCCTGATGGACAGTAGCTGAGTCTCTGCCCAGAGGCCCAGCTACTCGGCCTCCTGCATGAGGCCTGGAGTGGGTCCCCCACCCATCCTCGAACATCTTGAGGGCTAGTGGATCGGGCAGAGCTCTAACCAATGTTGTGGCTCAGATCCTCCTGAGTCCACTGTCCCTGAGCCATACGTGACTGGAGGTGAGCTCCCTAGCCAAATAGGCTGGCATCAGTTGTCAATGTCAGTGTCAGGTGATCTGGTTCTCTGAACTAGCAGCCTTTGGAAATGGTCCAGACATCCACCAATCGAGGGAAAGGATCACCTCTGTCAGAACATGCACTCTGGCCAGTGAGTTGCTCCTGCGAGATCTCTGCTATGGAAGGAGGAACCACTGTAGGTTTCTTCTGTGGAATCGTGCCTATGGGGTGATAGAAATACAGGACACCATCTTTCCCAGGAGCTGAGAGAGAAGGAGTAGTGATACAGTACGCTCTCTCCTGATACTAAGTGCCAATTCCCTCAGGCTGGATTGGCACTCCTGGGATAGATATAACTTGGACTCCACAGTATTGATGACTGCCCCCAAGTGAAGCACGCAAGTCATCCGGACCAGGTGGCTTTTGCTCAGATTTATAGAAATGCCATGGTCCTGTAGGACCCGGATCTTGGTAACCAGGTCCCTCCTTGCCTGTGGTTCTGAGCTAGACTGAATAAGTATATCATCCAGATAAAACTGGATCCTTATTGGAAGAGTGGAGGTGGCCTGCCAGTGTGGCCATCAGCTTGGTGACCACTCTGGGGGTGGAGGACAGGCCGAACAGCAATCCCCGCTATTAGTAGTGTTTCCCCGCATAATGGAAGTGGAGAAACTGTCTGTGGGTGGGTAGGATGGGGACGTGAAGGTACGGCTTCTGTCAGATCCACTGATGTGAGGAAGTCACCCTTTCTGATGTTTTCTAAGATGGTCTGGAGCGACTACATCTTGAACCATCGGTAAACAATGTGATGGTTCAGAGTTTCAATGTTGAGAATTGCCCTTCGCCCCCCGAGGCCTTTGGGATGACAAACAATAGGGAGTAAAACCCGTCCCTGCTGCTCTTCTGGAACCGGTTGGATAGCCTACATATCCAAGAGATGTTTTATGGCCGATTCCATGAGGAGCCACTTTATCTGATCCTTTAACACTGGACATCGGATGAAAAACCCCTGGGGTGGTGGGGTGGTAGAGAGGAATTCCAGGAAGAGGCCCAACCCTCAGTGTCTCCCTGACCCAAGCATCCATGGTGGTGTACTCCCATTGGCTATCAAAGAATGCCAGGCAACCCCCGATGGGAGGGTTGGATGAGCAGTCACCTTGAGTGTCAAAATGAGCAACCCCTCCCACTTTGAAAGGACTGTTTGTGTGGCTACCATTGCCCTTGCCTGCCCTGTCTGTCCTGTTGTTGCCCCTGCCTGGGGAGAAAGGATATTTGCGAGCGTTGCATTCCAAATCCACTGTCCGGCCCTCGAAAGGACGAGGGGTGAAAATAAGACTGCGAGCGGGAGTCTGTTCTCTGGGACATGAAGGGCAACATCCTGCCCTTGTCCCTAACTCGACTATAATAGGGTCCAGGGAGTCCCCAATATATCTCTGGAATACAGGGCGGATGCCAGTCTCCACTTACTTCTGGTATCGGCTTGCCACTGGCAGAGCCATAGGAGATGTCGGGTTGCCACCGATGAGCCGATGGACTTGGCCGCGAATCTTGCTGCATTTAGCATAATGTGTGCTGAAAATTCCATTGCCACCATTAATTAAGGTCTTGATGGGACCTTGTGTCAGCGGCTGGAAGCCTTTCTTGTAATTGCCTCAACCAGAGTAGTGAGGCTCTATTAAAAAAGGAGGCAGCTGTGCAGGCCTTAACAGATGGGGCTCCTCTTGCCATCTTACCTGATTTTGAGCTCTGTGTTTAAATATTTTTGGGGAGGGCTTATTTTCAGGGGAGAGGCTTATTTTAGTGCATGCACTCAAAAGTCCGATTGGGCTTATTATCGGGGGATGTCTTATTTTCAGGGAAGTTGCATCTTCTCTCCTGACAAAGATGCCCGGCTGGAAGAGACTGGAGAATATTCCTGATCCTAAGGGGGGGGGTAGGGCTTTCCCTGAAAAATGGAACCCCTGATGATGGTCTTGGGACCTGGGGTAATCAGAAACCACTGATACTGCCCTCTGTTGCAACCCGGTGCAATTGCCTGTCTTATTGCCTCGGAGATCAAAGCTCCCATACTGGCCAGGATTTGAGGCTCTAATTGCTCCTCCAAGCAAAAGCCTGCAGCGGTGGGTGTGAAGGTTGCCTCAGCTGAGGAAATCCTCTGTCTTACAGGTTGCTTCCAGGAAGCCTCTGGTAGCCTGGGTTCTGGCATTGAGCTGAAGAGCAACTCACTGTTGCCGGGCAGATCAAGGCCTGCTCCAGGGCGTCATTTGGAGACCATGCTGCCGCTGGCAATTCCTCCTGAATATCAGGCAGTTCTACTGCCATGAGGTAAAGGGTTGGGAACAGGCCAGCTCCATAATTTGAAGGCTTTTGGCCTTATCACCTTCCCTTTGAGCCTTTTCAATGGCTTTCTCAACAGGCTTTTGCCTCAGCTTGGCCTCCCACTCTGCGGCCTTAGAGGCCTTTCTAGACAGCTTGTTTGAGTGGTGCTCAGCTGCTGCTCGTTTTCTTGAGAGCCTTGCTCCCAAGGGCCCTGCTTCCTGATTAATGTCCTGGCAAGGGATTGTCGGGTTTCCCGCCCTGCAAGCTGTGTCCCTGGGAAATGCAGCCGCCATTTTGGGCTGTCTGGCCCAGCAGTCTTGGGCCCTGCTATATAGCTTGCCTGAGTGACAATCTAGTATGGCCAGGGTTAGACATGGCAGGGGTTAGAATGGCTCATATGGTGCTGCAGTCTATGGGCTCTATTTGCAGGACTGATTACAGCACAGCGGAGTCGTCTGACAGTCTCCCGACTCACCTCCCCCATGCACAAAGATCCAAGTCCTCTGAGCCAGCGTTGCAGAGGCTCATGAACACGGTCCCATTTCGCGATCCAGTATTGGAAACATGGCTGTGTGGCAGGGCTCTGTGTGACTCGTTCCATGGCGGGGACCGGCTACACATGTGTTTAAATATTTTCAAGGAGGGCTTTTTTTGGGGGGGGGGGGCTTATTTTAGTGTATGCACTCAAAAGCCTGATTGGGCTTATTATCAGGGGATGTCTTATTTTAGGGGAAACAGGTAGCGCTGTGGAGTCAGGCTCATGAGTGCTGCCTTTGCCCGTGCTGCTATCAGGCAGCTCCTATAAAGTTAGGCTGAAACCGGGGGTTAATTAATCGGACCCCAGGGTCAGTGGTTTGGAGCAAAGCTCGTGCGTGCTGCCCTTCCAGATCTGCTGGCTGGCAGTCGTTTTTGCCACCCATGCTTGGGCTAAAAGCCTTTCACACTGGGATAAGTGAGCAGCTTGACCAGCCAAAACTGGGAGCTAGAGCAATGATTCAAAGTTGTCTGAATTGCAAAAGTTGAGCTGAAAGCATTTAGGAATGGCTTAGCTTGAAAAAATACATCTTGTCCAAGCTAGACTAAGTCTAAAAGCTGGGGACGCAAGCAGAGGAGGCGTGTCATCACAACTTGCAGATTCAGTCCAATTAGCTGACAGACAAAGTTAACCCATTCCTGGATGCTATCTCCACCACTATGGAGAATAACTTGTTTTGCATAGTCCAAAGAGAACTGTACACATTTTGTTAAAAACATTAAATTTCAGAATCATCAAAACTGAAATTTTATTTTAGACATCTATATGACTGGTATCAATCATACCTTATAGCAAGTTCTACGGATGTAAACTAATCTTACGAAGTTGGCCAGGTTAATTTGAAAAGTTCATTGAAAAAGCATTAGTTTAGAACTCAAACAAGGATGCACTGTCCCTTCCCTAAGAAACTTCTGATAAGATGGAAGAATGAGAGGAAAGTAGTAGGGGGAAGGTGCATGCGGTGTTTGTGTGTGTTTTGCTTACTTCTAAATCTGACCCAGATCTGCTTCCTGTTGCCTTGAATCCCATAGGCATGGCAAGCACAAAACATTACTCATCAGGAAGTATAGGAAGTGAAAAGAAATATTTGTTTATCCTGATCTAACCGCCCCCATTTTTCAATTGTTTCTGAAATCCACACAGAGGAAAATTAATTTCTCTGCCAGTAGCAATGAGAGAACAAATCTTTCTCACAGCAGCATCAATGGGATCCCCCCCCCAAATATCTTCAATGTTAATATATTTGTTTAAATTAATTTTTATTTTTTGCTGGGAAGCCATCCTGATTTATTGAATGACAATATAAATTCAATGAAGAAATAATTAGATTCATACATTTTACTAGGCTAATATAGGCAATTAGATTAAGCAAATCACCTCCAGTTGATCATGGATTAATGTAACCTATGAACACAGCCACTGATTCCCTACTACAGACATCCTCAATGTGCAGAATTTTAAAATCTCCAGCCAGTATGACCAATTGCTTTGATCGTTGGAAATTCTGGGAAATGGTTACAATAAATGGTTACATGTTGAGAACATTCTATAGAGTACATTCACAGAATTGAAAACATGGCAGAAATTTCAAAGATAATATAGGAAACCTCTGGTAAATGGCCATTAAGTCTTTGTTTAAAATTCTACAACAGATTGATTACTTTCAGAGACAGTCTGTTCCATAGTTTTAAGAGATTATTTGGCCAAGAGATTCTTTCTAATGTTTCGTTAAAAATATTTTTATTGTATTTTGAATCCAATGGTTCAGAGCTTATGCACTGGAGGAACAGAGGATAAAGCAAAGTATCTTTGAGCACAAAATTACCCAGGGTTATATTCTGACCTCCCAGATATTACTAATCTCACAGAGATTAGATTCTCCAAAATTTCTCACCACTGATCATGTTGTGAGGTTGTTGGGCATTGATGTTCAGCAATTATTGCAGGCTACAAATTCTACATTACTGCCAAGCTTTTCAAAGTATGGTTATCTTCTGTAATTGATTATGGGATGACACTGGGGGAAAACGGAGCTTGAATATGTGGGGAAATGTTCAACATGAATCAAACCTGCATTTGACTGGTGTTATGTTCTGTGCTTGACTGATTAAATATAGGTTTCCACAGTAAACTCAGATCAAGAATTTTCCAAATATGTGGCATCCATTTTAACAACAGCCTCCATGCCATGTTATGCATGATGAGTCCTAAGCTACCCCTCAATGTTCCTATGACATACTTTATCTTTGAACTCCTTTCAATCAATCCTGATTTCTTTGCTGACCCTTCATTTGGAGGAAAGGACTTTTATTTCTTTGCCAAACACACATTCTAGTAAGGAACTGATAAATTTTTTAAATGAACAGAACAAAAAGGAAGACAGATGACTCATAATCAAAGATGACGTTCAGAAGCCAGAAGTATGCTCAGAAACCAAGGATAAGAGAGAAAGAAAAGGTGACTGTAATGCAAGAGATGAGTCACTTTCCCTTTCAGAGGCTCCATTATCTCAGATGAATGGGGATGAAGAATGGGAAGCAAGAGATACAGTCATTCAACTAGTTCTCCAAACTTAGCAGTTCCTTATAATACACCTTCCCTGTGCTATGAAGGACCTCTTTCTTCCATAACTATATTATTCTTTCTACTTTGATTCAGTCTTCCTCAAGAGGCAGTAGCAAACAAGCTCAGCATGAATAGGGGAACTGATATGTTTGATTTCCAGTGGGACTGCCGCTACTGTCTGCAATATTGCTTTCCATTTATAAAAGCTTGTTTTTACTTTTAAAAGTATACTATACTTTTTTTTTTACTTGATATTTGTGCCCAAGCAATATGACTAATCATTCAAATGGGAAATACCCTTTTGCACTCTTCTGGAGTTTTTTTTCTATTTCACTGCAAATATCAAGAAGTAGCAGGGCAGCCATATTTCTAGGGGCATCTGTCATAAATAACTCAAATATATTTCCTAACTTTATGCCCATTACAGTTTTTAGAATCATGATTTCTCTGCTATTTCCATTCTTTTCTACCCTCTTTTCCCATGCCAGTTGGCCAACAGTGTTGCCAAAATGGAGATACTGTCCACAACTGCAAAATAATGGAATCTCGCCGCCTCTCTTCTCATACTGAAGAGGAGGGAAAAAGGGGCTATTAGTTTTCCTTGCTAGCCCAGGAATTAATTGCCATGCCGAAAAATGTATGTTATGCTAAGCAAGTTTAAATTTCACATCTCTGCATATGTCAAGGCACAAAGTCTCATAACTTGTAGAGAGGTTCTTTGCTCTCATACATACTTGCTTGGCTATCTTGCTGAGGAAATGAACAGATGAACATAAATGCCTCCCGTCCCATACTGCATCTGGTGTTGAAGAGGAGGAGCCTTTTGGAGTTTTAACTGTTTCTTTCCTGTAACTTCAGTACAGATTTTAATGATACATTAAGAGAGGCCTCACCTGCCTGTAAGTAACTCCCACCTCCTCAACCTCCTGTTCTTCTTCCAGCCTGTTCACTTCGTCTTCATCTTTCATTTGGAGACAGCCTTGCTCTTTGGCCGCCCTCTTTTCTTCTTCTTCCTCCTCCACCTGTTCATCCAAACCATCCTGGGTCCCCTCATTTTCTATTGACCCATCCAGCACAAAGGGCCCCTGGCCCAAACCCAGACCAAGCCCCAAAGATTCCTGTTGTTCTGTCAATTCCTCTTCTGTTTCTTCAGGATGTGTGGTAGGTGGCCGTGGCAACTCACCAGTCTTAGTGATTATCTGCAAGAGCGAAAAAAATTAAACAGGAAAAACTTCTTGCATTTTAATTGCCTAGTAATTTTGAGGTCGAAGCGAGAACCTGGAAGCTGTGGGAATGTTACATAGTTTTGCTGTTCTGGTCACTTTGATTCTTTGAGCTTCATTTCTAGTCCTCAGCTGCTTACAGGATAAAGAGGAACTGAGAAAAATACACATACTATTCAATTACCCTGTTCTAAACAGGCTGACAGTAGCTGGAAGATTTCAGCAGTCCCAGGTAGCTTAGAGCATGCTGAATGACAAACAAAAAGGGGGCGGGGAGAAGAGCTTTGCTTTTGATCATATACTTCTTTAGCTTGGGATACCAGAGAACATGGATTCATGTCCAAATAAGAGTACACAAACCTTTGCCTGAGTCACAACTTCCTTTGCCTACCTTTCCCAGTTGAATCTGCTGCTGTTTCTGCTTCTCCAGGAAATGTTGGTGCTGCTGCTGCACAACCAAGTGTTGCAATGCTTGGGGGCTCTGAGGCAGTGGGGATGATTGGGTGCGGCTCAATGGACGATGTCGAGGCAACTTGCTTACAGTGCGTAGGTTGGAGGGGATGCGTTCTCCTGTCACTAGAGGGGATTGGCCATGCAGAGGAACTGGAATGAAGAGGAGAGGCTTTATTAGGAAGACAGAGTAAAATATTGCATACATTTCATTTAAAAATGAAAAGACATAAGCCATGTAACTAGATCTCATCTTTTTTATTTATTTATATGGAAATATTAGTAAACAAATTGAATATGACCACAGTTTTTGCAGGTGAACAAGAGGATCATGTTATTCCTGGCTTTAAGGCCAAACATCTCTCATATTCTTTAACCTTTTTTCTTTCTTCGGAGAAACGACTGCAGGACGCATCACCTGCAGAATGACATGAGGACCGGGGAGCATAACTTCACACACTTCCTCACTTCTGTGTTTGAACAGTGGGTATGGAAAAAGTCAGGCGTATTAACAACCACAATTTTCCTGCCGTTCAGCTGCATCTCCTCCTTTTTGCATGCTTCTGTTACTGACCGAACTGATCGCCCAAATTCAAAGACTTTGCTTCCCAGAATTGTGTTTCCCGTTGCAGTTTTCCCACATTTCCAGTTCTGTAGACCTTATTTTGAAGAGAGGAAAATTAAACCAAAGCTGCAAATAGAAAGACTACCTATTACTGCCACTAACTGAATGGCGGCTTTTTTTGTTTTCTTAATGGAAAACTTTATTGAGTACATTGTATGGGCAAAGATGAGGGCAAAACCAGATCTAGCTAATTCCCACACAGAGCCACATAGACGTAATTCCAGTTCAGGTTCTGCCTCCCTCTATTGGACCAGATCACATTGTCCAATGTAGTCTCCCGATATTGTTGTGAGAAAGTCTGGTAAACACCTGCTGAAGTGCCCTTGGTTCTCACGGCTGGCATCTTGATGTCTGAAACCTAAGTTCTATCTCCCCCTTCCCTTCCCCCATAATTCATTGGAAGCTGAGAAGCAATAATAGTTTCAACAGCAAAATTGTCTTTTGAAACTTGACAATAGCCTTTGGCAGAGTTGCCACCTTGGGAGCAGAGGCTCAGTTAGAGATTTTCTGGTCTCTGATGGGAAGATAAGCAATCAGAAGTTGTGTCTTTTGTTGAAGTTCTTCATGTCTTCAGTGTCAGAAGGATCGTATCTGTTCTTGCACATCAGATCATCAGTCCTGGCCATCAGTTCGGCCACCCGAGCCTTTCATTCTGCTCCTTCAGCCTGGTTGTAGAAAGCCAGGTTCCCATATTTAGCAAGGTATTCCGTCACGTTTTGACCTATGACAGGTATGATATCTTCAAGAGACTCATCTTCCAGGTCTCTTTGCAGGTGAACAAGAGGATCATGTTATTCCTGGCTTTAAGGCCAAACATCTCTCATATTCTTTAACCTCTTTTCTTTCTTCGGAGAAACGACTGCAGGACGCATCACCTGCAGAATGACATGAGGACCGGGGAGCATAACTTCACACACTTCCTCACTTCTGTGTTTGAACAGTAGGTGTGGAAAAATCAGGCGTATTAACAACCACAATTTTCCTGCCATTCAGCTGCATCTCCTTTTTGCATGCTTCTGTTACTGACCGAACTGATCGCCCAAACTCAAAGACTTTGCTTCCCAGAATTATGTTTCCTGTCGCAGTTTTCCATTTTCAGTTCTGCCCACAAGGACGATCCTCTGTTCAGGCCTTCAGATGCTTCCAGCCATTTCTAGACAAGTCGCACAGCACAAAACCTGGGATTTCTGGTTGAAGGGAATCTGGAATCCCTGGTGGCTGGTGGATCTGCTTCTCTGCTAGATCTATTTTAAGGAAAGCCTTGTTTTCTGCTTTTTCATCAGTGCGAAAAAGAGGAAGGATCAAGAAAAAAAACCTTTCCCCTCCTCTTTTGAAACAGCCTTCCTGTTTAATTACAGAGGCAATGATCTTTAATATCATTAAATAGACTATCATTAATACTCATTGATAAAGCTGTTTCCATTATAATGCTGTAGTAAACTTCACAAAAAGGATTCTGCTGACAAATTTCTTTTTTAGGCTTTCAAAAACCTTGTTATTGCTTTTTCTCCAGAACTCAGCCCTACAACAATGGGGCTACATAGACTGCAGGCCCTTGGTGAAAAAAAATCTTGATTGTATTTTATTAGAGATTGCTATGTTAATGTGCTGATTGTGAGAACATGAGCTAAGTACCTGAAGGGCTTTGTTTTTGAAATATTTTCCAGGTATTTAGAGGTGCATATTTGCTCTATTTCCTGTCCTCTTTGTGTACTTTTGATCTTTTGCTGGAAATAATCACTTTAAATATTTGATTCCCTCTTGATTTCTCTCTTTAGCAGAAATTACTCATTTTGACCAGCAGCCCATTAAAATGATTCTGTTTCAGAAGAATTATGTACTACTGTTTTCTGAGAACAATCAATAAAAAGGAATGAAACGCCTTATAAGTGAGCTGTCTTTGGCAGCTAAGTGGAGCCATCACAGATACACATTTAGTTAATTATCAGCACTGCCTAAGATAGATACAGGATAATGAAAGTTAGGTCTAATACTTAAGGCACTAGGCTCTAAAACTAGGAGACTATAAATTCTTGTTCTCCCTTAGTCATGAAAGCCCGCTGGCTTTCATGGCTGACTTTGGGTCACTCATTCTCTCTCAGCCGAACTCACCTCACAGGGTTGCTGTTGTGGAGAAAATAGGAGGAGGAAGGAATATTAGGAATGTTCACCATCTGAGTTATTTATAAAAAAAATTAAGACAGGATAAAAAAAATCAGTATTACTGACTTCCATTTATGACTATACAGTGGTATCCCAGCTATTCCATTTGTCCTTGTTGCACAGCTGTTCCAAGCAACAATTGGAACATTCTCTATGCCATGCCCAACCCTTGTGGACACACTCACACTTGACCTGCTCACCAGCAATTAGTGTATTCTGTTGCCGAGCTTGTTCCAGAAGTAGGACATGTTGAAGCAAGGAAGCGTGCCCATGATTATTGGTCTCTCCCTCAAGAGCAACTCCCAGAAGGCAACTGGGAATAGACGACATGCTGAGGAACTTGCTTGTCAAGGCACCTCCCTGGCGCAATGATTGGATGGTCTGGCGCTCTGCTTCTTGCTGTGTGGTTATATTTGGGGAGGCCTAAAGGAAAGAGGGACAAAGAGGGCTATTAGGCTATCCTAGGTCCAGATGGCAGATATAATACAGTAAAAAAATATAAAGTAGGGAGAAAAGGGAAAAAAGATATAAAATTAAGAGCTAAAAATGCAAAAGCAAAGAAAGAAAAAGAAATAAAGTAGCTTCTAATTTTCTTTATAGCATTCAAAAGCATTTTCACTACAAAATACATAATCATTGTCCCTTTTATCCCTTTTAAACTTTTTTATATCATCTCCTTATTAAACTTTTTGCCAGAAGTTCTTATGTCTTTAAAACATTTTTCTCTTTATTCCTTTGTAATCCAGAAAAAAATGATAACCCACCAACTGGAATATTATCCTGCCACAAAGAAAGGAACTCTTTAGCTATAAATTAATTAGTTCCAAATGTGATTAAGAAATGAGGATTGGGCATATTTTATGTACATATACGCTATGTTACAACTATGAGCTCAATTCATAAACTAATTGCACAAACTTTTGTTTCTGCAGTTTACTCATGAGGAGCACCAATCTGGAGTGGAAGTGGGCTATCTCATGATCTCTTCTTTATCCAGAAAGATTCTGCCAACCAGCATTAATTCTCTTACCAGCATTTCTTTTTTTTTTTAATAATTTTTATTCAGCATTTACATCTTTAACATCTTTGTTACATTTTTACAGCTTTCCAATACTGGCATCTTTGGTAATATCTATTTTATCTTTTAACCAACTATATACACATACATTTTATATACTATTTGCCAATTCCTATATTCATTACAATTTATACCTATCTATTACACATTAACTATTTTGTTCCTCTATATCTTCTCTTATATTTATACATTAATTTTAGATTCTTTCTTCAACCAGTTATACCATCTATTCCATGTTTCATAATAAATCATTTCCTCTCAGTCTTTTAATTCCATTGTTAATTTATCTGCTTCTGCGCACCTTTTCTATAATCATCGTATTTGATGGAGCAAATCTTTGTTTCCAAATTTATGCAAATGAAATTCTGGCGGCTGTAATTATGTGAAGTATGAGGCAATAAATTTCTTTTCCAATCTTCTCTTTTATAATTCCCAATAAAAATAATTTGGGTTTCATAGCAATTTTTTCTCCTTCATTTCCTCTGACCCTAAATTGGATTTTTAACCAATATGCCTTTGCTTTGGGGCATGTCCACCACATGTGGAAATATGTCCCGTGTTGATGGTTGCTTTTCCAGCAATTTGGTGCATTTTTGGGGGATATCTTGGCCAATCTCTCCGGGGGTAAATGCCACCTATAAAACATTTTGTAATTGTTTTCTTTATAGGGAACCAACAATGTCATTTTATAATTTGTTCCCCATATTTTTTCCCAATACTCTAATTCAAGATTATATCCAAAAAAATTTGCCCAAATTATAATCGTTTCCTTTACCGCTTCCTCCTCCATTTTCAATTGAAGGAGGCATTTATATATTTAGTAATTATTTTCTCATTGGTCCCAGTTAATATTTTATCCATTTCTTGTTGGTCAGTTTGGAATCCATATACTTCTAAGTCTTTTTTGTATTGTGTTTGAATTTGTAAATAGGGCCACCAATCAATTTTAATTCTTTCTTCTAGTAATTTTTGTCTAGATTTTGATTAGATTTGTCTAATCCATTGTAACAGTTCCTTGTATGTTACTATTTCATTAAGGTCAATTAAATTAGGGTAGACCAAGGCTTCCATTGTCGACACCCATCTTGGGATTTTTGGATAAAAGTTCCTTTTAATTTTCATCCAAGTTTCTAATAGAACTTCTCTCACTTGATGCCTTTGGAAATACTTATCGGCTTTGTTAAGTTCGGGCAATGAGGAGGCAGGAGACAGTCATTGGTGACAACAGCTCTTAAGTTTATTGTGAGAACCCAGCAAAGAAACTGGCAGAACAGTCCTCCTTCTATAGTATTTGGGCTGAGGCACCAGCCAATCAGGAATGTGCTTTTTTCTGCCCAACTTTCCCTCCAATAATTCAAATACATAACACTCTTCCCCTCCCCGAACACACTTAGTTCAGTATTTACATATTATTTACAAACGTAATCACGCAGGTAGCCGGGGCATCTCCTGAGCCTGGCTGACCTGCGCAATTCATTCCCTGGTGGGGAGTCGAGCTGGTCAGAGGGACTCTCTGTTTCACCCAGCTCCTCCATTTGGCCCTCCGGACCTGGATTAGGGACAGATTCTTCCCTGCTGACTTCTGGATGGACCGTGGGGCATCACTGGACTTCGCAACTCCCAGATAAGTCCTCCGGCCACTTCGGGCTTGAGTCAGCTGTTGGTATAAACAGTGGGTAGTCAGGGCCTGGTTGTTGTGTTTTCTTCTAACCTTTTTCGTAGTTGGTCGATGTGCCTTTTCCAGACCCTCCCTTTGCCCATATCAACTACATAAGGTTTGGGGCCGGTCACCTCTAAGATTGTTCCTGCCAACCAAAGGGGACCCTCACTGTAATTCCTGGTGAAGACGGGAGCCCCTATTGTAAAAACCCTTGTTTTATCTCTTAGTGTCAGATACCTATCAGGGGAATAATTTGGATTTAATCTAATGGGCATCGAAGTCTCCTTCCCATTAACAACTCAGCTGGGCTGTGGCCGGTGGCCATACAAGGTGTCCCATGCTGGACAGCCAAGAACATGTCAATCTTGGCTTGCCAGTCCCCCGGGCTAATCCTGGACAGTGCCTCCTTGGCACTTCTTGCAAAACGTTCTGCAAGGCCATTACTAGCCGGATGGAAAGGTGCCGAGAGGGCATGTCGGATGCCCATTTCAGCCAAGTACCCTTCAAATTGAGTGGCAGTGAACTGCGGGCCATTATCCAAGACTGTGTCCGGCAGACCATGTGTTACGAATAGTCGCCGCAATACTCTTATGACTGCTTCGGCAGTCGTGGTTTTCATCAATATTATTTCCAACCACTTGGAATAAGCATCTACTATTATTAAGAACGTTTGCCCATGGAAAGGGCCAGCGAAGTCTATGTGAATGACCACGGTCCCTGGGGTTTCTCCCATTCCCTCATCGGGGCCGTTGGGGGTAACGGTCTAGAATCGTGGCAAGATTGGCATCTGCCTACCCAGTCACTAATGTCTTTGTCCATCTGGGGCCACCACACATAACTCCGTGCTAGACTTTTCATACGCAAAATGCCCGGATGCTCCATATGCAATAAATCCAATAAATTTTCCCTCAAACGCAATGGGATAACAACTCTATCTCCCCATAACAAACATCCCCCTTGCACAAACAATTCAGAACGTTTGTTTGCAAACTGTTTAAATTTGTCGCCCATTGCAACGGGCCACCCCCTCTGCACCCAGCCAATTACAGTGTGGATAATGATGTCTTTAGTCGATGCCCTAGCCACTTCGGCGGAAGTGACTGGGCCAATGTCCAAGGAGTCAATCAGCAGTATTGGGTTTCCCGGAGTCGAGTCTTGAATCGTATCCAGCAAGGGGCACCTGCTTAAAGCGTCCATGTGTCCCAACTCCTTGCCCGGTCGGTGGGTCAGATGGTATGAATATGCTGCCAGAAAAATGGTCCAGCGAGTCAATCTGGGGGACAGGGCAATCGGTGTAGGGCGGTCTCCCGCCAACAAACCCAACAATGGCCAATAATCAGTAACAATGTCAAAATGCCTCCCAAACAAATATTCATGGAATTTTTTAACTCCCAAAACTATGGCCAGAGCTTCTCTATCCAATTTTATTTATTTATTTATTAATCATATTTATATACCGCCCTATCTCCCGAAGGACTCAGGGCGGTTTACAGGCAATTAAAAAACACATAGACACATAAATACACTATAAAAACAATTAAAAAACTTATTCTATAAGCCCGTATTTTAAAATATAAAAAATAAAACCCAGTTAAAACCCATAAATTTAAAATCTAGCTCAGTCCTGCACAATTAAATAGGTATGTTTTGAGCCCGCGGCGGAAGGTCCGAAGGTCCGAAGCTGACGAAGGCCGGGGGGTAGTTCGTTCCAGAGGGTGGGAGCCCCCACAGAGAAGGCCCTTCCCCTGGGCATCGCCAGGCGACATTGCCTCGCTGACGGCACCCTGAGGAGACCCTCTCTATGACTCTAATTGACTCTTATTTCTCTCGGCTCCGGATAAAGTGTGGGAGAAGTAGGCAACTGGGGCTTCTGTCCCATTAGGCAGTTTGTGGCTGAGAAAGCTCCCACTCCACAGGGTGATGCATCACATACCAGAACTAGAGGCAAAGTCCCATTATATTGAATTAATAGACTGTCACTAGACAGTAATTTTTTTACAGATTCAAAAGCTGCGGATTCAGTCTTACCCCAAGTCCATGGGGCATTTTTAGCAAGCAGTTTGTGCAGTAGTTCGGCCACAGTTGCCTTGTCTTTTAACAAGACCGCGTAAAAGTTCAAAAGCCCTAGAAAAGCTTGTAACTCTGCTTTGTTTTTTGGTGGGGGAGCCTTCCGAATTGCCCGTACCTTGCTCTCTGTTGGATGGATACCAGCCTTATCTACCCAATATCCTAAAAATTCGACTGAGGGCACTCCAATTTGACATTTATTGAGCTTGACTTTAAGTCCAGCAGCTCTGAAGATGGTCAGCACCCTTCGCAGTTTTTTTCGTAGTTCTTCCATGTCACTAGCTGACACCAAAATGTCATCAAAATAGGGTACTACCCCTGGTAAACCCTGCAATAACAGTTCCATGAGGTTCTGGAACAAGCCAGGGGCAACACTGACCCCAGACTGGAGTCTGGTGCACTTACACGCACCCCTGTGTTTTACTGTTGTCTGTGCCTCAGCTGTTTCATTATCAACAGGCAACTGCTGATATGCCTGAGCCAAATCAAGTTTGGCAAAGATTTGCCCTGGTCCCAGCAAATGCAGCAAATGTTGGACTATGGGGACAGGGTATGCGCTTTTCTGCAATGCGTCACTTTGTAATCGGCACAAATACGGACAGATCCGTCTGGTTTAACTGGTGTGACTATCGATGTCTCCCACTTGGTATGGTTGACCGGAATTAAGATGCCCTGTTTTACTAGCTTATCCAGTTCTTTATCAATTTTAGGTTTAAGGGCAAAAGAAACCCTCCTGGCCTTGAGCCTAATCGGAGCTACTTTTGGATCTAAGTTAAATGAAATGGGGGTCCCCATACTTGCCCAGGCTGTCCTGGAATACGTCTTCAAATTCCTGGAGCAGCTCCTCTCTCAGGTCGCCTCCAACACTGTAGACTCCGGTGATGCCCATCCAAGGGCCCGGAACCAATCGAGACCTAGCAAGCTAGGCAAATGTCCATCTACGATGGTGACTGGTACGATTTCTTATATTGCCCATACTTGACTTAAACTGTGGTGATGCCTTGGACAGGGATTCTGTTTCCCTGATAATCCTGGACTCTTAATCTCTGAGGTTGCAATTGGCTTGGAAGGTTTTTGGTGATCGTATCCCAGGACATGATAGTAATCGATGATCCGGTATTGACTTCCATTTTACAAGGCACCCCTTCTATGCAGGCTCTTGTAAAAATCATTTTTTCCGGTTTCGTTGAGGCTTGGCCAACTCGTACTGTGGTGTGGTTGGACTTCACGCCCTTTTTGATTGATCCAATAGGTGGCTGTTTCGCGGAGCTGGGGTTCTGCTGATAGGCTGGTTTAAATTTGGCTCTGGACTTTTGGCGGCACGGCTGGGTAGCTTGACACACCTGTGCTAGGTGTCCTTTTCCGTCACATCTAC
Source organism: Ahaetulla prasina (assembly GCF_028640845.1). Classification (NCBI taxonomy): domain Eukaryota; kingdom Metazoa; phylum Chordata; class Lepidosauria; order Squamata; family Colubridae; genus Ahaetulla; species Ahaetulla prasina. The sequence continues at coordinate 33,777,807 of NC_080542.1, read as the reverse complement.
GGCAGATGGCTTCTTTAAACCGACAATTTTGTCTCTGGTGATGGCCTCCGCAACTCGCGCACTCATCGTTGTCATTTCTTTCTGATTTTCCCGTTTGGAAAACTTCTTCCTCACTCTCACCATCACACTCAGACTGGATTTCCTCACTGTGTACTAATGTCGCTTTAGTGGATGAACTCAGCGACGTTGGTTTTTGTAAAGTTTCAGCAGCTTTATTGGAAAGTTCATGTGCTCTAGCTTCATCTAGGGCAATATTGAGAGTCAGATTAGTTTTGGCGAGGAGCCGCCTCTGCAAACGAATGTCCCATATTCCACAAATAAGCTGCTCTAAGAGGGAGTCCCCTAGGTCCCAATATTCACAGTGGGTAGCGGCTTTTCTCAATGCAGCCATGTAAACACTGATCGATTCTCCTTCACGTTGGACTCTCTGTCGGAGTTCATATCTCTGCACGAACTTCGATGGCACCGGGGCATAGTGTGCTCTGAGCGTCGTCTGTAACACTGGCCAGGGCACTGACTGGACAGGCGTCGACTTCGATAACAATTCGGCGGTGTCAAATACTTCTGTCCCGCAATGGCTCAAGAAGTATGCGCGCTTCCGATTGTCTGATATCCTTGCAACTCGTTAGCCTCGAGGAAGCATTCAAAATGAGCCATGTATGACCCCCACTTCTCTTTTGCTGGGTCAAATGGCGCTGGCGGCGTGTAGTTAGCCATTTCGATTTGTTCCTACATGGCCGCCCTATAACTGGCTGGGTTCTAAACTATTTTCCAAATCAGCTCTTTTTTGGTCTCACTGCCAACCTCATCCCACTTTCGTCGCCAATGTTAAGTTCGGACAATGAGGAGGCAGGAGACAGTCATTGGTGACAACAGCTCTTAAGTTTATTGTGAGAACCCAGCAAAGAAACTAGCAGAACAGTCCTCCTTATATAGTATTTGGGCTGAGGCACCAGCCAATCAGGAACGTGCTTTTTTCCTCCCAAATTTCCCTCCAACAATTCCAATACATAACAGGCTTTGTCTTTTCTATCCCAAATAAAGGCATGCTAACCTTTCTGCAAGTCATGACCCTCAATTATTAAAATTCTTCCATTCTTTAGATTTATCCATTCTCTGACCCATGACGATACTGCTGCCTGATGGTACAGTTCCCAATCTGGAAGACGAAAGCCACCTTACTTCTGGCATCTTGTAACATTTTAAATTTGATTTATATGGCTATTCCTAGCCATATAAATTTACTAATTTTATTTAATTTGTCAAAAAAGGTTTTCCCCAATTTTATAGGTACCGTTTGAAACAAATATAAAGTTTTGGGTAGGATATTCATCTTTATCGTGGCGATTCTCCCAGTCAAATAAATTTGTAGTTTTGCCCAATTTTCTAAGTCTTTTTGAATTTGTTGCAATAATTTTGAGTAATTGTCTTCCTTTATTGAAGATGTTCTTGCTGTGAGCCAAATGCCCAGGTGTCAATCCAAAATATTTTCTCCTGCCACGTTATCAATATCCCCTCCAGGATGAGCCATCGAAACATCACTCTATATTTTAGTAATTGTGTAGAGAAGAAATGATAACTTCATCTTTTGCTCTCTCACTCTTTTTGGAATTTGTTTCAGTACAGTAATCTCCTTTCCATTGTACATCAGTGGGTGTTTTACTAAATACTTCATCTCTTATTTTTTTCCTGACAAATTTAACATGGACTTCTCTCAGAAGTCTGTTTCTCTGTGTGTAGTTCGTGTGGAGTCTGTATGCCTCATCAATTTTATTTATTTATTTATTTTTTACATTTTTATACCGCCCTTCTCCGAGGACTCAGGGCGGTGTACAGCATAGATAAAACATAAATACCAAAAAATTTTAAAATACAATATTCATTAAAAATCTAATTCAATAAGCTGAGTATTTAAAATAAGTATGTAAAATAATAAAAATAAATTAAACTCCTTAAAACCCCCACTAACAAACCCTCGATTAAAATTTATCGTTAGGCCAGCCCTGCTTGGTGAAAGAAGAAAGTTTTGAGCTCGCGCTTAAAGTTTTGAGCTTGCGCTTAAAGGTCCGAAGATCAGGGAGAAGACGTAGCCCCACAGGTAGTTCATTCCACAGGGCCGGAGCCCCCACAGAGAACGCTCTTCCCCTGGGGGCCGCCAGCTGACATTGTTTGGCCGACGGCACCCTAAGGAGGCCCTCCCTATGAGAGCGCACCGGTTGATGGGAGGCTACTGGTGGCAGCAGGCAATCCTGTAAATATCCCAGTCCCATGCCATGCAGCGCTTTAAAGGTGATGACCAAAACCTTGAATCACACCCAGAAGACCACCGGCAACCAATGCAGCCTGTGCAGGAGAGGTGTTACATGGGAGCTACATGATGCTCCCTCTATCACCCGCGCGGCCGCATTCTGTACCAGTTGGAGCCTCCTGGTGCTCTTCAAGGGGAGCCCCATGTAGAGACCATTGCAGTAATTCAGGCAGCAAGTAACGAGAGCATGAGTGACTGTGCATAAATAGTCCCGATCAAGGAAGGGGCGCAACTGGTAAATCAGGCGAACCTGATAGAAAGCTCCCCTGGCAACGGCTGTCAAATGATCTTCTAAAGACAGCCGTGCATCCAGGAGAACGTCTAAGTTGCGCACCGATTCCCTGGGGGCTGACGATTCGCCCCCCACAGTCAGCGATGGAATTAGCTGACTGTGCCGGGACGCTGGTATCCACAGCCACTCTGTCTTGGATGGGTTGAGTCGGAGTCTGTTCATCCCCATCCAGACCCGAACGGCCTCAAGGCCCCGGGACATCACATCAACGGCTTCATTGGGTGGTTCGGGGTGGAAATGTACAGCTGAGTGTCATCAGCGTACAGTTGACAACTCACCCCGAAACCACGGATGATCTCCCCCAGCGGCTTCATGTAGATGTTGAACAGGAAGGCAAGAGAATCGACCCCTGTGGCACCCCACAAGTGATTTGCCTAGCGGTCGACCTCTGCCCCCCTGTCAAAACCGTCTGCGAACGGTCGGAGAGGTAGGAGGAGAACCACCGAAAAACGGTGCCCCCCACTCCCAAACCCTCCAATCACCGCAGCAAGATACCATGGTCGATGGTATCAAAAGCTGCTGACAAATCTAACAGGACAAGAACAGAGGAACAGCCCCTGTCCCGTGACCTCCAGAGATCATCAATCAACGCGACCAAAGCCGTTTCCATGCTGTACCCAGGCCTGAAGCCGGACTGGCACGGGTCTAGATAGACAGTTTCCTCCAGGTACCGGGGAAGCTGCCATGCCACCACACTCTCAACAACCTTCACCACAAAGCGAAGGTTGGAGACAGGATGGTAATTAGCCAAAACAGACGGTTCCAGGGAAGGCTTCTTAAGGAGGGGCCTCACAACCGCCTCTTTCAAGGCGGCTGGGAAGACTCCCTCCACCAAAGAAGCACTAATAATTCCCTGGAGCCAGCCTCGTGTGACCTCCTGAGTGGCCAGCACCAGCCAGGAGGGACACGGGTCCAATAAACATGTGGTAGCATTCAACCTCCCCAGTATCCTGTCCATGTCTTCGGGAGTCACAGAGTCGAACTCCGCCCAGATAATATTCTCAAGACCTGCCTCCGTCGTCCCGCCTGAATGCACCCAATCTGGGTCCAGCCTGTCCCGGATCTGAGCGATTTTATCGTACGGATACCTTCCAAAATTCCTCAGCACGACCCTGCAAGGGGTCCTCCCGAGCCCACTGAAAAAGAAGGGAGCAGGTCACCCTAAACAAGGCGGCTGGGCAGTTATCTGCCGATGCGATAAAAGCAGAAAAGTATTCCTGCTTTGCCGTCCCTATCGCCACTAGATAGGCCTGAATATGTGACTGTACTAGTGTTCGGTCAGATTCAGAATGGCTGGCTCTCCAGGCGCTCTCTAGGCATCTTTTCCGGCGCTTCATCTCTCTCAGCTCCTCAGAAAACCAAGGAGCCGGTCGAGAGCAGCACCGGGTCAGAGGCCGCAAAGGTACGACGCAGTCGAAAGCCCCCGCCGCCACCCTTTCCCAGGCGGCAACAAGTTCTTCGGCCGAGCCGTGGGCTAGATCCTCAGGAATCAGCCCAAGCTCCATCAGGAACCTAGTGGGGTCCATCAGACACCTGGGGTGGAACCACCGAACTGGCTCCGTCTCCCTGCGGTGTGGGTTTGTGGTTCGAAAGTCCAGGCGAAGGAGCGAATGATCCATCCATGGCAGGGGAGTAATGACTAAGTCCCCCACTTCCATGTCGTTTAGCCACTGTCTCGAGACAAAAATCAAGTCCAGCATGTGTCCCCCGATGTGTGTGGGCCCATTCACTAACTGGCTCAGGTCCACGGCTGCCATGGAGGCCATGAGCTCCCAAGCCGTCGACGATGTTTTGCCTACTGACGGCAGGTTGAAGTCCCCCATGACCATAAGCCTGGGGTATCAACCGCCAACTCGGCTATAACATTGAGCAGCTCAGGCAGGGCTGCCATCACATGGCAGGGAGCCAGGTACGTGATCAGCAAGCCCACTTGTAACCCCTGGCCCCACCGTACAAGGAGAGACTCACATCCGGCTGTCTGACCTCCCTCGGCTCCAAACTCTCATTGATGATAACTGCTACCCCTCCACCGCTGCCTTGAACCCTGGCTGATGAAATGCACGGAAACCTGGTGGACACATTTCAATGAGAGGAACCCCGCCTTCCATGCCCAACCAGGTCTCTGTAATGCCCATCAGGTCCGCACTCCCTCTTGTATCAGATCTAAAATGAGGGGGGCCTTATTAATCACGGACCTGGCATTGCATAACATCAGCCGAAGGTCAAGGCCCTGAGGAATCCCACCACATGGGCAACGGGAAAAGACAGAGGGACCGGACTGCATAATCGCTTGCAAACAGTGAGGGCGCACTCCCAGAACATGATGTGGTCCCCCCTTCTGCCATATCTGCCCCTCCCATAGACTGTGCCAATCAAATAGCCCCCTGGACATGGGCACTAGCCTCCTCCCCCAATATCACCTTCGGACCTACCTTTATGTTGCGAGCTCTAGCAAAGTCTGGCCTCCTCCCAGATGGGTCACCCCCCTGACCCCCCCTAACCCTCCCACCCCTTAAAAACCCCTTAAAAATGACTCTAAAAAATTTCTAAGCCCCTTTTTGGCTACATGCCAAAATTTTGTTTTCCAGTTCTTGTTTGCCTTTTTGCAATATTTCCTCTAGTAGCTCAGCCATCATTGCAGGGAGATTTTCTTCTATTTTCCGGGATATTTTGAAAGCGGAGATATACCATCGATTTCTCCATCTCCAAATTTATTATGGCTTCTTCCAGTTCCCTATGTTCCACCATCATTTTATTCGTTACTATGTCCATTTTTTTCCATATGTTCCATTTTCGCCTCTACCGACTTTATCTTTTGTTCATTTTTAATTATCATTTCCTGCACTGTAACAATTTTATCATTAAGCTTTCGTATCTCCTCCTTTATCTCTTACCAGTATTTCTGCTGCAATATTATCTCTACTCTTTGTGATGTTTAGTTCACCTCAATAGAAACCTCGTCTTTTCCCATCTATCCTTCCTTATCCTTGGGGTACCAAATTTTCTAAATAACAATTGTCAAACCCTGTGGCCAGGCATACTTAGAAAGGAACCATTTAGATTTCCGGAAATATCTTCACTCCTAACAGTGTAAAGTATAATATTTCAAAAGCAATTCTTGCTAAAGCAATTCTTCTGTTCAAGTGATACTTAGCATAATTAAGAGGAGTTGTTCTAATCACTTTCTCATACTTCTGCCTTCCTCTGGGATGAGGTATCTCTTAGGCAACGGTTTTGTTTTCTCCCCTATATTCCCAGGGCCTTCTAGATATTCCATCCTAACAATATTCCCACAGTTAAGTGTTTTTGAAATGGTGTTGCTGAATTATAATTTCCAGCAACTCTCACCACTGCCTGATTCTGACTGAGGCAGTGAAGAGTTCTTGAAATCCAGGAATATCTAGCTACAAATTTCCCACTCCTGTCTTAATCTGATTAATGCTATGAATATTGGAGACCTGGCTTTGTAACCAAAGCATCCTCAGTAATAGGGTGGAGGACCACCAGGAGAGGTCAGAAGGAGGGGACAAAAGGCAGGAGGGCTGCTGGTGGCCAAGTGCTAAGGCCCTCACACTCTCTCATTATAATTTGCTTCCTTCCCTTCTTTTTCCTTCCTTGCTCTCTTTCCCTCTTTCCTTCTTCTTCTTCTTTTTTTTTTTTTGGTTTTTCTGTCCCTTCTTGGATGCTCAAATGTAAAAGGGGAAACATTCCTCGCCTTATGATCAAATGCCACTTTTGCTAGTAGCTTTTGGTTACTTATAAGAATGAGAACAAACCAGGTTCAGTTTATCCCATGCTTGCATTTTGTGGGGGCGGCCGCAGAATACAGTACAGCAAAACTGTCAAAATTATGCACCTGATAGTTGATCAGAGCTCCTCTGTTTTTTATGTGCAACAGCTTTAGTGTTTAAGATCAGAGGTAAGTTAGTTGCTTTTCTATTAATACATTTAAAGGACTTTAAAGAGCTCTCCTGTAGGGACCCTGCCATTTTTTAATTCAGACTGGAAATACAGCACTACTATATATATATATATATATGTATGTATGTACGTATGTATGTATGTAGGTCTTTGGTTATTCGGGTTATCTCTCGCGTAAAATTGGAAGTGTCTTGGCGACGTTTCGACGAAGTCTCATTCGTCGTCATCAGGCTTCAGCTTCGTGCTTCTGGGAGAATAACCCGAATAACCAAAGACCTATATACAAACACCCGCGAAAACCTCAGAAAACATATATATATATATGTGTGTGTGTGTGTGTGTATATGTATGTGTATATATATATACACACACACACATATAGAAACTGCTTTCCACTTAACTACTTAATGAGACCTCGTTGTCTCATGGAGCACACTTACATGCAAATTGGGCGAGACAAAGAGAGAGTGAGAGAGAGCAATCCAATGCAACCTGTGTGTATGTGTGTGTGTGTGTGTATGTATGTATGTATGGGAGAGAGTGCAATCTTCAGCCAGGGCACCCAAGCTGCTGGCAGTGGCACAGGTGGCAGGAGCCACCTGAGCAGCGAAGCGGTGTGGGGGGTGGAATATGCAGCAAAGCAGGTATGTGTGGAACTGCCTCCCCCATGCCCTGCACCAGCTTATCTGAGTGCCCCGCCAGCCAGGCACTGAAGCACTGCAACTGCCGCTGCAGCGAGAGAAAAAGAGAGGGGGGGGCTCTCCAAACTCTGTTTGTGTATATGAGAGAGAAAGTGTGCGATCCCTGTTTCATTTGGGGCATTCAAACTGCTGACAGCAGCCGGGGGGGGGGGGAGGACGCAGAAGCCACCTGAGCAGCCATTTTTCTCCCCATCCTCCCCACTCAAGCAGCAGCGGGCTCTGCGGGACAGCAGGGCCTCTCATTTTTCCCCCGGCGCAGCAAACTCCAGCTTCAGTCAGGGCATTCAAGCTACTGGTGCCAGCAGCCACCAAAGCAGCCATGATTGCCTCCTCCTCAACCAGCCAGTCAGCACTACCTGACCTGCTCCCTGCTTGGCCCGCCAGTGCAAAGCCTTTATTTATTTATTTATTTATTTATTTATTAATCATATTTATATACCGCCCTATCTCCCGAAGGACTCAGGGCGGTTTACAGGCACTTAAAAATACATAATACATAAATACAATATAAAACAATTAAAAAACTTATTCTAAAGCCCGTTATTAGAATATAAAAACAAAACCCAATTAAAACCCATAAATTTAAAATCTAGCTCAGTCCTGCACAATTAAATAGGTATGTTTTAAGCCCGCGGCGGAAGGTCCGAAGGTCCTTAAGATATCATTGGGTACCCAATTTTAATTCCCAACTACATCTATGGCAATTAGATTCATTATCTCCCCTTATTTGACCTTTCTGGTTCTGCTATTTGCCTTGTGCCTACTTCATTCTGAAAGCCCACCATGGTAGAGATCCGTTCTCTCTATTTCTTATAAAGCTCCATATGTACCAATTGTAATTATAGTGATTTTAGAAATAAGAACAGCAGCAATAGCAAAACTCCAGCTCCAGAAGCTTTGTTGATTTGAAACATTTTTTTCTTTCACTTAATCATTAATTTAGGCTCCCCAAAGTCCTCCAAACAGATCTAATTTAAATAAGTTCAGAATAATAGAATACAGTAGACATATTTGGGGCACAGTGATCTAGAACAGGCTACCATATGATTACATTCAAATTCCAGACCAGACTAACTAATAGAGGTCTGGAGAACTTGCTAAGTTCAGCTGAGTCTGTGTCTGGAGCACAGACATAGCTATAAAGCTGTTTACTACTCTTGGATGAGGAAAACAAATCACAGCAGAGAATAGTAGAACATGAAATCTGCCAGTGAGCTATTCCTAATTTCTGACACTGAAAATAAACAAGCTGTCATCTGGGCACAACTGCCACAGGTTCAGTTCCTAAGCCAAATGTGGTGCCTGTCATCAGAAAGAAGCAATAAATAGCACACTGCTTGGTATCAGCTGCTTGTCAGAAAACAAAACCCAGAGACCAGTAGTGCTCTAAAAGCAGGAAAAGGAAAGAAAGGAAAGGAAATATATATAGTCACTGGTCTGGCTCACCAAATATTAGGGCCCCTTACATTGTGCTGAAAAGAAATAAAGTAGATCTGGAGCAAGGACCAGGCAGAGGCATTAATACAGAGCTGGACATATTATGGTACCGATTGCTCCCGAAAGCTGGAATGAAGTTTCTAAAAAAATTCTAAAAGTTACTGTCTCAAAATTTTATTTTAGATATATTAAGGAGAAATGACCAAATAAATGATTAACATTTTGATATATTTTAAGCTTTTATTCTGATTATGTTTACATTTTTAATTTTAAAAACATTGGAGCAAATCTCTTCATGTTACTGAAAGTTTTTCAGATTATAAAGTTGTGCTTTTGCATAGACCTGGAGACCAGAAGATTAATAAAGACTAAGAAAAAGATGATAGTAACAATACTGTTAATGTTGTGGTTGATGACTTATATGACTCTTATTCCCCTTCAATCCATTCAGACTCTGAGTGGACATAGAAATAATTATTTACAGAAATTGTTCAGTAACTGATTAAACATAAAATGTGTAAAAATCACTATCACATGCTATTGCAGTGGCCACTGCCATAAATTTAACTTCAAACTAGTTGAATACATGGTAGGGGGAAAAAAGTATCTCTTCAACTGAACTCAATTCCTGGAATTATGTGGACACATCCATCTTGTTTTCTTGGCAACAATTATCTCTGCTTTTTAAGGACTTTTTATTTTAACTTCCAAGTCTAGTTAACAGCCCTGATATTCTCTTGCCATCCCAGAACTAATCAAGCTTGATTCTGCTTAACCCCTGAGTCAAAGTAAATTCTGACAGGTAGTGCCACCTACTGAAATGAACAGAGAAAAGGGGGGAATGAACTTCATGTTTTGAAATGTTCTAATTTGTCACATTTATATTAGTTACAAGCCCATCAAAATAAATTTGCACCTACTCTTTAGCCTTTCCCTTTCCCAAGAATAGGGCATTGCTTTATTATGGCCACATTTAGTGTGTTTGTGTGTGTGAGAGAGAGAGAAAGAGAGAGACAGACAGAGAGTCATAAAACTTATAGAGAGGGTTCTAGGACAAACTCTTTTTTCATTTACTTAATTTCAGTATTTCATTTGTTTCATTTAATTGCTATATCCATATCTATAAATTTCGACAAGGTTTTGTGGGAGGGGGCAGCTGTACTCACATTGAGGTGTGAATTTGTGACTGTGACAGTTGCCTGGAGTCCTAAGGAGATATTGGGCAGTGATGGAGAAGTGTATAGGCTGAGCTGGCTAGCTGATCCATCCACAGTAACAGCTTGGTGCTGGGGCAACATCTATATAAAACGAAAAGAAGGATTAGAAAGAGGGAGCAGTAGATAAGACAATACAGATAAATAAGAATATGTCGTATATAGCAGTAAGAAAAAAAACTTGATATTCTCCCAGTTTTCTGATGTGACCTCATTAACAAGGCAAGACAGAGCAGAGATATATCCTGGGATATAAAAGCCAAAAATAATTATTTTCTTATTTTATATATATTATATCCAAGAAGCAAAATAATAAATAGCTGAGGGATCAATGTCCCTGAATGTTGGTTAACATGCAGTCTGGAAATCTGGGCCTATGCTGGCCAGGAATTATGGGATTTAATAGTCTAATACATCTAGCCAAGCAGAGTTGATAAGACTAGTATAAGCATTTCCTCTTTAATTATCTCATAATCCGAGCAGATTTACATGTGCTTAATAATCTAAAAATTGTAAGAAATAACAGTTGTGATACAAAAACTCATCAATAAAACAAAGAAGATTAATACTCTCCAATTATTTTCAGAGAAACTTTACCCACCAAGGAAACTAAATTAATTTCTGTGCCAAAACTAAACTTGGATTGGATTGGATTGGATTTCTAAGCCATATACAATCATACAGCTGCATTTCAAGGCAGCTGGGACTCTGAACTTGTAAAGAAGTATGCATTGCTTTCTTTTTAGCTTTTATTTCCTTAGACACATGAAAGAGGACACAAGTTACATTCCTCCAAATATTTTGTCCACATCTTCATTCTGCCTCAACAAATCCCACCAAATTAGACTACTTGGATTATTCTTACAACTGCTGCATCAGTAATGTGGGATTCCAGCAGATAAGAATTGTTCCTAAAGTGTGTTATAAACTTGTCATAAGACCATTTACCTGTCTGCTAATATTAGATTTTAGTATCTTATTAGTTGGGCTGCACAACTATCAAAGATGCAATGAAGACAGTTTTGGCTGACTCCATCCTTTGACCCTTTTCTCTTTGGTCTACTGCAGTTGGCCTGGTTAGCATAGTATCTGCCAGTAACTATAGATCTTTTCTTTTTTCTTTGGGCGCTACGAACACATTGCTTTACCACTGTAAAGTGAATGATACACTGGGAATAAATGATGGTGTCATTTTAAAGATAAAATTATAGCATATTTCAATTTGATGTAAGATAGAATGAAAGCCTTTCTTGCGTATACACATATACACAGAGACATACATATACTCTGTTTCAAACTGTTATATGTACATTAATCGTATAGTTGCCCTGCAGTATTCCCACATGATTTTGGTAGCTGGACTGTTATGTTAGATATTTAAATAATTAAATTCCTCATAATTTTTTTAAAGAAATCTTCCTAATAGACCTAGATGATGATGATATTGTAAGTGTATTTCAAGCCAGAAATAGGAGTTTGGAACAAGCTTAAATCATATTGCTCTTTGCAATGTTGAAAAGAGGATCTGTCCACCAGGTGGTGCTTTGTAACAGTGGGAAAATACTCTTTAGAAGTCTGCTGGGGAAAGGAACTATCACGTAGAAAGTAATGATAGGCTCTTTTACACTGCAGCCCAGCCCAGTGAAGTCCAGCAGAAATCAAGGGGGAAAAAATTACATTGAGCAATGAGAGAATAGAAATACACACAGAATTTTCCCCACAGAAACAAAGTAAATGTAAGTGAAAATCTCTTCAGGAAACTTTCAGATTGTTACACGAAGCCTGGAACTGTCCATATAAACACTGCATAGAATCACATGCTTCTCTTGGAAAAGAAAGTAAAAGCAATGTTTTTTTGCAACAGACATCCTATCACAATAAAAGGTTTTGTTAAAGAGAAATAGTGAATGTGTGAATTTGCTGCTCTTCTTCCTACTTTCTAAAGAGTCTCAGCTTTTCCTCTTGTTGCTGCCTTATCAGTTCTCGGATGATATTTTTTTTTACTAATTTTTTATTAGATATATTTCAGCATTAAAAACCACATTTCTACTCATTACAGCGTTTCAGTATCAATATCAGTAATATTAACATAGTTACTATTCTATATATTTTATAATCCTTTAGTTATTTATTTTTAAATTGTGACAATATTTACAGATATATACAGCATTTTCTCATTTTGCTATACATGTATTACATATATCGTATGTAACAACGTTATGTCTATCTTCTAACCAGTTTACCATATATTCCATATTTTATAGTGTTCCATTTTTTCTCTATCCTTTAATTCCATAGTTAACTTATCCATCTCTGCACACTCGTATCTTTCTTATTATCATTACATCAGAGGGGACGTTGTCTTTTTTCCAATTTTGGGCAAAGGCAATCCTGGCTGCAGTTATTATATGAAGTGTTATATATTGAAGTTCTTTACTATGTTTCTTCTTAATATGCCCAATAAAAATAATTCCGGTTTCAATTAAATTTTTTGTTTTGTACTTTCTTCCAGTCATTTCTTTATTTTGAGCCAATATTTCCTCACTTTGGGGCAGGTCCACCACATGTGGTAAAAAGTTCCTTGTTTATACTTGCATCTCCAACATTTGGGCAACCTATTCGGAAACATTTTGGCCAATCTTGCTTGGGGCAAATGGGTGTTGGTCCTATCTGAACACCTCTTCTACTGGAGGCTGGGAGAGAGAATCCAGGATGGGTGTTGCTCTGTTCTTTTGCCTGGAGACTAAGCACGCAATCATAATTTGCATATGTAGTCCCGCCTTCCTCGCCAGGTGCTTCCCCAGTTCTGTGAAGGCGTAGCAATGAAGTAAATTTGACCTGAAAAATTATAAGCCCCTCCTGGACTGTGAACCAGACGTTAAAAAGGGTGGGGCTGGATTCTCTTTCCCAGCCTTCAGTAGAAGAGGTGTTCAGATAGGGCCAACACCCATTCTCCCTGGAACTGGATCGAGAGAATCCAGGATGGGACCTACCAAAGCCTGCCTGTCCCTCCAATGGGTGGGTAGCTGTCTGATCTTAAGTCCTCTGCAGTATGTACTCTCTGGAGGATGCGCCTCCCAAAGTCTGCTTCAGCCAAAGCGAATCTGTCCAATTTATAATGATGGATGAATGGGGAAGGGGAGGACCAGGTGGCTGCCCGACACACCTCTTCAATGGAAACCTGTGTCATCCACGCCGCTGTAGTGGCCGCACTTCTGGTAGAATGAGCCGTAATTCAGCCAGGTACTGGGAGGGCCTGTACCTCATTTGCTTTAACTATACAGGCCCTAATCCATCTTCCCATCGTAGAAAGAGACACTCTATTGCCCAAAGTTGATGACTGAAATGAAACAAACAAGGATTCCATCTTGTTTAGATTTATCCAATCGTTAAGCCAAGTCATGGCTATCAATGGTAGTAACGTTCCCAATCCAGGAGTCCAAAACCTACCTTATTTCTGCTGTCTTGCAACAGCTTTAATTTTATTTGAGATTTCTTCCCTAGCCAAATAAACTTTAATATTGCTTTATTAAGTTCTTCAAAAAAATTCCCTAATTTTATTAGTACTGTTTGGGAGAGAAAGGATTTTAGGTAATATATAAATTTTAATTGTGGCAATTCTTCCAATTAGTTTATTTTCGCCCAATTGTCCAAATCTTTTTGTATTTGTTGTACTAATTTATTATAATTGTCTTCTTTTATAGGAGCATTTCGCTGTTAACCAAATTCCAAGATATTTCACTTTCTTAGTCGTCCGAGTCCCTAATTTCTCCTCCAATTTCTCTTTCTGACTAGTGGTAAAGTTTTAAGTATCTTTGTCTTGTCTTTATTTATTTTAAGCCCTGCTACTATGCTGAATTCGTCTATTTCTTGCATTAGTCTGATTCCGATCTCTAATGGAACTTCTATATTACTGGGTTTGGTACATGCTGTGGTATTGGGTCACAAAAGCTGACTCTGTAAATCACTCAGAGATGATTGTAAAGTGCTGTGAAGTGGTATATAAGTCTTGAAAGCTACTGCCTTCGCATTTTGGCATGCATATATATTCTGTATCACCGCATTCATTGGGGTTGCCATTTGCTTGTTTTCCCTGTTCACGTGGATATCTCTGTTAGATATAAGTTATTTTCCTTTAGGTTATTGCACGGTGTTTTGGATATCCCACTCTGCCACCACGTTGCCATGGATCCTCTTGGCCTTCCTGCTTTGGCTTACATGCTTAGAGTGAGCATTTTTTTTTTCCCAATGTAAGAATCTGTTGAACTGAAGAAACTAACCTTTTTATTTGACCCATTATTAGTGGGTTTGGTACATGTTGTGGTATTGGGTCACAAAGGCTGACTCTGTAAACCACTCAGACGGGGTTGTAAAGTGCTGTGAAGTGGTATATAAGTCTTGAAAGCTACTGCCTTCGCATTTTGGTTGCATATATATTCTGTATCACCGCATTGATTGGGGTTGCCATTTGCTTGTTTTTCTCTTTCAGATGGACATCTCTGTTCAATATTTATTTATTCAAATTTGTATTTTATTTTATTTAAATATCTACTTTGCTTTATGATATTGCACGGTGTTTTGGATATCCCACTCTGCCACCACGTTGCCATGGATCCTCTGGTCTATATCCAATTCAATGGGCTCTCATACCCCAGAGGGCCCACTCCAGCCTCCTTGACCTTTTAGGCAACCCTTGATTGCTGTCACTCTTCCCAGGTCTACTGCTGCTCCTTATTACCAGGAATAAAGTCATTCTTCCCAATGAGTCTCAGCTTTTCCTCTTGTTGCTGCCTTATGACTTCTGGGATGATATTGGCTCACAATTTAGGGCCTGATCCCATTCCAGATTGGCCTTCCTGCTTTGTATTAGATGCTTAGAGTGGGCACTTTCTTCTCCCAATGTAAGAATCTGTTCAACTGAAGAAACTAACCTTTTTCTTTGACCCATATTAGTGGGTTTGGTACATGCTGCGGTATTGGGCACAAAGGCTGACTCTGTAAACCACTCAGACGGGATTGTAAAGTGCTGTGAAGTGGTATATAAGTCCCATTTTGGCTTGCATATATATTCTGTATCACCGCATTCATTGGGGTTGCCATTTGCTTGTTTTCCCCACTCAGGTGGATATTTCTCTTAGATATCCTATTTTGCTTAAGGTTATTGCACTCTGTTTTGGATTCTCTGGCCTGTATCCAGTTCAGTGTGCTCTCATACCCCAGAGGGCCAACTCCAATCTCGCTGGCCTTTTAAGGAACCGTACTTTGCTGCCACACTCTTCCCAGGTCTACTGCTGCTCCTTATTACCAGGAATAGTGTCATCCTTCCCAATGAGTCTCAGCTTTTGCTCCTGTTGCTGCCTTATGACATCTCGGATGATATTGACTCACAGATTAGGGCCTGATCCCATTTTTGGCTGGCCTTCCTGCTTTGGCTTACATGGTTAGAGTGGGCACTTTCTTTTCGAAATGTAAGAATCTGTTGAACTTTTTATTTGACCCCTATTTGAGCCATATTTTATTTGATCCAGGTTTGGTGCATGCTGTGGTATTGGATCACGAAGGCTGACTCTGTAAACCACTCAGACGGGGTTGTAAAGTGCTGTGAAGTGGTATGTAAGTCTTGAAAGTTACTGCCTTCGCATTTTGGCATGCATATATATTCTGTATCACCGCATTGATTGGGGTTGCCATTTGCTTGTTTTCCCTGTTCAGGTGGATATCTCTGTTAGATATAAGTTATTTTCCTTTAGGTTATTGCATGGTGTTTTGGATATCCCACTCTGCCACCACGTTGCCATGGATCCTCTTGGCCTTCCTGCTTTGGCTTACATGCTTAGAGTGAGCATTTTTTTTTCCCAATGTAAGAATCTGTTGAACTGAAGAAACTAACCTTTTTATTTGACCCATTATTAGTGGGTTTGGTACATGTTGTGGTATTGGGTCACAAAGGCTGACTCTGTAAACCACTCAGACGGGGTTGTAAAGTGCTGTGAAGTGGTATATAAGTCTTGAAAGCTACTGCCTTCGCATTTTGGTTGCATATATATTCTGTATCACCGCATTGATTGGGGTTGCCATTTGCTTGTTTTTCTCTTTCAGATGGACATCTCTGTTCAATATCTACTTTGCTTTATGATATTGCACGGTGTTTTGGATATCCCACTCTGCCACCACGTTGCCATGGATCCTCTGGTCTATATCCAGTTCAGTGGGCTCTCATACCCCAGAGGGCCCACTCCAGCCTCCTTGACCTTTTAGGCAACCCTTGATTGCTGTCACTCTTCCCAGGTCTACTGCTGCTCCTTATTACCAGGAATAAAGTCATTCTTCCCAATGAGTCTCAGCTTTTCCTCTTGTTGCTGCCTTATGACTTCTGGGACGATATTGGCTCACAACTTAGGGCCTGATCCCATTTCAGATTGGCCTTCCTGCTTTGGCTTAGATGCTTAGAGTGGGCACTTTCTTCTCCCAATGTAAGAATCTGTTCAACTGAAGAAACTAACCTTTTTCTTTGACCCATATTAGTGGGTTTGGTACATGCTGCGGTATTGGGCACAAAGGCTGACTCTGTAAACCACTCAGACGGGGTTGTAAAGTGCTGTGAAATGGTATATAAGTCCCATTTTGGCTTGCATATATATTCTGTATCACCGCATTCATTGGGGTTGCCATTTGCTTGTTTTCCCCACTCAGGTGGATATTTCTCTTAGATATCCTATTTTGCTTAAGGTTATTGCACTCTGTTTTGGATTCTCTGGCCTGTATCCAGTTCAGTGTGCTCTCATACCCCAGAGGGCCAACTCCAACCTCCCTGGCCTTTTAGGCAACCCTTGATTGCTGTCACTCTTCCCAGGTCTACTGCTGCTCCTTATTACCAGGAATAAAGTCATCCGTCCCAATGAGTCTCAGCTTTTCCTCTTATTAATTAATTAATTTATTAATTAAATTTCTATACCGCCCTTCTCCTGAAGGACTCCGGGTGGTGTACAGCCTGATTTAAAACACATAAATACACAATATAAATCCCAGATTTAAAATGCATTTAAAACGAAATAGTTAACTGGCCAAATTAACTAAAACGGTCATAGACCGATATAAAACCCTTAAAATTTAAAATTATAAATAGATTAATACATTAAAATTAAGTTAAAATTAAATTATAACACTTAGGCTAGTCCCCCCCAATTGAATAATAGAGTCTTCAGTTCCCGCTTGAAGGTTCGGAGGTCGGGAAGTTGACGTAGCCCTGAAGGTAACTCATTCCATAGGGTCAGTGCAGCCACAGAGAAGGCTCTCCCTCTGGGGGCCACCAGCCGACAGTTTGGCTGATGGCACCCGGAGCAGGCCCACTTTGTGGGAGCGCACAGGTCGTTGGGAGGCTATCGATGGCAGAAGGCTCGTAAATAGCCCGGTCCTAAGCCATGGAGCGCTTTGAAGGTAAGCACTAACACCTTGAATTGCACCCGGAAGGCTACCGGCAGCCAGTGCAGGCCACGCAGGATAGGTGTTATATGGGAGCAATGTGGTGCTCCCACTATTATCCGCGCAGCCGCATTCTGGACTAGCAGGAGCCTCCCGGTGCTCTTCAAGGGGAGCCCCATGTAGAGAGCATTGTAATAGTCCAAGCGAGAGGTAACGAGGGCGTGAGTGACCGTGTGTAGGGAGTCCCGGTCAAGAAAGGGGCGCAACTGGCGCATCAGGCGAACCTGATGAAATGCTCCCCTGGCGACGGCCGTCAGGTGCTCTTCTAGGGACAGCCAATCGTCCAGGAGAAC
The DNA here is from genome assembly GCF_028640845.1 of Ahaetulla prasina. Taxonomy (NCBI): domain Eukaryota; kingdom Metazoa; phylum Chordata; class Lepidosauria; order Squamata; family Colubridae; genus Ahaetulla; species Ahaetulla prasina. The sequence goes on along the minus strand of NC_080542.1, from coordinate 33,760,159 downwards.
GCCCAAGTTGCGCACCCTTCCCCTGGGGGTCAGAACTTCACCCCCCACAGTCAGCGAAGGCGTAAGCTGACTGTACAGGGACGCCGGAACCCACAGCCACTCTGTCTTGGTGGGGTTGAGCTGGAGCCTGTTCCTCCCCATCCAGACCCGCACGGCCTCCAGACACCAGTCCATCACCTCGACAGCTTCGCAGGGGTGGTTCGGGGTGGAAATGTACAGCTGAGTATCATCAGCGTACAGATGATAATCCACCCCGAAACCACGGATAACCTCACCCAGCGGCTTCATATAGATGTTGAACAGGAGAGGCGAGAGAACCGACCCCTGAGGCACCCCACAAGTGAGGCACCTAGAGGTCGATCTCCGCCCCCCTGCCAACACCGTCTGCGAATGGTCAGAGAGATAGGATGAGAACCACCGGTAAACGGTGCCTCCCACCCCCAATCCCTCCAACCGCCGCAGCAGGATACCATGGTCGATAGTATCAAAAGCCGCCGAGAGATCTAACAGGACCAGGACAGAGGAACATCCCCTGTCCCGAGCCTTCCAGAGGTCATCCACCAGCGCGACCAAAGCCGTCTCGGTGCTGTAACCAGGTCTGAAGCCGGACTGGAACGGGTCTAGAAAGACAGTTTCCTCCAGGTATTGGGGAAGCTGATATGCCACCACACTCTCAACAACCTTCGCCAGAAAGCAAAGGTTGGAGACTGGACGATAGTTCGCCAATACAGCTGGATCCAAGGATGGCTTCTTGAGGAGGGGCCTCACCACCGCCTCTTTCAAGGCGGTGGGAAAAATGCCCTCCAACAAGGAAGCGTTGGTAATTCCCAGGAGCCAGCCTCGTGTCACCACCCGTGTGGCCAGTACCAACCAGGAGGGACACGGGTCCAACATGTGGTGGGATTCAGCCTAGCCAACAACCTGTCCATGTCATCAGGGGTCACAGGCTCAAACTCAGCCAGGTAATATCCACAAGACTCGTCCCCGTCCCCTCGCCCGGATCTATCCAATCAGTGTCCAGTCCATCCGGATCCGAGCGATTTTATCGGACAGTTACTGTACAAAATCCTCAGCACGCCCCTGCAAGGGGTCTTCCCGAGCCTCCTGCGAAAGCAGGGAGCGGGTCACTTTAAACAGGGTAGCTGGGCGGTTATCTGCCGATGCGATAAGAGCGGAGAAATAATTATGTTTCGCCGTTCTCATCGCCACTAGATAGGTCTGAATATGAGACCTAACTAGTGTTCGGTCGGATTTGGTGCGGCTGGACCTCCAGGCACTCTCTAGGCGTCTTTTCCGGCGCTTCATCTCCCTCAGCTCCTCGTTATACCAAGGAGCTGGGCGAGTTCGGCGCCGGTTCAGAGGCCGCAAAGGCACGACGCGGTCCAAAGCCCCGGCGGCCACCCCTTCCCAGGCGGCCACCAGTTCTTCGACCGAGTTGTGGGCTAATTCCCCAGGAAGCGGCCCAAGCTCCGTCAGGAACCTCTCAGGGTCCATCAGGCGCCTGGGATGGAACCATCGAACCGGCTCTGCCTCCCTGCGGCGGGGTGCGGCGGTTCGAAAGTCTAGCTGAAGGAGTAAATGATCTGACCATGACAAGGGTTTAACAATTAATTCCCCTAAATCCAGATCATTAAGCCACTGTCCCAAGACGAAATTCAAGTCCAGAGTGTAACCCCCGGTGTGGGTGGGACCATTAACTACCTGGGTCAGGTCCAAGGCCGCCATGGAAGCCATGAACTCCCGAACTGCCGTTGACGATTCGCCCACCGACGGCAAGTTGAAATCCCCCATAACCATAAGTCTGGGGGTCTCAACGCCATCCCGGCTATCATCTCCGACAACTCGGGCAGGCCTGCTGCCATGCAGTAAGGAGCCAGGTACGTAACCAGCATGCCCACCTGTACCCCACGGCCCCACTTTACCAGAAGGGTTTCACAACCGGCTATCTGCGGGACAGTGACCTCCCTCGGTTCTAGACCCTCGTGGATAACAACCGCTACCTCCCCACCCCTACCCTGGGCCCTCAGTTGATGGAATGCCTGGAAACCTGGTGGGCACATCTCGACAAGAGGAACCCCCCTTCTGCGCCCAACAGAAGGGGGGTTGCTGCTTTATGACTTGTTGCTGCTTTATGACTTCTGGGACGATATTGTCTCACAACTTAGGGCCTGAAACCATTTCAGATTGGCCTTCCTGCTTTGGCTTAGATGCTTAGAGTGGGCACTTTCTTCTCCCAATGTAAGAATCTGTTCAACTGGAGAAACTAACCTTTTTCTTTGACCCATATTAGTGGGTTTGGTACATGCTGCGGTATTGGGCACAAAGGCTGACTCTGTAAACCACTCAGACGGGGTTGTAAAGTGTTGTGAAGTGGTATATAAGTCTTGAAAACTACTGCCTTCGCATTTTGGCTTGCATATATATTCTGTATCACCGCATTGATTGGGGTTGCCATTTGCTTGTTTTCCCTGTTCACGTGGATATCTCTGTTAGATATAAGTTATTTTCCTTTAGGTTATTGCATGGTGTTTTGGATATCCCACTCTGCCACCACGTTGCCATGGATCCTCTTGGCCTTCCTGCTTTGGCTTACATGCTTAGAGTGAGCATTTTTTTCCCCCAATGTAAGAATCTGTTGAACTGAAGAAACTAACCTTTTTATTTGACCCATTATTAGTGGGTTTGGTACATGTTGTGGTATTGGGTCACAAAGGCTGACTCTGTAAACCACTCAGACGGGGTTGTAAAGTGCTGTGAAGTGGTATATAAGTCTTGAAAGCTACTGCCTTCGCATTTTGGTTGCATATATATTCTGTATCACCGCATTGATTGGGGTTGCCATTTGCTTGTTTTTCTCTTTCAGATGGACATCTCTGTTCAATATCTACTTTGCTTTATGATATTGCACGGTGTTTTGGATATCCCACTCTGCCACCACGTTGCCATGGATCCTCTGGTCTATATCCAGTTCAGTGGGCTCTCATACCCCAGAGGGCCCACTCCAGCCTCCTTGACCTTTTAGACAACTGTACTTTGCTGCCACACTCTTCCCAGGTCTACTGCTGCTCCTTATTACCAGGAATAAAGTCATTCTTCCCAATGAGTCTCAGCTTTTCCTCTTGTTGCTGCCTTATGACTTCTGGGACGATATTGGCTCACACCTTAGGGCCTGATCCCATTTCAGATTGGCCTTCCTGCTTTGGCTTAGATGCTTAGAGTGGGTACTTTCTTCTCCCAATGTAAGAATCTGTTCAACTGGAAAAACTAACCTTTTTCTTTGACCCATATTAGTGGGTTTGGTACGTGCTGCGGTATTGGGCACAAAGGCTGACTCTGTAAACCACTCAGACGGGGTTGTAAAGTGCTGTGAAGTGGTATATAAGTCCCATTTTGGCTTGCATATATATTCTGTATCACCGCATTCATTGGGGTTGCCATTTGCTTGTTTTCCCCACTCAGGTGGATATTTCTCTTAGATATCCTATTTTGCTTAAGGTTATTGCACTCTGTTTTGGATTCTCTGGCCTGTATCCAGTTCAGTGTGCTCTCATACCCCGGAGGGCCAACTCCAATCTCGCTGGCCTTTTAAGGAACCGTACTTTGCTGCCACACTCTTCCCAGGTCTACTGCTGCTCCTTATTACCAGGAATAGTGTCATCCTTCCCAATGAGTCTCAGCTTTTTCTCCTGTTGCTGCCTTATGACATCTCGGATGATATTGACTCACAGATTAGGGCCTGATCCCATTTTTGGCTGGCCTTCCTGCTTTGGCTTACATGGTTAGAGTGGGCACTTTCTTTTCGAAATGTAAGAATCTGTTGAACTTTTTATTTGACCCCTATTTGAGCCATATTTTATTTGATCCAGGTTTGGTGCATGCTGTGGTATTGGATCACGAAGGCTGACTCTGTAAACCACTCAGACGGGGTTGTAAAGTGCTGTGAAGTGGTATGTAAGTCTTGAAAGCTACTGCCTTCGCATTTTGGCTTCCATATATATTCTGTATCACCGCATTGATTGGGGTTGCCATTTGCTTGTTTTCCCTGTTCAGGTGGATATCTCTATTAGATATCCTATTTTGCTTTAAGATTTTGCACTTTTTTGGATTCTCTGGCCTGTATCCAGTTCAGTGGGCTCTCAAACCCCAAAGGGCCCACTCCAATCTCCCTGACCTTTTAGACAACCCTTGATTGCTGTCACTCTTCCCAGGTCTACTGCTGCTCCTTATTACCAGGAATAAAGTCATCCGTCCCAATGAGTCTCAGCTTTTCCTCTTTTTGCTGCCTTATGACTTCTGAGATGATATTGGCTCACAGATTAGGGCCTGATCCCATTTCAGATTGGCCTTCCTGCTTTGTATTAGATGCTTAGAGTGGGCACTTTTTTCTCCCAATGTAAGAATCTGTTCAACTGGAGGAACAAACCTTTTTATTTGACACATATTAGTAGGTTTGGTACATGCTGTGGTATTGGATCACAAAGGCTGACTCTGTAAACCACTCAGACTGGGTTGTAAAGTGCTGTGAAGTGGTATATAAGTCTTGAAAGTTACTGCCTTCGCATTTTGGCATGCATATATATTCTGTATCACCGCATTCATTGGGGTTGCCATTTGCTTGTTTTCCCTGTTCACGTGGATATCTCTGTTAGATATAAGTTATTTTCCTTTAGGTTATTGCATGGTGTTTTGGATATCCCACTCTGCCACCACGTTGCCATGGATCCTCTTGGCCTTCCTGCTTTGGCTTACATGCTTAGAGTGAGCATTTTTTTCCCCCAATGTAAGAATCTGTTGAACTGAAGAAACTAACCTTTTTATTTGACCCATTATTAGTGGGTTTGGTACATGTTGTGGTATTGGGTCACAAAGGCTGACTCTGTAAACCACTCAGACGGGGTTGTAAAGTGCTGTGAAGTGGTATATAAGTCTTGAAAGCTACTGCCTTCGCATTTTGGTTGCATATATATTCTGTATCACCGCATTGATTGGGGTTGCCATTTGCTTGTTTTTCTCTTTCAGATGGACATCTCTGTTCAATATCTACTTTGCTTTATGATATTGCACGGTGTTTTGGATATCCCACTCTGCCACCACGTTGCCATGGATTCTCTGGCCTGTATCCAGTTCAGTGTGCTCTCATACCCCAGAGGGCCAACTCCAACCTCCCTGGCCTTTTAGGCAACCTTCCCAGGTCTACTGCTGCTCCTTATTACCAGGAATAAAGTCATCCGTCCCAATGAGTCTCAGCTTTTCCTCTTTTTGCTGCTTTATGACTTCTGAGATGATATTGGCTCACAACTTAGGGCCTGATCCCATTTCAGATTGGCCTTCCTGCTTTGGCTTAGATGCTTAGAGTCAACTGAAGAAACTAACCTTTTTCTTTGACCCATATTAGTGGGTTTGGTACATGCTGCGGTATTGGGCACAAAGGCTGACTCTGTAAACCACTCAGACGGGGTTGTAAAGTGCTGTGAAATGGTATATAAGTCCCATTTTGGCTTGCATATATATTCTGTATCACCGCATTCATTGGGGTTGCCATTTGCTTGTTTTCCCCACTCAGGTGGATATTTCTCTTAGATATCCTATTTTGCTTAAGGTTATTGCACTCTGTTTTGGATTCTCTGGCCTGTATCCAGTTCAGTGTGCTCTCATACCCCAGAGGGCCAACTCCAACCTCCCTGGCCTTTTAGGCAACCCTTGATTGCTGTCACTCTTCCCAGGTCTACTGCTGCTCCTTATTACCAGGAATAAAGTCATCCGTCCCAATGAGTCTCAGCTTTTCCTCTTATTAATTAATTAATTTATTAATTAAATTTCTATACCGCCCTTCTCCCGAAGGACTCCGGGTGGTGTACAGCCTGATTTAAAACACATAAATATACAATATAAATCCCAGATTTAAAATGCATTTAAAACGAAATAGTTAACAGGCCAAATTAACTAAAACGGTTATAGACTGATATAAAACCCTTAAAATTTAAAATTATAAATAGATTAATACATTAAAATTAAGTTAAAATTAAATTATAACACTTAGGCTAGTCCCCCCCAATTGAATAATAGAGTCTTCAGTTCCCGCTTGAAGGTTCGGAGGTCGGGAAGTTGACGTAGCCCTGAAGGTAACTCATTCCATAGGGTCAGTGCAGCCACAGAGAAGGCTCTCCCTCTGGGGGCCACCAGCCGACAGTTTGGCTGATGGCACCCGGAGCAGGCCCACTTTGTGGGAGCGCACAGGTCGTTGGGAGGCTATCGATGGCAGAAGGCTCGTAAATAGCCCGGTCCTAAGCCATGGAGCGCTTTGAAGGTAAGCACTAACACCTTGAATTGCACCCGGAAGGCTACCGGCAGCCAGTGCAGGCCACACAGGATAGGTGTTATATGGGAGCAACGTGGTGCCCCCTCTATTACCCGCGCAGCTGCATTCTGGACTAGCTGGAGCCTCCTGGTGCTCTTCAAGGGGAGCCCCATGTAGAGAGCATTGCAATAGTCCAAGCGAGAGGTAACGAGGGCATGAGTGACTGTGCGTAAGGAGTCCCGGTCAAGAAAGGGGCGCAACTGGCGCATCAGGCGAACCTGATAAAATGCTCCCCTGGCGACGGCCGTCAGATGTTCTTCTAGGGACAGCCAATCGTCCAGGAGAATGCCCAAGTTGCGCACCCTTCCACTGGGGGTCAGAACTTCACCCCCCACAGTCAGTGAAGGCGTAAACTGACTGTACCGGGACGCCGGAACCCACAGCCACTCTGTCTTGGTGGGGTTGAGCTGGAGCCTGTTCCTCCCCATCCAGACCCGCACGGCCTCAAGACACCGGTCCATCACCTCGACAGCTTTGCTGGGGTGGTTCGGGGTGGAAATGTACAGCTGAGTATCATCAGCATACAGATGATAATCCACCCCGAAACCACGGATGACCTCACCCAGTGGCTTCATATAGATGTTGAACAGGAAAGACGAGAGATCCGACCCCTGAGGCACCCCACAAGTGAGGCACCTAGAGGTCGATCTCTGCCCTCCTGCCAACACCATCTGCGAACGGTCAGAGAGATAGGATGATAAACGGTGCCTCCCACCTCCAATCCCTGCAACCGCCGCAGCAGGATACCACGGTCGATGATATCAAAGGCCGCCAAGAGATCTAACAGGACCAGGACAGAGGAACATCCCTGTCCCGAGCCCTCAGAGGTCATCCACCAGCGACCAAAGCCGTCTCGGTGCTGTAACCAGGTCTGAAGCGGACTGGAGCGGTCTAGAAAGACAATTTCCTCCAGGTATTGGGGAAGCTGATATGCCACCACACTCTCAACAACCTTCGCCAGAAAGCGAAGGTTGGAGACTGACGATAGTTCGCCAATACAGCTGGATCCAAGGATGGCTTCTTGAGGAGGGCCTCACCACCGCCTCTTTCAAGGCGGTGGAAAATGCCCTCCAACAAGGCGTTGGTAATTCCAGGAGCCAGCCTCGTGTCACCTCCCGTGTGGCCAGTACCAACCAGGAGGGACACGGGTCCAATAAACATGTGGTGGGATTCAGCCTAGCCAACAACCTGTCCATGTCATCAGGGGTCACAGGATCAAACTCAGCCAGGTAATATCCACAAGACTCGTCCCGTCCCTCGCCGGATCTATCCAATCAGTGTCCAGTCCATCCGGATCCGAGCGATTTTATCGGACAGATACTGTACAAAATCCTCAGCACGCCCTGCAAGGGGTCCTCCCGAGCCTCCTGCGAAAGCAGGGAGCGGGTCACCTAAACAGGGTGGCTGGGCGGTTATCTGCCGATGCGATAAGAGCGGAGAAATAATTATTTGCTGTTTTTATCGCCACTAGATAGGTCTGAATATGAGACCTAACTAGTGTTCGGTCAGATTTGGTGCGGCTGGACCTCCAGGCACTCTCTAGGCGTCTTTTCCGGCGCTTCATCTCCCTCAGCTCCTCGTTATACCAAGGAGCTGGGCGAGTTCGGCGCCGGGTCAAAGGCCGCAAAGGCATGACGCGGTCCAAAGCCCCGGCGGCCACCCCTTCCCAGGCGGCCACCAGTTCTTCGACCGAGTTGTGGGCTAATTCCCCAGGAAGCGGCCCAAGCTCCGTCAGGAACCTCTCAGGGTCCATCAGGCGCCTGGGACGGAACCATTGAACCGGCTCTGCCTCCCTGCGGCGGGGTGCAGCGGTTCGAAAGTCTAGCTGAAGGAGTAAATGATCTGACCATGACAAGGGTTTAACAATTAATTCCCCAAAATCCAGATCATTAAGCCACTGTCCCAAGACGAAAATCAAGTCCAGAGTGTTACCCCCAGTGTGGGTGGGACCATTAACTACCTGGGTCAGGTCCAAGGCCGCCATGGAAGCCATGAACTCCCGAACTGCCGTTGACGATTCGCCCACCGACGGCAAGTTGAAATCCCCCATAACCATAAGTCTGGGGGTCTCAACGCCATCCCGGCTATCATCTCCGACAACTCGGGCAGGCCTGCTGCCATGCAGTAAGGAGCCAGGTACGTAACCAGCATGCCCACCTGTACCCCACGGCCCCACTTTACCAGAAGGGTTTCACAACCGGCTATCTGCGGGACAGTGACCTCCCTCGGTTCTAGACCCTCGTGGATAACAACCGCTACCTCCCCACCCCTACCCTGGGCCCTCAGTTGATGGAATGCCTGGAAACCTGGTGGGCACATCTCGACAAGAGGAACCCCCCTTCTGCGCCCAACAGAAGGGGGGTTGCTGCTTTATTTATTTATTTATTTTTATTTATTTATTTAATCATATTTATATACCGCCCTATCTCCCAAGGGACTCAGGGCGGTTTACAGGCACTAAAAACAGATAAATAGAATATAAATACAATATAAAACATTTAAAAAACTTATTCTAAAGCCCGTCCAATTAAAAATAGAAATAAAACCCAATTTAAAACCCAAAATTTAAAATCTAGCTCAGTCCTGCACAATTAAATAAGTATGTTTTAAGCCCGCGGCGGAAGGTCCGAAGGTCCGAAAGCTGACGAAGTCCGGGGGGTAGATCGTTCCAGAGGGTGGGAGCCCCCACAGAGAAGGCCCTTCCCCTGGGTGTCGCCAGATGACATTGCCTCGCTGACGGCACCCTGAGGAGACCCTCTCTGTGAGAGCGCACGGGACGGTGGGAGGTATTCGGTCGCAGTAGGCGGTCCCGTAAATAACCCGGCCCAATGCCATGGAGCGCTTTAAAGGTGGTCACAAAACCTTGAGCGCACCCGGAAGGCCACAGGAAGCCAGTGCAGTCTGCGCAGGATAGGTGTCATATGGGAGCCACGAGGCTCCATCTATCACCCGCAGCTGCATTCTGGACTAACTGCAGCCTCCGGATGCCCCTCAAGGGAGCCCCATGTAGAGAGCATTGCAGTAATCCAGGCGAGACGTCACGAGTGCGTGAGTAACCGTGGATAGGGCATCCCGGTCCAGAAAGGCGCAACTGGCGTACCAGGCGAACCTGGTAGAACACTCTCCTGGAGACGGCGTCAAATGCTCTTCTAGAGACAGCCGTTCATCCAGGAGGGCGCCTAGTTGCTGACCCTCTCCATCGGGGCCAATGACTCGCCGCGATGGTCAGCCGCGATTTAGCTGACTGTACCGGGATGCCGGCATCCACAGCCACTCTGTCTTGGCGGGATTGAGCTTGAGCCTGTTTCTCCCCATCCAGACCCGTATGGCCTCCAGACACCGGGACAGCACTCGATAAGCTTCGTTGGGGTGGTTCGGTGTAGAAAGTACAGCTGAGTATCATCCGCATACAGCTGATACTTCACACCGAAACCACTGATGATCTCACCCAGCGGTTTCATGTAGATGTTAAACAGAAGGCGGCGAGGATCGACCCTGCGGCACCCACAAGTGAGGCGCCTCGGGCGACCTCTGCCCCCTGTCAACACCGACTGCGACGGTCGGAGAGATAGGAGGAGAACCACCGATAAACGGTGCCTCCCACTCCCAATCCCCCAACCGCGCAGCAGGATACCATGGTCGATGGTATCGAAAGCCGCTGAGAGGTCTAATAGGACCAGGGCAGAGGAACAACCCCTATCCTGGCCCTCCAGAGATCATCTACCAACGCGACCAAAGCCGTCTCCGTGCTGTAACCGGTCGGAAACCGGACTGGAACGGGTCTAGATAGACAGTTTCATCCAGGTGCAAGGAAGCTGATATGCCACCATATTTCTACAACCTTCGCGGCGGGTTGGAGACCGGACGATAATTACCTAAAACAGCCGGGTCCAGGGAAGGCTTCTTAAGGAGGGGCCTCACCACTGCCTCTTTCAAGGCGGCCGGGAAGACACCCTCCACCAAATAAGCGATCGTAATAGCCTGGAGCCAGCCTCGTGTCACCTCCCGAGTGGCCAGCACCAGCCAGGAGGGGCACGGGTCCAGTAAACACGTGGTGGCATTCAACCTACCCAGCAACCTGTCCATGTCCTCGGGAGCCACAGGGTCAAACTCATCCCAAATAATGTCGCCAAGACCACCCTCGAGCATCTCACCCGCATCACCGCAATCTTGGTCCAGACCATCCCGAAGCTGAACGATTTTATCGTATAGATAACCGTTAAACTCCTCAGCCCGTCCCTGCAACGGGTCATCCGCTCCCCTGATGAAGGAGGAGCGAGTCACCCAAACAGGGCGGCCGGGCGGTTATCTGCCGATGCAATGAGGGAGGCGTAGCTACGCCTCGCTTCCTCAATGCCACTAGGTAAGTCCTAGTAGGACTTCACTAGTGTCCGATCAGCTTCGAGCGGCTAGACCTCCAGGAACTCTCTAGGCGTCTTCTCCGGCGCTTCATCCCCTCAGCTCCTCGGAGAACCAAGGAGCCAGTTGGGCCCTGCGCGGGTCAGAGGCCGCAAAGGCACGACTCGGTCTAAGGCCCCGCCGCGGCCGTTCCCAGGCCGCAACAAGTTCCTCGGCCGAGCCGTGAGCCAGACCCTCAGGAAATGGCCCAAGCTCCGTCCGGAACCCATCCGGGTCCATCAGGCGCCTGGGACGGAACCAACGTTTCGGCTCCGTCTCCCTGCGGTGGTGAATGGCGGTCAGAAAGTCCAGGCGAAGAAGAGAGTGATCTGACCATGACAAAGGTTCAGTGACTATTTCCTTTAAGTCCAGATCTCTCAACCACTGACCAGAGAGAAAAATCAGGTCAGAGTGCCACCCCAATGTGAGTAGGGCCATCAATTACCTGGGTCAGGTCCAAGGCCGTCATGGAAGCCGTGAACTCCCGAGCCGCTGTCGATGACGGGCGGAAGATGGCAAGTTAAAGTCCCCCATGACTAAAAGTCTGGGGGTCTCAACTGCCACCCCGGCCAGCACCTCCAGGAGCTCGGGCAGGGCAGCTGTCACGTAGCAAGGAGCCAGGTACGCGATCAGCAAACCCATCTGACACCTATGACCCCATCTCACAAAGAGGGATTCGCACCCGGCAATCTGAGGCACAGTGGTCTCCCTCGGCTCTAGACTCTCTCTAATCACAACCGCCACCCCACCACCCCTACCCTGGGCCCTCGGTTGATGGAATGCACGGAAACCCGGCGGGCACATCTCAACGAGGGGCACACCCCCTTCCGTGCCCAACCAGGTCTCCGTAATGCCTATAAGGTCCGCGGAACCCCCCTGAATAAGATCACAAACAAGGGGGGCTTTGACTTGTTGCTGCTTTATGACTTCTGGGACGATATTGTCTCACAACTTAGGGCCTGAAACCATTTCAGATTTGCCTTCCTGCTTTGGCTTAGATGCTTAGAGTGGGCACTTTCTTCTCCCAATGTAAGAATCTGTTCAACTGAAGAAACTAACCTTTTTATTTGACCCATTATTAGTGGGTTTGGTACATGTTGTGGTATTGGGTCACAAAGGCTGACTCTGTAAACCACTCAGACGGGGTTGTAAAGTGCTGTGAAGTGGTATATAAGTCTTGAAAGCTACTGCCTTCGCATTTTGGTTGCATATATATTCTGTATCACCGCATTCATTGGGGTTGCCATTTGCTTGTTTTCCCTGTTCACGTGGATATCTCTGTTAGATATAAGTTATTTTCCTTTAGGTTATTGCATGGTGTTTTGGATATCCCACTCTGCCACCACGTTGCCATGGATCCTCTTGGCCTTCCTGCTTTGGCTTACATGCTTAGAGTGAGCATTTTTTTCCCCCAATGTAAGAATCTGTTGAACTGAAGAAACTAACCTTTTTATTTGACCCATTATTAGTGGGTTTGGTACATGTTGTGGTATTGGGTCACAAAGGCTGACTCTGTAAACCACTCAGACGGGGTTGTAAAGTGCTGTGAAGTGGTATATAAGTCTTGAAAGCTACTGCCTTCGCATTTTGGTTGCATATATATTATGTATCACCGCATTGATTGGGGTTGCCATTTGCTTGTTTTTCTCTTTCAGATGGACATCTCTGTTCAATATCTACTTTGCTTTATGATATTGCACGGTGTTTTGGATATCCCACTCTGCCACCACGTTGCCATGGATCCTCTGGTCTATATCCAATTCAGTGGGCTCTCATACCCCAGAGGGCCCACTCCAGCCTTCTTGACCTTTTAGACAACCGTACTTTGCTGCCACACTCTTCCCAGGTCTACTGCTGCTCCTTATTACCAGGAATAAAGTCATTCTTCCCAATGAGTCTCAGCTTTTCCTCTTGTTGCTGCCTTATGACTTCTGGGACGATATTGGCTCACAACTTAGGGCCTGATCCCATTTCAGATTGGCCTTCCTGCTTTGGCTTAGATGCTTAGAGTGGGCACTTTCTTCTCCCAATGTAAGAATCTGTTCAACTGAAGAAACTAACCTTTTTCTTTGACCCATATTAGTGGGTTTGGTACATGCTGCGGTATTGGGCACAAAGGCTGACTCTGTAAACCACTCAGACGGGGTTGTAAAGTGCTGTCAAGTGGTATATTAGTCCCATTTTGGCTTGCATATATATTCTGTATCACCGCATTCATTGGGGTTGCCATTTGCTTGTTTTCCCCACCTGAGTGGGGATATCCTATTTTGCTTTAGGTTATTGCACTCTGTTTTGGATCCTCTGGCCTGTATCCAGTTCAGTGTGCTCTCATACCCCGGAGGGCCCACTCCAATCTCGCTGGCCTTTTAAGCAACCGTACTTTGCTGCCACACTCTTCCCAGGTCTACTGCTGCTCCTTATTACCAGGAATAGTGTCATCCTTCCCAATGAGTCTCAGCTTTTTCTCCTGTTGTTGCCTTATGACATCTCGGATGATATTGACTCACAGATTAGGGCCTGATCCCATTTTTGGCTGGCCTTCCTGCTTTGGCTTACATGGTTAGAGTGGGCACTTTCTTTTCGAAATGTAAGAATCTGTTGAACTTTTTATTTGACCCCTATTTGAGCCATATTTTATTTGATCCAGGTTTGGTGCATGCTGTGGTATTGGATCACGAAGGCTGACTCTGTAAACCACTCAGACGGGGTTGTAAAGTGCTGTGAAGTGGTATATAAGTCTTGAAAGCTACTGCCTTCGCATTTTGGCTTCCATATATATTCTGTATCACCGCATTGATTGGGGTTGCCATTTGCTTGTTTTCCCTGTTCAGGTGGATATCTCTATTAGATATCCTATTTTGCTTTAAGATTTTGCACTTTTTTGGATTCTCTGGCCTGTATCCAGTTCAGTGGGCTCTCAAACCCCAAAGGGCCCACTCCAATCTCCCTGACCTTTTAGACAACCCTTGATTGCTGTCACTCTTCCCAGGTCTACTGCTGCTCCTTATTACCAGGAATAAAGTCATCCGTCCCAATGAGTCTCAGCTTTTCCTCTTTTTGCTGCCTTATGACTTCTGAGATGATATTGGCTCACAGATTAGGGCCTGATCCCATTTCAGATTGGCCTTCCTGCTTTGTATTAGATGCTTAGAGTGGGCACTTTTTTCTCCCAATGTAAGAATCTGTTCAACTGGAGGAACAAACCTTTTTATTTGACACATATTAGTAGGTTTGGTACATGCTGTGGTATTGGATCACGAAGGCCTTTTTATTTGACCCATATTTGACCCATATTTTATTTGATTCAGGTTTGGTACATGCTTTGGTATTGGATCACAAAGGCTGACTCTGTAAACCACTCAGACTGGGTTGTAAAGAGCTGTGAAGTGGTATATAAGTCTTGAAAGCTACTGCCTTCGCATTTTGGCATGCATATATATTCTGTATCACCGCATTCATTGGGGTTGCCATTTGCTTGTTTTCCCTGTTCACGTGGATATCTCTGTTAGATATAAGTTATTTTCCTTTAGGTTATTGCATGGTGTTTTGGATATCCCACTCTGCCACCACGTTGCCATGGATCCTCTTGGCCTTCCTGCTTTGGCTTACATGCTTAGAGTGAGCATTTTTTTCCCCCAATGTAAGAATCTGTTGAACTGAAGAAACTAACCTTTTTATTTGACCCATTATTAGTGGGTTTGGTACATGTTGTGGTATTGGGTCACAAAGGCTGACTCTGTAAACCACTCAGACGGGGTTGTAAAGTGCTGTGAAGTGGTATATAAGTCTTGAAAGCTACTGCCTTCGCATTTTGGCTTGCATATATATTCTGTATCACCGCATTGATTGGGGTTGCCATTTGCTTGTTTTTTTCTTTCAGATGGACATCTCTGTTCAATATCTACTTTGCTTTATGATATTGCACGGTGTTTTGGATATCCCACTCTGCCACCACGTTGCCATGGATCCTCTGGTCTATATCCAGTTCAGTGGGCTCTCATACCCCAGAGGGCCCACTCCAGCCTCCTTGACCTTTTAGACAACCGTACTTTGCTGCCACACTCTTCCCAGGTCTACTGCTGCTCCTTATTACCAGGAATAAAGTCATTCTTCCCAATGAGTCTAAGCTTTTATTTATTTATTTATTTATTTTTATTAATCACATTTATATACCGCCCTATCTCCTGAAGGACTCTGGGCGGTTCACAGGCAAGTAAAAACATATAAATACAAATTAAAATAACTATTAAAAAAGTTATTCTAAAAGGCCGAATTATTAAAAAGCAATATAAATAATAAAACCCATTAAAAACCAATATAAATTTAAAATCTAATCCAGTCCTGCGCGGATGAATAAATGTCTTTTAAGCTCGCGACGGAAGGTTCGGAGGTCCGGAAGTTGACGGAGTCCTGGGGGGAGTTCGTTCCAGAGGGTGGAAGCCCCCACAGAGAAGGCCCTTCCCCTGGGTGTCGCCAGATGACACTGCCTAGCTGACGGCACCCTGAGGAGTCCCTCTCTGTGAGAGCGCACGGGTTGGTGAGAGGTATTCGGTAGCAGTAGGCGGTCCCGTAAGTAACCTGGCCCTATGCCATGGAGCGCTTTAAAAGTGGTTACCAAAACCTTGAAGCGCACCCGGAAGGCCACAGGTAGCCAGTGCAGTCTGCGCAGGATAGGTGTCACACGGGAGCCACAAGGGGCTCCCTCTATCACCCGCGCAGCCGCATTCTGGACTAACTGCAGCCTCCGGATGCCCTTCAAGGGGAGCCCCATGTAGAGAGCATTGCAGTAATCCAGTCGAGACGTCATGAGGGCGTGAGTGACCGTGCATAGGGCATCCCGGTCTAGAAAGGGGCGCAACTGGCGCACCAGGCGAACCTGGTAGAAAGCTCTCCTGGAGACGGCCGTCAAATGATCTTCAAAAGACAGCCGTTCATCCAGGAGGGCGCCCAAGGTGCGCACCCTCTCCCTCCCGGCCAATGACTCGCCCCAACAGTCAGCCGTGGACTCAGCTGACTGTACCGGGATGCCGGCATCCACAGCCACTCTGTCTTGGAGGATTGAGCTTGAGCCTGTTTCTCCCCATCCAGACCCGCACGGCTTCCAAACACCGGGACAGCACTCGATAGCCGTTGGGGTGGCCCGTGGAAAATACAGCTGGGTGTCATCAGCGTACAACTGGTACCTCACACCGAAGCCACTGATGATCTCACCCAGCGGCTTCATATAGATGTTGAACAGAAGGCGAGAGAATCGACCCCGCGGCACCCCACAAGTGAGGCGCCTCGGGCCGACCTCTGCCCCTGTCAACACCGTCTGCGATCGATCGGAGAGATAGGAGGAGAACCACCGATAAACGGTGCCTCCCACTCCCAATCCCTCCAACCGGCGCAGCAGGATACCATGGTCGATGGTATCAAAAGCCGCTGAGAGGTCTAATAGGACCAGGGCAGAGGAACAACCCCTATCCCTGGCCCTCCAGAGATCATCTACCAACGCGACCAAAGCCGTCTCAGTGCTGTAACCGGGCCGGAAACCGGACTGGAACGGGTCTAGATAGACAGTTTCATCCAGGTGTAAGGGAAACTGATATGCCACCATATTCTCTACAACCTTCGCCGCGAAGCGAAGGTTGGAGACCGGACGATAATTACCTAAAACAGCCGGGTCCAGGGAAGGCTTCTTGAGGAGGGGTCTCACCACCGCCTCTTTCAAGGCGGCCAGGAAGACTCCCTCCACCAAAGAAGCGCTCGTAATTGCCTGGAGCCAGCCTCGTGTCACCTCCTGAGTGACCAGCACCAACCAGGAGGGGCACGGGTCCAGTAAACACGTGGTGGCATTCAACCTACCCAACAACCTGTCCATGTCCTCGGGAGCCACAGGGTCAAACTCATCCCAAACAATGTCACCAAGACCACCCTCAGACGTCTCACCTGAGTCACCGCAATTTTGGTCCAAACCGTCCCAAAGCTGAACGATTTTATCGTATAGATAATCGTTAAACTCCTCAGCACGTCCCTGTAACGGGTCATCCCGCTCCCCCTGGTGAAGGAGGGAACGAGTCACCCGAAACAGGGCGGCTGGGCAATTATCTGCCGATGCAATGAGGGAGGAGGCGTAGCAACGCCTCGCTTCCCTCAATGCCACTAGGTAAGTCCTATTATAAAACTTCACTAGTGTCCGATCAGCCTCTGAACGGCTAGACCTCCAGGAACTCTCTAGGCGTCTTTTCCGGCGCTTCATCCCCCTCAGCTCCTCGGAGAACCAAGGAGCCAGTTGGGACCTGCGCCAGGTCAGAAGCCGCAAAGGCACGACAAGTTCCTCAACCATGCCGTGAGCCAGACCCTCAGGAAGTGGTCCAAGCTCCGTCCGGAACCTCTCCGGGTCCATCAGGCGCCTGGGATGGAACCAACGTATTGGCTCTGTCTCCCTGCGGTGTTGAATGGCGGTCAGAAAGTCCAGGCGAAGGAGAGAGTGATCTGATCATGACAAAGATTCAATGACTATTTCCTTCAAGTCCAGATCTCTCAACCACTGACCAGAGATAAAAATCAAGTCCAGTGTGCCACCCCCAGTGTGAGTAGGGCCATCAACTACTTGAGTCAGGTCCAAGGCCGTCATGGAAGCCGTGAACTCCCGAGCTGCTGTCGATGACGAGCCAGAAGATGGCAAGTTAAAGTCCCCCATGACTAAAAGTCTGGGGGTCTCAACTGCCACCCCAGCAAGCACCTCCAGGAGCTCGGGCAGGGCAGCTGTCACGCAGCAAGGAGCCAGGTACGCGACCAGCAAGCCCATCTGACACCTATGACCCCATCTCACAAAGAGGGATTCACACCCGGCAATCTGAGGTACAGTGGTCTCCCTCGGCTCCAGGCTCTCTCTAATCACAACCGCCACCCCCCCACCCCTACCCTGAGCCCTCGGCTGATGGAATGCACAGAAACCCGGCGGGCACATTTCAACAAGGGGCACGCCCCCTTCAGTGCCCAACCAGGTTTCCGTAACGCCTATAAGATCCGCGGCGCCCCCCTGAATAAGATCGTGTATTAGGGGGGCCTTATTGACCACGGACCGTGCGTTGCATAACATGAGCCGAAGGCCCAGGCTCTGAGGGTCTTGACCATCCGGGGAACGGGGCAAGTCAGAGGGATCGGGGCGCGCAGTCGCCTGTAAACATCGAGCGCGCGCCCCCACAGAACGATATGATCCCCCACTTCCGCCGTATCTGCCCCTCCCACTTACCGTGCAAATAGAACCACCCTCACTAGAAGGAACACCTTCCCCCCCCATAACCTCCGAACCTAATAAATAACCGCCACGAGCACACACAGGAACTGGCTCCCCTCCCGACGGGCTACCCCCAACACCCGCCCTAACCCTCCCACCCCTTAAAAATGCCCTATCTAAAAAACCCCAAAGGCTCTTTTTCTTCGCATGCCACCTCTGTGGATCCCAAGACCCGTCATTGAGGCCGGCCCTTGATAGAGAAGCGGGCCATTCCTGCGAGGCGGGGGCACCTCGCAGGCGCAAGAGTTCCAATGCAGAATATCGCATATATAATAACTAAAGGCATAAATAGGAGATAGAGGCCGACGAGAGGTAATAATGTCTAGGATGGCAAAATGTAATGCCAAGTCCAAATGGATACCCATCCTCCGATAAATCTTCAGATGGTGGCTGGCTTAAAGCTGGTAAAAGATGGAATGGTAGGCAGATATAGTCTGATGATAAAATTGTCACTACTCTGCCCAAAGCACAGTCCTAAAATCCATGGCCTGAAAGAGATGGTACTTCTCTCCACGTCAACGGCGTCACAGACGTTTCCAAATAGATGTTTTAGAATAGATGTTTCAAAGTCAGGGCCCCCAGCAGATCACCAATCAGGCTCCAATTATCT
Organism: Ahaetulla prasina; assembly: GCF_028640845.1. Classification (NCBI taxonomy): domain Eukaryota; kingdom Metazoa; phylum Chordata; class Lepidosauria; order Squamata; family Colubridae; genus Ahaetulla; species Ahaetulla prasina. Next base: position 33,741,508 of record NC_080542.1, on the reverse strand, counting down.
TCCCCAAAAATCCAGGAATAATCATGACCCAAGAGTCTCAACCAGTCATGTAAAATGCATGATGACAAAATGCAGATGACAAATGTTACAGTTGAAAATGTAACGTTATAATCCCGGGAGGAAGCCGGCCCAGCTAGGCCAAATCAGACCGCACTAGGCCAGGACACCTCGGCCCACCACCCCATGTCTTTCCATAGAACGTCTCAGAAAGTCTCAGGTGGGGCCACAAGGAGGTCCCTTCATAACCCTTCGCCCCAAGCCAAACCTGGGAAAAAACCTGGAAAAACCAGGAAGCCAGGAAGAGCCGGAACAGTCAGGAGTAGTCCAGAAACGCCCGGTATCCAAACGTGGAGGAAAAACAAACCGCGGCCTTCCCACAGCCAAATACAGGCCGCGGCCACACCTAGCGCCCGATGAGATGGCAAGATGACCGCCGTCCGCAGCTCGCCCTCCCCGGTCTCGTTCTCGGCAGCCGTGAGTCCGAGGAGGTCCGCAGACCCCTCCCACGGCTGCCCGAGAGATGGTACGCCTGACCGGGGGGCGCAGACCGCTCGGCAGGCCACCTGGGCGCCGCCATCCCCTCTTCGATCGCCCGTCGCCGGCTCCGATCCCCTGCTACGCCACCATCTTGCGCATGCGCAGAGCCAAAAACCTCTTTTCCTCTTGTTGCTGCCTTATGACTTCTGGGACGATATTGGCTCACAACTTAGGGCCTGATCCCATTTCAGATTGGCCTTCCTGCTTTGGCTTAGATGCTTAGAGTGGGCACTTTCTTCTCCCAATGTAAGAATCTGTTTAACTGAAGAAACTAACCTTTTTCTTTGACCCATATTAGTGGGTTTGGTACATGCTGCGGTATTGGGCACAAAGGCTGACTCTGTAAACCACTCAGACGGGATTGTAAAGTGCTGTGAAGTGGTATATAAGTCCCATTTTGGCTTGCATATATATTCTGTATCACCGCATTCATTGGGGTTGCCATTGGCTTGTTTTCCCCACTCAGGTGGATATTTCTCTTAGATATCCTATTTTGCTTAAGGTTATTGCACTCTGTTTTGGATTCTCTGGCCTGTATCAGTTCAGTGTGCTCTCATACCCCAGAGGGCCAACTCCAACCTCCCTGGCCTTTTAGGCAACCCTTGATTGCTGTCACTCTTCCCAGGTCTACTGCTGCTCCTTATTACCAGGAATAAAGTCATCCGTCCCAATGAGTCTCAGCTTTTCCTCTTATTAATTAATTAATTTATTAATTAAATTTCTATACCGCCCTTCTCCCGAAGGACTCCGGGTGGTGTACAGCCTGATTTAAAACACATAAATACACAATATAAATCCCAGATTTAAAATGCATTTAAAACGAAATAGTTAACAGGCCAAATTAACTAAAACGGTCATAGACCGATATAAAACCCTTAAAATTTAAAATTATAAATAGATTAATACATTAAAATTAAGTTAAAATTAAATTATAACACTTAGGCTAGTCCCCCCCAATTGAATAATAGAGTCTTCAGTTCCCGCTTGAAGGTTCGGAGGTCGGGAAGTTGACGTAGCCCTGAAGGTAACTCATTCCATAGGGTCAGTGCAGCCACAGAGAAGGCTCTCCCTCTGGGGGCCACCAGCCGACAGTTTGGCTGATGGCACCCGGAGCAGGCCCACTTTGTGGGAGCGCACAGGTCGTTGGGAGGCTATCGATGGCAGAAGGCTCGTAAATAGCCCGGTCCTAAGCCATGGAGCGCTTTGAAGGTAAGCACTAACACCTTGAATTGCACCCGGAAGGCTACCGGCAGCCAGTGCAGGCCACGCAGGATAGGTGTTATATGGGAGCAATGTGGTGCTCCCACTATTATCCGCGCAGCCGCATTCTGGACTAGCAGGAGCCTCCCGGTGCTCTTCAAGGGGAGCCCCATGTAGAGAGCATTGTAATAGTCCAAGCGAGAGGTAACGAGGGCGTGAGTGACCGTGTGTAGGGAGTCCCGGTCAAGAAAGGGGCGCAACTGGCGCATCAGGCGAACCTGATGAAATGCTCCCCTGGCGACGGCCGTCAGGTGCTCTTCTAGGGACAGCCAATCGTCCAGGAGAACGCCCAAGTTGCGCACCCTTCCCCTGGGGGTCAGAACTTCACCCCCCACAGTCAGCGAAGGCGTAAGCTGACTGTACAGGGACGCCGGAACCCACAGCCACTCTGTCTTGGTGGGGTTGAGCTGGAGCCTGTTCCTCCCCATCCAGACCCGCACGGCCTCCAGACACCAGTCCATCACCTCGACAGCTTCGCAGGGGTGGTTCGGGGTGGAAATGTACAGCTGAGTATCATCAGCGTACAGATGATAATCCACCCCGAAACCACGGATAACCTCACCCAGCGGCTTCATATAGATGTTGAACAGGAGAGGCGAGAGAACCGACCCCTGAGGCACCCCACAAGTGAGGCACCTAGAGGTCGATCTCCGCCCCCCTGCCAACACCGTCTGCGAATGGTCAGAGAGATAGGATGAGAACCACCGGTAAACGGTGCCTCCCACCCCCAATCCCTCCAACCGCCGCAGCATGGTCGATAGTATCAAAAGCCGCCGAGAGATCTAACAGGACCAGGACAGAGGAACATCCCCTGTCCCGAGCCTTCCAGAGGTCATCCACCAGCGCGACCAAAGCCGTCTCGGTGCTGTAACCAGGTCTGAAGCCGGACTGGAACGGGTCTAGAAAGACAGTTTCCTCCAGGTATTGGGGAAGCTGATATGCCACCACACTCTCAACAACCTTCGCCAGAAAGCAAAGGTTGGAGACTGGACGATAGTTCGCCAATACAGCTGGATCCAAGGATGGCTTCTTGAGGAGGGGCCTCACCACCGCCTCTTTCAAGGCGGTGGGAAAAATGCCCTCCAACAAGGAAGCGTTGGTAATTCCCAGGAGCCAGCCTCATGTCACCACCCGTGTGGCCAGTACCAACCAGGAGGGACACGGGTCCAACATGTGGTGGGATTCAGCCTAGCCAACAACCTGTCCATGTCATCAGGGGTCACAGGCTCAAACTCAGCCAGGTAATATCCACAAGACTCGTCCCCGTCCCCTCGCCCGGATCTATCCAATCAGTGTCCAGTCCATCCGGATCCGAGCGATTTTATCGGACAGTTACTGTACAAAATCCTCAGCACGCCCCTGCAAGGGGTCTTCCCGAGCCTCCTGCGAAAGCAGGGAGCGGGTCACTTTAAACAGGGTAGCTGGGCGGTTATCTGCCGATGCGATAAGAGCGGAGAAATAATTATGTTTCGCTTTATCGCCACTAGATAGGTCTGAATATGAGACCTAACTAGTGTTCGGTCGGATTTGGTGCGGCTGGACCTCCAGGCACTCTCTAGGCGTCTTTTCCGGCGCTTCATCTCCCTCAGCTCCTCGTTATACCAAGGAGCTGGGCGAGTTCGGCGCCGGGTCAGAGGCCGCAAAGGCACGACGCGGTCCAAAGCCCCGGCGGCCACCCCTTCCCAGGCGGCCACCAGTTCTTCGACCGAGTTGTGGGCTAATTCCCCAGGAAGTGGCCCAAGCTCCGTCAGGAACCTCTCAGGGTCCATCAGGCGCCTGGGACGGAACCATTGAACCGGCTCCGCCTCCCTGCGGCGGGGTGCGGCGGTTCAAAAGTCTAGCTGAAGGAGTATGACAAGGGTTTAACAATTAATTCCCCAAAATCCAGATCATTAAGCCACTGTCCCAAGACGAAAATCAAGTCCAGAGTGTAACCCCTGGTGTGGGTGGGACCATTAACTACCTGGGTCAGGTCCAAGGCCGCCATGGAAGCCATGAACTCCCGAACTGCCGTTGATGATTCGCCCACCGACGGCAAGTTGAAATCCCCCATAACCATAAGTCTGGGGGTCTCAACGCCATCCCGGCTATCATCTCCGACAACTCGGGCAGGCCTGCTGCCACGCAGCAAGGAGCCAGGTACGTAACCAGCATGCCCACCTGTACCCCACGGCCCCACTTTACCAGAAGGGTTTCACAACCGGCTATCTGCGGGACAGTGACCTCCCTCGGTTCTAGACCCTCGTGGATAACAACCGCTACCTCCCCACCCCTACCCTGGGCCCTCAGTTGATGGAATGCCTGGAAACCTGGTGGGCACATCTCGACAAGGGGAACCCCCCTTCTGCGCCCAACAGAAGGGGGGTTGCTGCTTTATGACTTGTTGCTGCTTTATGACTTCTGGGATGATATTAGCTCACAACTTAGGGCCTGAAACCATTTAAGGTTGGCCTTCCTGCTTTGGCTTAGATGCTTAGAGTGGGCACTTTCTTCTCCCAATGTAAGAATCTGTTCAACTAGAGAAACTAACCTTTTTCTTTGACCCATATTAGTGGGTTTGGTACATGCTGCGGTATTGGTCACAAAGGCTTACTCTGTAAACCACTCAGATGGGGTTGTAAAGTGCTGTGAAGTGGTATATAAGTCTTGAAAGCTACTGCCTTCGCATTTTGGCTTGCATATATATTCTGTATCACCGCATTGATTGGGGTTGCCATTTGCTTGTTTTTCCCTTTCAGATGGACATCTGTGTTCAATATCTACTTTGCTTCATGATATTGCACGGTGTTTTGGATATCCCACTCTGCCACCACGTTGCCATGGATCCTCTGGTCTATATCCAATTCAGTGGGCTCTCATACCCCAGAGGGCCCACTCCAACCTCCCTGGCCTTTTAGGCAACCTTTGTCACTCTTCCCAGGTCTACTGCTGCTCCTCATTACCAGGAATAAAGTCATTCTTCCCAATGAGTCTAGCTTTTCCTCTTGTTGCTGCCTTATAACTTCTCGGACGATATTGGCTCACAGATTAGGGCCTGATCCCATTTCTGGTTGACCTTCCTGCTTTGTATTAGATGCTTAGAGTGGGCACTTTTTTCTCCCAATGTAAGAATCTGTTCAACTGAAGAAACTAACCTTTTTATTTGACCCATATTTGAGCCATATTTTATTTGATTCAGGTTTGGTACATGCTGTGGTATTGGATCACAAAGGCTGACTCTGTAAACCACTCAGACTGGGTTGTAAAGTGCTGTGAAGTGGTATATAAGTCTTGAAAGCTACTGCCTTCGCATTTTGGCTTGCATATATATTCTGTATCACCGCATTGATTGGGGTTGCCATTTGCTTGTTTTTCCCTTTCAGATGGACATCTGTGTTCAATATCTACTTTGCTTCATGATATTGCACGGTGTTTTGGATATCCCTCTCTGCCATCACGTTGCCATGGATCCTCTCGTCTATATCCAATTCAGTGGGCTCTCATACCCCAGAGGGCCCACTCCAACTTCCCTGGCCTTTTAGGCAACCTTTGATTGCTGTCACTCTTCCCAGGTCTACTGCTGCTCCTCATTACCAGGAATAAAGTCATTCTTCCCAATGAGTCTCAGCTTTTCCTCTTGTTGCTGCCTTATAACTTCTCGGACGATATTGGCTCACAGATTAGGGCCTGATCCCATTTCTGGTTGACCTTCCTGCTTTGTATTAGATGCTTAGAGTGGGCACTTTTTTCTCCCAATGTAAGAATCTGTTCAACTGAAGAAACTAACCTTTTTATTTGACCCATATTTGAGCCATATTTTATTTGATTCAGGTTTGGTACATGCTGTGGTATTGGATCACAAAGGCTGACTCTGTAAACCACTCAGACTGGGTTGTAAAGTGCTGTGAAGTGGTATATAAGTCTTGAAAGCTACTGCCTTCGCATTTTGGCATGCATATATATTCTGTATCACCGCATTGATTGGGGTTGCCATTTGCTTGTTTTCCGTTCAGGTGGATATCTCTATTAGATATCCTATTTTGCTTTAAGATATTGCACTCTTTTTTGGATTCTCTGACCTGTATCCAGTTCAGTGGGCTCTCATACCCCAAAGGGCCCACTCCAACCTCCCTGGCCTTTGAGGCAACCCTTGATTGCTGTCACTCTTCCCAGGTTACTGCTGCTCCTTATTACCAGGAATAAAGTCATCCTTCCCAATGAGTCTCAGCTTTTCCTCTTTTTGCTGCCTTATGACTTCTGAGACGATATTGGCTCACAGATTAGGGCCTGATCCCATTTCAGATTGACCTTCCTGCTTTGGCTTAGATGCTTAGAGTGGGCACTTTCTTCTCCCAATGTAAGAATCTGTTCAACTCAAGAAACTAACCTTTTTCTTTGACCCATTATTAGTGGGTTTGGTACATGCTGCGGTATTGGGTCACAAAGGCTGACTCTGTAAACCACTCAGACGGGGTTGTAAAGTGCTGTGAAGTGGTATATAAGTCTTGAAAGTTACTGCCTTCGCATTTTGGCTTGCATATATATTCTGTATCACCGCATTCATTGGGGTTGCCATTTGCCTGTTTTTTCCTTTCAGATGGACATCTCTGTTCAATGTCTACTTTGCTTTATGATATTGCACGGTGTTTTGGATATCCCACTCTGCCACCACGTTGCATGGATCTTCTGGGCTGTATCCAATTCAATGGGCTCTCATACCCCAGAGGGCCCACTCCAACCTCCCTGGCCTTTAGTTAATCCATAAATCAGTAGACCCTTGGATAGTAATTTTTGGTCATACTCTTCCTGGGTCTACTGCTGCTCCTCATTACCAGGAATAAAGTAGAGTTCTCCTCAACATCAGGGTGTTTCCAGTTTTCTATACTGAATAGCAAAACCTGCAACTCTTCGCACATTTCTACCAGGGGAACCCCCCCTTCTGTGCCCAACCAGGTCTCTGAGATGCCCATCAGGTCCGCTCCCCCCTCTTGTATAAGATCGGAAATGATGGGGGCTTTATTTACCATGGACCTGGCATTACACAACATAAGCCGAAGGCCCAGCCTCTGAGGATTCAAGCCACTCCGGGAACGGGAAAAGTCAGGGGGCCCGGAGTGCGTGATCGCTCGCAAACAGCGACCACGCACTCCCCGAACATGATGCGGACCCACGCTTCCGCCATATCTGCCCCTCCCAATTACCGTGCAGATGGAATAGCCCTCATGGTATCGAGCTCCATCCTCCTCTTTCACCTCCAAAACTATAGTGTCCATACCGTGAGCCTTCGCAGGGTCTAGCCACGGCCCTGATGGGTTTCCCCCAAAGCCTATCCTAGCCCTCCCACCCCTTAAAAACCCCATACTTAAATTATTTAAAAAATGTTTAAACGACAAATTTAAAAAACCCCTAAGCCCCTCCTTAGGGTTGAACTGAGCATGTCAACATGTATGTTGTGTTGAATATTGTTATGAAATCAGAACTTTTCTTGCAAGATTAATGGATAGTCAAGTAGAAAAGAGCCATTGAGGATTATTTTTATATTTGATTACTACTGCAAGACTATTATATGCACAAAAATAGAAATTCTCTGAAATATCAACAGCAAAGGGATGGTTAGAATAGAATAGAATAGAATAGAATTTTATTGGCCAAGTGTGATTGGACACACAAGGAATTTGTCTTGGTGCATATGCTCTCAGTGTTCATAAAAGAAAAGATACGTTCATCAAGGTACAACATTTACAACACAGTTGGCGGAGAACTAGTGGAGATGGCAAATTTAAGTTCTTTGATTAAAAATCAATAACTACATTTATCAATACTTGGAAAACCCTCATAGACATTTTAATGAAAAAAAGAAAAAAATGAATTTGTGATTTATGGGTTTGAGAATTAGTATGGTTGGACTATGGAAAGAATGAAATTATAATGTAACCTTATAGAGTAAAATTCAAATTCATTCATAAGTGTTAAAAAGACTGAAGCTGCTTCTTTATTAAAAAAAATCCTTTTTGATTTCTTTTTCTATTTTCTTACACATGTGGCATTCATAGATAGATAGATCTATAGATAGATAGGACAGACAGACAGAGCATGAATGTGCTTTAGGAAAGCAGTAAGAGATGTTCTACCCCATTGCTATTCTCACATTTAATCTGTGAAGCTAAAATAATGACAGGCCACATCTACTGGGGAACCCCAGAGGAGCACGGCCATCTGAGCCTGGATCTCTGCACCAAGTGAACACATTATTGTTTAAAGCAACAAATAGTGGGCTAAATATGTACAGGTAGATAAGAAAAGAGACAAAGCAGCATATCACAGCAGGTAGCAACACTCTTTCACTAGCCTTACCTCAGTATGTATATTAGGCACTGACCCAGTAAGCCCATTTTCTGTGATGGTGCAGTTGGAGCTGTTTGGGGAACTTGGGCCAGATCCAGGAGCACTGTTGCACATTGAAGACACTGTAATGAAAATTGGGGGGGGGGTTCCACCATGTCAGTCCTCAGCTGAATTAAGTTAATCTTGTGCCCAAATAGGCTATTGAAAATTTCACTTTTTATTTTGAAGCAGAATCAAGTTTCAATTCACATGGTAGCAAAGAAATATTGGAAAAATGTATGTTGACAAACTAAAATTCAGTTGTTGGCTTGGCTTTCCTTTCTAAGAGAACAAAGCATCAAAGAATGTTGACATGTAATAAAGGAATATCATCATGCTACACAACATACAATTTACACAAGCAGCATTAAAAAATCCCTAGTTCCATATTTCTAGTTTACAAGGCTGCCAACTAAACAGCTGTCTCAACTGAAAGCAATTATTTAAAACAATATTCCCCCAGTCTTCTTTTATAAGATTTATTGAAATGAAAGGATACCATTATAGAATTTCAGTGACTAACGAGTCCCAATTTTCCCTGTATACAAATATATTTGGGTGGAGATTTTCTTAGACTCTTTCTAACAGTTTTCCAATGAACTGGTGAGGAAATAGTTCTTTTCACTAATAATCAAGAAGCTTGCAAGTGGCTATTTACAAGTTAGCTTCCTGAAACTGACTATTACCACCATTTATGATTCTGTAGACTGTAAACTATTACCTCCATTTGTGATTTTCTAATCAAAATGTTTAGATTTCCTTGTTTTATCAGAATTGATAAAAAAAGAGAAGGATGCAAGGCATGATTCTACCACACAGAAATGAATGCTCGTAGCTTAGTCTTTGACATTTCAAATTCACCTTTCTACATCAACTATAAATACAGAAGTGAAACAAAGAGAACTCTCTAGTTTCCAAGAAGGAGCCTCAGGTTGCTAAGAGCTTAAATGCCAACTTTCTATACTCCCCCTTTTCCCAGTTAAAATAAAAATGTCTTCAGAATGTTCTTCTACAACTCTAACAGGTTAAATGCCTACCAAATAAATTACCACCTTAGATTGCAATATATTTAAAAGGTCTTTGAATAATTATCACTTTACTGAGAGTTACGTCATCATACTATTGGGTCAAGATTAAACTAAAAATATTCAAACATTTCTTCCTTTTCATGTTTTTTAAAAAAGAAATGCTATAATTCTTATGACATTCATATTCTCTGGCCTGAATTCTTGTGTTCTCTTTTGACTAGATTTCTAGTCACATCCAAATTTATGATGCAATAATGTATAAGTAATAAAATTTACTTAGTATTAGTTAGTATTATGTTGGAATTTGATAGCATATTTATCAGGGAGTCCAAGGACTGGATGCATGCATAATACAGTATGAGAATTTAGCCATGGTTAATATACTTTATAGTTCACTTCAAATTTATTTTTGAGCCTCATTAAAATCTCTAATATACCTGCAAAAACCCATAAGGTGAAAAATAAAATTAAAATGGCAGAAAAATAAACTGGAACTAGCCAAATAAACAAAAATTATTTTAACTATCTGAAAAATTAATTCAGCTTTGATTCCAGCTTCTTCATCACAAAGTAATTTGAGCAGAGTGCTCTTAGCTGTCACTGCTCAATGAATATGGTTTAAAAGAGAAAAAGTCCATCTTTCAAGTAGAAGAGAAAGAGAGGAAAATGAGGGAAAATTGTACAAAGCTCTCTATAGTTCCATTCTTTAGGAAAACATGGCTTTACAATTACATTTCAAAAAATGATTATTTTATCTATTTTGCCCCCCCCAAAAAATTTTTTTTTCAATTGCAATGTTTTGACCTCCAGAATCCTGTTTCATCAAACACTTGTAGTATACAGAGCATACCAGAGCTCACTTTTAGTTTTTAATCAGTCATTTTTCTCCCTTCTTGACATACTCGGGGAGAGGACTGAGGAATGAAATGTTTCATCCACCTTTTTTCAAAAGCAAATGATACTTGCACTTAGCTGGGCTAATGTCCTCTCTCACCTGTGATTTCAATTGCTCGTTTTTTGAAGGTGCTGATGACTGTCCCATCTTTCCTCCGCAACAGAGGACTGCTTCTTCTCTCTGCCACTTTCTGTTTTAATCTTGAGCGCACTTTTAAATTGGGTTCTGAGGCTGAAAGGAAGAGGCAGGCAAGAATGAAAACTAAGGTGGCTAGTATTCTACTGAAATAGACTTAGGCAAGGAAGCAAATTGTAGCGAGGAGAAGAAGCTAACTGCATCTTCATTTACCAGGTCAATCATACTATTTCAAGAAAGAGTGAACTTTTATATAAATATATTTATTCTCCATTTTGGAAACATAACAATAAAACCGTCATTCCCAATACAATGCCTTCTAATTCTACCAAATGCCGGCCACCATAACTAAATGGCAAAGTCCATGATATCTGGACTCGGGATGACTCCAATAAAAAATAAAGAATCTGAGCAGAAGACTCCTCCTCTTCCTTCTTCACAACACAGATATCCTTCAAGTGATAGACCAGGACTGATAGGCCTGTGTAGGTGGATGAAGCTTATTCTGACTTCTTTATCCTCGTCTGCCTGATAAAACCCTCTGCCCCAACCCACAATGCCAATTTAAATTATTTTGCTCCATGAAATCTGGAAGATACTCAGACAACTTTTTCAATTCAGCTCTTATGTCTTTATAAAAGAGTAAGTAGAGCCCTGTTGGGTCAAGCTTATGATCTATTTAGTCCATCCACTAGCTATCCAGATGTATTTAGGAAGGTCATAAACAAAGACAGGAGAATTGTTGTTTTCTTCCCCTATTGCTAACAGTTATCTGGGATTAAGGAAGTAGTAAATAGCTACTAGGACTAGCAGCCATGGATAGCTGATCTTTTATAAATTTGTTCAGTCCCCTTTGAAAACTTAGTTTTTTATATCTGATTATATCTGATAGCTGCAAATTCCATGGTTTTGCTACACACCATTTCTATATGTCCTTTGAAAGCATATATTCAATCACACAATGCCAAATGGACTATTAACTTTTATTCAGATCTTATCATTTTAGAGAGACTATAACATAGAATTGGCTAATTTCTCTGCACCACCTTTTCAAGATCTTAATTCTTTCAAACTGAATATTTTTTACTTGTAACCAAGATCCTGGCAAGATTTGAATAACCACAAAATATACCTAACAGACTGGAAGTGGGGAGAACAATGGGGAGAACCACAAGATAGTTAATAGTTTCTCCAGTCAAAAAGATAAAGAGGTGATGGAAAAGATTCTTTACTGACTTAAGACCTTAGATACCGTACATGCTGCCAGTCACTAGGTTAGGAAGACAAACAGTCAAACTTGACATAAGGCAGCTTCCTATGTTCCTAAAATTTCCTGATTTCACATAGCAGCTGGGCTGTTTGTTTCCAACTTAGTTTGACTATAAAAAAAGCTTTTGCAAAAACCAGCTGAGCTGTTACACAATTAGCATCTAAACAGCTGATTTCTTGCAAGGGAGCACTGATTGCATCTAAAAATAGGCTGTTTGTTAAGTCAGTCTTCACAGTATGTTTATCCAGTTCTCTACTGTAAGTTTAGAATTCATGTCATAATAATATATTAGCAGAATGGGGATTTGGTATGCGATACTTGATTTTCAGTCAGAAGTTGAGTTTTTCGCATTGTAAATTCAGTATTTTATAACATACTTGAATGAATATTCTTAATTTGTAGTTCATCAGATTAAATGAATTTTTCTTTCTTTCGCTCTCTCAGCACCAGCCATTGTCTTTAAAAGCTAGAACATTTAAGGTGTAGAAAGCCATGCAAATTGACCCTCTCCTCTTTTTTTAAATTCTTTAACTATTGATTTTTACTAACCAGTTTTCCGGAGTGGAAAGTCATCTCTGCTATCATAAGTGCCAAGTAAAGGTAGTTTGCAAGAGGCTGGTGTTCCCGGGCTTCCTGTCTGGGGAGGGGAACTCTGGTCCAATGAGGTATGATGAGCCCCCCTGCATAAATCAGAAAAAAAGGCCAGGTTTATTTATTTATTAAGAAAATTTATATGGCTGCCCAACTCACCCTTGGTGACTCTGGGTAGCTTACAAAGAAAAACCAATAGCCCCACAGTCATCAAGATTTAAATCAAGATAGCTATGTTTGTATGCTAATTAGCATACAAGTAATTGTAAGTCACTTACTGCCTCATTTAGCAATCATTCAGTTACAACGGTGTAAAAAAAAAACCCCAAACAGCTTTCTAACCAATCTTCAAATTTATGAGTCGCAGCACCCCCAATCTTTTTTTGTGTCACTATTTATGCATTTTGCAACAGAGATAATGAAGAAAATGGAAGTAAATTGTAATCCAGTCAATGATTTTCTACATAGTGACCACAGCGCTTAGCAACTTACTCATAACACTTGTGGTAGCTAAGCGAGGACTACCTCCGCTTCTTCCAAAAATATCCTGTTTTCTCCATTCATATTGGATTGCATTTTTACCTTATAGTTAGTTGGCATTTCTTTAAATTTCACTGAATGAAAAGGGCAATCAGAGCAAAGTATACTCAATAGTGAAAGGCCACTAGTACAGATGGATTCAGTTATCATTCATTTTTTCATCCAACTTGTTTTTTCTGTATAACCTGAAATTCTTCTACCTTTTAATTCAGCTTTGATGAAAGAGTTCTGTAATATCACAATGCTCATTAACTCTACCATTATGAGATGAAAATGGTACTGTGATTCTTAAATTTGTAAAGAATGAAGTAAAAAAGATTGGAAGGAAGATCACAATAATCTTTATGTTTCCATTTCCCCTTTTAGCTGGAGAATGATCACTGATTTTGTATAATAATACAGATCTTCAGCCCAAAATTTAACTGGTATTTGATCAATATTAATACCATTTCATCAAGCAACATAGAGTATCCATTTGTCATTAGAGCTTAAACCATTACACCATTCAGTCTGAAATCTATAGACTTTTCTGTAAAATAGCAATTCAAAGAAAAAATTCTGAAAGCTACTTGATAGTAGAAGCATGAAAATAAGTACAGGCATAACTGGGTCTGGAAAGGACTTAGTAATATTTCCAGTAAAATTGCTAGTTTAGTTGAGAAATGGGTTTGACCAGATGCTATACAAATTAGACAAAGATGTACTATTGTTGTGAACAGAAAAGGAAGTAGAAAGTGTCTCACGCTTCCAATTCCCCCACAATTCATTATCCAAAAAAAGAATTTGCTTTTGCATGCAGAGACATATACATATATATACAGAAGAAACACACAAGCTGGCATACTGGTGAGGGAACTGTGAAAACGCTATTTTGAGCGAGATGAATGAATGAACTACCTCCCACCGTAATATAATTATGTAAATATAATTATTTGCTGAAGAAGAACCCAAGAAACACAGTTAAATTTAGAGAAAATTGAGTCCTTGAAAATGAAAGACAAGATTCCTATTTTTTCCTATTGCTGGATATATAGGAGCAAATATCAGTTGCACACTAGCTGTATAGATCTTCCATGTTTGTGATTGAAGTATCTCTTCCAGAACTGAAACTCAACTCTATGCACAGCCTGTCCTAAATCAGACTTAGTTGAAAATTCTAGAGCAATGTTTCTCAATCTTGGCAACTTTAAGATATATGGATTTCAACTCCCAGAATTCTGTAGCCACATGCTGACTAGGAAATTCTGGGAGTTGAAGTCCATACATCTTTAAAGTTGCCAAGATTGAGAAACCCTGTCCTAGAGACAAAGGAAAGACTTACCAGCATTTGGGATGCTGGGAGAGGGAATGATTCAAGCCACCCACTGTAGTTGGCTCTTTTGACTTGCTGAGAAGGAACTCTTGAAGTTTCAGCTTCACTTCAGTGCTTGCAATAGCACCTTTAAAAATTATAGAAAAACACTGGTAGAAAACATTAAAGGCAAGTTGAGATGTTATCTCCCTTCCCTAATCTGGGGCTATGCAAATATGTGACCTTCAATTCTCACAAGTATGCCAGTGAAATGTGTTCAGGGACACTATTTTTCTCATCTTGTATTCCAGGCTAACAACCTATTTTTGAAACCCAGCATCAATCAAGCTTACAAAAGGGAAGGGGGAATCCACTTTTCCTAAGCACACTGGCAAGAATTTTTATCACATCATCTTCACATATTCCTGAAGAATTCCATCACAGAGTTACATTTACTGTATTTTTAAAATCATTCTTTATTCATTTATTATGAGGTAGAGGTTACAACAACAATTGAAGAGCCAAGCCAGACACAGTATAACATCCAAAAATGCCTGAAATTTTATTGTCTTTAAGCATGTTATACAATCCCAAATCAGGGGTACGTCCCATTGAGATCTCTCAATTCAGCCCATCCCCATGTTGCTGTTGACACAGATAATTGTAAGTTGTCAAGAGCCTAGTCATGCTGGAGAAAAGTGGTAAATCTATCCATCCAGAGTGAAAAAGAATTTGCGTATGTTTTATGACTGTACAGAAATGCATTTATGTGCCTGTGTATATGCAAGATTGACTACCGGTACAACCATGGGTGCTCAACTCACCATACATTGCCTCATTTAATCTTCAAAGGGAAAATGATTGCTCATCTTTGTTCAAAAAATAACTTCCAAAGATTGCAGATTTGTGAAAAATCTGAAAATTAATTTGCAAAGAATCTCCATTTAAATATATATATATATTTAAACTCTACAATCTGAAAGGAAGTGCCATGACAAAGAAGTCTAACCTTGGCTTGAAAGCCAAGTTCATTTATTTATTTACATCTTTATATTGCCAATATACTTGTGAGGAAAATTTTAATTATTTGAGTGGGTTTAGGTCCATGCAGATTGTTTTCAAATATGCTTCTCTATATGGTATTTTGGGAACAAGAGAATATAATCCTCTAGCTCCTCTCTAGTTTCTTCTTCCAGTCCTTGAAATATAAACAGGATATCATTCCAATAAATGCAGTGCAATGCAATTAAAACTTATTACTTTCTTTGCTTTTCTCCTTGTTGCGTAAGATGAGTAACTGCTGCTCCAGACGCTGCTTCTCCAACTCTTCTTGTCGCTGTTGTTCTCGTTTACGCTGTTGCTCTAGTTCTTGTTGACGCTTTGCTGCCAACATCTCCTGCTGCTGCTGTAAAAAGGAACAGGGAGAGGGGTCAACACCACCAAAGGCAATTGTGTACGTACTTGAGCTTACATTGTGCATGGATGTCACATACAAAATCCAGGCAGGCATTTACAGGCTACTGTATGCTATTTTTCAAACACAGATTATAACATCAAGGCTGGAAAATGTGAATTAATATTGTCTTCACCCATTAACAATTTCTCTCTAGTAGTAATTGTTGCTTTGTAAAACTTCTGAGTGATAGGAAGGTTGTAACGGAGTTTCTTTCTACAGGATTTTAGCCATCTAGAAGTCTCCACTAATAAAACTATCATAGAACTCCTATTTCCATGTAGAAAATATTTCTATTACTCAGTTAATCATCTGAGATTTTGCCTTCTGCTTTTCTAGCATTTGAAATATAATAAAAGATTATGCAAAAAATAGTAATATTAATGCTAGTGCTCTGCAATGTCCTTCAAGAGGCCCCTGTTTGTTTTTACATTACTTTACAGAGCATATTTGCATTCTGTAGTATTTTAGATTTCTCTTGATCTTATTGGCTTATGGTTTCTCTTTTGTATTGTTCTCATCTATTATTTTATGACCTATCAGCTGTTAACAACCTTTTTTAAAAAACAAAAATTATGCTTCTTTCCTATTATTTCTGTGATTAGCTCTCTTACTAGACAAAAATCAAGCTTGGGCTCTGTATCCCGATGCTGTCCACAATGTACATTTTTCATGTGTGTGTTTATGCTTATGTAACATATTTCTACCAAAGCCCATGCACTTCCTTTCTCCATTCTCTAAGCTATTCTTTCCTTGTCTGGATATCTGTTGTCACCATTTAATTGTATTATGATAACCACACAAAAGTGAATTTAGGTTTGATAAATACAGACACCAAAAGCATTCTTAAAATATTGCTTTAAAGTCAGAAACTTTAATTTGATAATAAAATAACATTATTTCTCACTTTAATTTATTTTACAAGTAGCTGCAAAAAGGGTGATGGAATTAGAAATGAACATAAACATCATCCCTGGAGACTACTTGCCATTCTAGGTTCTATTGTCTATACAAATACCTTCAGAAGAAAATAGCAAAATCAGGAAGAAAGGATTTTTGTAGGGAACATAGGATGTAGAATGATATTAGGAAATAGAAGCACCTGGCCATATTTGGCCTCTTTATAAGTAATTTTGATCTGAATAGTACTTAGATGGGAGACTACTACTGCCAATTCCAGAACTTCTGGCTTCTTGTGAGTAGCCCAGAATTGCTTAAGATGGGCAGCCATATAATATGATAAATATATAAACAAATAGGAAGTTGAAAAATAATCCAAAGGTGTCTGTAAGTAAATGAAAAGTGGAAAAATGGAAGTCTTGAGATAATAGCTAAAATAAAAAGCTACAAAATACTGATTTGAACACTGGCTAATAGCATTTATATGTACTACGGTTTGTAAAACACAATAAAAATGTTCATATAACAAAAATCCTGATCATTAGATGCAAAGTTATGTTCAGATATAATACTGAACTATTACTACTGAATGAATCCATTTTCTCATCTCTCTACAAGCCTGTAATTAGTTGTAACTCATTTATTTGATTCATACACACATCAACTGATAATGTAGTTTATTAGGTTATGGTTCAGTATGATGTAACTCATTGTTTGTTTCTTAGTGTAATATAAGAACCCACCTTCAGTTTATCTGAACAAGTGAGAATCATATAGTGGAAGTGTTTTATATCAATCTGAATATAAAAACAAGTTTATTGAAAACTAGGAATAATTTCTTCTTCATAATCACAATGAAAGAAAGCTGAAAAGTCATACAAGTTTTTTAGCCTTACCTAGGCTCATTGTATTAATCTGAAGTTCAGAATTACATCTGAATGAGGTCAGTGTATGTAATAGCTTGATTAGGCTGTAAGCTCTTAAAATAAAGGACATGGTAGTCTGTTTCTCAAAGTGCTTTTAAAAGTATGGTGGGTATGAGTGATTCATACTGACAGACTCTTCTTGCTCTTGAAAATATGGATTACTAAAATACAATACATGAACACCATCAAATAACATCACCAAGTAGTTTTAATTATTGCTATTGAAGCAAAGTCTGGAGATGCATGCATGAGTGATCAAAATAGAAACATAATGTCACACTTGGAGAGGAAAGAATATGCCACGATTCAAACCACTACAAATTCTTATCTCTGGATTCTGAAAAACAATAGCATATAACATTCTTTGATCATGTCTAGAAAAAAAATCACTCTTCAAATACCCAGTCTCTTTTTGTCCCCATTTGGATCGGTCTAAGGACTTCCAAACGAAAAGGTACAGAATCCATGCAATTTTTGAGTCTTGCCTCTTATAAATCTGCTTAAAGGAAAGGAATTCCTACTCCAATCCAGAGTAACTAATTAAATGTAACTGAAGTGAATGCGGATTTATTTCTACCAGCGTTTTCATCTGCATTAAATTTTAAATTCTAGCTTACTTGTTTGAACTCGGGGGTCTCTCCTTCAAAAAGAGCTCTGCATTTTGATGATGAAACAATAAAACAAGGCAGAAACCACCCACCATACTTGCCAATCCAAAATTAGAAAAAGCTGGTTCATACCTCATCCCATTCCCAACATAAATAGCTCTTCCCCGATTTGAGCTCTAAAATATGGATGCCCTATCAGAAAAGATCCTGATCCTTGGAACAGTTTGGGTAACAGATGGAATTTATAGCAAGGATTTACCAAAGGAAAAGAGCAAAGAAAACAGGAAAAGAAAAATTGGTGTGGGCACATAGGTTCAGGTCCCTGAATGCTAAGATTGTTAATTAGGCTCAGAAACATACAGACTATCATGGAATGCAGACTAATGATAAACGGAATATTTTCCTGCCTTGTCTGTATCAGGTGGCAACCTGTAGAATTCAATACTTTGCCAGTGTCTAGAAGAGCCATTAATTCAATAGGATGGATAGGATTACCTTAATTGGTGTGCCAAATTCTAGACAGCTATTATATAGCAGTGAAGAATTACTGTATTTTTCAGACTATAAGATGCACCTAGGTTTAGAGGAGGAAAACAAGAAAAAAATATTCTGAACCAAATGGTGTAGTAACATATTTAATAAAATATAGCAGAATAATATTTCAACCATGTAAAGTCAACAGCGGCATTAAGAACCATCATCGCTGTCATTAACAAATGAGGAGATACTTTAAGGTTCAAGCACTCTTCTAATTTTCTGGAAATCCCAAGAACTCATCGTCGCAAGTGTCAGAATTTAGGAAGCTCAGTTGCTCACAATCACTGATATCACTTTCTTCGCTATCTTCATAGATGATATCTTCAGTTCCATTTAAGGAATTGCTAATGCCACATTTTTTGAATAACCATGCAATGATTTCATCCTTCACTGAGTGCCATGATGTTTTAACACATTCACAAACTTGAATGATAGTGGGCCTCTTCATTCGTCCAGTAGGTGTCAGATCTTGATTACCAGCAGCCATCCATTTGTTCCACTCTTCTCGCATATAGACTTTAAATGATTTGTTGATGAAAACGTCAAGAGGTTGCAATTGGCTGGTAAGACCCCCAGGAATTGCAGCTGGATGAGTCTCATTTCTTTAAATCTCTTTATGGTTTCTCTAATATGTGTTCTAAACTGGTAGAGCGGTAATAAAGTAGATTTTTTTCAGAAGCTCTCCAGGATGTTTGGACCACACTTTTTCCACCCATACTCATTCCATTTTCGTCCATCCATCCTTTCTCATGAACATGTATAACAACTCCTTTTGGAATCACTTCTTTTGGAAATGTTTTCCTTTTGAAAATTAATATCGGTGGCAATTTGGTGCCATCTGCACAGCAAGACAACACAACCATGTAATGTGTTTTTTCATGTCCTGAGGTTTTCATGGTTATGCTTTTGGCACTTTTCAGATCAAGTCTTTTTTAAAAAAAATAATATTTATTAAATTTCTTAACATATAAAACATAAAATACAAAAAACGCAACAAAAAAACAACACAGCTAAAATTTAACACTAATGACAGCTTTTCCATATTGGTATCTCTATCACAACAAACATATTTAAAAAGATTCTAATTCTATATATCTCTATCTTAAATTACATCCTTATTTGAATTATAGTAACATCTGTTCATAATTCAGTTTCATATCCTATATTTCTTCAACAGTTTTACCTTCTACATATTATATTTAACAAATTATCTCTTAGGTTTTACGTTTACTCTCAAGCCAGAAATACTATCTGTTCCAAATCTGATAGTACTCATTTTTTCCCCGCTCCATTTCCATAGACAATCTATCCATTTCTGCACAGTCATATATTTTTTTTATTATAATTTGGTCTGGAGGAATATCTCAATGTTTCCAGTTTTGTCCTAGGACAATTCTACTTGCAGTTAATATATGTAATGTTATACATTGTAATTTTTTCTCCATTTTTCCCTCAAAAATGCCCAAAAGGAATAGCTCTGGCTTCATCTCCAACCTCTGTTCAGTTATCTCTTCCAGCCATTTTCTTATCTTATACAAGTATTTTCTAATGTTAGGCCAAGTCCACCACATGTGGTATAATGTTCCTTGTTTATGACCACATCTCCAACATTCCAGGGATCTGTTCAAGAACATCTTGGCCAATCTCAATGGTGGCAAATGCCATCAATAAAACATTTTGTAAAGATTCTCCTTATATGCAGCTGACATTGTTAGTTTCTAGTTTCTCTCCCATAACTGATCTAATTGGATACTGTGTCCAAAGTTTCTCGCCCAACTAATCATTGTCTCTTTCACAGTTTCTTCTTCCATTTTAAATTTTTACAAAAAATTGTATGTTTTGGTAATCATTCTTTCTCTTGTTCCTAATAGTATCTTATCAAGTTCCAATTGTTCTCTATAGATACCATATTGTTCCCAATCCTTTTTATATTTTATGTATGAGCTTTGTTTTTTCCTTCCCATAGGAATGCATGCTATTCCAATTGAAAGTCGTGGCCTTCCAATGTTAATACCCTCTTATTTCTTAATTGGACCCAATCCTTAAGCCATATTATTGCCTCTGCTTGATAATGTAATTCCCAATCAGGTAGGCCGAAGCCCCCTTTGGTTCTGGAGTCCTGAAGAAGTTTGCATTTTATTCGGGCTTCTTCCCCCGCCCAAATAAATGTACCTATTATTCTATTTAATTGATCAAAACGATTTAGGTAGTACATTCAATTTTATTGCAGCAATTCTACCAACTAAGGATTTTGCCCAAATGTCTAAGTCTTTTTGTTGTACCAATTTATTATAATTATCCTCTTTTAATGTAGAACATTTTGCTATTATCTAAATTCCCAGATATTTTACCTTTTTACCAATTTGAACCTCCAATTTCTCTTCCAATTCCTCATCTTGCCTTTTTGTATAATTCTTAGTTAATATTTTAGTTTTTTCCTTGTTTAAGGAACTTTACCACTTTACCAAATTTTTCAACTTCATGTATCAAGGTGGTTCCCGTCTCCAAAGGATCTTCTGAAATAAAAGCCAGATCATCAGCGAAAGCTTGGACTTTATATTCTTCCTGTTTAATTTTCAATCCTTTTATTGTTTGATTTTGTATAATTTGTGCTAATAATATTTCCAATGACAGTATGAATAAGAGGAGTGACAAGGGACATCCCTGTCTTACCCCCTTAGCTATACTAATCTTCTCCATTGTTTCCCCATTTATTATTATTTTAGCCAATTGCTTCAAATAAATTGCTCTGATCATGTCAATGAATTTCTCCCCAAAATTCATAATTTCCAATTGATTAATAAGAAAGTCCCAGTTTAAATTATCAAATTCTTTTTGAGCATCTATAAACATTAATGCCAGCTGCTTATCTGGATGGGCCTCATAGTATTCTAATGAATTCATAATTATCCGTGTAATTGTTCCTTATATGAATATTTGGCAAAAATCCATTTTGGTGCGAATCAATAATTTCATTTAATATTTTTGGCTCTTTTAGCCATTATTGTTATGAATATTTTGTAGTCCACATTGAGTAGCGAGATTAGCCTATAGTTCTTGATTTGCTGTGTATTTTTAGGATCTTTTGGGATAAGTGATATCAGTGCCTCCATCCATGTCTTTGGTAATTTGGTAACGCCCCATTGTATATGTTCAACAATAAGATTTCCAATGGTCCTTGTATCTCTTTATAGAACTCAGAGGGGATACCATCAGGTCCTTTTGTTATTTTTTCACCTTCATCTCCATCATCGTGATTTTATTGTTTAACATTTCTTTCATTTCATCTGATATTATAGGAAGATTTCTGTCCTTAAATATTTCTTAATATCTTCCTCCTCAATTTCCTCCTGACTATAAAGTGTTCCAAAATAATTTTGGGCTATTCTTTTTTTTTTTCTTATTTCAGATAATCTCTTAAGTATTTGATTCTCATTTTAGTATCCAAAAGATCTCTTATATATTTAATTCTCATCTCTTTAATATTTCAATCTTAAACTATATTAATTCCCTTCTTGTTTTTCTTTAAAGTTCCTTGCTTTAAAACAATATATCTTATATTTCAATAACTTCTGCCCATTTCCATAACTTCAATATCAATCATTTCTTTAACAATAAAGATTTTAAAATTGTTATGCTTAATCTTATAAAAGCAAAAGTAAAAAGGAGCAAACATTTCTCTTATTTCAAAAGTTTTCAAGCTTATATTTATGTATTCTCATCTCTTAGAAGTTTTATCCTTTAACTATTTCAATTCGGTTTTTATTCACTTAAAATTCCATGCTTTCTCAATTTATCCTGTATTTCTATTAGTTCTCCTTTTTCTCCCTTCCCCCATCTTTACATGCCTCTAATAGCCTCTGTTATAATCCTTTAAGTTTGTATTTTAACATCATAAATTCTTTATTCACTGTCACTGCTAAAAACAGCTCTAGTTTTTGCTAAATCATTATTTTCTATCCAGTCTTATAGTTGTTTCTTGTATTTCTTGCTTAAAAATCCTTTGTGCGTTTCTCTTGTTTTCAGTTATTTTCTATTTCATTTTTTGAAGCTGTAGCTCCTGTTCTTTTGAAGGTCAGAAAGCTTGTTGATAGAGACCTCTCTTAAAATTCTCACCATTCTTATCACAGACATAAAAGGTTTTCAACAATGACCAAGTGCTTGTAGTTCCCCTTCCACCTTTAGGTGTCACTTTGTAGTCCACAAATCCAATCAACAATTAACAAAAGTATCTATTTTATTTCCTTTACTTAGAGCTGCGCCTTATTTTGTTTCAACTTGTTTTTTCCCCTTTTCCCAAGTTATCCCATTTAAAATCCATAACTTTAATTTAATAATTTGCTTGGTTCAAATTCTTTTTGTTAATATACTTTATAAAACTTTTTTACATTAAAAACATAGAAAAAAAGGAAAAAGAAAAGATTATAACACTTAACAGCTATTTGTAGTGTTTTTCTTCTAACAATAATCCATGCAATGATTACAAACATTAAATTGTATATATTTATGTTCTTATTTTATCTATTGATTATACTTAGTAACTAAATATCCCTATCTCCTTTCCATCCATCCATACCACCGTTCCCATATACCATAAAATACCGATGTCTCTTTATCTTTCAAACTCAAAGTTAGTTTGTCCATTTCTGCGCAATTCATGATCTTTTGTATAATAAGTCTCTCTGTGGGCACACATGGCTGTTTCCAACATTGAGCGAAGGCCATCCTAGCAGCAGTTAATATATGTAGTATTAAATATTTTATACTCTTCACGTATTTTTTAAAAAAAAATCCCCAATAAAAAGAGTTTGGTTGTTTTTTTTTACATTTATATCCCGCCCTTCTCCGAAGACTCAGGGCGGCTTACATTGTGTAAGGCAATAGTCTCATTCTATTTGTATATTTATATACAAAGTCAATTTATTGCCCCCCCAACAATCTGGGTCCTCATTTTACCTACCTTATAAAGGATGGAAGGCTGAGTCAACCTTGGGCCTGGTGGGACTAGAACCTGCAGTAATTGCAGGCAGCTGTGTTTAATAACAGGCTTCTTACAGCCTGAGCCACACCGCGGCCTAGATCCAATTGTTGATTCATGATTTCTTGTAGCCACTTTTTAATTTTTAACCAATATTTATGGGATTTGGGGCAGGACCACCACATATGGTAATATGTTCCCTCTTTATTTTTACATTTCCAGCATATGGGAGACATTATGGGATACATTTTCGCAAGTCTCGAAGGGCGTAGGTGCCACATGTAGAACATTTTATATGCATTTTCTTTGTATGCTGCTGATTTTGTTAGTTTATAATTTCCATTCCTTATTTTCTCCCAATCTGATAAATTTATATTATGTCCAATATTTTGACCCCATGCAATCATACATCCTTTCACTACTTCTTCTTCCAATTCTACTTCTAGCAAATATTTATAAATTATTAAAAAAAATATTTTTTTTGTCTGGCCCTAGTAAAATTTTATCTAATTGTTGTAGTTTAAGATATATTCCATATTCTTTTATATCTTGTTTGTATCGATTTTGTAACTGAAGATAGGCTCACCAGTCAACCCGTAGTCTTTGTTCTCGGAGGTCCTGTAATGTTTTTAATTACAGGAATATCTAATAGATCTTTATATTTTAGCATAATATAAACTAATTCTTTTGTCTTGCCAAGTTACTAGCAAGCCTCCCAAAATAAGTCACTGGAACATTATATTTGCAAGACAAGAAGAGAGGAAGTGATCGTTTCGTCTTTGCTCCCTTATTCTCCTAAACAGGGGTGAAATCTAAAAATTTTCCCTACCGGTTCTGTGGGTGTGGCTTAATTGGTGGGCGTGGCTTGGTGGTCAGATGACTGGGTGGGCGTGGCCAATAACAATAAATAATAAAAATAATAAATAAGGTATACAAAACAATAAGAGGTACCAAAAACCAACTTTCACACTTTACACACACACAATGTAAAAGCAGCTGCACTTCACTCAAAATGGCCCCTGAAACAAGCAGGAACCCCATACTTTCACAACTTTACACAAACACAACACAATTGACACACACACACACAATGCCACATAAAGCTTTGTGAGATTTTGTGTGTTTGTGTAGTTAGAGTGAAACACTACAGAAACACACCAAATCTCAGAAAGCTGCACAAATATTTTATTATTTTTATTTATTTTTTTAGAACAGGGGTCTTCAACCTTAGTAACTTAGTTTGTGGACTTCAACTCCCAGAGTTCCTCATTCAGCAAAGCAGGAAGTCAAAGCAAGCTTTTTTTTTCTCTTCAGTAGCTGAAGAAAGCATGGTGTTGCCAGCCTGAAAAGAGCAGTAATTATAGGTAAGTGAGGAGGGGGAATTGGCTGGGCATGGGTGGGGGCTCTTGTAAGTGGGGGCTGTTAAAAAGTGAGTTTAAAAGCCTTTAAGGATTAGGAAACTCCTCTGGGATTGCCAGAGGAGGCTTTTAAAACCTCTTTTTTTCTCCCCCCCCCCTTCGGCTGAAGAGGGTTTTTTAAAAAAAACTTTTAAAGGGTTTTGATGATCTCTGCTCAGCCCCGCGATCATCAGTTTTGGGTTTTTTTACTTTTAAAGGCATGTTTCGGCTGAAGAAAAACTTTTAAAAGTAAAAAAAAAAACTCTGCTGATGGTACGGCTCAGCAGGGGCGGGGGGGCTGGGCCAGGAATTTTTGCTACCAGTCCTCCGAACCAGCAGCCGCCATCGCTACCGGATCAGCCGAGCCAGTCCAAACCAGGAGCATTTCACCCCTGCTCCTAAGTATTTGTTTGAGACTCAGTATCTCTTTCCCTTTTATAAGTCAGCGATGTGTCCTGTGTTCTCCTATAAATTTTATTTCTAATTGGGTTTTTTTTGTGTGAATTGTACATGTATCTTGTGTTGCAACTTATGTCGCCGTGCATAATTCGTATGCACTCTCTACAACTCATCAATACCATTTTGCAATTCAATTCTATCCATCCTCAGATTATCAGCCAACAATTCTATAATAAGATTTGGGAGGTCTTCTTTATTTTCAACTATATTTTGAAATCTTAGGCAGAAAGCAGAGTTGTCCATTTCGAGATCTCGGTTCTTTGTCATCAATTTTTTTCTATCTCCTTTAGTTTTTTTTCTGTCTGTTCCATTCTTACTTCCACTGTTTTTATTCTCTGCTCCTTCTTGGCAATTGACTCTTATATTTCTCCCATTCTATAGTCTAATTTGTGTATGTCCTCTTTTACTACACCCATATTGTTCTTTAAATCCTCATGGTTCTTTCCAATCGATTCTTGGGGTTTTAAGATCACATTTTCTCCGGAATCACATTTAGAGTTTTCTGCATACTTTGTAAATTCATTGCAGGTCCTGCCTTCTCGCCTCCCAACATATCTCCTATCAGTTTCTGTCCTGCTGGAGAGGCAGTCATTTGCGTGATTCTCTTTGCAGTTTTTGTAGTTATTTTTGTAGTTATTGCTGTACTTGTCACATCCAATTTCCCAAAGAGCTTCTTCCACAAAACCATAAAATATCTGGTTCCTTTCCTCTCCAGAAGCTATCTTTCTAATAACAATTCCTTCTCTTTTATCTACTTATCCTATAGTTATAATTATTAAATATTTCTTACTTTTGTAACATTACTCACCTAATTTACCATCAATCGAATTTTAAAATTAATAAGATAATCAAATAATTAGATAATATAGTTAATTCTACCATTCTACTCAACAATACTGTTAACAATTTCACTCTAAATTTATTGAACACTACCTAAATAAACTAAAATATAATACTTCGAAGAAAAAAGAAAAAATATTTAACCAAAGTATAAACTATCTAAAACTATTTAAAACTAACTTTTGTGAATCAAATGCAGTGTCTTAATCAGTAAATTTAATAAATTAGTAAATTTATCTATTTATATACTATATCATATATATCATATATTATATCAATATTACCAAGAATCAGTTGGGTGTTGAATAATAAAAATAAAGATAATAAAAAAATCTAAGTATACACCGTGATATTTACTATTAAATAATCAATATACACAATATACACTGTATATTCTAGTCACTGATCTTCCCAATCCAGAGTCGTCTTCTAATTTTAAAAAGTCTTTCACAGTCCTACTTTGTTACACCGTCTACACCTCTTCCATTCACTACTTTCTAAGTCCTAAATCCAAGATGTCCACTCCTGTTAATATGCACCATCACTGTCACTGTCACTTCGCTTCACTTCACACTCCAAACCTTGTCATTTCAGTTTTTGTGTCCACAATCTCCAGTCATTCACTCCCAATCGCCACAGGTTCAATCACAATCTTTACCAGAGTTTCCAAAGTTCTTTCTTTTCTTTTCAACTTTCCTCTTTCCTCTTTTCAGCCTTCTTCTCAATGTTTTGCTCCACTGCCAAAATGCCACTTTTTCCCTCTTTGGAGACTCACTCATCAATCAGTTCGTAGATTTTGCCAGATTTGGGAGGCAGCCCAGTAGCTCACTCTGTCCCATCTCTAGCCGCCGATACTTCTCGCTGCTTTTCACTCCTTGCTTCCTTCACCATTCAAGTAGGCCATCATGTCTCCAGATCTGACCATTACAGCCGGTCTCTTTCACACTGAAATTTAAGGGGTTCCTCCTTCCATAACGGGAGATCGCACTTCTCCCTGTTACCCCAAGAGTGTCCCCTCTACAGAGCTGACCCCTCGAGGGTCGGATCTCACCTCTACCGGCTTCCAGATGCGAAAATTCAATCCGAGAAAATGAAGGTCCATTTTCCTGAACCACAGCAGCATGACACCACCCCGGAAATCCAGATCAAGTCTTATTACATAGTACATCAAAGTTTAGCGGGACTTCATCCATATTCCCAATCTGGCCAATTTCAAAATTATTTTTCTTCCTAGCATCTATTACAAATGTATGAAAAGACAGAATCTTAGATTCATATTCTTTTGGCATTTTTTGCACAATTCTAGTTTTGGTGCGCATAGCAAGGCCATATCGCCTCATAAATCTGAAGCACCACGATGGTGATCAGTAAAATCTTGAATGCCTTTCTCTACAAGCAATGAGTTTGGCTTCATATATTATCATTTTTGTAGAAACTGTGAAGCCATTATTCCGGTGACGTGTGATCCATTCTTTCATGTCCACCTCTAACTGTGGTCACTTTGCAGCAAGCCCACAAAAATTGTGCTTGCTTTTATCTTTTACTTTTTGCAGCTGATCCACCTGTTTCCTCCACTCACTTATCATTTTTTCAGTTCGAGGTGGTACAAAATGTTTCTCCACTGCTCTGTTTCCATGCCTCAGCATATTTTACTAGTTCCAGTTTAAAATAAATTTTATATGCTTGTCTTTTCTGTTTTGACATCCTTGTACCGGATGTCAAGGATGAAGAGATACCGTAGTATTTTTCTGCAAGAAAGAACTGGCAATAATGTGTCCTTTATTGTTATGAGAGTACTGTAGCTGAAACTATGTTGATATATTCATATACAAGATACTGGTATACCGGTATATAGCACATGCCACATTAGCTCATTAAGAGGGAAACATGAGAAACAGGGAAAGAGAAGAAAGAAGCCTCCTTCCCTCAAGCTGGCTGCTCCATTGCCCATTTCTCCGTTACAGTGCAGCTCTTCTGCCCCAAAGCCTTTTTTTTGATGGCCGACGCCAAAGCAGAGAAAAAGCTGCCAGGAAGAAACCAGTCGGACTGGGAGTTGGGTACCCTTTCTTCTCTGCCCTAAATTAACAATACCAAGCTGAGAATTTTAGGACATTGTTGATTCTTTTCCTCCCGCCCCCCACCCCCCACCCCCAAAATCTAGTGACGTTATCTTTACAAAGACAAACAGCATGCCCGCCCTTGCTAATAAAACACAGTCTCCCATTCTCAAATTGCATCGATGGCTATGGTAAGTGAGGGGCAGGAAGCCATGCCATGCCTAGCAATGGGGGGGGGGGAAGGGATGGCAAGAGGAGCCCCATCTCACCACACGAGCCGCAATGAAAGGCAGCGGCAACCCAGCAACCCAGCCACTTCCCTTGTCCGCCCACTCCAGCGCTGGAAGCCAAGCCATACCTCTCTCTCTCCATGTCTCTGGGCTCAAAGTCCACCATGCAGGCCGGGAAGGGCGCACTTGCGGCGGGGACGAACAGGGCAGGAAGGCATAGGCCAGCCAGTGGAGGCAATCAGCCGATTTCCGAACTACATACAACTTTAATAAACAATTCAGCCGAACTGGTTGAATCCCACCTCTGTGTTGCTGCCTCAGCTGGGGAATGCTGGAGCCTTTGCTGCCGATTGGTGGTTGCATCAGCTTCCCAGAATACCACCAATCAGCTGTTCAGGGCAGCAGGGATCGCTGCTGCCTGTAGCTGCCACCACACCAACTCTCTCCTCCCAGATATGGCAAACCCTCAGCTGATTCAACATTTGATGTATAAGATGCACAGAAATTTTCATCCACTTTTGGGGTGTGTGTGTGAAGTGCGTCTTATACTCTGAAAAATATGGTAGTTTTCTGATTTATTTATTTTTAACTGTCATCTACTGGTTATTTTCTAGATGTGGTAGCCAATGGTTGCAAGATCAAGGAAGAAACAGGAAATAAAATAAAGGAGATAACTGGTAATTCAAGTCACAGCCATTATGAGAGCCTCAGGTTGCAAAACTGGAGAAGTTACATGCTATAATGTCAGAGGAAATGTCAGCCAGAACCCCAAGCCTCTTAGGTCTGCGTTTTATCAATTATCAATTTTGCTTGTATGTAGCCTCAGCAAATCTGAAATCAATGCTTCAACTACTGATTTTTTTTCTAGGAAATATGCTGTTGTAACTGGCACTAGTATCATTAGCCTATGTGACAAAACAAGGTATTGTATGCATACCATTCCAAGTACAATCCTGTTGAAAGGATTTCCGCTGGGCTAGGGTTCTTGACAACTGCTGCCAGTTCAAATAGGCAATACTGGGTGTGACACGAAAAGTAAGATTCAGAAAGAGACAGCTTGGTGAGTTCATCTCCAAATTACCTTGAGGTGTTTCTGCAATTGGACTTCATGCTGACGTGTTAGGTGCTCATGTTGCTTCTGAAACTCGGCAAAGAGCAGCTGCTTCTGCAATTGCTGTTGCTGTTTCAGAGCCAATAGTTCCTGCTGCAGCTGCTGCTCCCGGGCAGTTGGGTCCATAGTGGGCACATTGGACCGGGAATCCATCCGCAAATCCACTGGGCTGCTGTTGCTGTTGCAAGAACTCTGCATCACCATGGGAAGAACCGGCTTCAGGTCCATAGCTGGAAATTAGAAACAGAGTTCATGCTGTAGTAGAACAATCTGTAACAAAGAGAGCTGAGATCATGGCCTACATGTGCATGTTTGTCTATCCTTAAAGAACAGCCTTGCAGCAAGTAGAGAGATAAAACTGTCGAAGACAAACTTCATGGATATACTGTTATAATATTATGCATGTCAGTAGCTAAACATGATTTATTATTTATGAAGTCTATCTTGCCATTAAATTCTTGGTTGCTCCAACGTCATGGAAGGTTGATTAACAATCTGGGTGCTTGGGAAATGGTTTGGGGTTTGTTTGTGGCTGACAATAACAAATGGGAGTTGCAACAAAATATTATATTTCAGTTTTTCAGTCAGCTACTCATTCTTTTTTCCCCCCAGGATCGATTCAATATCCTTACATCTTTTTCCTCTACTGAGTAATCGTTTCCTGTTCAGTGACCAAGTTCTACCCTACTAGATTATAGGATTAAAAGAAAATCTTATTTTTCTTCTTCTTAAAAATGTTGTAGTTCTGCAAACGTTAAAATCCCTTTAATCCTGTTGATAACCCCCTTATTTTGTATAGATTGTGTTGCTTGACTACCTAAGAATCGATATGGTTAGATTATAATTTAGAAAGTGGGAGGAAAAGACATTTTTGCTGCTATTGCTAAATAATCAAAGAAAATATATCTTGCCAAAGAGATATCCTGTTATCTTTTGCCTACCCTTATTTCATCCTTTTAATAGCCCTTGTGAGAAAGCTTATAGTATTATGCTGAGGAGCTTCAAGCGCATGGCTGAACAGACATCAGAATTGTGGATTCAGTAATTCAACACAAGGAAAGCAAAGAGACTTGGAAATAAAAGCCACAAGTAGATTGAGTTTCATATCTTCATAAAAACTTCATAAAACTAATACCCTCACCCCAAATTTATAAATTTTTTAGCTATCATAGCAACATACTTGCTCTAGGTTTTGCTCCTCAGTTTGTAATAACAGATATCAGACAGCTTTTAAATTCTTAACTGTGGCCTAAGAGTTTAATGTCATCATTATAGGGACATGATATTAATGAAGAACATATTTAAAATGAGTTTGTATTTTTCCTGACCTCCCTTCACAAAGATGGGCAGATGAATTAAATATTCAAATGTACTATTTTCAGTACTCTAAAAGAACACTAACAACTATGTTGCAAGTAAAAGTTTATTTATTTAAAATAAAAATTATTTGCAAGACATGGAGCAGCCTCTGAATCTTCCATGCCTGCTGCAGAGATTTACAATCCAAGCCAGTGATAAATATCATGCCAGTCTCAGGCATCTGGCATCTATGGAGGGATTTAACATATGAAACATATCACAATGAATGAATAGATGAGTATTCCAAGGTTCCAAAGAAATCTATTCATAAACGGATGCCAATTTCCAATTAGCACTACTTATTTTTAAGATATTTTACCAAACACTGCCAACGTAATGGTTTTTTTATCCAACAACATTTTAAGATGCCTAGACAGGAGTGGCAGAAATTCTCCCTCATCTTCAGTCTTTTCCAAGTCAAAAATCAAGATGAGGCCTCCTAAATCAATATGAAGATCTAGGAGAAAATACGATACTGTATATAAATGTTTCCCCCAAAATAAGGCATCCCCTGATAATAAGCCCAATCGGGGTTTTGAAAGCATGGCAATAAGGCCAAGCACTTATTTCAGGGTTCAAAAAAATATAAGACAGGGTCTTATTTTCAGGGAAACACGGTAGACATAAGGATCATCTTCAGGGATATTCATCTAACCAATGTTTGGAGGTTTGTTTAAAAAACTGTGTAGACACACAAATTATTGGTTTTCAATGTTACCGTTTTACATATTTGGGCCTTGATTCAAAGGTCTGGAAAAATGACACAAGAAGTATTCATCACAGATAAATCTTGTAAAATAAAATCCTTGGTGGCCTAGGCCACATAAGCTGCAAACTAAGATGGTAGCAAGGGCTGCGATTTTTGAAACTTCCTATTTATGAAAAACTCTCTACAAATAAAAAAAAACTGTGTCAAAAAGCAGCAAGACAGCTATTGCTCATTTCTTCTGGTTACGTTTACTTGCAGAGTTTTATGTTATATTTTTAAAAGGAAGAAATTTGCAAGCACCATCTCCTTCACCTCTAGCAGAAAATCTTACCTCACTATCTCAGCAAATATGTAGCCTAGCCCAGACGTATCAACAGATTGGGATTGGGGAGGGAGGAAATTTAGATGGCAGCTATTCCCAGGCAATCAAAGCTCTGACCTTTTTTTACATATGTGCGACACACATAACAAAGCGACAGGGCTTCAATCACACAATCACATCTTGAACACTCATACACACTGACACTTTTAGATTAGGCTATAATGAGAACCAGTTAAGGGCAAAAGATCTGGGGGAATTAAAGTGTGGTTAACTGAGCTCTGTATCTTTATACATTAAGAGGGTTGGTTTGAAGAGGAGCTAGGGAAATTCCCACCTAATTAAACTTGTGTGTCTGTAGGAATTCTGTAGAACAAAACTTAATTTAAAAATGAAGTTTGGCATTTTCCTTCCAAGGTATAGGGCTTGCTAAGGATATTACTTTTTCCTTAGCTTGTGAAGTCCTAGGGGTTGCTAAAGTCAATCCCTAGCAATCCAAACATTGGATTCCTAAATCCACAAACATAATTGCAAAACTGCAATGAAAAAATATGTACCTCTATCAGTGTAGAGAATTCCTTAGAAAAAAGACAAGTCTCAGGTGCACTTAAAATAAAGACATTATGGCAAGGTTCATCAAGGGACAGTTTTCAAAAATAGCTATGAACTTATAGGCCAATAATCACTGTAATTCTACTGGACAGGGACAAAAGAAATATCACCTAATAATCTCCCAAATGATGGATAGATGAAACAACCTGCATCTGGAGTCAATCTGTCTCCAACATAGGTGGGATCTCAGCATGTTGGCTGCAGAAATCAGATGCTTTTCCAAAGTAAGATCTCACAAAGTGCTTTAGTTTATTGTCACTCTGATGTACTAATAATTTTGAGCCAGAGGACTGATAGTTTTACTAGCCTTGAAATATTATCCCTATACAGGTTCTCAGCCTTTCAACATTAATGAGCATTAAATGGATATATTAAGTGCCCTTCTAGGATTCATGCGGAAGGTCTTTTCTAGCAGAAGACACAGCTTTCAAGCCTCAATACAGAAAGAGAGAAAGAGGGAGAGACAGATTTCTCATAGATTGGCAACTTGGGTAGAACTCAGCATTACTTATGCAGGTTCTTTTGCACTTTCCAAAGTAACACTGCTACTGCTACTGTTCCCACTCTTCTATATCTGAGTCACTTGCAGTCAATTTGGCACACTGTGAATGAACAAGGGCTATGGTGACTCATCAGATACATATCCTCTGTTTTCACTGCTGTTGTAAAAAAGCATGGTGTGTTTTATTAAGTCACATGTGCATGTCTTTTGTGTGTATGTGCATATGTATACACATGTATGTATGTGTATGTTTATAGAACTCATTACCATTATCACCCCAAACCAGAACAGCAGCCTAGAATAGCCCTCAACCGAGAGACATGGACATAGTATTAGTAGCTAAGTCCAAATCCTCCAACCATTCAACTATCCTTTTCTGGGATTCCGTTGTAATTATAAGCAAGAGGGTTGTAGCAGGGGAGAAAAGGCCACAAAAGACAACAAGAAAGTCAGGAACTAAATATAGATGAAACCAAACAACAGCTGTTCACAGAAAGCAAAGAGAGGAAGAAAGAAGGACAGTTAACCCAAAGGTGAAAAAGACAGAAGAGAGAGGGGGGAAAGAGCTCTACAGATTCTTGATTGATTGTTCTCAAGTTTTAATGCTTCTTGAGACTCCTATCTGTCGAACAAAATAGAAGTGGGAACAAACAGTTCTGCAAAGTTTTAAAAGACATAGAGAAAAACAGAGAGTTTTTATTCTTGAAAAGTAGAGACCTACTAAATACTAATATGTTTTGATTAAAAATTTCCAAGGCAGCTGCAGTAAAATGTTAATGTACATGTGACAAACAAGAAAACCTGAAGCCAAGCTGTTTTAAATTTTTTTCTCAAGTAAATAAACTAAATTGTGTAATACAAAGAGTGCTATGTCAATAGCTTGTAGTTAGAGCTATTGAATAAAGCATCCAACTTTAACTTAGACACCATGGTTATTAATCCAAGGATTTTTCAAATTGTGGATCCAGACCCTGGGAGAATAGTGACCAACACTGTT
This sequence comes from Ahaetulla prasina, assembly GCF_028640845.1. Taxonomy (NCBI): domain Eukaryota; kingdom Metazoa; phylum Chordata; class Lepidosauria; order Squamata; family Colubridae; genus Ahaetulla; species Ahaetulla prasina. The sequence goes on along the minus strand of NC_080542.1, from coordinate 33,707,604 downwards.
AGATAGGGTTTATGTCACACTATATGTCAATACATATAGTGTGACATAAATACATACATACATATGGCAAAAGATATTTCTCAATATTCTTGCTTCACATTATTTTAAAGTTTTTAAATGATTCAAATATAGGCAGTCCCCAACTTTCAACTACAAATGGGATTAAATTTTTGCTGTTAAACAAGCCTATGTTAATTAAGTTGCACCTGATGTTATAACTTTTTGCCATGATTGCTAAACAAAACAGTGCAACTGTTAAACGAATCAAGGAGCTGTTAAGTGAATCCAGCTTCCCACATTGACTTTGCTTGTAAGAATTAAGCTGGGAAGGTCACAAATAGAGAAGGTCCAGGACACTATAACCATCCTAAAGATATGCCAGGTTCCCAAATTTTGATCACGTGAACATGGTGATGCTGTAAGTGTGAAAACCAGTTGTAAGTCACTTTTTTCAGTCTTGCTATAGCTTCTAACAGTTGCTAAACAAATGATTGCAAGTCAAGGACTATTTGTAATCTTAGCCTCAAAAGATTCCACAGGCATGTAATGCAAAATAACTGATGCTTCCAAACACAGGTTGGCTGAGCCAAAAAGGACAGAGTGCAAAACATAAATACTTTTGCCCTTGTAAACAAACACATATCATATGTACACATTGTACATCCTTTTTGTCCTACTGCTAAAAGAGCGTGAAACTTTTGGTAAGGGGGCAGTTGACTGGCAAGAAGGGGAAATAAATTCCCTCACATGGACTCAACTGCACTAACCACTCACACTCAATTCCAAATAAGGAACATTGCCCAGCTTCTTGGACAATGAGGACAGGGCTGGAATCAGAAGCTGGCACTATTAAGTGTCTTTTAAGGTTCCAATGGAACCATTCTGAACTCAAATCACACTGTTCTGAATGAGGCACATTTGCTTTGAATGCAAAAATACGCTGTTCCATTCATTTTAGGGGTGGTTTAACTTATTTTCATTTGAAATTACGGTAAGCATTTCAAGTTCAAAGTGACTCAAATTCAAAATACTGAACACATCTGTACTAACCACATTATTACCTACTGTTCTTCCTCCTCTCCCTCTTTCCTTAATGCCTATTTACCTGCTATCTCTGGACATGAAAATGCAACAAGGGCAAAATGAATCAGCAGCATCCTTCATCTGAGGAGCAATAACCGCTGGACAGGGAGGGAAGCCACCAATGGTAAAAAGTAACAAGGATGTCAAAGCAAACTTGGCCAGAGGCCACACAAAACATGAAGTCTTCTCATCTCTCCAAAGTGAAAAGTGGAATACACTTACTTGTAGTAATGTCATCAATGCTCAATTGGAAAACTCTTTTATTATATTGCAATGGTCAGCCAGAATCATGCAACACAGAACTTTCCTTAGAGAAAGTCTAAGGAAACAAACGGCCCATCAATGCTGATGATAGAATTGAAATTTCCAATACATTAGAAGAACACAAACTGGTAAAAATGGGTCAAGAGACTGCTCACTTTTCCACCTTATAATGTTCATGGCAGACGTTCCATTTTGAGCAACGCTAAAGTTATTCCTACCTGGTAAAGACTTACAAAAGTCTGGGAAACAAAAATGATGTCTTTGGTCCCGAAGAATAATTTGCCCACTCTTCAACTGTTTTTTATTGAACTTTCAGAGAAACATTTTACTGAAAACACACTATTTTATATCTTTCAAGACTAAACCACAGCTTTAGTTTTTCTAAGTCGGTTATAGGAGGAACTTCTACAGAAAGCTGAGGATGGATTGAAACTTCAGGGCTAATCTAAGAAAATTCTAGAGCAATCTTTTCCAATTTGGTGCTCTCCAAATATACTTGCATAAGTTCCATGATCCCCAGCCATGGATCTATGGGCCTCTGAAAATTAAGTTTAGTCCTAGGATAGGAGAAAGAAAATGGAAAACATTTATTATAATATGCTAATAAAATAGATATTTGATCAACCATTTTAAAAATAAGAGAAAAAAACAGATTCAAAGAAGAGCTTAGTATCCTTCTGTTCCTGAACTTTTGCAAAAAACCACTAAAAAAATCTTCTGTTAGCTTGCTCTAGAAACAATGTTGACACTGTGACATCCAAAATGCGTAACATACTCATATGACTCAATCTCATTTCAGTAATTTGATGCAAAAATCGATGTTAGTTATCTTGTCATCTTAACTGTTATGTGGCAATAGTACATCCTGGTTTGCAATGTTTTTGATCTAATGGTCATTTTGATGACCTCCTTGCCTCTTCTCTCCTCCCACTTTTGCACATTAAAAGGGAAGTCAAATATTTGGAAATCTACCTAGGTGAAAAGGGCTTTGCTTTACAGGTATACTTAGTGTGTCTCAGTTCAAATTCTTCTTTGCTGTAGTTCAAAATATAAAACTCTTTGACCTGTATTTGGAAAGCATTAAATCATGTATTCATTTAAACCAGGTCCCAAATTAAAATATAGAAAACTGAAAGCATAACACAAGAAGGAAAAAGTAAGAATTCTTCTTTTGCACACACAGTTCCCTGTCTTCACTAATATATAATTACACCATAAAGGAATTTTAGAAAAAAAATCTTAAGAGGGGTAGTACTAATGCTAGTGCTGTAGTACCACATAATGCTTTGTATACTTATTTTTCTTTTTTAAAAAAAATATATAATGCAGTATATATATAATAAAGTATATTGGAAATGTTCCACCCAACATTCAATATATGTGCATGTATATATTTGTCTGTACAGGTGCAGCTCTATATCTCTGATTGTTTTTCCTCATACTCCAAGTCATCTTCTTTTTGCATCAATTTTTATGATCAGAAGAATTCCTCACCTCCACCTCTAGCTTCTATAACATCCCACAAAACTCACGTGAACAAGTATTTTACCAACAATTGAACCTACCCTTATTATGTGAAAAATTACTATATTCCTTTTTTTTCCAGGTCAAAGTTCAATCCAAGATGATTGAAAGGAACATAGTAAATTTTCTTCTTGTGCCATTGCTTTCTCATACAAGATCAAAAACTGATGTCAGAATCAAAAATGAATATTTGTCCAGTTGTAATGGATGCAGGTTTGACAAACAAAAAAAAAACACCTGTTGCTAGCTCTTTAAATGAAGAAAGTGTAAAGATTATTGCACAGTAGTTATAAAGTTAGCCCAAGGTTGGAAGGCCAGCTGCAGCATTACTAAAAAAATATATTAGAAAACAGCACCCTCTTTAATGTTAGCTGACTAGAGACAGACTTTTTAAAGAAAGGATGTCCTGAGGCCACCACCAAAATTGAAACTTCCTGGCAATGTGAGAAGCCAATGGTAACGATATCAGCAAATATTTCTTTTGAACCTAAAAGCAGCTGGTGCCATCATGAAGAAAAGGTTGAACAGAAAATAATGTTCTTCCCAACAATGACTGGGCCAGTTGACCCTAACACGTATAATGTATTTGTATTCATGGGTGGGGAAAGCTTTCAAATCATAATAGAGAAATCTGAGGTTTGTTACGTGTCATGAAAACATTCAAGGTTTTCATCTCACACTAACAGAAGCAAGCCGAGACAACTGGTGAATTTGTAACAAATCTGAAATCAAAGAATAAGTCTTGTGACTTTGATATGTTGACTGAATCTCTGATCAAAGATCAAAATTGTTTTGGGCATGAGAAACAACAGAATGCAAAAATGCTTATATAGAGACATGTCCCTAGAAAATGCTACTCAGGTATACCAAGCATCAGAAGTTGTTCACTCTCAGCTGAAAGTTTTGGGACATAGCAATGATAACATTAGTTTATCTAATGGTAATAAGCCATCACTTGTGATAATGATTTATAGGGAGAAATGAGATAAGTAAACTCTAGTCAGAAAGAAGTTTCAACAAACAAATCAGCAAAGGGGAGAAATGGCAAAAAAAGATTAGAAATAGGGAAAAGTATGTGCAAATACGTAGCTGATATAGTATGAAGCAAGCCTATGGTGTTCAGCTTATGGACAGAAATATCATATGTGTAGAAAGTATAACCATATGGCTAAAAAGTGCAAAAGTGCAAAAACAGTTCAAAAACAATATAGGAAAAGAATCTGAAGATTATAATGATTTCTTCATCGGTTTGATTGATATGAATAGGGTAAGACATCAGAATGAAGTCTGGATTGAAACAATACTCACTAATCATGTCTCCATTGTTTATAAAACCGATACTAGTTTGCAAGAAACTTTAATAATCCAAAATGACTGCACAGATCAAAGCCTAAATGAGGCCATGCTTCTGAAATCATATGCTATGTACACAAAACCACTGGGGATTCAGAATTCACTCTGAAAAGGAAGGCATTCTCTATGATATCAAACCAGAAGTAATATCAAATATAAAAAAAATCATTCTGGGCCTAGAAATATCTGAGAAATAATCAACTGTTTTGACTCAGAAAATATAGAACCATCATAAGGAAAAAAATATATAGAACCATCATAAGGAAAAAAGCCATGAGTTAAGCAGATATGAAGATTTCTTTCATGGTATTGGCTCTCTTCCAAAAACTCATGAATATTTTTAGTAAAAATCGACAATTGGTAGTATACAACATCAAAAATGTACCAGTAGCATTGAGAACAAAACTGAAAGGAGGCTTGCACAAAATGAATACAAGAAGAATTATTCACTGTATTGAATAATCAATTTAATGGGTTCATTCCATGGTTATAGTTCACAGAAAGATAGAAATCAGAAAACTGCCTGAAGCCCAAAGAATTATACAAGTGATTATTATACAAAGAGAGCATAAGCATCATCTCAACACAAATAGATCTCTTAATGAAACTGGCAGGCACAAAAATATTTTCCAGCTGTATGCAGCAGCTTGGTTTTGGCACCTACCACTGGATGAAGAAAGCATATGCCTATGTATATTTAGTATGTCATACAGTTTTGATACAATATTAAACATATGCCCTTTGGGTTGCATACGGTTTCAGAAACATTTCATCATACTATGCAACTGTTGGAAGGTATTCCAGAAACCATATAAATATAGATGATACTTGGAGTGCCACAGAAGAACATGTTCACTAATCGAAACCAGTACCAGAAAAAGTCATGTCCTCCATTATTAATGTGAACAAAAGCAGATAAAAATTATAATATTTGTGAGAAATACAGACAAAATATGCCATTAAACTAGATCAGGCTAAAAGTAAGAGGCAGAGAGACATGTCAAAACTAACAGATCAGAAAGACATTCAAAAGGTCATGAAAATGATAAATTATGTTTTGAAATTCATTTGTAGCCTGTGTGCTCATATCACAAGCCTAAGAACATTACTTTGCAAAGATGCTATCTGTCACACTGGATTGCAGCAAATGACAAAGGATATCCAGATGCTTCTATGCAAGCTATATGGAGGAGAAGTGTAATCAAAGAGTCAGATGCTGTAGTGTAGACTAATCAAATATTATTGTATGTTGGGTGAATATTTTTGTCTTTTTTAGAAACAGGATGTGTAGAAGCTTGTATTTACTAACAATTGAACCTACCCATGTTATAAGGGTAATGGTATTTTCCTTACAATGTTAACTTCATATTTTTTGTAGGTCAGACTTGAATTCAAGCTTATAATAAATACAATCCTTTGCCTCTTGTATCACTGGTTCTACATAAACTGCTTCTACATGAACAATACACTACGGTAATAAAAACCTCATGAAATCCCATCCCTAGAATTAAATGGTACAACCTCCCATGAGCTGCTGCCTTTTTCAAATTTACAACAAAACAAAGTGGTTGCTAGACCAAGGACCTTGCACACTGATTGTCTCTGAGGCTGCTATGCTGTAAATTGCAATTACTGATGTTTAAATTGCCTTAGAAGTTCATGTCAAACAGTGAATCTGCCTTGGGCATTTAAGATCACTCCAAATTGACACGATGTAGATATGTTTTAGGGTTAAACAAAAAAAACCTAAATATTCTAGCATTTTGGCCTTCTTTCTATACTGCAATTTCTAGTGCAGGGCCTGAGGCTAGATGCATCCTAGTAAGATCAACTGCATACTGGAATACTAAGGATTCATCCTTGAAAGAATGGCCCAGAATATCTTTTTGAAATATAGGAGATGACAGGAAGAGAAAGGCGGCATAAAGGCAATCATATTAGAACTGGTTCCCGCTCTGCCTCCCCACTCTTGTGTCAATCCCGTCCATTTCCAGCATTGCAGCAGGTGTCTTTGGTGAATGAACTCTCTGCAGTTGTGAGTAACTGCTTCATAGACGCAATATCATTTGTATGCGAGTGAGAGGCCCTGCACAGCTGAATGAACAACCTGTTCTTAATCTAAACAGGAAGTTGGGGGTGGCGTAGGACGAAAAGGATGATTCAAGGGATGGAGGGAAGAGAAAGATGCCCAGAATACTAATGCAGCTTCCCCCCACCTCTCCAACTCAAGTACTGTAGAGTGTGCTGGTGTGATGCAGGCAGACAGTCAAAACAGATGCTTGTAGTCTTTAACAAAATCCAGTGAGCCACTGTTCATCCAAGCAGTGTTAGAAGACACTTCTTGCTCTTGGTCTCTTTTACACACACACACACACACACACACACAAACACCTCTCTAATAGTTTCATCATCTTTTTCTCCAAGAATTCAGAGTAGCCTAAGTGGGAGGATCCCCAAAAGGCCACCCAACTCTTTGCTAACTGGGACTGAGCCTAGTGCATTTCAGAAATAAAACTAGAGCACAACAGTTTTCAGCTTTTATTTTTAGGTTAATCATTACAACTCCACCAAAAGCTTTTCAGGATCAATATGTAAAAAGTTAGCAACATACAGGTAGTCCTTGAGTTACGAATGTGATGGAGCCTGTCGAGGATTCGTGGGAGTGAATCTTGTACCTTGAATGGGATAACTCCCTCCTTTTGCCCACGCATTCGCTAATCGAATACAAGGTTCATAAAATGCATACGAAGTATTTCAGGTTGGGGAAGGCCACCGGGAGGGGGCCTAGTGATGAAACAGGTCACCTGCCTAAGACCACTCAATGCCTCCCCAACCCACTGAAATACCTCATGCTCCCACAATTGCTTCCCCCACCTGCTACCCAATTTGCCGCGCTGGGTCACTTATCTTGTGAAGATCTAGCAAGTAGTCTTCTCTCCAGCCTGTCCACCCCTCAGAAGTTCCATTTTGGCCAGCAACATGCGGGACGCATGTTTCAGAGCCTCTGCGGTTGTTCGTAAAGGCGAACAACTGCTGTGGTGCTGCAAGATTTGTAGTTTTGGGACTTGTTCATAAACGCTAGGGGGTGTTTATCGGGTAACTTTGAACGTTCGCTAAGGAATGCTTATAACCAGGGGATTATCTGCAGTCAAGAATTCTAGAATCTTGTGAGCTTTGATTATCTTCCAAGCTTTGAGCCATTTAAAATTAAATAAGAAAATGTTGTCATTTATATCATGGCTTATGTGCAGTACCCTGATGTTCCACTAGTGGAATGTTCATAACCTGAGCATCACTATTCTCAATTTTTGTATTTCCCAAGGGCTCTTAATTCAAATTTGACCAATTAATATGATTTAGACACAAACAAAAATCAGGACTGAATGAAATGCTATTATGCAAAGAGGCTGAACCATGGAAGGGGATGAAAGCAAAAGGAGAGAAGACCTGTCTACTGTGTAACAATTTACTTGAACAGCAGAATTAATGTAGTTTTATACTGAAAAGAAATGTTAGCTTATGTATTTGAGAAACAGTTTCTTCAAGCATTATTTTTTCCTCCTTCCTGTTTATGCAGTTTAATAGAAAATAAATCCCTGAATAAGAAACTCTTATCTGCATACACAATTTCCACATTTTTTCTAATCCCTTCTCTAAACATGTGACAAATTTTAGATGTTTGCCCACAATCCATCAAATTGTAGATTAAGAAAATTAAATCAAGATGCATTAATTTACATATATAGAAAGCAAAATATTGGTTAACTGAACATTTTTTGTTGGGATGAAGAATTCGTTTTTATCTGAATTCTAATTTCAACCCAGCAAGACCACAAGGCTTAGGGAGAAGCATTCTGGGGAAGAATTGGCTAAATTCTGACTGTGAATTCTGTGAGATGCAAATAAAATAGCTGAGAAAAATGAGAAGGAAGATAAACACAGGCATCTTCAGAAAGCAATGTCCTGGCTTACTCCAGTCAGAATCCACATTAGAACATCCTCTCATTTAGCAATACTGAACTGGTGGCAAAATGCATCAAGGAATTGAAAGCTCTGCTAATAAAGATATGCCTCGCCTAGATTTTGCCATAAATAAAATTATTCCTACTCATACGTTCAAACCATTAAGGATGGAAAATTTATAGTCTCTCTCTTTCTTATATTATGAATGTATACCTATGTGTATCATATTATGCCCCTCCCTCCTACAAGAAGCAGAACATTACTAGAAGAGGAACATGGTCTATTGCTCTTGGGAGTCCTTCCCATGCCCTTATTTAGGCTTTCCCATTAAATATGTACATGCCTAAGAAATTGCCAAACTAATCTACAAATAAGTAAAGTCTTCATTTTTACCCCCTTCCCATTACACTCTCCTTGAATAGTCTACCTGTAGCCAAGGCCATATTAATGCTTCATTCTTTTCTCCTTCTTCTGGAGAAAGCCTTCAAAACATTAGATGGATACCTGTGTTTGGTAGAAGTATCTAGCAAAAACTAAGATCAGCAGAGACCTATTACAAAACTGGGCTCTAGCTGTAAAAGCTGCTTGTTAAAACATTTTTTTAACAAGAATCCACATCACTATCTTCTATTCTGAAATTTTCTACTGCATCTTCCAGGTATAATTGCTTTTGACCTTAAGCAACTTAAGTTAACAAAATGAAACTTTTTCTCATTCTTATATAATATGTTTGCTCTCATCCTCAGGTTCTTCAGTTGTGTTTTCTCACTCTGCACCTATTTTTCTTTGCATTTCCATCTCTCCTGTTCTGTCTCTAAAACAATCGTTGCGGGGGGGGGGGGTTTGAAAAATTTACACATTCTGTGTGCTAAACCCAAGTGCAAATTTGATATTTCCATCCTTCTTCACACCTCTCTACAACAGCAGAGGGAAAACAGATTCCATATTAGCAACCCCAGATTGTGTGGTAAAGTTCCATCCTGCTCAGAATCTATTTTCTGTCATTTTATATCCCCCCCCCCCGAAATTCCTCAGTAGACAGTCTTTGCCAAATTCTGGTTTAGTTGCTGAGGTTTATGGTTGTCGTCACCACAAACACTCAATGTATTTTTAGATCTATGGGCTTTACTCCAAACCTGTCATTCTACCAAATGGTTCAAAACATTTCTGCCATTTAATCGAACTCAAGAAAAGAGGAAGACATGCAGACATTGATCCCATATGTATGCTATGATAGAGACCAAGACTTCGCCTTTTCTTCCTGGCATGTTGAGGGAAGCACAACATTTTGCTTCTATCATGTGTTGCTTCATCTTTGCAAAGCAGGAAAGGGAGGGGTTGATTTCAATTAGGAAAGGCAGCTTAGACCGTTGCTTGCTATGATTTTGCCCTCAAACATTTCCCTCCATTCCCCTCCCAATCCACATTTGAAATGTATCTTTGCTTCCAGAAGACAGAAAGCAAATTTGGAGGGTCAAATATTTGAGAGAAAAGGAAAAGCTCTTTAACAAACTCTAGTAGTCTCAACACTATTATTGTCTCATTTCTGTTTCATCAAAAACTCTGGAATAAATTCAAGTGTAGATTAGTGTTTTTAAGAAAACACAGTATAAATTTGAAAATTCTGCTTCTCCATGAAAAAATAATACTCCCCCCTCCCAAAAATCAGGGAAAAATTCGAGGAGCAGCTTTGAGAAGAATTAAAGACTCTTTCTTCTACTTACTGTTTTACCCCTGAAAATTATGCCTCCCTCCTTTTTAAAGGCGAAGCAGTAACCCGGCTGTAAACATGTACAAAGGAGAAGGAACACAGTATCTTATTCTTGCATTTTTTAATTACAAAATCTGAGAAAAGCTATGTAAATCCAAAGTGTTGGACAGGTGGTTAGATGAAGCTAAAAATAGTCTTGCTCAAATTAAGTTCAACTCCTGGTGATAAATACAGTTTCTCTGCAGGAACCCAGAACTGTTTTGACATTGGCTTTTACTTATTTCCCACTCTAGCTTAAAACTTAAAAAATTCTTGCCAGTTTCACATCTAAGTACTAACCAGATCCAAATTATAGTAGCTTAGTTATCTTTTAAGATTAGCCACAGTTAGCTAGATGTTGCCATCTCCTGAGATATTAAATAAATCTCCAGCTGCTGCAATTGGGAAAGAGGCACGGTAATTCTGTAATCTGTACATTAAAATTCTGCCTTTATTATTTTTATAAATAACTCAAAGTGGTGAGCATATCTAATACTCCTTCCTCCTCCTGTTTTCCTTACTAAAAAAACCTGTGAGGTGAATTGGGCTGAGAGAGAATGACCCAAGATCATCTGATCAGTTTTATGCCTAAACTGGGATTAGAATCCACGGTCTCCTGGTTTCTAAATTACTGCCTTAAACACAATCAAGCTGCCTCTCTGGTGTGATCTCTGTATCATGATCCATGTGCTTCAATGGTTCACTTTCTACCTTATTGGTCAGTTTCTTGTTCTGGAGAGGGATTGGGAGAGAGATTGTGCCCATGGCCCAATATGAAACTGCTAGGATTCAGCATCATCAGTATGCTGATGACAGCCAGTTGTTTATCTTATCCTTGGGCTTTACAAGTGAATCTATCAATATATTGACCTCCTGTCTGGAAGCTGTTCAAGTCCAGATGGAGCAGAACAACTTCAAATCCTGACAAAACTGAGTGGGTCAGACTATTTGGCCCCTGTGATTGGGGACACTGGTCTTGAATGGAGTAGCATTTTCCATTCCAGATGAGTGCCTAACATAGAGGTCAGGAGGACTCTTGAATGCCTACTGCACCATTTCCTAGAGTAGGACGCCCTACAGCTACTCATGTATTAATCACCCCATGAATGAATTATTGCAATACACTGGGCTTAAGATCATCTAGAAACTACAGCTAGTGCAAAATGCAGCAGTGTGAGTAGTATTGGGCACTTCTCAATATGCTCATATATCAATGGTGCTATGTGAGCTATACTGGCTACCAGTTATAAGATTGTAAGTCACTGCTTAGACTATTGGAATTATCCTGTATGTTTTTTGCCTCCTTTAATAAAAATTATTAGTGGAAATTGAACTACAGATACACATCCTTCAGCCTAGAGGTAACTTTGAGGACCTCTTCTATATCAACTCATCTTTAATAAGACTACATTTAAAATGCAGGGTTTACATTTGCATGGAGAGATTAGGGATTTTAATGGATGAAAAGACTGTCTTAATTCTTGAAGAGTTTTAAGGCAGCCATATAGTCCTTTAAAAAACAAACAATTTCCCCAAATTAGACCAACTAAAAAAATATTTTACAATATCTACAGCCCAGGGCTGGGTTCTACTTTACTACCGGTATACAACAGGAGAGCTCGTGCGCGCACTTCTGCACATGTGCAGATCATCAATTATGATGTCCGGGTGGGTGGGCAGAGTCTCCCGCCACTTTTACTACTGGTTCTAAAGAACCAGACAGAACCCAGAGCAACCCACCACTGCTACAGCCCCTTATGCTATCTTCTAAGTTCCAAACCAGAGTAAAAGGAAAATTTTGGCTTGACCCAACCAAATATCATAATGGCATCAATAATGTTTCCTATGAGCCACAGAGATTTTTATTTTAGATATTAAAAATTACACATCTATTTTAAACCCATGTTTAACTCACTGAGAACCTTAAATGATGGGCTTTTATCTCCTTTAGTTTACCATTGCTATACGTGGCATGATACTAACGGCAAAAATAAATGAGTACAGAAATTAGAGTTCTTGCTATTCTAATTTCTGCATCTATTCTATTCTACATCCGATAATCCCCAATCTTTCCTGCTAGCGGATATCTGAAATGTATCTTCTCTGAAAAAGTGGCTGCCATGATACAGGCCAATCATGAAATATGAGATATCAAATAAGCAGGGTAAAAAAACAAAAAGTTCAGAATTTCACTCATGCTTTGTTCAGCGAACATCATGCCTTTTTGTAGGACATTATGCACTAAACAGAGTATTATCAGGATTCAGACTAATATGTTGTTTGCCCCAGATAATGGGTCTATAAAGGCACAGACATGGTAATGAAAAAGCATCTCTTCCTAGTTTTCCCTTTCACATAAATTGAAAGTGTATGCTTATTGATCTTTTCGGAGAGAGATGTGTGTTGACCTCCATAAGCAGCTTCCTGTGCTCTTAATTGACAGCACTGGGAAAAGCACAGCTTATATCAAAAGTAATTAATCTGCAATTGTAAACAAATTAGACCTTTCCCTCTACCCCAACCTTTGCTTAACATGCAGTTCAGAGCACTTGGACTCATGCTTTATTTCTGTAACACAAGTGGTCCTCAACTTACAATCAGTCATTTAATGGCTTTTCGAAGTTACAGCACACTCCCTCAAAAGCTACTTATAACTGGTCCCTAAATTATGGCTGCTGAAGCAATTTCATATTCATTTGCCCTTATGACTAACTGCAGAGACACTGCAGAGACTCCTTTCTCCATATCCACCCCCCCGCCAGCCGTTCCTGCAAGCATTTACCTCCCCCAGCGCTTCCCACTGGCTTTAGAACTGATTCCCACTCCTCACTTACCTTTTCAAGAGTTTTGAAGCCTTCTATAGGGGTGAAACAGGCCATTTTCTTCATTTGGCCATTTGACGCTGCATAGCCCATGGACACACCATTCCATTTTGCTGCCTTAATGTGGTTTGCAGAGTGCTGCAGAAGCTTTCTGTATCTTTCAGAAGCTTTCTGCAGCACTGTGCAGTCTTGTTAAGGCAACAAAATGGAACAGTTTGTTTAGCAGCTTCCATTTTATCCTCCAGAAGAAGCTTGTGGGGCAAAATGGCAGCAACTCCCAGGTTGCTGCCACACAGCCCAGGGAGAAACTGCTTTGTTTCGCTGCCTCAAAGTAATTTACACAGTACTGCAAAAGCTTTCTTACAGCTTTCGGAAGCTTTCTGCAGTGCTGTGCAACCTTGTTAAGGCAGCAGGACAGAGAGGTTTGTTGTGCAGCTGCCATTTTATTCTCATCCACAAGTAAGCAGGGCAAAATGGCAGCCACTTCCTGTCACCACTATGAAGTCCTGGGACAAACCACTGTGTTTTTCTGCCTTAACATGATTTACATAGTGCTGCAGAAGTTTTCCACAGCTTTCAGAAGCTTTCTGCAGTGGTGTATAACATTGTTAAGGCTACAAAATGGAACCGTTTGTCTCGCGGTTGCCGCTTTTCCCCCATGCAGGTTGGCAGGGGCAAAATGGGCATCTACAGCTTTCACAGATTTCCAAAAGATGGTGCAGATGCAGACTCTCTTAGCAAAGCAGAACAGGATACTTTATCCCTCAGCTATAGGGCACGACTCCAGAAGCCGCCGCCATGTTTTCAGCAGCCAAACTGCATTCTTGTAGCTGTGAATATGACTACCCCTTCCAGAATTGTGCCATATAATCATGCCATGAAGCAATCCATTCCAGGATTCTGGAAGGCTTTGCAGCTCTTCAAAGGGTAAATGAGGAGGTGGTGTTTGGCCTCGTGTTGTGGCAATCAGGCCTAAGGCTGGGGAAAAGGCCTGCGGGGGACCTAAAGGCAGGAAAAAGGGCACAGGGTGAATTGGGGGATAGGGAAGCCCTTGAGGGCCCTAGCACAGGCTGAGACCCACCTGCCTGAGCTATCCCACCCTGTGCTCCACTTAATGACCTGCATGTTCATTTAATAACTGTATTAGGAAGCACAGGAACAGGGAGATGAAGTGAGACACTTCATTTAACAGCCATCATGACATGTGGCCATAATGGGCATGCTCCATTATGGTCCTATCACAAGGAATACCTGTATTAATGTCCCCAAATGCTTAACTGGCAAGTTAGTGTAAACAAAGCTATGGTCCATTCAGTCACTCCCGACTCATTGGGACAAGGAGGGACTGCAGGTAAACAAATGTCTGCAGTTTTCTTGACAGTATTTACAGAAGTGGCTTACCAGTACCTTTTTCCTGCAGCTGTGAGAGAAAGAAAAAGTACCATAGTCCAAACAGAAACTAAATTAGACCTTTAACATAGTGCCTTAACTAGATCAAATTACGTCTTTTAAAATAAAAAGGCTGGAGTCACATACAAGGGAAAAATGGTGGTAGTGGGAAAGGAAATAGTTAAGTTCTACCATGACTGTTTATTTTCCAGCCTCCACATATACAGGAAGCCATTTTCAAAGCTTATGTTTGGTCCTTGCTAGGCTACAGGGGCATTTGCAGGGCAGAATTAGCAAAAGAGGAAAGACTGGAGAAGGGAAGGAAAATAAAATGAAATAGTACTTTTCAACCAGTATTAATAGAAAAAGGGCTGGCTGAAAAGCAAGTCTTCATAATGCATGAAACCTTGCAGTATGAGGCATCTGATAAATTTCAGGGGCGAAAGCACTCCAGAATGTAACATCACAGAAAAAGCCTGCCAAAGAGTAACCACAAGATGGCACTCTACCAACTTGGATATAGTACACACATCAGGAGCACTCCTAATAATCTTAGTGATTGAAGAGATATGTAGAGTATTGAAGAGTAATGGTGAAAGTAATCTGTCGGACACCCCACCCAAGTGATTTAGGGCCTTATATGTCAGAAGCAAAATACTGAACCTGGCTCAATAGCCAACTAGCAATTGCTTCAGCAGAAATGGAACATATTCATAACTAGATGCCCTAACTCAATGACCTGTCTGCCACATTTTGCATCAGCATTATCTGCTAAACTAAGCTATAAGTAGCTGCATGCAGAACACACTACAATGATGTAAACCTGAGATTAGTAGTGTGTGACTTGTACCAAAGCAACTCTATAATATTTTAATCATATCATTTGTTTAAATTTCCTCTACTCTGACATGGCAGGCTTTCCAGGATTTCTGACAAACTTCTTTGCCATCATCAGCAATCTGAATTGTTTTGACTGAAGTTGCTGAGAATTCAGTCTACAGGAAATTTATTTGCAAAACTAGAGTTTCCCTTACTTGCAAAGTATATGGGAGGTTACTGAGCTATGGATTCCTCCTTCCCAATGCAACCCCAGCTCCTTTTAATGCAAAACTATATTCTTTCCCTGTTAACTAGAAAAAAATATACAACCACACCAACTACAAAGAATGTATTTTAGGATGAATGCAATACAGTATGCAAGTTTAAATGAATTTTTACTGACACAAGCTCAAGAGTTCTTACACAGAAAAAAATGGGAAAAGGTAACGTATTTCTTCTCCCTTATGTTCTTTGCCTTAGTCAAAATTGCTAATTAGAGTTTTGTTAAACATATACTTGCACTCAGTATGATGTTTTACTTTTAAAAATGACAGCTCCATTTAATTAAGAGGTAGGCAACCTGTGCCCCTCCGAAAGTTATTAAATTACAATTCCTAACTTCTCTAGAAATTATGTCTATTGTAGTATTGTCTGCCCACAGATTACATCTGATTTAGTTAGCATAGTACAATGCACAGACACGACTAAGGAATCAGGACTGGGAATAGAAGCAGGCATATACACCATCTTCAATATATTGAGTTTCTGTATATCATTTTGTCTGTGTTACTCTTAAATAGAATAGAATAGAATATAATTTTTTATTGGCCAAGTGTGGTTGGACACACAAGGAATTTGTCTTGGTGCATATGCTCTCAGTGTACATAAAAGAAAAGATACGTTCATCAACATTTACAACACAATTGATGGTCAATATATCAATATAAATCATAAGGATTGCCAGCAACAAAGTTACAGTCATACAGTCATAAGTGGAAAGAGATTGGTGATGGGAACTATGAGAAGAAGAAACATATTAGCATTAGCATTAGCCTGTCACAATGAAAACAGGTAAAATGAAAAAAAAAAAAACTGGGGATAAGGGTTTTACCTCTTATTGCACTAAAATTTAAAATTGCTAAAATGTACTACAATTGCGTCAAAAAAAAGAAGAAATGGGAAAAAGAACATGCAAGTCCATTTCCCATTTCCACTCCTGAAATCAAGCCATCACATCTATGCCAGAGTTTTTTTAAGGTATTCATTCCTGTCATTAACCCACACATCATTAATAATACACATGGTGCTTTACAGATTTTTTTTAAGAAAACAAATATGTCCACTTTGCATGCAGAAAGTTTCAGGATGATATTGATGGTTTTGTGGGCTGTATAATCCAAATCCTCCCTTTATAAAGGATATCCAAAATGGAAACATTTCCATTTGACAGTTAACTTCCTTTTGCTTGAAGACCTCCAGCATATCCTACTGGAAGATAATTGGACCCACTGCTGAAGCACTTTTTCTGTGTCTAGTTAAAACATTAATAGGTATCATGTGGTCCTTGAATTTAATTTTTTTTTTTGCAGCAAGAGAAATAGTCCCCACCAATTTTACTGCTAATATCTCACAGAAAAAGTAGCATATTTCCCGCCACTTGGAATATGAAAAAAACTATAGATGAGTTTTTTAGCTTTGAAAAAGACATAAACACCTAAGTTAAGAACCATTTTCTGATTAAATAGCACCCCAAGTTTAAAAACTGGCAAGGTACAGTAGGTAATAATAAGAATGATCTCTCTTTATTTGAAGCCCTTTTAATGTGCAGTCAGCTTCAGTAGATAATATTGAAAGATCTTGATAAGTAGGCTACTCTAGTATGATTTATTTGCTTTTTAAAATGTATCTATCCTATTCAATAGTCAACCCACATTCTCCAAGTGACTTATAAAAGAGTGGGAGAAATGAAAATATTGAAAGCAAAGATCTGGAGGAAAAAACTTCTAGTCAATAAAGCTCAAGGGCTTAAAAGAATTAAATTAGAAATTAAATTAGAAATGCTTATAAAAGCCTTACACAAGATGACAACAAAACTATATTGAGTGGCTCCTTTATAAACAAGGGATGAATAAGATCAATGCAGCTACACAATACATAGTTAAATTTGATTACAACTGCAATTAAGTCAAAGGCCTCAAGCAAAAGGAGGCAGCTGGATTCCTATACATCTAAGATAAGGAACCAATAGTTGAAAATCTAGATGTAAATTTCATACTACCTTCAATCACTGCTCCAGATACACCCACTGCTGTTACATAGACCTCAACAGATTTTGAGGGCAAAATCTGCAAACTTTAATTGGTTATAAGAATGTATAGATAGCATAAAAAGGCTGAAAATGAGAATGAAAGACTCTTGGTAGTTAAAAGCATATAGATGGCGAAAAGTTGGTAGAGATGAAAGAACAATGATCTCTGAAGTAGTACAAGAAACTAACTGAAATTTTAAAAATAAGTCTTAAAATGTATACAAATTCTAGATCAAGGTTGGGGAACCATGACCCTTTTATTACTTGTGGACTTCAACCTCCAGAATTCCTAAGGCAGGCTGGCTCAGAAATTCTGGGAGTTGAAGTCTACAAGTCAGTTCCCCACCTCTGATCTAGACCATATGAAAACTTGAAGCTGAACTTTTGACAGACTATTAAAGCAACGTTTGTATAGAAGAAAAACACCAAAAATCTAATTTTCTGTCAAGATAATTTGGGGTTATGTTTGACCCCAAAATAAGAACAAGTATGGTATGTGCATGCACAGGGCCAAATACAGAAAAATGTGTTTTAACCATAACTAAGGCAAATCAAATTCTCAGCTAGAAATTCTGTAATGGGGGACTAGGAGGGCAATATGAACAGCGAATATGATAATGACAAAAACAGGTAGCAAAATGAAGTTATATGATTGAACTATATAATTTCAAATTTAAATGTATACTTTGCTTGTCAATTATTTTGTGCATGTTTTTGATTCCACTATCCAGACTTGAAAGTGGAAGACAAAATAATTGACTTTTATCAGGTAATTATCACACTTTTCACTGTACCTCTACATAAATTGGTACTGGTTACCCTAGAAATTTTTCCTCTGTTTTGTGTTGTTAGCAGTTCTCCAGGCTTCAGAGAAGAGTCTGTATCTCCCAACATAACCTGGAAACTTATATATAGGCAAAGTATGTCCCTAGAGCTGCACTAAAGTCCCTCCCTGAAAAGATTATTGTAGAAATTTGTTTTTCTTCTGTTTTTGATGAAGGTTAAAAATTGGAATCTGCAATGATTTTGAGGTATCCATCCCTCCTTCTAACATACATGAGCTGGGATCATGGAAGATGTAGTCCAACATGTTTGGAAGATGTCCAAAGAAATTTAGGAAGGTTATTTTAAATATTAGTGATCCCCCCCCCACCTGACTTAATGTTACTCATTCCATTTCTGAGATTTCATAACAAGCACCCTCAATTTTCTCCTCATTTCCACCCTATCACGAGAAAAAGAGACAAAAACATAGTTCCTATAAATCTAATACCAAACAGAGTAAGCTAATAAATAAAAACCAATTTTAAAAGTTTAGTTCAAGGTGCATAATTATACTAATTGATTCATACTTTTGCCCTATATCCAGATTCTCCTTGGCAAAAAGCTAGAATTGCAGATAAAAGGTGAGCCCAAAATACTAGTGCAATATTGACAAGGATTAACATTTGTTTGGCAGCAGTAAGCAGCTTAGACCTTTGCTCTAAAAATATCCACCCAATATTCTTAAACACTGGCATGCTTTTTTTATAGAGTCCCTTCTCCCACCCTCATGCTAAAGTATTTAATTTGCTTATAGGCTGTAAGTAGAATGGGTATGTAAAACTATCAGTCAACAAGGAATGGGGAAAGCATTATTACTAAACCATCTCTCTATATATCAGTAAGATGTAAATGTATGAAAATAGCCCTGGTTTTTCAGCTGCAAGACAAAAACAATTGCCAGTCCAGCTATTGACTTTGCAATGATTCAATTACTGTTGTTTAAATTTCTAACCAAGATAAAGGCTGACTAAATATATTCTGTGTTTCTATGATTGAATTGCGAATTGGTTCCAGAATAATAATTTGATATTTGAGTGTCATTCAAAAACAGACCTAAAAGCCTTAGATTGAGAATATTTTTCATTTTATTTTAAAATCAGTTTTTTTCCACCATGGCTGAAGAAAAAAGACAGTGTCCAGTGAAAGCTTCAAAACCAGAAGAGAGCAGAGTGATACTAGTATTTTGGCAACAAGACATGTGTGAATGTGTGCACATGTACACATGACTCCTGAGTTTTCTTTTCTGTACTGATTCTACAAACATTGCTTCAATTCACCTAATCTCAACCTTCAATCACTTCCCTCTATTTCCAGCAATACTTGCTGGAAAATGATATGTACTTTGAAATTCTGCCAGAGGATATAGAATGAATTATGGAAATCAAGCTAAAACAGTTATATAACGCAACTACTTATTCTGTCCATGAAGTTGAATTTTCTGAGGTCAGAATCTGGATTGTGGAGAGGATCAGCATATACAAAGAATGACAGAAAGATTTAAAGCTTGGAATGTAAGAGCAAACAGCTGCTCTTTGCTGAGAATACCAAGAGCAAACATCCCGTTTTCTAAGAACAGGTCTACTGAAATCAGTAGATCTTAGCTTAAATCAGTGACTAATATTTGTTTATTTAAATAAGGTGGGCTTGAATTCAACTGATTCAAATTCAAGTGATGCAACGCATGATTTTTGAAAATAACTAAAAACTCAACCAAAACAAAAAAACAGCCCAAAATTCCACTGCCTATTAAGTGATTAACAGAAGATGATTATTTTTATGGTTTTACAAGTAGCCATCAGGCTGGAGGCTAAACTAATCCTTGTGGATAAGTCAGGGCCACTATAGAGAATGCCAGCCATTTCTTTGGGATGGAACTTTAAGCATCCTTTCCCAGGATAAGCACACTGGTTAAAAAGAGTTTAATCAGACAGGATGATCTTGAAGATGAATGGACACCAAGTCATATATAATTTTAAAGATTGATCTCAGTAATTTGAATTGGACTTAAAAGCCTATCACCAATTTCATAAAACAGCACAGGTGCTATGCTGCTAAAGAATCTCACTCTGGTCATCAGCCAGCATTTTGAATCAAATGCATATTTGGGGTAGTTTTTTAAAGAGAAACCAACATAGAAAACATGTCCTAATTGGGGTTAGAGATTTCCAAGGTCTTGCAAAGAACTAGCAGTTATCTCAGTCAGGAATATCTCAGAAGCAGGAGGAAGAAGATAAAGGTAGGTTGGGGGACAGACAATATATAGGGGCAGTGGAATATGTTGGAAGAAAAAGGTCTGGTTTGTTCTTTTCCAGCCGGGATGGTGAGATTGGCGCAACAAATGGAATAAGAGAGCAAGAAACAAGCTGCTAGGAAAGGAGATCTTTTATTTCAGAAGCCAGAGATTGTATCTGACCCGGAACCCAACAGCATTGTGTAGTGAGTAGTTTGCTGGCAGCCCTTAAGTTTGGTGTGATTCCGTATGGTTTGTGGTCTTGAGGCTACCCCCACAAGGCAGGCTATCAGAATGTCCTTTACAGACTTGCCTTCTGCTAAGCAGACGTCTGTTGTATTTAGAACTTCTCATGGCAAATATTCCCAGATATTCCTTGTCAGGGAATAAGTTAAATTCTATAAATCCCCCAGGGTGAATTTTAACAATAAATATGAGATACATTTTAACCAGATTCTTCCACCTGGCCCTCGCAATCCCTTCCATAGTCTCTTGTTGTGTCACAAAGAATCAGTCTAACACTCACGTGTGTTTTGAGAGCCTTCCTTAATCGCAAGGGTGGAACTCTTCATGTCAGCTCTGGCTCGGTACTGTGGTCAAGGATGGCTGGTTTGATGCAAGTCCAATGATTCCAGACGTCTCTCTCCACAATCCTCATGGCTATGTGGGTGGTTAGTAGAATCTGGAAGGGTCCGTTCAGGGGTAAAATGCTCCCGGTTTAGACCGGATCATGCGATTCGGTAGCGATGGGGGCACATAGTTTGGAGAACGGGTAGCAAAAATCTCTGCCCACCCACCCCACCACCCATGCCTCGCTGCTCCTCCTTTCTGTCCCTGAGAAGTGTCCCACCACCCCTTGGTGGTGATATAGCTGCAAATGGCCTCAAATGACTGCCGCGGCGCTTCAAAGGGCTGCACTACAGCTGATCAGCGCTGTAGGCAGCTAGTAGACCGGTGCCTCTATTTTTAAAGAAAGTATACCAGTGCCTCCCAAAAAAAGGCAATTGGTAGACTGGTGCCTCTATTTTTAAAGAAGGTAGACTAGTGTGCTCCCAAGTTTTGTATACTTTATTATTTTTATTAATTATTATTATTGGCTATGCTCATTCGGTCACCTGACCACCAAGCCACGCCCACCAATTAAGCCACGCCCACAGAACCAGTAGGGAAAAATTTTAGATTTCACCCCTGGGTACGTTCCACTTGGGTTGTGCTGGTGATTTCTGGGTGAATGATCTTATCCAGATCCAGTCTCCGGGCTCAAAGGGGTAAAGGGCTTCTTCCAGCAGCAGCGTCTCGGTTAAAGTGCTGTGCTTCCACAAATTGAAGAGTTGTTGGTGCAGGGCAGCAAGATATGGGGATAGAACCACATCCCCCCCTTTCCAGGCTTAGCGAGTGTGGATCTAAGCCTTTTAGGGTGTTGGGGGATGGTGGCCAAAAAGAAGTTCAAACAGGGAGACACTTAGGTCATGCGGGATCTGGTCATTAGGTGAAAAACGGCTATGGGAAGGGCTTGTGGCCATGACAGGCAGGTTTCTTGACAGACCTTGCCCAACAGGGTCTTGAATTACCTGTTCCCAGGTTTTACCCCCTCCCCCCAAGATGATAAACAGTGGTAAGGGGTTTGAAGATTTTGGGTGATTCCAAGGACCTACAGGATTGGGTGATGACCTGTGACACAAAGTATGTCCCGTGATCCATATCTAAAACACTTGGCACCCCAAACTATATCTTTCAATAGATGACAGGCTGTCTCAAGGGCAGTGGCGTGGCAGCAAGGGAAAGCTTCTATCCAATATATAAGCTGATACCTGCATGCTAAAATGTATTGTTTGCCTGTTTGCCTGGGGCAGTTGGAGGAAATCCAGTTGTAGTTTTTCAAAGAGGGGTTGTGCATATGGCCTGCTTCTCTTATTTATAGCTTTCCTAGAAGCGGCATTGTTGGCTTGGCACATTTGGCAGGCCTTAGCTATGTGGGTGGCCTCACTCTATGCTCCTTGGGAGTCCAAACTCATCTGATAGCATCTACCATGGCCTGTGTTCTGCAATGGTCCTTTGAATGCAGCTGCTGCCACAACAGGCACAATGAAGGGCTAAAATCCATCCTCAAAACTGGCCTCAAATTTCTCCTCCCAAGTTTCTGCTTCCCCCTTTTCAAGAAAGTTCTGGTAAGAGGTCCTCCCACCCACTTCTAAGGTTGGGAGAATGGGTGTTTGTCCTACCTGAACACCTCTTCTACTGGAGGCTGGGAGAGAGAATCCAGGATAGGATAGGTGTTGCTCTGTTCTTCTTCTGCCTGGAGACTGAGCACATGATCATAATTTGCATGTGTAAACTCCTGGTACTTCCCCAGTTTGGTGAAGGCGGAGCAATGAAGTGTGATCTGAAAAAATATGAGCCCCTCCTGGACTGGGGACCAGACGTTAACAAGGGTGGGGCTGGATTCTCTCTCCCAGCCTCCAGTAGAAGAAGTGTTCAGGTAGGACCATCACATATTCTCCCTGGAGCTCGATTGAGAGAATCCAGGATGGAACATACCAAAGCCTGCCTGTTCCTTCAACGGATGGGTAGCCGTCTGGTTCTAAGTCCCCTCTGCAGTATGTACTCTCTGGAAGACTCGGCTCCCAAATGCCGCTTCATCTGAAACAAACGTTTCTAATTTATAATGGCAGATGAATGGGGAAGGGGAGGACCAGGTGGCTGCCTGATACACCTCCCCAATGGAAGCCTGTGTCGCCCACACCGCTGTGGTGGCCGCACTTCTGGTAGAATGAGCCGTAATTTGGCCAGGTACTGGGAGGGCCTGAACCTCATATGCTTTAGCTATGCAGGTTCTAATCCATCTTCCCACCGTGGAAGGAGAGACTCTACTGCCTAATGTTGACAGTTGAAATGAAACAAATAAGGATTCCATCTTCCTGAAGGAAGACGTTTGTTTGATGTAAATATGGAAGGCCCTTCTGACATCGAAAGTATGCTACCTGGGCTCAAGAGTATGTCTCAGACCCGGACAGAAGTTGGGGAGAACCAACTCTTGGGCCCTATGAAACCTTAACCTTAGGTAAGAAAGAAAGGTCCAGCCTCAGGACCACCCTGTCCTGGTGAAATATGCATAGGTCCTGTCTGACTCACAAGATTGCTAGTTCTGAAATCCTCCTAGCCGATGTAAGGAAAGCCAGCTTAAACGTCAAAAAATGAAGTGTGGCAAGGGCTCAAAAGGACTTCCCATGAGAGCTTGTAAAATCTGTGACAGGTCCCAGGTAGGGTACCTGTGAACTACTGGTGGACACAAGTTGGTGGCACCCCCAAGGAATCCATGGAATGCTTGGAAAGGGATTCTAACTGCCCAACTGATATAACAGAAGACAGTGCTTCTACCTATCTTTTGATGGTACTAGGGGTCATACCGCTGTCCAACCCATTCTGTAGGAAACCTAGGACCTGGATCAGTTGGAGCCACTGAGGCTCTGGGTTTATCAATACTCCCTGACTGAGTGAGATCTTGTTGTGTGGTATCCGCCAGGGGTGAGCCACCGACAGGATCACCAGGTCCGCAAACCAGGTGCCGGTTTAGCTCAGGCTGGTAAGGCCTGTTATTAAGAACACAAAGCCTGCAATTACTGCAGGTTCGAGCCCGGCCCAAGGTTGACTCAGCCTTCCATCCTTTATAAGGTAGGTAAAATGAGGACCCAGATTGTTGGGGGGGCAATAAGTTGACTTTGTAAAAATATACAAATAGAATGAGACTATTGCCTTATACACTGTAAGCCGCCCTGAGTCTTTGGAGAAGGGCGGGGTATAAATGTAAACAAAAAAAAAAACCATGGCCTCCTGGGCCAGTGAGGCGCTATCAATACTACCTCAGCCTTTTCTTCCAGCATCTTCCTGATTACTGCTGGAATTAGAGGAAGCGGCGGAAAGGCCTACAGAAGGCCCAGAGGCCACGGGATGCAAATGGCATCTATCCACTCCACGCCCTGAGCCTAGTATCTGCGTGGTAATTGGGAATTCTCTGGGGATGCAAAAAGATCCAGGACTGGGGTCCCATATCTATGTGTCAGCTATTGAAACAGTGAGGGATGCAGGTACCATTCCGCATGGTCCACCATCACCCTGCTAAGACTGTTTGCCTGCACATTCAGGGCCCCTGATATGTGTTCTGCCCGTAATGATAGAAGGTGCCACTTTGCCCAGCGATCCAGATGACCTTCTTCCTTCATGAGGGACCTGGAATGTGTCCCTCCTTGTTGGTTGATGTGTGCTTTGGCTAGCACATTGTCAGTTAAGATCAAAACGTGATTCCCGGAGATGGAGTCCTTGAAGCTTCTGAGAGCCAAATGGACCATTCGAAGCTCCAGCCAGTTAATCTTCTGAGATCAGTCTTCCAAGATCCATCTGCCCTGGGATATCAAAGATTGACTGTGAGCTTCCCAACCAAAGAGGCTGGCATCTGTTGTAATGGTGGTACGGGCTAGTTCTTTGAAAGGCAGCCCTTGCAGAGAGCTGGTGATGTCCACCAACAAGAAGAGTGCAGCATCTTTAAGGGGAGTCTTACCCTGTCCTTCAAGTTGCTCCTGCCAGATCTTTGACGGGGCAGGAAGAACCATTGCAGCGTCCTGGAATGCCCAGGGCACGACATCATCTTCCCCAGGAGCTGCAACAGGAGTGATAAAGGAACTTCCCACATAGCCATGATGCACTTGGCTAGTTGTTGAAGGCTGATCTGTCTCTCCAGGGAGAGGAAGACTTGGCAGGTTACTATATCCATTATGGCTCCCAAATGGAGCAAATTGGTAGTTGGAACAAAATGGCTTTGTCATTTACGGAGAAGCCATGCTCTCAAAACGCCTGGATCGTGACCCTTACATCCTCTTCTGCCTGAAGAGCTGATGAAGGCTGGATCAAAATGTCGTCCACTGGACTCTGATTGGAATCGATCTCAGATGGGCTGCCAGAGCTGCCAAGATCTTGGTGAAGGCTTTCAGTGCTGATGAGAAGCCAAATGGCATAGCTCTGTATTGGTAATGATTGTCCGAATAGGCAAAGTGAAGGAAATGCCTGTGTGCAGCCCTGATTGGAACATGAAGGTATGCTTCTGTTAAGTCTATTGAAGTGAGGAAGTCGCCCTCACATGTACAGTCCAATATTGATTTGAGTGACTGCATTTTGAACTTTTTGAACTCTAGACACCAGCTGAGATGTTTCAAATCCAGAATTGCTCTCTACCCCTGGAAGACTTTTGAATCATGAATAGGATCGAATAGAACCCTTGTCCCTGTTTTTCAAGGGGGCGGTTTGATAGCCGGGATATCCAGCAAATGCTTGATGCCTGCCTCCATCAGGCTTCTTTTAGATTCATCCTTGGACCTGGGACATCTTATAAAGAATTTGGGGGTAACGGGGAGGAACTCCAGAGCCAAACCTGACCCATGAAGCAAACTTGGCCACATTCAATGTCGCATCTGCTGAAAACTCAGCAGCAGCTATTAATTTATTAATATCCTGGTGTACCCTTACATCTTCCAGTGGAATGCATTCCTGCATTTGGTGAAGCCAGAACAGTGAAGCCCAACTGAAAAAGGAAGCTGAGGTGGCAGTCTTCACTGCCCAGGCAGCTGCCTCATGGGCCTTACATAAAGACAATTCAGCTTTCTTATTGTCAGGTCTCAAGCAATCTACTGCATCAGTTGGAATAAGAGCAACCGATGTCAACGCTGCCACAGGCTTATCCACAATGGGTACCCGCAAAATTTCAATTAGATCTGGAGCCACATTATAGAGCTTCTTTTCTGCTCTGGACAGAGGAAGCTCTGTTCCAGGGTTGCTCCACTGATGCTGGATGTCCAAAAATAATTTGGGTGATGGTACCACCTCAGCCTCAACTGCTGGCTCTGTAAAGAGCACGTGACCAGAAACCCCCACCCCCCGGCTAGGAGCAGGGTCTGGAACAGCCTCAGATTCCAAATTCATAATGGATTTGGCCTTACGAAGTAATGGTTTGAATAGATCCAGTTTGAAAAGGCCTGTAAAAGTGGTGGGGGTGTTTCTGTATCCATCCCCATATCTTCAGAAAAGGAAATAAAATCTTCCTCAGCCGAGGAGTTACCACTTCTGATAGAATGGGCCACAGATGGGAGACTCTGAGGACCCATCTAAGTTTCCCGATGTACAAGCTGCAATAATGGACGCTGATGGGAAGGAACTCCTGGAGAAGGTTGGTTCCTTTGCTATAAGCCTATGGCTATACCTTGGGTAATAGCCTGAGAAATCAGTTGCTGCAAATAATCAGGCACTGCTGATCAAGTTTCCTCCTGTGGGCTGATCCCTGTTGCAGTCGGAGTAAAGGAAGCTGCAAGACCTGAAATGGTATGCAGGAATGGCTCTGCAAAACTTGCTGCAGGCAAACTGGGATTTGCAAATGCAAAGGCTTCAGCTCTATCCAAAACATCTTCTAAGGTTGGAGAGAACGACTCCCTGGTGTCATCTGGCGACCAGGCACTGTAAGAGGCTGGCTGCAAAGGAGCCGGATCATTAATAGGATCCAATGACTCCTTTCCTTGAGGGTGGGAAAGTTCCACTCCTGGGGGGTGTCATTTCACTCCTGGCTCTGTTTAGCCTTCTGGAGCTTGGCCAGTTCTTTTTCCAAGGCCTTTTGATGCCATTCTGCGTCTTTTTTTGGCCAATTTGGAGCTCCTCTTGCCACTCAGTGGCTGCCTGGCTCCTGGTTGTTGCCCCCTTTGCTGCAGCCCTCTGGCCTGAGGCCCCATGCCTCTGACATGAGGAAGTTGTAGGGCAAGCCCTCTTGTCCCCTTTCTGGGCCTGCTGGCTGGTGGAAGGCGCACATGACACCATTTTCCACCATGACTAAGGCAAGGCTGCCCGCGAAGGGCCAAAACTGCCACGGTTGTAATTTGCGCTTCCATGCGCTTCTGCCGCTTTACAGTGTGCCAGACGAACTGGGCAGGGACTGATTTCCCCTCTGGCTTCCAGTGGGATTGTCCCGGCTCAAATGGTACTAAGGCCCTGCCGCTAAATGCGGCTGAAGGGGACCTCGGCTGCTGACAGCTGGCACAAGGCCGCTAACCAGCAGACCAGTTAGCAGGCCTGATCGCAAAGGTGATCCGCTCAATAAAATTCTTAAATTGCTTCCAATAAGCTCACACTGTGCTGATCACAGAATCGAAGCTGAAGCCATTTGTTCTCATATGTATCTTCTGCGCTGAAGACTGAGCCAAACTGGGGAAGTACTAGGTGAGGAAGGAGGGACTACATATGCAAATTATGATCACGTGCTCTGTCTCCAAGCAGAAGAAGAACAGAGCAACAACTATCCTATCCTGGATTGTCTCGATCCAGCTCCAGGGAGAACAGTGTGTGTGGCCGCAGATTGGGTAGCAACCCACATATTGATTGCCTTTTGTGATTCAGGAGTCATCCTTTTGTGGGCCTTTCAATGGATGACAGCCAGGGCCAAGGGCAGCTGGATAACTTGGAAACTAAAGTTGCATGGGTGATAGAGTGACCGATTGGTTAGGAACCCCTGTTGTTTCCACAGAGCCCCCATTGCATGGCAAACTTCAAATGCACATCTGGAATCAGTGTATATACATAGCAGACCGGTTCCTCACAGCCTCACACACTTTAGTTAAGACTAGTATTTCAGCCTCTTGGGCACTGTGGGAAGAAGGTCCCGGGTACTTACGAGACCGCCTGCTGTTACCTTATGCCTCCCACCGACCGGTACACTCTCACAGAGAAGGTCTCCTCAGGGTGCCGTCCGCCAAACAATGTCGGCTGGTGGCCCCCAGGAGTAGGGCCTTCTCCGTTGGAGCAGCGATGCTCTGGAATGAACTTCCCCCTGGCCTACGCCAAGTGCCTGATCTTCGGACCTTTCGCCATGAGCTAAAAACATACTTATTTATTCAAGCTGGACTGGCATAATGGTTTTTTAACATTTTAAATTGGGTTTTATTGTTGTGGGGTTTTAAATTTTTTAAATTTTTTAAATTTTAAATTTAAATTTTTATACATTGGCCTTTTTGTAATATGCTTTATTTTTAATTTTGATTTTAATTGTATATATATTGTGTTTTATTTAGGCTGTACACCGCCCTGAGTCCTTCGGGAGAAGGGCGGTATAAAAATTTGATAAATAAATAAATAAATAAATAAATAAATAAATAAATAAATAAAGAAGGCAGCACAGAAGCCAAAACATGAATTACCTATGGGGCTACGTCTTCCCCCTGATCTTCGGACCTTTAAGCGCGAGCTCAAAACCTTTTTTCACCAAGCAGGGCTGGCCTAACAATAGTTTTAATTGAGTGTTTTAATGGGGTTTTAAGGGAATTAATTCTATTTTATTAATTTTTACCTAGAATTTTTTAATTCTTCAGCTTATTGAATCAGATTCTTAATTGTTTTTTGTATTTTAAATTTTTTCGATATTTCTGTTTTATTTCTGCTGAGTCTTCGGAGAAGGGCGGTAAAAAATACGAAAAATAAATAAATATCTATCTATATCTATATCTATATCTATATCTATATCTATCTATCTATCTATCTATCTATCTATCTATCTATCTATCTATCTATCTATCTATCTATCTATATAAATAAATAGTCTTGTAAAGAGAAACAACTGCGGCTCCTAAAACTCGCTTCCCCTCATGTACATAGGATCCATTGGTAAAGAATTCTGTATCTGAGTTCTGCAAGGACAAATCGGTTAGATTGGGTTGGGGCAGCTCTGCATCATGAACTAGGTAGAGGCAGTCATGTAAAATGTCATCTGAATGTTCTGTGGGCAATAGTGTGGTGCAGTTGAGCATAGTGCATTACTGGAAAGTAATATGCTCTGAAGTGAACAGCTCAGCTTCGTACTGGGCTAGCCACTACTGGGTTTGGGACTTGAGAATAATAGCAAAAATGTAGTGTGGGATGCTTAAAGTACCCAGGTAATCGAGGACCAAACCCCTGGAGCATTTAACTATTTCTATGCTTGCTGCTACAGCTCTTAAGCAAGAGACTGCTCCTTGGGCCACTGGTCTAGCAAGAGAGACAAATAAGCTACTGGTCATAATGTGGCTCTGAATCTTTACACTAATAGACCTGAACCCACCCCTTGGCTTTTATGAATGAAAAGGTAAAAAGAGGTTACAGTAATCTGATAAACCTAGTGTGGGTGCTAAGGTTAATGCCTGTTTTATTTTCTGGGCCAGTTATTTTTTCCCCACAAAATGGGATCTGACATGATGGATTAGGGGCTTTGCTAGTTTCCTGCCCCTGGAGGGGATCCAGGGGTGGCAGAAGACCCAAACCTTCAAAAGTGCCCTGACTTTTTGTGTGGTGTGGTTTCATACTGAAAATAGTCTTGACCTGCCCTGGAGCTAGATTACGGGTCCCAGGGACAATAATACAACCCAAATAGGTTACTTCCTTCTGTAAATACTATAATTTTCTTGGTGAGGCTTTATGTCCCTTTTCGGCCAGGGAGAAGATTAGATGATCGGTGTTTTAACAGTCCTTCTTTGATTCTGAGGCGATCAGTAGGTCATCCACATACTGGACTAGGGTGGACTTTTGGGGTAGGAGGCAGGAGGATAGGTCTGCCTTTAGAATCTGGAAAAAAGTGTGGGTGACTCTGTACAGCCCTGAAGGAGGTAAATCCAGGTATATTGCTGGTCTTCCTAAATTAAAGTCAACAGGTACTGAGAGGTGGGATAAGCCAGGATGCTGAAAAAGGCTGCACAGAAGGGCAGGAGACGCTCTGGGAAATGGGGCTCTCGGAGGGATGCTGTGGCCTCAAAATCTTGGGAGCTTTTCCTACACTCATGTTTAAAAGGCCCCTCTTTGCTGCACTTATAACAGTGCCAGCACCTTGCTTTGGGCTTGCTTCTTCTCCATAATGCAGGCATTTCCGGCACCTGTCAAAGGACCAGCAACTTGACTGTCCTAAGTAGGGCTGCAAATACTTTCAGAAAGAAGTTCTCCTTTCTTTCTGCCCTTCTTCTCCTATCTCTCTTTCTCTCTCCCTTTCTTATTTTCTTTTTTTCTTTCTTTTTCTTTCTTTCCTTCCTTCCTTCCTTCCTTCCTTCTTCTCTCCCTCTCTCTCTTTCTTTCCTTCCTTTTCCTCCTTCAGTTTTTTTCTTTGGTCAAAGATGAAGCTTGCAATCCTGCACAACTCCAAAATCCATGAAGTGGATCAATTTAAGTTGATCCTATCGAAGTGCCCCCTGATATCATTGACTGATTGGTCAACGAAAGCAGAAGCTAGGATCCTTTGGCCTTGGGGCAGTTTAAGTCCAGGTGCACATAAGCCAGCCCTGCTTTCAGGAGATGAACCCAGGAGGCATTGGGCATTTCACTTTCCCTCTGCATTGAAATTCTGACCTGAATTGAGTGGTTTCTGCCCTATTTCTTGCAGAAATACTCATCCCAGTGGTTGGTATTGTTTTAGTCCCAATCTGGATGGTTTAATGGCCAGGTGACTGTTATGGAGGCTACCTGCCCTGGCATTATTATTATTGGCCGCCTCACAATTTCCTCTATTTTTTCTAATAGCATTAGAAGCTCATCCTTCGAGAGGAAGATATGAAGAAGCTGGGTCATATCTTCCCATAATGGATTGTATTATGGATTTGAGGGTACGCAATAGGACTTGGAAATCTGACCTGAAAGGATGGGAGTGTCTTTTTTCCAAATTATTAAGTCGGATGGGGAGAAAGGTATGTGGGTTAGGACATTTCTGGCCAAATCACTTTCCCCGTCTTATTTCTGAACAAAGTCCATTCCTGACATACATAATTCCCATGCTCATTTCTTTCTCATTTCTGCTGGACAGAAAATTTCCTCTGGTTTTATACTACATTTATACTATTAAATTTCCTCAAGCAGTTTTTCTAATGGAGATCATGGCAAGACCCTCAACCCTGGAGCTTCCCATTGTTTCCTAATACTGATGCTAAGATCCAATCAGCTCCATCGGGTCTCCTGTGCAGCTAAGCTTCTTTATAAGCTTTCTGCCCTGGCTGTCAATTTTCAGACCAAAAGGGTCTGGGAGGACTTCTGCTTTCTTTTAGCAATAGTACTGATCCCTCCTACCTAGGATAGGGCTTTGCTCAGAGATCTTTGATGGGACTCTATTTCCTTACCTTTCATTCGTTTAGTCCTTGCTCCCTGAAGAAGGTCCCACACTCTGGCCAAACCCCATTGCTTTTCAGGCACTGTCAGTCACAGTCCAGTGGGACTAGCAACAGGCCTGGGTGCGGCTAGGAATGGCACAGAGGATCCAGCTGTGACTGGGAGGCGGGAGCCCTTCCACTCACGCACTCACAGAGACATCCTCTTATTCCCCTGGGGTTTTCCACAAGATTTAAATTTAGTGGTACTCACCTCCTTCCCAAGCAGCCATTGAGCACAAGACTCAAAATAAACTGCCTTTATTACCTTTCGCCACTTGGGCAAGGTCCGGGAAGCTCACCCACAGATGAAAGAGGTCTGTTGCTGGTCAGGCGGTGACTTACCCGGGCCTGGTCCATTGACTAGGTTAGCTGGGAGCCCTGCCATGGTTGCCAAATTGTTGGAAGAAAAAGGTCCAGTTCGTTCTTTTCTAGCCGGGATGATGAGATCAGCACAACGAACGGAATTAGAAACCAAGAAACAAACTGCTGGGAAAGGAGGTGCTTTATTTCAGAAGCCAGATACTGTAGTGACAACAGTATTGGATTCCAGGTCAACTGGTCCCTTGGTCTGGTAAGTGGATGGACTTTTATATAGTTTTGGGGCTCTGTGACTGAATTTCTGGGCTTGTTGGGCAATAGGCTTCAAGTGTGTGACTTTGGATATTCTAATTGTTTCTATTGTGGCTGGGAGGTCATGCCCTGTCCTTGAAGTCAGGTGGGGGAATGCAAATTTGAGTGGCATTGTTTTTGGATATTTAATCTACCAAGTTTCAGCTGTGATGGCTGTAGTTGGCAGTGCTTTGCTTATGAATAGGTTGTAGCTGGCAACGCTTTTGTTTATGAATGGAGCGGTCCAGCTACTAAGTTTCCATTCATAAAGCCTGTTCCACCTTTATGATTGGAAACAAAGTTTCCTAGTCACAGGCGCTTTGGCTTATTGCAAAAGTTTCGATTTGCCATTAGTGGGGCCATGCGAGTTGGCTCTTGTTAAGGGGAGGGGGGCTTTCTTCCTACTTCGGGGAAAAATGAGGGAGGGGGCGTTCTCCAGTTATTTCCCCCTGTGCAAGGTGGCCCAAAGGGCAAAGATGAAAGAAATAGGTAGTAGGAACAAGGGAAGTGCATGCTGTAGTCATAAATGCAGGCAAGTTGTCAAAAGCCTGAATTCTAATTGCATGACTGTGGGGGCATTGCAGTGGTTCTAGCTTCAAGGACTTGTCTTAACTGGCATTTGTTCAGCACTGTTGTAATTTCAAACAGTTGTTGAATGATTAGTTGTTAAGTGAAAACTACCTAAACATTATTGTGTGTTGATAAGGCATGAGTCTAACTGTGTGTTGATAAGCATACAAAAACTAAATCTGGAAAAAGATTTCTTGATCATGGCCTTCACCTACTGCCCAAAATCTTTAGGTTTTTTTTATTTTTAACTGTAAGAGACTAAAATATTTCTGGAGTCAGAGATCCTTTAAACAACAAAAACAATTACAATAATAATTAACCTGCCAAGGTGCAAACATGTTTTAGAATAGAATAGAATAGAATTTTTATTGGCCAAGTGTGATTGGACACACAAGGAATTTGTCTTGGTGCATATGCTCTCAATGTACATAAAAGAAAAGATACGTTCATCAAGGTACAACATTTACAACACAATTGATGATCAATATATCAATATAAATCATAAGGATTGCCAGCAACAAGTTATAGTCATACAGTCATAAGTGGAAAGAGATTGGTGATGGGAACTATGAGAAGATTAATGGTAGTGCAGATTCAGTAAATAGTCTGACAGTGTTGAGGGTTTTATCCTCAACACTTTTATTTTTATTTTATTTTTATTTATTGACAGTTTTATCCGAGGAAGTGCCACTCCAACCAGAGTAAATCTAGAAGCTGAGATAGAATCAGATTAATTTCCTCTTAAAAGCACCTCCATCTTACTGGGATTCAATTTAAGATTGCTTTGTTTCTTCTAATCCCTCACAGCCTCCAGACACAAAGTAAGAACTTCTAGTCCAAACCCCTCCTCAAGCATGAGATCCTATGCCATTTCAGACAAGTGACTGTTTAGTTTCTTCTTAAAAACCTCTAGTGATGAAGCACCCACAACTTCTGTAGGCAAGCTGTTTCACTGGTTAATTGTCCTCACTATTATGAAGTTTCTCCTTAATCCCAGGTTGTTTCTCTCCTTGTCCTTTTTTTCTCTAGACTAGCTAAACCCAATCCTGCAACCGTTCTTCATATGTTTTGCCTCTTAGTTTAATCTCTTTAAAATGATTAAAGGATTTTTAATCTAGTCTAGAGAAATGTAGGACTAGGTTGGACATGGTGGCAGTATTCTAGCATTTGAGAGGCTGTCATGAAGAGGAGGGGGGTCAACATATTTTCCAAAGCATCAGAGGCAGGACAAGAAACAATGGATGGAAACTAATCAGGGGCTTGAAAGAAGACCTCCAAGGTCCCTTCCAACTCTGTTCTTCTCTCCTCCCCTCTCCTCTCCTAGGAGAGAAGCAATCTGGAATTAAAGATAAACTTCCTAACAGTGAGGACAATCAACCAATGAACAGTTTGCTATCAGAAGTTGTGGGTGTTTCATCACTGAATTTTTAAAAAGAGATTGGACAGCCATTTGTCTAAAATGGCATAGGATCTCCTCCTTGAGCAGGGAGGTGGACTAGAAGATATCCAGGGTCCCTTCCAGTTCTATTCTGATTGATTCTGCAGGTCAACCTGACAGCATTGTCAGGCTGACCTGCAGAATTATCATCAGTATTGTACTGATGATACCTCATCCCAGATGATCTCAACAAGAGGTTTCATGAAGTTATTAAGTAACATGAGGGAGAGAGATGAGCCCTAGAGCAATCATGGACTCAACTCCTCCTACTCCTAAACTACTGACTGCAAGCACAACTCTGGAAGAAATAGAATCATAAGGCTTATCTCTAACCCCTATCTTGAGTCCTCATACCAACGTATAAACGATTGCCCAATCTTTTCTTGAAAACATCCAGTGACTGAGTACTCACAAATTCTGGAAGCAAGCTGTTCCATTACTTAATAGTTCTTAATGTCAGAAAACTACTACTTATTTCCAGGTTGATCTTCCTCTGACGAGCTTCCACCCATTGCTTCTTGTTCTACTCTCAGGTGCCACTGAAAATAAACTGAAGACTACTATCATGTCTTCCCTCAGTCCTCCCTTTATTAAGCTAAACATACTTAAATTTCTTTTAGTCATTCTTCATGGGATTTGGTCTCCAGATCCTTTATCCTCTTTGCTGCTCTTCTCTGCCTCAGCCTTTTTGCATTGTGGTGACCAGAACTGGACATAGTATTCTAAATGTAGTTTCACCAGTGTAGTGTAGAATGATACTGTCATTTCCCATGATCTTGATGTTATCCTTCTATGATGCAAGACTATGTTAGCTTTTTCTGTAGCTGCAGCATAGTTGCTCATTCAAACCTAAGATGTGATCCAACAGAACCTAGATCCTTCTTACAGGCAATACTGTTGAACCAGGTATTGCCTATCCTGTAGCTGTGCATTTTGTTTTTCTGCCTAAATGCAGGGCTTTATTTTTCTCACCTTGGATTTGCATGTTGATGGGTAAGGCCCAATGCTCAAATCTGTCTATATCTTTCTGAAGATATACAGCTTATCTTGTGACAGCAATCGCCACCCCCAGCTTTTGTGTCATCCGCAAACTTGATTGATCTCATCTACCGCAGGTCACTTGTAAAGATGCTGAACAGCATTGGGCCCAAGACAGAACCTTGAGGTGCCTCACTGCATGCTTCCCTCCATTCAGATGTAGTTCTATCGAGGACTACATACTAAGCCTGGTTGGTTAGCCAACTGTAGATTCATATGATAGTGTTACTGTCTATCCTGCATTATTTTATGTTACCAAAAAGTAGGTTGTGGTCTATTTCTCAAATGCCTTACTGAAATATAAATATACTTTAGCCACAACAATTACTTAGTCCACTAATTTAGTCACTTTATCATATAAGGCTATAAAATTTGTTTGGTATGATTTGTTGTTAACAAACCTATGTTGGCTTCTATTGATCATCTATGTTCATTTTTAGGTGCTCACAAATCTGCTGCTTGAATAGAACTTCGTAAAGTGTGACTCCCTAACTCCAGTCACTGCAGTTGATCCAGAAGAACACCATAGTTTATGGTATGAAACATTGTTGAAAAATCTAATAGGACCAGGAAAGGTGCCCTCTGCCCATCCTGGTCCCAAGGTAGGTCATCTGCAAAAGCAACTAATGCAGCTCTTTGAACCAAGTCCAGTTCTAAACTTATCTAGAAGGGATAAATTTTACTTAGGCTCCTCTGTAGCTATAGCCTCATCATCTTATCCAACATCTCTCCCAAAGCAGAAGGTTGGGGTCCAAAACAACTGCATTTTGATATATTCAGAAATAGTCAACTTCCTTCAAACTTCCCCCACGAAGTGAAAAATTCACTGTAACAAGACTGAGAGACCAATGCTGGTGATTAGTGTTATATGACAAAACAAAACATGACAGTATATATAGTCATAATACTAGTTTAACCAAATTCAAGTAGGAATATCTCCCAGATATACATCATGTTACACAGCAAAGCGTATTTAGACATCTGGCATATGGTTTTTAGGAAAAGAGTCAAGAAACTAATTAAAAATAACAGATGAAATTATTTAAACAGATATAAGCAAAAATTCCCAGTGCTTAATATTGCATATCAAAAGCATAGCATAAATATTTAAGTAATGATTAATGGTTTGAGAAAAAGAATGGAATAGGAGACCAAATTTTCCTTCATAATTTTTTACTTATGTTCTCTTTTTCGTTCTACTTTTTGTCTCTTTATTCCTCATTATTTCTATTCTTTTAAGCTATGCAATATAATGTTTTTAAAAGTAACCTCATAAATCCTGCCAAACATTTTGCTGGCTGTAGCCAAGTAGAGTGTTCTACAGAGACCTTATCTACTACCACAGACCCCACAATTTCAAATGCATCCTCTTGGCTTTGTGGGGTATTGCCCCAATCATCTTGTTACACCGTGCCCAAGTAGCATCCAACCCAGAGTAAATATGAGAAATTCTAGTCACAATTCTATCCATATCATAATGTCTGCAGAAATAACATTTCTTCCTTTTTTTCCAGGAAGATGCAGGTAACCCTTGAACATGGCCTCTGGTTAAGAATATGCAGACAAAATAAGAGTGAAGACTTACAGAAGCTTCACCAAACATGGATATCATAACCAATCCTCCATCCCTGCAGAGGACAAGAAAACCAACAATTCTTTTAAAGACTAAAAAATATATGATCAGGGCAAAAGACTGGTCATAGTGTATTCCATGTTCATAGAATCTATTATTTGCTCCAAAGTGAAACCTATATCTAGCATATGTTTGGGCCTGAGATCATCTGAGATAAGCCCACGGCATTCTGATCAGATTCCAGTCTTAGATATAAGGCATACAGCTTGAAATCTTGTAGCCCAGAAGACTCCCGTATC